>NC_139043.1:62533760-63784117 GCF_965140915.1 Aythya marila | reverse complement strand
ACGCGCGGATCGGGGACGGCGATCCGACAGCACTGGTGAGCGTTCACAAGCCGTGTGGGTGCCGGCCGTGCCATGCACAAGGAGGAATCGGCCGTGGGCTGGGTGGCTGACCGTCCTGCATACCGGGGGATCAGTCTGTCCGGAGCGGCGGCCGTTCCTCTTGAACCACTAGGCTCCGGTCCTGGGTGACGTGTGTGCTAGCTGCACGGGGGTCCTGGTCTGTCACGGGCGGATCGGGGACGGCGATCCGACCACACGGGTGAGCGGTCACAAGCAGTGGGTGCTGGCCGTGCCGTGCAGAGGGAGTCTCGTCCACCGGCTCGGCGGCTGACCGTCCCGCATACCGAGGGATCCGTCTGTGCGGAGCGGCGGCCGTTCCTCTTGAACCACTAGGCTCCGGTCCTGCGTGAGGTGTGTGCTAGCTGCACGGGGGTCCTGGTCCGTCACGGGCGGATCGGGGACGACGATTCGACCACACGGGTGACTGGTCACAAGCAGTGGGTGCCGGCCGTGCCGTGCAGCGGGAGTCTTGTCCACCGGCTCGGCGGCTGACCGTCCCGCATACCGAGGGATCCGTCTGTGCGGAGCGGCGGCCGTTCCTCTTGAACCACTAGGCTCCGGTCCTGCGTGAGGTGTGTGCTAGCTGCACGGGGATCCTGGTCCGTCACGGGCGGATCGGGGACGACGACCCGACCCCACGGGTGACCGGTCACAAGCGGCGT
The DNA here is from genome assembly GCF_965140915.1 of Aythya marila. Classification (NCBI taxonomy): domain Eukaryota; kingdom Metazoa; phylum Chordata; class Aves; order Anseriformes; family Anatidae; genus Aythya; species Aythya marila. Next base: position 63,783,395 of record NC_139043.1, on the reverse strand, counting down.
GGGAGCCAGCCGTGCTGTGCACAGGGAGGCTTCGCCCACCGGCTCGAAGGCAGACTGTTTTACAGATCAGGGGATCAGTCTGTCAGGAGCAGTGGCCATCCGTCCCGAACCCCTTGGCTGCGGTCCTGGGCGATTGGTGTGCTTGCTGCAGGGTGGACCGGGCCCCGTCACGGGCGGATCGGGGACGGCGATCCGAGAGCACTGGTGAACGGTCACAAGCCGTGTGGGTGCCGGCCGTGCCATGCACAAGGAGGAATCGGCCGTGGGCTGGGTGGCTGACCGTCCTGCATACCGGGGGATCAGTCTGTCCGGAGCGGCGGCCGTTCCACTTGAACCACTAGGCTCCGGTCCTGGGTGACGTGTGTGCTAGCTGCACGGGGGTCCGAATCCCTCACGGGCGGATCGGGGACGGCGATCCGACCACACGGGTGACCGGTCACAAGCAGTGGGTGCCGGCCGTGCCGTGCAGCGGGAGTCTTGTCCACCGGCTCGGCGGCTGACCGTCCCGCATACCGGGGGATCAGTCTGTCAGGAGCGACGCCAATTCGTCCCTAACCCCTTGGCTCCGGTCCTGGGCGACTTGTGTGCTAGCTGTTCCGGGGTCCGGGTTGGACGGATCCGTTCCAGGCTCTGGATCGGGCGGATCCGGGACACCGATCCGACGACAGTGGTTACAAGCAGTGGGTGCCGGCCGTGCTGTTCATCGGGTCGCTTTTCCACCGGATCGGGTCTGACCGTGCCGCATAACGGGGGATCAGTCTATCCGGAGCGGCGGCCGTTCCTCTTGAACCACTAGGCTCCGGTCCTGAGTTACGTGTGTGCTAGCTGCACGGGGGTCCGGGTCCGTCACGGGCGGATCGGGGACGGCGATCCGACCACAAGGGTGAGCGGTCACAAGCAGTGGGTGCCGGCCGTGCCGTGCAGCGGGAGTCTTGTCCACCGGCTCGGCGGCTGACCGTCCCGCATACCGAGGGATCCGTCTGTGCGGAGCGGCGGCCGTTCCTCTTGAACCACTAGGCTCCGGTCCTGCGTTACGTGTGTGCTAGCTGCACGGGGGTCCTGGTCCGTCACGGGCGGATCGGGGACGACGATTCGACCACACGGGTGACTGGTCACAAGCAGTGGGTGCCGGCCGTGCCGTGCAGCGGGAGTCTTGTCCACCGGCTCGGCGGCTGACCGTCCCGCATACCGAGGGATCCGTCTGTCCGGAACTGCAAAATTGCATCCCGAACCCCTTGGCGGCTGTCCTGGGCGACGTGTGTGCTAGCCGCACTGAAGTCCGCATTCGACATGGGCTGATCGGGGACGGCGATCCGATCACACGGGTGAGAGGTCACAAGCAGTGGGTGCCGGCCGTGCCGTGCAGCGGGAGTCTCGTCAACCGGCTCGGCGGCTGACCGTCCCGCATACCGAGGGATCCGTCTGTGCGGAGCGGCGGCCGTTCCTCTTGAACCACTAGGCTCCGGTCCTGCGTGAGGTGTGTGCTAGCTGCACGGGGGTCCTGGTCCGTCACGGGCGGATCGGGGACGACGATTCGACCACACGGGTGACTGGTCACAAGCAGTGGGTGCCGGCCGTGCCGTGCAGCGGGAGTCTCGTCCACCGGCTCGGCGGCTGACCGTCCCGCATACCGAGGGATCCCTCTGTCCGGAACTGCGAACTTGCATCTCGAACCCCTTGGCGGCTGTCCTGGGCGACGTGTGTGCTAGCCGCACTGAAGTCCGCATTCGACATGGGCTGATCGGGGACGGCGATCCGACCCCACGGGTGACCGGTCACAAGCGGCCTGGGAGCCAGCCGTGCTGTGCACAGAGAGGCTTCGCCCACCGGCTCGAAGGCAGACTGTTTTACAGACCAGGGGATCAGTCTGTCAGGAGCAGTGGCCATCCGTCCCGAACCCCTTGGCTGCGGTCCTGGGCGACTTGTGTGCTAGCTGCACGGTGGTCCGGGCCCCGTCACGCGCGGATCGGGGACGGCGATCCGACAGCACTGGTGAGCGTTCACAAGCCGTGTGGGTGCCGGCCGTGCCATGCACAAGGAGGAATTGGCCGTGGGCTGGGTGGCTGACCGTCCTGCATACCGGGGGATCAGTCTGTCCGGAGCGGCGGCCGTTCCACTTGAACCACTAGGCTCCGGTCCTCCGTGAGGTGTGTGCTAGCTGCACGGGGGTCCTGGTCCGTCACGGGCGGATCGGGGACGACGATACGACAGCACTGGTGAGCGTTCACAAGCCGTGTGGGTGCCGGCCGTGCCATGCACAAGGAGGAATTGGCCGTGGGCTGGGTGGCTGACCGTCCTGCATACCGGGGGATCAGTCTGTCCGGAGCGGCGGCCGTTCCACTTGAACCACTAGGCTCCGGTCCTGGGTGACGTGTGTGCTAGATGCACGGGGGTCCTGGTCCGTCACGGGCGGATCGGGGACGACGATACGACCACACGGGTGACTGGTCACAAGCAGTGGGTGCCGGCCGTGCCGTGCAGCGGGAGTCTTGTCCACCGGCTCGGCGGCTGACCGTCCCGCATACCGAGGGATCCGTCTGTCCGGAACTGCGAACTTGCATCTCGAACCCCTTGGCGGCTGTCCTGGGCGACGTGTGTGCTAGACGCACTGAAGTCCGCATTCGACATGGGCTGATCGGGGACGGCGATCCGACCCCACGGGTGACCGGTCACAAGCGGCGTGGGAGCCAGCCGTGCTGTGCACAGGGAGGCTTCGCCCACCGGCTCGAAGGCAGACTGTTTTACAGACCAGGGGATCAGTCTGTCAGGAGCAGTGGCCATCCGTCCCGAACCCCTTGGCTGCGGTCCTGGGCGACTTGTGTGCTAGCTGCACGGTGGTCCGGGCCCCGTCACGCGCGGATCGGGGACGGCGATCCGACAGCACTGGTGAGCGTTCACAAGCCGTGTGGGTGCCGGCCGTGCCATGCACAAGGAGGAATTGGCCGTGGGCTGGGTGGCTGACCGTCCTGCATACCGGGGGATCAGTCTGTCCGGAGCGGCGGCCGTTCCACTTGAACCACTAGGCTCCGGTCCTGAGTTACGTGTGTGCTAGCTGCACGGGGGTCCGGGTCCGTCACGGGCGGATCGGGGACGGCGATCCGACCACAAGGGTGAGCGGTCACAAGCAGTGGGTGCCGGCCGTGCCGTGCAGCGGGAGTCTTGTCCACCGGCTCGGTGGCTGACCGTCCCGCATACCGAGGGATCCGTCTGTGCGGATCGGCGGCCGTTCCTCTTGAACCACTAGGCTCCGGTCCTGCGTGAGGTGTGTGCTAGCTGCACGGGGGTCCGGGTCCGTCACGGGCGGATCGGGGACGACGATTCGACCACACGGGTGACTGGTCACAAGCAGTGGGTGCCGGCCGTGCCGTGCAGCGGGAGTCTTGTCCACCGGCTCGGCGGCTGACCGTCCCGCATACCGGGGGATCCGTCTGTCCGGAACTGCAAAATTGCATCCCGAACCCCTTGGCGGCTGTCCTGGGCGACGTGTGTGCTAGCCGCACTGAAGTCCGCATTCGACATGGGCTGATCGGGGACGGCGATCCGACCCCACGGGTGACCGGTCACAAGCGGCGTGGTAGCCAGCCGTGCTGTACACAGGGAGGCTTCGTCCGCCGGCTCGAAGGCAGACTGTTTTACAGACCAGGGGATCAGTCTGTCAGGAGCAGTGGCCATCCGTCCCGAACCCCTTGGCTGCGGTCCTGGGCGACTTGTGTGCTAGCTGCACGGTGGTCCGGGCCCCGTCACGCGCGGATCGGGGACGGCGATCCGACAGCACTGGTGAGCGTTCACAAGCCGTGTGGGTGCCGGCCGTGCCATGCACAAGGAGGAATTGGCCGTGGGCTGGGTGGCTGACCGTCCTGCATACCGGGGGATCAGTCTGTCCGGAGCGGCGGCCGTTCCACTTGAACCACTAGGCTCCGGTCCTGGGTGACGTGTGTGCTAGCTGCACGGGGGTCCGAATCCGTCACGGGCGGATCGGGGACGGCGATCCGACCACACGGGTGAGCGGTCACAAGCAGTGGGTGCCGGCCGTGCCGTGCAGCGGGAGTCTCGTCAACCGGCTCGGCGGCTGACCGTCCCGCATACCGAGGGATCCGTCTGTGCGGAGCGGCGGCCGTTCCTCTTGAACCACTAGGCTCCGGTCCTGCGTGAGGTGTGTGCTAGCTGCACGGGGGTCCTGGTCCGTCACGGGCGGATCGGGGACGACGATTCGACCACACGGGTGACTGGTCACAAGCAGTGGGTGCCGGCCGTGCCGTGCAGCGGGAGTCTCGTCCACCGGCTCGGCGGCTGACCGTCCCGCATACCGAGGGATCCGTCTGTCCGGAACTGCGAACTTGCATCTCGAACCCCTTGGCGGCTGTCCTGGGCGACGTGTGTGCTAGCCGCACTGAAGTCCGCATTCGACATGGGCTGATCGGGGACGGCGATCCGACCCCACGGGTGACCGGTCACAAGCGGCCTGGGAGCCAGCCGTGCTGTGCACAGAGAGGCTTCGCCCACCGGCTCGAAGGCAGACTGTTTTACAGACCAGGGGATCAGTCTGTCAGGAGCAGTGGCCATCCATCCCGAACCCCTTGGCTGCGGTCCTGGGCGACTTGTGTGCTAGCTGCACGGTGGTCCGGGCCCCGTCACGCGCGGATCGGGGACGGCGATCCGACAGCACTGGTGAGTGTTCACAAGCCGTGTGGGTGCCGGCCGTGCCATGCACAAGGAGGAATTGGCCGTGGGCTGGGTGGCTGACCGTCCTGCATACCGGGGGATCAGTCTGTCCGGAGCGGCGGCCGTTCCTCTTGAACCACTAGGCTCCGGTCCTGCGTGAGGTGTGTGCTAGCTGCACGGGGGTCCTGGCCCGTCACGGGCGGATCGGGGACGGCGATCCGACCCCACGGGTGACCGGTCACAAGCGGCGTGGGAGCCAGTTGTGCTGTACACAGGGAGGCTTCGTCCGCCGGCTCGAAGGCAGACTGTTTTACAGACCAGGGGATCAGTCTGTCAGGAGCAGTGGCCATCCGTCCCGAACCCCTTGGCTGCGGTCCTGGGCGACTTGTGTGCTAGCTGCATGGTGGTCCGGGCCCCGTCACGCGCGGATCGGGGACGGCGATCCGACAGCACTGGTGAGCGTTCACAAGCCGTGTGGGTGCCGGCCGTGCCATGCACAAGGAGGAATTGGCCGTGGGCTGGGTGGCTGACCGTCCTGCATACCGGGGGATCAGTCTGTCCGGAGCGGCCGCCGTTCCACTTGAACCACTAGGCTCCGGTCCTGGGTGACATGTGTGCTAGCTGCACGGGGGTCCTGGTCCGTCACGGGCGGATCGGGGACGACGATACGACCACACGGGTGACTGGTCACAAGCAGTGGGTGCCGGCCGTGCCGTGCAGCGGGAGTCTTGTCCACCGGCTCGGCGGCTGACCGTCCCGCATACCGAGGGATCCGTCTGTCCGGAACTGCAAAATTGCATCCCGAACCCCTTGGCGGCTGTCCTGGGCGACGTGTGTGCTAGCCGCACTGAAGTCCGCATTCGACATGGGCTGATCGGGGACGGCGATCCGACCCCACGGGTGACCGGTCACAAGCAGCGTGGGAGCCAGCCGTGCTGTGCACAGGGAGGCTTCGTCCGCCGGCTCGAAGGCAGACTGTTTTACAGACCAGGGGATCAGTCTGTCAGGAGCAGTGGCCATCCGTCCCGAACCCCTTGGCTGCGGTCCTGGGCGATTGGTGTGCTTGCTGCAGGGTGGACCGGGCCCCGTCACGGGCGGATCGGGGACAGCGATCCGAGAGCACTGGTGAACGGTCACAAGCCGTGTGGGTGCCGGCCGTGCCATGCACAAGGAGGAATTGGCCGTGGGCTGGGTGGCTGACCGTCCTGCATACCGGGGGATCAGTCTGTCAGGAGCGACGCCAATTCGTCCCTAACCCCTTGGCTCCGGTCCTGGGCGACTTGTGTGCTAGCCGTTCCGGGGTCCGGGTTGGACGGATCCGTTCCAGGCTCTGGATCGGGCGGATCCGGGACATCGATCCGACGACAGTGGTTACAAGCAGTGGGTGCCGGCCGTGCTGTTCATCGGGTCGCTTTTCCACCGGATCGGGTCTGACCGTGCCGCATAACGGGGGATCAGTCTATCCGGAGCGGCGGCCGTTCCTCTTGAACCACTAGGCTCCGGTCCTGCGTGAGGTGTGTGCTAGCTGCACGGGGGTCCGGGTCCGTCACGGGCGGATCGGGGACGACGATACGACCACACGGGTGACTGGTCACAAGCAGTGGGTGCCGGCCGTGCCGTGCAGCGGGAGTCTTGTCCACCGGCTCGGCGGCTGACCGTCCCGCATACCGAGGGATCCGTCTGTCCGGAACTGCAAAATTGCATCCCAAACCCCTTGGCGGCTGTCCTGGGCGACGTGTGTGCTAGCCGCACTGAAGTCCGCATTCGACATGGGCTGATCGGGGACGGCGATCCGACCCCACGGGTGACCGGTCACAAGCAGCGTGGGAGCCAGCCGTGCTGTGCACAGGGAGGCTTCATCCGCCGGCTCGAAGGCAGACTGTTTTACAGACCAGGGGATCAGTCTGTCAGGAGCAGTGGCCATCCGTCCCGAACCCCTTGGCTGCGGTCCTGGGCGACTTGTGTGCTAGTTGCATGGTGGTCCGGGCCCCGTAACGCGCGGATCGGGGACGGCGATCCGAGAGCACTGGTGAGCGTTCCCAAGCCGTGTGGGTGCCGGCCGTGCCATGCACAAGGAGGAATTGGCCGTGGGCTGGGTGGCTGACCGTCCTGCATACCGGGGGATCAGTCTGTCCGGAGCGGCGGCCGTTCCACTTGAACCACTAGGCTCCGGTCCTGGGTGACGTGTGTGCTAGCTGCACGGGGGTCCGAATCCGTCACGGGCGGATCGGGGACGGCGATCCGACCACACGGGTGAGCGGTCACAAGCAGTGGGTGCCGGCCGTGCCGTGCAGCAGGAGTCTCGTCCACCGGCTCGGCGGCTGACCGTCCCGCATACCGAGGGATCCGTCTGTGTGGAGCGGCGGCCGTTCCTCTTGAACCACTAGGCTCCGGTCCTGAGTTACGTGTGTGCTAGCTGCACGGGGGTCCGGGTCCGTCACGGGCGGATCGGGGACGACGATTCGACCACACGGGTGACTGGTCACAAGCAGTGGGTGCCGGCCGTGCCGTGCAGCGGGAGTCTTGTCCACTGGCTCGGCGGCTGACCGTCCCGCATACCGAGGGATCCGTCTGTCCGGAACTGCAAAATTGCATCTCGAACCCCTTGGCGGCTGTCCTGGGCGACGTGTGTGCTAGCCGCACTGAAGTCCGCATTCGACATGGGCTGATCGGGGACGGCGATCCGACCCCACGGGTGACCGGTCACAAGCAGCGTGGGAGCCAGCCGTGCTGTGCACAGGGAGGCTTCGCCCACCGGCTTGAAGGCAGACTGTTTTACAGACCAGGGGATCAGTCTGTCAGGAGCAGTGGCCATCCGTCCCGAACCCCTTGGCTGCGGTCCTGGGCGACTTGTGTACTAGCTGCACGGTGGTCCGGGCCACGTCACGCGCGGATCGGGGACGGCGATCCGACAGCACTGGTGAGCGTTCACAAGCCGTGTGGGTGCCGGCCGTGCCATGCACAAGGAGGAATTGGCCGTGGGCTGGGTGGCTGACCGTCCTGCATACCGGGGGATCAGTCTGTCCGGAGCGGCGGCCGTTCCACTTGAACCACTAGGCTCCGGTCCTCCGTGACGTGTGTGATAGCTGCACGGGGGTCCGAATCCGTCACGGGCGGATCGGGGACGACGATTCGACCACACGGGTGAGCGGTCACAAGCAGTGGGTGCCGGCCGTGCCGTGCAGCGGGAGTCTTGTCCACCGGCTCGGCGGCTGACCGTCCCGCATACCGAGGGATCCGTCTGTCCGGAACTGCAAAATTGCATCCCGAACCCCTTGGCGGCTGTCCTGGGCGACGTGTGTGCTAGCCGCACTGAAGTCCGCATTCGACATGGGCTGATCGGGGACAGCGATCCGACCCCACGGGTGACCGGTCACAAGCGGCGTGGGAGACAGTTGTGCTCTGCACAGGGAGGCTTCGCCCACCGGCTCGAAGGCAGACTGTTTTACAGACCAGGGGATCAGTCTGTCAGGAGCAGTGGCCATCCGTCCCGAACCCCTTGGCTGCGGTCCTGGGCGACTTGTGTGCTAGCTGCACGGTGGTCCGGGCCCCGTCATGCGCGGATCGGGGACGGCGATCCGAGAGCACTGGTGAACGGTCACAAGCCGTGTGGGTGCCGGCCGTGCCATGCACAAGGAGGAATTGGCCGTGGGCTGGGTGGCTGACCGTCCTGCATACCGGGGGATCAGTCTGTCCGGAGCGACGCCAATTCGTCCCTAACCTCTTGGCTCCGGTCCTGGGCGACTTGTGTGCTAGCCGTTCCGGGGTCCGGGTTGGACGGATCCGTTCCAGGCTCTGGATCGGGCGGATCCGGGACATCGATCCGACGCCAGTGGTTACAAGCAGTGGGTGCCGGCCGTGCTGTTCATCGGGTCGCTTTTCCACCGGATCGGGTCTGACCGTGCCGCATAACGGGGGATCAGTCTATCCGGAGCGGCGGCCGTTCCTCTTGAACCACTAGGCTCCGGTCCTGAGTTATGTGTGTGCTAGCTGCACGGGGGTCCGGGTCCGTCACGGGCGGATCGGGGACGACGATACGACCACACGGGTGACTGGTCACAAGCAGTGGGTGCCGGCCGTGCCGTGCAGCGGGAGTCTTGTCCACCGGCTCGGGGGCTGACCGTCCCGCATACCGAGGGATCCGTCTGTCCGGAACTGCGAACTTGCATCTCGAACCCCTTGGCGGCTGTCCTGGGCGACGTGTGTGCTAGCCGCACTGAAGTCCGCATTCGACATGGGCTGATCGGGGACGGCGATCCGACCCCACGGGTGACCGGTCACAAGCGGCGTGGGAGCCAGCCGTGCTGTGCACAGGGAGGCTTCGTTTGCCGGCTCGAAGGCAGACTGTTTTACAGACCAGGGGATCAGTCTGTCAGGAGCAGTGGCCATCCGTCCCGAACCCCTTGGCTGCGGTCCTGGGCGACTTGTGTGCTAGCTGCACGGTGGTCCGGGCCCCGTCACGCGCGGATCGGGGACGGCGATCCGACAGCACTGGTGAGCGTTCACAAGCCGTGTGGGTGCCGGCCGTGCCATGCACAAGGAGGAATTGGCCGTGGGCTGGGTGGCTGACCGTCCTGCATACCGGGGGATCAGTCTGTCCGGAGCGGCGGCCGTTCCACTTGAACCACTAGGCTCCGGTCCTCCGTGAGGTGTGTGCTAGCTGCACGGGGGTCCTGGTCCGTCACGGGCGGATCGGGGACGACGATTCGACCACACGGGTGACTGGTCACAAGCAGTGGGTGCCGGCCGTGCCGTGCAGCGGGAGTCTCGTCCACCGGCTCGGCGGCTGACCGTCCCGCATACCGAGGGATCCGTCTGTCCGGAACTGCAAAATTGCATCCCGAACCCCTTGGCGGCTGTCCTGGGCGACGTGTGTGCTAGCCGCACTGAAGTCCGCATTCGACATGGGCTGATCGGGGACGGCGATCCGACCCCACGGGTGACCGGTCACAAGCGGCGTGGGAGACAGTTGTGCTCTGCACAGGGAGGCTTCGTTTGCCGGCTCGAAGGCAGACTGTTTTACAGACCAGGGGATCAGTCTGTCAGGAGCAGTGGCCATCCGTCCCGAACCCCTTGGCTGCGGTCCTGGGCGACTTGTGTGCTAGCTGCACGGTGGTCCGGGCCCCGTCACGCGCGCATCGGGGACGGCGATCCGACAGCACTGGTGAGCGTTCACAAGCCGTGTGGGTGCCGGCCGTGCCATGCACAAGGAGGAATTGGCCGTGGGCTGGGTGGCTGACCGTCCTGCATACCGGGGGATCAGTCTGTCCGGAGCGGCGGCCGTTCCACTTGAACAACTAGGCTCCGGTCCTGGGTGACGTGTGTGCTAGCTGCACGGGGGTCCTGGTGTGTAACGGGCGGATCGGGGATGGCGATCCGACCACACGGGTGAGCGGTCACAAGCAGTGGGTGCCGGCTGTGCCGTGCAGCGGGAGTCTTGTCCACCGGCTCGGCGGCTGTCCGTCCCGCATACCGAGGGATCCGTCTGTCCGGAACTGCAAAATTGCATCCCGAACCCCTTGGCGGCTGTCCTGGGCGACGTGTGTGCTAGCCGCACTGAAGTCCGCATTCGACATGGGCTGATCGGGGACGGCGATCCGACCCCACGGGTGACCGGTCACAAGCGGCGTGGGAGCCAGCCGTGCTGTGCACGGGGAGGCTTCGCCCACCGGCTCGAAGGCAGACTGTTTTACAGACCAGGGGATCAGTCTGTCAGGAGCAGTGGCCATCCGTCCCGAACCCCTTGGCTGCGGTCCTGGGCGACTAGTGTGCTAGCTGCACGGTGGTCCGGGCCCCGTCACGCGCGCATCGGGGACGGCGATCCGACAGCACTGGTGAGCGTTCACAAGCCGTGTGGGTGCCGGACGTGCCATGCACAAGGAGGAATTGGCCGTGGGCTGGGTGGCTGACCGTCCTGCATACCGGGGGATCAGTCTGTCCGGAGCGGCGGCCGTTCCACTTGAACCACTAGGCTCCGGTCCTCCGTGAGGTGTGTGCTAGCTGCACGGGGGTCCTGGTCCGTCACGGGCGGATCGGGGACGACGATTCGACCACACGGGTGACTGGTCACAAGCAGTGGGTGCCAGCCGTGCCGTGCAGCGGGAGTCTCGTCCACCGGCTCGGCGGCTGACCGTCCCGCATACCGAGGGATCCGTCTGTCCGGAACTGCAAAATTGCATCCCGAACCCCTTGGCGGCTGTCCTGGGCGACGTGTGTGCTAGCCGCACTGAAGTCCGCATTCGACATGGGCTGATCGGGGACGGCGATCCGACCCCACGGGTGACAGGTCACAAGCGGCGTGGGAGACAGTTGTGCTCTGCACAGGGAGGCTTCGCCCACCGGCTCGAAGGCAGACTGTTTTACAGACCAGGGGATCAGTCTGTCAGGAGCAGTGGCCATCCGTCCCGAACCCCTTGGCTGCGGTCCTGGGCGACTTGTGTGCTAGCTGCACGGTGGTCCGGGCCCCGTCACGCGCGCATCGGGGACGGCGATCCGACAGCACTGGTGAGCGTTCACAAGCCGTGTGGGTGCCGGCCGTGCCATGCACAAGGAGGAATTGGCCGTGGGCTGGGTGGCTGACCGTCCTGCATACCGGGGGATCAGTCTGTCCGGAGCGGCGGCCGTTCCACTTGAACCACTAGGCTCCGGTCCTGGGTGACGTGTGTGCTAGCTGCACGGGGGTCCTGGTGTGTCACGGGCGGATCGGGGATGGCGATCCGACCACACGGGTGAGCGGTCACAAGCAGTGGGTGCCGGCTGTGCCGTGCAGCGGGAGTCTTGTCCACCGGCTCGGCGGCTGTCCGTCACGCATACCGAGGGATCCGTCTGTCCGGAACTGCAAAATTGCATCCCGAACCCCTTGGCGGCTGTCCTGGGCGACGTGTGTGCTAGCCGCACTGAAGTCCGCATTCGACATGGGCTGATCGGGGACGGCGATCCGACCCCACGGGTGACCGGTCACAAGCGGCGTGGGAGCCAGCCGTGCTGTGCACGGGGAGGCTTCGCCCACCGGCTCGAAGGCAGACTGTTTTACAGACCAGGGGATCAGTCTGTCAGGAGCAGTGGCCATCCGTCCCGAACCCCTTGGCTGCGGTCCTGGGCGACTAGTGTGCTAGCTGCACGGTGGTCCGGGCCCCGTCACGCGCGGATCGGGGACGGCGATCCGACAGCACTGGTGAGCGTTCACAAGCCGTGTGGGTGCCGGCCGTGCCATGCACAAGGAGGAATTGGCCGTGGGCTGGGTGGCTGACCGTCCTGCATACCGGGGGATCAGTCTGTCCGGAGCGACGCCAATTCGTCCCTAACCTCTTGGCTCCGGTCCTGGGCGACTTGTGTGCTAGCCGTTCCGGGGTCCGGGTTGGACGGATCCGTTCCAGGCTCTGGATCGGGCGGATCCGGGACATCGATCCGACGCCAGTGGTTACAAGCAGTGGGTGCCGGCCGTGCTGTTCATCGGGTCGCTTTTCCACCGGATCGGGTCTGACCGTGCCGCATAACGGGGGATCAGTCTATCCGGAGCGGCGGCCGTTCCTCTTGAACCACTAGGCTCCGGTCCTGAGTTACGTGTGTGCTAGCTGCACGGGGGTCCGGGTCCGTCACGGGCGGATCGGGGACGACGATACGACCACACGGGTGACTGGTCACAAGCAGTGGGTGCCGGCCGTGCCGTGCAGCGGGAGTCTTGTCCACCGGCTCGGGGGCTGACCGTCCCGCATACCGAGGGATCCGTCTGTCCGGAACTGCGAACTTGCATCTCGAACCCCTTGGCGGCTGTCCTGGGCGACGTGTGTGCTAGCCGCACTGAAGTCCGCATTCGACATGGGCTGATCGGGGACGGCGATCCGACCCCACGGGTGACCGGTCACAAGCGGCGTGGGAGCCAGCCGTGCTGTACACAGGGAGGCTTCGTCCGCCGGCTCGAAGGCAGACTGTTTTACAGACCAGGGGATCAGTCTGTCAGGAGCAGTGGCCATCCGTCCCGAACCCCTTGTCTGCGGTCCTGGGCGATTGGTGTGCTTGCTGCAGGGTGGACGGGGCCCCGTCACGGGCGGATCGGGGACAGCGATCCGAGAGCACTGGTGAACGGTCACAAGCCGTGTGGGTGCCGGCCGTGCCATGCACAAGGAGGAATCGGCCGTGGGCTGGGTGGCTGACCGTCCTGCATACCGGGGGATCAGTCTGTGCGGAGCGGCGGCCGTTCCTCTTGAACCACTAGGCTCCGGTCCTGCGTGAGGTGTGTGCTAGCTGCACGGGGGTCCTGGTCCGTCACGGGCGGATCGGGGACGACGATTCGACCACACGGGTGACTGGTCACAAGCAGTGGGTGCCGGCCGTGCCGTGCAGCGGGAGTCTTGTCCACCGGCTCGGCGGCTGACCGTCCCGCATACCGAGGGATCCGTCTGTCCGGAACTGCAAAATTGCATCCCGAACCCCTTGGCGGCTGTCCTGGGCGACGTGTGTGCTAGCTGCACTGAAGTCCGCATTCAACATGGGCTGATCGGGGACGGCGATCCGACCCCACGGGTGACCGGTCACAAGCAGCGTGGGAGCCAGCCGTGCTGTGCACAGGGAGGCTTCGTCCGCCGGCTCGAAGGCAGACTGTTTTACAGACCAGGGGATCAGTCTGTCAGGAGCAGTGGCCATCCGTCCCGAACCCCTTGGCTGCGGTCCTGGGCGATTGGTGTGCTTGCTGCAGGGTGGACCGGGCCCCGTCACGGGCGGATCGGGGACAGCGATCCGAGAGCACTGGTGAACGGTCACAAGCCGTGTGGGTGCCGGCCGTGCCATGCACAAGGAGGAATCGGCCGTGGGCTGGGTGGCTGACCGTCCTGCATACCGGGGGATCAGTCTGTCAGGAGCGACGCCAATTCGTCCCTAACCCCTTGGCTCCGGTCCTGGGCGACTTGTGTGCTAGCCGTTCCGGGGTCCGGGTTGGACGGATCCGTTCCAGGCTCTGGATCGGGCGGATCCGGGACATCGATCCGACGCCAGTGGTTACAAGCAGTGGGTGCCGGCCGTGCTGTTCATCGGGTCGCTTTTCCACCGGATCGGGTCTGACCGTGCCGCATAACGGGGGATCAGTCTATCCGGAGCGGCGGCCGTTCCTCTTGAACCACTAGGCTCCGGTCCTGCGTGAGGTGTGTGCTAGCTGCACGGGGGTCCGGGTCCGTCACGGGCGGATCGGGGACGACGATACGACCACACGGGTGACTGGTCACAAGCAGTGGGTGCCGGCCGTGCCGTGCAGCGGGAGTCTTGTCCACCGGCTCGGCGGCTGACCGTCCCGCATACCGAGGGATCCGTCTGTCCGGAACTGCAAAATTGCATCCCGAACCCCTTGGCGGCTGTCCTGGGCGACATGTGTGCTAGCCGCACTGAAGTCCGCATTCGACATGGGCTGATCGGGGACGGCGATCCGACCCCACGGGTGACCGGTCACAAGCAGCGTGGGAGCCAGCCGTGCTGTGCACAGGGAGGCTTCGTCCGCCGGCTCGAAGGCAGACTGTTTTACAGACCAGGGGATCAGTCTGTCAGGAGCAGTGGCCATCCGTCCCGAACCCCTTGGCTGCGGTCCTGGGCGACTTGTGTGCTAGTTGCACGGTGGTCCGGGCCCCGTCACGTGCGGATCGGGGACGGCGATCCGACCCCACGGGTGACCGGTCACAAGCCGTGTGGGTGCCGGCCGTGCCATGCACAAGGAGGAATTGGCCGTGGGCTGGGTGGCTGACCGTCCTGCATACCGGGGGATCAGTCTGTCCGGAGCGGCGGCCGTTCCACTTGAACCACTAGGCTCCGGTCCTGGGTGACGTGTGTGCTAGCTGCACGGGGGTCCGAATCCGTCACGGGCGGATCGGGGACGGCGATCTGACCACACGGGTGAGCGGTCACAAGCAGTGGGTGCCGGCCGTGCCGTGCACAGGGAGTCTTGTCCACCGGCTCGGCGGCTGACCGTCCCGCATACCGAGGGATCCGTCTGTGCGGAGGGGCGGCCGTTCCTCTTGAACCACTAGGCTCCGGTCCTGCGTGAGGTGTGTGCTAGCTGCACGGGGGTCCTGGTCCGTCACGGGCGGATCGGGGACGACGATTCGACCACACGGGTGACTGGTCACAAGCAGTGGGTGCCGGCCGTGCCGTGCAGCGGGAGTCTTGTCCACCGGCTCGGCGGCTGACCGTCCCGCATACCGAGGGATCCGTCTGTCCGGAACTGCAAAATTGCATCCCGAACCCCTTGGCGGCTGTCCTGGGCGACGTGTGTGCTAGCCGCACTGAAGTCCGCATTCGACATGGGCTGATCGGGGACGGCGATCCGACCCCACGGGTGACCGGTCACAAGCGGCCTGGGAGCCAGCCGTGCTGTGCACAGGGAGGCTTCGTTTGCCGGCTCGAAGGCAGACTGTTTTACAGACCAGGGGATCAGTCTGTCAGGAGCAGTGGCCATCCGTCCCGAACCCCTTGGCTGCGGTCCTGGGCGATTGGTGTGCTTGCTGCAGGGTGGACCGGGCCCCGTCACGGGCGGATCGGGGACAGCGATCCGAGAGCACTGGTGAACGGTCACAAGCCGTGTGGGTGCCGGCCGTGCCATGCACAAGGAGGAATCGGCACTGGGCTGGGTGGCTGACCGTCCTGCATACCGGGGGATCAGTCTGTCCGGAGCGGCGGCCGTTCCACTTGAACCACTAGACTCCGGTCCTGGGTGACGTGTGTGCTAGCTGCACGGGGGTCCGAATCCGTCACGGGCGGATCGGGGACGGCGATCCGACCACACGGGTGAGTGGTCACAAGCAGTGGGTGCCGGCCGTGCCGTGCAGCGGGAGTCTCGTCCACCGGCTCGGCGGCTGACCGTCCCGCATACCGAGGGATCCGTCTGTCCGGAACTGCAAAATTGCATCCCGAACCCCTTGGCGGCTGTCCTGGGCGACGTGTGTGCTAGCCGCACTGAAGTCCGCATTCGACATGGGCTGATCGGGGACGGCGATCCGACCCCACGGGTGACCGGTCACAAGCGGCCTGGGAGCCAGCCGTGCTGTGCACAGGGAGGCTTCGTCCGCCGGCTCGAAGGCAGACTGTTTTACAGACCAGGGGATCAGTCTGTCAGGAGCAGTGGCCATCCGTCCCGAACCCCTTGGCTGCGGTCCTGGGCGACTTGTGTGCTAGCTGCACGGTGGTCCGGGCCCCGTCACGGGCGGATCGGGGACAGCAATCCGAGAGCACTGGTGAACGGTCACAAGCCGTGTGGGTGCCGGCCGTGCCATGCACAAGGAGGAATCGGCCGTGGGCTGGGTGGCTGACCGTCCTGCATACCGGGGGATCAGTCTGTCAGGAGCGACGCCAATTCGTCCCTAACCCCTTGGCTCCGGTCCTGGGCGACTTGTGTGCTAGCCGTTCCGGGGTCCGGGTTGGACGGATCCGTTCCAGGCTCTGGATCGGGCGGATCCGGGACATCGATCCGACGACAGTGGTTACAAGCAGTGGGTGCTGGCCGTGCTGTTCATCGGGTCGCTTTTCCACCGGATCGGGTCTGACCGTGCCGCATAACGGGGGATCAGTCTATCCGGAGCGGCGGCCGTTCCTCTTGAACCACTAGGCTCCGGTCCTGAGTTACGTGTGTGCTAGCTGCACGGGGGTCCGGGTCCGTCACGGGCGGATCGGGGACGACGATACGACCACACGGGTGACTGGTTACAAGCAGTGGGTGCCGGCCGTGCCGTGCAGCGGGAGTCTTGTCCACCGGCTCGGCGGCTGACCGTCCCGCATACCGAGGGATCCGTCTGTCCGGAACTGCGAACTTGCATCTCGAACCCCTTGGCGGCTGTCCTGGGCGACGTGTGTGCTAGACGCACTGAAGTCCGCATTCGACATGGGCTGATCGGGGACGGCGATCCGACCCCACGGGTGACCGGTCACAAGCGGCCTGGGAGCCAGCCGTGCTGTGCACAGGGAGGCTTCGTTTGCGGGCTCGAAGGCAGACTGTTTTACAGACCAGGGGATCAGTCTGTCAGGAGCAGTGGCCATCCGTCCCGAACCCCTTGGCTGTGGTCCTGGGCGACTTGTGTGCTAGCTGCACGGTGGTCCGGGCCCCGTCACGCGCGGATCGGGGACGGCGATCCGACCACACGGGTGAGCGTTCACAAGCCGTGTGGGTGCCGGCCGTGCCATGCACAAGGAGGAATTGGCCGTGGGCTGGGTGGCTGACCGTCCTGCATACCGGGGGATCAGTCTGTCCGGAGCGGCGGCCGTTCCACTTGAACCACTAGGCTCCGGTCCTGGGTGACGTGTGTGCTAGCTGCACGGGGGTCCGAATCCGTCACGGGCGGATCGGGGACGGCGATCCGACCACACGGGTGAGCGGTCACAAGCAGTGGGTGCCGGCCGTGCCGTGCACAGGGAGTCTTGTCCACCGGCTCGGCGGCTGACCGTCCCGCATACCGAGGGATCCGTCTGTGCGGAGCGGCGGCCGTTCCTCTTGAACCACTAGGCTCCGGTCCTCCGTGAGGTGTGTGCTAGCTGCACGGGGGTCCTGGTCCGTCACGGGCGGATCGGGGACGACGATTCGACCACACGGGTGACTGGTCACAAGCAGTGGGTGCCGGCCGTGCCGTGCAGCGGGAGTCTTGTCCACCGGCTCGGCGGCTGACCGTCCCGCATACCGAGGGATCTGTCTGTCCGGAACTGCAAAATTGCATCCCGAACCCCTTGGCGGCTGTCCTGGGCGACGTGTGTGCTAGCCGCACTGAAGTCCGCATTCGACATGGGCTGATCGGGGACGGCGATCCGACCCCACGGGTGACCGGTCACAATCGGCGTTGGAGCCAGCCGTGCTCTGCACAGGGAGGCTTCGTCCGCCGGCTCGAAGGCAGACTGTTTTACAGACCAGGGGATCAGTCTGTCAGGAGCAGTGGCCATCCGTCCCGAACCCCTTGGCTGCGGTCCTGGGCGACTTGTGTGCTAGCTGCAGGGTGGACCGGGCCCCGTCACGGGCGGATCGGGGACAGCGATCCGAGAGCACTGGTGAACGGTCACAAGCCGTGTGGGTGCCGGCCGTGCCATGCACAAGGAGGAATTGGCCGTGGGCTGGGTGGCTGACCGTCCTGCATACCGGGGGATCAGTCTGTCCGGAGCGGCGGCCGTTCCACTTGAACCACTAGACTCCTGTCCTGGGTGACGTGTGTGCTAGCTGCACGGGGGTCCGAATCCGTCACGGGCGGATCGGGGACGGCGATCCGACCACACGGGTGACTGGTCACAAGCAGTGGGTGCCGGCCGTGCCGTGCAGCGGGAGTCTTGTCCACCGGCTCGGCGGCTGACCGTCCCGCATACCGAGGGATCCGTCTGTCCGGAACTGCAAAATTGCATCCCGAACCCCTTGGCGGCTGTCCTGGGCGACGTGTGTGCTAGCCGCACTGAAGTCCGCATTCGACATGGGCTGATCGGGGACAGCGATCCGACCCCACGGGTGACCGGTCACAAGCGGCGTGGGAGACAGTTGTGCTCTGCACAGGGAGGCTTCGCCCACCGGCTCGAAGGCAGACTGTTTTACAGACCAGGGGATCAGTCTGTCAGGAGCAGTGGCCATCCGTCCCGAACCCCTTGGCTGCGGTCCTGGGCGACTTGTGTGCTAGCTGCACGGTGGTCCGGGCCCCGTCACGCGCGCATCGGGGACGGCGATCCGACAGCACTGGTGAACGGTCACAAGCCGTGTGGGTGCCGGCCGTGCCATGCACAAGGAGGAATTGGCCGTGGGCTGGGTGGCTGACCGTCCTGCATACCGGGGGATCAGTCTGTCCGGAGCGGCGGCCGTTCCACTTGAACCACTAGGCTCCGGTCCTCCGTGAGGTGTGTGCTAGCTGCACGGGGGTCCTGGTCCGTCACGGGCGGATCGGGGACGACGATTCGACCACACGGGTGACTGGTCACAAGCAGTGGGTGCCGGCCGTGCCGTGCAGCGGGAGTCTTGTCCACCGGCTCGGGGGCTGACCGTCCCGCATACCGAGGGATCCGTCTGTCCGGAACTGCAAAATTGCATCCCGAACCCCTTGGCGGCTGTCCTGGGCGACGTGTGTGCTAGCCGCACTGAAGTCCGCATTCGACATGGGCTGATCGGGGACGGCGATCCGACCCCACGGGTGACCGGTCACAAGCGGCGTGGGAGACAGTTGTGCTCTGCACAGGGAGGCTTCGCCCACCGGCTCGAAGGCAGACTGTTTTACAGACCAGGGGATCAGTCTGTCAGGAGCAGTGGCCATCCGTCCCGAACCCCTTGGCTGCGGTCCTGGGCGACTTGTGTGCTAGCTGCACGGTGGTCCGGGCCCCGTCACGCGCGGATCGGGGACGGCGATCCGACAGCACTGGTGAGCGTTCACAAGCCGTGTGGGTGCCGGCCGTGCCATGCACAAGGAGGAATTGGCCGTGGGCTGGGTGGCTGACCGTCCTGCATACCGGGGGATCAGTCTGTCCGGAGCGGCGGCCGTTCCTCTTGAACCACTAGGCTCCGGTCCTGGGTGACGTGTGTGCTAGCTGCACGGGGGTCCTGGTGTGTCATGGGCGGATCGGGGATGGCGATCCGACCACACGGGTGAGCGGTCACAAGCAGTGGGTGCCGGCCGTGCCGTGCAGCGGGAGTCTTGTCCACCGGCTCGGCGGCAGTCCGTCCCGCATACCGAGGGATCCGTCTGTCCGGAACTGCAAAATTGCATCCCGAACCCCTTGGCGGCTGTCCTGGGCGACGTGTGTGCTAGCCGCACTGAAGTCCGCATTCGACATGGGCTGATCGGGGACGGCGATCCGACCCCACGGGTGACCGGTCACAAGCGGCGTGGGAGCCAGCCGTGCTCTGCACAGGGAGGCTTCGCCCACCGGCTCGAAGGCAGACTGTTTTACAGACCAGGGGATCAGTCTGTCAGGAGCAGTGGCCATCCGTCCCGAACCCCTTGGCTGCGGTCCTGGGCGACTTGTGTGCTAGCTGCACGGTGGTCCGGGCCCCGTCACGCGCGGATCGGGGACGGCGATCCGACAGCACTGGTGAGCGTTCACAAGCCGTGTGGGTGCCGGCCGTGCCATGCACAAGGAGGAATTGGCCGTGGGCTGGGTGGCTGACCGTCCTGCATACCGGGGGATCAGTCTGTCCGGAGCGGCGGCCGTTCCACTTGAACCACTAGGCTCCGGTCCTCCGTGAGGTGTGTGCTAGCTGCACGGGGGTCCTGGTCCGTCACGGGCGGATCGGGGACGACGATTCGACCACACGGGTGACTGGTCACAAGCAGTGGGTGCCGGCCGTGCCGTGCAGCGGGAGTCTCGTCCACCGGCTCGGCGGCTGACCGTCCCGCATACCGAGGGATCCGTCTGTCCGGAACTGCAAAATTGCATCCCGAACCCCTTGGCGGCTGTCCTGGGCGACGTGTGTGCTAGCCGCACTGAAGTCCGCATTCGACATGGGCTGATCGGGGACAGCGATCCGACCCCACGGGTGACCGGTCACAAGCGGCGTGGGAGACAGTTGTGCTCTGCACAGGGAGGCTTCGCCCACCGGCTCGAAGGCAGACTGTTTTACAGACCAGGGGATCAGTCTGTCAGGAGCAGTGGCCATCCGTCCCGAACCCCTTGGCTGCGGTCCTGGGCGACTAGTGTGCTAGCTGCACGGTGGTCCGGGCCCCGTCACGCGCGGATCGGGGACAGCGATCCGAGAGCACTGGTGAACGGTCACAAGCCGTGTGGGTGCCGGCCGTGCCATGCACAAGGAGGAATTGGCCGTGGGCTGGGTGGCTGACCGTCCTGCATACCGGGGGATCAGTCTGTCCGGAGCGACGCCAATTCGTCCCTAACCTCTTGGCTCCGGTCCTGGGCGACTTGTGTGCTAGCCGTTCCGGGGTCCGGGTTGGACGGATCCGTTCCAGGCTCTGGATCGGGCGGATCCGGGACATCGATCCGACGCCAGTGGTTACAAGCAGTGGGTGCCGGCCGTGCTGTTCATCGGGTCGCTTTTCCACCGGATCGGGTCTGACCGTGCCGCATAACGGGGGATCAGTCTATCCGGAGCGGCGGCCGTTCCTCTTGAACCACTAGGCTCCGGTCCTGAGTTACGTGTGTGCTAGCTGCACGGGGGTCCGGGTCCGTCACGGGCGGATCGGGGACGACGATACGACCACACGGGTGACTGGTCACAAGCAGTGGGTGCCGGCCGTGCCGTGCAGCGGGAGTCTTGTCCACCGGCTCGGCGGCTGACCGTCCCGCATACCGAGGGATCCGTCTGTCCGGAACTGCGAACTTGCATCTCGAACCCCTTGGCGGCTGTCCTGGGCGACGTGTGTGCTAGACGCACTGAAGTCCGCATTCGACATGGGCTGATCGGGGACGGCGATCCGACCCCACGGGTGACCGGTCACAAGCGGCGTGGGAGCCAGCCGTGCTGTGCACAGGGAGGCTTCGCCCACCGGCTCGAAGGCAGACTGTTTTACAGACCAGGGGATCAGTCTGTCAGGAGCAGTGGCCATCCGTCCCGAACCCCTTGGCTGCGGTCCTGGGCGACTTGTGTGCTAGCTGCACGGTGGTCCGGGCCCCGTCACGCGCGGATCGGGGACGGCGATCCGACAGCACTGGTGAGCGTTCACAAGCCGTGTGGGTGCCGGCCGTGCCATGCACAAGGAGGAATTGGCCGTGGGCTGGGTGGCTGACCGTCCTGCATACCGGGGGATCAGTCTGTCCGGAGCGGCGGCCGTTCCACTTGAACCACTAGGCTCCGGTCCTCCGTGAGGTGTGTGCTAGCTGCACGGGGGTCCTGGTCCGTCACGGGCGGATCGGGGACGACGATTCGACCACACGGGTGACTGGTCACAAGCAGTGGGTGCCGGCCGTGCCGTGCAGCGGGAGTCTTGTCCACCGGCTCGGGGGCTGACCGTCCCGCATACCGAGGGATCCGTCTGTCCGGAACTGCAAAATTGCATCCCGAACCCCTTGGCGGCTGTCCTGGGCGACGTGTGTGCTAGCCGCACTGAAGTCCGCATTCGACATGGGCTGATCGGGGACGGCGATCCGACCCCACGGGTGACCGGTCACAAGCGGCGTGGGAGACAGTTGTGCTCTGCACAGGGAGGCTTCGCCCACCGGCTCGAAGGCAGACTGTTTTACAGACCAGGGGATCAGTCTGTCAGGAGCAGTGGCCATCCGTCCCGAACCCCTTGGCTGCGGTCCTGGGCGACTTGTGTGCTAGCTGCACGGTGGTCCGGGCCCCGTCACGCGCGGATCGGGGACGGCGATCCGACAGCACTGGTGAGCGTTCACAAGCCGTGTGGGTGCCGGCCGTGCCATGCACAAGGAGGAATTGGCCGTGGGCTGGGTGGCTGACCGTCCTGCATACCGGGGGATCAGTCTGTCCGGAGCGGCGGCCGTTCCTCTTGAACCACTAGGCTCCGGTCCTGGGTGACGTGTGTGCTAGCTGCACGGGGGTCCTGGTGTGTCATGGGCGGATCGGGGATGGCGATCCGACCACACGGGTGAGCGGTCACAAGCAGTGGGTGCCGGCCGTGCCGTGCAGCGGGAGTCTTGTCCACCGGCTCGGCGGCAGTCCGTCCCGCATACCGAGGGATCCGTCTGTCCGGAACTGCAAAATTGCATCCCGAACCCCTTGGCGGCTGTCCTGGGCGACGTGTGTGCTAGCCGCACTGAAGTCCGCATTCGACATGGGCTGATCGGGGACGGCGATCCGACCCCACGGGTGACCGGTCACAAGCGGCGTGGGAGCCAGCCGTGCTCTGCACAGGGAGGCTTCGCCCACCGGCTCGAAGGCAGACTGTTTTACAGACCAGGGGATCAGTCTGTCAGGAGCAGTGGCCATCCGTCCCGAACCCCTTGGCTGCGGTCCTGGGCGACTTGTGTGCTAGCTGCACGGTGGTCCGGGCCCCGTCACGCGCGGATCGGGGACGGCGATCCGACAGCACTGGTGAGCGTTCACAAGCCGTGTGGGTGCCGGCCGTGCCATGCACAAGGAGGAATTGGCCGTGGGCTGGGTGGCTGACCGTCCTGCATACCGGGGGATCAGTCTGTCCGGAGCGGCGGCCGTTCCACTTGAACCACTAGGCTCCGGTCCTCCGTGAGGTGTGTGCTAGCTGCACGGGGGTCCTGGTCCGTCACGGGCGGATCGGGGACGACGATTCGACCACACGGGTGACTGGTCACAAGCAGTGGGTGCCGGCCGTGCCGTGCAGCGGGAGTCTCGTCCACCGGCTCGGCGGCTGACCGTCCCGCATACCGAGGGATCCGTCTGTCCGGAACTGCAAAATTGCATCCCGAACCCCTTGGCGGCTGTCCTGGGCGACGTGTGTGCTAGCCGCACTGAAGTCCGCATTCGACATGGGCTGATCGGGGACAGCGATCCGACCCCACGGGTGACCGGTCACAAGCGGCGTGGGAGACAGTTGTGCTCTGCACAGGGAGGCTTCGCCCACCGGCTCGAAGGCAGACTGTTTTACAGACCAGGGGATCAGTCTGTCAGGAGCAGTGGCCATCCGTCCCGAACCCCTTGGCTGCGGTCCTGGGCGACTAGTGTGCTAGCTGCACGGTGGTCCGGGCCCCGTCACGCGCGGATCGGGGACAGCGATCCGAGAGCACTGGTGAACGGTCACAAGCCGTGTGGGTGCCGGCCGTGCCATGCACAAGGAGGAATTGGCCGTGGGCTGGGTGGCTGACCGTCCTGCATACCGGGGGATCAGTCTGTCCGGAGCGACGCCAATTCGTCCCTAACCTCTTGGCTCCGGTCCTGGGCGACTTGTGTGCTAGCCGTTCCGGGGTCCGGGTTGGACGGATCCGTTCCAGGCTCTGGATCGGGCGGATCCGGGACATCGATCCGACGCCAGTGGTTACAAGCAGTGGGTGCCGGCCGTGCTGTTCATCGGGTCGCTTTTCCACCGGATCGGGTCTGACCGTGCCGCATAACGGGGGATCAGTCTATCCGGAGCGGCGGCCGTTCCTCTTGAACCACTAGGCTCCGGTCCTGAGTTACGTGTGTGCTAGCTGCACGGGGGTCCGGGTCCGTCACGGGCGGATCGGGGACGACGATACGACCACACGGGTGACTGGTCACAAGCAGTGGGTGCCGGCCGTGCCGTGCAGCGGGAGTCTTGTCCACCGGCTCGGCGGCTGACCGTCCCGCATACCGAGGGATCCGTCTGTCCGGAACTGCAAAATTGCATCCCGAACCCCTTGGCGGCTGTCCTGGGCGACGTGTGTGCTAGCCGCACTGAAGTCCGCATTCGACATGGGCTGATCGGGGACGGCGATCCGACCCCACGGGTGACCGGTCACAAGCGGCGTGGGAGCCAGCCGTGCTCTGCACAGGGAGGCTTCGTCCGCCGGCTCGAAGGCAGACTGTTTTACAGACCAGGGGATCAGTCTGTCAGGAGCAGTGGCCATCCGTCCCGAACCCCTTGGCTGCGGTCCTGGGCGACTTGTGTGCTAGCTGCACGGTGGTCCGGGCCCCGTCACGCGCGCATCGGGGACGGCGATCCGACAGCACTGGTGAGCGTTCACAAGCCGTGTGGGTGCCGGCCGTGCCATGCACAAGGAGGAATTGGCCGTGGGCTGGGTGGCTGACCGTCCTGCATACCGGGGGATCAGTCTGTCCGGAGCGGCGGCCGTTCCACTTGAACCACTAGACTCCGGTCCTGGGTGACGTGTGTGCTAGCTGCACGGGGGTCCGAATCCGTCACGGGCGGATCGGGGACGGCGATCCGACCACACGGGTGACTGGTCACAAGCAGTGGGTGCCGGCCGTGCCGTGCAGCGGGAGTCTCGTCCACCGGCTCGGCGGCTGACCGTCCCGCATACCGAGGGATCCGTCTGTCCGGAACTGCAAAATTGCATCCCGAACCCCTTGGCGGCTGTCCTGGGCGACGTGTGTGCTAGCCGCACTGAAGTCCGCATTCGACATGGGCTGATCGGGGACGGCGATCCGACCCCACGGGTGACCGGTCACAAGCGGCGTGGGAGACAGTTGTGCTCTGCACAGAGAAGCTTCGCCCACCGGCTCGAAGGCAGACTGTTTTACAGACCAGGGGATCAGTCTGTCAGGAGCAGTGGCCATCCGTCCCGAACCCCTTGGCTGCGGTCCTGGGCGACTTGTGTGCTAGCTGCACGGTGGTCCGGGCCCCGTCACGCGCGGATCGGGGACGGCGATCCGACAGCACTGGTGAGCGTTCACAAGCCGTGTGGGTGCCGGCCGTGCCATGCACAAGGAGGAATTGGCCGTGGGCTGGGTGGCTGACCGTCCTGTATACCGGGGGATCAGTCTGTCCGGAGCGGCGGCCGTTCCTCTTGAACCACTAGGCTCCGGTCCTGGGTGACGTGTGTGCTAGCTGCACGGGGGTCCTGGTGTGTCACGGGCGGATCGAGGATGGCGATCCGACCACACGGGTGAGCGGTCACAAGCAGTAGGTGCCGGCCGTGCCGTGCAGCGGGAGTCTTGTCCACCGGCTCGGCGGCTGTCCGTCCCGCATACCGAGGGATCCGTCTGTCCGGAACTGCAAAATTGCATCCCGAACCCCTTGGCGGCTGTCCTGGGCGACGTGTGTGCTAGCCGCACTGAAGTCCGCATTCGACATGGGCTGATCGGGGACGGCGATCCGACCCCACGGGTGACCGGTCACAAGCGGCGTGGGAGCCAGCCGTGCTGTGCACGGGGAGGCTTCGCCCACCGGCTCGAAGGCAGACTGTTTTACAGACCAGGGGATCAGTCTGTCAGGAGCAGTGGCCATCCGTCCCGAACCCCTTGGCTGCGGTCCTGGGCGACTAGTGTGCTAGCTGCACGGTGGTCCGGGCCCCGTCACGCGCGGATCGGGGACGGCGATCCGACAGCACTGGTGAGCGTTCACAAGCCGTGTGGGTGCTGGCCGTGCCATGCACAAGGAGGCTTCGGCCGTGGGCTGGGTGGCTGACCGTCCTGCATACCGAGGGATCAGTCTATCCGGAGCGGCGGCCGTTCCTCTTGAACCACTAGGCTCCGGTCCTGCGTGAGGTGTGTGCTAGCTGCACGGGGGTCCGGGTCCGTCACGGGCGGATCGGTGCCGACGATACGACCACACGGGTGACTGGTCACAAGCAGTGGGTGCCGGCCGTGCCGTGCAGCGGGAGTCTTGTCCACCGGCTCGGCGGCTGACCGTCCCGCATACCGAGGGATCCGTCTGTCCGGAACTGCAAAATTGCATCCCGAACCCCTTGGCGGCTGTCCTGGGCGACGTGTGTGCTAGCCGCACTGAAGTCCGCATTCGACATGGGCTGATCGGGGACGGCGATCCGACCCCACGGGTGACCGGTCACAAGCAGCGTGGGAGCCAGCCGTGCTCTGCACAGGGAGGCTTCGTCCGCCGGCTCGAAGGCAGACTGTTTTACAGACCAGGGGATCAGTCTGTCAGGAGCAGTGGCCATCCGTCCCGAACCCCTTGGCTGCGGTCCTGGGCGACTTGTGTGCTAACTGCACGGTGGACCGGGCCCCGTCACGCGCGGATCGGGGACAGCGATCCGACAGCACTGGTGAGCGTTCACAAGCCGTGTGGGTGCAGGCCATGCCATGCACAAGGAGGAATCGGCCGTGGGCTGGGTGGCTGACCGTCCTGCATACCGGGGGATCAGTCTGTCCGGAGCGACGCCAATTCGTCCCTAACCCCTTGGCTCCGGTCCTGGGCGACTTGTGTGCTAGCCGTTCCGGGGTCCGGGTTGGACGGATCCGTTCCAGGCTCTGGATCGGGCGGATCCGGGACATCGATCCGACGCCAGTGGTTACAAGCAGTGGGTGCCGGCCGTGCTGTTCATCGGGTCGCTTTTCCACCGGATCGGGTCTGACCGTGCCGCATAACGGGGGATCAGTCTATCCGGAGCGGCGGCCGTTCCTCTTGAACCACTAGGCTCCGGTCCTGAGTTACGTGTGTGCTAGCTGCACGGGGGTCCGGGTCCGTCACGGGCGGATCGGGGACGACGATCCGACCACACGGGTGACTGGTCACAAGCAGTGGGTGCCGGCCGTGCCGTGCAGCGGGAGTCTTGTCCACCGGCTCGGCGGCTGACCGTCCCGCATACCGAGGGATCCGTCTGTCCGGAACTGCAAAATTGCATCTCGAACCCCTTGGCGGCTGTCCTGGGCGACGTGTGTGCTAGCCGCACTGAAGTCCGCATTCGACATGGGCTGATCGGGGACGGCGATCCGACCCCACGGGTGACCGGTCACAAGCGGCGTGGGAGCCAGCCGTGCTGTGCACAGGGAGGCTTCGCCCACCGGCTCGAAGGCAGACTGTTTTACAGACCAGGGGATCAGTCTGTCAGGAGCAGTGGCCATCCGTCCCGAACCCCTTGGCTGCGGTCCTGGGCGACTTGTGTGCTTGCTGCAGGGTTGACCGGGCCCCGTCACGGGCGGATCGGGGACAGCGATCCGAGAGCACTGGTGAACGGTCACAAGCCGTGTGGGTGCCGGCCGTGCCATGCACAAGGAGGAATCGGCCGTGGGCTGGGTGGCTGACCGTCCTGCATACCGGGGGATCAGTCTGTCCGGAGCGGCGGCCGTTCGTCTTGAACCACTAGGCTCCGGTCCTGGGCGACTTGTGTGCTAGCCGTTCCGGGGTCCGGGTTGGACGGATCCGTTCCAGGCTCTGGATCGGGCGGATCCGGGACATCGATCCGATGCCAGTGGTTACAAGCAGTGGGTGCCGGCCGTGCTGTTCATCGGGTCGCTTTTCCACCGGATCGGGTCTGACCGTGCCGCATAACGGGGGATCAGTCTATCCGGAGCGGCGGCCGTTCCTCTTGAACCACTAGGCTCCGGTCCTGAGTTACGTGTGTGCTAGCTGCACGGGGGTCCGGGTCCGTCACGGGCGGATCGGGGACGACGATACGACCACACGGGTGACTGGTCACAAGCAGTGGGTGCCGGCCGTGCCGTGCAGCGGGAGTCTTGTCCACCGGCTCGGGGGCTGACCGTCCCGCATACCGAGGGATCCGTCTGTCCGGAACTGCGAACTTGCATCTCGAACCCCTTGGCGGCTGTCCTGGGCGACGTGTGTGCTAGCCGCACTGAAGTCCGCATTCGACATGGGCTGATCGGGGACGGCGATCCGACCCCACGGGTGACCGGTCACAAGCGGCGTGGGAGCCAGCCGTGCTGTGCACAGGGAGGCTTCGTCCGCCGGCTCGAAGGCAGACTGTTTTACAGACCAGGGGATCAGTCTGTCAGGAGCAGTGGCCATCCGTCCCGAACCCCTTGGCTGCGGTCCTGGGCGATTGGTGTGCTTGCTGCAGGGTGGACCGGGCCCCGTCACGGGCGGATCGGGGACGGCGATCCGAGAGCACTGGTGAACGGTCACAAGCCGTGTGGGTGCCGGCCGTGCCATGCACAAGGAGGAATCGGCCGTGGGCTGGGTGGCTGACCGTCCTGCATACCGGGGGATCAGTCTGTCCGGAGCGGCGGCCGTTCCTCTTGAACCACTAGGCTCCGGTCCTGGGTGACGTGTGTGCTAGCTGCACGGGGGTCCGAATCCGTCACGGGCGGATCGGGGACGGCGATCCGACCACACGGGTGAGCGGTCACAAGCAGTGGGTGCCGGCCGTGCCGTGCAGCGGGAGTCTTGTCCACCGGCTCGGCGGCTGACCGTCCCGCATACCGAGGGATCCGTCTGTCCGGAACTGCAAAATTGCATCCCGAACCCCTTGGCGGCTGTCCTGGGCGACGTGTGTGCTAGCCGCACTGAAGTCCGCATTCGACATGGGGTGATCGGGGACGGCGATCCGACCCCACGGGTGACCGGTCACAAGCGGCGTGGGAGCCAGCCGTGCTCTGCACAGGGAGGCTTCGCCCGCCGGCTCGAAGGCAGACTGTTTTACAGACCAGGGGATCAGTCTGTCAGGAGCAGTGGCCATCCGTCCCGAACCCCTTGGCTGCGGTCCTGGGCGATTGGTGTGCTTGCTGCAGGGTGGACCGGGCCCCGTCACGGGCGGATCGGGGACAGCGATCCGAGAGCACTGGTGAACGGTCACAAGCCGTGTGGGTGCCGGCCGTGCCATGCACAAGGAGGAATCGGCCGTGGGCTGGGTGGCTGACCGTCCTGCATACCGGGGGATCAGTCTGTCAGGAGCGACGCCAATTCGTCCCTAACCCCTTGGCTCCGGTCCTGGGCGACTTGTGTGCTAGCCGTTCCGGGGTCCGGGTTGGACGGATCCGTTCCAGGCTCTGGATTGGGCGG
Organism: Aythya marila; assembly: GCF_965140915.1. Classification (NCBI taxonomy): domain Eukaryota; kingdom Metazoa; phylum Chordata; class Aves; order Anseriformes; family Anatidae; genus Aythya; species Aythya marila. The sequence goes on along the minus strand of NC_139043.1, from coordinate 63,754,521 downwards.
ATCCGGGACATCGATCCAACGACAGTGGTTACAAGCAGTGGGTGCCGGCCGTGCTGTTCATCGGGTCGCTTTTCCACCGGATCGGGTCTGACCGTGCCGCATAACGGGGGATCAGTCTATCCGGAGCGGCGGCCGTTCCTCTTGAACCACTAGGCTCCGGTCCTGAGTTACGTGTGTGCTAGCTGCACGGGGGTCCGGGTCCGTCACGGGCGGATCGGGGACGACGATACGACCACACGGGTGACTGGTCACAAGCAGTGGGTGCCGGCCGTGCCGTGCAGCGGGAGTCTTGTCCACCGGCTCGGGGGCTGACCGTCCCGCATACCGAGGGATCCGTCTGTCCGGAACTGCAAAATTGCATCCCGAACCCCTTGGCGGCTGTCCTGGGCGACGTGTGTGCTAGCCGCACTGAAGTCCGCATTCGACATGGGCTGATCGGGGACGGCGATCCGACCCCACGGGTGACCGGTCACAAGCGGCGTGGGAGCCAGTTGTTCTCTGCACAGGGAGGCTTCGCCCACCGGCTCGAAGGCAGACTGTTTTACAGACCAGGGGATCAGTCTGTCAGGAGCAGTGGCCATCCGTCCCGAACCCCTTGGCTGCGGTCCTGGGCGACTTGTGTGCTAGCTGCACGGTGGTCCGGGCCCCGTCACGCGCGGATCGGGGACGGCGATCCGACAGCACTGGTGAGCGTTCACAAGCCGTGTGGGTGTCGGCCGTTCCATGCACAAGGAGGAATTGGCCGTGGGCTGGGTGGCTGACCGTCCTGCATACCGGGGGATCAGTCTGTCCGGAGCGGCGGCCGTTCCTCTTGAACCACTAGGCTCCGGTCCTGGGTGACGTGTGTGCTAGCTGCACGGGGGTCCTGGTCTGTCACGGGCGGATCGGGGATGGCGATCCGACCACACGGGTGAGCGGTCACAAGCAGTGGGTGCCGGCCGTGCCGTGCAGCGGGAGTCTTGTCCACCGGCTCGGCGGCTGACCGTCCCGCATACCGAGGGATCCGTCTGTCCGGAACTGCAAAATTGCATCCCGAACCCCTTGGCGGCTGTCCTGGGCGACGTGTGTGCTAGCCGCACTGAAGTCCGCATTCGACATGGGGTGATCGGGGACGGCGATCCGACCCCACGGGTGACCGGTCACAAGCAGCGTGGGAGCCAGCCGTGCTCTGCACAGGGAGGCTTCGTCCGCCGGCTCGAAGGCAGACTGTTTTACAGACCAGGGGATCAGTCTGTCAGGAGCAGTGGCCATCCGTCCCGAACCCCTTGGCTGCGGTCCTGGGCGATTGGTGTGCTTGCTGCAGGGTGGACCGGGCCCCGTCACGGGCGGATCGGGGACAGCGATCCGAGAGCACTGGTGAACGGTCACAAGCCGTGTGGGTGCCGGCCGTGCCATGCACAAGGAGGAATCGGCCGTGGGCTGGGCGGCTGACCGTCCTGCATACCGGGGGATCAGTCTGTCAGGAGCGACGCCAATTCGTCCCTAACCCCTTGGCTCCGGTCCTGGGCGACTTGTGTGCTAGCCGTTCCGGGGTCCGGGTTGGACGGATCCGTTCCAGGCTCTGGATCGGGCGGATCCGGGACATCGATCCGACGCCAGTGGTTACAAGCAGTGGGTGCCGGCCGTGCTGTTCATCGGGTCGCTTTTCCACCGGATCGGGTCTGACCGTGCCGCATAACGGGGGATCAGTCTATCCGGAGCGGCGGCCGTTCCTCTTGAACCACTAGGCTCCGGTCCTGAGTTACGTGTGTGCTAGCTGCACGGGGGTCCGGGTCCGTCACGGGCGGATCGGGGACGACGATACGACCACACGGGTGACTGGTCACAAGCAGTGGGTGCCGGCCGTGCCGTGCAGCGGGAGTCTTGTCCACCGGCTCGGGGGCTGACCGTCCCGCATACCGAGGGATCCGTCTGTCCGGAACTGCAAAATTGCATCCCGAACCCCTTGGCGGCTGTCCTGGGCGACGTGTGTGCTAGCCGCACTGAAGTCCGCATTCGACATGGGCTGATCGGGGACGGCGATCCGACCCCACGGGTGACCGGTCACAAGCGGCGTGGGAGCCAGCCGTGCTGTGCACAGGGAGGTTTCGCCCACCGGCTCGAAGGCAGACTGTTTTACAGACCAGGGGATCAGTCTGTCAGGAGCAGTGGCCATCCGTCCTGAACCCCTTGGCTGCGGTCCTGGGCGACTTGTGTGCTAGCTGCAGGGTGGTCCGGGCCCCGTCACGCGCGGATCGGGGACAGCGATCCGACAGCACTGGTGAGCGTTCACAAGCCGTGTGGGTGCCGGCCGTGCCATGCACAAGGAGGAATCGGCCGTGGGCTGGGTGGCTGACCGTCCTGCATACCGGGGGATCAGTCTGTCCGGAGCGGCGGCCGTTCCTCTTGAACCACTAGGCTCCGGTCCTGGGTGACGTGTGTGCTAGCTGCACGGGGGTCCGAATCCGTCACGGGCGGATCGGGGACGGCGATCCGACCACACGGGTGAGCGGTCACAAGCAGTGGGTGCCGGCCGTGCCGTGCAGCGGGAGTCTTGTCCACCGGCTCGGCGGCTGACCGTCCCGCATACCGAGGGATCCGTCTGTCCGGAACTGCAAAATTGCATCCCGAACCCCTTGGCGGCTGTCCTGGGCGACGTGTGTGCTAGCCGCACTGAAGTCCGCATTCGACATGGGCTGATCGGGGATGGCGATCCGACCCCACGGGTGACCGGTCACAAGCGGCGTGGGAGCCAGCCGTGCTGTGCACAGGGAGGCTTCGTCCGCCGGCTCGAAGGCAGACTGTTTTACAGACCAGGGGATCAGTCTGTCAGGAGCAGTGGCCATCCGTCCCGAACCCCTTGGCTGCGGTCCTGGGCGATTTGTGTGCTTGCTGCAGGGTGGACCGGGCCCCGTCACGGGCGGATCGGGGACAGCGATCCGACAGCACTGGTGAGCGTTCACAAGCCGTGTGGGTGCAGGCCATGCCATGCACAAGGAGGCTTCGGCCGTGGGCTGGGTGTCTGACCGTCCTGCATACCGAGGGATCAGTCTATCCGGAGCGGCGGCCGTTCCTCTTGAACCACTAGGCTCCGGTCCTGCGTGAGGTGTGTGCTAGCTGCACGGGGGTCCGAATCCGTCATGGGCGGATCGGGGACGGCGATCCGACCACACGGGTGAGTGGTCACAAGCAGTGGGTGCCGGCCGTGCCGTGCAGCGGGAGTCTCGTCCACCGGCTCGGCGGCTGACCGTCCCGCATACCGAGGGATCCGTCTGTGCGGAGCGGCGGCCGTTCCTCTTGAACCACTAGGCTCCGGTCCTGCGTGAGGTGTGTGCTGGCTGCACGGGGGTCCTGGTCCGTCACGGGCGGATCGGGGACGACGATTCGACCACACGGGTGACTGGTCACAAGCAGTGGGTGCCGGCCGTGCCGTGCAGCGGGAGTCTTGTCCACTGGCTCGGCGGCTGACCGTCCCGCATACCGAGGGATCCGTCTGTCCGGAACTGCAAAATTGCATCCCGAACCCCTTGGCGGCTGTCCTGGGCGACGTGTGTGCTAGCCGCACTGAAGTCCGCATTCGACATGGGCTGATCGGGGACGGCGATCCGACCCCACGGGTGACCGGTCACAAGCGGCGTGGGAGCCAGCCGTGCTGTGCACAGGGAGGCTTCGCCCACCGGCTCGAAGGCAGACTGTTTTACAGACCAGGGGATCAGTCTGTCAGGAGCAGTGGCCATCCGTCCCGAACCCCTTGGCTGCGGTCCTGGGCGATTGGTGTGCTTGCTGCAGGGTGGACCGGGCCCCGTCACGGGCGGATCGGGGACAGCGATCCGAGAGCACTGGTGAACGGTCACAAGCCGTGTGGGTGCCGGCCGTGCCATGCACAAGGAGGAATCGGCCGTGGGCTGGGTGGCTGACCGTCCTGCATACTGGGGGATCAGTCTGTCAGGAGCGACGCCAATTCGTCCCTAACCCCTTGGCTCCGGTCCTGGGCGACTTGTGTGCTAGCCGTTCCGGGGTCCGGGTTGGACGGATCCGTTCCAGGCTCTGGATCGGGCGGATCCGGGACATCGATCCGACGCCAGTGGTTACAAGCAGTGGGTGCCGGCCGTGCTGTTCATCGGGTCGCTTTTCCAACGGATCGGGTCTGACCGTGCCGCATAACGGGGGATCAGTCTATCCGGAGCGGCGGCCGTTCCTCTTGAACCACTAGGCTCCGGTCCTGAGTTACGTGTGTGCTAGCTGCACGGGGGTCCGGGTCCGTCACGGGCGGATCGGGGACGACGATACGACCACACGGGTGACTGGTCACAAGCAGTGGGTGCCGGCCGTGCCGTGCAGCGGGAGTCTTGTCCACCGGCTCGGCGGCTGACCGTCCCGCATACCGAGGGATCCGTCTGTCCGGAACTGCGAACTTGCATCTCGAACCCCTTGGCGGCTGTCCTGGGCGACGTGTGTGCTAGCCGCACTGAAGTCCGCATTCGACATGGGCTGATCGGGGACGGCGATCCGACCCCACGGGTGACCGGTCACAAGCGGCGTGGGAGCCAGCCGTGCTGTGCACAGGGAGGCTTCGCCCACCGGCTCGAAGGCAGACTGTTTTACAGACCAGGGGATCAGTCTGTGAGGAGCAGTGGCCATCCGTCCCAAACCCCTTGGCTGCGGTCCTGGGCGACTTGTGTGCTAGCTGCACGGTGGTCCGGGCCCCGTCACGCGCGGATCGGGGACGGCGATCCGACAGCACTGGTGAGCGTTCACAAGCCGTGTGGGTGCCGGCCGTGCCATGCACAAGGAGGAATCGGCCGTGGGCTGGGTGGCTGACCGTCCTGCATACCGGGGGATCAGTCTGTCCGGAGCGGCGGCCGTTCCACTTGAACCACTAGGCTCCGGTCCTCCGTGAGGTGTGTGCTAGCTGCACAGGGGTCCTGGTCCGTCACGGGCGGATCGGGGACGACGATTCGACCACACGGGTGACTGGTCACAAGCAGTGGGTGCCGGCCGTGCCGTGCAGCGGGAGTCTTGTCCACCGGCTCGGGGGCTGACCGTCCCGCATACCGAGGGATCCGTCTGTCCGGAACTGCAAAATTGCATCCCGAACCCCTTGGCGGCTGTCCTGGGCGACGTGTGTGCTAGCCGCACTGAAGTCCGCATTCGACATGGGCTGATCGGGGACGGCGATCCGACCCCACGGGTGACCGGTCACAAGCGGCGTGGGAGCCAGTTGTGCTCTGCACAGGGAGGCTTCGCCCACCGGCTCGAAGGCAGACTGTTTTACAGACCAGGGGATCAGTCTGTCAGGAGCAGTGGCCATCCGTCCCGAACCCCTTGGCTGCGGTCCTGGGCGACTTGTGTGCTAGCTGCACGGTGGTCCGGGCCCCGTCACGCGCGGATCGGGGACGGCGATCCGACAGCACTGGTGAGCGTTCACAAGCCGTGTGGGTGCCGGCCGTGCCATGCACAAGGAGGAATTGGCCGTGGGCTGGGTGGCTGACCGTCCTGCATACCGGGGGATCAGTCTGTCCGGAGCGGCGGCCGTTCCTCTTGAACCACTAGGCTCCGGTCCTGGGTGACGTGTGTGCTAGCTGCACGGGGGTCCTGGTCTGTCACGGGCGGATCGGGGATGGCGATCCGACCACACGGGTGAGCGGTCACAAGCAGTGGGTGCCGGCCGTGCCGTGCAGCGGGAGTCTTGTCCACCGGCTCGGGGGCTGACCGTCCCGCATACCGAGGGATCCGTCTGTCCGGAACTGCAAAATTGCATCCCGAACCCCTTGGCGGCTGTCCTGGGCGACGTGTGTGCTAGCCGCACTGAAGTCCGCATTCGACATGGGCTGATCGGGGACGGCGATCCGACCCCACGGGTGACCGGTCACAAGCGGCGTGGGAGCCAGCCGTGCTGTGCACAGGGAGGCTTCGCCCACCGGCTCGAAGGCAGACTGTTTTACAGACCAGGGGATCAGTTTGTCAGGAGCAGTGGCCATCCGTCCCGAACCCCTTGGCTGCGGTCCTGGGCGATTGGTGTGCTTGCTGCAGGGTGGACCGGGCCCCGTCACGGGCGGATCGGGGACAGCGATCCGAGAGCACTGGTGAACGGTCACAAGCCGTGTGGGTGCCGGCCATGCCATGCACAAGGAGGAATCGGCCGTGGGCTGGGTGGCTGACCGTCCTGCATACCGGGGGATCAGTCTGTCAGGAGCGACGCCAATTCGTCCCTAACCCCTTGACTCCGGTCCTGGGCGACTTGTGTGCTAGCCGTTCCGGGGTCCGGGTTGGACGGATCCGTTCCAGGCTCTGGATCGGGCGGATCCGGGACATCGATCCGACGACAGTGGTTACAAGCAGTGGGTGCCGGCCGTGCTGTTCATCGGGTCGCTTTTCCACCGGATCGGGTCTGACCGTGCCGCATAACGGGGGATCAGTCTATCCGGAGCGGCGGCCGTTCCTCTTGAACCACTAGGCTCCGGTCCTGAGTTACGTGTGTGCTAGCTGCACGGGGGTCCGGGTCCGTCACGGGCGGATCGGGGACGACGATACGACCACACGGGTGACTGGTCACAAGCAGTGGGTGCCGGCCGTGCCGTGCAGCGGGAGTCTTGTCCACCGGCTCGGCGGCTGACCGTCCCGCATACCGAGGGATCCGTCTGTCCGGAACTGCAAAATTGCATCCCGAACCCCTTGGCGGCTGTCCTGGGCGACGTGTGTGCTAGCCGCACTGAAGTCCGCATTCGACATGGGCTGATCGGGGATGGCGATCCGACCCCACGGGTGACTGGTCACAAGCGGCGTGGGAGCCAGCCGTGCTGTGCACAGGGAGGCTTCGCCCACCGGCTCGAAGGCAGACTGTTTTACAGACCAGGGGATCAGTCTGTCAGGAGCAGTGGCCATCCGTCCCGAACCCCTTGGCTGCGGTCCTGGGCGACTTGTGTGCTAGCTGCAGGGTGGTCCGGGCCCCGTCACGCGCGGATCGGGGACGGCGATCCGACAGCACTGGTGAGCGTTCACAAGCCGTGTGGGTGCCGGCCGTGCCATGCACAAGGAGGAGTCGGCCGTGGGCTGGGTGGCTGACCGTCCTGCATACCGGGGGATCAGTCTGTCCGGAGCGGCGGCCGTTCCTCTTGAACCACTAGGCTCCGGTCCTGGGTGACGTGTGTGCTAGCTGCACGGGGGTCCGAATCCGTCACGGGCGGATCGTGGACGGCGATCCGACCACACGGGTGAGCGGTCACAAGCAGTGGGTGCCGGCCGTGCCGTGCAGCGGGAGTCTTGTCCACCGGCTCGGCGGCTGACCGTCCCGCATACCGAGGGATCCGTCTGTCCGGAACTGCAAAATTGCATCCTGAACCCCTTGGCGGCTGTCCTGGGCGACGTGTGTGCTAGCCGCACTGAAGTCCGCATTCGACATGGGCTGATCGGGGACGGCGATCCGACCCCACGGGTGACCGGTCACAAGCGGCGTGGGAGCCAGCCGTGCTGTGCACAGGGAGGCTTCGTCCGCCGGCTCGAAGGCAGACTGTTTTACAGACCAGGGGATCAGTCTGTCAGGAGCAGTGGCCATCCGTCCCGAACCCCTTGGCTGCGGTCCTGGGCGATTTGTGTGCTTGCTGCAGGGTGGACCGGGCCCCGTCACGGGCGGATCGGGGACAGCGATCCGACAGCACTGGTGAGCGTTCACAAGCCGTGTGGGTGCAGGCCATGCCATGCACAAGGAGGCTTCGGCCGTGGGCTGGGTGGCTGACCGTCCTGCATACCGAGGGATCAGTCTATCCGGAGCCGCGGCCGTTCCTCTTGAACCACTAGGCTCCGGTCCTGCGTGAGGTGTGTGCTAGCTGCACGGGGGTCCGAATCCGTCATGGGCGGATCGGGGACGGCGATCCGACCACACGGGTGAGTGGTCACAAGCAGTGGGTGCCGGCCGTGCCGTGCAGCGGGAGTCTCGTCAACCGGCTCGGCGGCTGACCGTCCCGCATACCGAGGGATCCGTCTGTGCGGAGCGGCGGCCGTTCCTCTTGAACCACTAGGCTCCGGTCCTGCGTGAGGTGTGTGCTAGCTGCACGGGGGTCCTGGTCCGTCACGGGCGGATCGGGGACGACGATTCGACCACACGGGTGAGCGGTCACAAGCAGTGGGTGCCGGCCGTGCCGTGCAGCGGGAGTCTTGTCCACTGGCTCGGCGGCTGACCGTCCCGCATACCGAGGGATCCGTCTGTCCGGAACTGCAAAATTGCATCTCGAACCCCTTGGCGGCTGTCCTGGGCGACGTGTGTGCTAGCCGCACTGAAGTCCGCATTCGACATGGGCTGATCGGGGACGGTGATCCGACCCCACGGGTGACCGGTCACAAGCGGCGTGGGAGCCAGCCGTGCTGTGCACAGGGAGGCTTCGCCCACCGGCTCGAAGGCAGACTGTTTTACAGACCAGGGGATCAGTCTGTCAGGAGCAGTGGCCATCCGTCCCGAACCCCTTGGCTGCGGTCCTGGGCGATTGGTGTGCTTGCTGCAGGGTGGACCGGGCCCCGTCACGGGCGGATCGGGGACGGCGATCCGAGAGCACTGGTGAACGGTCACAAGCCGTGTGGGTGCAGGCCATGCCATGCACAAGGAGGAATCGGCCGTGGGCTGGGTGGCTGACCGTCCTGCATACCGGGGGATCAGTCTGTCAGGAGCGACGCCAATTCGTCCCTAACCCCTTGGCTCCGGTCCTGGGCGACTTGTGTGCTAGCCGTTCCGGGGTCCGGGTTGGACGGATCCGTTCCAGGCTCTGGATCGGGCGGATCCGGGACATCGATCCGACGACAGTGGTTACAAGCAGTGGGTGCCGGCCGTGCTGTTCATCGGGTCGCTTTTCCACCGGATCGGGTCTGACCGTGCCGCATAACGGGGGATCAGTCTATCCGGAGCGGCGGCCGTTCCTCTTGAACCACTAGGCTCCGGTCCTGAGTTACGTGTGTGCTAGCTGCACGGGGGTCCGGGTCCGTCACGGGCGGATCGGGGACGACGATACGACCACACGGGTGACTGGTCACAAGCAGTGGGTGCCGGCCGTGCCGTGCAGCGGGAGTCTTGTCCACCGGCTCGGCGGCTGTCCGTCCCGCATACCGAGGGATCCGTCTGTCCGGAACTGCAAAATTGCATCTCGAACGCCTTGGCGGCTGTCCTGGGCGACGTGTGTGCTAGCCGCACTGAAGTCCGCATTCGACATGGGCTGATCTGGGACGGCGATCCGACCCCACGGGTGACCGGTCACAAGCGGCGTGGGAGCCAGCCGTGCTGTGCACAGGGAGGCTTCGCCCACCGGCTCGAAGGCAGACTGTTTTACAGACCAGGGGATCAGTCTGTCAGGAGCAGTGGCCATCCGTCCCAAACCCCTTGGCTGCGGTCCTGGGCGACTTGTGTGCTAGCTGCACGGTGGTCCGGGCCCCGTCACGCGCGGATCGGGGACGGCGATCCGACAGCACTGGTGAGCGTTCACAAGCCGTGTGGGTGCCGGCCGTGCCATGCACAAGGAGGAATCGGCCGTGGGCTGGGTGGCTGACCGTCCTGCATACCGGGGGATCAGTCTGTCCGGAGCGGCGGCCGTTCCTCTTGAACCACTAGGCTCCGGTCCTGGGTGACGTGTGTGCTAGCTGCACGGGGGTCCGAATCCGTCACGGGCGGATCGGGGACGGCGATCCGACCACACGGGTGAGCGGTCACAAGCAGTGGGTGTCGGCCGTGCCGTGCAGCGGGAGTCTTGTCCACCGGCTCGGCTGCTGACCGTCCCGCATACCGAGGGATCCGTCTGTCCGGAACTGCAAAATTGCATCCCGAACCCCTTGGCGGCTGTCCTGGGCGACGTGTGTGCTAGCCGCACTGAAGTCCGCATTCGACATGGGCTGATCGGGGACGGCGATCCGACCCCACGGGTGACCGGTCACAAGCGGCGTGGGAGCCAGCCGTGCTGTGCACAGGGAGGCTTCGCCCACCGGCTCGAAGGCAGACTGTTTTACAGACCAGGGGATCAGTCTGTCAGGAGCAGTGGCCATCCGTCCCAAACCCCTTGGCTGCGGTCCTGGGCGACTTGTGTGCTAGCTGCACGATGGTCCGGGCCCCGTCACGCGCGGATCGGGGACGGCGATCCGACAGCACTGGTGAGCGTTCACAAGCCGTGTGGGTGCCGGCCGTGCCATGCACAAGGAGGAATCGGCCGTGGGCTGGGTGGCTGACCGTCCTGCATACCGGGGGATCAGTCTGTCCGGAGCGGCGGCCGTTCCTCTTGAACCACTAGGCTCCGGTCCTGCGTGACGTGTGTGCTAGCTGCACGGGGGTCCGGGTCCGTCACGGGCGGATCGGTGCCGACGATACGACCACACGGGTGACTGGTCACAAGCAGTGGGTGCCGGCCGTGCCGTGCAGCGGGAGTCTTGTCCACCGGCTCGGCGGCTGACCGTCCCGCATACCGAGGGATCCGTCTGTCTGGAACTGCAAAATTGCATCCCGAACCCCTTGGCGGCTGTCCTGGGCCACGTGTGTGCTAGCCGCACTGAAGTCCGCATTCGACATGGGCTGATCGGGGACGGCGATCCGACCCCACGGGTGACCGGTCACAAGCGGCGTGGGAGCCAGCCGTGCTCTGCACAGGGAGGCTTCGTCCGCCGGCTCGAAGGCAGACTGTTTTACAGACCAGGGGATCAGTCTGTCAGGAGCAGTGGCCATCCGTCCCGAACCCCTTGGCTGCGGTCCTGGGCGACTTGTGTGCTAACTGCACGGTGGACCGGGCCCCGTCACGGGCGGATCGGGGACAGCGATCCGAGAGCACTGGTGAGCGTTCACAAGCCGTGTGGGTGCAGGCCATGCCATGCACAAGGAGGAATCGGCCGTGGGCTGGGTGGCTGACCGTCCTGCATACCGGGGGATCAGTCTGTCAGGAGCGACGCCAATTCGTCCCTAACCCCTTGGCTCCGGTCCTGGGCGACTTGTGTGCTAGCCGTTCCGGGGTCCGGGTTGGACGGATCCGTTCCAGGCTCTGGATCGGGCGGATCCGGGACATCGATCCGACGACAGTGGTTACAAGCAGTGGGTGCCGGCCGTGCTGTTCATCGGGTCGCTTTTCCACCGGATCGGGTCTGACCGTGCCGCATAACGGGGGATCAGTCTATCCGGAGCGGCGGCCGTTCCTCTTGAACCACTAGGCTCCGGTCCTGAGTTACGTGTGTGCTAGCTGCACGGGGGTCCGGGTCCGTCACGGGCGGATCGGGGACGACGATACGACCACACGGGTGACTGGTCACAAGCAGTGGGTGCCGGCCGTGCCGTGCAGCGGGAGTCTTGTCCACCGGCTCGGCGGCTGACCGTCCCGCATACCGAGGGATCCGTCTGTCAGGAACTGCAAAATTGCATCCCGAACCCCTTGGCGGCTGTCCTGGGCGACGTGTGTGCTAGCCGCACTGAAGTCCGCATTCGACATGGGCTGATCGGGGACGGCGATCCGACCCCACGGGTGACCGGTCACAAGCGGCGTGGGAGACAGTTGTGCTCTGCACAGGGAGGCTTCGCCCACCGGCTCGAAGGCAGACTGTTTTACAGACCAGGGGATCAGTCTGTCAGGAGCAGTGGCCATCCGTCCCGAACCCCTTGGCTGCGGTCCTGGGCGACTTGTGTGCTAGCTGCACGGTGGTCCGGGCCCCGTCACGCGCGGATCGGGGACGGCGATCCGACAGCACTGGTGAGCGTTCACAAGCCGTGTGGGTGCCGGCCGTGCCATGCACAAGGAGGAATTGGCCGTGGGCTGGGTGGCTGACCGTCCTGCATACCGGGGGATCAGTCTGTCCGGAGCGGCGGCCGTTCCTCTTGAACCACTAGGCTCCGGTCCTGGGTGACGTGTGTGCTAGCTGCACGGGGGTCCTGGTCTGTCACGGGCGGATCGGGGATGGCGATCCGACCACACGGGTGAGCGGTCACAAGCAGTGGGTGCCGGCCGTGCCGTGCAGCGGGAGTCTTGTCCACCGGCTCGGGGGCTGACCGTCCAGCATACCGAGGGATCCGTCTGTCCGGAACTGCAAAATTGCATCCCGAACCCCTTGGCGGCTGTCCTGGGCGACGTGTGTGCTAGCCGCACTGAAGTCCGCATTCGACATGGGCTGATCGGGGACGGCGATCCGACCCCACGGGTGACCGGTCACAAGCGGCGTGGGAGCCAGCCGTGCTGTGCACAGGGAGGCTTCGCCCACCGGCTCGAAGGCAGACTGTTTTACAGACCAGGGGATCAGTCTGTCAGGAGCAGTGGCCATCCGTCCCGAACCCCTTGGCTGCGGTCCTGGGCGACTTGTGTGCTAACTGCACGGTAGACCGGGCCCCGTCACGGGCGGATCGGGGACAGCGATCCGAGAGCACTGGTGAGCGTTCACAAGCCGTGTGGGTGCAGGCCATGCCATGCACAAGGAGGAATCGGCCGTGGGCTGGGTGGCTGACCGTCCTGCATACCGGGGGATCAGTCTGTCAGGAGCGACGCCAATTCGTCCCTAACCCCTTGGCTCCGGTCCTGGGCGACTTGTGTGCTAGCCGTTCCGGGGTCCGGGTTGGACGGATCCGTTCCAGGCTCTGGATCGGGCGGATCCGGGACATCGATCCGACGACAGTGGTTACAAGCAGTGGGTGCCGGCCGTGCTCTTCATCGGGTCGCTTTTCCACCGGATCGGGTCTGACCGTGCCGCATAACGGGGGATCAGTCTATCCGGAGCGGCGGCCGTTCCTCTTGAACCACTAGGCTCCGGTCCTGAGTTACGTGTGTGCTAGCTGCACGGGGGTCCGGGTCCGTCACGGGCGGATCGGGGACGACGATACGACCACACGGGTGACTGGTCACAAGCAGTGGGTGCCGGCCGTGCCGTGCAGCGGGAGTCTTGTCCACCGGCTCGGCGGCTGACCGTCCCGCATACCGAGGGATCCGTCTGTCCGGAACTGCAAAATTGCATCTCGAACCCCTTGGCGGCTGTCCTGGGCGACGTGTGTGCTAGCCGCACTGAAGTCCGCATTCGACATGGGCTGATCGGGGACGGCGATCCGACCCCACGGGTGACCGGTCACAAGCGGCGTGGGAGCCAGCCGTGCTGTGCACAGGGAGGCTTCGCCCACCGGCTCGAAGGCAGACTGTTTTACAGACCAGGGGATCAGTCTGTCAGGAGCAGTGGACATCCGTCCCGAACCCCTTGGCTGCGGTCCTGGGCGACTTGTGTGCTTGCTGCAGGGTGGACCGGGCCCCGTTACGGGCGGATCGGGGACAGCGATCCGAGAGCACTGGTGAACGGTCACAAGCCGTGTGGGTGCCGGCCATGCCATGCACAAGGAGGAATCGGCCGTGGGCTGGGTGGCTGACCGTCCTGCATACCGGGGGATCAGTCTGTCTGGAGCGGCGGCCGTTCCTCTTGAACCACTAGGCTCCGGTCCTGGGCGACTTGTGTGCTAGCCGTTCCGGGGTCCGGGTTGGACGGATCCGTTCCAGGCTCTGGATCGGGCGGATCCGGGACATCGATCCGACGCCAGTGGTTACAAGCAGTGGGTGCCGGCCGTGCTGTTCATCGGGTCGCTTTTCCACCGGATCGGGTCTGACCGTGCCGCATAACGGGGGATCAGTCTATCCGGAGCGGCGGCCGTTCCTCTTGAACCACTAGGCTCCGGTCCTGAGTTACGTGTGTGCTAGCTGCACGGGGGTCCGGGTCCGTCACGGGCGGATCGGGGACGACGATACGACCCCACGGGTGACCGGTCACAAGCGGCGTGGGAGCCAGCCGTGCTCTGCACAGGGAGGCTTCGTCCGCCGGCTCGAAGGCAGACTGTTTTACAGACCAGGGGATCAGTCTGTCAGGAGCAGTGGCCATCCGTCCCAAACCCCTTGGCTGCGGTCCTGGGCGACTTGTGTGCTAGCTGCACGGTGGTCCGGGCCCCGTCACGCGCGGACCGGGGACGGCGATCCGACAGGACTGGTGAGCGTTCACAAGCCGTGTGGGTGCCGGCCGTGCCATGCACAAGGAGGAATTGGCCGTGGGCTGGGTGGCTGACCGTCCTGCATACCGGGGGATCAGTCTGTCCGGAGCGGCGGCCGTTCCTCTTGAACCACTAGGCTCCGGTCCTGGGTGACGTGTGTGCGAGCTGCACGGGGGTCCTGGTCCGTCACGGGCGGATCGGGGACGACGATTCGACCACACGGGTGACTGGTCACAAGCAGTGGGTGCCGGCCGTGCTGTGCAGCGGGAGTCTTGTCCACCGGCTCGGCGGCTGACCGTCCCGCATACCGAGGGATCCGTCTGTCCGGAACTGCAAAATTGCATCCCGAACCCCTTGGCAGCTGTCCTGGGCGACGTGTGTGCTAGCCGCACTGAAGTCCGCATTCGACATGGGCTGATCGGGGACGGCGATCCGACCCCACGGGTGACCGGTCACAAGCGGCGTGGGAGCCAGCCGTGCTGTGCACAGGGAGGCTTCGCCCACCGGCTCGAAGGCAGACTGTTTTACAGACCAGGGGATCAGTCTGTCAGGAGCAGTGGCCATCCGTCCCGAACCCCTTGGCTGCGGTCCTGGGCGATTTGTGTGCTTGCTGCAGGGTGGACCGGGCCCCGTCACGGGCGGATCGGGGACAGCAATCCGAGAGCAGTGCTGAACGGTCACAAGCCGTGTGGGTGCCGGCCGTGCCATGCACAAGGAGGAATCGGCCGTGGGCTGGGTGGCTGACCGTCCTGCATACCGGGGGATCAGTCTGTCAGGAGCGACGCCAATTCGTCCCTAACCCCTTGGCTCCGGTCCTGGGCGACTTGTGTGCTAGCCGTTCCGGGGTCCGGGTTGGACGGATCCGTTCCAGGCTCTGGATCGGGCGGATCCGGGACATCGATCCGACGACAGTGGTTACAAGCAGTGGGTGCCGGCCGTGCTGTTCATCGGGTCGCTTTTCCACCGGATCGGGTCTGACCGTGCCGCATAACGGGGGATCAGTCTATCCGGAGCGGCGGCCGTTCCTCTTGAACCACTAGGCTCCGGTCCTGAGTTACGTGTGTGCGAGCTGCACGGGGGTCCGGGTCCGTCACGGGCGGATCGGGGACGACGAAACGACCGCACGGGTGAGCGGTCACAAGCAGTGGGTGCCGGCCGTGCCGTGCAGCGGGAGTCTTGTCCACCGGCTCGGGGGCTGACCGTCCCGCATACCGAGGGATCCGTCTGTCCGGAACTGCAAAATTGCATCGCGAACCCCTTGGCGGCTGTCCTGGGCGACGTGTGTGCTAGCCGCACTGAAGTCCGCATTCGACATGGGCTGATCGGGGACGGCGATCCGACCCCACGGGTGACCGGTCACAAGCGGCGTGGGAGCCAGCCGTGCTGTGCACAGGGAGGCTTCGCCCACCGGCTCGAAGGCAGACTGTTTTACAGACCAGGGGATCAGTCTGTCAGGAGCAGTGGCCATCCGTCCCGAACCCCTTGGCTGCGGTCCTGGGCGACTTGTGTGCTTGCTGCAGGGTGGTCCGGGACCCGTCACGCGCGGATCGGGGACGGCGATCCGACAGGACTGGTGAGCGTTCACAAGCCGTGTGGGTGCCGGCCGTGCCATGCACAAGGAGGAATTGGCCGTGGGCTGGGTGGCTGACCGTCCTGCATACCGGGGGATCAGTCTGTCCGGAGCGGCGGCCGTTCCTCTTGAACCACTAGGCTCCGGTCCTGGGTGACGTGTGTGCTAGCTGCACGGGGGTCCGAATCCGTCACGGGCGGATCGGGGACGGCGATCCGACCACACGGGTGAGCGGTCACAAGCAGTGGGTGCCGGCCGTGCCGTGCAGCGGGAGTCTTGTCCACCGGCTCGGCGGCTGACCGTCCCGCATACCGAGGGATCCGTCTGTCCGGAACTGCAAAATTGCATCCCGAACCCCTTGGCGGCTGTCCTGGGCGATGTGTGTGCTAGCCGCACTGAAGTCCGCATCCGACATGGGCTGATCGGGGACGGCGATCCGACCCCACGGGTGACCGGTCACAAGCGGCGTGGGAGCCAGCCGTGCTGTGCACAGGGAGGCTTCGTCCGCCGGCTCGAAGGCAGACTGTTTTACAGACCAGGGGATCAGTCTGTCAGGAGCAGTGGCCATCCGTCCCGAACCCCTTGGCTGCGGTCCTGGGCGATTTGTGTGCTAGCTGCAGGGTGGACCGGGCCCCGTCACGGGCGGATCGGGGACAGCGATCCGACAGCACTGGTGAGCGTTCACAAGCCGTGTGGGTGCAGGCCATGCCATGCACAAGGAGGCTTCGGCCGTGGGCTGGGTGTCTGACCGTCCTGCATACCGAGGGATCAGTCTATCCGGAGCGGCCGCCGTTCCTCTTGAACCACTAGGCTCCGGTCCTGGGTGACGTGTGTGCTAGCTGCACGGGGGTCCGAATCCGTCACGGGCGGATCGGGGACGGCCATCCGACCACACGGGTGAGCGGTCACAAGCAGTGGGTGCCGGCCGTGCCGTGCAGCGGGAGTCTTGTCCACCGGCTCGGCGGCTGACCGTCCCGCATACCGAGGGATCCGTCTGTCCGGAACTGCAAAATTGCATCCCGAACCCCTTGGCGGCTGTCCTGGGCGACGTGTGTGCTAGCCGCACTGAAGTCCGCATTCGACATGGGCTGATCGGGGACGGCGATCCGACCCCACGGGTGACCGGTCACAAGCGGCGTGGGAGCCAGCCGTGCTGTGCACAGGGAGGCTTCTTCCGCCGGCTCGAAGGCAGACTGTTTTACAGACCAGGGGATCAGTCTGTCAGGAGCAGTGGCCATCCGTCCCGAACCCCTTGGCTGCGGTCCTGGGCGATTGGTGTGCTTGCTGCAGGGTGTACCGGGCCCCGTCACGGGCGGATCGGGGACAGCGATCCGACAGCACTGGTGAACGGTCACAAGCCGTGTGGGTGCCGGCCGTGCCATGCACAAGGAGGAATCGGCCGTGGGCTGGGTGGCTGACCGTCCTGCATACCGGGGGATCAGTCTGTCAGGAGCGACGCCAATTCGTCCCTAACCCCTTGGCTCCGGTCCTGGGCGACTTGTGTGCTAGCCGTTCCGGGGTCCGGGTTGGACGTATCCGTTCCAGGCTCTGGATCGGGCGGATCCGGGACATCGATCCGACGCCAGTGGTTACAAGCAGTGGGTGCCGGCCGTGCTGTTCATCGGGTCGCTTTTCCACCGGATCGGGTCTGACCGTGCCGCATAACGGGGGATCAGTCTATCCGGAGCGGCGGCCGTTCCTCTTGAACCACTAGGCTCCGGTCCTGAGTTACGTGTGTGCGAGCTGCACGGGGGTCCGGGTCCGTCACGGGCGGATCGGGGACGACGATACGACCACACGGGTGACTGGTCACAAGCAGTGGGTGCCGGCCGTGCCGTGCAGCGGGAGTCTTGTCCACCGGCTCGGCGGCTGACCGTCCCGCATACCGAGGGATCCGTCTGTCCGGAACTGCGGAGTTGCATCTCGAACCCCTTGGCGGCTGTCCTGGGCGACGTGTGTGCTAGCCGCACTGAAGTCCGCATTCGACATGGGCTGATCGGGGACGGCGATCCGACCCCACGGGTGACCGGTCACAAGCGGCGTGGGAGCCAGCCGTGCTGTGCACAGGGAGGCTTCGCCCACCGGCTCGAAGGCAGACTGTTTTACAGACCAGGGGATCAGTCTGTCAGGAGCAGTGGCCATCCGTCCCGAACCCCTTGGCTGCGGTCCTGGGCGATTGGTGTGCTTGCTGCAGGGTGGACCGGGCCCCGTCACGCGCGGATCGGGGACGGCGATCCGACAGCACTGGTGAGCGTTCACAAGCCGTGTGGGTGCCGGCCGTGCCATGCACAAGGAGGAATCGGCCGTGGGCTGGGTGGCTGACCGTCCTGCATACCGGGGGATCAGTCTGTCCGGAGCGGCGGCCGTTCCACTTGAACCACTAGGCTCCGGTCCTGGGTGACGTGTGTGCTAGCTGCACGGGGGTCCGAATCCGTCACGGGCGGATCGGGGACGGCGATCCGACCACACGGGTGAGCGGTCACAAGCAGTGGGTGCCGGCCGTGCCGTGCAGCGGGAGTCTCGTCCACCGGCTCGGCGGCTGACCGTCCCGCATACCGAGGGATCCGTCTGTCCGGAACTGCAAAATTGCATCCCGAACCCCTTGGCGGCTGTCCTGGGCGATGTGTGTGCTAGCCGCACTGAAGTCCGCATTCGACATGGGCTGATCGGGGACGGCGATCCGACCCCACGGGTGACCGGTCACAAGCGGCGTGGGAGCCAGCCGTGCTGTGCACAGGGAGGCTTCGTCCGCCGGCTCGAAGGCAGACTGTTTTACAGACCAGGGGATCAGTCTGTCAGGAGCAGTGGCCATCCGTCCCGAACCCCTTGGCTGCGGTCCTGGGCGACTTGTGTGCTAACTGCACGGTGGACCGGGCCCCGTCACATGCGGATCGGGGACAGCGATCCGAGAGCACTGGTGAGCGTTCACAAGCCGTGTGGGTGCAGGCCATGCCATGCACAAGGAGGAATCGGCCGTGGGCTGGGTGGCTGACCGTCCTGCATACCGGGGGATCAGTCTGTCAGGAGCGACGCCAATTCGTCCCTAACCCCTTGGCTCCGGTCCTGGGCGACTTGTGTGCTAGCCGTTCCGGGGTCCGGGTTGGACGGATCCGTTCCAGGCTCTGGATCGGGCGGATCCGGGACATCGATCCGACGACAGTGGTTACAAGCAGTGGGTGCCGGCCGTGCTGTTCATCGGGTCGCTTTTCCACCGGATCGGGTCTGACCGTGCCGCATAACGGGGCATCAGTCTATCAGGAGCGGCGGCCGTTCCTCTTGAACCACTAGGCTCCGGTCCTGAGTTACGTGTGTGCTAGCTGCACGGGGGTCCGGGTCCGTCACGGGCGGATCGGGGACGACGATACGACCACACGGGTGACTGGTCACAAGCAGTGGGTGCCGGCCGTGCCGTGCAGCGGGAGTCTTGTCCACCGGCTCGGGGGCTGACCGTCCCGCATACCGAGGGATCCGTCTGTCCGGAACTGCGAACTTGCATCTCGAACCCCTTGGCGGCTGTCCTGGGCGACGTGTGTGCTAGCCGCACTGAAGTCCGCATTCGACATGGGCTGATCGGGGACGGCGATCCGACCCCACGGGTGACCGGTCACAAGCGGCGTGGGAGCCAGCCGTGCTGTGCACAGGGAGGCTTCGCCCACCGGCTCGAAGGCAGACTGTTTTACAGACCAGGGGATCAGTCTGTCAGGAGCAGTGGCCATCCGTCCCAAACCCCTTGGCTGCGGTCCTGGGCGACTTGTGTGCTAGCTGCACGGTGGTCCGGGCCCCGTCACGCGCGGATCGGGGACGGCGATCCGAGAGCACTGGTGAACGTTCACAAGCCGTGTGGGTGCCGGCCGTGCCATGCACAAGGAGGAATTGGCCGTGGGCTGGGTGGCTGACCGTCCTGCATACCGGGGGATCAGTCTGTCCGGAGCGGCGGCCGTTCCTCTTGAACCACTAGGCTCCGGTCCTGGGTGACGTGTGTGCTAGCTGCACGGGGGTCCTGGTCCGTCACGGGCGGATCGGGGACGACGATTCGACCACACGGGTGACTGGTCACAAGCAGTGGGTGCCGGCCGTGCCGTGCAGCGGGAGTCTTGTCCACCGGCTCGGCGGCTGACCGTCCCGCATACCGAGGGATCCGTCTGTCCGGAACTGCAAAATTGCATCGCGAACCCCTTGGCGGCTGTCCTGGGCGACGTGTGTGCTAGCCGCACTGAAGTCCGCATTCGACATGGGCTGATCGGGGACGGCGATCCGACCCCACGGGTGACCGGTCACAAGCGGCGTGGGAGCCAGCCGTGCTGTGCACAGGGAGGCTTCGCCCACCGGCTCGAAGGCAGACTGTTTTACAGACCAGGGGATCAGTCTGTCAGGAGCAGTGGCCATCCGTCCCGAACCCCTTGGCTGCGGTCCTGGGCGATTTGTGTGCTTGCTGCAGGGTGGACCGGGCCCCGTCACGGGCGGATCGGGGACAGCAATCCGAGAGCAGTGCTGAACGGTCACAAGCCGTGTGGGTGCCGGCCGTGCCATGCACAAGGAGGAATCGGCCGTGGGCTGGGTGGCTGACCGTCCTGCATACCGGGGGATCAGTCTGTCCGGAGCGACGCCAATTCGTCCCTAACCCCTTGGCTCCGGTCCTGGGCGACTTGTGTGCTAGCCGTTCCGGGGTCCGGGTTGGACGGATCCGTTCCAGGCTCTGGATCGGGCGGATCCGGGACATCGATCCGACGACAGTGGTTACAAGCAGTGGGTGCCGGCCGTGCTGTTCATCGGGTCGCTTTTCCACCGGATCGGGTCTGACCGTGCCGCATAACGGGGGATCAGTCTATCCGGAGCGGCGGCCGTTCCTCTTGAACCACTAGGCTCCGGTCCTGAGTTACGTGTGTGCTAGCTGCACGGGGGTCCGGGTCCGTCACGGGCGGATCGGGGACGACGATACGACCACACGGGTGACTGGTCACAAGCAGTGGGTGCCGGCCGTGCCGTGCAGCGGGAGTCTTGTCCACCGGCTCGGGGGCTGACCGTCCCGCATACCGAGGGATCCGTCTGTCCGGAACTGCGGAGTTGCATCTCGAACCCCTTGGCGGCTGTCCTGGGCGACGTGTGTGCTAGCCGCACTGAAGTCCGCATTCGACATGGGCTGATCGGGGACGGCGATCCGACCCCACGGGTGACCGGTCACAAGCGGCGTGGGAGCCAGCCGTGCTGTGCACAGGGAGGCTTCGCCCACCGGCTCGAAGGCAGACTGTTTTACAGACCAGGGGATCAGTCTGTCAGGAGCAGTGGCCATCCGTCCCAAACCCCTTGGCTGCGGTCCTGGGCGACTTGTGTGCTAGCTGCACGGTGGTCCGGGCCCCGTCACGCGCGGATCGGGGACGGCGATCCGAGAGCACTGGTGAACGTTCACAAGCCATGTGGGTGCCGGCCGTGCCATGCACAAGGAGGAATTGGCCGTGGGCTGGGTGGCTGACCGTCCTGCATACCGGGGGATCAGTCTGTCCGGAGCGGCGGCCGTTCCTCTTGAACCACTAGGCTCCGGTCCTGGGCGACTTGTGTGCTAGCCGTTCCGGGGTCCGGGTTGGACGGATCCGTTCCAGGCTCTGGATCGGGCGGATCCGGGACATTGATCCGACGCCAGTGGTTACAAGCAGTGGGTGCCGGCCGTGCTGTTCATCGGGTCGCTTTTCCACCGGATCGGGTCTGACCGTGCCGCATAACGGGGGATCAGTCTATCCGGAGCGGCGGCCGTTCCTCTTGAACCACTAGGCTCCGGTCCTGAGTTACGTGTGTGCTAGCTGCACGGGGGTCCGGGTCCGTCACGGGCGGATCGGGGACGACGATACGACCACACGGGTGACTGGTCACAAGCAGTGGGTGCCGGCCGTGCCGTGCAGCGGGAGTCTTGTCCACCGGCTCGGCGGCTGACCGTCCCGCATACCGAGGGATCCGTCTGTCCGGAACTGCAAAATTGCATCCCGAACCCCTTGGCGGCTGTCCTGGGCGACGTGTGTGCTAGCCGCACTGAAGTCCGCATTCGACATGGGCTGATCGGGGACGGCGATCCGACCCCACGGGTGACCGGTCACAAGCGGCGTGGGAGCCAGCCGTGCTGTGCACAGGGAGGCTTCGCCCACCGGCTCGAAGGCAGACTGTTTTACAGACCAGGGGATCAGTCTGTCAGGAGCAGTGGCCATCCGTCCCGAACCCCTTGGCTGCGGTCCTGGGCGACTTGTGTGCTAGCTGCACGGTGGTCCGGGACCCGTCACGCGCGGATCGGGGACGGCGATCCGACAGGACTGGTGAGCGTTCACAAGCCGTGTGGGTGCCGGCCGTGCCATGCACAAGGAGGAATCGGCCGTGGGCTGGGTGGCTGACCGTCCTGCATACCGGGGGATCAGTCTGTCCGGAGCGGCGGCCGTTCCACTTGAACCACTAGGCTCCGGTCCTGGGTGACGTGTGTGCTAGCTGCACGGGGGTCCGAATCCGTCACGGGCGGATCGGGGACGGCGATCCGACCCCACGGGTGACCGGTCACAAGCGGCGTGGGAGCCAGCCGTGCTCTGCACAGGGAGGCTTCTTCCGCCGGCTCGAAGGCAGACTGTTTTACAGACCAGGGGATCAGTCTGTAAGGAGCAGTGGCCATCCGTCCCGAACCCCTTGGCTGCGGTCCTGGGCGATTTGTGTGCTCGCTGCAGGGTGGACCGGGCCCCGTCACGGGCGGATAGGGGACAGCGATCCGACAGGACTGGTGAGCGTTCACAAGCCGTGTGGGTGCAGGCCATGCCATGCACAAGGAGGCTTCGGCCGTGGGCTGGGTGTCTGACCGTCCTGCATACCGCGGGATCAGTCTATCCGGAGTGGCGGCCGTTCGTCTTGAACCACTAGGCTCCGGTCCTGCGTGAGGTGTGTGCTAGCTGCACGGGGGTCCTGGTCCGTCACGGGCGGATCGGGGACGACGATTCGACCACACGGGTGACTGGTCACAAGCAGTGGGTGCCAGCCGTGCCGTGCAGCGGGAGTCTTGTCCACCGGCTCGGCGGCTGACCGTCCCGCATACCGAGGGATCCGTCTGTCCGGAACTGCAAAATTGCATCCCGAACCCCTTGGCGGCTGTCCTGGGCGACGTGTGTGCTAGCCGCACTGAAGTCCGCATTCGACATGGGCTGATCGGGGACGGCGATCCGACCCCACGGGTGACCGGTCACAAGCGGCGTGGGAGCCAGCCGTGCTCTGCACAGGGAGGCTTCGCCCACCGGCTCGAAGGCAGACTGTTTTACAGACCAGGGGATCAGTCTGTCAGGAGCAGTGGCCATCCGTCCCGAACCCCTTGGCTGCGGTCCTGGGCGACTTGTGTGCTAGCTGCACGGTGGTCCGGGCCCCGTCACGCGCGGATCGGGGACGGCGATCCAACAGCACTGGTGAGCGTTCACAAGCCGTGTGGGTGCCGGCCGTGCCATGCACAAGGAGGAATTGGCCGTGGGCTGGGTGGCTGACCGTCCTGCATACCGGGGGATCAGTCTGTCCGGAGCGGCGGCCGTTCCTCTTGAACCACTAGGCTCCGGTCCTGGGTGACGTGTGTGCTAGCTGCACGGGGGTCCTGGTCTGTCACGGGCGGATCGGGGATGGCGATCCGACCACACGGGTGAGCGGTCACAAGCAGTGGGTGCCGGCCGTGCCGTGCAGCGGGAGTCTTGTCCACCGGCTCGGGGGCTGACCGTCCCGCATACCGAGGGATCCGTCTGTCCGGAACTGCAAAATTGCATCCCGAACCCCTTGGCGGCTGTCCTGGGCGACGTGTGTGCTAGCCGCACTGAAGTCCGCATTCGACATGGGCTGATCGGGGACGGCGATCCGACCCCACGGGTGACCGGTCACAAGTGGCGTGGGAGCCAGCCGTGCTGTGCACAGGGAGGCTTCGCCCACCGGCTCGAAGGCAGACTGTTTTACAGACCAGGGGATCAGTCTGTCAGGAGCAGTGGCCATCCGTCCCGAACCCCTTGGCTGCGGTCCTGGGCGACTTGTGTGCTTGCTGCAGGGTGGTCCGGGACCCGTCACGCGCGGATCGGGGACGGCGATCCGACAGGACTGGTGAGCGTTCACAAGCCGTGTGGGTGCCGGCCGTGCCATGCACA
Organism: Aythya marila; assembly: GCF_965140915.1. Classification (NCBI taxonomy): domain Eukaryota; kingdom Metazoa; phylum Chordata; class Aves; order Anseriformes; family Anatidae; genus Aythya; species Aythya marila. Next base: position 63,730,883 of record NC_139043.1, on the reverse strand, counting down.
AGGAGGAATCGGCCGTGGGCTGGGTGGCTGACCGTCCTGCATACCGGGGGATCAGTCTGTCCGGAGCGGCGGCCGTTCCTCTTGAACCACTAGGCTCCGGTCCTGAGTTACGTGTGTGCTAGCTGCACGGGGGTCCGAATCCGTCACGGGCGGATCGGGGACGGCGATCCGACCACACGGGTGAGCGGTCACAAGCAGTGGGTGCCGGCCGTGCCGTGCAGCGGGAGTCTTGTCCACCGGCTCGGCGGCTGACCGTCCCGCATACCGAGGGATCCGTCTGTCCGGAACTGCAAAATTGCATCCCGAACCCCTTGGCGGCTGTCCTGGGCGATGTGTGTGCTAGCCGCACTGAAGTCCGCATTCGACATGGGCTGATCGGGGACGGCGATCCGACCCCACGGGTGACCGGTCACAAGCGGCGTGGGAGCCAGCCGTGCTGTGCACAGGGAGGCTTCGTCCGCCGGCTCGAAGGCAGACTGTTTTACAGACCAGGGTATCAGTCTGTCAGGAGCAGTGGCCATCCGTCCCGAACCCCTTGGCTGCGGTCCTGGGCGATTTGTGTGCTTGCTGCAGGGTGGACCGGGCCCCGTCACGGGCGGATCGGGGACAGCGATCCGACAGCACTGGTGAGCGTTCACAAGCCGTGTGGGTGCAGGCCATGCCATGCACAAGGAGGCTTCGGCCGTGGGCTGGGTGTCTGACCGTCCTGCATACCGAGGGATCAGTCTATCCGGAGCGGCCGCCGTTCCTCTTGAACCACTAGGCTCCGGTCCTGGGTGACGTGTGTGCTAGCTGCACGGGGGTCCGAATCCGTCACGGGCGGATCGGGGACGGCCATCCGACCACACGGGTGAGCGGTCACAAGCAGTGGGTGCCGGCCGTGCCGTGCAGCGGGAGTCTTGTCCACCGGCTCGGCGGCTGACCGTCCCGCATACCGAGGGATCCGTCTGTCCGGAACTGCAAAATTGCATCCCGAACCCCTTGGCGGCTGTCCTGGGCGACGTGTGTGCTAGCCGCACTGAAGTCCGCATTCGACATGGGCTGATCGGGGACGGCGATCCGACCCCACGGGTGACCGGTCACAAGCGGCGTGGGAGCCAGCCGTGCTGTGCACAGGGAGGCTTCGCCCACCGGCTCGAAGGCAGACTGTTTTACAGACCAGGGGATCAGTCTGTCAGGAGCAGTGGCCATCCGTCCCGAACCCCTTGGCTGCGGTCCTGGGCGACTTGTGTGCTAACTGCACGGTGGACCGGGCCCCGTCACGGGCGGATCGGGGACAGCGATCCGAGAGCACTGGTGAGCGTTCACAAGCCGTGTGGGTGCAGGCCATGCCATGCACAAGGAGGAATCGGCCGTGGGCTGGGTGGCTGACCGTCCTGCATACCGGGGGATCAGTCTGTCAGGAGCGACGCCAATTCGTCCCTAACCCCTTGGCTCCGGTCCTGGGCGACTTGTGTGCTAGCCGTTCCGGGGTCCGGGTTGGACGGATCCGTTCCAGGCTCTGGATCGGGCGGATCCGGGACATCGATCCGACGACAGTGGTTACAAGCAGTGGGTGCCGGCCGTGCTGTTCATCGGGTCGCTTTTCCACCGGATCGGGTCTGACCGTGCCGCATAACGGGGGATCAGTCTATCCGGAGCGGCGGCCGTTCCTCTTGAACCACTAGGCTCCGGTCCTGAGTTACGTGTGTGCTAGCTGCACGGGGGTCCGGGTCCGTCACGGGCGGATCGGGGACGACGATACGACCACACGGGTGACTGGTCACAAGCAGTGGGTGCCGGCCGTGCCGTGCAGCGGGAGTCTTGTCCACCGGCTCGGGGGCTGACCGTCCCGCATACCGAGGGATCCGTCTGTCCGGAACTGCGGACTTGCATCTCGAACCCCTTGGCGGCTGTCCTGGGTGACGTGTGTGCTAGCCGCACTGAAGTCCGCATTCGACATGGGCTGATCGGGGACGGCGATCCGACCCCACGGGTGACCGGTCACAAGCGGCGTGGGAGACAGTTGTGCTCTGCACAGGGAGGCTTCGCCCACCGGCTCGAAGGCAGACTGTTTTACAGACCAGGGGATCAGTCTGTCAGGAGCAGTGGCCATCCGTCCCGAACCCCTTGGCTGCGGTCCTGGGCGACTTGTGTGCTAGCTGCACGGTGGTCCGGGCCCCGTCACGCGCGGATCGGGGACGGCGATCCGACAGCACTGGTGAGCGTTCACAAGCCGTGTGGGTGCCGGCCGTGCCATGCACAAGGAGGAATTGGCCGTGGGCTGGGTGGCTGACCGTCCTGCATACCGGGGGATCAGTCTGTCAGGAGCGACGCCAATTCGTCCCTAACCCCTTGGCTCCGGTCCTGGGCGACTTGTGTGCTAGCCGTTCCGGGGTCCGGGTTGGACGGATCCGTTCCAGGCTCTGGATCGGGCGGATCCGGGACATCGATCCGACGACAGTGGTTACAAGCACTGGGTGCCGGCCGTGCTGTTCATCGGGTCGCTTTTCCACCGGATCGGGTCTGACCGTGCCGCATAACGGGGGATCAGTCTATCCGGAGCGGCGGCCGTTCCTCTTGAACCACTAGGCTCCGGTCCTGAGTTACGTGTGTGCTAGCTGCACGGGGGTCCGGGTCCGTCACGGGCGGATCGGGGACGACGATACGACCACACGGGGGACCGGTCACAAGCGGCGTGGGAGCCAGCCGTGCTGTGCACAGGGAGGCTTCGTTTGCCGGCTCGAAGGCAGACTGTTTTACAGACCAGGGGATCAGTCTGTCAGGAGCAGAGGCCATCCGTCCCGAACCCCTTGGCTGCGGTCCTGGGCGACTAGTGTGCTAGCTGCACGGTGGTCCGGGCCCCGTCACGCGCGGATCGGGGACGGCGATCCGACAGCACTGGTGAGCGTTCACAAGCCGTGTGGGTGCCGGCCGTGCCATGCACAAGGAGGAATCGGCCGTGGGCTGGGTGGCTGACCGTCCTGCATACCGGGGGATCAGTCTGTCCGGAGCGGCGGCCGTTCCTCTTGAACCACTAGGCTCCGGTCCTGGGTGACGTGTGTGCTAGCTGCACGGGGGTCCGGGTCCGTCACGGGCGGATCGGGGACGACGATACGACCACACGGTTGACTTGTCACAAGCAGTGGGTGCCGGCCGTGCCGTGCAGCGGGAGTCTTGTCCACCGGCTCGGCGGCTGACCGTCCCGCATACCGAGGTCTCCGTCTGTCCGGAACTGCAAAATTGCATCCCGAACCCCTTGGCGGCTGTCCTGGGCGACGTGTGTGCTAGCCGCACTGAAGTCCGCATTCGACATGGGCTGATCGGGGACGGCGATCCGACCCCACGGGTGACCGGTCACAAGCGGCGTGGGAGCCAGCCGTGCTCTGCACAGGGAGGCTTCGTCCGCCGGCTCGAAGGCAGACTGTTTTACAGACCAGGGGATCAGTCTGTCAGGAGCAGTGGCCATCCGTCCCGAACCCCTTGGCTGCGGTCCTGGGCGATTTGTGTGCTTGCTGCAGGGTGGACCGGGCCCCGTCACGGGCGGATCGGGGACAGCGATCCGAGAGCACTGGTGAACGGTCACAAGCCGTGTGGGTGCCGGCCGTGCCATGCACAAGGAGGAATCGGCCGTGGGCTGGGTGGCTGACTGTCCTGCATACCGGGGGATCAGTCTGTCAGGAGCGACGCCAATTCGTCCCTAACCCCTTGGCTCCGGTCCTGGGCGACTTGTGTGCTAGCCGTTCCGGGGTCCGGGTTGGACGGATCCGTTCCAGGCTCTGGATCGGGCGGATCCGGGACATCGATCCGACGACAGTGGTTACAAGCAGTGGGTGCCGGCCGTGCTGTTCATCGGGTCGCTTTTCCACCGGATCGGGTCTGACCGTGCTGCATAACGGGGGATCAGTCTATCCGGAGCGGCGGCCGTTCCTCTTGAACCACTAGGCTCCGGTCCTGAGTTACGTGTGTGCGAGCTGCACGGGGGTCCGGGTCCGTCACGGGCGGATCGGGGACGACGATACGACCACACGGGTGACTGGTCACAAGCAGTGGGTGCCGGCCGTGCCATGCAGCGGGAGTCTTGTCCACCGGCTCGGCGGCTGACCGTCCCGCATACCGAGGGATCCGTCTGTCCGGAACTGCAAAATTGCATCCCGAACCCCTTGGCGGCTGTCCTGGGCGACGTGTGTGCTAGCCGCACTGAAGTCCGCATTCGACATGGGCTGATCGGGGACGGCGATCCGACCCCACGGGTGACCGGTCACAAGCGGCGTGGGAGCCAGCCGTGCTGTGCACAGGGAGGCTTCGCCCGCCGGCTCGAAGGCAGACTGTTTTACAGACCAGGGGATCAGTCTGTCAGGAGCAGTGGCCATCCGTCCCGAACCCCTTCGCTGCGGTCCTGGGCGACTTGTGTGCTAGCTGCACGGTGGTCCGGGCCCCGTCACGCGCGGATCGGGGACGGCGATCCGACAGCACTGGTGAGCGTTCACAAGCCGTGTGGGTGCCGGCCGTGCCATGCACAAGGAGGAATTGGCCGTGGGCTGGGTGGCTGACCGTCCTGCATACCGGGGGATCAGTCTGTCCGGAGCGGCGGCCGTTCCACTTGAACCACTAGGCTCCGGTCCTGGGTGACGTGTGTGCTAGCTGCACGGGGGTCCGAATCCATCACGGGCGGATCGGGGACGGCGATCCGACCACACGGGTGAGCGGTCACAAGCAGTGGGTGCCGGCCGTGCCGTGCAGCGGGAGTCTCGTCCACCGGCTCGGCGGCTGACCGTCCCGCATACCGAGGGATCCGTCTGTGCGGAGCGGCGGCCGTTCCTCTTGAACCACTAGGCTCCGGTCCTGCGTGAGGTGTGTGCTAGCTGCACGGGGGTCCTGGTCCGTCACGGGCGGATCGGGGACGACGATTCGACCACACGGGTGACTGGTCACAAGCAGTGGGTGCCGGCCGTGCCGTGCAGCGGGAGTCTTGTCCACCGGCTCGGCGGCTGACCGTCCCGCATACTGAGGGATCCGTCTGTCCGGAACTGCGAAATTGCATCCCGAACCCCTTGGCGGCTGTCCTGGGCGACGTGTGTGCTAGCCGCACTGAAGTCCGCATTCGACATGGGCTGATCGGGGACGGCGATCCGACCCCACGGGTGACCGGTCACAAGCGGCGTGGGAGCCAGCCGTGCTGTGCACAGGGAGGCTTCGCCCACCGGCTCGAAGGCAGACTGTTTTACAGACCAGGGGATCAGTCTGTCAGGAGCAGTGGCCATCCGTCCCGAACCCCTTGGCTGCGGTCCTGGGCGATTGGTGTGCTTGCTGCAGGGTGGACCGGGCCCCGTCACGGGCGGATCGGGGACAGCGATCCGAGAGCACTGGTGAACGGTCACGAGCCGTGTGGGTGCCGGTCGTGCCATGCACAAGGAGGAATCGCCCGTGGGCTGGGTGGCTGACCGTCCTGCATACCGGGGGATCAGTCTGTGAGGAGCGACGCCAATTCATCCCTAACCCCTTGGCTCCGGTCCTGGGCGACTTGTGTGCTAGCCGTTCCGGGGTCCGGGTTGGACGGATCCGTTCCAGGCTCTGGATCGGGCGGATCCGGGACATCGATCCGACGCCAGTGGTTACAAGCAGTGGGTGCCGGCCGTGCTGTTCATCGGGTCGCTTTTCCACCGGATCGGGTCTGACCGTGCCGCATAACAGGGGATCAGTCTATCCGGAGCGGCGGCCGTTCCTCTTGAACCACTAGGCTCCGGTCCTGAGTTACGTGTGTGCTAGCTGCACGGGGGTCCGGGTCCGTCACGGGCGGATCGGGGACGACGATACGACCACACGGGTGACTGGTCACAAGCAGTGGGTGCCGGCCGTGCCGTGCAGCGGGAGTCTTGTCCACCGGCTCGGCGGCTGACCGTCCCGCATACCGAGGGATCCGTCTGTCCGGAACTGCGAACTTGCATCTCGAACCCCTTGGCGGCTGTCCTGGGCGACGTGTGTGCTAGCCGCACTGAAGTCCGCATTCGACATGGGCTGATCGGGGACGGCGATCCGACCCCACGGGTGACCGGTCACAAGCGGCGTGGGAGCCAGCCGTGCTGTGCACAGGGAGGCTTCGCCCACCGGCTCGAAGGCAGACTGTTTTACAGACCAGGGGATCAGTCTGTCAGGAGCAGTGGCCATCCGTCCCGAACCCCTTCGCTGCGGTCCTGGGCGACTTGTGTGCTAGCTGCACGGTGGTCCGGGCCCCGTCACGCGCGGATCGGGGACGGCGATCCGACAGCACTGGTGAGCGTTCACAAGCCGTGTGGGTGCCGGCCGTGCCATGCACAAGGAGGAATTGGCCGTGGGCTGGGTGGCTGACCGTCCTGCATACCGGGGGATCAGTCTGTCCGGAGCGGCGGCCGTTCCACTTGAACCACTAGGCTCCGGTCCTCCGTGAGGTGTGTGCTAGCTGCACGGGGGTCCGGGTCCGTCACGGGCGGATCGGGGATGACGATTCGACCACACGGGTGACTGGTCACAAGCAGTGGGTGCCGGCCGTGCCGTGCAGCGGGAGTCTTGTCCACCGGCTCGGCGGCTGACCGTCCCGCATACCGAGGGATCCGTCTGTCCGGAACTGCAAAATTGCATCCCGAACCCCTTGGCGGCTGTCCTGGGCGACGTGTGTGCTAGCCGCACTGAAGTCCGCATTCGACATGGGCTGATCGGGGACGGCGATCCGACCCCACGGGTGACCGGTCACAAGCGGCGTGGGAGACAGTTGTGCTCTGCACAGGGAGGCTTCGCCCACCGGCTCGAAGGCAGACTGTTTTACAGACCAGGGGATCAGTCTGTCAGGAGCAGTGGCCATCCGTCCCGAACCCCTTGGCTGCGGTCCTGGGCGACTTGTGTGCTAGCTGCACGGTGGTCCGGGCCCCGTCACGCGCGGATCGGGGACGGCGATCCGACAGCACTGGTGAGCGTTCACAAGCCGTGTGGGTGCCGGCCGTGCCATGCACAAGGAGGAATCGGCCGTGGGCTGGGTGGCTGACCGTCCTGCATACCGGGGGATCAGTCTGTCAGGAGCGACGCCAATTCGTCCCTAACCCCTTGGCTCCGGTCCTGGGCGACTTGTGTGCTAGCCGTTCCGGGGTCCGGGTTGGACGGATCCGTTCCAGGCTCTGGATCGGGCGGATCCGGGACATCGATCCGACGCCAGTGGTTACAAGCAGTGGGTGCCGGCCGTGCTGTTCATCGGGTCGCTTTTCCACCGGATCGGGTCTGACCGTGCCGCATAACGGGGGATCAGTCTATCCGGAGCGGCGGCCGTTCCTCTTGAACCACTAGGCTCCGGTCCTGAGTTACGTGTGTGCTAGCTGCGCGGGGGTCCGGGTCCGTCACGGACGGATCGGGGACGACGATACGACCACACGGGTGACTGGTCACAAGCAGTGGGTGCCGGCCGTGCCGTGCAGCGGGAGTCTTGTCCACCGGCTCGGGGGCTGACCGTCCCGCATACCGAGGGATCCGTCTGTCCGGAACTGCGAACTTGCATCTCGAACCCCTTGGCGGCTGTCCTGGGCGACGTGTGTGCTAGCCGCACTGAAGTCCGCATTCGACATGGGCTGATCGGGGACGGCGATCCGACCCCACGGGTGACCGGTCACAAGCGGCGTGGGAGCCAGCCGTGCTCTGCACAGGGAGGCTTCGTCCGCCGGCTCGAAGGCAGACTGTTTTACAGACCAGGGGATCAGTCTGTCAGGAGCAGTGGCCATCCGTCCCGAACCCCTTCGCTGCGGTCCTGGGCGACTTGTGTGCTAGCTGCACGGTGGTCCGGGCCCCGTCACGCGCGGATCGGGGACGGCGATCCGACAGCACTGGTGAGCGTTCACAAGCCGTGTGGGTGCCGGCCGTGCCATGCACAAGGAGGAATTGGCCGTGGGCTGGGTGGCTGACCGTCCTGCATACCGGGGGATCAGTCTGTCCGGAGCGGCGGCCGTTCCACTTGAACCACTAGGCTCCGGTCCTGGGTGACGTGTGTGCTAGCTGCACGGGGGTCCGAATCCATCACGGGCGGATCGGGGACGGCGATCCGACCACACGGGTGAGCGGTCACAAGCAGTGGGTGCCGGCCGTGCCGTGCAGCGGGAGTCTCGTCCACCGGCTCGGCGGCTGACCGTCCCGCATACCGAGGGATCCGTCTGTGCGGAGCGGCGGCCGTTCCTCTTGAACCACTAGGCTCCGGTCCTGCGTGAGGTGTGTGCTAGCTGCACGGGGGTCCTGGTCCGTCACGGGCGGATCGGGGACGACGATTCGACCACACGGGTGACTGGTCACAAGCAGTGGGTGCCGGCCGTGCCGTGCAGCGGGAGTCTTGTCCACCGGCTCGGCGGCTGACCGTCCCGCATACTGAGGGATCCGTCTGTCCGGAACTGCGAAATTGCATCCCGAACCCCTTGGCGGCTGTCCTGGGCGACGTGTGTGCTAGCCGCACTGAAGTCCGCATTCGACATGGGCTGATCGGGGACGGCGATCCGACCCCACGGGTGACCGGTCACAAGCGGCGTGGGAGCCAGCCGTGCTGTGCACAGGGAGGCTTCGCCCACCGGCTCGAAGGCAGACTGTTTTACAGACCAGGGGATCAGTCTGTCAGGAGCAGTGGCCATCCGTCCCGAACCCCTTGGCTGCGGTCCTGGGCGATTGGTGTGCTTGCTGCAGGGTGGACCGGGCCCCGTCACGGGCGGATCGGGGACAGCGATCCGAGAGCACTGGTGAACGGTCACGAGCCGTGTGGGTGCCGGTCGTGCCATGCACAAGGAGGAATCGCCCGTGGGCTGGGTGGCTGACCGTCCTGCATACCGGGGGATCAGTCTGTGAGGAGCGACGCCAATTCATCCCTAACCCCTTGGCTCCGGTCCTGGGCGACTTGTGTGCTAGCCGTTCCGGGGTCCGGGTTGGACGGATCCGTTCCAGGCTCTGGATCGGGCGGATCCGGGACATCGATCCGACGCCAGTGGTTACAAGCAGTGGGTGCCGGCCGTGCTGTTCATCGGGTCGCTTTTCCACCGGATCGGGTCTGACCGTGCCGCATAACAGGGGATCAGTCTATCCGGAGCGGCGGCCGTTCCTCTTGAACCACTAGGCTCCGGTCCTGAGTTACGTGTGTGCTAGCTGCACGGGGGTCCGGGTCCGTCACGGGCGGATCGGGGACGACGATACGACCACACGGGTGACTGGTCACAAGCAGTGGGTGCCGGCCGTGCCGTGCAGCGGGAGTCTTGTCCACCGGCTCGGCGGCTGACCGTCCCGCATACCGAGGGATCCGTCTGTCCGGAACTGCGAACTTGCATCTCGAACCCCTTGGCGGCTGTCCTGGGCGACGTGTGTGCTAGCCGCACTGAAGTCCGCATTCGACATGGGCTGATCGGGGACGGCGATCCGACCCCACGGGTGACCGGTCACAAGCGGCGTGGGAGCCAGCCGTGCTGTGCACAGGGAGGCTTCGCCCACCGGCTCGAAGGCAGACTGTTTTACAGACCAGGGGATCAGTCTGTCAGGAGCAGTGGCCATCCGTCCCGAACCCCTTCGCTGCGGTCCTGGGCGACTTGTGTGCTAGCTGCACGGTGGTCCGGGCCCCGTCACGCGCGGATCGGGGACGGCGATCCGACAGCACTGGTGAGCGTTCACAAGCCGTGTGGGTGCCGGCCGTGCCATGCACAAGGAGGAATTGGCCGTGGGCTGGGTGGCTGACCGTCCTGCATACCGGGGGATCAGTCTGTCCGGAGCGGCGGCCGTTCCACTTGAACCACTAGGCTCCGGTCCTCCGTGAGGTGTGTGCTAGCTGCACGGGGGTCCGGGTCCGTCACGGGCGGATCGGGGATGACGATTCGACCACACGGGTGACTGGTCACAAGCAGTGGGTGCCGGCCGTGCCGTGCAGCGGGAGTCTTGTCCACCGGCTCGGCGGCTGACCGTCCCGCATACCGAGGGATCCGTCTGTCCGGAACTGCAAAATTGCATCCCGAACCCCTTGGCGGCTGTCCTGGGCGACGTGTGTGCTAGCCGCACTGAAGTCCGCATTCGACATGGGCTGATCGGGGACGGCGATCCGACCCCACGGGTGACCGGTCACAAGCGGCGTGGGAGACAGTTGTGCTCTGCACAGGGAGGCTTCGCCCACCGGCTCGAAGGCAGACTGTTTTACAGACCAGGGGATCAGTCTGTCAGGAGCAGTGGCCATCCGTCCCGAACCCCTTGGCTGCGGTCCTGGGCGACTTGTGTGCTAGCTGCACGGTGGTCCGGGCCCCGTCACGCGCGGATCGGGGACGGCGATCCGACAGCACTGGTGAGCGTTCACAAGCCGTGTGGGTGCCGGCCGTGCCATGCACAAGGAGGAATTGGCCGTGGGCTGGGTGGCTGACCGTCCTGCATACCGGGGGATCAGTCTGTCAGGAGCGACGCCAATTCGTCCCTAACCCCTTGGCTCCGGTCCTGGGCGACTTGTGTGCTAGCCGTTCCGGGGTCCGGGTTGGACGGATCCGTTCCAGGCTCTGGATCGGGCGGATCCGGGACATCGATCCGACGCCAGTGGTTACAAGCAGTGGGTGCCGGCCGTGCTGTTCATCGGGTCGCTTTTCCACCGGATCGGGTCTGACCGTGCCGCATAACGGGGGATCAGTCTATCCGGAGCGGCGGCCGTTCCTCTTGAACCACTAGGCTCCGGTCCTGAGTTACGTGTGTGCTAGCTGCGCGGGGGTCCGGGTCCGTCACGGGCGGATCGGGGACGACGATACGACCACACGGGTGACTGGTCACAAGCAGTGGGTGCCGGCCGTGCCGTGCAGCGGGAGTCTTGTCCACCGGCTCGGGGGCTGACCGTCCCGCATACCGAGGGATCCGTCTGTCCGGAACTGCGAACTTGCATCTCGAACCCCTTGGCGGCTGTCCTGGGCGACGTGTGTGCTAGCCGCACTGAAGTCCGCATTCGACATGGGCTGATCGGGGACGGCGATCCGACCCCACGGGTGACCGGTCACAAGCGGCGTGGGAGCCAGCCGTGCTCTGCACAGGGAGGCTTCGTCCGCCGGCTCGAAGGCAGACTGTTTTACAGACCAGGGGATCAGTCTGTCAGGAGCAGTGGCCATCCGTCCCGAACCCCTTCGCTGCGGTCCTGGGCGACTTGTGTGCTAGCTGCACGGTGGTCCGGGCCCCGTCACGCGCGGATCGGGGACGGCGATCCGACAGCACTGGTGAGCGTTCACAAGCCGTGTGGGTGCCGGCCGTGCCATGCACAAGGAGGAATTGGCCGTGGGCTGGGTGGCTGACCGTCCTGCATACCGGGGGATCAGTCTGTCCGGAGCGGCGGCCGTTCCACTTGAACCACTAGGCTCCGGTCCTCCGTGAGGTGTGTGCTAGCTGCACGGGGGTCCGGGTCCGTCACGGGCGGATCGGGGACGACGATTCGACCACACGGATGACTGGTCACAAGCAGTGGGTGCCGGCCGTGCTGTTCATCGGGTCGCTTTTCCACCGGATCGGGTCTGACCGTGCCGCATAACAGGGGATCAGTCTATCCGGAGCGGCGGCCGTTCCTCTTGAACCACTAGGCTCTGGTCCTGAGTTACGTGTGTGCTAGCTGCACGGGGGTCCGGGTCCGTCACGGGCGGATCGGGGACGACGATACGACCACACGGGTGACTGGTCACAAGCAGTGGGTGCCGGCCGTGCCGTGCAGCGGGAGTCTTGTCCACCGGCTCGGCGGCTGACCGTCCCGCATACCGAGGGATCCGTCTGTCCGGAACTGCGGAGTTGCATCTCGAACCCCTTGGCGGCTGTCCTGGGCGACGTGTGTGCTAGCCGCACTGAAGTCCGCATTCGACATGGGCTGATCGGGGACGGCGATCCGACCCCACGGGTGACCGGTCACAAGCGGCGTGGGAGCCAGCCGTGCTGTGCACAGGGAGGCTTCGCCCACCGGCTCGAAGGCAGACTGTTTTACAGACCAGGGGATCAGTCTGTCAGGAGCAGTGGCCATCCGTCCCGAACCCCTTCGCTGCGGTCCTGGGCGACTTGTGTGCTAGCTGCACGGTGGTCCGGGCCCCGTCACGCGCGGATCGGGGACGGCGATCCGACAGCACTGGTGAGCGTTCACAAGCCGTGTGGGTGCCGGCCGTGCCATGCACAAGGAGGAATTGGCCGTGGGCTGGGTGGCTGACCGTCCTGCATACCGGGGGATCAGTCTGTCCGGAGCGGCGGCCGTTCCACTTGAACCACTAGGCTCCGGTCCTCCGTGAGGTGTGTGCTAGCTGCACGGGGTTCCGGGTCCGTCACGGGCGGATCGGGGACGACGATTCGACCACACGGGTGACTGGTCACAAGCAGTGGGTGCCGGCCGTGCCGTGCAGCGGGAGTCTTGTCCACCGGCTCGGCGGCTGACCGTCCCGCATACCGAGGGATCCGTCTGTCCGGAACTGCAAAATTGCATCCCGAACCCCTTGGCGGCTGTCCTGGGCGACGTGTGTGCTAGCCGCACTGAAGTCCGCATTCGACATGGGCTGATCGGGGACGGCGATCCGACCCCACGGGTGACCGGTCACAAGCGGCGTGGGAGACAGTTGTGCTCTGCACAGGGAGGCTTCGCCCACCGGCTCGAAGGCAGACTGTTTTACAGACCAGGGGATCAGTCTGTCAGGAGCAGTGGCCATCCGTCCCGAACCCCTTGGCTGCGGTCCTGGGCGACTTGTGTGCTAGCTGCACGGTGGTCCGGGCCCCGTCACGCGCGGATCGGGGACGGCGATCCGACAGCACTGGTGAGCGTTCACAAGCCGTGTGGGTGCCGGCCGTGCCATGCACAAGGAGGAATTGGCCGTGGGCTGGGTGGCTGACCGTCCTGCATACCGGGGGATCAGTCTGTCAGGAGCGACGCCAATTCGTCCCTAACCCCTTGGCTCCGGTCCTGGGCGACTTGTGTGCTAGCCGTTCCGGGGTCCGGGTTGGACGGATCCGTTCCAGGCTCTGGATCGGGCGGATCCGGGACATCGATCCGACGCCAGTGGTTACAAGCAGTGGGTGCCGGCCGTGCTGTTCATCGGGTCGCTTTTCCACCGGATCGGGTCTGACCGTGCCGCATAACGGGGGATCAGTCTATCCGGAGCGGCGGCCGTTCCTCTTGAACCACTAGGCTCCGGTCCTGAGTTACGTGTGTGCTAGCTGCGCGGGGGTCCGGGTCCGTCACGGGCGGATCGGGGACGACGATACGACCACACGGGTGACTGGTCACAAGCAGTGGGTGCCGGCCGTGCCGTGCAGCGGGAGTCTTGTCCACCGGCTCGGGGGCTGACCGTCCCGCATACCGAGGGATCCGTCTGTCCGGAACTGCGAACTTGCATCTCGAACCCCTTGGCGGCTGTCCTGGGCGACGTGTGTGCTAGCCGCACTGAAGTCCGCATTCGACATGGGCTGATCGGGGACGGCGATCCGACCCCACGGGTGACCGGTCACAAGCGGCGTGGGAGCCAGCCGTGCTCTGCACAGGGAGGCTTCGTCCGCCGGCTCGAAGGCAGACTGTTTTACAGACCAGGGGATCAGTCTGTCAGGAGCAGTGGCCATCCGTCCCGAACCCCTTGGCTGCAGTCCTGGGCGACTTGTGTGCTAGCTGCACGGTGGTCCGGGCCCCGTCACGCGCGGATCGGGGACGGCGATCCGACAGCACTGGTGAGCGTTCACAAGCCGTGTGGGTGCCGGCCGTGCCATGCACAAGGAGGAATTGGCCGTGGGCTGGGTGGCTGACCGTCCTGCATACCGGGGGATCAGTCTGTCCGGAGCGGCGGCCGTTCCACTTGAACCACTAGGCTCCGGTCCTCCGTGAGGTGTGTGCTAGCTGCACGGGGGTCCGGGTCCGTCACGGGCGGATCGGGGACGACGATTCGACCACACGGGTGACTGGTCACAAGCAGTGGGTGCCGGCCGTGCCGTGCAGCGGGAGTCTTGTCCACCGGCTCGGCGGCTGACCGTCCCGCATACCGAGGGATCCGTCTGTCCGGAACTGCAAAATTGCATCCCGAACCCCTTGGCGGCTGTCCTGGGCGACGTGTGTGCTAGCCGCACTGAAGTCCGCATTCGACATGGGCTGATCGGGGACGGCGATCCGACCCCACGGGTGACCGGTCACAAGCGGCGTGGGAGACAGTTGTGCTCTGCACAGGGAGGCTTCGCCCACCGGCTCGAAGGCAGACTGTTTTACAGACCAGGGGATCAGTCTGTCAGGAGCAGTGGCCATCCGTCCCGAACCCCTTGGCTGCGGTCCTGGGCGACTTGTGTGCTAGCTGCACGGTGGTCCGGGCCCCGTCACGCGCGGATCGGGGACAGCGATCCGACAGCACTGGTGAGCGTTCACAAGCCGTGTGGGTGCCGGCCGTGCCATGCACAAGGAGGAATTGGCCGTGGGCTGGGTGGCTGACCGTCCTGCATACCGGGGGATCAGTCTGTCAGGAGCGACGCCAATTCGTCCCTAACCCCTTGGCTCCGGTCCTGGGCGACTTGTGTGCTAGCCGTTCCGGGGTCCGGGTTGGACGGATCCGTTCCAGGCTCTGGATCGGGCGGATCCGGGACATCGATCCGACGCCAGTGGTTACAAGCAGTGGGTGCCGGCCGTGCTGTTCATCGGGTCGCTTTTCCACCGGATCGGGTCTGACCGTGCCGCATAACGGGGGATCAGTCTATCCGGAGCGGCGGCCGTTCCTCTTGAACCACTAGGCTCCGGTCCTGAGTTACGTGTGTGCTAGCTGCGCGGGGGTCCGGGTCCGTCACGGGCGGATCGGGGACGACGATACGACCACACGGGTGACTGGTCACAAGCAGTGGGTGCCGGCCGTGCCGTGCAGCGGGAGTCTTGTCCACCGGCTCGGCGGCTGACCGTCCCGCATACCGAGGGATCCGTCTGTCCGGAACTGCGAACTTGCATCTCAAACCCCTTGGCGGCTGTCCTGGGCGACGTGTGTGCTAGCCGCACTGAAGTCCGCATTCGACATGGGCTGATCGGGGACGGCGATCCGACCCCACGGGTGACCGGTCACAAGCGGCGTGGGAGCCAGCCGTGCTCTGCACAGGGAGGCTTCGTCCGCCGGCTCGAAGGCAGACTGTTTTACAGACCAGGGGATCAGTCTGTCAGGAGCAGTGGCCATCCGTCCCGAACCCCTTGGCTGCGGTCCTGGGCGACTTGTGTGCTAGTTGCACGGTGGTCCGGGCCCCGTCACGCGCGGATCGGGGACGCCGATCCGACAGCACTGGTGAGCGTTCACAAGCCGTGTGGGTGCCGGCCGTGCCATGCACAAGGAGGAATTGGCCGTGGGCTGGGTGGCTGACCGTCCTGCATACCGGGGGATCAGTCCGTCCGGAGCGGCGGCCGTTCCACTTGAACCACTAGGCTCCGGTCCTGGGTGACGTGTGTGCTAGCTGTACGGGGGTCCGAATCCGTCACGGGCGGATCGGGGACGGCGATCCGACCACACGGGTGAGCGGTCACAAGCAGTGGGTGCCGGCCGTGCCGTGCAGCGGGAGTCTCGTCCACCGGCTCGGCGGCTGACCGTCCCGCATACCGAGGGATCCGTCTGTCCGGAACTGCAAAATTGCATCCCGAACCCCTTGGCGGCTGTCCTGGGCGACGTGTGTGCTAGCCGCACTGAAGTCCGCATTCGACATGGGCTGATCGGGGACGGCGATCCGACCCCACGGGTGACCGGTCACAAGCGGCGTGGGAGACAGTTGTGCTCTGCACAGGGAGGCTTCGCCCACCGGCTCGAAGGCAGACTGTTTTACAGACCAGGGGATCAGTCTGTCAGGAGCAGTGGCCATCCGTCCCGAACCCCTTGGCTGCGGTCCTGGGCGACTTGTGTGCTAGCTGCACGGTGGTCCGGGCCCCGTCACGCGCGGATCGGGGACGGCGATCCGACAGCACTGGTGAGCGTTCACAAGCCGTGTGGGTGCCGGCCGTGCCATGCACAAGGAGGAATTGGCCGTGGGCTGGGTGGCTGACCGTCCTGCATACCGGGGGATCAGTCTGTCAGGAGCGACGCCAATTCGTCCCTAACCCCTTGGCTCCGGTCCTGGGCGACTTGTGTGCTAGCCGTTCCGGGGTCCGGGTTGGACGGATCCGTTCCAGGCTCTGGATCGGGCGGATCCGGGACATCGATCCGACGCCAGTGGTTACAAGCAGTGGGTGCCGGCCGTGCTGTTCATCGGGTCGCTTTTCCACCGGATCGGGTCTGACCGTGCCGCATAACGGGGGATCAGTCTATCCGGAGCGGCGGCCGTTCCTCTTGAACCACTAGGCTCCGGTCCTGAGTTACGTGTGTGCTAGCTGCGCGGGGGTCCGGGTCCGTCACGGGCGGATCGGGGACGACGATACGACCACACGGGTGACTGGTCACAAGCAGTGGGTGCCGGCCGTGCCGTGCAGCGGGAGTCTTGTCCACCGGCTCGGGGGCTGACCGTCCCGCATACCGAGGGATCCGTCTGTCCGGAACTGCGAACTTGCATCTCGAACCCCTTGGCGGCTGTCCTGGGCGACGTGTGTGCTAGCCGCACTGAAGTCCGCATTCGACATGGGCTGATCGGGGACGGCGATCCGACCCCACGGGTGACCGGTCACAAGCGGCGTGGGAGCCAGCCGTGCTGTGCACAGGGAGGCTTCGCCCACCGGCTCGAAGGCAGACTGTTTTACAGACCAGGGGATCAGTCTGTCAGGAGCAGTGGCCATCCGTCCCAAACCCCTTGGCTGCGGTCCTGGGCGACTTGTGTGCTAGCTGCAGGGTGGTCCGGGCCCCGTCACGCGCGGATCGGGGACGGCGATCCGAGAGCACTGGTGAGCGTTCACAAGCCGTGTGGGTGCCAGCCGTGCCATGCACAAGGAGGAATTGGCCGTGGGCTGGGTGGCTGACCGTCCTGCATACCGGGGGATCAGTCTGTAAGGAGCAACGCCAATTCGTCCCTAACCCCTTGGCTCCGGTCCTGGGCGACTTGTGTGCTAGCCGTTCCGGGGTCCGGGTTGGACGGATCCGTTCCAGGCTCTGGATCGGGCGGATCCGGGACATCGATCCGACGCCAGTGGTTACAAGCAGTGGGTGCCGGCCGTGCTGTTCATCGGGTCGCTTTTCCACCGGATCGGGTCTGACCGTGCCGCATAACGGGGGATCAGTCTATCCGGAGCGGCGGCCGTTCCTCTTGAACCACTAGGCTCCGGTCCTGAGTTACGTGTGTGCGAGCTGCACGGGGGTCCGGGTCCGTCACGGGCGGATCGGGGACGACGAAACGACCGCACGGGTGAGCGGTCACAAGCAGTGGGTGCCGGCCGTGCCGTGCAGCGGGAGTCTTGTCCACCGGCTCGGCGGCTGACCGTCCCGCATACCGAGGGATCCGTCTGTCCGGAACTGCAAAATTGCATCCCGAACCCCTTGGCGGCTGTCCTGGGCGACGTGTGTGCTAGCCGCACTGAAGTCCGCATTCGACATGGGCTGATCGGGGACGGCGATCCGACCCCACGGGTGACCGGTCACAAGCGGCGTGGGAGCCAGCCGTGCTCTGCACAGGGAGGCTTCGTCCGCCGGCTCGAAGGCAGACTGTTTTACAGACCAGGGGATCAGTCTGTCAGGAGCAGTGGCCATCCGTCCCGAACCCCTTGGCTGCGGTCCTGGGCGATTTGTGTGCTTGCTGCAGGGTGGACCGGGCCCCGTCACGGGCGGATCGGGGACAGCGATCCGAGAGCACTGGTGAGCGTTCACAAGCCGTGTGGGTGCAGGCCATGCCATGCACAAGGAGGCTTCGGCCGTGGGCTGGGTGTCTGACCGTCCTGCATACCGAGGGATCAGTCTATCTGGAGCGGCGGCCGTTCCTCTTGAACCACTAGGCTCCGGTCCTGAGTTACGTGTGTGCGAGCTGCACGGGGGTCCGGGTCCGTCACGGGCGGATCGGGGACGACGATACGACCACACGGGTGACTGGTCACAAGCAGTGGGTGCCGGCCGTGCCGTGCAGCGGGAGTCTTGTCCACCGGCTCGGCGGCTGACCGTCTTGCATACCGAGGGATCCGTCTGTCCGGAACTGCAAAATTGCATCCCGAACCCCTTGGCGGCTGTCCTGGGCGACGTGTGTGCTAGCCGCACTGAATTCCGCATTCGACATGGGCTGATCGGGGACGGCGATCCGACCCCACGGGTGACCGGTCACAAGCGGCGTGGGAGCCAGCCGTGCTGTGCACAGGGAGGCTTCGTCCGCCGGCTCGAAGGCAGACTGTTTTACAGACCAGGGGATCAGTCTGTCAGGAGCAGTGGCCATCCGTCCCGAACCCCTTGGCTGCGGTCCTGGGCGACTTGTGTGCTAACTGCACGGTGGACCGGGCCCCGTCACGGGCGGATCGGGGACAGCGATCCGAGAGCACTGGTGAGCATTCACAAGCCGTGTGGGTGCAGGCCATGCCATGCACAAGGAGGAATCGGCCGTGGGCTGGGTGGCTGACCGTCCTGCATACCGTGGGATCAGTCTGTCAGGAGCGACGCCAATTCGTCCCTAACCCCTTGGCTCTGGTCCTGGGCGACTTGTGTGCTAGCCGTTCCGGGGTCCGGGTTGGACGGATCCGTTCCAGGCTCTGGATCGGGCGGATCCGGGACATCGATCCGACGCCAGTGGTTACAAGCAGTGGGTGCCGGCCGTGCTGTTCATCGGGTCGCTTTTCCACCGGATCGGGTCTGACCGTGCCGCATAACGGGGGATCAGTCTATCCGGAGCGGCGGCCGTTCCTCTTGAACCACTAGGCTCCGGTCCTGAGTTACGTGTGTGCGAGCTGCACGGGGGTCCGGGTCCGTCACGGGCGGATCGGGGACGACGATCCGACCACACGGGTGACTGGTCACAAGCAGTGGGTGCCGGCCGTGCCGTGCAGCGGGAGTCTTGTCCACCGGCTTGGCGGCTGACCGTCCCGCATACCGAGGGATCCGTCTGTCCGGAACTGCAAAATTGCATCCCGAACCCCTTGGCGGCTGTCCTGGGCGACGTGTGTGCTAGCCGCACTGAAGTCCGCATTCGACATGGGCTGATCGGGGACGGCGATCCGACCCCACGGGTGACCGGTCACAAGCGGCGTGGGAGCCAGCCGTGCTGTGCACAGGGAGGCTTCGCCCACCGGCTCGAAGGCAGACTGTTTTACAGACCAGGGGATCAGTCTGTCAGGAGCAGTGGCCATCCGTCCCAAACCCCTTGGCTGCGGTCCTGGGCGACTTGTGTGCTAGCTGCAGGGTGGTCTGGGCCCCGTCACGCGCGGATCGGGGACGGCGATCCGAGAGCACTGGTGAGCGTTCACAAGCCGTGTGGGTGCCGGCCGTGCCATGCACAAGGAGGAATCGGCCGTGGGCTGGGTGGCTGACCGTCCTGCATACCGGGGGATCAGTCTGTCCGGAGCGGCGGCCGTTCCTCTTGAACCACTAGGCTCCGGTCCTGGGTGACGTGTGTGCTAGCTGCACGGGGGTCCGAATCCGTCACGGGCGGATCGGGGACGGCCATCCGACCACACGGGTGAGCGGTCACAAGCAGTGGGTGCCGGCCGTGCCGTGCAGCGGGAGTCTTGTCCACCGGCTCGGCGGCTGACCGTCCCGCATACCGAGGGATCCGTCTGTCCGGAACTGCAAAATTGCATCCCGAACCCCTTGGCGGCTGTCCTGGGCGACGTGTGTGCTAGCCGCACTGAAGTCCGCATTCGACATGGGCTGATCGGGGACGGCGATCCGACCCCACGGGTGACCGGTCACAAGCGGCGTGGGAGCCAGCCGTGCTGTGCACAGGGAGGCTTCGCCCACCGGCTCGAAGGCAGACTGTTTTACAGACCAGGGGATCAGTCTGTCAGGAGCAGTGGCCATCCGTCCCGAACCCCTTGGCTGCGGTCCTGGGCGACTTGTGTGCTAACTGCACGGTGGACCGGGCCCCGTCACGGGCGGATCGGGGACAGCGATCCGAGAGCACTGGTGAGCGTTCACAAGCCGTGTGGGTGCAGGCCATGCCATGCACAAGGAGGAATCGGCCGTGGGCTGGGTGGCTGACCGTCCTGCATACCGGGGGATCAGTCTGTCAGGAGCGACGCCAATTCGTCCCTAACCCCTTGGCTCCGGTCCTGGGCGACTTGTGTGCTAGCCGTTCCGGGGTCCGGGTTGGACGGATCCGTTCCAGGCTCTGGATCGGGCGGATCCGGGACATCGATCCGATGACAGTGGTTACAAGCAGTGGGTGCCGGCCGTGCTGTTCATCGGGTCGCTTTTCCACCGGATCGGGTCTGACCGTGCCGCATAACGGGGGATCAGTCTATCCGGAGCGGCGGCCGTTCCTCTTGAACCACTAGGCTCCGGTCCTGAGTTACGTGTGTGCGAGCTGCACGGGGGTCCGGGTCCGTCACGGGCGGATCGGGGACGACGATCCGACCACACGGGTGACTGGTCACAAGCAGTGGGTGCCGGCCGTGCCGTGCAGCGGGAGTCTTGTCCACCGGCTCGGCGGCTGACCGTCCCGCATACCGAGGGATCCGTCTGTCCGGAACTGCAAAATTGCATCCCGAACCCCTTGGCGGCTGTCCTGGGCGACGTGTGTGCTAGCCGCACTGAAGTCCGCATTCGACATGGGCTGATCGGGGACGGCGATCCGACCCCACGGGTGACCGGTCACAAGCGGCGTGGGAGCCAGCCGTGCTGTGCACAGGGAGGCTTCGTCCGCCGGCTCGAAGGCAGACTGTTTTACAGACCAGGGGATCAGTCTGTCAGGAGCAGTGGCCATCCGTCCCGAACCCCTTGGCTGCGGTCCTGGGCGATTGGTGTGCTTGCTGCAGGGTGGACCGGGCCCCGTCACGCGCGGATCGGGGACAGCGATCCGAGAGCACTGGTGAACGGTCACAAGCCGTGTGGGTGCCGGCCGTGCCATGCACAAGGAGGAATCGGCCGTGGGCTGGGTGGCTGACCGTCCTGCATACCGGGGGATCAGTCTGTCCGGAGCGGCGGCCGTTCCTCTTGAACCACTAGGCTCCGGTCCTGGGCGACTTGTGTGCTAGCCGTTCCGGGGTCCGGGTTGGACGGATCCGTTCCAGGCTCTGGATCGGGCGGATCCGGGACATCGATCCGACGACAGTGGTTACAAGCAGTGGGTGCCGGCCGTGCTGTTCATCGGGTCGCTTTTCCACCAGATCGGGTCTGACCGTGCCGCATAACGGGGGATCAGTCTATCCGGAGCGGCGGCCGTTCCTCTTGAACCACTAGGCTCCGGTCCTGGGTGACGTGTGTGCTAGCTGCACGGGGGTCCTGGTCCGTCACGGGCGGATCGGGGACGACGATTCGACCACACGGGTGACTGGTCACAAGCAGTGGGTGCCGGCCGTGCCGTGCAGCGGGAGTCTTGTCCACCGGCTCAGCGGCTGACCGTCCCGCATACCGAGGGATCCGTCTGTCCGGAACTGCAAAATTGCATCCCGAACCCCTTGGCGGCTGTCCTGGGCGACGTGTGTGCTAGCCGCACTGAAGTCCGCATTCGACATGGGCTGATCGGGGACGGCGATCCGACCCCACGGGTGACCGGTCACAAGCGGCGTGGGAGCCAGCCGTGCTGTGCACAGGGAGGCTTCGCCCACCGGCTCGAAGGCAGACTGTTTTACAGACCAGGGGATCAGTCTGTCAGGAGCAGTGGCCATCCGTCCCGAACCCCTTGGCTGCGGTCCTAGGCGACTTGTGTGCTAACTGCACGGTGGACCGGGCCCCGTCACGGGCGGATCGGGGACAGCGATCCGAGAGCACTGGTGAGCGTTCACAAGCCGTGTGGGTGCAGGCCATGCCATGCACAAGGAGGAATCGGCCGTGGGCTGGGTGGCTGACCGTCCTGCATACCGGGGGATCAGTCTGTCAGGAGCGACGCCAATTCGTCCCTAACCCCTTGGCTCCGGTCCTGGGCGACTTGTGTGCTAGCCGTTCCGGGGTCCGGGTTGGACGGATCCGTTCCAGGCTCTGGATCGGGCGGATCCGGGACATCGATCCGACGACAGTGGTTACAAGCAGTGGGTGCCGGCCGTGCTGTTCATCGGGTCGCTTTTCCACCGGATCGGGTCTGACCGTGCCGCATAACGGGGGATCAGTCTATCCGGAGCGGCGGCCGTTCCTCTTGAACCACTAGGCTCCGGTCCTGAGTTACGTGTGTGCGAGCTGCACGGGGGTCCGGGTCCGTCACGGGCGGATCGGGGACGACGATACGACCACACGGGTGACTGGTCACAAGCAGTGGGTGCCGGCCGTGCCGTGCAGCGGGAGTCTTGTCCACCGGCTCGGCGGCTGACCGTCCCGCATACCGAGGGATCCGTCTGTCCGGAACTGCGGACTTGCATCTCGAACCCCTTGGCGGCTGTCCTGGGTGACGTGTGTGCTAGCCGCACTGAAGTCCGCATTCGACATGGGCTGATCGGGGACGGCGATCCGACCCCACGGGTGACCGGTCACAAGCGGCGTGGGAGCCAGCCGTGCTGTGCACAGGGAGGCTTCGCCCACCGGCTCGAAGGCAGACTGTTTTACAGACCAGGGGATCAGTCTGTCAGGAGCAGTGGCCATCCGTCCCGAACCCCTTGGCTGCGGTCCTGGGCGACTTGTGTGCTAACTGCACGGTGGACCGGGCCCCGTCACGGGCGGATCGGGGACAGCGATCCGAGAGCACTGGTGAGCGTTCACAAGCCGTGTGGGTGCAGGCCATGCCATGCACAAGGAGGAATCGGCCGTGGGCTGGGTGGCTGACCGTCCTGCATACCGGGGGATCAGTCTGTCAGGAGCGACGCCAATTCGTCCCTAACCCCTTGGCTCCGGTCCTGGGCGACTTGTGTGCTAGCCGTTCCGGGGTCCGGGTTGGACGGATCCGTTCCAGGCTCTGGATCGGGCGGATCCGGGACATCGATCCGACGCCAGTGGTTACAAGCAGTGGGTGCCGGCCGTGCTGTTCATCGGGTCGCTTTTCCACCGGATCGGGTCTGACCGTGCCGCATAACGGGGGATCAGTCTATCCGGAGCGGCGGCCGTTCCTCTTGAACCACTAGGCTCCGGTCCTGAGTTACGTGTGTGCGAGCTGCACGGGGGTCCGGGTCCGTCACGGGCGGATCGGGGACGACGAAACGACCGCACGGGTGAGCGGTCACAAGCAGTGGGTGCCGGCCGTGCCGTGCAGCGGGAGTCTTGTCCACCGGCTCGGGGGCTGACCGTCCCGCATACCGAGGGATCCGTCTGTCCGGAACTGCAAAATTGCATCCCGAACCCCTTGGCGGCTGTCCTGGGCGACGTGTGTGCTAGCCGCACTGAAGTCCGCATTCGACATGGGCTGATCGGGGACGGCGATCCGACCCCACGGGTGACCGGTCACAAGCGGCGTGGGAGCCAGCCGTGCTCTGCACAGGGAGGCTTCGTCCGCCGGCTCGAAGGCAGACTGTTTTACAGACCAGGGGATCAGTCTGTCAGGAGCAGTGGCCATCCGTCCCGAACCCCTTGGCTGCGGTCCTGGGCGATTTGTGTGCTAACTGCAGGGTGGACCGGGCCCCGTCACGGGCGGATCGGGGACAGCGATCCGAGAGCACTGGTGAACGGTCACAAGCCGTGTGGGTGCCGGCCGTGCCATGCACAAGGAGGAATCGGCCGTGGGCTGGGTGGCTGACCGTCCTGCATACCGGGGGATCAGTCTGTCCGGAGCGGCGGCCGTTCCTCTTGAACCACTAGGCTCCGGTCCTGGGTGACGTGTGTGCTAGCTGCACGGGGGTCCTGGTCTGTCACGGGCGGATCGGGGATGGCGATCCGACCACACGGGTGAGCGGTCACAAGCAGTGGGTGCCGGCCGTGCCGTGCAGCGGGAGTCTTGTCCACCGGCTCGGCGGCTGACCGTCCCGCATACCGAGGGATCCGTCTGTCCGGAACTGCAAAATTGCATCCCGAACCCCTTGGCGGCTGTCCTGGGCGACGTGTGTGCTAGCCGCACTGAAGTCCGCATTCGACATGGGCTGATCGGGGACGGCGATCCGACCCCACGGGTGACCGGTCACAAGCGGCGTGGGAGCCAGCCGTGCTGTGCACAGGGAGGCTTCGCCCACCGGCTCGAAGGCAGACTGTTTTACAGACCAGGGGATCAGTCTGTCAGGAGCAGTGGCCATCCGTCCCGAACCCCTTGGCTGCGGTCCTGGGCGACTTGTGTGCTAACTGCACGGTGGACCGGGCCCCGTCACGGGCGGATCGGGGACAGCGATCCGAGAGCACTGGTGAGCGTTCACAAGCCGTGTGGGTGCAGGCCATGCCATGCACAAGGAGGAATCGGCCGTGGGCTGGGTGGCTGACCGTCCTGCATACCGGGGGATCAGTCTGTCAGGAGCGACGCCAATTCGTCCCTAACCCCTTGGCTCCGGTCCTGGGCGACTTGTGTGCTAGCCGTTCCGGGGTCCGGGTTGGACGGATCCGTTCCAGGCTCTGGATCGGGCGGATCCGGGACATCGATCCGATGACAGTGGTTACAAGCAGTGGGTGCCGGCCGTGCTGTTCATCGGGTCGCTTTTCCACCGGATCGGGTCTGACCGTGCCGCATAACGGGGGATCAGTCTATCCGGAGCGGCGGCCGTTCCTCTTGAACCACTAGGCTCCGGTCCTGAGTTACGTGTGTGCGAGCT
Source organism: Aythya marila (assembly GCF_965140915.1). NCBI lineage: Eukaryota > Metazoa > Chordata > Aves > Anseriformes > Anatidae > Aythya > Aythya marila. The sequence goes on along the minus strand of NC_139043.1, from coordinate 63,706,240 downwards.
GCACGGGGGTCCGGGTCCGTCACGGGCGGATCGGGGACGACGATACGACCACACGGGTGACTGGTCACAAGCAGTGGGTGCCGGCCGTGCCGTGCAGCGGGAGTCTTGTCCACCGGCTCGGCGGCTGACCGTCCCGCATACCGAGGGATCCGTCTGTCCGGAACTGCAAAATTGCATCCCGAACCCCTTGGCGGCTGTCCTGGGCGACGTGTGTGCTAGCCGCACTGAAGTCCGCATTCGACATGGGCTGATCGGGGACGGCGATCCGACCCCACGGGTGACCGGTCACAAGCGGCGTGGGAGCCAGCCGTGCTCTGCACAGGGAGGCTTCGTCCGCCGGCTCGAAGGCAGACTGTTTTACAGACCAGGGGATCAGTCTGTCAGGAGCAGTGGCCATCCGTCCCGAACCCCTTGGCTGCGGTCCTGGGCGATTGGTGTGCTTGCTGCAGGGTGGACCGGGCCCCGTCACGCGCGGATCGGGGACAGCGATCCGAGAGCACTGGTGAACGGTCACAAGCCGTGTGGGTGCCGGCCGTGCCATGCACAAGGAGGAATCGGCCGTGGGCTGGGTGGCTGACCGTCCTGCATACCGGGGGATCAGTCTGTCCGGAGCGGCGGCCGTTCCTCTTGAACCACTAGGCTCCGGTCCTGGGCGACTTGTGTGCTAGCCGTTCCGGGGTCCGGGTTGGACGGATCCGTTCCAGGCTCTGGATCGGGCGGATCCGGGACATCGATCCGACGACAGTGGTTACAAGCAGTGGGTGCCGGCCGTGCTGTTCATCGGGTCGCTTTTCCACCAGATCGGGTCTGACCGTGCCGCATAACGGGGGATCAGTCTATCCGGAGCGGCGGCCGTTCCTCTTGAACCACTAGGCTCCGGTCCTGGGTGACGTGTGTGCTAGCTGCACGGGGGTCCTGGTCCGTCACGGGCGGATCGGGGACGACGATTCGACCACACGGGTGACTGGTCACAAGCAGTGGGTGCCGGCCGTGCCGTGCAGCGGGAGTCTTGTCCACCGGCTCAGCGGCTGACCGTCCCGCATACCGAGGGATCCGTCTGTCCGGAACTGCAAAATTGCATCCCGAACCCCTTGGCGGCTGTCCTGGGCGACGTGTGTGCTAGCCGCACTGAAGTCCGCATTCGACATGGGCTGATCGGGGACGGCGATCCGACCCCACGGGTGACCGGTCACAAGCGGCGTGGGAGCCAGCCGTGCTGTGCACAGGGAGGCTTCGCCCACCGGCTCGAAGGCAGACTGTTTTACAGACCAGGGGATCAGTCTGTCAGGAGCAGTGGCCATCCGTCCCGAACCCCTTGGCTGCGGTCCTGGGCGACTTGTGTGCTAACTGCACGGTGGACCGGGCCCCGTCACGGGCGGATCGGGGACAGCGATCCGAGAGCACTGGTGAGCGTTCACAAGCCGTGTGGGTGCAGGCCATGCCATGCACAAGGAGGAATCGGCCGTGGGCTGGGTGGCTGACCGTCCTGCATACCGGGGGATCAGTCTGTCAGGAGCGACGCCAATTCGTCCCTAACCCCTTGGCTCCGGTCCTGGGCGACTTGTGTGCTAGCCGTTCCGGGGTCCGGGTTGGACGGATCCGTTCCAGGCTCTGGATCGGGCGGATCCGGGACATCGATCCGACGCCAGTGGTTACAAGCAGTGGGTGCCGGCCGTGCTGTTCATCGGGTCGCTTTTCCACCGGATCGGGTCTGACCGTGCCGCATAACGGGGGATCAGTCTATCCGGAGCGGCGGCCGTTCCTCTTGAACCACTAGGCTCCGGTCCTGAGTTACGTGTGTGCGAGCTGCACGGGGGTCCGGGTCCGTCACGGGCGGATCGGGGACGACGATACGACCACACGGGTGACTGGTCACAAGCAGTGGGTGCCGGCCGTGCCGTGCAGCGGGAGTCTTGTCCACCGGCTCGGCGGCTGACCGTCCCGCATACCGAGGGATCCGTCTGTCCGGAACTGCGGACTTGCATCTCGAACCCCTTGGCGGCTGTCCTGGGTGACGTGTGTGCTAGCCGCACTGAAGTCCGCATTCGACATGGGCTGATCGGGGACGGCGATCCGACCCCACGGGTGACCGGTCACAAGCGGCGTGGGAGCCAGCCGTGCTGTGCACAGGGAGGCTTCGCCCACCGGCTCGAAGGCAGACTGTTTTACAGACCAGGGGATCAGTCTGTCAGGAGCAGTGGCCATCCGTCCCGAACCCCTTGGCTGCGGTCCTGGGCGACTTGTGTGCTAACTGCACGGTGGACCGGGCCCCGTCACGGGCGGATCGGGGACAGCGATCCGAGAGCACTGGTGAGCGTTCACAAGCCGTGTGGGTGCAGGCCATGCCATGCACAAGGAGGAATCGGCCGTGGGCTGGGTGGCTGACCGTCCTGCATACCGGGGGATCAGTCTGTCAGGAGCGACGCCAATTCGTCCCTAACCCCTTGGCTCCGGTCCTGGGCGACTTGTGTGCTAGCCGTTCCGGGGTCCGGGTTGGACGGATCCGTTCCAGGCTCTGGATCGGGCGGATCCGGGACATCGATCCGACGCCAGTGGTTACAAGCAGTGGGTGCCGGCCGTGCTGTTCATCGGGTCGCTTTTCCACCGGATCGGGTCTGACCGTGCCGCATAACGGGGGATCAGTCTATCCGGAGCGGCGGCCGTTCCTCTTGAACCACTAGGCTCCGGTCCTGAGTTACGTGTGTGCGAGCTGCACGGGGGTCCGGGTCCGTCACGGGCGGATCGGGGACGACGAAACGACCGCACGGGTGAGCGGTCACAAGCAGTGGGTGCCGGCCGTGCCGTGCAGCGGGAGTCTTGTCCACCGGCTCGGCGGCTGACCGTCCCGCATACCGAGGGATCCGTCTGTCCGGAACTGCAAAATTGCATCCCGAACCCCTTGGCGGCTGTCCTGGGCGACGTGTGTGCTAGCCGCACTGAAGTCCGCATTCGACATGGGCTGATCGGGGACGGCGATCCGACCCCACGGGTGACCGGTCACAAGCGGCGTGGGAGCCAGCCGTGCTCTGCACAGGGAGGCTTCGTCCGCCGGCTCGAAGGCAGACTGTTTTACAGACCAGGGGATCAGTCTGTCAGGAGCAGTGGCCATCCGTCCCGAACCCCTTGGCTGCGGTCCTGGGCGATTTGTGTGCTTGCTGCAGGGTGGACCGGGCCCCGTCACGGGCGGATCGGGGACAGCGATCCGAGAGCACTGGTGAACGGTCACAAGCCGTGTGGGTGCCGGCCGTGCCATGCACAAGGAGGAATCGGCCGTGGGCTGGGTGGCTGACCGTCCTGCATACCGGGGGATCAGTCTGTCCGGAGCGGCGGCCGTTCCTCTTGAACCACTAGGCTCCGGTCCTGGGTGACGTGTGTGCTAGCTGCACGGGGGTCCTGGTCTGTCACGGGCGGATCGGGGATGGCGATCCGACCACACGGGTGAGCGGTCACAAGCAGTGGGTGCCGGCCGTGCCGTGCAGCGGGAGTCTCGTCCACCGGCTCGGCGGCTGACCGTCCCGCATACCGAGGGATCCGTCTGTCCGGAACTGCAAAATTGCATCCCGAACCCCTTGGCGGCTGTCCTGGGCGACGTGTGTGCTAGCCGCACTGAAGTCCGCATTCGACATGGGCTGATCGGGGACGGCGATCCGACCCCACGGGTGACCGGTCACAAGCGGCGTGGGAGCCAGCCGTGCTGTGCACAGGGAGGCTTCGCCCACCGGCTCGAAGGCAGACTGTTTTACAGACCAGGGGATCAGTCTGTCAGGAGCAGTGGCCATCCGTCCCGAACCCCTTGGCTGCGGTCCTGGGCGACTTGTGTGCTAACTGCACGGTGGACCGGGCCCCGTCACGGGCGGATCGGGGACAGCGATCCGAGAGCACTGGTGAGCGTTCACAAGCCGTGTGGGTGCAGGCCATGCCATGCACAAGGAGGAATCGGCCGTGGGCTGGGTGGCTGACCGTCCTGCATACCGGGGGATCAGTCTGTCAGGAGCGACGCCAATTCGTCCCTAACCCCTTGGCTCCGGTCCTGGGCGACTTGTGTGCTAGCCGTTCCGGGGTCCGGGTTGGACGGATCCGTTCCAGGCTCTGGATCGGGCGGATCCGGGACATCGATCCGACGACAGTGGTTACAAGCAGTGGGTGCCGGCCGTGCTGTTCATCGGGTCGCTTTTCTACCGGATCGGGTCTGACCGTGCCGCATAACGGGGGATCAGTCTATCCGGAGCGGCGGCCGTTCCTCTTGAACCACTAGGCTCCGGTCCTGAGTTACGTGTGTGCGAGCTGCACGGGGGTCCGGGTCCATCACGGGCGGATCGGGGACGACGATACGACCACACGGGTGACTGGTCACAAGCAGTGGGTGCCGGCTGTGCCGTGCAGCGGGAGTCTTGTCCACCGGCTCGGCGGCTGACCGTCCCGCATACCGAGGGATCCGTCTGTCCGGAACTGCAAAATTGCATCCCGAACCCCTTGGCGGCTGTCCTGGGCGACGTGTGTGCTAGCCGCACTGAAGTCCGCATTCGACATGGGCTGATCGGGGACGGCGATCCGACCCCACGGGTGACCGGTCACAAGCGGCGTGGGAGCCAGCCGTGCTCTGCACAGGGAGGCTTCGTCCGCCGGCTCGAAGGCAGACTGTTTTACAGACCAGGGGATCAGTCTGTCAGGAGCAGTGGCCATCCGTCCCGAACCCCTTGGCTGCGGTCCTGGGCGATTTGTGTGCTTGCTGCAGGGTGGACCGGGCCCCGTCACGGGCGGATCGGGGACAGCGATCCGAGAGCACTGGTGAACGGTCACAAGCCGTGTGGGTGCCGGCCGTGCCATGCACAAGGAGGAATCGGCCGTGGGCTGGGTGGCTGACCGTCCTGCATACCGGGGGATCAGTCTGTCCGGAGCGGCGGCCGTTCCTCTTGAACCACTAGGCTCCGGTCCTGGGTGACGTGTGTGCTAGCTGCACGGGGATCCTGGTCTGTCACGGGCGGATCGGGGATGGCGATCCGACCACACGGGTGAGCGGTCACAAGCAGTGGGTGCCGGCCGTGCCGTGCAGCGGGAGTCTCGTCCACCGGCTCGGCGGCTGACCGTCCCGCATACCGAGGGATCCGTCTGTCCGGAACTGCAAAATTGCATCCCGAACCCCTTGGCGGCTGTCCTGGGCGACGTGTGTGCTAGCCGCACTGAAGTCCGCATTCGACATGGGCTGATCGGGGACGGCGATCCGACCCCACGGGTGACCGGTCACAAGCGGCGTGGGAGCCAGCCGTGCTGTGCACAGGGAGGCTTCGCCCACCGGCTCGAAGGCAGACTGTTTTACAGACCAGGGGATCAGTCTGTCAGGAGCAGTGGCCATCCGTCCCGAACCCCTTGGCTGCGGTCCTGGGCGACTTGTGTGCTAACTGCACGGTGGACCGGGCCCCGTCACGGGCGGATCGGGGACAGCGATCCGAGAGCACTGGTGAGCGTTCACAAGCCGTGTGGGTGCAGGCCATGCCATGCACAAGGAGGAATCGGCCGTGGACTGGGTGGCTGACCGTCCTGCATACCGGGGGATCAGTCTGTCAGGAGCGACGCCAATTCGTCCCTAACCCCTTGGCTCCGGTCCTGGGCGACTTGTGTGCTAGCCGTTCCGGGGTCCGGGTTGGACGGATCCGTTCCAGGCTCTGGATCGGGCGGATCCGGGACATCGATCCGACGACAGTGGTTACAAGCAGTGGGTGCCGGCCGTGCTGTTCATCGGGTCGCTTTTCCACCGGATCGGGTCTGACCGTGCCGCATAACGGGGGATCAGTCTATCCGGAGCGGCGGCCGTTCCTCTTGAACCACTAGGCTCCGGTCCTGAGTTACGTGTGTGCGAGCTGCACGGGGGTCCGGGTCCGTCACGGGCGGATCGGGGACGACGATACGACCACACGGGTGACTGGTCACAAGCAGTGGGTGCCGGCCGTGCCGTGCAGCGGGAGTCTTGTCCACCGGCTCGGCGGCTGACCGTCCCGCATACCGAGGGATCCGTCTGTCCGGAACTGCAAAATTGCATCCCGAACCCCTTGGCGGCTGTCCTGGGCGACGTGTGTGCTAGCCGCACTGAAGTCCGCATTCGACATGGGCTGATCGGGGACGGCGATCCGACCCCACGGGTGACCGGTCACAAGCGGCGTGGGAGCCAGCCGTGCTCTGCACAGGGAGGCTTCGCCCACCGGCTCGAAGGCAGACTGTTTTACAGACCAGGGGATCAGTCTGTCAGGAGCAGTGGCCATCCGTCCCAAACCCCTTGGCTGCGGTCCTGGGCGACTTGTGTGCTAGCTGCAGGGTGGTCCGGGCCCCGTCACGCGCGGATCGGGGACGGCGATCCGAGAGCACTGGTGAGCGGTCACAAGCCGTGTGGGTGCCGGCCGTGCCATGCACAAGGAGGAATCGGCCGTGGGCTGGGTGGCTGACCGTCCTGCATACCGGGGGATCAGTCTGTCCGGAGCGGCGGCCGTTCCTCTTGAACCACTAGGCTCCGGTCCTGGGTGACGTGTGTGCTAGCTGCACGGGGGTCCGAATCCGTCACGGGCGGATCGGGGACGGCGATCCGACCACACGGGTGAGCGGTCACAAGCAGTGGGTGCCGGCCGTGCCGTGCAGCGGGAGTCTTGTCCACCGGCTCGGCGGCTGACCGTCCCGCATACCGAGGGATCCGTCTGTCCGGAACTGCAAAATTGCATCCCGAACCCCTTGGCGGCTGTCCTGGGCGACGTGTGTGCTAGCCGCACTGAAGTCCGCATTCGACATGGGCTGATCGGGGACGGCGATCCGACCCCACGGGTGACCGGTCACAAGCGGCGTGGGAGCCAGCCGTGCTGTGCACAGGGAGGCTTCGCCCACCGGCTCGAAGGCAGACTGTTTTACAGACCAGGGGATCAGTCTGTCAGGAGCAGTGGCCATCCGTCCCGAACCCCTTGGCTGCGGTCCTGGGCGATTTGTGTGCTTGCTGCAGGGTGGACCGGGCCCCGTCACGGGCGGATCGGGGACGGCGATCCGACCACACGGGTGAGCGGTCACAAGCAGTGGGTGCCGGCCGTGCCGTGCACAGGGAGTCTCGTCCACCGGCTCGGCGGCTGACCGTCCCGCATACCGAGGGATCCGTCTGTGCGGAGCGGCGGCCGTTCCTCTTGAACCACTAGGCTCCGGTCCTGCGTGAGGTGTGTGCTAGCTGCACGGGGGTCCTGGTCCGTCACGGGCGGATCGGGGACGACGATTCGACCACACGGGTGACTGGTCACAAGCAGTGGGTGCCGGCCCTGCCGTGCAGCGGGAGTCTTGTCCACCGGCTCGGCGGCTGACCGTCCCGCATACCGAGGGATCCGTCTGTCCGGAACTGCAAAATTGCATCCCGAACCCCTTGGCGGCTGTCCTGGGCGACGTGTGTGCTAGCCGCACTGAAGTCCGCATTCGACATGGGCTGATCGGGGACGGCGATCCGACCCCACGGGTGACCGGTCACAAGCGGCGTGGGAGCCAGCCGTGCTGTGCACAGGGAGGCTTCGCCCACCGGCTCGAAGGCAGACTGTTTTACAGACCAGGGGATCAGTCTGTCAGGAGCAGTGGCCATCCGTCCCGAACCCCTTGGCTGCGGTCCTGGGCGACTTGTGTGCTAACTGCACGGTGGACCGGGCCCCGTCACGGGCGGATCGGGGACAGCGATCCGAGAGCACTGGTGAGCGTTCACAAGCCGTGTGGGTGCAGGCCATGCCATGCACAAGGAGGAATCGGCCGTGGGCTGGGTGGCTGACCGTCCTGCATACCGGGGGATCAGTCTGTCAGGAGCGACGCCAATTCGTCCCTAACCCCTTGGCTCCGGTCCTGGGCGACTTGTGTGCTAGCCGTTCCGGGGTCCGGGTTGGACGGATCCGTTCCAGGCTCTGGATCGGGCGGATCCGGGACATCGATCCGACGACAGTGGTTACAAGCAGTGGGTGCCGGCCGTGCTGTTCATCGGGTCGCTTTTCTACCGGATCGGGTCTGACCGTGCCGCATAACGGGGGATCAGTCTATCCGGAGCGGCGGCCGTTCCTCTTGAACCACTAGGCTCCGGTCCTGAGTTACGTGTGTGCGAGCTGCACGGGGGTCCGGGTCCATCACGGGCGGATCGGGGACGACGATACGACCACACGGGTGACTGGTCACAAGCAGTGGGTGCCGGCTGTGCCGTGCAGCGGGAGTCTTGTCCACCGGCTCGGCGGCTGACCGTCCCGCATACCGAGGGATCCGTCTGTCCGGAACTGCAAAATTGCATCCCGAACCCCTTGGCGGCTGTCCTGGGCGACGTGTGTGCTAGCCGCACTGAAGTCCGCATTCGACATGGGCTGATCGGGGACGGCGATCCGACCCCACGGGTGACCGGTCACAAGCGGCGTGGGAGCCAGCCGTGCTCTGCACAGGGAGGCTTCGTCCGCCGGCTCGAAGGCAGACTGTTTTACAGACCAGGGGATCAGTCTGTCAGGAGCAGTGGCCATCCGTCCCGAACCCCTTGGCTGCGGTCCTGGGCGATTTGTGTGCTTGCTGCAGGGTGGACCGGGCCCCGTCACGGGCGGATCGGGGACAGCGATCCGAGAGCACTGGTGAACGGTCACAAGCCGTGTGGGTGCCGGCCGTGCCATGCACAAGGAGGAATCGGCCGTGGGCTGGGTGGCTGACCGTCCTGCATACCGGGGGATCAGTCTGTCCGGAGCGGCGGCCGTTCCTCTTGAACCACTAGGCTCCGGTCCTGGGTGACGTGTGTGCTAGCTGCACGGGGGTCCTGGTCTGTCACGGGCGGATCGGGGATGGCGATCCGACCACACGGGTGAGCGGTCACAAGCAGTGGGTGCCGGCCGTGCCGTGCAGCGGGAGTCTCGTCCACCGGCTCGGCGGCTGACCGTCCCGCATACCGAGGGATCCGTCTGTCCGGAACTGCAAAATTGCATCCCGAACCCCTTGGCGGCTGTCCTGGGCGACGTGTGTGCTAGCCGCACTGAAGTCCGCATTCGACATGGGCTGATCGGGGACGGCGATCCGACCCCACGGGTGACCGGTCACAAGCGGCGTGGGAGCCAGCCGTGCTGTGCACAGGGAGGCTTCGCCCACCGGCTCGAAGGCAGACTGTTTTACAGACCAGGGGATCAGTCTGTCAGGAGCAGTGGCCATCCGTCCCGAACCCCTTGGCTGCGGTCCTGGGCGACTTGTGTGCTAACTGCACGGTGGACCGGGCCCCGTCACGGGCGGATCGGGGACAGCGATCCGAGAGCACTGGTGAGCGTTCACAAGCCGTGTGGGTGCAGGCCATGCCATGCACAAGGAGGAATCGGCCGTGGACTGGGTGGCTGACCGTCCTGCATACCGGGGGATCAGTCTGTCAGGAGCGACGCCAATTCGTCCCTAACCCCTTGGCTCCGGTCCTGGGCGACTTGTGTGCTAGCCGTTCCGGGGTCCGGGTTGGACGGATCCGTTCCAGGCTCTGGATCGGGCGGATCCGGGACATCGATCCGACGCCAGTGGTTACAAGCAGTGGGTGCCGGCCGTGCTGTTCATCGGGTCGCTTTTCCACCGGATCGGGTCTGACCGTGCCGCATAACGGGGGATCAGTCTATCCGGAGCGGCGGCCGTTCCTCTTGAACCACTAGGCTCCGGTCCTGAGTTACGTGTGTGCGAGCTGCACGGGGGTCCGGGTCCGTCACGGGCGGATCGGGGACGACGATACGACCACACGGGTGACTGGTCACAAGCAGTGGGTGCCGGCCGTGCCGTGCAGCGGGAGTCTTGTCCACCGGCTCGGCGGCTGACCGTCCCGCATACCGAGGGATCCGTCTGTCCGGAACTGCAAAATTGCATCCCGAACCCCTTGGCGGCTGTCCTGGGCGACGTGTGTGCTAGCCGCACTGAAGTCCGCATTCGACATGGGCTGATCGGGGACGGCGATCCGACCCCACGGGTGACCGGTCACAAGCGGCGTGGGAGCCAGCCGTGCTCTGCACAGGGAGGCTTCGCCCACCGGCTCGAAGGCAGACTGTTTTACAGACCAGGGGATCAGTCTGTCAGGAGCAGTGGCCATCCGTCCCAAACCCCTTGGCTGCGGTCCTGGGCGACTTGTGTGCTAGCTGCAGGGTGGTCCGGGCCCCGTCACGCGCGGATCGGGGACGGCGATCCGAGAGCACTGGTGAGCGGTCACAAGCCGTGTGGGTGCCGGCCGTGCCATGCACAAGGAGGAATCGGCCGTGGGCTGGGTGGCTGACCGTCCTGCATACCGGGGGATCAGTCTGTCCGGAGCGGCGGCCGTTCCTCTTGAACCACTAGGCTCCGGTCCTGGGTGACGTGTGTGCTAGCTGCACGGGGGTCCGAATCCGTCACGGGCGGATCGGGGACGGCGATCCGACCACACGGGTGAGCGGTCACAAGCAGTGGGTGCCGGCCGTGCCGTGCAGCGGGAGTCTTGTCCACCGGCTCGGCGGCTGACCGTCCCGCATACCGAGGGATCCGTCTGTCCGGAACTGCAAAATTGCATCCCGAACCCCTTGGCGGCTGTCCTGGGCGACGTGTGTGCTAGCCGCACTGAAGTCCGCATTCGACATGGGCTGATCGGGGACGGCGATCCGACCCCACGGGTGACCGGTCACAAGCGGCGTGGGAGCCAGCCGTGCTGTGCACAGGGAGGCTTCGCCCACCGGCTCGAAGGCAGACTGTTTTACAGACCAGGGGATCAGTCTGTCAGGAGCAGTGGCCATCCGTCCCGAACCCCTTGGCTGCGGTCCTGGGCGATTTGTGTGCTTGCTGCAGGGTGGACCGGGCCCCGTCACGGGCGGATCGGGGACGGCGATCCGACCACACGGGTGAGCGGTCACAAGCAGTGGGTGCCGGCCGTGCCGTGCACAGGGAGTCTCGTCCACCGGCTCGGCGGCTGACCGTCCCGCATACCGAGGGATCCGTCTGTGCGGAGCGGCGGCCGTTCCTCTTGAACCACTAGGCTCCGGTCCTGCGTGAGGTGTGTGCTAGCTGCACGGGGGTCCTGGTCCGTCACGGGCGGATCGGGGACGACGATTCGACCACACGGGTGACTGGTCACAAGCAGTGGGTGCCGGCCGTGCCGTGCAGCGGGAGTCTTGTCCACCGGCTCGGCGGCTGACCGTCCCGCATACCGAGGGATCCGTCTGTCCGGAACTGCAAAATTGCATCCCGAACCCCTTGGCGGCTGTCCTGGGCGACGTGTGTGCTAGCCGCACTGAAGTCCGCATTCGACATGGGCTGATCGGGGACGGCGATCCGACCCCACGGGTGACCGGTCACAAGCGGCGTGGGAGCCAGCCGTGCTGTGCACAGGGAGGCTTCGCCCACCGGCTCGAAGGCAGACTGTTTTACAGACCAGGGGATCAGTCTGTCAGGAGCAGTGGCCATCCGTCCCAAACCCCTTGGCTGCGGTCCTGGGCGACTTGTGTGCTAGCTGCAGGGTGGTCTGGGCCCCGTCACGCGCGGATCGGGGACGGCGATCCGAGAGCACTGGTGAGCGTTCACAAGCCGTGTGGGTGCCGGCCGTGCCATGCACAAGGAGGAATCGGCCGTGGGCTGGGTGGCTGACCGTCCTGCATACCGGGGGATCAGTCTGTCAGGAGCGACGCCAATTCGTCCCTAACCCCTTGGCTCCGGTCCTGGGCGACTTGTGTGCTAGCCGTTCCGGGGTCCGGGTTGGACGGATCCGTTCCAGGCTCTGGATCGGGCGGATCCGGGACATCGATCCGACGACAGTGGTTACAAGCAGTGGGTGCCGGCCGTGCTGTTCATCGGGTCGCTTTTCCACCGGATCGGGTCTGACCGTGCCGCATAACGGGGGATCAGTCTATCCGGAGCGGCGGCCGTTCCTCTTGAACCACTAGGCTCCGGTCCTGAGTTACGTGTGTGCGAGCTGCACGGGGGTCCGGGTCCGTCACGGGCGGATCGGGGACGACAATACGACCACACGGGTGAGCGGTCACAAGCAGTGGGTGCCGGCCGTGCCGTGCAGCGGGAGTCTTGTCCACCGGCTCGGCGGCTGACCGTCCCGCATACCGAGGGATCCGTCTGTCCGGAACTGCAAAATTGCATCCCGAACCCCTTGGCGGCTGTCCTGGGCGACGTGTGTGCTAGCCGCACTGAAGTCCGCATTCGACATGGGCGGATCGGGGACGGCTATCCGACCCCACGGGTGACCGGTCACAAGCGGCGTGGGAGCCAGCCGTGCTGTGCACAGGGAGGCTTCGTCCGCCAGCTCGAAGGCAGACTGTTTTACAGACCAGGGGATCAGTCTGTCAGGAGCAGTGGCCATCCGTCCCGAACCCCTTGGCTGCGGTCCTGGGCGATTTGTGTGCTTGCTGCAGGGTGGACCGGGCCCCGTCACGGGCGGATCGGGGACGGCGATCCGACCACACGGGTGAGCGGTCACAAGCAGTGGGTGCCGGCCGTGCCGTGCACAGGGAGTCTCGTTCACCGGCTCGGCGGCTGACCGTCCCGCATACCGAGGGATCAGTCTGTGCGGAGCGGCGGCCGTTCCTCTTGAACCATTAGGCTCCGGTCCTGCGTGAGGTGTGTGCCAGCTGCACGGGGGTCCTGGCCCGTCACGGGCGGATCGGGGACAGCGATCCGACAGCACTGGTGAGCGTTCACAAGCCGTGTGGGTGCAGGCCATGCCATGCACAAGGAGGCTTCGGCCGTGGGCTGGGTGTCTGACCGTCCTGCATACCGAGGGATCAGTCTATCCGGAGCGGCGGCCGTTCCTCTTGAACCACTAGGCTCCGGTCCTGCGTGAGGTGTGTGCTAGCTGCACGGGGGTCCGGGTCCGTCACGGGCGGATCGGTGCCGACGATACGACCACACGGGTGACTGGTCACAAGCAGTGGGTGCCGGCCGTGCCGTGCAGCGGGAGTCTCGTCCACCGGCTCGGCGGCTGACCGTCCCGCATACCGAGGGATCCGTCTGTCCGGAACTGCAAAATTGCATCCCGAACCCCTTGGCGGCTGTCCTGGGCGACGTGTGTGCTAGCCGCACTGAAGTCCGCATTCGACATGGGCTGATCGGGGACGGCGATCCGACCCCACGGGTGACCGGTCACAAGCGGCGTGGGAGCCAGCCGTGCTGTGCACAGGGAGGCTTCGCCCACCGGCTCGAAGGCAGACTGTTTTACAGAGCAGGGGATCAGTCTGTCAGGAGCAGTGGCCATCCGTCCCAAACCCCTTGGCTGCGGTCCTGGGCGACTTGTGTGCTAGCTGCAGGGTGGTCTGGGCCCCGTCACGCGCGGATCGGGGACGGCGATCCGAGAGCACTGGTGAGCGTTCACAAGCCGTGTGGGTGCCGGCCGTGCCATGCACAAGGAGGAATCGGCCATGGGCTGGGTGGCTGACCGTCCTGCATACCGGGGGATCAGTCTGTCAGGAGCGACGCCAATTCGTCCCTAACCCCTTGGCTCCGGTCCTGGGCGACTTGTGTGCTAGCCGTTCCGGGGTCCGGGTTGGACGGATCCGTTCCAGGCTCTGGATCGGGCGGATCCGGGACATCGATCCGACGACAGTGGTTACAAGCAGTGGGTGCCGGCCGTGCTGTTCATCGGGTCGCTTTTCCACCGGATCGGGTCTGACCGTGCCGCATAACGGGGGATCAGTCTATCCGGAGCGGCGGCAGTTCCTCTTGAACCACTAGGCTCCGGTCCTGAGTTACGTGTGTGCGAGCTGCACGGGGGTCCGGGTCCGTCACGGGCGGATCGGGGACGACAATACGACCACACGGGTGAGCGGTCACAAGCAGTGGGTGCTGGCCGTGCCGTGCAGCGGGAGTCTTGTCCACCGGCTCGGGGGCTGACCGTCCCGCATACCGAGGGATCCGTCTGTCCGGAACTGCAAAATTGCATCCCGAACCCCTTGGCAGCTGTCCTGGGCGACGTGTGTGCTAGCCGCACTGAAGTCCGCATTCGACATGGGCTGATCGGGGACGGCGATCCGACCCCACGGGTGACCGGTCACAAGCGGCGTGGGAGCCAGCCGTGATCTGCACAGGGAGGCTTCGTCCGCCGGCTTGAAGGCAGACTGTTTTACAGAGCAGGGGATCAGTCTGTCAGGAGCAGTGGCCATCCGTCCCGAACCCCTTGGCTGCGGTCCTGGGCGATTGGTGTGCTTGCTGCAGGGTGGACCGGGCCCCGTCACGGGCGGATCGGGGACGGCGATCCGACCACACGGGTGAGCGGTCACAAGCAGTGGGTGCCGGCCGTGCCGTGCAGCGGGAGTCTCGTCCACCGGCTCGGCGGCTGACCGTCCCGCATACCGAGGGATCCGTCTGTGCGGAGCGGCGGCCGTTCCTCTTGAACCACTAGGCTCCGGTCCTGCGTGAGGTGTGTGCTAGCTGCACGGGGGTCCTGGTCCGTCACGGGCGGATCGGGGACGACGACCCGACCACACGGGTGACTGGTCACAAGCAGTGGGTGCCGGCCGTGCCGTGCAGCGGGAGTCTTGTCCACCGGCTCGGCGGCTGACCGTCCCGCATACCGAGGGATCCGTCTGTCCGGAACTGCAAAATTGCATCCCGAACCCCTTGGCGGCTGTCCTGGGCGACGTGTGTGCTAGCCGCACTGAAGTCCGCATTCGACATGGGCGGATCGGGGACGGCTATCCGACCCCACGGGTGACCGGTCACAAGCGGCGTGGGAGCCAGCCGTGCTGTGCACAGGGAGGCTTCGTCCGCCAGCTCGAAGGCAGACTGTTTTACAGACCAGGGGATCAGTCTGTCAGGAGCAGTGGCCATCCGTCCCGAACCCCTTGGCTGCGGTCCTGGGCGATTTGTGTGCTTGCTGCAGGGTGGACCGGGCCCCGTCACGGGCGGATCGGGGACGGCGATCCGACCACACGGGTGAGCGGTCACAAGCAGTGGGTGCTGGCCGTGCCGTGCACAGGGAGTCTCGTTCACCGGCTCGGCGGCTGACCGTCCCGCATACCGAGGGATCCGTCTGTGCGGAGCGGCGGCCGTTCCTCTTGAACCATTAGGCTCCGGTCCTGCGTGAGGTGTGTGCCAGCTGCACGGGGGTCCTGGCCCGTCACGGGCGGATCGGGGACAGCGATCCGACAGCACTGGTGAGCGTTCACAAGCCGTGTGGGTGCAGGCCATGCCATGCACAAGGAGGCTTCGGCCGTGGGCTGGGTGTCTGACCGTCCTGCATACCGAGGGATCAGTCTATCCGGAGCGGCGGCCGTTCCTCTTGAACCACTAGGCTCCGGTCCTGCGTGAGGTGTGTGCTAGCTGCACGGGGGTCCGGGTCCGTCACGGGCGGATCGGTGCCGACGATACGACCACACGGGTGACTGGTCACAAGCAGTGGGTGCCGGCCGTGCCGTGCAGCGGGAGTCTTGTCCACCGGCTCGGCGGCTGACCGTCCCGCATACCGAGGGATCCGTCTGTCCGGAACTGCAAAATTGCATCCCGAACCCCTTGGCGGCTGTCCTGGGCGACGTGTGTGCTAGCCGCACTGAAGTCCGCATTCGACATGGGCTGATCGGGGACGGCGATCCGACCCCACGGGTGACCGGTCACAAGCGGCGTGGGAGCCAGCCGTGCTCTGCACAGGGAGGCTTCGTCCGCCGGCTTGAAGGCAGACTGTTTTACAGACCAGGGGATCAGTCTGTCAGGAGCAGTGGCCATCCGTCCCGAACCCCTTGGCTGCGGTCCTGGGCGATTGGTGTGCTTGCTGCAGGGTGGACCAGGCCCCGTCACGGGCGGATCGGGGACGGCGATCCGACCACACGGGTGAGCGGTCACAAGCAGTGGGTGCCGGCCGTGCCGTGCAGCGGGAGTCTCGTCCACCGGCTCGGCGGCTGACCGTCCCGCATACCGAGGGATCCGTCTGTGCGGAGCGGCGGCCGTTCCTCTTGAACCACTAGGCTCCGGTCCTGCGTGAGGTGTGTGCTAGCTGCACGGGGGTCCTGGTCCGTCACGGGCGGATCGGGGACGACGACCCGACCACACGGGTGACTGGTCACAAGCAGTGGGTGCCGGCTGTGCCGTGCAGCGGGAGTCTTGTCCACCGGCTCGGCGGCTGACCGTCCCGCATACCGAGGGATCCGTCTGTCCGGAACTGCAAAATTGCATCCCGAACCCCTTGGCGGCTGTCCTGGGCGACGTGTGTGCTAGCCGCACTGAAGTCCGCATTCGACATGGGCGGATCGGGGACGGCTATCCGACCCCACGGGTGACCGGTCACAAGCGGCGTGGGAGCCAGCCGTGCTGTGCACAGGGAGGCTTCGTCCGCCAGCTCGAAGGCAGACTGTTTTACAGACCAGGGGATCAGTCTGTCAGGAGCAGTGGCCATCCGTCCCGAACCCCTTGGCTGTGGTCCTGGGCGATTTGTGTGCTTGCTGCAGGGTGGACCGGGCCCCGTCACGGGCGGATCGGGGACGGCGATCCGACCACACGGGTGAGCGGTCACAAGCAGTGGGTGCCGGCCGTGCCGTGCACAGGGAGTCTCGTTCACCGGCTCGGCGGCTGACCGTCCCGCATACCGAGGGATCCGTCTGTGCGGAGCGGCGGCCGTTCCTCTTGAACCATTAGGCTCCGGTCCTGCGTGAGGTGTGTGCCAGCTGCACGGGGGTCCTGGCCCGTCACGGGCGGATCGGGGACAGCGATCCGACAGCACTGGTGAGCGTTCACAAGCCGTGTGGGTGCAGGCCATGCCATGCACAAGGAGGCTTCGGCCGTGGGCTGGGTGTCTGACCGTCCTGCATACCGAGGGATCAGTCTATCCGGAGCGGCGGCCGTTCCTCTTGAACCACTAGGCTCCGGTCCTGCGTGAGGTGTGTGCTAGCTGCACGGGGGTCTGGGTCCGTCACGGGCGGATCGGTGCCGACGATACGACCACACGGGTGACTGGTCACAAGCAGTGGGTGCCGGCCGTGCCGTGCAGCGGGAGTCTTGTCCACCGGCTCGGCGGCTGACCGTCCCGCATACCGAGGGATCCGTCTGTCCGGAACTGCAAAATTGCATCCCGAACCCCTTGGCGGCTGTCCTGGGCGACGTGTGTGCTAGCCGCACTGAAGTCCGCATTCGACATGGGCTGATCGGGGACGGCGATCCGACCCCACGGGTGACCGGTCACAAGCGGCGTGGGAGCCAGCCGTGCTCTGCACAGGGAGGCTTCGTCCGCCGGCTTGAAGGCAGACTGTTTTACAGACCAGGGGATCAGTCTGTCAGGAGCAGTGGCCATCCGTCCCGAACCCCTTGGCTGCGGTCCTGGGCGATTGGTGTGCTTGCTGCAGGGTGGACCAGGCCCCGTCACGGGCGGATCGGGGACGGCGATCCGACCACACGGGTGAGCGGTCACAAGCAGTGGGTGCCGGCCGTGCCGTGCACAGGGAGTCTCGTTCACCGGCTCGGCGGCTGACCGTCCCGCATACCGAGGGATCCGTCTGTGCGGAGCGGCGGCCGTTCCTCTTGAACCATTAGGCTCCGGTCCTGCGTGAGGTGTGTGCCAGCTGCACGGGGGTCCTGGCCCGTCACGGGCGGATCGGGGACAGCGATCCGAGAGCACTGGTGAACGGTCACAAGCCGTGTGGGTGCCGGCCGTGCCATGCACAAGGAGGAATCGGCCGTGGGCTGGGTGGCTGACCGTCCTGCATACCGGGGGATCAGTCTGTCAGGAGCGACGCCAATTCGTCCCTAACCCCTTGGCTCCGGTCCTGGGCGACTTGTGTGCTAGCCGTTCCGGGGTCCGGGTTGGACGGATCCGTTCCAGGCTCTGGATCGGGCGGATCCGGGACATCGATCCGACGACAGTGGTTACAAGCAGTGGGTGCCGGCCGTGCTGTTCATCGGGTCGCTTTTCCACCGGATCGGGTCTGACCGTCCCGCATACCGAGGGATCCGTCTGTGCGGATCCGCGGCCGTTCCTCTTGAACCACTAGGCTCCGGTCCTGAGTTACGTGTGTGGTAGCTGCACGGGGGTCCGGGTCCGTCACGGGCGGATCGGGGACGACGATACGACCACACGGGTGACTGGTCACAAGCAGTGGGTGCCGGCCGTGCCGTGCAGCGGGAGTCTTGTCCACCGGCTCGGTGGCTGACCGTCCCGCATACCGAGGGATCCGTCTGTCCGGAACTGCAAAATTGCATCCCGAACCCCTTGGCGGCTGTCCTGGGCGACGTGTGTGCTAGCCGCACTGAAGTCCGCATTCGACATGGGCTGATCGGGGACGGCGATCCGACCCCACGGGTGACCGGTCACAAGCGGCGTGGGAGCCAGCCGTGCTGTGCACAGGGAGGCTTCGCCCACCGGCTCGAAGGCAGACTGTTTTACAGACCAGGGGATCAGTCTGTCAGGAGCAGTGGCCATCCGTCCCGAACCCCTTGGCTGCGGTCCTGGGCGATTTGTGTGCTTGCTGCAGGGTGGACCGGGCCCCGTCACGGGCGGATCGGGGACAGCGATCCGAGAGCACTGGTGAACGGTCACAAGCCGTGTGGGTGCCGGCCGTGCCATGCACAAGGAGGAATCGGCCGTGGGCTGGGTGGCTGACCGTCCTGCATACCGGGGGATCAGTCTGTCAGGAGCGACGCCAATTCGTCCCTAACCCCTTGGCTCCGGTCCTGGGCGACTTGTGTGCTAGCCGTTCCGGGGTCCGGGTTGGACGGATCCGTTCCAGGCTCTGGATCGGGCGGATCCGGGACATCGATCCGACGACAGTGGTTACAAGCAGTGGGTGCCGGCCGTGCTGTTCATCGGGTCGCTTTTCCACCGGATCGGGCCTGACCGTGCCGCATACCGGGGGATCAGTCTATCCGGAGCGGCGGCCGTTCCTCTTGAACCACTAGGCTCCGGTCCTGCGTGAGGTGTGTGCTAGCTGCACGGGGGTCCTGGTCCGTCACGGGCGGATCGGGGACGACGATTCGACCACACGGGTGACTGGTCACAAGCAGTGGGTGCCGGCCGTGCCGTGCAGCGGGAGTCTTGTCCACCGGCTCGGCGGCTGACCGTCCCGCATACCGAGGGATCCGTCTGTCCGGAACTGCAAAATTGCATCCCGAACCCCTTGGCGGCTGTCCTGGGCGACGTGTGTGCTAGCCGCACTGAAGTCCGCATTCGACATGGGCTGATCGGGGACGGCGATCCGACCCCACGGGTGACCGGTCACAAGCGGCGTGGGAGCCAGCCGTGCTGTGCACAGGGAGGCTTCGTCCGCCGGCTCGAAGGCAGACTGTTTTACAGACCAGGGGATCAGTCTGTCAGGAGCAGTGGCCATCCGTCCCGAACCCCTTGGCTGCGGTCCTGGGCGATTTGTGTGCTTGCTGCAGGGTGGACCGGGCCCCGTCACGGGCGGATCGGGGACGGCGATCCGACCACACGGGTGAGCGGTCACAAGCAGTGGGTGCCGGCCGTGCCGTGCAGCGGGAGTCTCGTCCACCGGCTCGGCGGCTGACCGTCCCGCATACCGAGGGATCCGTCTGTGCGGAGCGGCGGCCGTTCCTCTTGAACCACTAGGCTCCGGTCCTGCGTGAGGTGTGTGCTGGCTGCACGGGGGTCCTGGTCCGTCACGGGCGGATCGGGGACGACGACCCGACCACACGGGTGACTGGTCACAAGCAGTGGGTGCCGGCCGTGCCGTGCAGCGGGAGTCTTGTCCACCGGCTCGGCGGCTGACCGTCCCGCATACCGAGGGATCCGTCTGTCCGGAACTGCAAAATTGCATCCCGAACCCCTTGGCGGCTTTCCTGGGCGACGTGTGTGCTAGCCGCACTGAAGTCCGCATTCGACATGGGCGGATCGGGGACGGCTATCCGACCCCACGGGTGACCGGTCACAAGCGGCGTGGGAGCCAGCCGTGCTGTGCACAGGGAGGCTTCGTCCGCCAGCTCGAAGGCAGACTGTTTTACAGACCAGGGGATCAGTCTGTCAGGAGCAGTGGCCATCCGTCCCGAACCCCTTGGCTGCGGTCCTGGGCGATTTGTGTGCTTGCTGCAGGGTGGACCGGGCCCCGTCACGGGCGGATCGGGGACGGCGATCCGACCACACGGGTGAGCGGTCACAAGCAGTGGGTGCCGGCCGTGCCGTGCACAGGGAGTCTCGTTCACCGGCTCGGCGGCTGACCGTCCCGCATACCGAGGGATCCGTCTGTGCGGAGCGGCGGCCGTTCCTCTTGAACCATTAGGCTCCGGTCCTGCGTGAGGTGTGTGCCAGCTGCACGGGGGTCCTGGCCCGTCACGGGCGGATCGGGGACAGCGATCCGACAGCACTGGTTAGCGTTCACAAGCCGTGTGGGTGCAGGCCATGCCATGCACAAGGAGGCTTCGGCCGTGGGCTGGGTGTCTGACCGTCCTGCATACCGAGGGATCAGTCTATCCGGAGCGGCGGCCGTTCCTCTTGAACCACTAGGCTCCGGTCCTGCGTGAGGTGTGTGCTAGCTGCACGGGGGTCCTGGTCCGTCACGGGCGGATCGGGGACGACGATTCGACCACACGGGTGACTGGTCACAAGCAGGGGGTGCCGGCCGTGCCGTGCAGCGGGAGTCTTGTCCACCGGCTCGGCGGCTGACCGTCCCGCATACCGAGGGATCCGTCTGTCCGGAACTGCAAAATTGCATCCCGAACCCCTTGGCGGCTGTCCTGGGCGACGTGTGTGCTAGCCGCACTGAAGTCCGCATTCGACATGGGCTGATCGGGGACGGCGATCCGACCCCACGGGTGACCGGTCACAAGCGGCGTGGGAGCCAGCCGTGCTGTGCACAGGGAGGCTTCGTCCGCCGGCTCGAAGGCAGACTGTTTTACAGACCAGGGGATCAGTCTGTCAGGAGCAGTGGCCATCCGTCCCGAACCCCTTGGCTGCGGTCCTGGGCGATTGGTGTGCTTGCTGCAGGGTGGACCGGGCCCCGTCACGGGCGGATCGGGGACAGCGATCCGAGAGCACTGGTGAACGGTCACAAGCCGTGTGGGTGCCGGCCGTGCCATGCACAAGGAGGAATCGGCCGTGGGCTGGGTGGCTGACCGTCCTGCATACCGGGGGATCAGTCTGTCAGGAGCGACGCCAATTCGTCCCTAACCCCTTGGCTCCGGTCCTGGGCGACTTGTGTGCTAGCCGTTCCGGGGTCCGGGTTGGACGGATCCGTTCCAGGCTCTGGATCGGGCGGATCCGGGACATCGATCCGACGACAGTGGTTACAAGCAGTGGGTGCCGGCCGTGCTGTTCATCGGGTCGCTTTTCCACCGGATCGGGTCTGACCGTCCCGCATACCGAGATATCCGTCTGTGCGGATCCGCGGCCGTTCCTCTTGAACCACTAGGCTCCGGTCCTGAGTTACGTGTGTGGTAGCTGCACGGGGGTCCGGGTCCGTCACGGGCGGATCGGGGACGACGATACGACCACATGGGTGACTGGTCACAAGCAGTGGGTGCCGGCCGTGCCGTGCAGCGGGAGTCTTGTCCACCGGCTCGGTGGCTGACCGTCCCGCATACCGAGGGATCCGTCTGTCCGGAACTGCAAAATTGCATCCCGAACCCCTTGGCGGCTGTCCTGGGCGACGTGTGTGCTAGCCGCACTGAAGTCCGCATTCGACATGGGCTGATCGGGGACGGCGATCCGACCCCACGGGTGACCGGTCACAAGCGGCGTGGGAGCCAGCCGTGCTGTGCACAGGGAGGCTTCGCCCACCGGCTCGAAGGCAGACTGTTTTACAGACCAGGGGATCAGTCTGTCAGGAGCAGTGGCCATCCGTCCCGAACCCCTTGGCTGCGGTCCTGGGCGATTTGTGTGCTTGCTGCAGGGTGGACCGGGCCCCGTCACGGGCGGATCGGGGACAGCGATCCGAGAGCACTGGTGAACGGTCACAAGCCGTGTGGGTGCCGGCCGTGCCATGCACAAGGAGGAATCGGCCGTGGGCTGGGTGGCTGACCGTCCTGCATACCGGGGGATCAGTCTGTCAGGAGCGACGCCAATTCGTCCCTAACCCCTTGGCTCCGGTCCTGGGCGACTTGTGTGCTAGCCGTTCCGGGGTCCGGGTTAGACGGATCCGTTCCAGGCTCTGGATCGGGCGGATCCGGGACATCGATCCGACGACAGTGGTTACAAGCAGTGGGTGCCGGCCGTGCTGTTCATCGGGTCGCTTTTCCACCGGATCGGGTCTGACCGTGCCGCATACCGGGGGATCAGTCTATCCGGAGCGGCGGCCGTTCCTCTTGAACCACTAGGCTCCGGTCCTGCGTGAGGTGTGTGCTAGCTGCACGGGGGTCCTGGTCCGTCACGGGCGGATCGGGGACGACGATTCGACCACACGGGTGACTGGTCACAAGCAGTGGGTGCCGGCCGTGCCGTGCAGCGGGAGTCTTGTCCACCGGCTCGGCGGCTGACCGTCCCGCATACCGAGGGATCCGTCTGTCCGGAACTGCAAAATTGCATCCCGAACCCCTTGGCGGCTGTCCTGGGCGACGTGTGTGCTAGCCGCACTGAAGTCCGCATTCGACATGGGCTGATCGGGGACGGCGATCCGACCCCACGGGTGACCGGTCACAAGCGGCGTGGGAGCCAGCCGTGCTGTGCACAGGGAGGCTTCGTCCGCCGGCTCGAAGGCAGACTGTTTTACAGACCAGGGGATCAGTCTGTCAGGAGCAGTGGCCATCCGTCCCGAACCCCTTGGCTGCGGTCCTGGGCGATTTGTGTGCTTGCTGCAGGGTGGACCGGGCCCCGTCACGGGCGGATCGGGGACAGCGATCCGAGAGCACTGGTGAACGGTCACAAGCCGTGTGGGTGCCGGCCGTGCCATGCACAAGGAGGAATCGGCCGTGGGCTGGGTGGCTGACCGTCCTGCATACCGGGGGATCAGTCTGTCAGGAGCGACGCCAATTCGTCCCTAACCCCTTGGCTCCGGTCCTGGGCGACTTGTGTGCTAGCCGTTCCGGGGTCCGGGTTGGACGGATCCGTTCCAGGCTCTGGATCGGGCGGATCCGGGACATCGATCCGACGACAGTGGTTACAAGCAGTGGGTGCCGGCCGTGCTGTTCATCGGGTCGCTTTTCCACCGGATCGGGTCTGACCGTGCCGCATACCGGGGGATCAGTCTATCCGGAGCGGCGGCCGTTCCTCTTGAACCACTAGGCTCCGGTCCTGAGTTACGTGTGTGCTAGCTGCACGGGGGTCCAGGTCCGTCACGGGCGGATCGGGGACGACGATACGACCACACGGGTGACTGGTCACAAGCAGTGGGTGCCGGCCGTGCCGTGCAGCGGGAGTCTTGTCCACCGGCTCGGCGGCTGACCGTCCCGCATACCGAGGGATCCGTCTGTCCGGAACTGCGGACTTGCATCTCGAACCCCTTGGCGGCTGTCCTGGGCGACGTGTGTGCTAGCCGCACTGAAGTCCGCATTCGACATGGGCTGATCGGGGACGGCGATCCGACCCCACGGGTGAACGGTCACAAGCGGCGTGGGAGCCAGCCGTGCTGTGCACAGGGAGGCTTCGCCCACCGGCTCGAAGGCAGACTGTTTTACAGACCAGGGGATCAGTCTGTCAGGAGCAGTGGCCATCCGTCCCAAACCCCTTGGCTGCGGTCCTGGGCGACTTGTGTGCTAACTGCACGGTGGTCCGGGCCCCATCACGCGCGGATCGGGGACGGCGATCCGACAGGACTGGTGAGCGTTCACAAGCCGTGTGGGTGCCGGCCGTGCCATGCACAAGGAGGAATCGGCCGTGGGCTGGGTGGCTGACCGTCCTGCATACCGGGGGATCAGTCTGTCCGGAGCGGCGGCCGTTCCTCTTGAACCACTAGGCTCCGGTCCTGGGTGACGTGTGTGCTAGCTGCACGGGGGTCCGAATCCGTCACGGGCGGATCGGGGACGGCAATCCGACCACACGGGTGAGCGGTCACAAGCAGTGGGTGCCGGCCGTGCCGTGCAGCGGGAGTCTCGTCCACCGGCTCGGCGGCTGACCGTCCCGCATACCGAGGGATCCGTCTGTGCGGAGCGGCGGCCGTTCCTCTTGAACCATTAGGCTCCCGTCCTGGGTGACGTGTGTCCAAGCTGCACGGGGGTCCTGGTCCGTCACGGGCGGATCGGGGACGACGATTCGACCACACGGGTGACTGGTCACAAGCAGTGGGTGCCGGCCGTGCCGTGCAGCGGGAGTCTTGTCCACCGGCTCGGCGGCTGACCGTCCCGCATACCGAGGGATCCGTCTGTCCGGAACTGCAAAATTGCATCCCGAACCCCTTGGCGGCTGTCCTGGGCGACGTGTGTGCTAGCTGCACTGAAGTCCGCATTCGACATGGGCTGATCGGGGACGGCGATCCGACCCCACGGGTGACCGGTCACAAGCGGCGTGGGAGCCAGCCGTGCTCTGCACAGGGAGGCTTCGTCCGCCGGCTCGAAGGCAGACTGTTTTACAGACCAGGGGATCAGTCTGTCAGGAGCAGTGGCCATCCGTCCCGAACCCCTTGGCTGCGGTCCTGGGCGATTGGTGTGCTTGCTGCAGGGTGGACCGGGCCCTGTCACGGGCGGATCGGGGACAGCGATCCGAGAGCACTGGTGAACGGTCACAAGCCGTGTGGGTGCCGGCCGTGCCATGCACAAGGAGGAATCGGCCGTGGGCTGGGTGGCTGACCGTCCTGCATACCGGGGGATCAGTCTGTCCGGAGCGGCGGCCGTTCCTCTTGAACCACTAGGCTCCGGTCCTGGGTGACGTGTGTGCTAGCTGCACGGGGGTCCTGGTCTGTCACGGGCGGATCGGGGATGGCGATCCGACCACACGGGTGAGCGGTCACAAGCAGTGGGTGCCGGCCGTGCCGTGCAGCGGGAGTCTCGTCCACCGGCTCGGCGGCTGACCGTCCCGCATACCGAGGGATCAGTCTGTGCGGAGCGGCGGCCGTTCCTCTTGAACCACTAGGCTCCGGTCCTGCGTGAGGTGTGTGCTAGCTGCACGGGGGTCCTGGTCCGTCACGGGCGGATCGGGGACGACGATTCGACCACACGGGTGACTGGTCACAAGCAGTGGGTGCCGGCCGTGCCGTGCAGCGGGAGTCTTGTCCACCGGCTCGGCGGCTGACCGTCCCGCATACCGAGGGATCCGTCTGTCCGGAACTGCAAAATTGCATCCCGAACCCCTTGGCGGCTGTCCTGGGCGACGTGTGTGCTAGCCGCACTGAAGTCCGCATTCGACATGGGCTGATCGGGGACGGCGATCCGACCCCACGGGTGACCGGTCACAAGCGGCGTGGGAGCCAGCCGTGCTGTGCACAGGGAGGCTTCGCCCGCCGGCTCGAAGGCAGACTGTTTTACAGACCAGGGGATCAGTCTGTCAGGAGCAGTGGCCATCCGTCCCGAACCCCTTGGCTGCGGTCCTGGGCGATTTGTGTGCTTGCTGCAGGGTGGACCGGGCCCCGTCACGGGCGGACCGGGGACGGCGATCCGAGAGCACTGGTGAGCGGTCACAAGCCGTGTGGGTGCCGGCCGTGCCATGCACAAGGAGGCTTCGGCCATGGGCTGGGTGGCTGACCGTCCTGCATACCGGGGGATCAGTCTGTCAGGAGCGACGTTAATTCGTCCCTAACCCCTTGGCTCCGGTCCTGGGCGACTTGTGTGCTAGCCGTTCCAGGGTCCAGGTTGGACGGATCCGTTCCGGGCTCCGGATCCTGGATCGGGCGGATCGGGGACATCAATCCGACGACAGTGGTCAGAAGAAGTGGGTGCCGGCCGTGCTGTTCATCGGGTCGCTTTTCCACCGGATCGGGTCTGACCGTGCCGCATACCGGGGGATCAGTCTGTCCGGAGCTGCGGCCGTTCCTCTTGAACCACTAGGCTCCCGTCCTGGGTGACGTGTGTCCAAGCTGCACGGGGGTCCGAGTCCGTCACGGGCGGATCGGGGACGACGATCCGACCACACGGTTGACTTGTCACAAGCAGTGGGTGCCGGCCGTGCCGTGCAGCGGGAGTCTCGTCCACCATCTCAGCGGCTGACCGTCCCGCATACCGAGGGATCCGTCTGTCCGGAACTGTGGACTTGCATCCCGAACCCCTTGGCGGCTGTCCTGGGCGAATGTGTGCTAGCCGCACTGAAGTCCGCATTCGACATGGGCTGATCGGGGACGGCGATCCGACCACACGGGTGACCGGTCACAAGCGGAGTGAGAGCCGGCCGTGCGGTGCACAGTGTAGCTTGGTCGGCCGGCTCGAGGGCAGACTGTTTTACAGACCAGGGGATCAGTCTGTCAGGAGCAGTGGCCATCCGTCCCGAACCCCTTGGCTGCGGTCCTGGGCGACTTGTGTGCTAACTGCACGGTGGTCCGGGCCCCGTCACGGGCGGATCGGGGACGGCGATCCGACAGCACTGGTGAGCGGTCATAAGCCGTGTGGGTGCCGGCCGTGCCATGCACAAGGAGGAATCGGCCGTGGGCTGGGAGGCTGACCGTCCTGCATACCGGGGGATCAGTCTCTCCGGAGCGGCGGCCGTTCCTCTTGAACCACTAGGCTCCGGTCCTGGGTGACGTGTGTGCTAGCTGCACGGGGGGTCCGGGTCCGTCACGGGGTGATCGGGGACGGCGATCCCACCACACGGGTGACTGGTCACAAGCAGTGGGTTCCGGCCATGCCGTGCAGCGGGAGTCTTGTCCACCGGCTCGGGGGCTGACCGTCCCGCATACCGAGGGATCCGTCTGTCCGGAACTGCAAAATTGCATCCCGAACACCTTGGCGGCTGTCCTGGGCGACGTGTGTGCTAGCCGCACTGAAGTCCGCATTCGACATGGGCTGATCGGGGACGGCTATCCGACCGCGCAGTTGACCGGTCACAAGAGGCGTGGGAGCCAGTTGTGCTGGTCACAGGGAGGCTTCGTCCGCCGCCTCGAGGGCAGACTGTTCTACAGACCACAGGATTAGTCTGTCAGGAGCAGTGGCCATCCGTCCCGAACCACTAAGCTCCTGTGCTGGGCGATGTGTGTGCTAGCTGCAGGGTGGTCCGGGCCCCGTCACGGGCGGACCGGGGACGGCGATCCGACAGCACTGGTGAGCGGTCACAAGCCGTGTGGGTGCCGGCCGTGCCATGCACAAGGAGGAATCGGCCGTTGGCTGGGTGGCTGACCGTCCTGCATACCGGGGGATCAGTTTGTCAGGAGACACGCCAATTCGTCCCTAACCCCTTGGCTCCGGTCCTGGGCGACTTGTGTGCTAGCCGTTCCGGGGTCCGGGTTGGACGGATCCGTTCCGGGCTCCGGATCCTGGATCGGGCGGATCGGGGACATCGATCCGACGACAGTGGTCAGAAGCAGTGGGTGCCGGCCGTGCTGTTCATCGGGTCGCTTTTCCACCGGATCGGGTCTGACCGTGCCGCATACCAAGGGATCCGTCTGTCCGGAGCGGCGGCCGTTCCTCTTGAACCACTAGGCTCCGGTCCTGGGTGACGTGTGTCCAAGCTGCACGGGGGTCCGAGTCCGTCACGGGCGGATCGGGGACGACGATCCGACCACACGGGTGAGCGGTCACAAGCAGTGGGTGCCGGCCGTGCCGTGCAGCGGGAGTCTCGTCCACCATCTCAGCGGCTGACCGTCCCGCATACCGAGGGATCCGTCTGTCCGGAACTGTGGACTTGCATCCCGAACCCCTTGGCGGCTGTCCTGGGCGAATGTGTGCTAGCCGCACTGAAGTCCGCATTCGACATGGGCTGATCGGGGACGGCGATCCGACCACACGGGTGACTGCTCACAAGCGGAGTGAGAGCCGGCCGTACGGTGCACAGTGTAGCTTGGTCGGCCGGCTCGAGGGCAGACTGTTTTA
This sequence comes from Aythya marila, assembly GCF_965140915.1. NCBI lineage: Eukaryota > Metazoa > Chordata > Aves > Anseriformes > Anatidae > Aythya > Aythya marila. Next base: position 63,678,481 of record NC_139043.1, on the reverse strand, counting down.
CAGACCAGGGGATCAGTCTGTCAGGAGCAGTGGCCATCCGTCCCGAACCCCTTGGCTGCGGTCCTGGGCGACTTGTGTGGTAACTGCACGGTGGTCCGGGCCCCGTCACGGGCGGATCGGGGACGGCGATCCGACAGCACTGGTGAGCGGTAATAAGCCGTGTGGGTGCCGGCCGTGCCATGCACAAGGAGGAATCGGCCGTGGGCTGGGAGGCTGACCGTCCTGCATACCGGGGGATCAGTCTCTCCGGAGCGGCGGCCGTTCCTCTTGAACCACTAGGCTCCGGTCCTGGGTGACGTGTGTGCTAGCTGCACGGGGGGTCCGGGTCCGTCACGGGGTGATCGGGGACGGCGATCCCACCACACGGGTGACTGGACACAAGCAGTGGGTTCCGGCCATGCCGTGCAGCGGGAGTCTTGTCCACCGGCTCGGGGGCTGATCGTCCCGCATACCGAGGGATCCGTCTGTCCGGAACTGCAAAATTGCATCCCGAACCCCTTGGCGGCTGTCCTGGGCGACGTGTGTGCTAGCCGCACTGAAGTCCGCATTCGACATGGGCTGATCGGGGACGGCTATCCGACCGCACAGTTGACCGGTCACAAGAGGCGTGGGAGCCAGTTGTGCTGGTCACAGGGAGGCTTCGTCCGCCGCCTCGAGGGCAGACTGTTCTACAGACTACAGGATTAGTCTGTCAGGAGCAGTGGCCATCCGTCCCGAACCACTAAGCTCCTGTGCTGGGTGACTTGTGTGCTAACTGCAGGGTGGACCGGGACCCGTCACGGGCGGATCGGGGACGGCGATCCGACAGCACTGGTGAGCGGTCATAAGCCGTGTGGGTGCCGGCCGTGCCATGCACAAGGAGGAATCGGCCGTGGGCTGGGTGGCTGACCGTCCTGCATACCGGGGGATCAGTCTGTCAGGAGCGGCGCCAATTCGTCCCTAACCCCTTGGCTCCGGTCCTGGGCGACTTGTGTGCTAGCCGTTCCGGAGTCCGGGTTGGACGGATCCGTTCCGGGCTCCGGATCCTGGATCGGGCGGATCGGGGACATCGATCTGACGACAGTGGTCAGAAGCAGTGGGTGCCGGCCGTGCTGTTCATCGGGTCGCTTTTCCACCGGATCGGGTCTGACCGTGCCGCATAACGGGGGATCAGTCTGTCCGGAGCGGCGGCCGTTCCTCTTGAAGCACTAGGCTCCGGTCCTGGGTGACGTGTGTGCTTGCTGCACGGGGGTCCGGGTCCGTCACGGGCGGATCGGGGACAACGATCCGACCACACGGGTGAGCGGTCACAAGCAGTGGGTGCCGGCCGTGCCGTGCAGAGGGAGTCTTGTCCACCGGCTCGGGGGCTGACCGTCCCGCATACTGAGGGATCCGTATGTCCGGGGCGGCGGCCGTTCCTCTTGAACCACTCGGCTCCGGTCCTATGTGAGGGGTGTGCAAGCTGCACGGGGGTCCTGGTCCGTCACGGGCTGATCGGGGACGGCGATCCGACCACACGGGTGACTGGTCAGAAGCAGTGGGTGCCGGCCGTGCCGAGCAGCGGGAGTCTTGTCCACCGGCTCGGGGGCTGACCGTCCCGCATACAGAGGGATCCGTCTGTCCGGAACTGCAAAATTGCATCCCGAACCCCTTGGCGGCTGTCCTGGTGTCGTGGTTTAACCCGGCTGGCAGCTAAATACCACGCAGCCGTTCGCTCACCCTCCCCCCTCCCTCTCTGGGACGGGGGAGAGAAATGGAAAGTGAAGCCCGTGAGTTGAGATAAAGACAGTTTAATAAGACAGGAAAATAATAATAATAATAATAATAATAATAATAATAATAATACAATGATGATAATAGTACTACTACTAATAATATGTACAAACAAGTGATGCACAATGCAATTGCTCACCACCCGCTGACCGATGCCCAGCTTAACCCCGAGCAGTCCGGCCCCCTCCCCCCGGCTAGCCACCTATATATTGTTTAGCATGACGTCAGATGGTATGGAATACCCCTTTGGCTAGTTTGGGTCACCTGTCCTGGGTCTGTCCCCTCCCAGCTCTTACTGCACCCCCCAGCCTGCCCGTTGGCAGGACAGAGCAAAGGCTGAGATGTCCTTGGCTTAGTATAAGCACTGCTCTGCAACAATTAAAGCATCGGGGTGTTATCAGCACTCTTCTCATCCTAAGCCAAAACACAGCATTCCACCAGCTACTAGGAAGAAAATTAATTCTGTGCTAACTGAAACCAGGACATCTATCCACCCCTTATTCCATACCATTTATGTCATGCTCAGGTTACACTCTTTTCCATACATTCTAATTAGTCACCTATAGTAATCATGGTAGTGATAACATACAGTATAATATACTATTTAACATGGTGCAATTCAGTTCATGGGCTATTCTCACCCAGTATTAAATCTCCTTGAGGTACACACCGGACCTCTCCGTTCTTTTGCATCACCCACCAAGTATATCCAGGTCCCTGAGCGAAAACAATTCCACGAATAGGTTTGCCTTTTCCTGAGGCAGGAGTAGCCCAGACTGTTTTACCCAGCATATTTTTTACATGCACTACAGGAACTTTATCCCCATCTACAGTACGTAACAGGTTTGATTGGGCAGGTCCAGCTCGGTTGGTAGATCCCCTAGTATTGACTAACCAGGTGGCCTTTGCCAAATGCGTATCCCAGTTTTTGAACGTCCCAGCGCCCATTGCTTTCAAGGTAGTCTTTAACAGGCCATTGTATCGTTCAACTTTCCCGGAGGCTGGTGCATGATAGGGGATGTGATACACCCATTCAATACCATGTTCTTTGGCCCAAGTGTCTATAAGGTTGTTTCGGAAGTGAGTCCCATTGTCTGATTCTATTCTTTCTGGGGTGCCATGTCGCCATAGGACTTGCTTTTCAAGGCCCAGGATGGTGTTCCGGGCGGTAGCATGAGGCACAGGATATGTTTCCAGCCATCCGGTGGTTGCTTCCACCATTGTAAGTACGTGGCGCTTGCCATTGCGAGTTTGAGGGAGTGTGATGTAATCAATCTGCCAGGCCTCTTCATATTTATATTTCAGCCATCGTCCTCCATACCAAAGAGGCTTTGACCGTTTGGCTTGCTTGATTGCAGCACATGTTTCACAGTCATGAATAACCTGTGCTATAGCGTCCATGGTCAAGTCCACCCCTCGATCACGAGCCCATCTGTATGTTGCATCTCTACCTTGATGGCCTGAGGTGTCATGGGCCCATCGGGCTATAAATAATTCACCTTTATGCTGCCAATCCAGGTCCACCTGAGCTACTTCAATCTTAGCAGCCTGATCCACCTGCTGGTTGTTTTGATGTTCTTCAGTAGCCCGATTCTTGGGCACATGAGCATCTACGTGGCGTACTTTCACAGCCAGGTTCTCTACCCGAGCAGCAATATCTTGCCACAATGCAGCAGCCCAGATAGGTTTGCCCCTACGCTGCCAGTTGTTTTGCTTCCATTGCTGTAACCATCCCCACAGGGCATTTGCTACCATCCATGAATCGGTGTAGAGATAGAGAACTGGCCATTTTTCTCGTTCAGCAATGTCTAAAGCCAGCTGAATGGCTTTCACTTCTGCAAACTGACTCGATTCACCTTCTCCCTCAGCAGCTTCTGCAACTCGTCGCGTAGGACTCCATACAGCAGCCTTCCATCTCCGATGCTTCCCCACAATACGACAGGACCCATCAGTGAACAGGGCATATTTCTTTTCATTCTCTGGCAACTGGTTGTACAGTGGGGCTTCTTCAGCACGACCCACCTCCTCCTCTGATGATATCCCAAAGTATTTGCCTTCTGGCCAGTCCATGATCACTTCCAATATTCCTGGGCGACTGGGGTTTCCTATTCGAGCCCGCTGAGTAATCAGTGCAACCCACTTGCTCCATGTAGCATCAGTTGCATGATGCGTAGAGGGGACCCTTCCCTTGAACATCCAGCCTAGTACCGGTAATCGGGGTGCTAGGAGGAGCTGCGCTTCAGTACCGACCACCTCCGAAGCAGATCGAACTCCTTCATATGCTGCCAATATCTCCTTTTCAGTTGGAGTATAGCGGGCCTCAGATCCTCTGTATCCCCGACTCCAAAACCCCAGAGGCCGACCTCGAGTTTCCCCAGGTTCTTTCTGCCAGAGGCTCCAGGTGGGGCCGTTCTCCCCGGCTGCAGTGTAGAGCACATTCTTTACATCTGGTCCTGTTCGAACTGGCCCAAGGGCTACTGCATGGACTATTTCCTGCTTGATTTGTTCAAAGGCTTGTCGTTGTTCAGGGCCCCATTCAAACTCATTCTTCTTACGAGTTACTTGGTAGAGTGGGTTTACAATCAGACTGTAATTTGGGATGTGCATTCTCCAAAACCCCACAACACCTAGGAAAGTCTGTGTTTCTTTTTTGTTAGTTGGTGGAGACATAGCTGTTATTTTGTTGATCACATCCATTGGGATTTGACGACGTCCATCTTGCCATTTTATTCCTAAAAACTGGATCTCTCATGCAGGTCCTTTGACTTTATTTTGTTTTATGGCAAAACCGGCTTTCAGAAGGATTTGGACTATTTTCTTCCCTTTCTCGAAAACTTCCTCTGCTGTGTCACCCCACACAATAATGTCATCGATGTACTGCAGGTGTTCAGGAGCTTCCCCCTGCTCTAGTGCAGACTGGATCAGCCCATGGCAAATGGTAGGGCTGTGTTTCCACCCCTGGGGTAGCCTATTCCAAGTATATTGGACTCCCCTCCAAGTGAAGGCAAATTGTGGCCTGCACTCTGCTGCTAGAGGGATGGAGAAAAATGCATTAGCGATATCAATTGTGGCGTACCACTTGGCTGCCTTCGATTCAAGTTCATACTGAAGTTCCAGCATGTCCGGCACTGCAGCACTCAGTGGTGGCGTGACTTCGTTCAGGCCGCGATAGTCCACTGTTAGTCTCCACTCGCCATTAGACTTTCGCACTGGCCATATGGGACTATTGAAAGGTGAATGAGTCTTGCTGATCACTCCTTGGCTCTCCAATTGACGAATTAGCTTATGGATGGGAATCAGGGAGTCTCGGTTGGTGCGATATTGCCGCCGGTGCACAGTTGTGGTAGCAATTGGCACTTGCTGTTCTTCGACCCTCAGCAACCCCACAACAGAGGGGTCCTCTGAGAGACCAGGCAAGGTAGATAATTGTTTAATGCCCTCTGTCTCTAAGGCAGCAATACCAAAAGCCCACCGGAACCCTTTTGGGTCCTTGCAGTATCCTCTTCTAAGATAGTCTATGCCAAGGATACATGGAGCATCCGGACCAGTCACAATGCGGTGCTTCTCCCACTCATTCCCAGTCAGACTCACTTCAGCCTCCAATACAGTCAACTGCTGAGATCCCCCTGTCACTCCACAAATATAGATGGGCTCTGGTCCTTTATAGCTCGATGGCATTATAGTACATTGTGCACCGGTGTCTACTAAAGCCTTATACTTCTGTGCGCGTGATGTGCCAGGCCATCGAATCCACACAGTCCAATAAACTCGATTGTCCCTTTCCTCCCCCTGGCTGGAGGCAGGGCCCCCCTAATCCTGGTCAGAATCTTCCTCGTTTCTGTGTTTGAAGGACTGTCTGCTGGAAGTTGGAGCAGCAAACTTTTCGGAGAATCCCTTTTTCCTGATTGTTTTCTTTTGCAACTCACGTACCCGTGCCTCTAGGGTCGCGGTAGATTTTCCATCCCACTTTCTCATGTCCTCTCCATGGTCTCGTAAGTAAAACCACAGGGTGGCACGGGGTGAGTACCCACCATATCGTCTTCCTTGTGTGGGTGAACGCCTACCCCTGACAGCTGAGACACTGCTTTGTACAGGTGCGAAGGAGAATAATCTCTCTTCAAGTTGGTGAACCTTTTCAGAAAGTTTCTCCCAAGTGTTCTCCTTTGGTCGGTGGGCACTGGTTGGTTCAGGTGGGGAGGACAATAGATTCTCTTCAAGTTGGTGAACCTTTTCAGAAAGTTTCTCCACAGCTGAGACGCAGGCCTGTAAGGAAGAGGAGAGACTTTCTTCGTACTGCCGGAGTTGTTTAGCCGCTTCACCCACTGTGGGTTCCTCATCCTCTTTCCAGGCCATTATTGCCAATGAGCTGGCATATGATGATGGTGCACTCCGTACAAACTTCCGCCACATGGGTCGTGTACACTTGACTTCATCTGGATCTGTGGATGTTTGTTTGAGGTCTGGATCCTCATAAATCACTTCCCGTACGGCTAATTCCCTCAGGTACTGGATTCCCTTCTCCATAGTGGTCCACTTGCCTGGTAGACATAAAATATCTTCCTTGAAGGGATACCTTTCCCTCACAGCTGAGAGGAGACGCCTCCAGAGGCTGGTGGGTCGTGCTCCATCTGCAATTGCTTTGTCAATGCCGGCGTCTCGAGCAAGGGATCCCAGCCGCTTGGCTTCCCTGCCGTCTAATTCCACACAATTGGCTCCAGAGTCCCAGCACCGGAGCAGCCAGGTGACAAGCTGCTCACCTATACAGCGACCAAAATCTTTTCGCACATCTCGTAGCTCGCGCTCGTTTAGGCTTCGGGTAGTTACTGTTGCTCTTTCGGCATCCTCATCTTCCTCCTCCTGAATCCTTGACGGCCCAGCGTCGTCATCATCTTCGTCATCTCTATACTTAGTTTTGGCAGAAGCCTTACCTGGATTGGCAGAAGACTCTCTGCGTTCTAAACGACTTGAATTTCTATACCATATTTTCACCTTCTCTACAGGGGCAGCTTGCACTGCTACTGCTCGTTTCTCTGACTTTGTTACAGGGTCTGCCACAGGGGTTGGAATGCCCTCTGCAGGGTCAACTTGCACTGCTACAGCTCGTTTCTCTGACACGGCCACAGGAGCTGGAGCGGCTACAGGAGCTGGAGCAGTTGCAGGAACCGGAGCTGTAGCGGCTACAGGAGCTGGAGCTGGAGCAGTTGCAGGAGCTGGGACTGGAGCAGCAGTAGGAGCTGGAGCTGGAGCGGCTTCAGGAGCTGGAGCTGGAGCGGCTTCAGGAGCTGGGACTGGAGCAGTTGCAGGAACTGGGACTGGAGTAGCGGCCGGAGCTGGAACTGGAGCGACTGCAGGAACTGGGACTGGAGCAGCTGCAGGAGCTGGAGCTGGAGCGGCTTCAGGAGCTGGAGCTGGAGCAGCTTCAGGAGCTGGGACTGGAGCAGTTGCAGGAACTGGGACTGGAGTAGCGGCCGGAGCTGGGACTGGAGCAGCTGCAGGAGCTGGGACTGGAGCAGCTGCAGGAGCTGGGACTGGAGCGGCTGCAGGAGCTGGGACTGGAGCGGCTGCAGGAGCTGGAGCTGGAGCGGCTGCAGGAGCTGGGACTGGAGCGGCTGCAGAATCCACCGTAGGGGTCACAGTGGCCGTTGGATCTGTCACAGGGTTTGGAGTGGCCGCAGGGTCTGTCACTAAGTTGACAGCAGTATCAATGGCAGCTCGATAGGCATGAGCCAGGCCCCAGCACGTTACAATGATTTGTGTTACTTTGGAACTGCCAGAATCATTACACCTTTTTTTCAAGCATTCTGCCAGTTTTTGAGGATTTTGCCATTGTTCAGGGGTGAATTTCCAACACACTGGGGGTGCTAACTGCTCTAGATGCCTGCCCATATCCACCCATACTCCCTGCCACCCACAACTATACTGCCTCCGGGCAGATCTCCGGATGAGCTTCATAAGTAGTTGTTTAACTTTAAGCAGAATCTGAAGTGCATTCATGAGGCAGAACAACAAGACTATGGTATTCTGAGTATTCCAGAAATATTCAATATCTTGGAGAGCTATTGTAATAAACTCGGAGGATAAGAGGGTGGTGAAGGAGGAAGGGAGAGTGATCAAGGAGGGTACAGGGGTGGTGAAGGAGAAAGGGAGAGTGATCAAGTAAGAAAAATTATCTTCCCCTTTCCCCTCCACAGATTGACTCCCTAATGAAAAAAGGCAACAGATACAATTGCTAATAGTTTCCAAAATACAGTTTCCAAAGTACAGAATCGAAGATGTTACTGAGTACAAATACCAGGTTAGAGTCATGGCCAGATATTTCATCATCTCATAAGCCACTGATACAACACACAGTACCATAATGGTCTGAAACCAGGGCCCGGAGAGGATAAACAACATGACAGAGAGCACATACGGAAAATAACGTGCTATAATACTCAATTTGGAAAACAGGCGCAGCACAGTTGAGATTAAAGCAATCAGCATTATGACAAGTGACTATTAAGCAGGTCTAATACTTATACCAATTTTATTTTAACACACTCTGGTCAGATCTGCCGTTATCTCAACCTTTCGAGCCCCACGTTGGGCGCCAAAAAGACTGTCGTGGTTTAACCCGGCTGGCAGCTAAATACCACGCAGCCGTTCGCTCACCCTCCCCCCTCCCTCTCTGGGACGGGGGAGAGAAATGGAAAGTGAAGCCCGTGAGTTGAGATAAAGACAGTTTAATAAGACAGGAAAATAATAATAATAATAATAATAATAATAATAATAATAATACAATGATGATAATAGTACTACTACTAATAATATGTACAAACAAGTGATGCACAATGCAATTGCTCACCACCCGCTGACCGATGCCCAGCTTAACCCCGAGCAGTCCGGCCCCCTCCCCCCGGCTAGCCACCTATATATTGTTTAGCATGACGTCAGATGGTATGGAATACCCCTTTGGCTAGTTTGGGTCACCTGTCCTGGGTCTGTCCCCTCCCAGCTCTTACTGCACCCCCCAGCCTGCCCGTTGGCAGGACAGAGCAAAGGCTGAGATGTCCTTGGCTTAGTATAAGCACTGCTCTGCAACAATTAAAGCATCGGGGTGTTATCAGCACTCTTCTCATCCTAAGCCAAAACACAGCATTCCACCAGCTACTAGGAAGAAAATTAATTCTGTGCTAACTGAAACCAGGACACCTGGGCGACGTGTGTGCTAGCCGCACTGAAGTCCGCATTCGACATTGGCTGATCGGGGACGGCTATCCGACCGCACGGGTGACCGGTCACAAGCGGCGTGGGAGCCAGCCGTGATGTATACAGGGAGGCTTCGTCCGCCGGCTCGAGGGCAGACTGTTCTACAGACCAGGGGATCAGTCTGTCAGGAGCAGTGGCCATCCGTCCCGAACCCCTTGGCTGCAGTCCTGGGCGACTTGTGTGCTAACTGCAGGGTGGACCGGGCCCCGTCACGGGCGGATCGGGGACGGCGATCCGACAGCACTGGTGAGCGGTCACAAGCCGTGTGGGTGCCGGCCGTGCCATGCACAAGGAGGAATCGGCCGTGGGCTGGGTGGCTGACCGTCCTGCATACCGGGGGATCAGTCTGTCAGGAGCGGCGCCAATTCGTCCCTAACCCCTTGGCTCCGGTCCTGGGCGACTTGTGTGCTAGCCGTTCCGGGGTCCGGGTTGGACGGATCCGTTCCAGGCTCTGGATCGGGCGGATCGGGGACATCGATCCGACGAAAGTGGTCACAAGCAGTGGGTGCCGGCCGTGCTGTTCATCGGGTCGCTTTTCCACCGGATCGGGTCTGACCGTGCCGCATAACGGGGGATCAGTCTGTCCGGAGCGGCGGCCGTTCCTCTTGAACCACTAGGCTCCGGTCCTGGGTGACGTGTGTGCTAGCTGCACGGTGGTCCGAATCCGTCACGGGCGGATTGGGGACGGCGATCCGACCACACGGGTGAGCGGTCACAAGCAGTGGGTGCCGGCCGTGCCGTGCACAGGGATTCTCGTCCACCGGCTCGGCGGCTGACCGTCCCGAATACCGAGAGATCCGTCTGTGCGGAGCGGTTTCCGTTCCTCTTGAACCACTAGGCTCCGGTCCTGCGTGAGGTGTGTGCAAGCTGCACGGGGGTCCGGGTCCGTCACGGGCTTATCGGGGAAGACGACCCAACCACACGGGTGACTGGTCACAAGCAGTGGGTGCCGGCCATGCCGTGCAGCGGGAGTCTTGTCCACCGGCTCAGCGGCTGACCGTCCCGCATACCGAGGGATCCGTCTGTCCGGAACTGTGCACTTACATCCCGAACCCCTTGGCGGCTGTCCTGGGCGACGTGTGTGCTAGCCGCACTGAAGTCCGCATTCGACATGGGCTGATCGGGGACGGCGATCCGACCCCACGGGTGACCGGTCACAAGCGGCGAGGGAGCCAGCCGTGCTGTACACAGGGAGGCTTCGTCCGCCGGCTCGAAGGCAGACTGTTTTACAGACCAGGGGATCAGTCTTTCAGGAGCAGTGGCCATCCGTCCCGAACCCCTTGGCTGCAGTCCTGGGCGACTTGTGTGCTAACTGCACGGTGGACCGGGCCCCGTCACGGGCGGATCGGGGACGGCGATCCGACAGCACTGGTGAGCGTTCACAAGCCGTGTGGGTGCAGGCCATGCCATGCACAAGGAGGAATCGGCCGTGGGCTGGGTGGCTGACCGTCCTGCATACCGGGGGATCAGTCTGTCAGGAGCGGCGGCCGTTCCTCTTGAACCACTAGGCTCCGGTCCTGGGTGACGTGTGTCCTAGCTGCACGGGGGTCCGGGTCCATCACGGGCTGATCGGGGATGACGATCCGACCACACGGGTGACTGGTCACAAGCAGTGGGTGCCGGCCGTGCCGTGCAGCGGGAGTCTTGTCCACCGGCTCGGGGGCTGATCGTCCCGCATACCGAGGGATCCGTCTTTCCGGAACTGCAAAATTGCATCCCGAACCCCTTGGCGGCTGTCCTGGGCGACGTGTGTGCTAGCCGCACTGAAGTCCGCATTCGACATGGGCTGATCGGGGACGGCTATCCGACCCCACGGGTGACCGGTCACAAGCGGCGTGGGAGCCAGTTGTGCTGTACACAGGGAGGATTCGTCCGCCGGCTCGAGGGCAGACTGTTCTACAGACCACAGGATTAGTCTGTCAGGAGCAGTGGTCATCCGTCCCGAACCACTAAGCTCCTGTGCTGGGCCATGTGTGTGATAGCTGCACGGTGGACGGGGACCCGTCACGGGCGGACCGGGGACGGCGATCCGACAGCACTGGTGAGCGGTCACAAGCCGTGTGGGTGCCGGCCGTGCCATGCACAAGGAGGCTTCGGCCGTGGGCTGGGTGGCTGACCGTCCTGCATACCGGGGGATCAGTCTGTCAGGAGCGGCGCCAATTCGTCCTTAACCCCTTGGCTCCGGTCCTGGGCGACTTGTGTGCTAGCCGTTCCGGGGTCCGGGTTGGACGGATCCGTTCCAGGCTCTGGGTCGGGCGGATCGGGGATATCGATCCGACGAAAGTGGTCACAAGCAGTGGGTGCCGGCCGTGCTGTTCATCGGGTCGCTTTTCCACCGGATCGGGTCTGACCGTGCCGCATACCGGGGGATCAGTCTGTCCGGAGCGGCTGCCGTTCCTCTTGAAGCACTAGGCTCCGGTCCTGGGTGACGTGTGTGCTAGCTGCACGGGGGTCCTGGTCCGTCACGGGCTGATCGGGGACGGCGATCCGACAGCACTGGTGAGCGGTCATAAGCCGTGTGGGTGCCGGCCGTGCCATGCACAAGGAGGAATCGGCCGTGGGCTGGGTGGCTGACCGTCCTGCATACCAGGGGATCAGTCTGTCAGGAGCGGCGGCCGTTCCTCTTGAACCACTAGGCTCCGGTCCTGGGTGACGTGTGTGCTAGCTGCACGGTGGTCCGAATCCGTCACGGGCGGATCGGGGACGGCGATCCGACCACACGGGTGAGCGGTCACAAGCAGTGGGTGCCGGCCGTGCCGTGCAGACGGAGTCTCGTCCACCGGCTCGGCGGCTGACCGTCCCGCATACCGAGGGATCCGTCTGTCCGGAACTGTGGACTTACATCCCGAACCCCTTGGCGGCTGTCCTGGGCGACGTGTGTGCTAGCCGCACTGAAGTCCGCATTCGACAACGGGCTTATCGGGGACGGCGATCCGACCCCACGGGTGACCGGTCACAAGCGGCGTGGGAGCCAGCCGTGCTATACACAGGGAGGCTTCGTCCGCCGGCTCGAAGGCAGACTGTTTTACAGACCAGGGGATCAGTCTTTCAGGAGCAGTGGCCATCCGTCCCGAACCCCTTGGCTGCAGTCCTGGGCGACTTGTGTGCTAACTGCAGGGTGGACCGGGCCCCGTCACGGGCGGATCGGGGACGGCGATCCGACAGCACTGGTGAGCGTTCGCAAGCCGTGTGGGTGCCGGCCGTGCCATGCACAAGGAGGAATCGGCCGTGGGCTGGGTGGCTGACCGTCCTGCATACCGGGGGATCAGTCTGTCAGGAGCGGCGCCAATTCGTCCCTAACCCCTTGGCTCCGGTCCTGGGCGACTTGTGTGCTAGCCGTTCCGGGGTCCGGGTTGGACGGATCCGTTCCAGGCTCTGGATCGGGCGGATCGGGGACATCGATCCGACGAAAGTGGTCACAAGCAGTGGGTGCCGGCCGTGCTGTTCATCGGGTCGCTTTTCCACCGGATCGGGTCTGACCGTGCCGCATACGGGGGGATCAGTCTGTCCGGAGCGGCGGCCGTTCCTCTTGAACCACTAGGCTCCGGTCCTGGGTGACGTGTGTGCTAGCTGCACGGTGGTCCGAATCCGTTACGGGCGGATCGGGGACGGCGATCTGACCACACGGGTGAGCGATCACAAGCAGTGGGTGCCGGCCGTGCCGTGCAGAGGGAGTCTCGTCCACCGGCTCGGCGGCTGACCGTCCCGCATACCGAGGGATCCGTCTGTGCGGAGCGGGGGCCGTTCCTCTTGAACCACTAGGCTCCGGTCCTGCGTGAGGTGTGTGCAAGCTGCACGGGGGTCCTGGTCCGTCACGGGCGGATCGGGGACGACGATTCGACCACACGGGTGACTGGTCACAAGCAGTGGGTGCCGGCCGTGCCGTGCAGCGGGAGTCTTGTCCACCGGCTCGGCGGCTGACCGTCCCGCATACCGAGGGATCCGTCTGTCCGGAACTGCAAAATTGCATCCCGAACCCCTTGGCGGCTGTCCTGGGCGACGTGTGTGCTAGCCGCACTGAAGTCCGCATTCGACATGGGCTGATCGGGGACGGCGATCCGACCCCACGGGTGACCGGTCACAAGCGGCGTGGGAGCCAGCCGTGCTGTGCACAGGGAGGCTTCGCCCGCCGGCTCGAAGGCAGACTGTTTTACAGACCAGGGGATCAGTCTTTCAGGAGCAGTGGCCATCCGTCCCGAACCCCTTGGCTGCAGTCCTGGGCGACTTGTGTGCTAACTGCAGGGTGGACCGGGCCCCGTCACGGGCGGATCGGGGACGGCGATCCGACAGCACTGGTGAGCGGTCACAAGCCGTGTGGGTGCCGGCCGTGCCATGCACAAGGAGGAATCGGCCGTGGGCTGGGTGGCTGACCGTCCTGCATACCGGGGGATCAGTCTGTCAGGAGCAGCTGCCGTTCCTCTTGAACCACTAGGCTTCGGTCCTGGGTGACGTGTGTTCTAGCTGCACGGGGGTCCGTGTCCGTCACGGGCGGATCGGGGACGACGATCCGACCACACGGGTGAGCGGTCACAAACAGTGGGTGCCGGCCATGCCGTGCAGGAGGAGTCTTGTCCACCGGCTCGGGGGCTGACCGTCCCGCATACCGACGGAGCCGTATGTCCGGGGCGGCGACCGTTCCTCTTGAACAACTAGGCTCCGGTCCTATGTGAGGTGTGTGCAAGCTGCACGGGGGTCCTGGTCCGTCACGGGCTGATCGGGGACGGCGATCCGACCACACGGGTGACTGGTCACAAGCAGTGGGTGCCGGCCGTGCCGTGCAGCGCGAGTCTTGTCCACCGGCTCGGCGGCTGACCGTCCCGCATACCGAGGGATCCGTCTGTCCGGAACTGCAAAATTGCATCCCGAACCCCTTGGCGGCTGTCCTGGGCGACGTGTGTGCTAGCCGCACTGAAGTCCGCATTCGACATTGGCTGATCGGGGACGGCTATCCGACCGAACGGGTGACCGGTCACAAGCGGCGTGGGAGCCAGCCGTGCTGTACACAGGGAGGCTTCGTCCGCCGGCTCGAAGGAAGACTGTTCTACAGACCACAGGATTAGTCTGTCAGGAGCAGTGGCCATCCGTCCCGAACCACTAAGCTCCTGTGCTGGGCGATGTGTGTGCTAGCTGCACGGTGGTCCGGGCCCCGTCACGGGCGGATCGGGGACGGCGATCCGACAGCACTGGTGAGCGGTCACAAGCTGTGTGTGTGCCGGCCGTGCCATGCACAAGGAGGAATCGGCCGTGGGCTGGGTGGCTGACCGTCCTGCATACCGGGGGATCAGTCTGTCAGGAGCGGCGCCAATTCGTCCCTAACCCCTTGGCTCCGGTCCTGGGCGACTTGTGTGCTAGCCGTTCCGGGGTCCGGGTTGGACGGATCCGTTCCGGGCTCCGGAACCTGGATCGGGCGGATCGGGGACATCGATCCGACGACAGTGGTCACAAGCAGTGGGTGCCGGCCGTGCTGTTCATCGGGTCGCTTTTCCACCGGATCGGGTCTGACCGTGCCGCATACCGGGGGATCAGTCTGTCCGGAGCGGCGGCCGTTCCTCTTGAACCACTAGGCTCCGGTCCTGGGTGACGTGTGTGCTAGCTGCACGGGGGTCCGGGTCCGTCACGGGCGGATCGGGGACGGCGATCCGACAGCACTGGTGAGCGTTCATAAGCCTTGTGGGTGCCGGCCGTGCCATGCACAAGGAGGAATCGGCCGTGGGCTGGGTGGCTGACCGTCCTGCATACCGGGGGATCAGTCTGTCCGGAGCGGCGGCCGTTCCTCTTGAACCACTAGGCTCCGGTCCTGGGTGACGTGTGTGCTAGCTGCACGGTGGTCCGAATCCGTCACGGGCGGATCGGGGACGGCGATCCGACCACACGGGTGAGCGGTCACAAGCAGTGGGTGCCGGCCGTGCCGTGCAGCGGGAGCCTTGTCCACCGGCTCAGCGGCTGACCGTCCCGCATACCGAGGGATCCGTCTGTCCGGAACTGCAAAATTGCATCCCGAACCCCTTGGCAGCTGTCCTGGGCGAATGTGTGCTAGCCGCACTGAAGTCCGCATTCAACATGGGCTGATCGGGGACGGCGATCCGACCCCACGGGTGACCGGTCACAAGCAGCATGGGAGCCAGCCGTGCTGTACACAGGGAGGCTTCGTCCGCCGGCTCGAACGCAGACTGTTTTACAGACCAGGGGATCAGTCTTTCAGGAGCAGTGGCCATCCGTCCCGAACCCCTTGGCTGCAGTCCTGGGCGACTTGTGTGCTAACTGAACGGTGGACCGGGCCCCGTCACGGGCGGATCGGGGACGGCGATCCGACAGCACTGGTGAGCGGTCATAAGCCGTGTGGGTGCCGGCCGTGCCATACACAAGGAGGAATCGGCCGTGGGCTGGGTGTCGACCGTCCTGCATACCGGGGGATCAGTCTGTCAGGAGCGGCGGCCGTTCCTCTTGAACCACTAGGCTTCGGTCCTGGGTGACGTGTGTGCTAGCTGCACGGGGGTCCGGGTCCGTCACGGGCTGATAGCGGACGCGATCCCACCACACGGGTGACTGGTCACAAGCAGTGGGTGCCGGCCGTGCCGTGCAGCGGGAGTCTTGTCCACCGGCTCGGCGGCTGATCGTCCCGCATACCGAGGGATCCGTCTGTCCGGAACTGTGGACTTGCATCCCGAACCCCTTGGCGGCTGTCCTGGGCGACGTGTGTGCTAGCCGCACTGAAGTCCGCATTCGACATGGGCTGATCGGGGACGGCTATCCGACCGCACGGGTGACCGGTCACAAGCGGCGTGGGAGCCAGTTGTGCTGTACACAGGGAGGCTTCATCCGCCGGCTCGAGGGAAGACTATTCTACAGACCACAGGATTAGTGTGTCAGGAGCAGTGGCCATCCGTCCCGAACCACTAAGCTCCTGTGCTGGGCGATGTGTGTGCTAGCTGCACGGTGGTCCGGGCCCCGTCACGGGCGGATCGGGGACGGCGATCCGACAGCACTGGTGAGCGGTCACAAGCTGTGTGTGTGCCGGCCGTGCCATGCACAAGGAGGCTTCGGCCGTGGGCTGGGTGTCTGACCGTCCTGCATACCGGGGGATCAGTCTGTCAGGAGCGGCGCCAATTCGTCCCTAACCCCTTGGCTGCGGTCCTGGGCGACTTGTGTGCTAGCCGTTCCGGGGTCCGGGTTGGACGGATCCGTTCCGGGCTCCGGATCCTGGATCGGGCGGATCGGGGACATCAATCCGACGACAGTGGTCACAAGCAGTGGCTGCCGGCCGTGCTGTTCATCGGGTCGCTTTTCCACCGGATCGGGTCTGACCGTGCCGCATACCGGGGGATCAGTCTGTCCGGAGCGGCGGCCGTTCCTCTTGAACCACTAGGCTCCGGTCCTGGGTGACGTGTGTGCTAGCTGCACGGGGGTCCGAGTCCGTCACGGGGGGAACGGGGACGGCGATCCGACCACACGGGTGAGAGGTCACAAGCAGTGGGTGCCGGCCGTGCCATGCAAAGGAGGCTTCGTCCGCCGGCTCGAGGGCAGACTGTTAAACAGACCACAGGATTAGTCTGTCAGGAGCAGTGGCCATCCGTCCCGAACCACTAAGCTCCTGTGCTGGGCGATGTGTGTGCTAGCTGCACGGTGGTCCGGGCCCCGTCACGGGCGGATCGGGGACGGCGATCCGACAGCACTGGTGAGCGGTCACAAGCCGTGTGGGTGCCGGCCGTGCCATGCACAAGGAGGCTTCGGCCGTGGGCTGGGTGTCTGACCGTCCTGCATACCGGGGGATCAGTCTGTCAGGAGCGGCGCCAATTCGTCCCTAACCCCTTGGCTCCGGTCCTGGGCGACTTGTGTGCTAGCCGTTCCGGGGTCCGGGTTGGACGGATCCGTTCCGGTCTCCGGATCCTGGATCGGGCGGATCGGGGACATCAATCCGACGACAGTGGTCACAAGCAGTGGCTGCCGGCCGTGCTGTTCATCGGGTCGCTTTTCCACCGGATCGGGTCTGACCGTGCCGCATACCGGGGGATCAGTCTGTCCGGAGCGGCGGCCGTTCCTCTTGAACCACTAGGCTCCGGTCCTGGGTGACGTGTGTGCTAGCTGCACGGGGGTCCGAGTCCGTCACGGGGGGAACGGGGACGGCGATCCGACCACACGGGTGAGAGGTCACAAGCAGTGGGTGCCGGCCGTGCCATGCAAAGGAGGCTTCGTCCGCCGGCTCGAGGGCAGACTGTTTTACAGACCAGGGGATCAGTCTGTCAGGAGCAGTGGCCATCCGTCCCGAACCCCTTGGCTGCAGTCCTGGGCGACTTGTGTGCTAACTGCACTGGGGTCCGGGCCCCGTCACGGGCTGATCGGGGATGGCGATCCGACAGCACTGGTGAGCGGTCATAAGCCGTGTGGGTGCCGGCCGTGCCATGCACAAGGAGGAATCGGCCGTGGGCTGGGTGGCTGACCGTCCTGCATACCGGGGGATCAGTCTGTCCGGAGCGGCGGCCGTTCCTCTTGAACCACTAGGCTCCGGTCCTGGGTGACGTGTGTGCTTGCTGCACGGGGGTCCGGGTCCGTCACGGGCGGATCGGGGACAACGATCCGACCACACGGGTGAGCGGTCACAAGCAGTGGGTGCCGGCCGTGCCGTGCACATTGAGTCTCGTCCACCGGCTCGGCGGCTGACCGTCCCGCATACCGAGGGATCCATCTGTGCGGAGCGGCGGCCGTTCCTCTTGAACCACTAGGCTCCGGTCCTGCGTGAGGTGTGTGCAAGCTGCACGGGGGTCCGGGTCCGTCACGGGCTGATCGGGGACGACGACCCGACCACACGGGTTACTGGTCACAAGCGGAGTGAGAGCCGGCCGTGCGGTGCACAGGGCGGCTTCTTATGCCGGCTCGAGGTCAGACTGTTTTACAGACCAGGGGATCAGTCTGTCAGGAGCAGTGGCCATCCGTCCCGAACCACTAATCTCCTGTGCTGGGCGATGTGTGTGCTATCTGCACGGTGGTCCGTGCCCCGTCATGGGCGGGTCGGGGACGGCGATCCGACAGCACTGGTGAGCGGTCATAAGCCGTGTGGGTACCGGCCGTGCCATGCACAAGGAGGCTTCGGCCGTGGGCTGGGTGGCTGACCGTCCTGCATACCGGGGGATCAGTCTGTCAGGAGCGGCGGCCGT
Source organism: Aythya marila (assembly GCF_965140915.1). Taxonomy (NCBI): domain Eukaryota; kingdom Metazoa; phylum Chordata; class Aves; order Anseriformes; family Anatidae; genus Aythya; species Aythya marila. The sequence goes on along the minus strand of NC_139043.1, from coordinate 63,660,329 downwards.
TCCTCTTGAACCACTAGGCTCCGGTCCTGCGTGAGGGGTGTGCAAGCTGCACGGGGGTCCGGGTCCATCACGGGAGGATCGGGGACGGCGATCCGACCACACGTGTGACTGGTCAGAAGCAGAGTGAGAGCCAGCCGTGCGGTGCACAGGGTGGCTTCTTACGCCGTCTCGAGGGCAGACTGTTTTACAGACCAGGGGATCAGTCTGTCAGGAGTAGTGGCCATCCGTCCCGAACCCCTTGGCTGCGGTCCTGGGCGACTTGTGTGCTAGTTGCATTGTGGTCCAGGCCCCGTCACGGGCGGATCGCGGACGGCGATCCGACAGCACTGGTGAGCGGTCACAAGCCGTGCGGGTACCGGCCGTGCCATGCACAAGGAGGCTTCGGCCGTGGGCTGGGTGGCTGACTGTCCTGCATACCGGGGGATCAGTCTGTCCGGAGCGGTGCCAATTCGTCCCTAACCCCTTGGCTCCGGTCCTGGGCGACTTGTGTGCTAGCCGTTCCGGGGTCCGAGTTGGACGGATTCGTTCCGAACTCTGGATCGGGCGGATCGGGGACATCGATCCGACGACAGTGGTCAGAAGCAGTGGGTGCCGGCCGTGCTGTTCATCGGGTCGCTTTTCCACCGGATCGGGGACTGACCGTGCCGCATACCGGGGGATCAGTCTGTCCGGAGCGGCGGCCGTTCCTCTTGAACCACTAGGCTCCGGTCCTGGGTGACGTGTGTGCTAGCTGCACGGGGGTCCTGGTCCGTCACGGGTGGATCGTGGACGACGATCCGACCACACGGGTGACTGGTCACAAGCAGTGGGTCCGGCCGTGCCATGCAGCAGGATTCTTCTCCACCGGCTCGGCGGTTGACCGTCCCGCATACCGAGGGATCAGTCTGTCCGGAACTGCAAAATTGCATCCCGAACCCCTTGGCGGCTGTCCTGGGCGACGTGTGTGCTAGCCGCACTGAAGTCCGCATTCGACATGGGCTGATCGGGGACGGCGATCCGACCACACGGGTGACTGGTCACAAGCAGTGGGTGCCGGCCGTGCCGTGCAGCGGGAGTCTTGTCCGCCGGCTCGGCGGCTGACCGTCCCGCATACCGAGGGATCCGTCTGTGCGGAGCGGCGGCCGTTCCTCTTGAACCACTAGGCTCCGGTCCTGCGTGAGGTGTGTGCAAGCTGCACGGGGGTCCGGGTCCGTCACGGGATGATCGGGGATAGCGATCCGACCCCACGGGTGACCGGTCACAAGCGGCGTGGGAGCCAGCCGTGCTGTGCACAGGGAGGCTTCGTCCGCCGGCTCGAAGGCAGACTGTTTTACAGACCAGGGGATCAGTCTGTCAGGAGCAGTGGCCATCCGTCCCGAACCCCTTGGCTGCGGTCCTGGGCGATTGGTGTGCTTGCTGCAGGGTGGACCGGGCCCCGTCACGGGCGGATTGGGGACAGCGATCCGAGAGCACTGGTGAACGGTCACAAGCCGTGTGGGTGCCGGCCGTGCCATGCACAAGGAGGAATCGGCCGTGGGCTGGGTGGCTGACCGTCCTGCATACCGGGGGATCAGTCTGTCAGGAGCGACGCCAATTCGTCCCTAACCCCTTGGCTCCGGTCCTGGGCGACTTGTGTGCTAGCCGTTCCGGGGTCCGGGTTGGACGGATCCGTTCCAGGCTCTGGATCGGGCGGATCCGGGACATCGATCCGACGACAGTGGTTACAAGCAGTGGGTGCCGGCCGTGCTGTTCATCGGGTCGCTTTTCCACCGGATCGGGTCTGACCGTCCCGCATACCGAGGGATCCGTCTGTGCGGATCCGCGGCCGTTCCTCTTGAACCACTAGGCTCCGGTCCTGAGTTACGTGTGTGGTAGCTGCACGGGGGTCCGGGTCCGTCACGGGCGGATCGGGGACGACGATACGACCACACGGGTGACTGGTCACAAGCAGTGGGTGCCGGCCGTGCCGTGCAGCGGGAGTCTTGTCCACCGGCTCGGCGGCTGACCGTCCCGCATACCGAGGGATCCGTCTGTCCGGAACTGCAAAATTGCATCCCGAACCCCTTGGCGGCTGTCCTGGGCGACGTGTGTGCTAGCTGCACTGAAGTCCGCATTCGACATGGGCTGATCGGGGACGGCGATCCGACCCCACGGGTGACCGGTCACAAGCGGCGTGGGAGCCAGCCGTGCTCTGCACAGGGAGGCTTCGTCCGCCGGCTCGAAGGCAGACTGTTTTACAGACCAGGGGATCAGTCTGTCAGGAGCAGTGGCCATCCGTCCCGAACCCCTTGGCTGCGGTCCTGGGCGATTGGTGTGCTTGCTGCAGGGTGGACCGGGCCCTGTCACGGGCGGATCGGGGACAGCGATCCGAGAGCACTGGTGAACGGTCACAAGCCGTGTGGGTGCCGGCCGTGCCATGCACAAGGAGGAATCGGCCGTGGGCTGGGTGGCTGACCGTCCTGCATACCGGGGGATCAGTCTGTCCGGAGCGGCGGCCGTTCCTCTTGAACCACTAGGCTCCGGTCCTGGGTGACGTGTGTGCTAGCTGCACGGGGGTCCTGGTCTGTCACGGGCGGATCGGGGATGGCGATCCGACCACACGGGTGAGCGGTCACAAGCAGTGGGTGCCGGCCGTGCCGTGCAGCGGGAGTCTCGTCCACCGGCTCGGCGGCTGACCGTCCCGCATACCGAGGGATCAGTCTGTGCGGAGCGGCGGCCGTTCCTCTTGAACCACTAGGCTCCGGTCCTGCGTGAGGTGTGTGCTAGCTGCACGGGGGTCCTGGTCCGTCACGGGCGGATCGGGGACGACGATTCGACCACACGGGTGACTGGTCACAAGCAGTGGGTGCCGGCCGTGCCGTGCAGCGGGAGTCTTGTCCACCGGCTCGGCGGCTGACCGTCCCGCATACCGAGGGATCCGTCTGTCCGGAACTGCAAAATTGCATCCCGAACCCCTTGGCGGCTGTCCTGGGCGACGTGTGTGCTAGCCGCACTGAAGTCCGCATTCGACATGGGCTGATCGGGGACGGCGATCCGACCCCACGGGTGACCGGTCACAAGCGGCGTGGGAGCCAGCCGTGCTGTGCACAGGGAGGCTTCGCCCGCCGGCTCGAAGGCAGACTGTTTTACAGACCAGGGGATCAGTCTGTCAGGAGCAGTGGCCATCCGTCCCGAACCCCTTGGCTGCGGTCCTGGGCGATTTGTGTGCTTGCTGCAGGGTGGACCGGGCCCCGTCACGGGCGGACCGGGGACGGCGATCCGACAGCACTGGTGAGCGGTCACAAGCCGTGTGGGTGCCGGCCGTGCCATGCACAAGGAGGCTTCGGCCATGGGCTGGGTGGCTGACCGTCCTGCATACCGGGGGATCAGTCTGTCAGGAGCGACGTTAATTCGTCCCTAACCCCTTGGCTCCGGTCCTGGGCGACTTGTGTGCTAGCCGTTCCAGGGTCCAGGTTGGACGGATCCGTTCCGGGCTCCGGATCCTAGATCGGGCGGATCGGGGACATCAATCCGACGACAGTGGTCAGAAGAAGTGGGTGCCGGCCGTGCTGTTCATCGGGTCGCTTTTCCACCGGATCGGGTCTGACCGTGCCGCATACCGGGGGATCAGTCTGTCCGGAGCTGCGGCCGTTCCTCTTGAACCACTAGGCTCCCGTCCTGGGTGACGTGTGTCCAAGCTGCACGGGGGTCCGAGTCCGTCACGGGCGGATCGGGGACGACGATCCGACCACACGGTTGACTTGTCACAAGCAGTGGGTGCCGGCCGTGCCGTGCACAGGGAGTCTCGTCCACCGGCTCGGCGGCTGACCGTCCCGAATACCGAGAGATCCGTCTGTGCGGAGCGGTTTCCGTTCCTCTTGAACCACTAGGCTCCGGTCCTGCGTGAGGTGTGTGCAAGCTGCACGGGGGTCCGGGTCCGTCACGGGCTTATCGGGGAAGACGACCCAACCACACGGGTGACTGGTCACAAGCAGTGGGTGCCGGCCATGCCGTGCAGCGGGAGTCTTGTCCACCGGCTCAGCGGCTGACCGTCCCGCATACCGAGGGATCCGTCTGTCCGGAACTGTGCACTTACATCCCGAACCCCTTGGCGGCTGTCCTGGGCGACGTGTGTGCTAGCCGCACTGAAGTCCGCATTCGACATGGGCTGATCGGGGACGGCGATCCGACCCCACGGGTGACCGGTCACAAGCGGCGAGGGAGCCAGCCGTGCTGTACACAGGGAGGCTTCGTCCGCCGGCTCGAAGGCAGACTGTTTTACAGACCAGGGGATCAGTCTTTCAGGAGCAGTGGCCATCCGTCCCGAACCCCTTGGCTGCAGTCCTGGGCGACTTGTGTGCTAACTGCACGGTGGACCGGGCCCCGTCACGGGCGGATCGGGGACGGCGATCCGACAGCACTGGTGAGCGTTCACAAGCCGTGTGGGTGCCGGCCATGCCATGCACAAGGAGGAATCGGCCGTGGGCTGGGTGGCTGACCGTTCTGCATACCGGGGGATCAGTCTGTCAGGAGCGGCGGCCGTTCCTCTTGAACCACTAGGCTCCGGTCCTGGGTGACGTGTGTCCTAGCTGCACGGGGGTCCGGGTCCATCACGGGCTGATCGGGGATGACGATCCGACCACACGGGTGACTGGTCACAAGCAGTGGGTGCCGGCCGTGCCGTGCAGCGGGAGTCTTGTCCACCGGCTCGGGGGCTGATCGTCCCGCATACCGAGGGATCCGTCTTTCCGGAACTGCAAAATTGCATCCCGAACCCCTTGGCGGCTGTCCTGGGCGACGTGTGTGCTAGCCGCACTGAAGTCCGCATTCGACATGGGCTGATCGGGGACGGCTATCCGACCCCACGGGTGACCGGTCACAAGCGGCGTGGGAGCCAGTTGTGCTGTACACAGGGAGGATTCGTCCGCCGGCTCGAGGGCAGACTGTTCTACAGACCACAGGATTAGTCTGTCAGGAGCAGTGGTCATCCGTCCCGAACCACTAAGCTCCTGTGCTGGGCCATGTGTGTGATAGCTGCACGGTGGACGGGGACCCGTCACGGGCGGACCGGGGACGGCGATCCGACAGCACTGGTGAGCGGTCACAAGCCGTGTGGGTGCCGGCCGTGCCATGCACAAGGAGGCTTCGGCCGTGGGCTGGGTGGCTGACCGTCCTGCATACCGGGGGATCAGTCTGTCAGGAGCGGCGCCAATTCGTCCTTAACCCCTTGGCTCCGGTCCTGGGCGACTTGTGTGCTAGCCGTTCCGGGGTCCGGGTTGGACGGATCCGTTCCAGGCTCTGGGTCGGGCGGATCGGGGATATCGATCCGACGAAAGTGGTCACAAGCAGTGGGTGCCGGCCGTGCTGTTCATCGGGTCGCTTTTCCACCGGATCGGGTCTGACCGTGCCGCATACCGGGGGATCAGTCTGTCCGGAGCGGCTGCCGTTCCTCTTGAACCACTAGGCTCCGGTCCTGGGTGACGTGTGTGCTAGCTGCACGGGGGTCCTGGTCCGTCACGGGCTGATCGGGGACGGCGATCCGACAGCACTGGTGAGCGGTCAGAAGCCGTGTGGGTGCCGGCCGTGCCATGCACAAGGAGGAATCGGCCGTGGGCTGGGTGGCTGACCGTCCTGCATACCAGGGGATCAGTCTGTCAGGAGCGGCGGCCGTTCCTCTTGAACCACTAGGCTCCGGTCCTGGGTGACGTGTGTGCTAGCTGCACGGTGGTCCGAATCCGTCACGGGCGGATCGGGGACGGCGATCCGACCACACGGGTGAGCGGTCACAAGCAGTGGGTGCCGGCCGTGCCGTGCAGACGGAGTCTCGTCCACCGGCTCGGCGGCTGACCGTCCCGCATACCGAGGGATCCGTCTGTCCGGAACTGCAAAATTGCATCCCGAACACCTTGGCGGCTGTCCTGGGCGACGTGTGTGCTAGCCGCACTGAAGTCCGCATTCGACATTGGCTGATCGGGGACGGCTATCCGACCGCACAGGTGACCGGTCACAAGCGGAGTGGGAGCCAGTTGTGCTGTACACAGGGAGGCTTCGTCCGCCGGCTCGAAGGCAGACTGTTTTACAGACCAGGGGATCAGTCTTTCAGGAGCAGTGGCCATCCGTCCCGAACCCCTTGGCTGCAGTCCTGGGCGACTTGTGTGCTAACTGCAGGGTGGACCGGGCCCCGTCACGGGCGGATCGGGGACGGCGATCCGACAGCACTGGTGAGCGTTCGCAAGCCGTGTGGGTGCCGGCCGTGCCATGCACAAGGAGGAATCGGCCGTGGGCTGGGTGGCTGACCGTCCTGCATACCGGGGGATCAGTCTGTCAGGAGCGGCGCCAATTCGTCCCTAACCCCTTGGCTCCGGTCCTGGGCGACTTGTGTGCTAGCCGTTCCGGGGTCCGGGTTGGACGGATCCGTTCCAGGCTCTGGATCGGGCGGATCGGGGACATCGATCCGACGAAAGTGGTCACAAGCAGTGGGTGCCGGCCGTGCTGTTCATCGGGTCGCTTTTCCACCGGATCGGGTCTGACCGTGCCGCATACGGGGGGATCAGTCTGTCCGGAGCGGCGGCCGTTCCTCTTGAACCACTAGGCTCCGGTCCTGGGTGACGTGTGTGCTAGCTGCACGGTGGTCCGAATCCGTCACGGGCGGATCGGGGACGGCGATCTGACCACACGGGTGAGCGATCACAAGCAGTGGGTGCCGGCCGTGCCGTGCAGAGGGAGTCTCGTCCACCGGCTCGGCGGCTGACCGTCCCGCATACCGAGGGATCCGTCTGTGCGGAGCGGGGGCCGTTCCTCTTGAACCACTAGGCTCCGGTCCTGCGTGAGGTGTGTGCAAGCTGCACGGGGGTCCTGGTCCGTCACGGGCGGATCGGGGACGACGATTCGACCACACGGGTGACTGGTCACAAGCAGTGGGTGCCGGCCGTGCCGTGCAGCGGGAGTCTTGTCCACCGGCTCGGCGGCTGACCGTCCCGCATACCGAGGGATCCGTCTGTCCGGAACTGCAAAATTGCATCCCGAACCCCTTGGCGGCTGTCCTGGGCGACGTGTGTGCTAGCCGCACTGAAGTCCGCATTCGACATGGGCTGATCGGGGACGGCGATCCGACCCCACGGGTGACCGGTCACAAGCGGCGTGGGAGCCAGCCGTGCTGTGCACAGGGAGGCTTCGCCCGCCGGCTCGAAGGCAGACTGTTTTACAGACCAGGGGATCAGTCTTTCAGGAGCAGTGGCCATCCGTCCCGAACCCCTTGGCTGCAGTCCTGGGCGACTTGTGTGCTAACTGCAGGGTGGACCGGGCCCCGTCACGGGCGGATCGGGGACGGCGATCCGACAGCACTGGTGAGCGGTCACAAGCCGTGTGGGTGCCGGCCGTGCCATGCACAAGGAGGAATCGGCCGTGGGCTGGGTGGCTGACCGTCCTGCATACCGGGGGATCAGTCTGTCAGGAGCAGCTGCCGTTCCTCTTGAACCAATAGGCTTCGGTCCTGGGTGACGTGTGTTCTAGCTGCACGGGGGTCCGTGTCCGTCACGGGCGGATCGGGGACGACGATCCGACCACACGGGTGAGCGGTCACAAACAGTGGGTGCCGGCCATGCCGTGCAGGAGGAGTCTTGTCCACCGGCTCGGGGGCTGACCGTCCCGCATACCGACGGAGCCGTATGTCCGGGGCGGCGACCGTTCCTCTTGAACAACTAGGCTCCGGTCCTATGTGAGGTGTGTGCAAGCTGCACGGGGGTCCTGGTCCGTCACGGGCTGATCGGGGACGGCGATCCGACAGCACTGGTGAGCGGTCATAAGCCGTGTGGGTGCCGGCCGTGCCATGCACAAGGAGGAATCGGCCGTGGGCTGGGTGGCTGACTGTCCTGCATACCAGGGGATCAGTCTGTCAGGAGCGGCGGCCGTTCCTCTTGAACCACTAGGCTCCGGTCCTGGGTGACGTGTGTGCTAGCTGCACGGTGGTCCGAATCCGTCACGGGCGGATCGGGGACGGCGATCCGACCACACGGGTGAGCGGTCACAAGCAGTGGGTGCCGGCCGTGCCGTGCAGAGGGAGTCTCGTCCACCGGCTCGGCGGCTGACCGTCCCGCATACCGAGGGATCCGTCTGTCCGGAACTGTGGACTTACATCCCGAACCCCTTGGCGGCTGTCCTGGGCGACGTGTGTGCTAGCCGCACTGAAGTCCGCATTCGACAACGGGCTTATCGGGGACGGCGATCCGACCCCACGGGTGACCGGTCACAAGCGGCGTGGGAGCCAGCCGTGCTATACACAGGGAGGCTTCGTCCGCCGGCTCGAAGGCAGACTGTTTTACAGACCAGGGGATCAGTCTTTCAGGAGCAGTGGCCATCCGTCCCGAACCCCTTGGCTGCAGTCCTGGGCGACTTGTGTGCTAACTGCAGGGTGGACCGGGCCCCGTCACGGGCGGATCGGGGACGGCGATCCGACAGCACTGGTGAGCGTTCGCAAGCCGTGTGGGTGCCGGCCGTGCCATGCACAAGGAGGAATCGGCCGTGGGCTGGGTGGCTGACCGTCCTGCATACCGGGGGATCAGTCTGTCAGGAGCGGCGCCAATTCGTCCCTAACCCCTTGGCTCCGGTCCTGGGCGACTTGTGTGCTAGCCGTTCCGGGGTCCGGGTTGGATGGATCCGTTCCGGGCTCCGGAACCTAGATCGGGCGGATCGGGGACATCGATCCGACGACAGTGGTCACAAGCAGTGGGTGCCGGCCGTGCTGTTCATCGGGTCGCTTTTCCACCGGATCGGGTCTGACCGTGCCGCATACCGGGGGATCAGTCTGTCCGGAGCGGCGGCCGTTCCTCTTGAACCACTAGGCTCCGGTCCTGGGTGACGTGTGTGCTAGCTGCACGGTGGTCCGGGTCCGTCACGGGCGGATCGGGGACGGCGATCCGACAGCACTGGTGAGCGGTCATAAGCCGTGTGGGTGCCGGCCGTGCCATGCACAAGGAGGAATCGGCCGTGGGCTGGGTGGCTGACCGTCCTGCATACCAGGGGATCAGTCTGTCAGGAGCGGCTGCCGTTCCTCTTGAACCACTAGGCTCCGGTCCTGGGTGACGTGTGTGCTAGCTGCACAGTGGTCCGAATCCGTCACGGGCTGATCGGGGACGACGATCCGACCACACGGGTGAGCGGTCACAAGCAGTGGGTGCCGGCCGTGCCGTGCACAGGGAGTCTCGTCCACCGGCTCGGCGGCTGACCGTCCCGCATACCGAGGGATCAGTCTGTCAGGAGCGGCGGCCGTTCCTCTTGAACCACTAGGCTCCGGTCCTGCGTGAGGTGTGTGCAAGCTGCACGGGGGTCCGGGTCCGTCACGAGCTGATCGGGGACGACGACCCGACCACACGTGTGACTGGTCACAAGCAGTGGGTGCCGGCCGTGCCGTGCAGCGGGAGTCTTGTCCACCGGCTCAGCGGCTGACCGTCCCGCATACCGAGGGATCCGTCTGTCCAGAACTGTGGACTTACATCCCGAACCCCTTGGCGGCTGTCCTGGGCGACTTGTGTGCTAGCCGCACTGAAGTCCTCATTCGACATGGGCTGATCGGGGACGGCGATCCGACCCCACGGGTGACCGGTCACAAGCGGTGTGGGAGCCAGCCGTGCTGTACACAGGGAGGCTTCGTCCGCCGGCTCGAAGGCAGACTGTTTTACAGACCAGGGGATCAGTCTTTCAGGAGCAGTGGCCATCCGTCCCGAACCCCTTGGCTGCAGTCCTGGGCTACTTGTGTGCTAAGTGCAGGGTGGACCGGGCCCCGTCACGGGCGGATCGGGGACGGCGATCCGACAGCACTGGTGAGCGGTCACAAGCCGTGTGGGTGCCGGCCGTGCCATGCACAAGGAGGAATCGGCCGTGGGCTGTGTGGCTGACCGTCCTGCATACCGGGGGATCAGTCTGTCAGGAGCGGCGGCCGTTCCTCTTGAACCACTAGGCTCCGGTCCTGGGTGACGTGTGTCCTAGCTGCACGGGGGTCCGGGTCCGTCACGGGCTGATCGGGGATGACGATCCGACCACACGGGTGACTGGTCACAAGCAGTGGGTGCCGGCCGTGCCGTGCAGCGGGAGTCTTGTCCACCGGCTCGGGGGCTGATCGTCCCGCATACCGAGGGATCCGTCTTTCCGGAACTGCAAAATTGCATCCCGAACCCCTTGGCGGCTGTCCTGGGCGACGTGTGTGCTAGCCGCACTGAAGTCCGCATTCGACATGGGCTGATCGGGGACGGCTATCCGACCCCACGGGTGACCGGTCACAAGCGGCGTGGGAGCCAGTTGTGCTGTACACAGGGAGGCTTCGTCCGCCGGCACGAGGGCAGACTGTTCTACAGACCACAGGATTAGTCTGTCAGGAGCAGTGGTCATCCGTCCCGAACCACTAAGCTCCTGTGCTGGGCCATGTGTGTGATAGCTGCACGGTGGACGGGGACCCGTCACGGGCGGACCGGGGTCGGCGATCCGACAGCACTGGTGAGCGGTCACAAGCCGTGTGGGTGCCGGCCGTGCCATGCACAAGGAGGCTTCGGCCGTGGGCTGGGTGTCTGACCGTCCTGCATACCGGGGGATCAGTCTGTCAGGAGCGGCGCCAATTCATCCTTAACCCCTTGGCTCCGGTCCTGGGCGACTTGTGTGCTAGCCGTTCCGGGGTCCGGGTTGGACGGATCCGTTCCAGGCTCTGGGTCGGGCGGATCGGGGATATCGATCCGACGAAAGTGGTCACAAGCAGTGGGTGCCGGCCGTGCTGTTCATCGGGTCGCTTTTCCACCGGATCGGGTCTGACCGTGCCGCATACCGGGGGATCAGTCTGTCCGGAGCGGCTGCCGTTCCTCTTGAACCACTAGGCTCCGGTCCTGGGTGACGTGTGTGCTAGCTGCACGGGGGTCCTGGTCCGTCACGGGCTGATCGGGGACGGCGATCCGACAGCACTGGTGAGCGGTCATAAGCCGTGTGGGTGCCGGCCGTGCCATGCACAAGGAGGAATCGGCCGTGGGCTGGGTGGCTGACCGTCCTGCATACCAGGGGATCAGTCTGTCAGGAGCGGCGGCCGTTCCTCTTGAACCACTAGGCTCCGGTCCTGGGTGACGTGTGTGCTAGCTGCACGGTGGTCCGAATCCGTCACGGGCGGATCGGGGACGGCGATCCGACCACACGGGTGAGCGGTCACAAGCAGTGGGTGCCGGCCTTGCCGTGCAGACGGAGTCTCGTCCACCGGCTCGGCGGCTGACCGTCCCGCATACCGAGGGATCCGTCTGTCCGGAACTGCAAAATTGCATCCCGAACACCTTGGCGGCTGTCCTGGGCGACGTGTGTGCTAGCCGCACTGAAGTCCGCATTCGACATTGGCTGATCGGGGACGGCTATCCGACCGCACAGGTGACCGGTCACAACCGGAGTGGGAGCCAGCCGTGCTGTACACAGGGAGGCTTCGTCCGCCGGCTCGAAGGCAGACTGTTTTACAGACCAGGGGATCAGTCTTTCAGGAGCAGTGGCCATCCGTCCCGAACCCCTTGGCTGCAGTCCTGGGCGACTTGTGTGCTAACTGCAGGGTGGACCGGGCCCCGTCACGGGCGGATCGGGGACGGCGATCCGACAGCACTGGTGAGCGTTCACAAGCCGTGTGGGTGCCGGCCGTGCCATGCACAAGGAGGAATCGGCCGTGGGCTGGGTGGCTGACCGTCCTGCATACCGGGGGATCAGTCTGTCAGGAGCGGCGCCAATTCGTCCCTAACCCCTTGGCTCCGGTCCTGGGCGACTTGTGTGCTAGCCGTTCCGGGGTCCGGGTTGGACGGATCCGTTCCAGGCTCTGGATCGGGCGGATCGGGGACATCGATCCGACGAAAGTGGTCACAAGCAGTGGGTGCCGGCCGTGCTGTTCATCGGGTCGCTTTTCCACCGGATCGGGTCTGACCGTGCCGCATACCGGGGGATCAGTCTGTCCGGAGCGGCGGCCGTTCCTCTTGAACCACTAGGCTCCGGTCCTGGGTGACGTGTGTGCTAGCTGCACGGTGGTCCGAATCCGTCATGGGCGGATCGGGGACGGCGATCCGACCACACGGGTGAGCGGTCACAAGCAGTGGGTGCCGGCCGTGCCGTGCACAGGGAGTCTCGTCCACCGGCTCGGCGGCTGACCGTCCCGAATACCGAGAGATCCGTCTGTGCAGAGCGGCGGCCGTTCCTCTTGAACCACTAGGCTCCGGTCCTGCGGGAGGTGTGTGCAAGCTGCACGGGGGTCCGGGTCCGTCACGGGCTGATCGGGGACGACGACCCGACCACACGAGTGACTGGTCACAAGCATTGGGTGCCGGCCGTGCCGTGCAGCGGGAGCCTTGTCCACCGGCTCGGCGGCTGACCGTCCCGCATACCGAGGGATCCGTCTGTCCGGAACTGTGGACTTACATCCCGAACCCCTTGGCGGCTGTCCTGGGCGACGTGTGTGCTAGCCGCACTGAAGTCCGCATTCGACAACGGGCTTATCGGGGACGGCGATCCGACCCCACGGGTGACCGGTCACAAGCGGCGTGGGAGCCAGCCGTGCTATACACAGGGAGGCTTCGTCCGCCGGCTCGAAGGCAGACTGTTTTACAGACCAGGGGATCAGTCTTTCAGGAGCAGTGGCCATCCGTCCCGAACCCCTTGGCTGCAGTCCTGGGCGACTTGTGTGCTAACTGCAGGGTGGACCGGGCCCCGTCACGGGCGGATCGGGGACGGCGATCCGACAGCACTGGTGAGCGGTCACAAGCCGTGTGGGTGCCGGCCGTGCCATGCACAAGGAGGAATCGGCCGTGGGCTGGGTGGCTGACCGTCCTGCATACCGGGGGATCAGTCTGTCAGGAGCGGCGCCAATTCGTCCCTAACCCCTTGGCTCCGGTCCTGGGCGACTTGTGTGCTAGCCGTTCCGGGGTCCGGGTTGGACGGATCCGTTCCGGGCTCCGGATCCTGGATCGGGCGGATCGGGGACATCGATCCGACGACAGTGGTCAGAAGCAGTGGGTGCCGGCCGTGCTGTTCATCGGGTCGCTTTTCCACCGGATCGGGTCTGACCGTCCTGCATACCAGGGGATCAGTCTGTCAGGAGCGGCTGCCGTTCCTCTTGAACCACTAGGCTCCGGTCCTGCGTGACGTGTGTGCTAGCTGCACGGTGGTCCGAATCCGTCACGGGCGGATCGGGGACGGCGATCCGACCACACGGGTGAGCGGTCACAAGCAGTGGGTGCCGGCCGTGCCGTGTAGAGGGAGTCTCGTCCACCGGCTCGGCGGCTGACCGTCCCGCATACCCAGGGATCAGTCTGTCAGGAGCGGCGGCCGTTCCTCTTGAACCACTAGGCTCTGGTCCTGCGTGAGGTGTGTGCAAGCTGCACGGGGGTCCGGGTCCGTCACGAGCTGATCGGGGACGACGATACGACCACACGGGTGACTGGTCACAAGCAGTGGGTGCCGGCCGTGCCGTGCAGCGGGAGTCTTGTCCACCGGCTCAGCGGCTGACCGTCCCGCATACCGAGGGATCCGTCTGTCCGGAACTGTGGACTTACATCCCGAACCCCTTGGCGGCTGTCCTGGGCGACGTGTGTGCTAGCCGCACTGAAGTCCGCATTCGACAACGGGCTGATCGGGGACGGCGATCCGACCCCACGGGTGACCGGTCACAAGCGGCGTGGGAGCCAGCCGTGCTGTACACAGGGAGGCTTCGTCCGCCGGCTCGAAGGCAGACTGTTTTACAGACCAGGGGATCAGTCTTTCAGGAGCAGTGGCCATCCGTCCCGAACCCCTTGGCTGCAGTCCTGGGCGACTTGTGTGCTAACTGCAGGGTGGACCGGGCCCCGTCACGGGCGGATCGGGGACGGCGATCCGACAGCACTGGTGAGCGGTCACAAGCCGTGTGGGTGCCGGCCGTGCCATGCACAAGGAAGAATCGGCCGTGGGCTGGGTGGCTGACCGTCCTGCATACCGGGGGATCAGTCTGTCAGGAGCGGCTGCCGTTCCTCTTGAACCACTAGGCTTCGGTCCTGGGTGACGTGTGTTCTAGCTGCACGGGGGTCCGTGTCCGTCACGGGCGGATCGGGGACGACGATCCGACCACACGGGTGAGCGGTCACAAACAGTGGGTGCCGGCCGTGCCGTGCAGCGGGAGTCTTGTCCACCGGCTCGGGGGCTGACCGTCCCGCATACCGAGGGAGCCGTATGTCCGGGGCGGCGACCGTTCCTCTTGAACAACTAGGCTCCGGTCCTGCGTGAGGTGTGTGCAAGCTGCACGGGGGTCCTGGTCCGTCACGGGCTGATCGGGGACGGCGATCCGACCACACGGGTGACTGGTCACAAGCAGTGGGTGCCGGCCGTGCCGTGCAGCGCGAGTCTTGTCCACCGGCTCGGCGGCTGACCGTCCCGCATACCGAGGGATCCGTCTGTCCGGAACTGCAAAATTGCATCCCGAACCCCTTGGCGGCTGTCCTGGGCGACGTGTGTGCTAGCCGCACTGAAGTCCGCATTCGACATTGGCTGATCGGGGACGGCTATCCGACCGCACGGGTGACCGGTCACAAGCGGCGTGGGAGCCAGCCGTGCTGTACACAGGGAGGCTTCGTCCGCCGGCTCGAAGGAAGACTGTTCTACAGACCACAGGATTAGTCTGTCAGGAGCAGTGGCCATCCGTCCCGAACCACTAAGCTCCTGTGCTGGGCGATGTGTGTGCTAGCTGCACGGTGGTCCGGGCCCCGTCACGGGCGGATCGGGGACGGCGATCCGACAGCACTGGTGAGCGGTCACAAGCTGTGTGTGTGCCGGCCGTGCCATGCACAAGGAGGAATCGGCCGTGGGCTGGGTGTCTGACCGTCCTGCATACCGGGGGATCAGTCTGTCAGGAGCGGCGCCAATTCGTCCCTAACCCCTTGGCTGCGGTCCTGGGCGACTTGTGTGCTAGCCGTTCCGGGGTCCGGGTTGGACGGATCCGTTCCGGGCTCCGGAACCTGGATCGGGCGGATCGGGGACATCGATCCGACGACAGTGGTCAGAAGCAGTGGGTGCCGGCCGTGCTGTTCATCGGGTCGCTTTTCCACCGGATCGGGTCTGACCGTGCCGCATACCGGGGGATCAGTCTGTCCGGAGCGGCGGCCGTTCCTCTTGAACCACTAGGCTCCGGTCCTGGGTGACGTGTGTGCTAGCTGCACGGGGGTCCGGGTCCGTCACGGGCGGATCGGGGACGGCGATCCGACAGCACTGGTGAGCGTTCATAAGCCGTGTGGGTGCCGGCCGTGCCATGCACAAGGAGGAATCGGCCGTGGGCTGGGTGGCTGACCGTCCTGCATACCGGGGGATCAGTCTGTCCGGAGCGGCGGCCGTTCCTCTTGAACCACTAGGCTCCGGTCCTGGGTGACGTGTGTGCTAGCTGCACGGTGGTCCGAATCCGTCACGGGCGGATCGGGGACGGCGATCCGACCACACGGGTGAGCGGTCACAAGCAGTGGGTGCCGGCCGTGCCGTGCAGCGGGAGCCTTGTCCACCGGCTCAGCGGCTGACCGTCCCGCATACCGAGGGATCCGTCTGTCCGGAACTGTGGACTTGCATCCCGAACCCCTTGGCAGCTGTCCTGGGCGAATGTGTGCTAGCCGCACTGAAGTCCGCATTCAACATGGGCTGATCGGGGACGGCGATCCGACCCCACGGGTGACCGGTCACAAGCAGCATGGGAGCCAGCCGTGCTGTACACAGGGAGGCTTCGTCCGCCGGCTCGAACGCAGACTGTTTTACAGACCAGGGGATCAGTCTTTCAGGAGCAGTGGCCATCCGTCCCGAACCCCTTGGCTGCAGTCCTGGGCGACTTGTGTGCTAACTGAACGGTGGACCGGGCCCCGTCACGGGCGGATCGGGGACGGCGATCCGACAGCACTGGTGAGCGGTCATAAGCCGTGTGGGTGCCGGCCGTGCCATACACAAGGAGGAATCGGCCGTGGGCTGGGTGTCGACCGTCCTGCATACCGGGGGATCAGTCTGTCAGGAGCGGCGGCCGTTCCTCTTGAACCACTAGGCTCCGGTCCTGGGCGACTTGTGTGCTAGCCGTTCCGGGGTCCGGGTTGGACGGATCCGTTCCGGGCTCCGGATCCTGGATCGGGCGGATCCGGGACATCGATCCGACGACAGTGGTCACAAGCAGTGGGTGCCGGCCGTGCTGTTCATCGGGTCGCTTTTCCACCGGATCGGGTCTGACCGTGCCGCATACCGGGGGATCAGTCTGTCCGGAGCGGCGGCCGTTCCTCTTGAACCACTAGGCTCCGGTCCTGGGTGACGTGTGTGCTAGCTGCACGGGGGTCCGAGTCCGTCACGGGCTGATTGGGAACGACGATCCGACCACACGGGTGACTGCTCACAAGCGGAGTGAGAGCCGGCCGTGCGGTGCACAGTGTAGCTTGGTCCGCCGGCTCGAGGGCAGACTGTTAAACAGACCACAGGATTAGTCTGTCAGGAGCAGTGGCCATCCGTCCCGAACCACTAAGCTCCTGTGCTGGGCGATGTGTGTGCTAGCTGCACGGTGGTCCGGGCCCCGTCACGGGCGGACCGGGGACGGCGATCCGACAGCACTGGTGAGCGGTAACAAGCCGTGTGGGTGCCGGCCGTGCCATGCACAAGGAGGCTTCGGCCGTGGGCTGGGTGTCTGACCGTCCTGCATACCGGGGGATCAGTCTGTCAGGAGCGGCGCCAATTCGTCCCTAACCCCTTGGCTCCGGTCCTGGGCGACTTGTGTGCTAGCCGTTCCGGGGTCCGGGTTGGACGGATCCGTTCCGGTCTCCGGATCCTGGATCGGGCGGATCGGGGACATCAATCCGACGACAGTGGTCACAAGCAGTGGCTGCCGGCCGTGCTGTTCATCGGGTCGCTTTTCCACCGGATCGGGTCTGACCGTGCCGCATACCGGGGGATCAGTCTGTCCGGAGCGGCGGCCGTTCCTCTTGAACCACTAGGCTCCGGTCCTGGGTGACGTGTGTGCTAGCTGCACGGGGGTCCGAGTCCGTCACGGGGGGAACGGGGACGGCGATCCGACCACACGGGTGAGAGGTCACAAGCAGTGGGTGCCGGCCGTGCCATGCAAAGGAGGCTTCGTCCGCCGGCTCGAGGGCAGACTGTTTTACAGACCAGGGGATCAGTCTGTCAGGAGCAGTGGCCATCCGTCCCGAACCCCTTGGCTGCAGTCCTGGGCGACTTGTGTGCTAACTGCACTGGGGTCCGGGCCCCGTCACGGGCTGATCGGGGATGGCGATCCGACAGCACTGGTGAGCGGTCATAAGCCGTGTGGGTGCCGGCCGTGCCATGCACAAGGAGGAATCGGCCGTGGGCTGGGTGGCTGACCGTCCTGCATACCGGGGGATCAGTCTGTCCGGAGCGGCGGCCGTTCCTCTTGAACCACTAGGCTCCGGTCCTGGGTGACGTGTGTGCTAGCTGCACGGTGGTCCGAATCCGTCACGGGCGGATCGGGGACGGCGATCCGACCACACGGGTGAGCGGTCACAAGCAGTGGGTGCCGGCCGTGCCGTGCACATTGAGTCTTGTCCACCGGCTCGGCGGCTGACCGTCCCGCATACCGAGGGATCCATCTGTGCGGAGCGGCGGCCGTTCCTCTTGAACCACTAGGCTCCGGTCCTGCGTGAGGTGTGTGCAAGCTGCACGGGGGTCCGGGTCCGTCACGGGCTGATCGGGGACGACGACCCGACCACACGGGTTACTGGTCACAAGCGGAGTGAGAGCCGGCCGTGCGGTGCACAGGGCGGCTTCTTATGCCGGCTCGAGGTCAGACTGTTTTACAGACCAGGGGATCAGTCTGTCAGGAGCAGTGGCCATCCGTCCCGAACCACTAATCTCCTGTGCTGGGCGATGTGTGTGCTATCTGCACGGTGGTCCGTGCCCCGTCATGGGCGGGTCGGGGACGGCGATCCGACAGCACTGGTGAGCGGTCATAAGCCGTGTGGGTACCGGCCGTGCCATGCACAAGGAGGCTTCGGCCGTGGGCTGGGTGGCTGACCGTCCTGCATACCGGGGGATCAGTCTGTCAGGAGCGGCGGCCGTTCCTCTTGAACCACTAGGCTCCGGTCCTGCGTGAGGGGTGTGCAAGCTGCACGGGGGTCCGGGTCCATCACGGGAGGATCGGGGACGGCGATCCGACCACACGTGTGACTGGTCAGAAGCAGAGTGAGAGCCGGCCGTGCGGTGCACAGGGTGGCTTCTTACGCCGGCTCGAGGGCAGACTGTTTTACAGACCAGGGGATCAGTCTGTCAGGAGTAGTGGCCATCCGTCCCGAACCCCTTGGCTGCGGTCCTGGGCGACTTGTGTGCTAGTTGCATTGTGGTCCAGGCCCCGTCACGGGCGGATCGCGGACGGCGATCCGACAGCACTGGTGAGCGGTCACAAGCCGTGCGGGTACCGGCCGTGCCATGCACAAGGAGGCTTCGGCCGTGGGCTGGGTGGCTGACTGTCCTGCATACCGGGGGATCAGTCTGTCCGGAGCGGTGCCAATTCGTCCCTAACCCCTTGGCTCCGGTCCTGGGCGACTTGTGTGCTAGCCGTTCCGGGGTCCGGGTTGGACGGATTCGTTCCGAACTCTGGATCGGGCGGATCGGGGACATCGATCCGACGACAGTGGTCAGAAGCAGTGGGTGCCGGCCGTGCTGTTCATCGGGTCGCTTTTCCACCGGATCGGGGACTGACCGTGCCGCATACCGGGGGATCAGTCTGTCCGGAGCGGCGGCCGTTCCTCTTGAACCACTAGGCTCCGGTCCTGGGTGACGTGTGTGCTAGCTGCACGGGGGTCCTGGTCCGTCACGGGCGGATCGTGGACGACGATCCGACCACACGGGTGACCGGTCACAAGCAGTGGGTCCGGCCGTGCCATGCAGCGGGAGTCTTGTCCACCGGCTCGGCGGCTGACCGTCCCGCATACCGAGGGATCCGTCTGTGCGGAGCGGCGGCCGTTCCTCTTGAACCACTAGGCTCCGGTCCTGCGTGAGGTGTGTGCTAGCTGCACGGGGGTCCGGGTCCGTCACGGGATGATTGGGGACGGCGATCTGACAACACTGCTGAGCGGTCACAAGCCGTGTGGGTGCCGGCCGTGCCATGCACAAGGAGGCTTCGGACGTGGGCTGGGTGGCTGACCGTCCTGCATACCGAGGGATTAGTCTGTCCGGAGCGGCCTCCGTTCCTCTTGAACCACTAGGCTCCGGTCCTGGGTGACGTGTGTGCAAGCTGCACAGGGGTCCTGGTCCGTCACGGGCGGATCGGGGACGACGATCCGACCACACTGGTGACTGGTCACAAGCAGTGGGTGCCGGCCGTGCCTCACGGTGTGTCGGTGGTTCTTTCCTGTCCGTAGCCGGTTCTGCTGCTGTGGTCCATCTATGGTGGCACCCACATGGCTCCTTTACAATCATGGCTTCGAGCTGCTGCTCACGTAGGTCTTTTGGGCTCTGCCCTGCCCAGGCACAAACCTTAAGTTGCTCAACGATTGGAAGGTCAAAAGACGGCACCTTGGGAGGAACAAGCCCAGCACCAGGACAGGCTGTGGGTACGCACCTTGAAAGGACCCTGTCATGTCCCCATCCCAGTCACTGTCTCACTGCGTGTACCAGTGCCGCTCTGTGGCCTGGTGCCATCTCCAGCCCATCTCCGTGGGCAGGCAGGGAGCAGACTGAGAAGTGAGCTGATCGACCGGGCTTGTGGGTTGGAGGTCTGCGACATCGAGTCCAATTGGAGGCCATCAACGAGCAGAATGCTCCAGGGTCAGTGCTAGCTCCAGTTCCGTTTAACAGCTTCATGAACGGTCTGGATGATGGGGGAGCGCAACGTCAATCAATGTGGGGATGACCCAAAACCTGGGCATTGGCTGAGTCTCCAGAAGAACACTCCCCAGAGGGACCAGACCAGGCTAGGCTGGAGAAATGGGCTGGTAGGAAGCTGCTGGGCTTCACTGAGGAGCAGAGCAGAGTGCTGCACTTGGGGAGGAGCAAGACCAGCGCCTGGAAAGGCCCCAGGAGTCCTGCTGCACACCAAGTTGACCAGGAGCTGCAACGAGACCTGGCTGCACAGCAGGCAAATGCTGGCCTGGGCTGCATTGGGCCCGGTGTTGCCAGCATCTCCAGAGAGGTGGTCTGCTTGCTCAGCTCTGGGGAAGCCGCAGCTGCAGTGCTGGGACCGTGCTGGGCTCCCCAGTCTGAGACAGACCTGGGCACACTGCAGTGAGTCTGGTGGAAGGCCACCAAGATGCGGGAGGGACTGGAGCAGCTCTGCTGCGAGGAGAGGCTAAGGGAGTTGGAGAAGAGGAGGCTCAGGAGGAGGCCATCAATGTATGTCAGCACCTGCAGGGAGGCTGCAGAGGGGACAGAGCCAGGCTCTCTCCGGAGGTATGCAGTGCCAGCACTGAACACCAGGAAGCACTGTTTCACTCCTTCCAAGGACCACCCCAAAACAAGAATATCAGACCATGAGTCTGTCCAAGAGTGTTGTCCAAACACTTCTTCAATGTCAGTAGGCTTGGTGCCTTGACCACTTCCCTGGGGAGTTTGTTCCAGTGCCCGACCACCATCTTCGGATGAACTTTTTCCTGATATCCAGCGTGAACCTCCTCTGTCACAGCTACAAGCCAATCCTTTGGATCCTATTGCTGTATACCAGAGGGAAGAGATCAGCGCCTGCCTCTTTGCTCTCCCTCGTGAGGAAGCTGTAGACCACAGTGTGGTCTCCCCTCGCTCTCCTCTTCTCCAGGCTGAAACAATCCAAGTGACTTCAGCCGCTCCTCATACGTTCCCCTCTAGACCCTTTAGTGTCTTTGTTGCATTCCTTTGGATGCTCTCTAACACCTTTTTATTGTTCTTCTTGCTCTGCAAGGAGGAGAAGATCCCCGAGAGCCAGCCAGGGACTCCTTGTGACCTCATGTGGGAGGGACCTAGTAATCCCAGAGTGCTGGGCAGCAGTGCTGGAGATGGGGAGAGCCTGTACGACTTTGTCCTGCGGCCTCCGAGGGAAGCGTGCAGTTTTTTGGCAGAAACCCTCTTGCTGTGCGTGCCTGTGGCTGTGTGCCATAAGCAGAAGGGCCCAAAGGGGCCCTGGGAAGACATGGCCAAGGCCTCAGGGGCTGATATGAAACACCAGTGCCAAGCCCACAAGACGCAGTGGATGCAGCTGGCAGTGGCACTGTGGAAACCCCAGTAATGTGTGCTGGGGCTGGAGAAAGTGCTCCAGGTGAGGAGGTGCACAGTGATGGCACAGCGACGGACTGGGACATCCCGGTGGTGATGTCCCCAGCTGGTGGGCCGTGATGTGCCCGGCAATTGTCTGTGACATCCTGCTGATGTGCTGGGCTCTCTCCAGGTGACGCTTTGTAACTGTGTGGCCCTCACTGCTTAAATCTGGGCACGGCAGCTCAGCCCAGTGGTCTGTGCCTCCCCTCCAGCCGAGCGGTTGTGCGAGGACTGGAGTGCTGTCTTAGGCGTGCCTTGGTGCTGTGTCGCGGTCTCAGAGCTGCTTCGTTTAGCTCTCAGAGGTTCACGTCCCCAGAATCACCTTGATTTTCTCCCAGCCCTGGTCCGACCAGGCAGCTGGGACATCCAGGAGGAGCACCTCTATCTTCCCGTGGAGGGATTCTCCTTGAGGAACCCTCCCCAGGCCAGAGAATGACAGTGGCCACTCTCTTCCTCTTCCAGAGCGACATCCGCTGCTGCAGCATCTGGACCAGGGAGCGCATCGTCACCTGCTGCTCCCCACAGCCCACCGCAGCTCGTGGCAAGCATGGCCGCGGCATTGGACACTCGCAGCATTGGACACATACCT
Source organism: Aythya marila (assembly GCF_965140915.1). Lineage (NCBI taxonomy): Eukaryota > Metazoa > Chordata > Aves > Anseriformes > Anatidae > Aythya > Aythya marila. The sequence goes on along the minus strand of NC_139043.1, from coordinate 63,638,551 downwards.
GCACACCTGGGGCAGCCCCGCGTTCACTGTGCCTTGCTGCCACCGATTTTCCTTGCCGTGCATCCAGCGGTGTGACTCGGGCTTGGGCCCGAGTGCCCCCTCTGCAAGCGGAGGCTGACATCGATCGTGAACTCAGTGCAGGCTGATGACAAGTTTGAGGAGCTGGTCATCAGCCCATCGGCAGCGGCATCCATCAACGCCGACAGCTCCTCTGAGGCCCAGGCAGCGTGGCCGTGGGCTGCATGGGTGGCACCCAGCCCTCTGGTGGGCGGCCTCCCCGCGGACACCTGGGGCCAACTCTTCCGTGAGCACCCTGCTCTGCTCTGGCCCCTGCTCTCCTGGGTGCGCCGGGAGCTGGGGTGCATCTGCCAGACACAGTGTTCGGAGGTGCTCCTCTTGGAGAATGCCATCAGGAGACCCTGCACCTGGTCGGACTGGAGGAAGAGATGCTGCTGCAGCTGGTGGAGGAAGACCTCGGCAAGAACGCGGCAATGTTTGTGTGTCACTTCCTGGACGTCCCCATGCAGCGGTGCAGCAGGGAGGCCCACCGCCTGCTGGGCCTCAACAAGCTAGGGAGGCCAGCCCCAGGCCAGAAGCCGGCCCATCCGGCCCCGACGGAATGCCTCCTGCACCTGTGCCCTCTCTCCATCCTGCCAGCTCCAGCAGACTCCAGGGATGAGGCACATCAAGAGATGCCCTTTGACGGAATGCCAGCCGCCCTCACTCCCCGCCAGCTGCAGTCCCCATGGAGCAGGCAGCACCTGAAGAGGAGCCACAGGAGGCTGCAGCAGGGCCCTCCACCACCAGGCGGGGCAGGGGCTGCCCACCGCAGCTGGTGGCAAGCATGGCAAGCAAGGAGGGCCGACACCAAGCCCGAGTGCCCCTTCTGCACAGTTCCGTTTAACAGCTTCATGAACGGTCTGGATGATCACATTATCACAGAACTATAGTGGTTGGAAGGGACCTCGAAAGATCATCGGGTCCAACCCCCCTGCCAAACCAGGTTCCTCAGAGCTGGCTGCCCAGGTAGCCATCCAGACAGGCCTTGAATATCTCCAGAGAAGGAGACTCCACAACCTCCCTAGGCAGCCTATTACAATGCTCCGTCACCCTCACCGTTAAGAAGTTCTTTTGCATATCAGTGTGGAACTTCCTGTGTTCTAACTTGCAGCCATTGCCCCTTGTCGTATCTCCACAAACCACTGAAAAGAGGTTGGCTACACCCTTCTGTCCCACACCCATCAGATATTTATCTGATGGGATCCCCTCTAAGTCTTCTCTTCTCCTGGCTGAACAGACGCAGGTCTCTCAGTCTTTCCTCATAGGGAAGATGCTCCAGGCCCCGTATCATCTTTGTGGCCCTCCACTGGACTCTTTCCAGGAGATCGCTGTCTTTCTTGTACCGGGGTGCCCAGAACTGGACACAGTACTGCAGGTGAGGCCTGACCAGGGCAGAGTAGAGGGGGAGGATCACCTCCCTTGACTTGCTGGCCACACTCCTTTTAATGCATGCCAGGATCCCATTAGCCCTCTTGGCCACCAGGGCACACTGCTGGCTCATGGTCAACCTGTCATCCACCAGGACCCCCAGGTCCTTCTCCGCAGAGCTCCTCTCCAGCAGGTCATCCCCCAACCTGTACTGATACTTCGGGTTGTTCCTTCCCAGATGCAGGTCTCTACACTTGCTCTTATTAAATCTAATTTGGTTTCTTCCTGTCCATCTCTCCAGCTAGTCCAGGTCTCGCTGAATGGCAGCACAGCCTTCTGGCAGGTCCGCCATTCCTCCCAGCTTTGTGTCATCGGTGTACTTGCTGAAGGCAGACACTATTCCCTCATTAAGGTCGTTGATGAAGATGTTGAACAGGACAGGACCCAGCACCAACCCCTGGGGAACACCGCTAGTCATAGGCCTCCAGCCAGACTCTGCTCCACCGATCACCACCCTCTGAGCTCACCCTTGAGGCATTGTCCTGCCCCAAGAAGGGATGGGTAACTCTTATCCAAGCAGGGACCAAAGAGTCCCTGAGGGCACAGCCTATATGATTCCCTGCAAACCCCCTGAGACCTGAAGAGTGCCAGTGTCAGAAGGAACACAGGGAAAGGACAGCAGTCACGTGTCCTCTGGGTAGCCCTGGAAGCAGGTGTTCGCCTGCTCAGCCCATCAAGGCAGGGTGCTAAGGCATGACAAGGTCTCTGAGCTGTCCTTAGACCTTGACTCAACCTCTAGATTTTCTCTAGACTGTTTCTGAGGTTTAGGTATTGATGAGTTACATAGCCCTCCTTATCACCTTCCTTTATCACCTTCCAGCTACATTCACAGCTACATCATGGTTTCTAGGGAGAAAAGGAAAGATGGGAGGGCAAAAATATCGCCAAATGTCCTGGGCTTTTTCTACATGTTGTGGGTATGGTCTTTCACCATTTTCCTAGAGGTCAGTCCTTTTTATTAAATTCGGTTAGGCTTGTGGCTTATTTGTGGTTGCTTTCTTGAAATCCCCAACTTGATACAAAACCAGTTGCTTCTGAAGACCCCTCATAAGTTTTTGATAGATTCAAACCTTGCTGAAGACCACAAAGAAGAAAAAGCACTCCACACAGACTGATGAAGGTGATCTTTAAAGCCAAGCACTTATTTGTGATTATGGCCAGGCACCGTAGATCCTGTCACAACTGATATCTGACCTCTGGATTTCTGTGGAAGACTGAGAGTTTTCTGTAGTTTGGTACACAGTCATCTCCCCCCAAACTCGTCAGTTCAAGACCTGGGTCAGTAATTGTTTGCCTGTTCTACCAAAGGCTCTACTTAGCCTTCGTGACCAGACTGGAAGGATAGTCATTATTGCACTGTGGTGACAAGGACTCTTCTCATTTTGCTTTAAGAGGAAAGTGGACAGGGGAAGGATGACCCCCACTTAAACTGTAATGTATGGTGCCTTTTACCCTAAAACTCTTTAAAAATGGTGGAAGTGATCTAAACACATCTGAATATCTCAGATGAATTGTGGGCATCCCACTCTCAATCTCCCACACATTATACTTGTCCTACCAAGGTCAATATCCTGCAAAGAGACAGAGGGGCAAAACATGAAATTGCTTTTCCTGAGGGACTGAGCATGCCAGTTTCATCAGGAAAAGAGAAAAAAATCTGTTGCTTACTGCTCGGGAATTTATCATAAACAGGTAGGTCTGAAAACCATTTTCTAGCAGTGCACAGCTACAAACACAATATTATGTCTAGAAACCACCCATGGCCTCAGTGCTGAAAGATGCAGAGGGGCCTCAGCATGAGGAACGTCAAGTTCTCATGTTCCAGACTGCGGTTTCCTTACACCTTTCCATTTTGGCATAACTTTGCAAAGCCACTCTCCATTTTTAATATTTAAATGTTAGCTGATGCACCAAGAATATTCTTGGAAAATGGTGTAGCTGCAATTTCAATAGGCATAGCTGAAAAGGAGGGAAGTAACGTGGCTGTATAGCTCATGACAAATAGGGCGATAAGCTACATGAGCCAGGAAGTTCATTTTTGCCTCTCCTAGAGAGTAAGTCTTATTTTTGCATCAAACAATAAAGATGCTAGTTAAAATTAGATGATTCATCTTGATTCAGTACAGGTTTTTTGAAAAAAAAAAAGCCTCTCTGACCAAATTCTTTAGTGGGCAGGAGAGCCTTTGTTAAAAACAAAAAGAAAACAAAACAAAAACACAAAAACCACCACAACATGCACACACATTCACACACACTTAAAAGTTACTGTTTTTTTCCCTGGAAAATGTGGTTTCCCTAATTGAGGGTTGAAAAAAGAAAAAAGCTTTTCAAGCATCCCACTTGATTAGTCATTTCAGGGTGGGTCAGTCTTATCATATCACGTGATGTCCAGTAATGGTGATGCAATGAAACAGATGCTGTCCAAATTTTGTGCCACCAATCAGCAGCAAAACTATACAAATCAAACCATGGTCCTTTTCTAGAAATTCCAAAACATGCCATCTCCTCCAGGCTCTGTGTTTAATAGTCTCAGCCTTCCCAAACAAACTAAATACATAATTTCTTCTTCAGAAGAACATGGAAAGAACAAACTTCAGACTACTGAAAACCCAGCTGAACTGAAATCCTCCTTGCTTATAGAAAGAGGGGCACTCCACCTACTTGAAAGAAGAGGTGCAATAAAATAGGATCTCCACACATTGATTGCAGTCTGGCAGTATTTATTTTCTGGTAACCACTACAGTCCCTAGAATCTCCTATTGAGGCAGTATCAACCCTCCAAGACACTGTATTATCCCTGGAAATTTTCACCCAAGAAAAGTAAGATCACAAAATGTTTCTCATTCTATTTCTATTTTGTATATTTCTCATCTAACTAATAAGTGGATAAATAGAGAGGCAAGAGTAGTGCACTGTACTGTTAAAGTTAATAGCTACTTACAAGTCTATATAAGCTTCCAAAATTGCTTGAAATATTTAAGTAAACCCTAATGGGATTTTCCCTATTGGGATAATGTTCTCCATCTTGCATTGCATTTTAAAACTATGTAGATGTGTTTTTTATAGCTAAAGAAATGGTTTCCAGAGATGAATTCTTTTGTGTGTGTAATCAGTGCAGAAAGAAAGAAAAGCAATGTTTTCAAAATACAATCCGGATCTCATGGCTGTAATGAAAGGACAGTTACCTGATGGCAGTGGTCATGTGGCAATAGAGATAACAGCAGCAGGGTCAACAGGTGCTGTCTTAAATAAACCTCCTGAAATGCAGATAACTCCAGATAACTCACTTTTAACTCCAGAAGTTTGTTCAATTGCCACAAAGTGTACTCGTCAAAGAAACCAAATGATCTACACACACAGTTGTGTCAAAGCTGAATCCTCCCAGGACATACCCTCCATGCTTCAGGAGATTCGTATTCTCTTTTGCTGTGAGCAGTGATGGTGACTGTGTAAGGCTGAGACAACAGAAGCTTACTTGAAAACAGCTTTTTGCCCTCTAGCATCTGATGAAGCAAGTGTATGGTCTGTTCGGAAAAAAATTAGGACTACAAGACATTTTGAAGGGTCTCCAAACGCTGGCCCTGGGGGATGGTCTGTGAGTTAGACTGGACAAAGCCTGGGGTAAAACCCAGCAGAAGGTAATGGGGTTTAAATCCCTGAAGAAATCAAGATTGGAGCAATTTAGTGTTGGGCCTAAGTAAGTGAAATAGAGAAACAGACTTCTGGCAGGTTTTCAGTGGAGGAGGAATAGGTGTTTTTTTCCAATAGCTGAGGTAGTCTAATTTACAGTAGACTGACAGAGCTGATGAGGGCTTGTGAAGGCAAACATGCTGATACCATTTTTTATTTTTTTTTGCATGACACCTTTCCTAGGTGGTCAAAGGTCTCAGCAAGGTTTGCAGAAAACCTGCAATATTACCTTTTTGTACCCTTGGCCTGCTGTTTCACAGCAAGTCCTTTCTCCACCAGTCTTGATGAACAGCAGCTGATGTCTGAAGGCTGAGTCTGGCTTGCCCAAAATGATACCCAGGAAATGGCTGCCAATATTTTTTGTTCATTTGTTTGTTTTTATTTTTATTTTTATTTTTATTTTTATTTTTTTAATATCTCAAAACAGAGAATGTCCTTCAGTCCCTGTAACCATGCACTCCCAGATCCTCCTTAGAAGAAACTCCCCATGCTCGGTGTGAGGCATGGCAAGTTAAATCAGCTGAGCAGAAAACAGCAGTGACACAAGAAAGATGTTAACCTGAATGATGACTGCTGTATGCAAATGGTTTTAGGAACAGGAAAAGCAGGAACTGAGACCTGGCAAATGAAGTCTGAAAGAGAACAGAAATTTTATTTCCCTCAAAACAAACAAGGAAACAAACCACCACACACATGCACACACACAAACAACAAAACGAAGTTTTAACCAAATATTTAAATAGCCCTTTACAAATACAAATTGGGGCAGCTTATCGCAGTCAGAAATGGACGTGTCATCTTTATGCGTTCACACAAATGAGGCTTAAAAACTCCATAATATTACTCTCTGCAACCTTTACTGGAGTCATCAAAGATCTGCAGTCATGTGATGCTTAATTTGGGAATGAAACACATTTCCTGGATTGCTTTTTTTTTTTTTTTTTGTATATATTGTTTAAGAGAAATAGTCTAGTCACATTAAACGTTTGACCTCATGATTTCAGCCAGGTGAATGTATGAAACAATATAGAACAAGTGATCAACCACTCTGCTTTGAAGAGGCATTTGCTTAAGATTTTTGGAACAAAGTGGCAGAGTCTTACAAATGCACCATGTTGTAGTGACATGCTGTGTACTTAAGCAAGGTCCATTTACATGCAGCCTATTAGGTTTAATTTTCTGTTTGCAAGACTGAATGCAATGAAGGAATGATTCTTGAGTCTTTAATTTTGTCACCATGTCAAAATGATTAAATTCTGAGGTTCAGAAATGACCATATAACATGTGAGGTCCACAACAGCAATGCTGGCTTTTCCACATTTCTCTGTAACATTTAACATTTTTTGTAACTTTTCTGCCTGCAACAGTATGAATTAAAATAACTTTTTGGAGAAGTACTGGAATCTAGAAACATTCTATAAGGTAATTTGGCAGAGAATATTATCGCAGCAAAAAAAAGAAATTGCTTTTCTAGGCTTAAAAATAGCTAGTATTAACAGGTCTCTAATCTTGCACATATCTGTCGTTTGGGCAATGTAGTCATAAAATTGAGCACTAATCACTTGCATTCTGATGTTTCCATTTCTTAATAATTTAAAGTGCTTGCCAAGCATAAGGAAACTTAAAATCCAGAGATGCTCTGATCCTGTGTCAAAGAGGAATCAATCATTTTTCAATAGATGATGTCCAGGAACAATTCCTGCCAGAATCTCAGTAGGAGGCTCTGAAGGCATATTTTGTGTAAGCAGAGGCAGAGGCCAGCTTATTTTACAGCCAGATTAAGTTTTCAAAGTACCTGCTTTGAAGTAGCAACAGCACTCTCATCTTGCTTTCTGTAATTCCAGTATTGGGTTATTTACCTTCATTCATTTCCAGCTCTCAACTGCAGCGCTTCTGAGTGGCTAACAGCAGTTTATTTTGTAGGAAGGATGTTAGCCAGTGAGCTGCTCATGGATTTGATCACCCATCTGTGGCTTCTGTGTACTGAAAATCAGTGTGGACTCATGGAATCCCTTGGGCAGGAAGGGATCTCAAGAAGTCTCCAGTCCCACCTCTTGCTCAAAGGATCAAGGCTGAGTTCAGACCATGTTGCATGTGACTTTGTCCAGATGGGTGTTGAAATCCTCCAAGGTGCTGACCTCTTCTTGGTAACCTCCACTTGCATCCCAGAAGGCTGCATTGAGGTCCTGCACTAGGTGACCCTGCCATGTTGCTTTGGCCTGAGGAGCCAAGTTGGATGTTGCTGTACAACCAAACATTTGGGCAGCATTATATACATTCAAAAACTTCCCCTACTTTTGGGTCATGTCTTCCTCTGTCTCATGTCTTTACAAATGTTCATTGTCAGTGGAGAGGATGTCTTCTGGAGGTTGGAGGAGACCTACAGATTCTCTCAACTGGATTTATATTTTAAGATGGAAAAGATATAGGAGGGTGCAAACACACCACAGTCATGATAGTAGGACACCACACATAAGCCTTCTGAGGAAGAACAAAATACTTCAGAAAAACAAAAACACACACAACTTTTATCACCTCTTTGCTGAAAGTGACTTGTCTTTTTGTTTTCTACTCTTACAGCTGTGGAGTTGGACAGGCAACGGAGAAAACCTTCCCTTCCCAGAAATTTTAACCAAGCTGGATGAATTTCTGAGAGACAGCTTAAGTGGCTGGGAAAGATAATCAGTGCTAGGGTGAATGCTTTACTACACTGACTCAGACATTGCTCAGTTAATGTTATGTCCCTGAAAGATCCCAGCACAGCCCTTGTGGCTTTACCCATTGGTTTACTTCACTGGATATCAGTTCCTGGTAGGACCAAAGTGGAAACAGAAGAGATGCAAGCACAGACAGTAGCAAGTAATATGGGCCTCCACAGCTGAGCTGTGCTGTACAATAAAAGAAAGCAAAGAAGTATAAACTAGGCATTAATACATTTAAGCTGGAAAGTGGAAGGTGTCTAATTATTAAAAAAGGGAGATTTTGCAACATCCTTTTCATAGGAGCAGCAGGAGGGAAAATAACATGATTATTTTTAAGATGGAGCAACTCTATGCTTGTGAAAGAGAGTTATGTTAATAAAAGAACTAACTGTGGCAGGAGGGACATGGCCCTCATGTTCCAAGAAATGATCCTTGATCCATCAAAAAGATGTTTAAGAAATTCATATAGGGCAAAATAAATTCTTTTTTCTATTTTCCAGAGGTGTGTTATGCAATAAATGCCTGTAATATGAATGAGTGTGTAATATGAGTGTCTACTCATAGCTTCAAATGCAGAACACTTCATTGAGGAATGCAGCCTCTGTCTTTTAATTTGGCTTGTGGTTAATGAAGCCCTGGGAACATTTTCCTTGCCCAATTAAGTATCAGTTCAAACAAAGTGTTTGAACATAAGTGTCATGTTTCTGGGTCTTACAAAATAGAAAGAAAGAAAGCGAGGGAGGGAGGGAGGGAGGAAAGGAGGAAGGAAGGAAGGAAGGAAGGAAGGAAGGAAGGAAGGAAGGAAGGAAGGAAGGAAGGAAGGAAGGAAGGAAGGAAGGAAGGAAGGAAGGAAGGAAGGAAGGAAGGAAGGAAGGAAGGAAGGAAGGAAGGAAGGAAGGAAGGAAGGAAAAAGAAAACCTTCAAAAACAACTGTGTTGATGTTGTCTACTATTGGGTAAAATGTCTTGGACTTTGCGGTTTGGGATTTTTTGACCTGTTTGCACCACAGAGTTACCAGCATCTAAGGCACATCTGGTGTTTTCATTTTGTCTTATGTACATGTATAAAATACATAAATATGTATTTTTTTAAATGTGACTGCTAGAACACTTACCCTGTCCTCTCTCACTGCTGGCACTGGCACAATTCAAGATGCACCACAAGAACCTCCCCATATCTCTGTGTGGGTGTTCTGCAAAGCCTCCTTTACGTCTTTCTGGCCTTCTACTGAGAGGTGGTCTTCTGCAGCCACCGAGCTAAAGATCAGTGATACACTACTTACCATCAGGGTGTGCTATTGGGAATTCAATTTAATCCCAATCTAAAACAACAGTCCAGATGGTCGATCTATAGCTGTCTAACTGGGTAGTGTTCACCACAGCTACTAATTACCTTTCTCTGCTCTTAGTTGTCTGTAAAACTGGCTTAATTTCCGTCTGTCACAGACTTGTGGACAAAGCAAAAGCAGTAGGTTTCACATATGTTACATGTTTCATGTAACAGTCATAAATAAGCTAGGAAGCACAGTCAGGATGAAATGACTATTCTATAGGGATAAAGCTTCTAGTAAACTACATTATCTGCAAAGTCAAAAGGTAGGTTGAGTAGGGTTTTGCAGGGGCATAAACCAAGTCTACTACTATACAACATTTTACTAAATGACCTGATGATAAAGTATGGTATTAAATTTGCAAATGACACCAAGCTGGGAAGGAGGGCAAGGTTAGAATTCTAAAAAGGCATGACAAATTGGAATCATATTACAGAATCAAAACACTTCTCAATATGGACAAATGCAAGGTATGCAGACACAGAGGAGTAATTACTGTCTGTACAGTAGGAAATCACATCAGTAGGAAAGGGACTACAAGCTGAACATGCATCAACAATGTTGTAGAGCTACAACAAAAGCAAAAGCTGGGCTGGATAGACAAAAGGATAACCTATAAGACACATAGATGGAAAAATCCAAACATTTTGCTACAGCATGAAGTTCTGTGTCTAGCTAGAAAATGCAGCTTTTGAAGAACAATTGAATTTATTTGTTTCTCCTAAAGAAGGGATGGCTAAGCAGGGCCATCGCAGGTTTCTAAGTCATGAAATGCAATGGTGAAGGGAATAATCATTTTTTCTGTACCCAAAGGGTACAAATGATTGTGGCCTAAATATCAGCAGGGAAACACCATGGAGTAAGGAAAGTAAAACATGGGCTAGATAATCAGAGGAGGCAGTGAGGTCTTCAGCCTTGGTGGTTGCTAGGAGCAGGCTGGTTAAGCACTGATTGGGAATGATACAGAGCTGACTCAGCTGTGGAGTGGGACAAGCAGGGTAGACGGTCTCCTGAGCTACCATCCTACCATCCAGTCCTGCAAGCTGAAACTCACTGACATGGTAAAACCAACACTGGGAAATGGATGAGTTCAAAACTATTTTAAAAATGAGCCCATCCCACTTCAAAGACACTACAGCTTCACAACCCTATTTCATGCCTGCCTGGAAACATCGTACAGCTGTACTGTGGGGAGATTGAGTTCTGTGATACCACTTAAAAGCGATTGCCAGAAAGCAAAATTTAATGCTTCCAATTCAATGGCAGCAATAAAAAGTTTCTGTGTTAGTCTCTGTTTTTTCACCATTGCAATATAACCAGGAAAACATTTTTTTCCACATCTTAGGTTGAAACATTTGACCTTAAGATAAGAAGAGAAGCAGTAATGAAAAGACACGGAATTTCGTTTGTGTTGGTTTATGTGTTGGAACATGAAAAACATAGTAGGTATGTCAGAAGGACCTAGAAGAACACAGAAACCAGGTCCTTCGATAACTTCAGAGGCTGTCATCAAGCATGACTGCCATATAGAAAGTTTTCAGTGTGCTTGGGCTCCTTTCAAGTCCCATGCAGACTTAACCAAATAGCAACGTCAATCTGAGGACTATGGGAAAAAAATGCAAGATCAAAATTAGCCCTGTGGATCCTGTGGTCACCAGATCCAGGTATTCATAGCTAGAGCTGTTCCCAGCACAGCTTTGACAGCTGGAGAGCTGCTGTCCCCAAAGGCTTTGTTAGACAAGGCTCTCTCATGGTGTGAAAGACTGAGAGGGGAACACTTCCATGAGTAAGTCCCAGTAGAGCATCTTTTGGGCCATCTCTATGTGATATGTGATGTGTGATACAAGATATGTAGCAAAACGCCTCTCAGCAAAGACTGAAGATTTCCTAGTACATTATACCACAGCAGACTGCTACAGTGTGGATGAAAGAGATTTCCTCTCTTCGTACCTACAACTAGTTTCAGTGTCAGCAGAACCAGTAAACAAAATCCTGCACAGGAAGGTATTGCCAAAGCGGTCAACATAATAAAGGTCCAATAGGTTTATGAAGCTGCATGAGCAGGATTTTACTTTAAGTAAGATTTCTGGGCTGAAAAGACATACAAAGCCCTGGAATGCTTTCATTGCAACCAGATGATATACAAGGCAGGGGAAACGTCAAGTGGGAAACAGTTAAGAGATGGAGGTCAAATATTAACCACTGAGGTGGTAATATCTGGATGTTTAGTAATTCTATGTAAGAAGAAGTGAAGAGGTCTCTCAGAGAGAGTCCTTCATTTTCAAGTTAAAGAAGTGCATAGATGATGGAAAAACTTGTTCACTTCTTACAGTAACAAAATCAAGCAAACTCTTGTTGTCTGAATAGCAAATTATTGTTGTCCGAATAGCAAATTCTTGTTGTCCGAATAACAGTTCTTTTGATGATCAGCACCTTCTATATTTGAGTGTTAAAATTTTTCGTCTGTCTGATGGTTAAGTTGATGAGGTTTACAAATCAGTCTTTCAGCTCATTAATACATGACATCTCCTAGACCTTAATGTGGCAATATCTTCTTTTTCTCCTGCTTCTTTTTAGAGCAGTGAAAGCATAAAATGGCATTCTCTGTAGTGTCAGAATTGAGTTTAATGAATTTACAGCTGCTAATTGAAAGAGAGCTTATTTCACAATTTCTGTGATCAGAAGCATAAGGTGATGTGAATAAGTCTGGTTCTCCATTAGCCCCAGCTTATATTGCTGTGGACAGTAATAATGCCTTGACAGCCCTCACTCAGAACTTGAGAACATTTTTACCTATTATATGACAATTCCTGTCAACTATATTCTCCTAATTCAAGGTATACTGCAAATGATTTCATCAGTGTGAAGTCTTACAGTGATTAGTCTGAGTGTCAGACCAACAAAAAATGGAAACACGATGATCAGAACTGCGTAGTCTTCCAGGCATATCTGGCATATTTCTATTCCATGTAACTTTTTGATTTTGGCAATGAGGTTCCTCTGGGAGCTCTCTGCATATGGAAGATGCTTTTTTTTTCTTTTTTTTTTTTTTCCTTTTTTTTTTTCTTCTTTTATCTTGATGTAATAAAAAAAATCTTTGTAAAGGATATTATTTTCTTTTTACATATGGGATGCTAAACCAGAGATCACTCACCTATGAGTGATCATGATAGATTTGGGAAGCTAAGAGGAGCCAGGAGGAGCCAGAGTCAGCCAGGTCTCTGAGGTCCCAAATAGTATTTAGTTTCCTAACTTCTTGCTGAGTGCAACAGAAAATAAGCTGTCTAAAGAACTTTTTTTTTTTTTTAATTATGTTTTGGTATAATCTCTAGACTTTTACAACCACATTCTAGGTTAATGGAAGGTTTACTTAAAACACGCTTTTATACTAACACATAAAACTATCTGCAAAGACCTTGCTACTAAATATTTGGGGAGTAGTAACACTATCAGACAATAAATTCCTTAGTTGCTATCTCAGTTAAAATAACCCCCTTCTCCCATCCAAAATAAATGGACTGTCCAAAAGAAAGAAATATATCTCTGATGAACAATTTTAAGGCTCCTCTTGCATATGCTACCTTTCTTGGTAGCTACCTGAAGGTGAAGTCCTTACGTGTAATACATATAAATGAGTAGAAAGAGAGAATGATGAAAAGATACAAATTTCTCTAAGTAACTGGAAAAAGGGTCAAGGGAGGAAACATTTTGTTGTCTTGAAGTTGGTTTGAAGCAGTTTTTGAAATGTCTTATGCTTTAATAATATGGCTGGGGGAGTGGGAAGTTTTTGCCTAGAATAAAACTGGAAGAATGATTCACCACATGTCTGCAACTGTTCCTTGATCCTAGTTAAGTTTGACACCACTAACACCTATGAGTCAGTGGAGGCTCCTTGGGATGGGCTTTGCCTGCCCGGTTTTGAGCCTGTTACAGTAGGATCTTTACCCAAGGCTGGAAGTTGGCTTCCAGCATTGCCTGTGTCAGTTTTTCCTACCCACTATCAAATACCACCGACCTCCACTAAGAGCAGGGATCTATTACTATATCCCATGATCTCTGCAATACAGCTATAACAGTCTATACTTTATTGTTTATGTCCAGGACCTTGATACCATTTATCACTTCTCTTTAACCATGACAATGGATATTCTCATAGGGACTTTGACATGATGTTGAAGATGAATGTCTGGACTGGTCAACGTAGCCTAAAAAAAAGACAGCATAAATACCAGCCTGGGAAGGATTTGCATGCCATGCCTGAGGATCCTTTGCTCTCCTTGTATTTAATATGCTTTGTGCTCAGGCTTAGGCAACAATTCTGCTTCTAAACAAATATAATGTAATTCTGAGATTTGGCAAAGTAGAAAACAAGGGAGTTCTTCCATATATGATTCCATGTTTTTCACATCTTACAATATGTCTTTTAATATCTTGTTGAGATCCAAGATTGCTCAGCCTCTGAGCAATTGTTCAGCTTTCTATCTTAACTTGGCCTACAAATCCCTAGGCAACTGTTACAACGTTTAAGTTTTTGGCTTATGAGCAGGGTTCTATCTTCTGGAGCCATTTTCCAAAAAATGTGATGAACAAATAGTAATGGGAGTACTTGGAAGCATATTTGATGTACTTGCTATGTTTATCCAGAATTAGAATACTTTACAGTAGTCCTCATGATTTATTTTAGTCCTATACCTAAACCTAGTTTTGTGTTTTGCTTTTATTTTATTTCCTTTTTGGGCTGGAGGTGCGGGTGGCTTGTTAATGACTATCTTACTTAGCAGTCTTCTATACACAGCAGTAGGATTTAAGGCTGGATGTTCTGCAAAGTGAAACCATTTTTGACAGCCACTTTTCTACAGATTTAAGCATCAGCCACCATCTCCGATCAAGTTATTTTATAAAACCAGCAAGAAGTCCCCTTATTAAAAGATAAACATTACCAAATAATATTAGCAAATAATTCAATATATGTGTAAGCAAGACCAGTTTAAACTGTTTGCCAATAATCATGGCAAGTCATCAACAGGTCTGGAATGGAAGACAGATTTTTATGTGAAAGCAAGTGTGGATGTGTCTTCCAGATTTCACTTCAAAGTATTCATTGCAACATGAAACATTGCACAATGTTAACAGATAGTCCAGATAAGAAAAATAACAAGGTTTCAGACAAATCTGTCATGCTTGCTGTGTACATATTAATTGTAACAAATTGACACCTAAACTAAGACCAGCTTTGGGAATTCATTCTCAGAGCACACAGACAAGTAAGGCATTTGGTAAGCATTCAGTGGATGGTCAAACAATTCTGCAGAGCTCTTTAGAGGAAAGATTATCTGCTAAAATTTTTACTTTGCTAAAGGTGATAAGTAGTTTTCCATGTTACTCAGTCTGAGTAAGCAATCTCCACAGTGATATTACCTGGAAAAGCAATGATTAAGGGTTAGCTAACATCCCTGTCAATCATATATAGTCATTATTGTTGGTGGTGACCATGGGCTTCTTGTGTAGAGGGATGATTTTATTCCTCATTTATTTGCTTCAGACTGAATTACTGCAATGTACCTTGTACACACTTACATCTGACACTTTTTCTGAAGCCAAAAGCAGTATGGGATTCTGGTCAAAGCTGCTTACTGAAGGCTACATCTTTCCAAGGTCCATCATGCCCATGTGGCTGGAATTTAAACACTCATCTCTTAAATGCTGAGTAGAGTTTTGTCATATTGGGTTTTGTTCATAAAGCCTTTAATGGGGCTGAAACTTATTTATCTTGGTCTGTATCCCTTCCTGTGCTATGTGGTTTACAGTTACGGTCAGAGTTGGATTCCTATTCACTGATAGTGTATATAGCTTTCTTTTGGAGAAAGAGAAAAAATCCACTGACATTTTGCTTTCTGGCTTTTTTGAATATACACAGCAACTCTGTTGCATCTGACTTCAAAATATGCACTAATTTTTTAGCTGTTTTTCCTTTGATTTATTAGTGAATGGACAGAAACAGCATTTCTGGAGTGGATTATTTATTTTTGAAAAAAAAGTCAGGGAGCATCAACAGGAAAAAATGTTTATGAAATGCTTACATAAAAAGCTTTATTGCTTTTAATTGCCTTTAGAATTTATGATCTTAAATTCTGACATTGAGCACATCCTGTATGTGCTTATGTTGCCCTTGAACTTCTATCATGTCTTGAAAAAGGAGGGAAAAGTACATTGGTTCCAACAGTCATGCTCTTTTTCATTCAACAACTTGAAAAAGTTTTAAAATTATAAATACATTTTCATTTTTAAAATGTGCAAACATGATTCTCATCTTGTCTGCTCACCACTTGTAGATGTAACACTACAAGCTCAAATTCTCTTTACAACCCTCTAGGATTAGAACTGTAAATGATTACATCCTTACCAAATCATAATCATGGGAGAAAAACAGAGGTCAAATTTAGAAAAAATAGTTCCTTCACTGCAGTCTGGGACTTTTAGCCTTCTTCAAACCTGTTCAAACCTCCTACCCATCTGTCTACTCCTCTAGTGTTTTCTGAGGAAAAGACTGGGTGCAGAAACATTTCCACTAGTCTTATAATGAGTTTTGTCTTTGAATTGTAACCTGTAACTTGAAATCTCTTACAAGTAATGCTGACTTTGGGACATATCATACCAGCTGAGGAGCAGCAAGGGCTAAAAGACCTAGTTGTTCATCTCCTTCTTGCAAGGAGCAGAAATATAGACCAGTAAATATTTCCAGGCTGCTACCACTCTTTAATTTGACAGACAGCTTCCATGATTACAGAGAATACCCATGGCCCAGCTTTCCTTAAAATCCTGCTTCTCCATTTGAGATTGTATACTTCTACATGAGAGACTCTTTATAATTGCCCAGAGAAGCTGTGGATGCCCCATCCCTGGAGGTGCTCAAGGCCAGGCTGGATGGGTCTTTGGGCAACCTGGTCTGGTGGGAGGTGTCCCTGCCCATGGCAAGGGGTTTGGAACCGTGTGATCTTTAAAGTCCCTTCCTACCCAAACCATTCTGTGATTCTATGATTCTAATTATATATGAATTTAATTTCTCTGTCAAGACCCTCTCTTAACTTGTGCCACCATTGCACAAACACTTTCCTGCAGGCCAGCATTTCTCCCTGGAAACATTAAAAAACATTGTGACATCCCATTTGTACTTTGCATTTTTTAAATCTGGAATTTGAATTTCCATTTGCAATTAATCAAGGCAGAAAGATTAGAATAATTCAAAGAGGATCATGAGGCTTTCATAACCTCAGAAGAATGAGAGAGAAGAGAGAGAATAGCTTTGCATGGCTTTGCTTTAAACTATTCTGAGGTATTACTTTGGGATAAGGTCTTTTAACTTTTAAGGTAGCTTTTCTAGTGCTGTAGTTATTGCTCTCTAAGGTTGCACTGTTATAATTTATTTGCAGGGACTTTTGGATGTCTCCATATTAAAATATTGGTTTTTTTTACAACAAAAGGCCTCATGTGACTGTTAAATCTGTAGGAAAGAAGTTCAACAAACTTGTTTGTTTTCAAAGGGTATATAAAAATAAAATGTTATGAAAGGGCTATTTGTTAGGAATTTAAAAATACTTCTGCCAAGAAAAATTACTTTTGGAAGCTGATGGCAAGGTCAATATTTAAAGCTTTTAGTCTTTAACTTTTTTTAAATAAGTCTTTTCAGTACATAAAAAGATACTCTATCATTAACCATCCTCTCTGAAGCTTCTGCTGCATTTTCTCTCTCATAAATCTGAAGAATGGTTGTAAGTCTCCATAAAGGAGGGCAAAATTTTAATAAGCCAGAAATGATATAAAAGAGCTGGAGGTGAAACATTTACTCCATCAGAGGGTCTGATATTTCAAAAATAAGTGGCCTTTTAAATGACACACAAGAATTTCCCTCCAGACTGGTCTTGTGAAATGTAGTGGCTTTGTCTCTGTCGTTGTGTGGGTTGGAAATCTTTTGGTATTTTTTTTTTTTTTTTAATTTCTAATCCAATTACTTTTTTAGGTGCAGTTTCATATCTATTGTTTGCATTACTTCCTTGGAAATAACAATACAGTGAGTGCTATATCCTCAGTGCAAAATAATAATAATAATAAAAAACTACTTTGTGGCCAGTAGATGAGGGGGCAAAGGAATCCTTCATGAGGAGGCATTAGAAGTGCAAGCCACTACAGGTGTTTAGCATGTCCCTTTTCTTTCAAGAATGTGTGGTAATGATTTCATTAAAGTGGTACTAGCAGAGTGGATACTACCTACATTTCTGCGAGGACCAGTATCATTCTTCCCATCCAGCATGGAATTCCTCCACCTAGGTCTTTTAAAACAATGCTGAACACTCAAATGTTTTGTTGCAAATCTGTAAATAACTATCTGCAGCCATAGCATAATGCTGCATAATGTTGAGTGCCATTGTACTGAAGAGCTTAAGTGCTTGTTATAATGTTTCAATATTTATTTTAATTACAAGAAAGGTTCAGAGGAAACCTGAGCATGAGCGCTAAGGTGCTGAGGAGTAGCTTGTAGTTTCTTGCCTGCCTGAGGATGGCAGAGCTACCCTGGCCTGGAAGGTTAGGTTTATTCTCATGCATTGTACAGTATGGCAATTTGCGTCTGGAAACTTCTTAGGTTGTTGGAGGAAGTGAAAAATAAATTTGAGGAGAATGCTTGGTCTCCCTAATTATATACTCAGGTGCTTTACTTAGTTCAGAGGTGGGTGAACACTCACTTCAGCTAGAGCAAAATACTTCCATATTAAATTATTGGTTATGAATTCAGAATGGGAATTTACATCAGCCACTGAGGTTATGTTTAGAAAAACCGCTTAAGTTTAAAACTAAAATTTGCCTGACTTTTCCAAGTCTCTGTTCTCTATATTCTTGGGAATTATATCTTTCTGGATCCCTTCTCTCTTTCTCTGTCTCTGGCTATCCATCAACTTCAAAAGTTTGAATAATAACTTAACAGCAGCTTTTACAGCTTGGATTCAGGTAACACTCTCAAGTGAGGAAAATTTATAGAGGCACTCAGAAGTAGAGCCATTCATGCCTCTGTATCAACTCAGCATTATTTTTTCTTTAATTGCTATCGTCATTAAAGAAGTAAATCATTTTCTCCAGCCTAAGCCACAAGCCTTTCTGCTTCACTGCATCAGAAACTGGAGTACTTGCTACAGAATATTGAAATTTTCGTTCTTAGAGGCTGTTGCTCAGTCTATATGGAAGTGAAAAGAGGTCAAGTAAATCAAAATTATTTTCCTCAGTGATCTGAATGGAGTCAACTCTGATGACTGAACTTTGTGATACTTTGGAAATGTCATTTGAATTTAGAAGACCTTGCTTTATAGTGACATTTCTGAAAATGTAACTGGCACTATTGACACTTATTTTCAGGATATTATATTATTAAAGAGACTAAAGTAGGAGACCATAAATTACTGTTCATTTTACAAAATAAGTCTGTCCACATGTATAGCTTATCTTGCCATATCTGAGGACTTTGTTGAAACTGTCTCTTCAGTCCCTTATGGGTCAAAATAGGAATATTATTATGTAACAAAACAGCATTTCAGTCCTGAATTCACTTGAAAATTGCATAGATTGGTTTCAAAAGAAAACCAGTCAATGTTGTGACATACCAATGAAAATGTAGGAAAGTTTTAAACCCTTCAGATTTTGTGGAACCATTTCATCAACTCCCTTTCTTCCTACTACCCATTTGTTCACACTTAGGGGAAATAGCGAAGGGGACCAAGGTGCAAGATTCACAGAATCACAGAATTTCTAGGTTGGAAGAGACCTCAAGATCATCAAGTCCAACCTCTGACCTAACGCTAACAGTCCCCACTAAACCATATCCCTAAGCTCTACATCTAAATGTCTTTTAAAGACTTCCAGGGATGGTGACTCCACCACTTCCCTGGGCAGCCTGTTCCAATGTCTAACAAACATTTCAACAATGTTCCAATGTCTAACAAACTATTCAACAGCCCAACCTTAATAAATCTCTTTGCTGTGCAACACTTCAGATCACTGTAAAGGTGTCAGAAACATTTTTGTACCCAGATACCTGTGGAGTCAGGAAAAGAAATGTGTTTCACAGGACCTTAGGCCCTAGGAGCTCTTGGTACATACCAGAAACAGAGGGCTACTCAGAGTGCCCAAGGTGGAGAATGATCCACGGAGGCAATTGGTGTCACATACCCATTGAGTGGTTCGTGGGGGCAATTGGTGTCACATACCCATCAAAGTGGTATCTTGGCTAAGCTGGGCATGCAAAGCAGGCAAAGGGTGAAGATAATTGCTGTCCTCCACCCCATGGTCTGGCTAGAGAGTGGACAGAGCCAGGTTCTCTGAGATGCCCAGGGAAGGGCAAGGAAGCAATGGCTGAGAGATGCAGCAGAGGAAACACTGGTTGGACGTAAGGGAAAAAAATGACCATGGGAGTGCTGCAGCTGTGGATGAGGAAAAGCTCCATCTGCAGAGATGCGTCCTTTGGAGATGCAGAAGACACAACCAGCCATGGTGCTGAGCAACCTGGTCTCTCTTTGGAGGTAGTTCTGTGTTGAACACTGCTGAACTTGAGGACCAGCAGTGCTTCCTTTTAGCCTCAAATATCCCATGGGTCTCCGTAGTGTTTGCACTGCATTGCACAGCGGAAGAAAGTAACCTGCACCTAGGCCCTCATGACAATAGGCTTTCTCCTGAAGCATCTTTCTTGTTGGACTAAAGACTCAAACATAAGATATTCAGATAATACAGAGATGTAAAGAATGAACAAAACATTCTCAAACCCTTACCATGCCAGATCCATAAGATGAAGGAAGAGAAACATCTCCAAAATAAAAATTGAGAACAGAAAACTCATTCAGATCCTCAGGTTATAGAAATTCTCCATAATGTTCGGTCATGAGTGCACTATGCAACATACAGTGAGAAAGCAGTTATTGTCTGAAAGGATTTAGTTTGTATCTTTAAGCCAGTCAGCATGCTTGACAACACTCAGTATTAAGAAGACAAAAGCTGTTGCTGTCTAAGCAGAACAGATTTGAGAAGCTCTCTTCCAATTGTTTATGGTATTGTGGGTTTCATCGTCATTTAAGAGAAAGCTCTAGCTAGAAAACATCCACTGTATCTGTAATGATGATATTGTAATAAGCTTAAAAGAGTGCAATTTTCTAAAATCCTCAAAAATGTTCTACCATATTTTCTTTTTGCAAGCTTCTTCCAAAAGTAACCGTCTTTACTACCTTTACACACTCTATTCCTGGGGAAAAACAAAACAAAACAAAACAAAGTAACTGTAGTGAGACAGGAGGAAATAAAGCCATTCATAAGAGAAGTGATGAACTTCTTCAAGCTGAAAATAGTCTGAAAAGAAGACAGGTAAATCCTTTCCTAAGCCATGGTATAAACAAAAGTTCCACTGTCTTTATTTACGATTCTGTGATTTATGATATCTCATGCTAACGTACGACTTTATGAATATCAGTTCCCTATGAGATACTCAAGCATAAATGATCAGTTTTATAAATCTGAAGTCCCACCTAGAAAAGAAGATCATGCTTGGTAAAATTATGATGTAAAAGTAAATTAAAAGCCTGACTTTATGAAGGAGTCCATGAGTAATGACTTTTTATACTGCTTAGGCTTAAAATTCCTCAATAACAGTGGTTAAAATGTTTTAAGTGCTAAATTACAAGTTAGCTTCCCAAACTAATTCAAGGGGATGGTACAGCAGATTGAAAACCAAAGTTTGCATCTTTTCCTTGAGAGACTGGTCCAAAGCCAGTTGAAGCTAACCAGAGTGCTTCCAGTGAACTTGCTTAAGCTTTGGAAGATAAATAATATGTAAGTGCTTATGCCTTTTTAATCCCCTTCTCCTCCCATGCAAGATAAACAGAGAAATAAGAAACCAAATTGCAGACAAAAACTTCAGATTGTTTGGTCTGACATGCAGAAGTGACACATCCTAAATATCCCATTTCAGCAATGTGGCTAATGATACGTTCAGTCTAAAGACAAGTATTAAAAACCATCTTTCTTACTAGATAGACAGTCCAACATTTTAGGCCGTAGTTCTTACAGAGGCATTGGGTCATCTTCCAGGAGAGCAAAGTCCTTTCTTGGATCTGTCCCAAAACTTCTAGAAGGAGGACCAAATATATCCCAAGGTGCATCAAGCACAGCATGGCTAGCTGGTTGAGGGAAGTGATTGTACTGCTCTACGCTGTGCTGATGCAGCCTCACCTCGAGTACTGTGTGCAGTTTGGGGCACCACAGTATAGGAAAGATATAAAACTGTTATAAAGCATTCAAAGAAAGGCAACAAAGATGGTGAAGTGTCTGGAGGTGAAGATGTGTGAGGAATAGCTGAAATCACTTGTGGTGTTCAGCCTGGAGAAGAGCAGACTGAGGAGAGGCCTCATGGCGGCCTGCAGCTCCCTCAGGAGGAGAGTGGAGGGGCAGGTGCTGAGCTCTGCTCTCTGGGGCATGGAGCTGGGACGGGGGAGGGTCAGGCTGGGTGTTAGGGAAAGGTTCTTCACCAGAGGGGTGGTGGGGCACTGGGACAGGCTCCCCAGGGCAGTGGTCACGGCACTAGGCCTGTCAGAGTAACCAATAAATGGTTACACAATGCTCTCAGACACATGGTCTGATTTTTTTGGGTGGTCCTTGGGGGACCCAGAAGTTGGACTTGATGATCCTTGTGGGTCCCTTCCAACTCAGGATAGTCTATGATTCTGCTTAATATACTTGCAGGAGACATCTGCAATACACCTGAGCTTTAGCTTCTTACTGGTAGCTCTAGGTGACTGCGTGCTGAGTTTGAGCTCTTAGCTTAGCTTCGCGAAGCCTGATCCCAGGATTTCTAAGTGCATAAACTACAATCTTACATCTTAACATGTCAAAAGACTACCTGAAACTAAAAGATGTTTTTGATGCTCACTTGTCTCAAAGATACTGATATCACAGGACAATCATCCAGTTTTGTAATTCTTTTATTTTTTCATTAAAAAAATGCAGTCACAGAGCAGGAAAGGTGGAGGAGGTGGAGTGGATGCAGAAGGTTTGTAGGAGGACAGAAACTCTGGAGAGCCTGGTCTTTTACTGCTGGAAGTGGGAAGGAGAGATAAAAGTGGGGTCTGTCACTGTTGGGAGGCAGCATCCTCATCCATACCCCAGACACTGTAACCCGCACCCCATGCTCAGCCTGATGCATTTGTGCAGTATTTTACATCTGAAGAGTGTGGGGTCATGCCTGCTTTAGGTGGTAGGGTTTGAACTATATGAAGTGAAGAATCTCCTGCCTAAACTGCTCTCTCTGCTAATCACTACAATTCCATAAAAATTAGTTTTAAAAATGCATTACATTTTAAACTGGTTTTGCAGGATTCGTGGCTACCAGATCCCTAGGAATTTAGGAAAAATAAAATAAAACAAAACAAAAGAAAGAAAAGAGAGAGAAAGAAAGGAAAGAAAAGAAAGAATGCTCTGAAATGTTGGGCATCTGCATCCTATAACAGAAAAAATGCAAGTTTAAAACTGCACTCCTGTCTGCTCTAGCTCATGATGCACAGACCTGTAGCAATGAGAGTGTTTCCCAACAGATTTCTGGGGATTTAGATGAAGTTCAGTGGCAGTCTTGGCGATAGATGCTCTGACGTAGTTGAATAATTGATGAAAACATCTGCTATGAAACGATTAGCTAGTCACTGAAATACACCTCCTGATCTTGCTTCTTTCATTAGAAACACTTGCAGAAACCAAACCCGAGCCCTCCCCACCACCTGATGCTGAGCTAATTGCCTCTTGCCTCACATGACAAACTTCTCTCCCCTTGCTTAATGCAAAACTGCTGACTTGGCTCCTTTTCCCCCACTCTGCTCTTCAGTTTTAACCAAGAGCTGAGTGCAATCCTTTTGAGGTTGCCAGTGTGCACACTCACTCTGACATTTCAGTATAGTACCATCTGATTTGTATGCACAATCTCTAAATATTAAATGTGACTCCTAGATCATTCTGATTTTTTTGTTGTTGCTTTGTTACAGCATTTTAAATTTTTATTTATTTATTTATTTTGAAGGAATCCTAAGCCTGGAACCTCAGCTGCAATGCAGTGAATGTTTACAATAAACTTCACTTCCCTAGCCCCCAAGCCCACTCAGTCCCTAAAAAGCCCAGACCATTACAGACGTATGCTGGTGGGCAGACCTGGAAAAAAAATGTCTGTGAGTACAAAGCCACATACACAATGAAAAATTTCTAGCTTACAGGGTGATAGTATAATTATGGTGTTTCAATTTATTATTATTATTATTATTATTATTATTATTATTATTATTATTATTATTATTATTACTTAGCTGTTGGAGAGTTGGAAGTGTTAGAACTAGCTACAGTCTAGTTTTGCCTAATGAGAAAGGTTAAGGTGTGGGACAGACTGAATCTTTTAGGTTGGAAAAGACCTTGGAGATCATCAAGTCCAACAGTCTGATGTGGAAAAGTTGGGCCATAACTACTGGGACTGGAAAGCTGGCCATAACCAAGATGGTCTCTGGGCAAATGTCTCTTATGGGTCCTTGAGTAAAATACCAAATCTAGATAAAAAATCTTTTGAAAAAATAAACAATTCTAATAAAAAGGAGCCTTCTTCTGAAAATTATAGGTAGGAAAATTCACATAGCAGATTTAGATAATTCCTTTTTTTTTTTTTTTTTTTTAGATTTTGTTTTCAGTGGATATAGGCTTTTTAGGACCTTGATATAGTTCATGTAGTGTACAATAAGCAGCTCTCATAAAATAAAACGACCCTTTTAAAATGCTGATTCACTTCTTGCAAAAGTTCTTTTAAAAACTACTAAAAGCATTCAAAACATGACTTGTCATTCCTCATCAGAAGCTCAGAAGCTTCAAAACACACTGAAATGGACATTTAGAATTTATTTATTTATTTATTTATTTATTTTGGGGGGGGGAGGGGTATGGAGGGGAGAGGGGAGGTTGTATCTGGGACAATTTTATCTGTTTCACACCCAATGGTGATCTCGGCGGACAACATGAGGGCTTCTCCCTGCTCCAGGAAGCCTGCTGATTTGTCCACAGAGGTTCAGCTGGGTGTCAGCACCTACTCCCAGCTGCTTGCCCCATTTGATGTAGACACATGACAAATGCCCTCATACTTCATGGCAGGATCCAGACATCGCCTCACTGGTCCTCCTTCAACAGCACTTCCTTAAATATCAGCTACCTATCAGTCATGGTCTTTTGAGCCAGCTTTCCAGGAAGACAAAAGGTGTCTCCCCACCAAAGAAAACTGACAATAATCAACACTGGGCACATGGACAGAGGAATGCTGTCTGGGCAAAATACAAAAGGCAGCAATAAAACATCCTGCTGCTGTAAAGTGTTCCCGTCCAGCCTTGTGGAAGCCAGCCTACAGCCAGAGAAGCCTGTCTGTGAAAGAGGTGGAAAATTTCACAAAGTGAGAAAAGCTTCAATCTTTGAGAAGAATTTGGGTTTGCCCTTCAGAGCAGAGTGATAAGCATCAGTCCTGCACATGGCTGGGGATGGTGGTGGGGGGAATGGTCTCAAGTTTCCATTATGGTCCTGTGAAAAAGATATTGGGTCTGTGTGCTGCAACCACGGGGTGCTGGCAGGGGCCATCAGCTGCTAGCCTTCCTCCCTTCACTTGCCTCAGGAGCCTGCAGGGCTGCACAGTAACTTGGTACATGGGAAGCAGAGTGCCTTTGGGGAAGCAAACAAGATTTAATCATAACATCTTCCTAGAGGGAGCACCCAACTCCACTTGGCCATCTTCTCATCTTGCCCCACTAGTGGGAGCTGTGCTGTGTCTTGTAGTATCTTCCTGTCCCTCTCTGGCACAGCAAATCTCACACCACCAGGTAAGTCCAGGAAAAGCAAACTCCCTTTGGGAAACCTTGTCTACATTAGCCTGCAGGAATGTCTGACTGTGAGTTGTAAGAAACATCAGCTAGTAAGCTCACACACTTTAATTTTAGGTGGTGTAAGCCACTCTCATTTTATCTAGGAGTAATTTTTCTTGATATTTGAATGGCTGGGGCTGGCAAAACAGCCTCAATGGTTGACATTTGGCACTTCATATATTTTCCATGCAAGGTGAGCCAACAAACCCAAGGAAGCTGGGGCTGGCCAAGTCCTCCTCCCTGTTGTGCAGACTCACAATGTGCCAAGGAAGTTCCACGAGTAGCTGCATGAAGGTGGGAAGACAGCAGGGGGGAGAGAAAACCTTGGCTGCCAGTTTCACTGCTCCTCAAATGGCTCCCATCATCCAGGAAGAGACACTGTGGTGGAAACCTCTCTCTGTGCCCATAGCCTGGCTAATGGGAGACCTTTCTACTCCAGCCCAATATGTTATGGTCCTTTATTTGGATGCAGTTTCTGTCCCACCCCCTCACCACTGGTGATGACAACCCCCAGATTTGTCCCTGAAGCAGTGTACCTGACTGTGTGGAAAAGGACAACCGTCTGCTGTGGAAAGAACAGCAGATTGGGCTGTGGTTACTGACCCTGTCTGCGGCTGAGGGCTCTATTGATAGAGGAGCCTCCGTCTAGCCCTCAGTGATGCTCCTGCCTTCCAGAGGTGGCTGGCAGATGTTGCTGATGTCTTTGGCTGCCCTGAGTGTCCCTTGTTCAGGCCCTGAAGAAAATTATCTCCTCTGCCAAGAGATTTTTAAAAAAATGAAAAAAGAAAAAAAGAAAAAAAAAAAAAGAAGAATTAGACTTACATTTAAAAAAACACTTTGGAAAATATGTTGCTTAAAGTCAACCCCCATTTAAAAAAATTAGTTCAAGATGTTGTCACTTCCCAAGCCAGGAGACATTGGGAGCACAATGCAGGAAGCCCGCTTAGCCCTGGCACTCCCCTCGGACAGAGACAAGTTATTGTAGCGTGGGTGAGATAAAAAAGGCTTTGAGCACCCAGACATTTTCCTTTGGCTGTGTGCTGTGTATGTGTAACCCTGTATGTGCCCTGCACTGACCAGGGGGATGGAAGAAAAGTTCATGGTCCTTTCTTGACTATAGCCCTATGAGCTCACCTGTTTTGGACAAATTAGAAGCAGCAACATGTACCTGTTTTCTGCCATGTCACCGGTGGAACATTATGAAAGATGGATGTCATGGACACCCTTCAGCACCCCAGCTAAGGGCTGGGCAGGCTTACAGCCAATCTCTGGCTTACAGCAGTGAGCAAAACCCTGCTGCAGCATCACAGAAAAACAGCACTGCAAAAAAAGCACCGTGACACTGTGTTTGAGGCTCCCGTTGTTGTCTGAAAGCATGGCAAAAGGTATCTGGGAGAGCTGATGGAGGAAGGCAGCAGCATGGTGCAAAGAGTGGAGCAAACTGTAGGACTGTCATGTAGAGATGCCAGTGGGATGTTGATGCCAAGGAATGCAAAGAGAAAGTGACCGAAGCACAAAAGACTTAGGAGTAACTAAATGTCTTAAGTAAGCAAGAATACTGCTCTGTACATGTGAGCACATGCTAGAAGCACTGAGACATAAGGTGCCTGTTTATTATCTGTTATCACAAAATATATCTTCCAGCGTGACAGTGCAGTCACGTTCATGATTTATTTTGGAAGGGGGAAAAGATAGGAGAAATAGCTGTTTTTTTTTTTTTTTTTTTTCCCCTTACCATTTCAGGACTAGATCCAAGTCTAAAGTCAATGGGCACCTTTCCAGTGCTTTCACTAGGTTTCAGCACACATCCTGATTGCAGTAGAGCAACCTGGCATTGTTATATAGGCAGAAAAACCTCCGACACCTTTAATTAGTAGTAGGTTTCAGTGCTAGAGAAACATAATTCATATCTGGGAATTGGCATATTACTTAACAACTCTCTGGCAACACAGTATGTGCTTTTGGAAGACTCCCTAGAACTGAACATCCCAATGAGAGGAGAAATGTAACCTGGCATCTGCGGAGTGTAATGTGTTGCTTCCAAATGCCCTTTGTTTTTCTTTTCTTTTATTCACTTTTTTTTTTTTCCCCTTCTATTTTTCTTTCTTTTTCTTTTTGGTCATTTCTATAGCCTGCCCAACCTTTCCTTTTATCACAAGTTTATTATTTTGGTGAGCCAATGCTCAGTGTGTACAATATGGACTCCAAGGTGAAATTTTTGGTAACACAGTTTTAAGGCAACACAGATTTGATTTTTCTTCATTCATTAGCATTGCAGATATTTTCAGTATCTTGTACATTAAATATATGTTATTACAATATGAAATAATGAGTTATATGACACAGCTGAAGAAGTGTAAGTTCCATTCTTAACACATATTTTAGTAGACAGAACCACGTGTTCATTAACTTAAGGAACTGTATAATTTAACAAGAAATGTTAATTGTTTATAAGGAGAACTCAGAATTATTTATTCTCAATTCAGTCTGTATACGTTTCTGAAGAATATAAAAAAATTAGTTTGAAAAGTCTAAAGAATATTTTAAAATAACTTTTAGATATAAAATATTATAGTATGACTTTGGATCTCCCAGGATCCTCCAAGGACAGTATTTTCTACTTTTAGGGTTATCAGAGTCTTGACTGTAGTTTTTGAAAGTGAATGTCACAGGTTAGGTTTCAAGTTAATTTGCTGGCATTTGATTTTATTTTTTTTTTCAGGAGTGAACATTTAAGAAACTACTGCGTTTGAAATTATCTTATTAAGTACCTAAACAAGAACTTAAGAAGCTGAATTTTGAGAGTTGGGTGACATCTCTTTGGTTTCATTTAACTTTTTTTTTTTTTTTTTTTAAGATTGTTGGCTGCATTGAAATATTGGTTGATTGGAATATATATCTATAAACAGACAAGGTTTAATTTCATAAAGTGATTTGAACAAAACAAGTGTTTTTCTCTCTCACTTAGAGGCAATGCATCACAGAGATTTGCAAATATTAGATAATTGCCTCCTCAGCTTTTGTTAAAAAAGGAAACAATCAAATAGTCATTTTCTCACTGAAGTAAAAACCATCTTATTTTATCCTCAGTTGTAGGGGTATTTGCTCCATATTTAAGTGAATGAAAACCCTGGCTACAGACTACAAGGTTTTAATTGCAGTTCAGGTAATAATGATACTAATATACTAAGAAAACAGTTATGTGATAAAGAAGGATGGAAACAAAAGATCTAGAAAATGAATCACTACACAGTGTAAGATTTGTATCGCTATCCAAGGGGGAAATCATAGCAAATGTTGTTAAAATATGCAGTATAAGGCAATAATACTTGCACCAAAAAAAAAAAAAAAAAAAAAAAAAAAGAAAGAGTTTGGGTGCCTAAATCTGGGAATTTTGGGCATCCAATACCCTTTAGCAGTAAATGGAAAAGAGACAAGATTCTTGTGGTCCAAGGGAGATGTCACCAAAGTTGCTTGTATTGCAGTAGATGAAGAGATTCCTTTTTAGTCAATGAAGATTACAAACAGGCATTCTGAGAGACTAATTTGTCTCTGCCTAAAGCAGACTTCTCACCTAGGTCATATAGCTTACTCCATAAAGTACGTCTTTGTATTCATTACCTCCAAAGAGAACCGAGATTGCTCAGCCACATGTAGATCTTCCCATGCTGGTATCTAAAGTTAGGTACAATGAATCCTACCAAAACTGTCCAGACTGTGTGTGTAGCTTTGAAAATATTAGAGCAATTTTTAATTGAGAGACCTAAATCTTCCCCTCCATTTTTTTTTTTAACAGATGCTAAGTTTAAAAATTCTTTCAGATCTGAAATATTTGTTTATTTTCATTAGAGAGATATGAAATGAGTCAAGAAGTCTTTGACCTAAATGCCTGCTTGTTTGCATAGGTTTTCTCCAGGAAATAAAACTAAAAATAATTGTGCTTTAGGTTCTTTTTCAAACTATATGCTACTTTCCAAATTAAATGCCAGAAGAATTTCTAATCAGTTTTACATTTCTATTGCTTGCAGTTGCTTTGCCCTCTCTTTCATAGGCACATCTGTACTGCGCATTTCTCTCATAAAAATAAAAATAAAAATAACTTCCGATCAAGTTTTCTTCCTAAATCAAAAATATAGGCAAACAACATCAGAAAAGAAGAGGTTAAGAATAATTTCTAACACTACAAAATCATTCAAGACATAAATAACAAGGTGATTTGGATTCTTAGTGTTTACTTTGAATGTAAAACTGATAGAAACAAGATTAAAATGCCAGAAAGTTGAAGGTTGTTAAGAGCTGGGAAAAGCAATCAGAATTTAGATGTTAGACATGAGGTATAAAACAAGCAAAAGCTGTGCTAGCTCTGAAGAAATAAAGGTCAGGAGCAAAACTTGCTGAGTTTATGCCAGAGAAATGCTCGTTTGAACAAATCATTCCGTGAACTCTATTGCATGTCTGTATGCCAGCAGCTTTCACAAAGGCAAGACATCACAGCAGGAAATTTTCCTGCTTGTCCCATGCAATCTAATATGCCATGTTTTAGATATCCAGTTCAGACTGAGACGTGTCATGCCAGGTGCCACAAAACCAAAAACCAAACCAAACCAACCAACCAACCAAAAAAACCAACAAACCAACAAATGGGAATACTTGCCCAGAGCTACCATAAAGGTCTCAGATTAGTTCCTTTGGCCTTGAATTAGAGGTGCCCATTCCCAGTTCTCTGGTTAGAATTTGGGCTCTTTTTTTTTTGGTGTTCATTTACACTGAATGGGTGCACAGCTCTTTATCTTGACATCCTCATGTCAGCACAGGTTTTTCAGTGGCTTTTCTCAGTTTTTCTGTTCTGGTTCAGGTCTTCCCCAGGTATCTTTACAAACATCTTTGTGGCTGGAATTTTGATTCTCTCCAGACATTTCCCGTGAGTGGAAGAGATTGTTCAGATTATTAATAAAGGATCCCACACGCTGCTTCAAGAAGCAGAGGTCTCTTGGATTTGCATACATGCCAGTACATGCACTACACTTTGGAAAGCCAAGAATTGATTATTCTGTTTTATTGGCTTGGGACTACCTTCTGGGGAGCTCCAGATGCACAGAGGTTAGACCTGTAGGGTCTGAGCAACAAAGAAAACCAGATTTGTGCAGAGGTCCAGCTTGCATGGCTTCTGAGCCTTAACCTTGTAAGACGCATGGCATGTCAGAAAGCAGCTGTTTGCTTCCCCTTTCTTTTTCACTATATCTGTGGCTTTAATAACAGTGACTGCCACCCCTGAGTGGTCCTGCATGGGTTTGTTAGGGGATGCTGAGCTCCAGGCAGCCTCCTGCCAAGAGTTCATTAATTACAAGAACAGTAGTGCTGCCTGTGTGCTGCGCCAGTGTGCGGCTTCCAGGTCTTTGATGGCGTGTGTTTATGCAACTGTGGGCAGCTCTGGCGTCCACTGTGCCTTGCAGGGTGACAAGGAAATGACAGTAAATTTAGGGGTGTGCTTTTGCTTGTGCGAAAATGTCCTGCTTTCATCATGCCGGAGAGGGGACAATGTCAGTGCTCAACGTCACAAGGAAACTTCACTGGTGTCATGTCCCGTGTTCCCCAGGGTGGTTGCCTGGACAGAATAGCAAAGTTTAGGGGATTAGCATTTTGTCTCAGGGAGTTGACCAACACGCCACTCTTTAGTTCGGTGAAAACTGAGATAAAACTCTGCAGGCTGCGTAATGGGGAGCTAATTTGGCCCGCAGAGCTCCCTTGCATCTGTAGCCCAGATAAGCTGTCCGCCTGGATTTCACAAAGACCAAATGGTAGATAAGAGTCATCTGCTTGCTCGGTGCCAGCCAGCACAGTTCCCCTGGACACTGTGGACTGACTCTGGTTTGTGCCATGCAAGGACCTGGTGCATCATCTTTTGGGCCTCCTGATTGCTGTGAGTCATCCACATTCCAACTGGAAAATAAACTCATTTTAAGACAGTTTAAAAATGTAAAATTAGTGCTTAGTTTCTTGACTGCTAGCACCAAACCTAGCCAAGGCAGCTATCTGTAATTTTAGAACGTCTCAAGAAGATTTATAGATCTCATGAAAACACTCTTTTCCATCTCCCTGGTGATTTAGCCTTCCACTTGCTTTTTAACTTTAGTCCATCTTTAGATCCAGTGGAAACAACACCAAAGTTAAACACAGAATGAGAATGAGCACACACCATCTGCAAAGACTTCTCTACTGGAGATGCCGTGTTTAACTTAGGAAGACCCCTACCAGGGCAGCAGGAGTTCAAATGAAAAGCTTTCTGTAATAAATGTATTTTAAGGGTGTATACAGTGATACAAAGCATCATATTTGCTGATATCCTTGCCAGGATTCACTACAAAGGAACGTGAAAATAGAAATGAGTTTCATGAGCAGAGGTCAACCTTTTTTTAGGTGTTAGACCAAAACACAGTTTTGCATTAAAAGGAAAATATAGGAATAAGATTGGATAAACTCAATGCAATGACGATAGCAGTGGTGCTCTTTCAAACATAGTGTTATAACCATTGTGTGTGAGATGAGCAGGTTTCTTAACAGTTCTTATGTAAATAACCAAAGTAAAAATGATTAGCGCTTTTATACTTGGCAATTACATATGCTATCCTTACATGTAATGCACATATAGATATAACATTCATCTATTTATATATATATGTGTATATACACATATAATATGTTGCTAAGGTTGTGGGTTGAGGTGTTCTCAACTGTCCTCTGAAAAGGGATTGACCGTTTCAATACCATAAAATGAGAGGGTTACGATAAGCCTGTGAGTAAGGTAGCAAAATGCCTCATTCCCTGTCCATCATTCAGAAAATGGAAGCAGTGGGATGGAGTAATAGGAAAAATGAAGTGGTATGAAAGAGCTTGAAGCAGAGGCCAGCCATGACAGGGGTATAGAAGAAAGGACTTTTGACAGGAAAAGATAAGCTGAAACTTCAACAGGTGGCAGCTGAGCTCTGCAGCTACCACAGTTAACTTGAAATAAAATACTGGGAGCTGCAGAGCCAACAAGCCTGTGCTCTTCTGAGAACTGCATAATTTTAGGACACTGGGTTTTCTTTTTAGAGTTTTCCAGTCTTCCAGAAATAAATTTTACAAGGGAAAATCAAAACCTGCAATGAATAATGAACAATCAAGGAGCCCAAGTCATTGCCATATTGGACCTGTAATCAAAGATATTTAATATTCTTCGTCATCAAGCTCCTTTGCGTTCATCTGAAGATTACAAAGCCCTGAAGGCTCCTGCTACTGAATGTTTTATTTTCAGTCTTAAATTGTCTGGTGGGATGTCATACTTGTCAGGAAAACATGTGGATGAATGTCTGATTTAAAGCTAACTACTTTACTTCTGTTACCTGATGCTACTCAACGGGCAACACTAACTTTACACTGTTACTCAATGAAATACAAGAACAGACCCCTTGCATACATTTTCCAAAATCTGGTATGAAGAAGATTTGAAAGTCAAACTAAATTGTCCATGGCCCCGTACTTGTATAAACTCATATAATGTTTAAGCTTTCTAGAGAAATTGGATAATATGTTAGTTCCAGTGCTATCCACAGAAGGCTATATTGGAAGTATATTACCCTTACAACTGGTGAAAAAGAGCTGTGTTCTTGAAGGCATTCTCAAACTTCCTTTTTGCAGCCCAGAGAAAGTTAGCCAAGTATGCTACTCCAGCAAACTGGTGGTGGAACCATGTGTTTTTATACAGATGTGTTTATTTACAAGTCTTTTGTTGCTTTCATAAGTCAAATAATGATGAAACTGTGTTTTGCCTGAAATACCATGGGTTTTTTAGCTCCAGAATCATGTTCAAGGCCGCATATCAGAAAAGTTTCAAGTAGTAACAGGATTTTATTTTATTTTTCTGAATCTCTTTCTGAATTCCATCTTCTGAGCTATTCAGAACAAGCTGCAGCCAAAAAAAAAGTACCTAGAAAAGTTCTTCCAACCCTCCTTGAACAACCCTAGCAGCTCTACATTTCTATTTACTGTGGATGGGAATATGAGCATTGCTCTTTTAACAGGTATCTTGCATCTTAGGTTTATTGCTTCCATTTTTGAGTGGTGGAAAGGAGGTGACACAACCTGTTAACTTCACAAGTACTTTATAAGTGCTCATTTGCTGGTATTAAAATACTAGCTGCCTACTCAGATGGTTGCTGTAACAGCTGCAATATACTTTAACACACACACAACAACACACAGAGCTTGGGATTCATGGGAATCAACTCAATGTGCATGTGTTGCCAGGAGCAGGCTGATGCAATCCTCATTTCAGCTTGAAAAAACTATCACTTGAAGTCTGGCAAAGTAAAGTCATAGAGCTACAGAAAGTTGCAAATCCTCTACGTCTTGTGGAGAGCTGTATGCTACAGAGACAGCACAAGGAGTACCCATTTCTGTCTCATTCATGCATCTCTTGTGACAAGGAATTAACAGCACAGCTAATATCCAGAACAATAGCTCTGAACTCCACCTCTCCAGCCACGTTTTCCCATAGAGTTTCTTCCAATATCTTGAGTTATGGGGTTTTTATCTTCCTTGTGAATGTCCTTCACCCAGGCATTGCAGAAAATGAACATGCTGGTCTGTAAACATTCCTTCATAGGACGTACTTTATTTTGAACACAGTTCCTTACTGAAACCCGCCTTGTAGAATAACCCAAACAATGGGACTGCCTGGAGCCGAATGAAGGGATGTCAGCTGAACCCAGCCTCCTTCAAATCAGAAACAGGCACTGGGTCATCCCACAGGCAATACAGTAATTCTGAAAATATGCAACTGATATTGAAGAAGGAAAAAAAAAAAAAACAAAAAAAAACAACCCACACCTATAAAATATTAACTTTTGCCAGAAACAGGAAAACAGATAATTGATCAATGAACAGAGAAGGCTCTCTCTACAACAAACTTAAAAGTTTTAAGAATGTGATTTTTTTTTTTTTTTTTAAGAGGGTAGTGAAGGTTTTTCACAAGTGTTTTTATTTTGGCATTAAAGAAAAAATTCCTACACATGGTTTATAACTATTTTCTCTTGTGTTTATAAATTGTTTTTTCTCTTAGCCTTTGAGAAGAAAGGACTTGACCAATGCCACGTGTCACTTAGGATGTGAAAACTCAAGATTCATGGCAGCATGAATGTAATCCAAGTGATCACTGTCTCCCAAAGAGTAAGAATTTGAAAAATTAGGAGTAGTACTGATTGCATACAGAAGAGCTGTGTGGTACTGCGCTGTGTTTTCAAAAGTGTTATGCATATCAATGACAACCATATTTCTTACTTGAAAAAAAAAAAAAAAAATTCTCTGTTTTGTTGTTTGGTCAGTTCTGCATGAAAACCACTCTCATGCATGCATACTCCCATGGTGAAGAACCTTAAAGGAGCCAAGCTGGGGAAGAAAGCCATTGAGCATGGACAAAAGCAAGTTTAATATCAAGAAACTCAGATTTGAGCAGGTGATAGCCATGGTTTCATCCTTTTCATCTTAGGTAAGAAAATTTAATTCTAAATGAAACCTGAATAGTTTTCCAGTACTTGCAATAGGTTTGCTACTGGTGGAAGGCTACTGACTGCTGGGAATTCATACTAGGAATGAGCCTGGATGTCCCTCCTCCAGACAGAGAAATGTGGATTAAAGATAGAGTCAGGTCTTAATTACTACTGGAGAAGAGGTTTAATCCCTTTCTTTCATGATCTTTTTTTTTTTTTTTTTTTTTTTTTGAAAGAATAGTTTAGCACCAGTATATTTCAGATGTTTTATGGCATGGGAAGACTAACAAATAAATACTGGACATGACTTGTTTGTTAATTCCTACATGGATTGTGCCAGTTGACTTGTTTCACTGGCCATAAATGTGTCCTCTGTAATTCTGCCTTGGAGGAAGGCTAATGCCGGCTCCCAGATACAAACCTATTGTTGCTGCTTTTCTCTCAGGCCATGGCAGAAACCAATGTTGCAGCCAACAGACTGCCCCACTAGCCAGCCCTTCTCTGTGACAGAGCTAACGTTCACAGGGCCATGCAGTGAGAAGAACCAGGGACATGATCTGGCTGAAAACAAATCCTTTTCCAGAGGTAGGGATTATTTCGGCTGCCACAGCCTGGAAGAAAGCGAAAGTATAACCAGAGACATAGGTTGGGATGGATGGTGCCAATAGACTGCAATGGAAATAATACAGGGTTTTAAAAAAAAATGAATGGAGGTTACACCAGTGTGGTTGAAAGGTTGGTAATTTTCAAACCTAGAACATCTGGATCCATGCCCAAAGCTCAGTGAGGTAAGCTACGACTCTTCCAAACTGTAAAAATAGCCCATTGCTACTATCACCGTGACATCACCTTTTCTGACTGAAACCAAGCTGTGCAACTCCTCTATTAAACACACCTATTGGCTGTGTTTGTATGGGATACAATATGTGCTTCGACCGTGTGGTAAAACTTTCATAGCTCATTTGTGCCTTTAACCTTTTTGAGAGCTATTTGTCTACCTCATTTTGTGGGAAGACGTTCAGATCTTATATAAAACCCTGACAAATCTCTTACTCCTTTAGGATTTCATATTTTTAATACTGGAACAGGAAGAAAAGTACTATTCTTGTCATTTTGTACATTTTTGAAAAAATTCATATGTACATTCAGACTATGTAAATAATGGTATTTATACCATATACATTTATTTGGTTGTGGTAATGCCCAAGGTGAAAGATAGGGTTTTGTTTCCTCTACATAACTTTTTGCAGAGACATAGAAAGCTTGCATGATTTTCTCACCATCCTTCACCAATGTATCAGTGACATTTGCTACTACACTGTTTATGATGAGGTCTGTATCTTGGAAAGAAGCAGTGAATTGTTTCATGTTCTTTACCTTATTTTTCTTTGCACTTTTTCCTCTTTTGGTCTTAATTCCTGAGATCTTCATGAAAACTGACTGTAGCCCTCTCAGTCTTTGTCTTGCTCAGAGTCTTCTTTCCTTCCCCTATAGGCCGTCTGTTCCCCAGTTCAACTGCTTAGCCTTGGTCTTCATCCTGGACTAAATTTATCTTTCTTGAAGTAGAGTAGTGAGAAATGTTTATAGCGCTACATGAGTTATCACCAGAGCTTTGCACAATGCTTGCCCTTGCTACAGAAATATCTTGCCTGATATATAAGAATACATTTGTCTATATCATCTTCCTGGCTTATAGTCACCATCTGATATACTTGTTAGAATTGAAGTTTACTCTCCAGGAGTATGAATAAAAGTGTTTTTTTTTTTTTTTTTTTTTTTTTTTTTTTTTTTTTTAATGAACTCTGCAAGTATTTAGAGAAGAGGAAGGTTGTTCTAATGAACTGGCTGTGAAGGTGACCATCTGACTCCAAAAGGAACTGCCCCTCTTCTTTAACCTCTATGAGGTTATGCAGATACAAAGGAACTTTTGTTTTTGTTGTTATTATTAATAATAATAACAATAAAAGAGACTATGAAAAGCAATCTTCTAGTACACACTTGGTAATTACTCAGTTTGCCAAACTGGTGCAATTAGTGCAGAAAGCTGCCAGACTATTTCCATCTTAGGATTTTGATGTGAGCTCAGTGTAAAGAATGTGTCTAAACATAGATCTGAGAGATCAGCAGGAAGTATGAGGCTAAAGAGCAATTTCCCTGCCCCCTTACCATGAGTGCCCTCTATCCAGAGGGCTTATAGGAAAGACAGTCTTTAAGTAGTGAGTATTTCAAAATATATAGAATTAAACTTGTGGTTTCAGTTCTGCTTGAAAATAAAGTCAGTGCTCTTTAAGACCATGCTTTCTTCTTTGTGAAGGGCCCCAGAAAGCAAATGAATGCTGAAACAGCACATCCTGAAATAATTAGCTATAACTGTACTAATTGCATTCTTGTACTGTGCTGTATATAACAACAATCCAGACTGGAAGTAACAAATTCCTAGATAATTGCATGGACTGCCACATCAAAAAGAAAGGTCACATCTTTTAGCCAATGTAGATGGAAAATATTTTGGAAGTGCAGGTGTTATTTGGCTTTCTTCTTTCTTTAACAATCCCTTGGATTTTTTTCTTTTTTAATTTTTTTTTTTTTTTTTTAACTATAGCCATCAATTGCCAGATCTTGGTTTTATATCTCATCCCAATGTTTTCCTATTAAATCCTATTGCTCAACAGGGTACTTCAGTGTGATGGTTTTCAGTATGAAGTGAGTGCTGTTTACAGCACTTGAGTGCAACACTTCTGCAAACACCCCTGGGTTCAGGTGGCCCAAAGTTCATTGTAGTGCTTGAAACACCTGACCAAACAGACGCCACATATGTCTTCCTCTTCTAAAGCCCTTTGACAGCCACGTTTCAAGCAGCTGCTGTAGAAATAAAGAAGAAAGCTTTAAAAATGTATTGTGTTTGGCCACTCTTGTATGGTGCTTTTGGCTGGCCGGGCCACAACTTGCTGTGGAGGCATTATCCAACATTTCCTTCTGCTCTTAAAAATGATCCTCCAGAGAGGGCCATTTCATTAGTGAGCAACACATTTGACATCATGCAAGCACTGCTATAATATACACAATGTTAGCACCAATCTTTGAAGTGTAGCAGTGCTTTGCTTTCTGTGGCTTAGTTTTTGTGATTGCTTGTTTTGCAATTGCAGCTCCAGTGTCTCTTATGATGGAAAAGGCAGCAGGTGCATGGGAACTTGTCCTGCCTTGTTCCATTCTGGACTTCTCCCTCTGGTTATTTCTTATGATGTTTCCCATAGGGATCTTCTTTCCTTTTAATCCACATCTGTAAGAGTGAAACTGCTGGAAAAAAAAATCCTAAGGGCAATATCATTTTGGCAGCATGAGCTAGCACAAGGTGGAAATTAAATGGAAGGGAGTTAGGTGCTTCTAATGTCCAAATACAGCAGCTCAGTTAAGAAAACTTTTATTGGAAAGAAAAGAACAGGGTCATACAGGATGACTGTTAATTTCCACTGACTAGATATGATTTCACACTCAATCTTCACACTTCAATGGGAGGTGCAAATGTTTGGTACTTCCTTGAAGTGAGCCTGAAAGGTCAAATTCTCATTGGTGTAAAGGCCACCCAAAGCATCCTTCCTTGTGTGGGGCACCCAAAAATCTTGCACTTGTCCCCACAGAGGCACTGAGTGAACAGTGTCTATGTGAGCAAACCTCATGGGTACTCTGTCTGGGTGGTTGCGACTTTGGATTTTCATTGCCTGATGCTGATGTTTAGGAACCTTTCCACTTAGAATTCGTCCCCTATGTTGTTTCTACAAGCCCATATACAGACTAAGAAAGATAGGCAAAGACAGATTGATGTCTTCTCCACGCTCCCCTTTATTTAAGGATGGGTTGACTGGTTTCTGGGTTATTAGTTTGTTAGAATACTTTAGTTTTGTCTATTTTCACTTCTTTTTTCATCTTTCATTGCTGCTTTTCTCCCATTATCTCCTACATAGGCGATGATCCCTATAGAACCCTAAGTGGGATTTCCAGTCTAGGATGCCTCTGATGGCAGAAAACAGGGAAAATGTCATTGGTTTTGGTAAAATTTGTCCCATGGAAAGGGATGCTGACTGTTGCTCATAGGCTGTTCTGTGTTCAAGCAAACATATTTGACCAAAAATATCCGGGACACCGTAAAACATAATCTTTCTCGGTAATTTGCAGAATGCTGGGTGTACACACAAGTAAACAAACCCTATCACTTTGATAAGACAAGGTTTGTAGGAAGAAGCAGTAGCTTTCATTAGCTCAGCTGGTATGGTTGGAAGAAGTAGCATACATTAGGCAAGAGCCTATCTTCCAGTCCACAACAAAAGCAGCATCTTTCAAAGCAGAATGTTAATTGGAACTATTTATTCACAGTTCAGTTCTTCTGACAAGCTTTATTTCTTATGTTAATGATTTGAGAAAGTATTCTTATTATCAAATGTTGATGATGCAAACTCATGATTTGCTCACCTGAGAAGATCCACTTGTAAAGTAGAGAATTTATCAGCAAATAAACATACATTTTATTCAGTGAGATGGAATTTCAGATGGGTAAAATCATTTTACCAGTTAGTAATACAACATTGTCATTGATCTCCTTTGTCAATGGCATCTGGTGGCCTGCAGCTACCAAGGTGTAATAACAACACAAAACTAAATGATATTCCAAAATTAGCAATTCATTTCATTTAAAAATTCCCTCATCTACTACAAGTGCAAAGCTAAACAGCATTTGTGGGCAGAAAGCAAAACACAGGCTACATGTAGAGCCTCATAAGGGTCCTGTGGCAAGCACAATACCATATTTTCTGTTTTTTGTAGCCATGTGGGCTTCACTTTGAGATCTTCCAAGAAATTACTGATTATTTCTAGCCTGTTCTGTTCAAAATTAAGGCATTTTTCCATCAAACACCTTAACTGGATGGAAAAATATATTTTTAGCTGTCATCCCACCAAACAACTTTGAAAGTACTTGCTTTCCTCTGAATTCTTCACTTTCCATTTGAAAAGTATAAGTTCTAAGGCTGAAAAACTTAGACTTTTTTATAGATACAGTTTTTATTTCACTACAAGTCTTTGCAACTTTTTGCACACTATTTCTTTAACTCAGAAGTCTACATTTTCTGTCTATAACTAACTTTTATATCATTTCTGTAGAAATGCATTAGGAGAAAGCATCTGTTTTTCTGTCTCTCTATTGAAACAACTGCTCAAGAGGGAGCCACAGTCATGCATATAGGCTTCTGGTCATGTAGCACAACATGCTGCTTTCATAAATTAATGCAATGCCCTGCAAAACTCCCACATCTGCTTTGGAGAGGTGTGGGGTATTTATTGGGTTTAAGCACCTCCAGAGCCCCATACCTAGATGTTCAACTGTAACATGGTACTTGGGCTACCAGTGACAGGCTCTCTGCTGTCACCCATCATGATTTCCACTACTTTGCCATCTGTGTTCTTACTAGTGCAAGATGCTAACAGCACCAAGGATATCTATTTCTACAGAAGCCTCAGCTGACAAGCGCTAAGTAGGAGATATAGCAGCAACAAGGAAGGGCCGCTAGCTGGCACCAGGAGAGTGGTAAAAAAAATGCACGCTAGGCATCCCAGTGTCAAATTGTCCCATCAAATTAACAGAAGCAGTTCTCAGATGAAGAAAAAAACAACCATCTGAAGCAACCACATCAAAAATGAGTGTTGAAACACAGAAGTGGGGCAGGGATGCCTGCACACCTTTGCTCACACAGAGGGAAGTGAAGAAGGTCCTGTGCCCTGAGGCCCCTGCTTCTCCTGGGGAATGTGGGGACAGAGAGGGAACACTGCGGGACTGGCTGAGGAGCACTGTCCAGTGAGAGATGGGGGCCATGGGAATGTGTGCTCCAGTGAAAATGATAGTCCCTGGCCCGGCCTGCAGGATAATTTTAGCACGGGGGTGAAACTTGACCTTCCCTTTGGTGAGACACCAATGCCAGCAACTCAGCTACCACTGTTTCAGGAACACCAGAGCTGTTTATCAGAGTTGGACAAACTTGGGAAAAAGCCCTGCAGGGTACAGAACAATCCTAGTAAATTTTCCTCTCCTTCCCCTTGGCCCAGCTTCACTGAAGCCCGTTCTGAGCCCAGTTAAAAGTGATGGCTGTGAGCTGAGCTCCGGAGCAGGAACCCAATACACTTAGCAAGCACATGAGTGCACACATTCAAACACATGTATAACACATGTGATTTTGTCACATGTGGGAAGGAAGGCGCTGGGGACCCTCCCTGACATTGGCGTTGCTGTAGCAATGTCCATAGGCCTGTGTGGGCCCTGTTGTGTAAGGCGATGGTGTGGGCCTACAGGAGCAGTCAGGAAGACAAAAACAGGACCAAAACTGTGTTTTTTGTCCCTCTTGGCAAAGCAGGAAGATGCTGAGCCTGAATCTGATTCCCATGGGTAGGGGGTTGTAGGAAGAGTAACTGTGTTGTCCTCTGAGGTGCTCAGAGTCTCCTTTTGGAGGGGGATATATATTCCTGCAGCTCAGCAGGCAGGCCAGCTGCCACTCCCTCATGCCTGAAAAATGCACTCTACTGGGCCTTTTGTCCTCACCTCAAATGAAATACTGTACTGTAACTACGTGCATTATTTCATTCAGCACACAGCTTCAGGATTTCTGATGAAAGGGCCACAATGAACTGCATGAATCTTTGCCCTAGAGCATGTTAAATTAGTGTGTACTAATCAAGTTTGGAAATGTACCCCAGCAGTTTCATAGCAACCTCTTATTCTACATCTGGTGCTGTTTTAATGAGGATAATGGCTTTCAAAAGAGACCATGGGTCACTAAGACTGTCAGAAGAGACTGGATCAACAAATGCCAGAAGTTTTAGTTTATTGTAGGAGAAAGGATTAAGTACAGAAGTCAGCAGTGAGAGGTGGGCCTGGATGGCCTTTCTGGTGGTTCACAGGGACTGCTTCCTAGATTGCAACCTTTGCCCCTTCTGCTTAAAGGAAGGAAATGTTCAGACATACTTTAAAAGTCTTCAAAACTCAGTTAATCTGTTCATGTGCGTAAATGCAGATGTGAAGATTAAATCTGTATGTGACCAAGCCCATGCTGTACATGCAGTCTCCTGGAAGGTTAACTAACAGAGACTTCAATATCCTTACACTCAGGGGCTTCTAACTTTTTGAGTGGCATCTGGGTGATGTTTTTTTAAATCTTTATTTCCCACAGTTAAGTATCAGTTGAAGATTTCACTACATGCCTTTCTGCCATGTGGGAAAGCATTGCAGCTAACCTCAGGCACCAGCTTGTGACAAATGTGATGCAAGAGCCATTCTGAGGCCTCTCATCTGTCTGGATTTTGGGACACTGACAATTGCTTCTAAGCCAAGGCTGCTCACACTGTTGGTCACCTGAATGTGTTTCAGAGATGCCTTGTTCACATTTTGTTACAGCTTACCTCTAGACTGGATTGTTGTATTTTTTCCTACAAGCTTCATGAAAGAGCCTGTTGGCATGACCTGGTAAATGGCAGTACTTTCACAGTGTGCAGCATGGCTTTAGGCAGCAAAATCTGGCCCTAATACTTGAGTTAAGCAAACTGTTAAAATAGGAACTGAACCAAAGGCCCAGATCTCCTCCCAAAACTCAAACTAAACCTGTTTTGAGGTTCAGGGATGTTTGGATAACTTTAAATAAAACAATGTTGTATTTCTACACATCCTGCTTTCAGCTAAGCCTCCAAGCAGAAATACAAAAAAAAAGTATGGCAGGCAGATCTATATTTGCACTGTTTCTGGCCCAGCTGAAACCAGGAAGCACTCGAAAACTCACAAAAACAGCTTTGTCTGACAGGCTATCCAACCCTGAGGTCCTGTTACTGTTACCTACTATAATGTATCTCATATAAATACCAATTTATTATAAATTTTCTACCATAATAATTGTGATTAAAAATATCTCCAGACTACTAGACATAAGAAAGCCTCATTTTTACTTACTGTAACAGCACAGTATATATCTACTTTAAAGTCATTTTATGTTCATTCTAACTGAATCGTTGGTATAGTCACATAAAGACAAAATGTTTCTTGAGGTACATGACAACAAAGTGCAGCAAATGGTAACAAATCAGGCCCAAGCATTTTGTGCATCGTATTTGGTTCATGGCTAATTTACAAGAAGTAATCAAAAAAATCTGTAATTTGTCATTTTTGACAACTCTCTTTATTAAATTTTCAGAGCATAAAGACAAAGACAACAGCATTGTTTTAGAGGTACATATTTAGCCATATAAAATCACCCTGGATGTCACTGCAACATTTTTAAAGCATTTCTGTGTAACAGACTTCTAATTCATTTTTAAAGGAACATCTAATATTATTGCTAGAAATTATATCATTGTCAGCAAAATGTAATATAAGCACTCTGATTACTCAGCTGTCTTGTCTACCACAACAAAGTAATCCCAAACAATATGGTACCACAGCTTCATGTTTGCAAGCCATATTTATTATGTCTTCCAGATTCCAGCAAAAAACAGATATTAAGAAATACATGTTAATCATTGCCCTAATGAGAACAATATGCAGTTGGTTTTTAGGTTGTCACAAAATACAGAAGACCGGTACAGACTAAATGCATCTTAAGTTCAAGGAAACACCCTCCTTTTTCCCACTAGCACATTTCAGTTAATGGTCTTTTCTGAGAGAAAATTTTTAATGAACTATCTAAATTTTAGTGTATATGTTTTCACTAGGCACAAGGCTAAAAAACAAGCCTGACCACAACTGTAAAAGGAAAATAGCCATGGTATTACTTGCATATGTATAAAAAGCT
The DNA here is from genome assembly GCF_965140915.1 of Aythya marila. NCBI lineage: Eukaryota > Metazoa > Chordata > Aves > Anseriformes > Anatidae > Aythya > Aythya marila. Next base: position 63,595,042 of record NC_139043.1, on the reverse strand, counting down.
ATGAGCTTATAAAGCACTAAAAGCCTGCCCAGCATCTCTCTTCCAGAGATGGTGAAAGCCTTTAGTTTTCCTCAGTTATGGTACTATCAGACAGTAGTAAGTTGTGTATCCTATTTATGCAAGACTTCCTATCATTGTCAACTTGGATAATTTTTCCTCACTAAAAGGTGCCCTGGAAAAGCGCACTGTTTGTGGGGAAGAGTCCAGCAGCCTCTAAGGAAGAAGCAGAACTTGGTAGCTCTGCCCAAAACCACACTAAACCTCCCAGTGTTGCACTATTTTCAGCTAGACAACTTCTGGAACAAACTACTACCCAGCACGTGCAAGAGGACAGGAACCTGGCTTTAAATATGCAAAGTAAAGGATGTAAAGGATGCATAAAATGCATGCCTAGACTTATAGAATGGAATAATTAATTTCATTTTATAAATGCACAAAATCCATCACCATTCCATGCTTCTGATGACCTGCAGGTGCATGCAGATTTGGTCTGAATTTGTTAAAGCAAAATATGTGCACCTCTTGCACTATTTTGGTTATTTATTTCCCTTACAGAAACTTTCACTCTGCCCACCAGAAAAGGATGTGGAGATGACAAGGTTTGAAATGCTGACTGAACAGCAAATATGGTAGTTATCAATAGAGGAGGTGCAAAATAAAGCAAGATTGGCACTTCAGCTTAGATCTCAGTGCCTTCCCATCACACCATACATAAGACATCTAAAACCTTTCTCTCCAATTTCTCCTTCCATCTCCTTGCACTGGTCAGCTTTGTCTTTCCCAACATTGTGAGGCACTATCTGAATACTAATTTAGGCTTTCCTAATTATGTACTAAGAACACTTTTTTCCACTTCTGTATGGAATTACAATGGTATTTCCATACTTTTTGAGTATACAAAGACTTTTGAAAATATTTACAAAATATTAAAGCCATTTAGAGTGCAGTATCTCTCAATCTTTTTGCATAGGTTAAAACTAGTATTACCTCAAAAAAATGAGTGCTAAAATAAAATATCATTGAAAAATGTCTAATTGTACCCTTCTGGAATACTTCACCAAAAGTGTAGTAAATGCAAGAAAACTTTGGCTTATTTTTTGGGGTTGTCCCTCTCCCTCTTTCCCTTCCTTTCATGCCCTTCTCCCAAGAAACAGAAAAGGATTTTTTTGCATGTCAGCCAGCATTATGTGAATAGAACTACTCTAGCAGAAAGCAAAAAATCATCTCAGACATCAGGCAACAAAACCAAGGGAATGGACTTCCATACTTTTGATGTACATTGTACAAAATGGAATATTTTTTGGTCTTACCCAGGACATATTTCCCCTTCTCTCGAGTCCCCAGAAGTAACAACAAAATCTAGCTTTTTCTTCATGATGTTACCATTATTGCAGTCTGCTTATGCTTTGTCTTCTTGAAAAAATAAATAATAAAACCTTTGCAAAAGGAAAATCAGCCATAGTTTAAATAAATAGTATCTATAAATATTATCTTAGTGGTAACTATATAGTACTTCTAGTGCATCACTGAACAGATTAACATGATGAAAGAGATCTTTTGTGTTACATATTTTATTCAGTTAAATGTTTATGTTCTCTTTCAAGTGAAAACTTACAATTCTGCAAAAGAGCAACAATAAGCTTGAAAAATCAGGCTAGACGTCAGCAGTGGACTATTAATAACCATCCTCCTGGCTATATTTGTTTGCCCGGGGCAGCCAGTTTCCATAATCAGCATTCATCTTTCATTCTCCTTGTCTGAGCTGTCTGGCAGGTGCTGGGTGGGGTAAACACTGATGGGTCAGCAATACCTAGCTGTAGATCAAAAAACCGAGTGGAGGTTGTCACGCTGTAGTTCTTTGTATAGGTTTCCTGTACTGGGTAACAGTCTTTGACTGTATAAACGCCAACCCAAGATTCCACTGAAACAAAGCAGAAATTTGACTATTTTAGATGACAAGCATGAATGAAAGTGTCACAATGATGTTAGATTGGCCGTATCTCAAGCAAAACCTACAGGCTGGAACTGCCCATATTTCTTGATCGGGCCTATCTTTCTGACAATCTTAATGAAGAATTGAGAAACAATTTAACAGATCCTGAAGAAATTTTGGAAAATCCAGTGGTACTTGCAGTGAAATAGATTGACCTGTGCTATCCTACAGGCCAATAGTAGCTAAGCAATTTTAGGTTTCTATGCAGTCTGCTTACCATGGCAGCATTCCCTATCAGAGGATGCGTGGCAATACAAGAAAGGCCACAAAGCTAGCATAATTTGAACACCACAGTGATCTTAAACCTTAACATTTTGGTGTTGAGCACATTTCAAATCATGCTACCAACACCTTTCAAGTTTACCTCTTTTGAAGGAATGTCACTTCTGCTTAGTCACAAATTTAGTTGTTTTGCACAAATCCGATCTTTTCTAACCTTTCATGCTACTTTTATGTCAGCACTTATTCGCTTCACCATCAAACCAATGTAATGCTCAGTGAGTTGTTCTCCTAGAAAGCAAATTTTGGTGCCTCCAGCTTGGGTAGCATGGGGACAAATTGTTTTACATTCTGCTTTTAAGAAGTTGAAAGGTATGAATACTGAGAACTTGTGGTCCACATTGTTGGGCCTCAACACAGTCTTCAACACTCTAAAATACTGAGCTCCTACAACTATTTAAGACATTCAGTTCCTTCCTGTGCCTGGTTCTGCACCCACCTACACAATGAATTGCTTGTCTTCTGCTGTGGTTACATCCTGCCTTCACAGCCATCTGAAATCTTAAGCACCATTTGTATACTGATGATACTCACCACATTTTAATTTAAATAAACATGATGCTTTTTCTGTCATATTGTCACAAGCACTGGAGTTTATCTTGGAAGAACAGTAATATTTCCAAATAAAACTCCTCTCTCACCCATCTCTTAACTCATTCCTTCTGTCTACAAGCATCTGCTCATAACATCAGTATCATGGTAACTATAAACTTTTGTAATTCCAATTCCCCTCAAACATTTCTACTGGGTCACTCATTACTTCAAGAATGCACTTAATGCTGATCTCCTCCATGTATGTGATGTAGCAAGTCTGTCCATTTTTTTAAAAGAAATCAGTTTAATTCCATGCGCTTATCTCAAGAGTTGTTCTGTCACTCTTTTCCACCCTTGTCCTTTGCTATCACCTCTATCTACTTCTGTTTCTGCAGTTTCCTTTGAACACACTTCACTTTTAAAACCTCACTTTAAAATTTATTTATCACATACACCCCCCTTCTGTGATCTTTCTTTACCCCTTCCATCATACAGCACTTCATCCAATTGTTTCATGTATTTCAGATCTCTTGATAGCAGAAACTCATGAGGTTAAAATATGGTTCCTCCGAGTACCATCTGTATGAAATTTTTCTAGTCACAAGGAGGCTTATTTTCTCTCACTCAGCAGCAATCAAACATACTTATTTTCTATCCTTCCAGTACATTTCATATAGTGTACCACAATGGCATTATTGGAAACAGACAAGTTCTGACATGAAATGTCTGTGCAGTATCTAAAAAAAAAAAAAAGAAAAGGTGTCAAACTAAGCAATATTTGAACATACTTCTCCGGGTCATCCTAATATACCAAAAACATCCTGATCTCAATGAGTTTGGTTTTGATTTTCCAGTAATGGAGGGTTCTTTTCCTCAACAAGTCATTTATCAGAATTTTGAATAAAAAAATAAGGTAAAATATAATGCTACCAAGGTATTATGTATCTCTGCTATAATCTTCACAATTTTAACAATTATAATTTCTAGAATCCAAACTAGTATTGTCTGAAAGGTAGATGGGCAGACAAATTTAAGACTTTTTTTTTTTCAGAATGATCATACAGAAAAGCACTGGAAATACAAAATACTACAGGATAAAAATCACACATCATTAACTGAAGGTATCTGGATATTAAGTTCCATAAAAGTTTCCAAAATACTGGATCAGAAAAACAAAATTCTTGGACTGGGTGATAATTTGTCTCTTGTAGAATACCAGAGGATATAGTGACCTAGTTATAGAGGTCTAATGACCTTATCCTTCATTTTCTTTCTACTTTTATTCAAGAAAGAAATATTTTCCCCTGCCAAAATGCTCAGGTTCATAACCAGCCCATATATTAGGTGGCTATAACCATAAGTATTGCATTAGCTGAATAATGCCATAAACTTCATGGCTTTTTTTACATTATTTTTATAGTTGTCTGGGTCATCTCTAAACCATAGATGAAACTGAAGCCAATTTGCTAATAAATTGCTATGCATCCAAAAGCTAACATACTCTACCTTGGAAAATTCAGCCTACTTTCTTTTACGATGCAGGTGTTCAGCTGCCAAGTGCAGAACTAAGCCTCAGGAGCAGATGTTTCTTACTAGCATTGTGGATAACAAAACTTAGGTGCATATTTACAATGTCCATTGCTGCAGAGCCATGTTTTGGATGTATTTTATGACAATATTAAATATTAGAATGCAGACACACTTTGATACCTGTTTTGCTTCTATTATGCCTTTTACCAGAGATACAATGAATGCTAGTTTGTGTTTCTAATTATATTACTGATTCTTCTATGGATAAATTTTGCATACAGGCTGCTGGATTCAGATGCAAAATAATGCTCTTCCGTGCCAAAATCTGTATGGTACAGAATAAAATGCAAACAAGTCCCTTGGACATATTTGATCCTACTTAGATACAAAACATTTTCTTAATAAAATAAATTTGATAATAAAACAATATGCTGTACATAGGGGATATTTATTATGTCTTCCAACAAACTTCATAGAAATATGGAAGGCTGGGGTGAAACATGAACAATTTTACTTTTCCCTGGGTAGCAGAGACAGTGATTATTATTAAGATGAAACAAAAGTATGCACATACATTTCCTGGCTGGTTTTCTGTCAGACCATTCCTGTACCATAATTTGATCTCCAGGTCCCCCAATGTAGTACTGATCTTCATATGTTGAATTGGCGGGGATATCATACGGATCCCATGGCTCTGTCAGAGCAATCTTCGAACAAAGCTTTGTAACTTGCTCAATCTGAAACATCACTGCATCTTTATAGAGCAATATATACTCAAAGAATCTGAAACATAATAATAAAAAAAAAGTTAATGTAGATAATCTTTTCCTATACTAAACAAGAAGCACTGCTGATAGATAAGCTTGCCTTTGACTTTCAGTATAAGACCATTTTCACTTGCTTTTAACTTTGCCAAAACTTTGAGAAAGGCTAACCAGTTGGGCTGAAATTTCCCATGCTGGAAATTCGTCTCAGCTGACTCTTTCCAAAATAAATAAATCAGGCTGAACCGGCTCAGCCATTTCTGAGAACAACAGAACAACTTTTCTGAGAACAACTGAGAGAAAAACATCTTATTATTACCAGTTTTGTTTTGTTTTTTAATAACCTTTTCATTAAAAAGCTCTAATGCCTCCATGTTTTGGAGAAGAACTTGAAATTTGGCAGGAGAGAAGTTTTTACAAGAAGTTGCCCGTATTTGGCTGAGTTATAAGCCTTTTGAAAAAATCTGTTTGCATAGGCTGAATGAATGTGGTAGAGCCTTTCTTTGTGCTGGTTAGATGTGGTATTTGCCACTCTCAAAGATGCTCCTCAATGGAAACACAAGTAGCTTAGTGTGATATGCTGCTGAAGCAGAGAACACGTGGTTCCAAATGCAGAACTGAGAAGCTCTCCCTCCTAATGGCAAAGTTTCTCTTTGGAAGTCACCAGACCCACGGCAGTAATTAAAGCAGGAAGGAGAGGAGAGAAAAAAATAAGGCAGGGATAAGAAGAGGTGTGGAGATCAGTGAAATTGAGAGGCCAGAAGGTGAGGTCAACAAAATCAGTTGATTTAAAACTGATCCTTTATATTTAGAGTATAATACATTTAGAGTGACAAAGCCCTGCTCTGAGGGGGAGATGGTAAACATCTTCATGAACCTTTCCATTTACTTCATAGTTACGATAGTTGCTTCTACCACAAATACAGTGACTTCACCTATAAAAGAAAGTGATATCATCCTTACCTTATAATGAGATAAAAACAGAGAGAAATTGAAATTATCACAAACATCAACTGATTTTGAATATGCAACCAAAAATGCAAAAGGCTTAACTTTCCAGGGTACTTAACATTACCTATCACACAATGAGTTGTTCAAAGCACAATTCAGAGCATTCTCAGGAGTGCTCTGTACCTTTGGCCAAGGAGAGTCAGGATCCACACTCTAAATCCCCTAGAACTGTACATTCATAATTAGAAGCATCCCATGAATATCTCAGCTGAAATATTTGGCTACAGTCTACTATCATTCAGTGACTCTAGAGAAAAGAAAAGGATGGGATTAATTCCCTGGCACAGCTTCATCTTGTCCATATGTAATAGTGTCTCCTTCCATCTGCAATTCCTTGCCCTTGTCTTTTCAGGGGAAAGTAAAGTTTACATAAAACAGAGTTGACATCAAAACAATTGAAAATGTTAATTATTGAACTGTACAACTACATTAGATAGGAATCACTTCACTTAAAAGCATGTCAGCAACAGTGCAGAGCATACTACTGAAGAACTACCTGATTCCTTATATAAATCAAAGCCTGTTATCACATAAGCACATCCATAATTTTTACATCATACTCAGTCTAGAGAACACAGTCACAAGAACAATAACATACACTGATTTTTGTTTGCAGCCAGACTGTAATGACTCAACTACTGTTCAGCTGGTGGCCTGTTCACTCCCATGAAAGCAGGATACGGAATGCCTTACAGATTAGCCTAACAACATTTAAAATATTTGAATGACAATGCAGTCATTTTGTGAAAGGACAAAACCCCAATGTTAATTAAGCAGTACAAGCTACTGGAAATATAATGTACACATTTGCATTTATTTTTTAGTTTAAATCTTCAATTAAAACGTATCTCCTATGATTTTCTTTTTTTTATATATATATATTTTTAAACATTTATTTCCCACATTTTCTTTTTCCTTATCATTTCCTTTAGAAATTATTTCATGGAGCCAGTATCTTTTGTTCTAAATTTTGTAACCTGAGAATTGACGTAGTTGCATGAGGGAGACATACCGCCTTTACACAAGTGAAGCAGTAGTTCAAACCTCAATCTGACAAATGCAAACATTTAATTTCCAGCTCATGAATAGCCACTGTGGCTTCAGTAAGATGACCTCAGTACTTGCAGAAGTAGGGCCACAATCCAAAGAAGCCTAGTCTTGAATTTGCCTCTTGCATGCAGATGGCAACATGTGTGTAAAAACACGTTTTTATACCCCATCCTATGCCTCATGCACTTTGTACACTATGCCCTTACTAAGACTCTCTCATGCTCCGTAATGCTCTCTTTGTCTGGGCCTGAAAATGGATAAATTTGGTGAGAAAAAAGTCATTAGACTTGAGACCATGCTATCTGCTCTTCTTCAGGTGCCTCTGCACTGAGTCCTGCCAAAAAATGCCCAGTGCTCTTCCCAGTTGTAATTTCTGAAGCATGCAAGTCAGCATGCCATCCAACATATCTGCACTACCCGTGGTGTCTACTTCTACACTTCCACAGGATTCTCTCAATTCTCAAGTCTAGAAGGAAGCTGGCTGCCTAATTGCCTTTGTAATGAGACAGAGGAGCAGAAGTGCTGGTATCAGCATGCATGACATATTGAAGCACATCAGACAAGATCATTTGCTAGAGAGAAGCAAAATAATGGTCTGAGGCTGAGACAGGGTGAAAGAAATTCCTTGTGCTCTAAAACTGGCTCTGCATCATTTCACTCTGTGGCTTTGGACAAGCAACTTACAGTACCGGAGCCTTAAGATTCCATTCCTCTTACTCCTTACTTTTTGATTGCTGTAACACCAAAGAGCCACTACTCAAGAGATCAAGAATCAGTTGTGCTAGGCATTGTATTAACAAAGAACAGAAACACAATTCAGAAAACAATGGAACAATAGCTCTTGTAAAACAGATGTTCCTTTCCTGCAAAGACATATGGGGTTTTATGTGTCCGGTATTTTAACCTGTTGACTCAGTTTTCCCAGCTGCAGTTATTGTGTCCTTAAAACTCCCACTCACATTAGCCAGGATTTATACTACCTAGTAATTATTATGAAGCAATTGAAAAAATGGAAGCAAAATTTTATGCATTATTTGTATCAGAACCGTTGTATTGCTCAGCAGGGAACAGTATTTGATATTTATAATATCAAGTTGAGCTCACTGCAATTATTCCAAAGCTAACTTTGCCTTCTTTTTTTAAGATTAACTGAATGTGTGGAACATCTGTCTGCCAATGTTGTATTATTTAATTCTTTACCATCTCTATTTGTAAAAAGATGCTTTTAAACACTCTGAAAGAAGTTAGAAACACTTCTAACTAGATGAAATTCCACTAGAAATATCCCAAACAAATCCCCTGTTCTTGTGAACATAGGTACAAATCTGTAATTCTAGTTATCTTATACCCTCTTGATAACATTGCCCACAACATTTTTGTGACAATACTGCTTTCTATGGAGTTGTTATCCAAGAAAGATGTACTGAGTGAATGGGAACCTCTAGTAGAAGGATGACTAACAAATATCATCTTCTCATCTCTTCAGGTTAAGAAACTTTTCAAAGGAGCAGAACTGCTAAGCAGACATTCGGACAGTTGATAAACACTCTTCAGGTCAAGAACATTCGTCTGCTTTTGGAAAGCTCTGGCTAGCTCACTTAAAGACTGAGAAGCATTCGTGTTTCAGTATATTTCTGGGAAATCTTTTCCTCTTTCCCATGAAGTTTCGGTAATTTCAGACTTCTGTTTTTCTTCTGGTGTATCAGACCTCTACAACAACAGTAATTTACCATATTTGATCTCACATGTTTGGCAGTGATGCTGGATTATGGTATACTGTATAAATATAGTATTGTGCAAATACATGTGACAGCAAATGTAATCTGATATTGTGTAAAAGCAGTATTTTTTAGACTGACTTAAATCATTCACAGATTGTAAAAGCCTTTTTTATTTTCAAGATGACCAAGCCCTCTGTATCAGGTATGTAATTAGCAAGGTATCTGAGGAACTCTGACAGTATTACCAGTTTCCAAAGCAGAGAGAATTAGGCAGTTTACATCCTGTTAATGATGAAGTTCATGTGGAAAGAAGATCTTACATATAGGAATCAAAATTTGGAAGTCAAAGCTATATTAACTGAAGAATTACATATTTCTGTGACTTTAACTACAAAACTTATTAAAAATTGTGCAATGTCTTATTCTTTTAATTGTTTTTCCATAAATTAGATTAGCTACTTGGCAAATACTAAGGGAAATAAGTTCTTCAGCAAGAACATTGTTTCCCTGGCTGTTCTTTTTTGTTTGTTTGTTTGTTTGTTTTTTCAGTTTGACATTCCATAATAAACAGCCTGATCCATCAAGTGGTACCCCTGAGAAGAATGCATTCTAATTTAAGTTAAAATTCGGGAAAACAATAAAGCATTGTGTTTAAGGGAGTTGTGTTTTACAAGGGGCTAAAAGATGTACTGTCTCTAATAGAGAGCATTTGTGTGTTTCCCTAAACAATGGAAAATGTGGCCAGAATACCACAATGCTTTCCAATTAATGATATCACCTTCTAGGGAACATGGTATATCCTAGTAGAGACACACGACATCAAAATATACTTGAGGTCAGGGATTATTTTCCTGTTTGGCTTCCATAAAGAGGCTTATGAGGTAGGTTAACAATAATACAGGTTACTAGGAAATCACAGCAGGGCTTGGAGAAGACCCTAAAGAATGAGGAATGCCAGGACTTCCATCTCAATATTTATTAAAGACCTTAGGAATGGCAGAGGAAGAAAAAGGAAAGAAATGATTGAGGTACATTATCATTTATTTATTATACTTCTCATCTTCTTTGCATTATATACAGAAGGGAAGTAAATAACTCAGTTGAAGGAGTGGCTTCTTAGAACTGAGATGTGAAAATGTTCTTTTGAGCATGCAGTTATATTAAGGCACTCTCTAGGCTTGGAAAAATGTAAAATTAAAAAAAAAAAAAAAGGAAATCTAACATGTAGAGATAGCCAGAAAAATCATGGTTACAATAATTTAGAGTATTCCCAAAAAGAAAAAAAAAATACAGAAAAGACATACCTGTGTTTCTGTTTTTAATTTTACTTCTAATTGTCAGATTTATCTGGAGTTTTTACATGTTTCTCTGAAATAGGCTCAAAGACAAGGTATTAAATTGTATCTTAGCTCTGCCCCAATATAATATCTATTGCACATATAAGAAAGTCATAAAAGAATGAAGTCCACGATCACAAATAACTAAGCTTAAACAATCTCCCTTTTCCAGGCATTTATTTTGGAATAATAATAATAATAATAAAAAAAAAAAATGCTTTTTCAGCTAGGATTGGGCATTGCAGCTTCATACACATCTTTACTTCTATATATAAACAGAGAAGAATCTTCATGTACTATATGAACAGGGATACATGAAATTCAAGAGAACTATGTTACTCTTCGTTAAGACTGAAAAAACTATCACCCACATACTTGGCCAGTTAGTTGCTCTTCAGTATGAATTCCCATATAAAAAGTAGTAACAAAGAAGTTTGAAGAACAGATTGCCCTTTAAAACAGATAGGGAGTAGGTCCCTTTTCTGATAGAGCAAACTTTTACTTTGTGGTGGAATACTCTCTGGAAAAAATTTGTGAGGATACTCACTTGTACCAGATTACTTCCCCAAGATGTAATGATTTCCACCTTCCATCTGCAATGATTTCCTTAAAAGGGATGATTCAGGTCTTTCAGATATCTGTCCAATGTAAAAAATAAAAAATAAAATAAAAAAAAACACTAGGTCTATTTTCAAGGGATTTTGGAAATCAGGCCAGCTAGGCTAATCAGACAACACAGTCTGAAACTTAAGTACACTATAACTTTCTAACATCTTTATCCAAAGACCTGGGTATAGCTTATTTTTAAATAAACTTTGTGGAAGATGGAGATTCACTTCACTGAAAATAAATGCAACCTGAAGTTCTGGCATTGCACTTCATTCTTCCTCCCCACCTCCAATGTAAAAATAACTTCATTTCTTCCAGAATTCTTTGTGTGGGTCTTTTTCCTTCAGCAGCTATAAATCACAAACAATATTGTTTGCTGAGTGCATAAATTAGTGACTGGATTCAAATACAAAGAGTCGGGGCATGAAAAGTCCAGGTGGAGTTGACTGCAAGTGTGCAAAATAAAAGAATTAGGGGAAAAAGGGGGAATGTCTGTATGAGAGAAAAGGCAGCATTAGAGACAAATGTTAATTGCTCCATGGCTATAAAGCAAATGGTATTTTAAACATATATCCATTGATCTGTGGTACAATAAATGGTAATGCTATAGGAAGGTAAGCCTACAGATAGCGCTACCTTCACCTCAGGCAGAGAAGGACTGTATGCTTTAAAATGGAACAGATTTAAAGCTGAGAAGGGACACTCAGATCTCAGCAGGCAGGAGCACAGCAGAGTGCAGTTCCTCACAGCCCTGACTGTAAGGATCACATCACGATTAGAGGTTAAAAGCAGAGAATTACAGCCTTTGCATATCTGCTGAGTGGTGTCTTGCCTTCACCTATCCCTCTGCCCACATCTCCATAAGCATGTCCACAAAATGCTTTTGCTTCTTCCCTATAATCACAGAATCACAGAATCACAGAATTTCTAGGTTGGAAGAGACCTCAAGATCATCGAGTCCAACCTCTGACCTAATGCTAACAGTCCCCAATAAACCATATCCCTAAGCTCTACATCTAAACATCTTTTAAAGACTTCCAGGGATGGTGACTCCACCACTTCCCTGGGCAGCCTGTTCCAATGTCTAACAAACAGATACATCAGATATTAACACAGGCAGCTCACAAGCTCTATTGATACAGACGTGAATTTGAATTATTTTTGTTTATCCTTGCAGACATTGTATTTACTGTCAGAAACTGGGAGCTATTGGCCAACAGTTTCTGAACAGAAGGCTATGCTGGCTACTATCTACAAGCTAGCAGTAGGTATTCCAGCTCATGTGAATGTTTCCAACATTAAGCTCCCAACAAGTTCTAAAAGGAACAACCTTTTACTATTGGAAAAAGAAACAGATTTGTTTTCAGATTAACAGTGATTTGAGGAATGGGGTCACATTGAGATGTAGATGAACTGACAAAAATCTTCTGTCCAGTCTAGGGACTGAATGCCTTTACTAAAATACAGAAAAAAAACAAAAAAACAAAAAACAAACAAACAAACAAAAAAAAACAAACCAAAAAACAAACAAACAAACAAACAACAACAAAAAAAAACAACCAAACAAAACCAAACCAACCAACCAAACAAACAAGAAAAACCTTGAAGGTTTTTCCACCAAGGATGATCTTCAGAAGTGGGAAACCTTCCTTTAAATTCAGTAACAATTCAGTAAAAAAGTAAGCATTTAAGTAAAAAAAGTCATTATTTTGGAAATTTCAAAAGCATCCTCTCAAGATCATTACACAGGGACATAAGTGCACTGCTGTAGTTTCTAAATCAATCAAATGAGAAGGATTGTATGCTTTAGTTATTGTCTGTAGTGATATCTGAAAGCAAATGCATTTGATTGCTAATATTGGTCCCACTGAGACCCCACTCATGACTGAATATTATGAACTACCCTCTCAATAAGTTTTTCCAACCAGTTTTATATCTACCTTTAAATATTTTTCCCTGTGTTTTCCTGGATTGCTTATGAGAATATCATGGGAGACTTTTAAAGCCAAAATTTATGGCATCTGCTGCTTCTTTCTTATTGACAAGATGTGTTTTTCTGTCATCTAAAACTCCTGGAACTGAAGAGTTTCATTTGAGAAGGTCAAATTAAAATCCCTTTGCAAAGAGGAAGTCATTGAAACAAATGTTTTAGCTAGTCTGTGAAAAGGCCATTTTTGTCGAACTTTATGAAAAGATGCATATTTTACAAATAGAAAAGAACTTCCTAATTGTGATCTTTTTCCTTACCAGGCTTCAGGTCAATGTCCACAGTTTCTGATATTCTGAGACATGAGTGCATGGTGCTGGGGCAGGTAGGCTTCATTTCACTGAGGCCCACATCTAATATCAAACAATTCACCCTCCAACTCATAAAAGATTCTGCTCTTGAAATTTTTGGTCTCATTGTGTGTCAAAGTTTTAACGTTACATTTTCTGTTGTGCAGAATGATGTTACAGTTTCTGCTAAAACTCACAGAGCACCGAAACCTACAGAGAAACCAAAGTATTTCAATTGCAATTTTGGCAGAGATTAATGTAATACTGACTCTCTATCTATTATGTCTCCCAAATGCATGTTGTGCTAGTTTCATACTAAGAAGTGAATTTTTTACTCAGTTTGTCACGTATAGCATGGTGGGGAGGGAAGCAAGATTATATCTGTGTTTCTGTTAACTGCATGCAGTACATCAATGGGCAGAATTTTAATAGAACTGAAAACAGTAGGAAGAATGGAGAAAAAATATCAATTATTAGTAAAAAATACATAAGAGCAACCTCTGGCTCTGGGCATTGCTTTGCACTTGAATCTTCTCTTGGCAATATTCAGAGATTTTCACTATGTTGACCAGACAAAATGGTTGTGTTAATTATTGCATGTGTCTATGGGAGAGAGCCACAGCATGCTGAGGCCTTCTGCTTTTGTGTTATACCAAAGCCATGCTATAACAGGGCAAAAAAATCAATTCATAAACATGACAAACACTGGCTGCTCTCTGAAGGATGAAAAGAAAAATGGTTTGAAACACCTTTAAAACCTGTTGTCATAAATTACACAGAAGGGTTTTTAGACCAAACCTGGGCTAGAGAAGAAAGATCTATTGGTCTCTTCTACCTTTTACTATTTTGCCTTCCCTTGTATGGCCCTGCAGTTTTTCTGGCATCTCTGCTAATGGTAACTGTTATAAGCCTGTTGTAGCTTCCATTACTCTGAAAGAACTATTTCTTTCTAAAGGCACCCAAAGATAGAGTGTGCAATTGAGAAGTGATTTTCAAACTCAAAGGAAGGAGGAAAGTCATGTTAACAAAGATTGCTGGAAAAGGAACACTAAACATTTCTGATTGCCAATGTTGCTTTCGTGTGGCTGGTGCCAAGAGATATCGAAATCGATGTGAAGTGCATGCTCTCAGCATTTTTCTCTGGCTGAGTAGCCACCCTACTGAAAGCTAATAGTACATTTGGGTGGCAAATGATTTTGTGTTCTGGATGGAGCCCTGAATCCTGTGCTGAAATTCAGCATTGTAGTAATCTCCATTCCTTTATCCAAACATTTCCCTCCTGTGTCACTTGCTACTTCCCTTCTCCTCTAAAAATGTTGGTGGTGATGGGAAAACCAAGTACAAACCCTTACTTCAAAAACTGCAGTTTTTTTAGTGAGATACTTAATTCCATTGAAATCACATTCTTTTTATTGTCAAGCAGTTCAGACTTTTTATTTTAACCTGTCTTGAATAAATAGCTTACTCTGTTGAGTACTGGCTTATAGATGTCTTTGCTCTGTAAAGAAAATTTTGATCTAATTTGTATTTGGTGAGCTGAGAAGCTGTAAATGACCATATGCGTCATCTTGGGAACATTATAGCTTTATGCACTGTGTTCGACTAGACGAAGGATCCATTAGTGACCCAACGGAGGTGTTTTAGAGCAGGAAAGGAGAACTCTCTAAACACCATCTGCTCATACTGTTGCTTGTAAAATGATGTCACATCTGCTGCTCTAAAAACATTATGCTGATCTCTTCTACAGTACAAGGCTGTTGCACTCCTCTTAGCAATGGGAAAGGATAATGTAATGAAGCAAGTTCAAATCCACAAGATGCTGTATTGCAGGGAATGAAAATAGCTACAAGTTTTCAGTATCAATACTGGGAAGCCCTTTAAAATGGAGATACCTCCCTCCCCGAAACAGATTTATCTTGGGCCTGGTTGTAGTCATTAAAGGCTTTTATTGATGAAGAACGTACTTCACTAATGAAACCCAGTCAGAAAGGGTCACAAGCACTTTTTTAAAAAAAAAAAAGATCAGTTTTATCCAGATTATCAACTTCAATATATATCAAAAATTTATATACAGCATCAACAAGTGCAAGTTGTTAAAGAGGGCAAGGATCACACACATACACATATATAAAAAGTGAAATAATTACTAGGACAGCGGTTCTGAACAAGAGCATCTGTGAGTCCTGTAAATCATGGACTAAAGATAAAACAGGACATGGACCTGTTACCAAAAGGAAAGCTTACTCTCAGACCTACTAACAGCATCATGATATGCAAGACATGGGAGGTCATTTATTTTATTCTGCTTAGCCCTGGTGAGGTCAGAGTGGTAATGCTCTTTCTGGTTTTGGATGCCACACTTAAGAGAACAGATAAACAGACTGGATATAGTTCAGAGAACAGCAAGAACAATGTGATGTTTAAAAAACATGACCTGTGAAGAAACTGGGCCTGTTTAGTCTACAAAAGCAAGACACAATAAGCTTGCCCAGTATATAAGAAGTTAAAAAATAATACCAATCATTCTTCTTGTTCACTGAAGGTAGCACTGGAAGAAAACAGCATCATTTTCATCAAGAAGGGTTTAACTGAGATATTCTTTATGTGCAGGCCTTGCAGGAACAGGTTTCTACAGAATCTTCTTAAGTTCCAGATTTCACAGGATAAGCAGGGGTCAGAAACATGCCAAATAAAGCTTTGCTTCCCCAGGATGGAGGAGCAGGTTACATGGTGACTCAGAGACCTTCTCTGCCTTACATGTGGGTCATGCTTGAATACTGATGGCTGCTCCACTGTTCTGGTAACAGGTAAGCTTAACAAATTAGTCCTGAAATTATCAGTTCTATGACTGACTTGGATCCTCGACACCGCTGCCTACCCAGAGGTGCTGAACAACCTTTGGTGACAATTTAATAGCTTTAAACTAGAAGAGGGTAAGCTTAGATTAGATATACGGAAGAAATTCTTTAATGAGAGGGTGGTGAGGCACTCTAACAGGTTGTCCAGGGAAGCTGCAGATGCCCCATCCTTCGAAGTGTTCAAGGCCAGGCTGGATGGGGCTTTGGGCAACCTGGTCTGGTGGAATGTGTCCCAGCCCATGGCGGGGGGGGGCGGAATTGGGTGATCTTTGAGGTCCCTTCCAGCCCAAGCCATTCTATGATTCTATGATAATTTTCCAAGACCTTCCAAAAGCAATAGTAGTGACTGTCCATCCTCTCTGAGGAGTCTCAGCAGAAAGTTGAGCCTCTGTTTTTATTTCATGGGGATCCTAGAGATTTGAAGGACAGTGTCATGTCATAAATTGTAGGACTACTCTTTGAGCAATATCCATGATGCATCACAAGAAACTAACAAGGAACCACTGGCTACAAAGTGGTATAGAGACAGAAACATGTAACAGCCTGATTTGGTTTGTTTTATCCTGACAATCTTACTACAGATTCCCTAAAGCAATACCCTAAGGAAGTGGCATGTAAAGGCAAAAGAAGAGAAACTGCAAGAATGAGATTCAATGTAGAGTTCATCTAAAGAAAATAAAAGAACTATCCATCTTCAAACATGACACTGTGAATGCTATTGCAACAAAATTGTTGCACCAAATCAGTGGCTACACTGAAAACGGTCACCTACATATTCTGTATTGACAGAGCTCAGTATGTTCTTAAAAATCAACTGGAACGCAAATACATAAATACTTAATAGAATTATAGAATCATAGAATCATAGAATATCCTGAGTTGGAAGGGACCCTTAAGGATCATCAAGTCCAACTCTTGACACCGCACAGGTCTACCCAAAAGTTCAGACCATGTGACTAAGTGCACAGTCCAATCTCTTCTTAAATTCAGACAGGCTCGGTGCAGTGACCACTTCCCTGGGGAGCCTGTTCCAGTGTGCAACCACCCTCTCTGTGAAGAACCCCCTCCTGACGTCAAGCCTAAATTTCCCCTGCCTCAGCTTAACCCCGTTCCCGCGGGTCCTGTCACTAGTGTTAATGGAGAAAAGGTCTCCTGCCTCTCGACCCCCCTTACGAGGAAGTTGTAGACTGTGATGAGGTCTCCCCTCAGCCTCCTCTTCTCCAGGCTGAACAGGCCCAGTGACCTCAGCCGTTCTTCGTACGTCTTCCCCTCCAGGCCTTTCACCATCTTCGTAGCCCTCCTCTGGACACTTTCCAACAGTTTCATGTCCTTTTTATACTGTGGTGCCCAGAACTGCACACAGTACTCGAGGTGAGGCCGCACCAGCGCAGAGTAGAGCGGGACAATCACCTCCCTTGACCTACTAGGGAGGTGATTGTCCCCCTTCCTACCTTTAAACTAGGTAGGAAGGGGGATGGGGCTGAGGCTAGGATTGTTGGGGCTGTGCCAGGGGGAACAATGGCAAGGCCGGAGGATAAGGCAGTGGCCCAGCTGAAGTGCATCTACACCAATGCACGCAGCATGGGTAACAAACAGGAGGAGCTGGAAGCCATCGTGCGGCAGGCAGGCTACGACTTGGTTGCCATCACGGAGACGTGGTGGGACCAGTCTCATGACTGGAGTGCTGCAATGCCTGGCTATAAGCTCTATAGAAGGGACAGGCAGCATAGAAGGGGTGGTGGTATGGCTCTCTATATTAGAGAGTCTTTCGAGGTTGTAGAACTCGAGGTTGGGAATGACAAGGTCGAGTCCCTTTGGGTTAGGATCGGCAGGGACAACAAGGCTAGTGTCCTGGTCGGGGTCTGCTATAGACCGCCGAACCAGGATGAGGAGACGGATGAGGAATTCTACAGGCAGCTGACAGAGGTTGCAAAATCATCAGCTCTTGTACTCGTGGGGGACTTCAACTTCCCTGAAATATCCTGGAAGCACAACACAGCCCTGAGAAAGCAGTCTAGGAGGTTTCTGGAGAGCGTAGAAGATAGCTTCCTGACGCAGCTGGTTAGTGAGCCTACCATGGGAGGTGCCCCGCTAGACCTTCTCTTCACAAACAGAGAAGGACTGGTGGAGGACGTGATCGTCGGGAGCTGTCTCGGGCAGAGTGACCACGCAATGGTGGAGTTCACTATTCTTGGCGAGGCCAGGAAGGGGACCAGTAAAACCGCTGTATTGGACTTTCGGAGGGCTGACTTTGAACTGCTCAGGACACTGGTTGGTGGAGTCCCTTGGGAGGCGGTTCTGAAGGGCAGAGGGGTCCAGGAAGGCTGGGCGCTCTTCAAGAGGGAAGTCTTCATGGCGCAGGAACGGTCTGTACCCACGTGCCCAAAGACGAGCTGGCGGGGAAGAAGACCGGCCTGGCTCAACAGAGAATTGTGGCTTGATCTTAGGAGGAAAAAGAGGGTTTATAAGCTTTGGAAAAGTGGGCAGGCCACTAAGGAGGACTTTAAAGAAGTAGCGAGGCTGTGCAGGGACAAAATTAGGAAGGCCAAAGCTCATCTGGAGCTCAATCTGGCTACTGCCATTAAAGATAACAAAAAATGTTTCTATAAATACATCAACACAAAAAGGAGGACTAAGGAGAATCTCCATCCTTTACTGGATGCGGGGGGAAACTTAGTTACAAGAGATGAGGAAAAGGCGGAGGTGCTCAATGCCTTCTTTGCCTCAGTCTTTAGCGGCAATACCGGATGTTCTCTGGATACCCAGTACCCTGAGCTGGTGGAAGGGGATGGGGAACAGGATGTGGCCCTCATTATCCATGAAGAACTGGTTGGTGACCTGCTACGGCACTTAGATATGCACAAGTCGATGGGGCCGGATGGGATCCACCCAAGGGTACTGAGGGAACTGGCAGAGGAGCTGGCCAAGCCACTGTCCATCATTTACCAACAGTCCTGGCTATCGGGGGAGGTCCCAATCGACTGGCGGCTAGCAAACGTGACGCCCATCTACAAGAAGGGCCGGAGGGCAGACCCGGGAAACTACAGGCCTGTCAGTTTGACCTCAGTGCCAGGAAAGCTCATGGAGCAGATCCTCCTGAGAGTCATCATGCAGCACTTGAAGGGGAAGCAGGCGATCAGGCCCAGTCAGCATGGCTTTATGAAAGGCAGGTCATGCCTGACGAACCTGATCTCCTTCTATGACAGAGTGACGCGCTGGGTGGATGAGGGAAAGGCTGTGGATGTGGTCTACCTTGACTTCAGTAAGGCTTTTGACACTGTTTCCCACAGCATTCTCCTCAAGAAACTGGCTGCTCTTGGCTTGGACTGGCGCACGCTTCGTTGGGTTAGAAACTGGCTGGATAGCCGGGCCCAAAGAGTCGTGGTGAATGGAGCCAAGTCCAGTTGGAGGCCAGTCACTAGTGGCGTCCCCCAGGGCTCGGTGCTGGGGCCGGTCCTCTTTAATATCTTCATCGATGATCTGGACGAGGGCATCGAGTGCACCCTCAGTAAGTTCGCAGATGACACCAAGTTAGGTGCGTGTGTCGATCTGCTTGAGGGTAGGAAAGCTCTGCAGGAGGATCTGGATAGGCTGCACCAATGGGCTGAGGTCAACTGCATGAAGTTTAACAAGGCCAAGTGCCGGGTCCTGCACCTGGGGCGCAATAACCCCAAGCAGAGCTACAGGCTGGGAGAGGAATGGTTGGAAAGCTGCCAGGCAGAGAAGGACCTGGGAATGATGGTTGATAGTCGGCTGAATATGAGCCAGCAGTGTGCTCAGGTGGCCAAGAAGGCCAACGGCATCCTGGCTTGTATCAGGAACAGCGTGACCAGCAGGGCTAGGGAGGTGATCGTCCCCCTGTACTCAGCCCTGGTGAGGCCGCACCTCGAGTACTGTGTTCAGTTTTGGGCCCCTCGCTACAAGAAGGACATCGAGGTGCTTGAGCGGGTGCAGAGAAGGGCAACGAAGCTGGTGAGGGGCCTGGAGAACAAGTCCTACGAGGAGCGGCTGAGGGAGCTGGGCTTGTTCAGCCTGGAGAAGAGAAGGCTCAGGGGTGACCTTATCACTCTTTTTAGGTACCTCAAGGGAGGCTGTAGCGAGGTGGGGGTTGGCCTGTTCTCCCACGTGCCTGGTGACAGGACGAGGGGGAATGGGCTTAAGTTGAGCCAGGGGAGTTTTAGGTTAGATGTTAGGAAGAACTTCTTCACTGAAAGGGTTGTGAGGCACTGGAACAGGCTGCCCAGGGAAGTGGTGGAGTCACCATCCCTGGAAGTCTTCAAAAGACGTTTAGATGTAGAGCTTAGGGATATGGTTTAGTGGAGGGCTGTTAGCGTTAGGTTGGAGGTTGGACTCGATGACCTTGAGGTCTCTTCCAACCTAGAAAATTCTGTGATTCTGTGATTCTGTGACTAGTGATGCCGTGCTTGATGCACAATAGATGAACATACATTTCAAAATCTTTCCCTTCAACCTATTGAGTACTCATGCTAGTGTACGTCTGTGTATTCAATGGAGAATTTACAGATTCTGTTAGTCCATCACAGAAACAACAGCTCCTGAAGACAGGAATCACCTAAAGTAAGAGTAGCTAAAAATACAATTCTATTTTTAAGAAAGTTTATAGCCATTTTAATTGTATTAAAAACCTGACATATTTATTTTTCATTCAAGGACAGTTCTAAGAAACAGTAGTAAGGAGGACAAGACCTGTAAATAATATTGGTATAAATATACTGCACTGGCACAGCTGAAAGTTTTCCATGACTCAGGGAAAGGTCACTAGACTTATTGAACATGTTTAGACTACCCATGCTGATTAAAACATGACAGAAATAGGTTTACCATTTAGCATGTGACACAAATACAAACCAAAGTCTTTAGCGAACAGGTATGTCTACCCAAATTTTTTAAAATTTGTTTTCTTCCCAACAGAGCTCATGCATATGATACTGGTAGGGAGTCACAGTTTTATTTGAGCTTCCTTAATTAATGTGAATTCAGAACTTCTGTATATACAAGAATTAGTTTCTTTTACTGTTCATGTAACAGATACTACCATAAAAAATAATTTCTGTTTTCAAAGCTCAAATGACTTTATTTATAATTTAAACTACATTTGCATATTGTAGCTTTCTGGTGTTTCTAATTGCATTTTTACACATTTAATGGGCAAGATTTTCAAAACTGACCAGTGATTTTGAACATCTTCATAATTTGAATGCCCAACATTAAGATACATGAAGAAGGCTGCTTTTCAGAGGAACAGTAGTCAGTGTTTTCTAAAATTCATTGTGTCCGTGTAGCCATTGCAAAATTGAGGTGCCCAAAATTACTAGACAATTTTTGAAATCTGTGTAAGAAACGCCTGAATTCTCTCCCCAGGAAAACACATTTACACAAATCACTCTTGTATATACCAGATTTTCCCTGACATCTCTCGTGTTTCCCCTGGCTGTCAGAAGATGGTTGTTCTTCCCACATTGTAACAGCAGATCCTCATGTAACTGCCACTGTTTACAATTTCCATCTGTCAGCTACATAATTAGAGATAAATCAGGCCATATAACTCCTTCTCCAAAATTATATATTAATCTGACCCAAAACCTCATGAGATCAACCAGAAAAGTTTCACTGATTTTTACAGATGTTAGATCAGGTGTTTATTACTAGAATGATTTGGATAGAAAGGAACCTTAAAGACCATCTAGTTCTAACCCCCATGCCATAAGCAGGGACACTGCCCACCAGACCAGGCTTCCCAAAACCCCATCCAGCCTGGCCTTGGACACTTCCAGGGACTGGGCATTCAAAACCTAACATAACACAATTTCCAATTTATCTAAAATAGGTAATCTCTGGAGATGCTGGAAGGCAAACGTAACATGTTTTATGCAGTCTAAACTCCCCAAAATGTATCTCCACAAGTTAAAACTGACTGAATATTCTGGGTCTTATGATATTTCTTCTTCTCTTATTCATAGCATTCCGGGCTTTGTTTTTAGGTAAAGTAATTAATGTATTTATATTGTTTATATATATTAAATTATTTGAATCTTAAGTTGTAATTTATATTAATTATCATTATATTGTTAAATTACATTATTACTTTTTATTAAATTAAAAGCACTTACATTTTTTAAACATCTTTTTGTCATAAAAACAAAACAAAACAAAACAAAACAGAACAAAACTATTTGGGGCCTTTTTAATGCAGTCGCTTGGTACAGCTAACTTGACAAAAATCCTAGTACTGAGAGTGTGGAAACTCAGAAAAATGAGTTCAGTCATGGAAAATCCTTGCAGCGTTTTCATTTATCTGCTTTCTCTGGTCTACTGTGTCTCTTGGGGTACTTCCTCTCCTACATTCTTTGTATTGCGTTAACCCTGTAGATGGATTCATTTAGGGGCAGAGCTATTACAGTTTAGGTGGGTTGAGGAGCAAAAATCAGGGAGGAAACTCCCACTGTGGGTGAGATGGCAGTTCTGCTGCTCTTCACCTCCTTTTCCCTTTTATCATCCCAGAAATTCTCCCAACCCTTAAAGCTTTAGAGGACAGCAAACAAAAGCTATTTTTTACATCATGGTTGTGACAATATGGTCCATCTTCCCCAGCAAACTGCTTATCAGTGCGGCCAGGCTTTGGGCACAAGGCTCAGAGGGCCACATCAGTGCACTTTTTCCTGAAGTAGCTGGAGAAGCAGAGGATGCAGAAGGCTGCTGGATGTAGATCCATTGAGCCCCTCCAAATAACAGGTATATCCCAAGTCTGAAAGCTCATGGTGGCACCCAGAGGCTGCTCTGATCAGCTGTAACAAAGTATAATTTCTACATGAACAGTTCAGATTAATAATGACTTAAGCAGAATTTTGTTGATATATCTGATGTTTGTTCAGACACCACACTAACTTTTTGGCTAACAAAATATACATATTGTTTTCCCCCTTTTCATAAGATTCTAAGTGACATTTTCTAAAATGCAGAAGTTTTCTATGGATTTCTACAGTACAAAACTACATTCAAATATTTTTGGGGATAATTACGAAGACCAGACTGATTATAAATGCATCTGTTAATTGCAGACAGCAAGTAATTCATTAGACCAATGTGTCAGAGAATACTGGATATTTGAAGAATACTTCCATGGTAAAAAATAATAATAATAATCCAGAGGACATTGAACACACTTAACAATGTTTATAGTTACTATTGCTACAGTATATAAGCATCTCAGTTACAATACATATCCTGCAGAGACATACAAGCTTTCTAAGTGAATTTTTCCATTCTTTCAGAGGAAGGAAATTCAGAGAACCAAAGTGTGTTTCAGACATATGTGAGACTTCCAAACACCGGTAAAAGAGGAGAGCCCAGATGACCCACTATGAAGCCATTCACAGGGACCCAGCTAAGCAGATGTGCTACCAACACTTGGCAGTGCCTCAAGCAGCAGCCTGTGCCTCCATGCCAGGCTATGCGTCACTCAGGCCTGGCTTGACCACGTTAAGGAGCAGGTACCCTGAATGTATCTGAATTACACCCAGTTCTGCCTCCACCTCTGCCTGACCAACTGTTTTCTATTTCAAAGACTACGTTACTTCACATTAAGGATTTATGAGCTTAAAATACCCTGCCTATGAGGTATGTATGATGTGAAAACATATTCTCCTAAAGTTAAGCAACAAACTAAAAACTGTGAGAAATACAAAGAATACCTGTAATTGTATTGAGAATAAATATCTGCATGCTTACACTTGGTTTTGGAGACAGGCAACCCAAAACAGTAAGTTAAAAAAAAATAGCAGTCTTTCTTCTTCTGCTACACTGAGGTAATTTTTCATTTTCACTCTTCAAGAAAAAGGGGAATAAACAAAATGCAAGGCGTATGTCCACTCTCCCACCATTATCTCCTTTTACTTGTCTCCTAAATCATTTTTTCCTCTATAAAAAGTACAGTAGAAACCACACCTTCACACTTTGTCAAGCATGTTATCCAAATTTCACTCTTTTCTGAGAAGGGTGAGGTAACAGACTGGTCGGACTTTGCAAATCCATCTGTGTTTACATGCACAGGTATTTGAAGTGATAAAAGGAGGCTTCCCAGTCCCCAGATGCCACCACAGATAAGGAAAAAGATGTGTTTCTTCTACAAAAGATTCAGGCCAAGAAATCTGGATCAAATTAAGTAGTGATACATTAATTTGGGAACTAATTGTAGTAAGAATTCCTCATCCTGTATGGAGCTCTGTTTTCCAAATAATAAACATCCTCTGAGAATTACCATAACTGCATAGCATGAGTAAACTTTCCAGTGCTGGCTGCCTAACGGTATGGCAGAATCATAATTTTCCTGGCAAGAAAAGTATCTGAATATGATAAAACCACAGTTGCAAATGGTATTAGGAATGAAAGAATGGTATTAGGAATGAAAGAAAAATGGTATTAGGAATGAAAGAATGAAAAATGAGATCTCTTTGCTGCTCTCAATACTTCAACTCTGTGCCCCATACAAGCATTTAAAAGTCCTTAGCACTGCCATGCACTAAAATTCCCTTTGAAAACTTTGGGAAAAATCTGGCCGTTCCCTCTCAGAAACCTCCAATTCTGAAACAACAGGTATCCATGCAGACACGACTTAAAGAAAACAGGTTGCTGAGAAAGATGTGGATGCCCCATCCCTGGAGGTGTTCAAGGCCAGGCTGGATGGGGCTTTGGGCAGCCTGGTCTGGTGGGAGGTGTCCCTGCCCATGGCAGGGGGAGTGGAATTCCATGGTCTTTAAGGTCCCTTCCAACCCAAACCATTCTACGATTCTATATAATTCTCAGCTTTTTGGGAACTATACACAATAGTAGCCTTGCACCAACCTCCTTGTGCAGAGTTTTACCCAAACTCTTGAAAATAAATGGCAAATGCAAAGCATGTCATGTGTTCAGGAGCATTCGCACCTTCTGAGACACATGATTTTCAGATGAAGTAGTGACCTTGCCCTGAACTCCCACAAAAAAGTGACAGGACAACACACATTGCTTGCTAAGCGTGACACTACCACACCAGACAGAAATGGGCAACATCAGAGACTGAAACCTCAGTGGAAAGTCCTGTAAGGTCACCACCTTCATTGCTATCCTACACCATTTTTGCTCTGTAACTAGTCCCAAGCTCAGAATAAGAATGCAGCGGGACAAAAGCAGAGATTTTTGTTCCTTATCTTGATGGTAAATAGTAGTACCATTCTGCAGTGATTCTTTAGGGAAGCCTTCTTTCTCACCTCACTAAAGCTTTCAGAAAAAATATTACTTCTTTAAAAAAAAAAAAAAAAAAACTATTAGAAAACAGTTTGTTCCAATAGACAACTTGGGATATTAGTTACAGATGCCATAAAACTTTTACTGCTTTACTGCTAACTTCAGTGAAGATGTTGACAACGTGTTTTGAACATACACTCAAAAATATGAAATAATATTTGGCAATAGCTGTAAAGAAGCAGATTCTGAAGAGCACTTGACTGCACAAGAAGTCAACCAACAAGAACCGGTGAAGCCATTTTTGGAATGCATCACTTCTGAACTATTCAAGTGACCAAAAGGTAAATATGCAGGGCCTCATTACAATGTTATTTTTTAAATAGAGCAAAGAAATAAGGTTTATCATAACTGGCCTTAATATGTGATGTTGCAATGCATGTGGTAATTTTGGTCTTCTACATCGTTTTGCTATCAGTCACAATATCACGTTTCATTATGAATTATCCTCCAGATACATACTACATGTAGAAAATAAAATACCCAGTAAGCATGCAAAGTTACCTTCCAGCTGAGAAGGACAAAGAAGTTTAATGAAGTTAAGAATTAACAACTGCTTGAATATTTCACTCTAAAAGACAATTTCAACTACAATGAATAGATTGCTTTTACTTATAATTTAGGGAGGAGCTAGAGGAAAATTGCTTCACTGGGTTGGAACTTCATAAGATCCAAAAGAAGGCAGCAATGAAGATTTTCACTACTACTTCCATAATTCTACAAATCTGATGTTCCTCTGTATCCCGTAGCTTTTAGATGGCTCCTTGGAGAAATAAGGGTTGAATCAGACAGTTATGCATTTCCACACATATCTCCATTAATTTTTGAAACATAATATTATTTATTTACAAAAAAGATCCAGAGAGAGCTCCAGATTTAGATTGATTTGGTACCTGACTATACCAATGATATCTGATAATCCAGGTCTTAACCACTGAAGTCTCCTTTTTTTTTTTGGACAGACAAGAAATTAAAAATATAAAAAATAACTAAACACTGAATTTTTTAATATACAAAATAAATATGCTATACACATGTAGTGTGGCATCTGCACATATAACCATTGACTTTTACATTACTTTTCCAATATAGCATTGCCAGACAACTATGGAAGCAGTATTCAGCTGGGAAAGACAGCCCCTCTGGGCTGGATTTGGCCCACATAATAATGATAGAAAAAAAGAGTAAATTTCATTCCATAAGGAATGAAAGGGATAAAATAGGCTTTCACAGAATGAACAGTTAAGTAGCTCCTGAGGCATGTGAAATCATAATAGCTGAAGACTGAAGAGCTGTAATGACTACCGTATGAGTACTGTACAAAAAGAAAGTGCCTGCCAAATTCACGTTCTGATGCCAAAAATTCAGAAAATCATGAAAACCTAAAAGAAAATTTGAAATAGCAAAAATATGCCAATTGATAAGCTATAAAAGCAACCCTACTGACTATTATGAATACTACTAAGAAAATTACTAACAAAAGAAAGAATTCAAAAAAATACTATTACCTTGTTCACTTTTTTGTGGCATAAGGAAGTTTCTTTTAATAATCAAATGGGACATAAAGCCAGAAGTATATGCATAACCTTTAAAAAATGATTAAACTGATTCTCAAATAAATGTTCTAAATGATCTATATTTATAAAAACATGAAAACAAGTAAAAGTTCAGATGGAAACAACTGGTTCTTTCTTTTTCACTACCACCTGTCATAAATTAGTTTTTGGACAAGGACAGCTGTGCTGCTGTTGAAAGCCCCTAATTTACTCTTGCGTATAAAAGTATAAAAGGTACAAACTCTGGAAACTAATACACTACTGAACACAAGGATTGTCTCACATGCTGAACCTCCTGTTCTTTCATGCACGGGAATGAACTCTTGGCAGAAAATCCTGTCCTTGACCTATGACTCTCAGGTATCAGAGAGCAACCACGCTATTGGAAAAAAAAAGCCATGGAAGGACACAGTTTCCTATGGAACCTAATATCTCTTCTCAACATACATGCACTTCCCTCAGGGCCATAAAAATAAGGCAGTAAACAAAAACAGATGAAACAAACAGGTCTTTTTGGAAGTAATGAGAACAATTTTCACTGCCTGGTGCTACTTCAGGTTATGCAATGCCATGCAGGCATAATGCTCCTTATTCTAAGGGAGCCAAAATATTGCACAATGTGGCCCTGTTCCACACAGACATCACCCTTCCCCAGTGTGCCAGACACTATACCATACTTGAAAAACACTCTGAAGAAGGAAATAATTTCTACTTCTAGTAAAGAAGAGCAACAGGTAAAAAACAACAACAACAACAACAACAAATTGAGAGTGAGAGCTCAACAAGATGCAAGCAAGAGATTCTTTGCAAATTTACAGGGAAGGCCAAGCTGAAGGTCCTCTGAAGAAAGCTATGGAGTTGAGCAGTGTACAGGTAAAGAGTTGGACTTCCGCTGCTGCAGCTACACACACCTACAACCCAAACATCACTGGCCACAGGTCATGGGTAAACAGAAAGCAGGCCTAGCATGACAGGCATGAAAAAAAGCTCTCTCATGACCTGCATGCAGTTAACAACATAACTGACTATCATTTCACTGACTTATCTATAAAAATTTCCTCCACCTGAAAACCTGTCCCCCACAGTTACTAAATGGCCAAACCTGTTGATATGTAAAACAAACCAGTCTTCAGCTGGAGGAAATTCTCATAAGTTCTCATCACATGAACAAATCAATAGCAATGCTAACCAGTCAACAGTAATAGGATAATATCATGAAAATGAGGTACATTAGTAAACAAATGGACTAAAAAATGAAAGGCAGGGAAGGTAAACAAAAAAAAAAAGGGGGGGGGGGGGGAGAAGGGGGAATTCTTTTGTTTTTATAATTAAAACATTCTGCCTCCTTCCCTGATCACTTTATCTCCCCTAACTGGCAATTGCCTACCAACATTCATCCCTGGAAGTGCTGGCAGAGGCAGGGTGTGGACCAGATTCAGAGGCACACGTTTTATCACCACATCTCCCAGTTCCACTCAGATGACACAGTACTGAAAGCTGTCCACCACAGTTTTACCATTGCTGTCATCTATAAGGCTGGAGAGTGAATGATGGCTTCATTTTTGGCAATGTGGACCAACCTCAGGAATTGAGGCTCAGTTTGAACTGGAAATGGAGAAATGTATTTCTTGTATATACCTCCCACATACGTTACAGATGTGGATCTAACACAAAGTCCTGGGATGAGATCCTTGTGCCAAAGGCAAAATTCTCATTGACTTCACTAAGTTTGCAACCCTGAGTTACAAAAGTAAGCAAAAATTCATGAAAAGATCTTTTTCCTGTTAACCAAACATATAAAACCCTTCTCTTTCTGGTATGTCAAGGAAAATACAGGTCCTCTGCATATGAAAGACAAATCATGGGACTGAAAAAATCAGTGTGTCCTCAGGTCCTATGGCTCTCTCCAGATTCACATAGGCAGCAGTAGCTCCTAAGTTCTGATCCCAGGACCATGCCCCAGCCACTTTATACCGGAGCAAACTCCCTCACCCTGCAATGTGGGAGCCCAGGCATGCACCGCACCTACCCCTCAGCCTAGCAGTGGCCACAAAAGAAACCAATGGATACACATCACTAGGAATAAGTTGTGCTCTAAATCCCCATCATGTCACATGCTGTGACATTTTCCCCTCTGATTTCTCTAAAATCAATGTACAGTCAATTCTTTCTCAGCTCACAACAGTGAAAGATCTTCTGTATATGAGAAGGCTATGGGTGTACCCTTTAAAGATGCTTTTTCAGACAAATGGTATTTGGTCCTGGGAGAATAGGTGTGATGTTGCCAGTCATGCCATCTGAATTACATCAGGCCTCAAGATGAATAGAGCCCAAATTAAGATCATGAATATAAAGATTCCTTTCATCATGTTTATTTAGCTGTGCAGTCAACTCCATCAACTGTTTGCATGCTGTCTGTGAGCACAGAACAAATTGTGAACTTGAATCTCTCTCTCTATAAATTCATTTGCATTCTGTCTTCCAAAAAAAAGAAAAAAAAAAAAGCAATACAATAAAATAAAAATGACAGTGATTTATCTTATGAAAACTCTGGTCCCCTGATTTGAGTTCCAGAAATGTAGGTGTACACCATCTTCAGTGCTACCCTAGTGTAGCTTTAAGTTTTTAAGTTTTTTCTGTTACATCCAATGTTACAAAACAAGCCATAAATTTCAATGTCCTGGACAGTGCAAACACACTTTATCCCAGAGTTCAAATAGACAAGGATGATGTGATAAGAGGGATGAAGCATTCCCATAACTTTAAAGGGTTTAGATGGATAAAAGGCAGAGGCCAATATCCACTACTATCAACAGCAGCAGCATGCCAGTGGCTATCGTTTAACAATGTTTTTTAGAAAAACAAAACCTCATCATGAGGAACTCTGTTCTTTTAAGAACATCTGGTCAACAGCATTTATAACTGATGGGTGTTGAAGACCCCACTGAATTTTTTGACAGCAGTTTCTAAACACACTGACCAGCACCCTGTCAAATTATCAGTTTGAGATCACTGGACATTGGCTATCTACATTTTCTTTCCAGCTTTAAAGGGTTTTGGATCCTGCTCTTTCAAATTTAAGAGACAGTTTATATTTTTGCAGCACGGGCTGGTGGTGTGTTTTGGTACAGCACATAACTGCTCCAGAATACAGAGAAGAAAGAAGGGTTTTGAGAGCACTATGCCACACCAAGTGTGGCATCTCATGCAGCGAAACTGCTTTATTCTTACTCAGTTATCCTTGGTTTTCCTTTTCTTTTTACACAACTCTGACAAAGATGTTACAGGCCAAGGAAGTTATCAAAAGCATAAAATAGAAGACAGCAAAACCATTGCTAAGCCAGCAGCTCCCAGCTTCCTTTGATACAGTCCACTTGCTTTTTAGCACAGCTGCTCAACTCCTGAAGACATTCACCCTCCTCTGAACTGTGTTTTCATCTCTTTCCACCCAGCCCAACTGTAACAATGAAGGCAAGGAGCTTCACTGCCTCCCTGAGCTGTGTAGCCTGGCCAACCTCCACTAAGACTGAGTACTTCAAAAAGAAAATGTCTCTTGCTTCTCATATACAGAAGCAAGCAGAAAGAAAAGTCCAGGCGAGATGCTTCTCTGTTCATTCCCCCCCAGACCATGGCCCCTCTTTGAGAATTGGTCTTCTCCAGAGAACTGGCTGCCTTGTCAGGAAGCATCACTTAGGGACTCAGTAAACCAATTCGGAAATCGACTCACGCTAGGAAGGCAAAGGTTAGTGCTTGAACAGCCAACCCTCTGTGCCCCAAAGGCAGACAGCTCTCACTAGCAACCGCTGTATGCTTGAGACTGCTGCCTGGCATCCAGCCACCAGCCCCATGCATCACAGCAGCTCTCTGGTGCTGGCTTCTCCAAACTCAGACCTGTTAGCAGCACCTGAAAGAATTTGTCACCCATGGGAGAAAAGTAAACTGCAGAGGTTGGAGTACCTTCCCTTAGTTCTTATTCTCAAAAGTGAACGCACATGTAAGTATGTGCGTGTTACATCCACATCAGCTTATGAAGCATTTTAGATCCCAAGAATTAGATATAGAGAAACTGCTGAAAACTCAGTTCTACATTTCACTGCAAATTAAGGGTCTGAGAAGTCTGCACAGTCTACATAATCTTAAAAAATGGGGTTTGGGTTCCCAAGTCATTTGGCCAATTTTGAAAATTTTACCCATGACCATAGATCATTCCCCTAAACGTTAAGCTGCAGAAACCACTCCCAAAACCAAGTCTGGGAAACAAATTTGCAGTTGCTCAGTGTAGCACAATACTTAGCCTGTTGAGTCACCATAATGACCACAGAACGGATGGATTATATGATTTTAATAGGTCAGACACCACTGTTTTTTCCTTTACAATCACACATCCTAAAACAACTAAGAAGTAGCTTGAGATAAGTCAGACACACGTGCTCACATGCTGTTTATTCTCAAAACTCATCACCTCTTCTCCTGACGAATGCTCTTATATTTGCACCTGACCAGACAGTGCTTCTCTTCAGTCCAGGACAAGGATTGACACGTCTACACAAACACCCTGCAGGAATGATGGATGTATTTCTCTAAACACAGCTTTGTCACTCCTCTGTCGAACTATCAGCTTTTGCTGCAGAGTGAAGGAGTTAATCCTGTTCATGGCTGAGCCTGTCTTTTGCAACTACAATCAAAACTGAAGAAATTACCACCATTCAGCTCTGTTTTTAAACAAACACTGATATAATATCTTTGGGCTGATTTTTGTTTGGTTTGTTTAAGTTTTGTTGTTGGCGGATTTTGTTGTAGTTTTTTTCCTACTCTGCAGTTATGGCTGTTACGAAAACAAACTTTGCAATCTCAAATGTGCAGGCATCTCAGTGTGCTGCACACTGCATAACAAATGCAAATGTCTCACGGTAATTCCTGTTAGAAGACACTCATAGAAGAGATAAATTAATTTTCTTCCTCCTAGTGATGTTGCTGATCACATGGAAAAATGTTCTTCCCCACCATCACCATGTCTTATAGGACAAAGTGTTACTGTGTCTCCTCTGAATATCACTCTGCAAAAAATAACACGGAAGCTAAGAGTGAAACTCTATGAACACAGCATGTAACACCCCAACCCTCAAACAACACCTGCATGGTCTTTTGCTCCCTCCCCACCTCATGCCTTCCTTCCTTCATAACCAAGCACTAATACCTCTTGAGTGGCTTCAGCAGTGCCAGGATGTGTTTCTTGCTCTGTTTCCCCCCCAAAAAAAAAAAAAAAAATAAGGTGATGCAGGACATCTGGCATTCTGGAGGAACAAAACTGGCCATGCTGCAGTCAATGTGATTTGGGGTTTAGACCTTGATAGTGGCAGGGCTTAGAACAGTTTGCAGTGATGTCACACTCAAATCTGAACCCAAAGGAAGACATTACCTTACAATGACACAAACACCTGACATCCCAACAGCAAAACTGTGCTGATGACTGCTACCTAGCCAGTGAAGTGTTCAGAGACGACGGCCAGCAGAGCATTGAACAGGAGCAAGAAAAGATTGACACACAGAGGACACAAGAGGAAGTAACTCCATGCAGTAGAAAATAAAGGATTAAAAAACACCTCCTGTGTTTAACACAGACCTCTTCCAAACAGGAAAAGGCAATTTCTGCTCAATAAAATCTCCATTTGTTTTCTTTTCTATTTTCCTGCTGGGTGCTTCAGAAAACCAAAAGAGAAGACTGTCCCTGCTCTCCTTGTCTATGCCCCAGATTTTGATCCTAAAGGGGAAAGAAGCAGTACGCTGGAGAAAATGTAAGGTGAATAGAGAGATCCAGAATATAGCTAAGGCTGGAACTGTAAAAGAAGTGAAAAAGAAAATTTAGAAATGAATCCAACCAGAATGGGTTATTCTATAAAATTCTCAGCCTAAGATCACAGTCAGGAGTTTTCTACGCTCTAAGGAGAAGCACAAGCAGTTAGCAGTGTTACCCACAAAGACCACACCACTGGCGATGTCTTTCATCGTTGTGTTCTCCCATGAGGACGATGGCTGTTCAGATGGGTGGTGACAAGGTTGCAGCTGATCGGATGGGGAGAGCAACACAGCAACAGGATCTCAGGTGCCCATGTGATGACTGGTGAGTAAAGAACTGATGTTAATGTAGCAGCGATGGGCAACCTACCTTACGGTTACTTTCAGGAGTTTAATCAAAACACTGTGTTGATGTAGATATGGAAATGCCACACAGCAAATGACATGAATTAGAAACATATACCTACAAGGAAAACTGAAAGCTTTTGGTTTTCCTGTGGTTAGGAGCTTGCAAGCCACTGCATATAGGCAGATCTTTGTGTCCCTGATTAACCTCAGTCAACTAGCTTCAACGAGGCTGCATCTGATTACGGCCCACATTTGTAAGATTCAGAAAACGCTTTCTATAAAAACTTGGTCTTTGGCCAACACTGATTGCTGTGTGTAAATTACATCTGATAGGAGCAAATGTGTCTGTCTGTGAGAATTTAGACTGAAATTCCCCGAGACCAAGATAGCACTATTTTTCTTACTGCTTTTGTAGTCACTGCCCAGTGTAATTATCCTTTTCTTGCCAATGTCAAACCAGAGTGGGAGAGAGTTTTTTTCTCAAAAGGCAGGATAAATCCCCTCGCCTTTAACTTCTGAAGGGTTCAGTTTATGACTCACTGTGTCCAATGTGAAATGAAGTTGTGATCACAGCCCCAGACCTGATCCAGCACACACTGAAATCAATAGGAGTCCTTCCGTTGACTTCAATGGAAGCTGGGTCACACCCTTAGCAGACACAAGCTGCGCTCATAACAAAACCACCCTCTGGTCTTGGATGACAGAAAACACGGTCAGCCCAGGAACAGCAGGGATGCCTGAGGTCAGAAATTGTCTACAACAAAAAATTAATGCAGGCAAGACCAACAGCGGGACGCGTCCAGTGCACCTGCCTGCACTGTGCCTCTCTCTAGCACTATCAGCCCAGACAGAACTGAGTCCAGAGAAAATATTTACCAAAAACCCAAAAAAGAGCAGATCTTGGCAAAGGCAAAAATCTGGCCCTGAGTGGAAAATGTATAATAATTGTTCAATCTTAAAATAAAGTCTTCAAATAAAGCAAACATATGCTTAAAGAAATGAGCTCAGTACAGCTTAGGAGCTAGAAAAGACTTGCATCGGGCTTTGTAGAGCAGTTTTACCCTTGTCAAATGTGAAGGTTGACCTGGGACTTCTCAAAGAAAGTGACTATGAGCATGGGCAACATCAGACTGTATTTTGTATGTTAGCAGACCACCAACAAACCACTGTAGGTTACCTTTACCATTCTTCATATCGCTCCTATTTAAAATAGTAATAAAGAAAAGCAAAAAATCACACTGAGGGAAAGTGAACCTTTACCACAAGATTCATATAAAACTATTTCTAGAGCCTGTTTTGAGACTGTCAGAGAAAACACCCAGGGGGAGTACATGCTTCAGAAAGATTAAAACACTGACTATATGATGTTAGCAAAGAGTTGATTATTGGCAGGAACAAAGCCAGGAGCAAAAAGGAATATTGATCTCTCAACAGCAGAGAACTTTTGGGCTGGATGACACAGCATTTCTAGATTGGCCTTCACCTTGGCTTACTCATCCCCAGTTGTGATGCACTATTATTTGAGCAATTTTTAGGTGGGAGAGGTGGAGTGGCTGCCTCACAGCAGATATGTCTCGACACGGTGTCTGCGTGTGACCGACACTCAGCACCTTGGGAGGCCTCACTGGCTGGATCGCATCTTGCTGTCAGGGCCTGGGCTTGTCAGGCTGGGGAGACACAGGCCCTTCTTCAGCCGGCGTTTTCCTGCACTTATTTTCCATCAAATCAAGAAATGCAGGATGAAGGAGTGATTCTGTTGTGTTGGCAGACACAATCAACTCTAGTTAAGAACAGTGAGGTCTTCTGGGGCTGGGCAGCTTGTGCAGTGTGATTGAGCCCCTGTGCAAAATGGGCAAGCCCCTGTGTAACATGGGTGAGCCCCTGAACAATGTGGGCAAGCCCCTGTGCCACAGGTAATGGAGGTGCCCTCACCCTCGCTGTGGTGACTTAGCATTTGTAGGCACCGGGAATGACTGGAGAAAAACATGACTCAAACTTGTCAGCAAATTACTAAGCTAGAACACCCACCCACCCCCCAACATCATGGATCTGAGGGTAATCTTTCCACATTTTACTGTGCATTTGGGGGATATATTTTATTTTTTCTGCTCCATTTAATATAATAATAATAATAAAGGGAAGGGGAAGATGAAGGGAAAGGGGAAGGAGAAGAAGGAGAAGGAGAAGGAGAAGGAGAAGGAGAAGGAGAAGGAGAAGGAGAAGGAGAAGGAGAAGGAGAAGGAGAAGGAGAAGGAGAAGGAGAAGGAGAAGGAGAAGGAGAAGGAGAAGGAGAAGGAGAAGGAGGAGGAGAAGGAGAAGGAGGAGGAGAAGGAGAAGGAGGAGGAGAAGGAGAAGGAGAAGGAGAAGGAGAAGGAGAAGGAGAAGGAGAAGGAGAAGGAGAAGGAGAAGGAGAAGGAGAAGGAGAAGGAGAAGGAGAAGGAGAAGGAGAAGGAGAAGAAAGAGAAGGAGGAGGAGAAGGAGAGGAGGAGGAGGGGAAGAAAGCAGCTGTGGAGAGCAGTATCTGTGCAGCAGGCAGGCTGCAGGCCTGCTGCCAGCCGGTCCCTCCCCAGACACCACCGTGCGGGTGCCGGGCCCCCTCCTGCCCGGCGCAGGGGGCAGGTCTCTGGCTCCCCCGTCCCGCCGCGGCCAAGCCGCCCCCCGGGGCCGCCCCCCCGGCATTCCCGCCTCGCCCCGAGCCCCGGGGGGTGCAGGATCCCCCTTCCCCCCGCCCAGGGGCCGCCCGCCCCCACCCCTCTGACCACCTACTTCTTGCAGGGGATGAGCGCCTTCCTCTCCTCCAGGATGCGGAGGCGCTGGTTGGGGCCGTCGTAGGAGACGGCCGCCCTGGTGATGCGGCCCGTGCCGTGCCGGTAGAACACGGTGCGGCCTTCCCACTGCCCCGGGGCCTGGCACGGCTCGGCCCCGGCCCCGCCGCCCGCCAGGAGCCCCCCCAGCACCAGCATCAGCACCGGCACCGGCACTGGCACCGGCACGGGCACGGGCAGCGCCATGGCTCCGCCGCACCGGGAACGGCGGGGGGGGGAGCCGGGAGGAGTGGCGGGGGCGGCCCGCCTCCAAACCCGCAAGGCCGCAGCCTGCCTCCCCCTTCCCAAAATTATTCCCCCCCCGCTTCCTCAACGTCGCCTGCTGGCGGCCGAGGTGGCACCTGCCGTCGGGGGAGACCAAGCGTCAGCATCCCGGCCCCCCCCTCCCCGGTGTCCCCAAGCCCCCCTCACAACACGGCTCCGGCACCACGGGGAGACGGGGGGGGGGTGGGGGGGGCAGGGGGCAAGTCACTTCTCGACGACACGGAGGGAAGATGGGGGAAAAGGGGGGGGGGGCTGGCCCCCATCCAGAGTAAAGAGAGCAAAAAGTGAACACTTCCCCCCCGCATGCCCAGACCCCCGGGGCTACCCCCACAACCCCCTAGACGGCAGCTAGCGCCGCGTCTCTCTAAAGAATAAATAAATAAATAAATAAATGTATATCTATAAAAGTTTCTGCGCCGTGTCTTTCGGAGGAAGGCAGGACCAGCCCCCCCGGGAGACGGGGTCAGGTCCACGCCCCCCCCCCCCCCCAAAAAAAAAAAAAAAAAAAAAAAGAGAGAGAAAAAAGAGGATGCTTTTATGCTTTTGCTTTGCTTTGCCCCTCCCCCGCCCCCCCCCCCCGAGGAGCCCCCGAGGAGCGCGGTGCTGCCGCCGGGGGGCTCCGGGCGGGTGGCGCTGATGTCACGGTGCCCGCACACGCACACGGGTCCCCCCCCGGGTCCCCTCCGGGCCTCCCCCGGGCCCCACGTCACGCGTGCCACCGGTATAAAGCCCGTGCCGCGATTTCCATGGCCGAGCGCAGCCGGGTGCCGGCAGGCAGCGCCGCTCCGCGCCCGTCGGCCGCCGCGACCCGCGGGGAGGCGGCGGCCGAGGAGGAGGAGGAAGAAGAGGAAGAGGAGGAGGCGGGGGAGGATGCTGCGCGCCTTGGTGGCGGTGTCCCTGTGGCTGCGGGTGAGCCCACGGGCGCAGGGTGCGCCGTGCGAGGCGGTGCGCATCCCCATGTGCCGCCCCATGCCCTGGAACATCACCCGCATGCCCAACCACCTCCACCACAGCACCCAGGAGAACGCCGTCCTGGCCATCGAGCAGTACGAGGAGCTGGTGGGCACCGGCTGCAGCCCGGTCCTTTCCTTCTTCCTCTGCGCCATGTACGCCCCCATTTGCACGCTGGAGTTCCTCTACGACCCCATCAAGCCCTGCCGCTCTGTCTGCCAGCGCGCCCGCGACGGCTGCGAGCCCATCATGCGCCGCTACAACCACAGCTGGCCCGACAGCCTGGCCTGCGACGACCTCCCCGTCTACGACCGAGGCGTCTGCATCTCCCCCGAGGCCATCGTCACCGACCTGCCCGAGGGTGAGCCACCCCCTGCCCCGCCGGTGCCCCCCGAGCATCCCCCCCGAGCATTCCCCCGAGCCACGTCTCCGCTGCCCTCTGTTTGCAGATGGGAAGTGGACGGACTTCACGCAGGGTGTGCTGGTGCCCGACGGACCCCCGCAGACCGAGTGCAGGAGCCGAGGCCAGGGTGAGCCTAGGGGTCCTCCCCATGTCCCCCTCCCCTCTGCCAGACCTACTCCTGCACCCCTTAACCGCTTCCCCTTCTCTTCCTCCGAAGAGCGATGCAGGTGCAAAAAGACAAAGCCCACGCTGGCGACCTACCTGGCCAAGAACTACAGCTACAGTAAGTCTGGGAGGGTTTTCCCCACTTTCTTTCGCCTCCTCTGTGCCCCGCCACATGCTTGCCCCCTCTGCCAGGTTCCATCCGAAAACCTAAGGGTGCCTGGGCTTCCCCTTCCAAACCCAAGCACGTAGCATTTTTCCATGGGAAGTGTCAGTAGTGTGCACTGGGATTGACAGGTCGCCCTGCAGAAACTGTTCTTGCTACTGTAATGGTCACTAGCGAACGCAGCAACAGCTAATGTAAACCTGGCGATGTGCTGTTGGCCAGCTCCTGTTTTTGTCCGGCAGGTGGGGTAAACAGAGGTTTTTCACCTAAATAAAGCTCGTAAGTGTGCATGAGACCAAAAAAGGGTAAAACTTTGTGATTTACAAATCTGTGTATCCTTTCGCTCACCACCAGAGCTTCAGCTGGTTGGGAACTGTCACAGATTAATTGAATGCAGTGACAATTGGCACCGGCCTGGCAAGGAGTTGGCCCATAGTTTTTATGTTGCATGACAGAAAACTTTTTATGTTGCAAGATATATTGGCGATACAAGTAAGTATTCATCCTGTCCTCCCTACCCTCCCATCCCCACTGCCAGGTTTTCTGATGGTAAGAGTCTGGAAGAATGGTAGCTAACATCTGATAAATGCCAGATTAAATATCTGCAATGTCAATAGAAAAATCCTTATTAACCATTAATTTAACATGCAATACAACGGTCTTTTGCACTGTATGGGCTTTTTCTCAGAGAGAAGCTGTTTCTTCAAGGGAAGTACTATATTTTTTTGCAATAGGAATATTATACCCAGTCAATTCCTGTTTGTCTGATATCAAATGAAAGTAAGTTTTTAGTTATTTGCTTCTTTGTTAGTACCTGGAAAAAAAAATCCAAATCAGTTTGGTGGAACTAAGCAAACTGAGCATTTAACTTAGAAAGGAGTTTATATACTTTCTTGTCATGGCATTTTGGTACATTTATGAGATATATTCTTTTTATGTAATGCCTTAGTCCTTCTCAGTATGCTGTAGGGATGTGTTCAGGTGGGACAATTAACTTCCCCACCTGTCTGAAATACATGAGTAAAAAGTGCTATAAAATGACTGTTCAGAAATGAAATACAGGTGTTAGCCACACAAATTCTGATTCCGGTGACTTCTGTGGAGTGTTGCTTGAATAAAAACTATGGGTTGGGATTCAGAATTTAGAAAGATTGAAGGATTTCATTCTGTTGAATTTGCAAAATCAAGATTTTGGTTTTGACTGGTAGATTTTTATTCAGCCTCCACTAAAATAATTAGATGTTCACACTGAAAAGGGATTGAGAAACAAGACAAGGGAGAACAAGCTGCAAATAAAAAAAATAAAATAAAATTCCTGAAATCCTTTAAAGTAATATATATAGACAAATTGTATTTCTATCTGGTCAGAACTTTTTTTAGTTGTCAAAACTGAGAGCATCAGAGCTGATTACTGGCCCATAGCTATACCCTTAGGTATAATTTCAAAATGTTTTCATAAATCACTCCCTGCATCAAATATCTTTTATGCTAACAGTGCAAGGCCAATACTGGCATTCACTGCTGAAAAGAAAATTCCACCTAAATTTCTTGTAAATACTATGGGTAAACATTTTAAAAAATAAAACCGAACACGCCTGTTATGCAGGAGCTGAAATACTACTTGGCTTTAACCAGACTTGAAAATGGATGGTGAGTCTCTAAAACTGAAATTCTCTTTCTTCTTTCACAGAAGAATGTTGTGATTGATAATAGGACTATTTTGACTTTTGACTTTTATTTTGACTTTTCCCAGAGACAAAGTCCCTCATGTAAAATTTTTGTTTCATTTCTGTGACTTGGTGCTCACCTCAGGACAGTGGCCGATACCCCCAGGGTGCTGAGGGAGTCACACAGTCGGTCAGGTGTCATCCTCAGAGAAATCTGCAGAGTTTCTTCTTCTTGTGGCTATGCAGATTCTTCAATAAATGATAAAAACGTGAATGCTTATGTGTTCAGAATGAGAAGAACCCTCTTCAGAGTTTATTTTATGTGAGAATCTTACTACTGATACATATCTGAATGTAAAAGTATTTGAAAAAGGTGTTAACTGGGTGCATCACAGAAATGCCAAGCCTCATCGTTTTTTAGTACGTGTTTCAAACCCTCCTTTCTTTCTTACACTCAAGAGAAGACTTGAGTTCCTGGATGCAACCTGCACTGAAATGACTTTGCTATTGCAAAGGCTGGATTCAGGTTAACAGTCTGTGAGGTAAATTATTCATCGCTTAATTGGCAGTAGCAACACGTGGCTATAGAACAGCTCTGATTTATGCGAGGGGTTGTTCATGGCTGAGTCAAAGGAGCTGTTTGTGCGTGTGATTCCCGGCTAGATTGCTTGGCCTGATCTGGCAGGGATTTAAGCACATGTTTAATTTCACAGTTGTCAACAGTCCTGCTGAAAACCAAATTGGGATCATGCCTCTGTTATTCTAAGCCACTGTATGTGCCCACACATGGAGAAGTAGTTCTGGTTTCACAGCCAAAACAACAGCTTTCAATTTAACATGTTTTATTTAATTTTAGGTTGTGTTTAAGTTTCTGAGACTGTTTGTTGTTCTTACGCCACTTTTTTTCTAATTGCAGTCATCCATGCTAAAGTAAAAAGTGTGGAAAAGGGGAACTGCAATGAGATAACAACCGTGGTTGAAGTAAAAGACATTCTGAAGTCTTCAATGCCGATTCCTCTGTCCCAAGTGCCTCTTATTACCAATTCCTCCTGCCAGTGCCCACCTCTGCAGCCGAAGCAGGATGTCCTCATCATGTGCTACGAGTGGCGCTCAAGGTGAGCACTCGCTGTGCAGTTCAGAAAGGTGTTATTGCTGGCTGTGGTGGGAGGGAAGGAGGGACAGCACAGCTCCCTTTCTGGTCACGAGCCTGGTTGGCAAGCCTATAGTCAATATTACACCTACATGTTTCAATTACCTTTGCGATTAACTTTTTCCATGTAGTTAATTTCAGTTCTAGCCCACAGCGTGGTGTTACAAAACCTGGCTCACAGATGGAGTGCAACCCCTGGTATCATTTGATGCTGGTGGCATGCTGCTTAAAGCACCTCCAGCTGTTTGGCAGGGTGTTTTAGGACCACTGGCCACGGGTGTGAGAGGCTTCATACTCTATGAGCCTGATGGTGGTCCGTGCTGGTAGGACTGTGCGGTGGCTCAAGGGAAAGCAGAGTTCTGCCTTACTAGCTCCGGGGGGGGAAGGGGGGGGACACAGGAGCCGAGGGAGCCGGCAGAGCAGCTGCAGTCAGGGCCAGGCCTTCTCTGCTGTCCTATCCATACTTCGGACCGATGCCATCAGCGAGATGTTTCTGATCCCACAACTGCGCTGGGACCGGCCAAAGATGCAGCCACTGGAGCTCTCCTGCCCGGATGGCAGATGAAAAGTAAATACTCTCAGTGCAGCTTGCCAGTTCTGCTGTAAGATTAAAAGACAAAACAAAACTAACTTTACCAGACCTTGCCTCTGGCAGTCAGCCTAGCCCCAGGCACAGAAGGAAATCCAGCATGCTGGTCTGGAGCAGAAGGAGTGATGCACTGCAGGATGCTTTTCTTTCTGGGTTCTCGAGGCAGAAGGCAACATCCCATCCCTGTTAGCACCCCAAGGGTACCAGTAGCAACAGATCCCAACAGGACAGGTTGTGGTGTGATAGGTACTTTGGTTTCCATGCTGTGGGTTGGAGGTAAGTTTTTTTGTAAAATGTTCAAGCTATTTTTGCATATGACTGATAATGGAATACGTGCAGCTCTAAGGATCATAAAACTTTTGCTTGCAGAGCTTGATGGGCCATAATCATATTTTCAGTCATGATATTTTAGAAGTCTTTTACAGGCATTTCTAACAGTTGTCATATCATACCTTATTACCATAACTTTTTTTTATATATATATATATATATTTTGTGTGTGAGCTAATGGGCTTGCAAACATTATATTATTATGAGTATTTGTATTATCATATAACAGCTTGGCCCTCCAGATCTGGAAGTATTTCACAGAGATTTGTTTAGAACCCTCTACTTGTGTTGGCCACATTAGAGAGAGATACCCTGGGTCAGGCAGAAAAGGTATGACCAAGATACCTATTGAGGAGCTCTGAGATGCAGAGCGTTGCCAGAGCAGACCCTCAGGAGGTTCTTAGGGGGAAGAGATTTCAGAAGTGAAAGATCCCAATCAGCTTCTCCCCTACTATGGAGAAAACACAGCGATCTCTAAATATTTTGTGATGTTTTTTAAAGGTCACTGAGGTTTTTAATTTTATATGGATTTGCAAAAGAAACATAAGCTATTATATGTGTTTCCTGTTGAACTCAGTGGTATGTAAACGGGAGGTTTTGAGTTACAGTAGCTTTTTAAAAACATGTCAGAGGCAAAATGGGAGGAAGCTGCAGCCTTCCCAAAGTCAATAGCGAAACACCCCTTTCCCATCAGTAGGAATAGGATTTCACTAGATAACTTGACCTGAGCAGGAGCTGCATCAGGTTGTCCATCAGGTGTACATTGTGTCACAGTTTCATTCATCATGCTGTGTCCATGCCTTCAGTCCTGTACATTAATTCTCCAACCTCTCCTCGGAACGAAGAGGAGATGTGGATCATGTCAGTCTTGGTTCTCCAGAGCTTGTGCTCACTGTGGCCCTTTCATGTTTGGGCAAAGTGGGTGCACAGTGACTAGTGGCTATGAGTGGGAAAATTTCGTACTCCTGTTGAACTGCTGTGAGTGACAGCATTGCTCATGGACACTGGGGAGTCAGGCCCCGCTGTGCTGTGTGAACCTCACCCACCAGCAAAATGCTGTACAATGGCATATTAAGGGCCAGTATCTCAAAACAAACAAACAAACAAAAATTAGCAGCAGAGAAGATACAGAAACTGCATCAGCAGCCCTCTTCTACAAAATAGTTGTTTCAAGCTTAGGACTTAGAAAGTGTGCTTTAGACTAAACTACTTTAGAAGCTTTTTAAGGCATATACTATTTCATAATTACACTTTGGTTTCATTCATTTCATAATATCTAGACTCAGTATTTTATACAGGAGATGGCCAGAATTCATTGCTAGACAAATAGCAATACTCATACATGTTCCAAATTCACTTTAAAACACTCATTAAGTAGCTATGAGTAGCAAATACATAATACCATCCTAGTGTACATGTATTAATGGAGACAATTATAAGTGGTTATGTAATGTTACCATTTGTCAGAGGAGCTGTATGATGTGGTGCATATTAACCTAGCTTTTTTTCCAACTCAGAAGTCAAATGCATTCATTTAAACTGCTCTTCTACACATACACACATACACACACACACAAACATATATAGTGAACATAAGCAGAAATCTATGTGAAAGATGTTTAAACAGTTTCACAAGATGTTACCCAACCCATCACTTTTTGCTAACTGCAATCAAGACAGGACAATTTTCCACCACTGAATAGTTGCAGGTGAAGACAGAGGACTCTAAATGTTTTCTCAGTACTACTTATGTGCTGTAGTTTTGGCTATAAAACCTGAAGGAAAGTGATGGCTTTTATGTTTATTTATATATTTATTGTTTGTTTCTTGAAAGTCTGAAATATGTTTCTGCCCATCTTCCTATATCAGTACCAGTATCCAATGGTTTGTTTCAACCTCAACCAGTGCAAATTCATCTGGAATGACATCTCGGCAATCAAAACTAGAACTATATGTAACATCTATTGTTTCTTAATTTTCAGGTTGATGCTTCTTGATGGATGTCTAGTTGAAAAATGGAAAGATCAACTAAACAAAAGATTTAAGGTAAATACAATCAGAGAAAAGAATGCTGATATTCTTGATAAAAGTTAAACATCTTTGTGCATTTTTTGTCATTGAATATCTTGCTTAACATTTAGATATGTAGAACACCTCTGGGTATTATTACTTTCACTTCAACATTTTAATACCTCCAAAAGTCAGGTTATTTTTCTATGCATACTTACATATAAATGTAAGTGAAAATGAGAAAATTTTAGTCTTTTATTTTAGAGTCTCTAACATTTTATTTCTATTTTATTTGCAAACTGTCCCTAAGTAGTATGTTGGATGACTTTTGTGTGAGCTCTCATTACAACAATTATGCTAGGACTTTATAATCACTGCTAAGTGAAGTAACTGCCAGGTGATATGCAGATGAATATATAGCACACACTATTTAAGAAGAGTAGTTAAAATCCTGATAAATGGGCTTTGCTGCATTAAAGACTGCAGGCTTGAGACACAGACTTCTCACCAGCTATTTCCAACTGAAGACCCACTGAAGGTATTGAGCATCCTCTCACTGTTTTCTAGGAATACGGAGGGAAAAGTCTATACTACAGCAACCTGTGAGACAGAGG
The DNA here is from genome assembly GCF_965140915.1 of Aythya marila. Taxonomy (NCBI): domain Eukaryota; kingdom Metazoa; phylum Chordata; class Aves; order Anseriformes; family Anatidae; genus Aythya; species Aythya marila. The sequence continues at coordinate 63,550,948 of NC_139043.1, read as the reverse complement.
CAGCGGATTCCCTCACTTGTTATCATTCCCTGCTTGTAAACTCTTTCTAATGGAAAGAAGGGATTCCTCACACTTTTAGAGATGAAAGAAAATTATTTCTGTATTTCAGAAAAGGTTTCAGAGCCTTAAAGATATGTAGGTTTACAGACTTTAATTACGGCCCATGGATAGATGTTAGGAGGAAAAGGGTTACATGTTTACTTCAGTAGGAGCTTTTAGATTATGTAGCAACTTCTTGCTGGGACCTGTATGACGCTTTTATCATTCCCCCTTTCTCCTCTTTTACTCGTGTTAAACCTATGTGTGAAAAAGAAAATGTGATTTAATTTTTTAAAAAATAAATATATTGCAATTGCAGGTGATACCAGATGGGATTTAGGAGAATACTGACACATGACTTGGACTCCTGAAATCCGTTAGCTGTAAACTTAATGGCCTGTTGCTGGCAGACAGTGTGTTTTAGTGGGCTCCTCACACTGTTTTTTCATTTCTAATTGTATCCTGAAACCTGGTTGGACATTCATTTGCAGACAGTCAAAATAGACACATGACTGCAAAACAAACTATCTCTCAAAGCATGTGTCTTTCCTTCTGATACTAATAGCTTCATAAATTAAATCCTCATTTAAACATGTTTGAGTGGGACACGCCTAAATGCTGGCTGATAGTTTTCGTTTTATGAAGATGTGTATAATGACTCTGACTACATGAATATAGCCACCACGGAGCTAGGTGTTGCAATCTTTCCTTCTGAAGACTTGCATCTTTTGTCTCTGAAGACTTGCATCCAACATTTATCTTGAGTTACAGCTTAAAGTGAATGTTTTCAGTGGTCTGTGGACCACATAAGACTGCTACACATCTGTTAACATAATCACAGCATGGCTGATCTCTTCTCTAGCCAGGCCAAGAGTCTGAGTAGCAACAAGGTCAATGCAGAGAAAATAAACAGGAAAGCTGCAGAGCATTTCTCTTCCTCTGATCACTGGGCAAAGCCCCTATCTTTGTTTCAGACAAGAAAGTTCATTATTAGAGGGGAAAGGTGAGACCCCCTCCAGCTTCTACTATCTACCTTGCTTTCCTTAAAACAAGTGTTTCTCTTTCTAAAGGTGAAAGACTGCAATCTCTGCCACAGTGTTGTGGATCTCTCCATATTTTGAACCACCTAACCACTTAACCTCTCTTCAAAAACCTGTTTTCTAGCCACTGCACTTTGGGGTTTGGTAGTCTAGTGGGCTCATTGACCTAACTGCTTTCCAAAATTTCTCCATGATGCTACTGAGTAAAGCTGCAGATACATTATTCACAATTGCAGACTTTTCTTAGGAAAACTCAAGTAGCACCTTCAATAAGACAACAAATAATAGTTTTGCAAAATGAGTCCCTGGAAGCAGACCCTGTCTTTTTGATGGCATGATGCCTACTTCCCTGGATTTCTGGAAAGGCACGAGAAGCACGCTCACACGCAGCATGCAGCCAAGATGTGCAGTTGTCATTTTCATCAGCTGATATTGTGGAAATTCCCCCACCCAAGAATATGTCAGGTTCCCACTACAGCCAACATACATACTACATACTGAGATCGATGGCTCTGCCGAACAGAGCACAGAAATGTTAAGACTGGTATCAATGGTGCTGGACAATTATAAGATGCAATTATTTGCAATGTCTTTCTCTAACTCATCCTCTTTTTCTGCCCTTCTACAGAGGTGGGAACAGAGACTGCAAGAACAAAAGCTGCGAATGGCCCGCAGTAAGAACCAAAATGCAGGGCGCAGTGGTCGGAGCGGGCCCCCAAAACCAGCAACCAAGAACACCAACCCACTGGTCAGTGGCCCCAAAAAGGCCACTAAACCGAGAAATGGCCAGAAAGAAGCCAATGCTAAAAAAGTATGAGTGTGACGTTTCCAAAAGGAAAGACTTTTCTTGTATGATGAGGGTCACAATCTGGCTTGACTGGCATGTTTTATTAATCCAGAACTCATCGACTTAAAAACTCACTGCAGTTTCTACATAGACATTTTTGCTGCACTTTATTTTTAAAGGTTTGCTTTTCCTTTCAAGCCACTGCAAGCCATAGAGCATAGGTTTGCACTAAGAAGTGGTAGGCATATTCAGGCTGACTGAGCTTTACAGGGTTTACAGGTAACTTACTTGCAGTTCTAGATGGCTTTACCTTGGCTGCTAGAAGTTTTATCCCCATGTCCAGGTTGCCTGCCCTGTTACCCTCCAGAGGCTGGGAGAGCTGTGTGGTGCCCCTCTTCTCTGCTCAGAAAGTAGTGTTGGCAGTCGGGTGTGTTAGCTGGAGGGTTAGTCTGGGTCAGCCTGGTGAGTTGGGGACCATGGCAGCTGAGGAGCAGTAGAGAGATGGTAACTTAAGGCAGAGAGCTGGGGCAGTAACTACTCCAGCTGCCGGAGCTGAATCTATCTGCTGTTTGGAATCATGGCCCTTGTTCAGAGCATTCAAAAGCATAGCTTACCAATAAGCATCTGGGTATGCATTAAGTGATTATTATTTTTTATGTGTGTGCCAGAAATATGCTCACAGTGTTAGCATTTGAGTTTTTGAGTTTGTGTAGCAAAAATGCATTGAAAGCAAACTAATTTTTTTTTTTTTTATTGTACTTCAGGCTGGCTTCAGTTGTTATAATTTCAAATATATTTAAACATCTAATTGAAAAATCAGTATTTTTTAAAAGGACATATTAAAGTGAAGCAGATCTGCAAAATTCTTTAAAATAGCACATATTTTTGCTGTAATATAGCTTTGTTACAAAAACTGGAAGAGAAGCATTATTGTAAACAAAACTGACAGCTACTGTACAGTATTAAAGAAAAGATAAGGCTTTGTGTGGCTCCATGTTCACTTGGATCATTTTTTATCATTTGATACCATATTTCTAAATCTTGCTCTGATACCAAATACACAAATAAATAAATAGATAAATAAATAAGATGGCTTGTTCCTATTCATGAATAAAACAACTGTCTAGCTGCAGTTTTGCAGATTGTGAGGTAACATTCACCCTGCAATATGTCACAGGCAAAGCAGATGCTACTATTTATGTACTAAGATTTACTGCCCTTTTAAAAATAGCAAAGATCATATAAGCCTCACTGGCATTATCCAAGATGTCATTTATGCTGTTCCTGTCCAGGCTCTACCTGGAGGAGGCAGTACAGCTAGCGCAGTCAGATTTCTGTTAACAAATAAGGAGATTTCCCTCATTGACATCATAAAAGTTCATGATGAATGTCTTAAAGACCTTCAAGAATTACTACAGCAAAACTAAGGTCTAGACATGGTATTTCTGATATCTATAAAGCAAACCTGCAGTTTATAATGTAGAGATGGTCTACATCAGAAAATTTAAAAAAAAAGAGTTCTGTGTAGGTTAACGCAAAGAGTTAAAGCTGATCATGCCAATATGTTGATCTATGTTATTACAAGATTTCCAATGAAATTTGCATACATGAATTTTAAAACAGAATATGCCAGAGTGATTTTGGTAGTAGCATTAACACATTCGGCAATATGCTAAACACAGGCCAAAGACATAAATTGCAAGTTAAAATGCTTAAAACAGAGGGACAGAAGTGGTAGAGAAAAATTGAAAAACAGCATGCAGGGTAGTTCAGGGAAAACAAACAAACAAACACAATGCAGGTTACATGGTCATTGGTTGTGTTTTGAACTGTCAGCTAAAATATGAGAAGGCCAGCATTTTTATGTAGGTCAGTACTGCTAATTCTGGGCAGATGCAGAAATTTATCTCTACAGAACATCTGCAGAATTGGATCCAAGATTCAATCCAGGTGCCAGAAATGCTGAGCATATGCTGCATCCATTGACTTCAATGAGAATTGGGTGTGTTTATGTCTAAAAAAAAAACAGACCACAAACTTTGGTGCCTAATTACAGACTACAGGTGTAATCTTAATCCTGTGTGATGAAATGGAAAAACTGAAACTGAAATCAAAGGAGACAGAATTTCACTGCAGGTGACTAAACTAGGCAAGTTTGAAAATGATAACTTAAGTAAGCATGTTCTAAAAGATCAGTATGATTGGAAAGTTTCTAAAATAATTTTTTATACTGTGCAGCAGGAGATCTTAAGCTTTGATCAACAACACTATTGATACCAATTTAAGTACCAAATTACTGTAAAGGGATATCCATTAAAACTGAATGACAGTCCTACCAATGTGATGTTGAAACAACAAATACAAAAGTCATAATATTTCACTTTGTCAAGTTTTATTGTGAATATAGCCCAGTGTGGTCATTGAATGAACCTTTTGGAACAGCTAGCTAGATTTCATAGCAACTTTGCATACTGTTTTTTTTTTTCTACTGTTAAAATAAAACCTTCTTCATTTTTTGATATCAAAGAAGTAAAATGCAAAAATTATTTTCTACAGAGAATTTTCAGCATTCCTGTTGTAAGCTACCATCATTACACTAAGTGTTTCATTATGCTGGTATAAACTTTTATGTACCAAGCCCAGTATTTCCAAATTCCTTGACATATTTATGTATGCTGACTTAGGTTGACTTTTATTCTGATGTGGTAAAAATACTGAAGATGGAAAGGCAATACAACAAAAAGCAGGAGATAGCACAATATAAAGAACAGATGTGCGAACAGGAGAAATGGATTATTAAGGTAGTGTGTTCTCCCAGAATAATTTTCTCTATTTTTTTTTTTTATGAAGCCATGAATCAAACCAATTCAGTACTAATATAATTCACTCTAGTTTGAAAATCTCTTACACATACTAATTCACTGTGACATCAAATGCTGGCTGAGTCCAGATCCAGACCATCTCTGTCCCCCAGCCTGCTGCCCTTCCCTTACAAAGGTGCGAAGCAGATGTTGGATCAGCAAGGGCTGTTCAAGCAGGCAAGTGCATCCTCCTCCACCCTCACATGGCCAGCTCACCACTTTTGCGCCCTCACATGTGGCAAAACTTGTCTCTCCTGGTGCACATCCGTAGCCATATGTAGTCACTGCCATGTCAGTGCACCCTGGCACCAGAGTCACAAAACCCAGATTTAGCAGAGTGGACAAACAGTGTCTATTGAGAGAAGGAAGTAATTATTGTAGCCATTTATAGCTGAAAAATTAGCAGGCCAAAACTTGAAGTGTCAAATGCTTTTTCTTGTTATTATAGCCACCTTCCTACTGAGGGGCTTTTTTTTTTTTTTTTTTTTTTTTTTTTAATGTAAAATAAAAATGGCCTGGAACATCTGGAACATTGAACAGATGTTTCTAGAGAGTGTCTTGCTACCTCCCACACACATGTACCCGGTTTAGTAAGAGCTGCCATTGAATATTTTTACTGAATGTTCTAACCTCAATTCCAAAAGAATGAAACCTGAAAAAATATTTGCTCTAATTGTGAATAATTGGCACTATTTTAGAAACTCGCCATAAATGCAAATCAGAACTCTTTTATGAATGACATAAAAAAGAAAAAGAAAACCAAGAACAACAAAAACCCATAACCTTCCCTCCAACAGGACCTAAATGACCCGGTCACTTTAATTCAGTTCAATGTTGTAATTTTGTTACTTTTGACCAGTCACTGCATATAACTGAGAAATACTTCCTGTACAAACAAAAAGAAGATTTTCCAGTCCAAAATACTCAAACAGCTCTTAAATTATGTTCTCTACCATTGTAGCCTAGATTCCAAATGAATGAAATCTGAAAAAATATTTACTGCAATTATGCAAAATTGACCCACATATTTTGGTTGTGCCTGGTGGTTGAATGTAAATGCACATTTGAAAATATTTCCTCAACCAAAGTTTTCTTGTAAACCACATCAACTCCAATTAATCATACAAATAAATACAAATCCTTCAATATGGGTCAGCAAACATTAGAAATTGTTTACATTTATAGTAAAAAACAATAACTTGCAAGAACCTGCAAATAAGTATTTTGTTTCTATAGAGGTATACTACCTCTAATTAGTCCTAGTCAAGGCTCTGTGGCAATACTACATTTAATTTCAACTGCTGCCACTATTTTTCCTGTAACATCCCTGAAATTAAACACCAGCCTTGTTAGAGGATGAAACAGTATTTAAAACTTGCTTGTTAGATATGTAGGAAATTCAGGGTGTTCCATGTAATCTATTAATATCAGACTTGCTCCTGTTGTTACTGTCAAAAGGCTTGTGTATCAAACAGTATGGCGATAAGCACAAAGAAAAACATCTGCACAGGAGGACACACTCTCCTTCTCTAGATAAGAATACTAAAATCAAAACATAAATGTACCTTATATGCCAGATGTCATACACTACAGATAGAAGGTTAACGGATATATCAGAGTGATAAAGACCCAAGTAGACCAACACTCTGGGTATTTTGATTCTTTTTAGTTATACAATATGATGAAAACTTTTGCTTTTAGATATTCAGAGCACATCAACATTTGTCCTCTGAGCAAGGTAATCAGAAAGTTAATCATTCAGTCACAAAGGACTGTGGATGAAGATAATAGATACTTGCAAGTTCTGACCTGCCCATGTACCTCCTTCATTGGAAAACCACTATTGCAGTGCACATCCACAAGCTGATCAACTCCATCTTCTTCATGGGGAAAAAAGCTTTCTTTCCAGTTCCCTTATTTTATATGAAGTAATACAGCACAAATTCTCACTACAATAAGGCATATCAATTCTTCTTAACAGCATTTTGAAATTTAGAACTAGCCTGTTTATCATTTTAAAGTAAAACAGATATTTAAAATAATCTTACTGACAGATTATGATTTCATTAATGTTCCTAAGCAAGGAAATATGTGGTCTATTATACAAATAAACATTCCCTGTGGTTCCAGTTATCTCCTGCTGGGACAAAAAATTGAAGAAAAGTATGTTATCTTTTGTTAGTGTTGGAAGAATTTTCATCACATCTCTGCAACACCTAATTCTACAGTGAACCACACAATGTTTTCTAAATAAATGGTCATGAAGGTCACATTCTCTTTCAGTCTGGCATTTAGATGGACAAAAGGACTGAGCCAGACTTTCTGTAAGATTGTAGCCAGAGGTACTCTATAAAGGTAATTTCAAGAAGATTTTCATCTATGATACTCAATGGAGTTTATGTTGGAACACATTCCTCCTGAGTCTGTAAATGCAAATGCTTGTCTACCTCATCATAGTGCTCAAACTCTTAAACATCACATCCGTGTCTATGTCCCAGTAATATAAAACTTAAAGAACAGCAGATGTCAGTCTAAATTGTGTGTACAAAATCTAGATGTTGAGTTAGACTTTTAAAGAGGTAAAATAATCTGTTAAAATACCGTCAGTATTTCAGTTGGCATGCTTCTGAATTTTTGGCATTTTGATAACTCTATAGAAGTCTTAATCTCAAAGAGACACAACCTTCATGAATCTGGATCTCCATCAGCTGATAGAATTATTTTTATTGTTTTGAAATGTATATTTTAAGTTACTTCTTTACAAAGATGCTAAAAGACCTTAAGATCAAGAAGATATTTAGTAGAAGCAAATATACATTAACAGAATCATTTTAACCAAGCACAAAACAGGGATCAAAACTGACACACATGAATATATGAACCCAAATAAATGCAGTCCTTCAACAGTTCAACCAAACAGAAAAAAAAATGCTTGAGAGTGTTGTAATAGAGGATGAAGAGCAATAGTTAAAAAAACAAGAACTCGGTATATGCAATTATATCACAGTTAACCATGCAGAACTAGTGTACCCATACAGCTAACTGAAATTTCTAAAACCAGTACACTATGTAATCTACAGTATTCAAATCTTGTGTATGATACGTATAGGCCATGTACTATTTGGCTGTGAACTTACACCAGAAGTTTAATGAACTTCTAGTAAGACATAAACATAGACATAAACATTGTTTCAGTATTTCCTGTCCTGTCAAAAATCAATCCCATATAAACTTTCAACATTGTATTTGCCCTGTTGGTAGAAAAGCCAACTCTATAAAAACAAAAATCTTGGGAAAGAAACTGAATTGATACATCTGAAATTGCTCTACTCAGGCCATTTCTGGGACTGCTTCTTGGCTTAAGGTATAATATGCCAACACCCAAAAGACCCAGAGTACTGAAATAATGCCAGGAAGAACAGTTTTAATTGTTTTTTAAGTTGAAAAAAAAAAAAAGCCAAAGAACATACAGCAATTCTGAGGTATGCTTCTCAGAAGTCAGCTCACCGAGGTGACATATAAATTCTGCACTAATCAAAATTTCCTACAGGCTTGCCTCAAGTAGAGTTTATTGCAGTAAAGCAGCTGTATGTGAAAATGGGCCACCAGGAGAATGCTCAGTCCAACTTCTGCTAGAGGAATTTCTGTAATAACAAATGCCCCATCACAACATAAATATTTGTCAGGAAGCTTTTTAAAACAGCTAGTCACATCAAATACAATAGGAACAGTAAGAGAAGTGTGAGAAAACTTCATTCATTCTGGACTTTGCACTTTTAATCAATGCTGTAACATAAACTGCTTTAATTGAATACCATTCTTTAGCATCTCTACCTTCCACAGGCTTGGACAGTAAAAGTAAGAATGTATTAGCTACTGAAGAATATTTGTGTTCTTCTTGAAATCCAGCCAAATTAGACTGAGACAGGATACAAATTCACTAGTTTGGCAAGGATGTATATTTCAAGAGTAGCTGTACGTAAGAGGTGACTTTATATTTTGCTTCTTCTGATATATTTGCATTGAGCAACTGGGCTGGAAAGGGCCATCTAGACTATTATCCTGCTTGTGATAGATACTATTAGATATTTAGGTCAACAATAAATAAGCAATGCATTTTTTTCTAAGGGCCCTGAGGGACACAGTAGGCCTTAATAGCTCTGAGCAATCTCTTGTGTTTCACACCCACGCCAAATGGGCCAAGGAGCCCCTTTAAGCTCAGACCTGGGCTTAATCCTGAGCTATGTTGTAGTACCTGTCTCTGGCTACCTTGCCTGTTGCTCTTGACTAGACCCTTGAATTGGTGCTGTACCTGGTTCATAACTTGCTTTGTCTGGGGCTGTTGACGGACTTGTCTACCCAGTTCTACTAGGATCCTGGCTCCCACCAGTGAGGGCACCCCCTGTGTTTCAGTCATCAGAATGTGGCTCCTGGCCCATTCTCACTTGTTGAGTTCCCACACGCTGCCAATGTTGTAACTGTACCTCCACTACCTTTTAGTATTTCTCCTTTGTAGGCTGCCTGAACTGAAGGACTCTTAATTACATCACAGCAGATGTATCACAATAGTGTTTTCAGGACCTTTCTTTATTGACCCGGTTTTTAAGGTAGCTATACAAAAAACACCTCAGACTCTTGACTATTGGGAAGGCATACATTTGTTTAAGTGCTAGAAGAAAAACTCTCTACCAAGCATATATAAAGAAACCATTACTAACATCAGACTTCTAGCAGGCATTACTTGTTACATTGATATGCTCTACTATATAGAAATTGATTGATAACAAAAAAAAAAAGATAGAGTATGGAGGAGAATGGGTTTGTATATGTATGTGCTAAATACAGTTAGTTGGGTAGACAAATGTATCTAATAACTTGACTATAACTTTTCAGAGATTGTGTCTTAATTGTTCAATCTATATAAATCTCACCAAATATACACTCAATGCTTTCCAGTGCATGTTCTCTAGTAGACGATCCGTGAACAGCATTAGACAAAATATCTTGTGCAAACTGAGCCCGAATTGATTCAGGAGAGCTCTCTTTTGCCACTTCTGGATCTGTTGGACCCATTAGTTGCCTCCATTCTTGCACAGCATTTTCCTTTGTTAAGACCATTACCACTGATGGGCCCCTGTAAAATATGACAGTTCTTCCACTATTCTGAGAGGCAGAGTTAGCTGTAACTTCAGAGGTACTGTGAAGGGTTATGTTAAGCGTTATGCTATCTGAATAATGTTAAACTGTTTAAATTTTAAAATGTGATTCTGGAATGTTTTGTTTAAGACAATATAAAACTTCTGATATCTGTATTTGAAAATCACAAAGATTATGATGATCAGCTATTTGAATTTGGACTTCTTGTCCTAAAAATGCTCTTACTAAATAATTTCTGAAGCAAGAAAACACACATCATTATCAACAGCTATACTAAAAGTATTACGAGATAAATATTTGTCCCTCATGGGAAAAACAAGGATTCCATCAAAAAAGAGTTCTTTGAGAAGCAAAGCCAAAATAATAGTCACTGTCCATAAATTTGGAAAGAACTGCAAATTTTCCTTTTAAGGAAGGGCATTCCATGCTAAAAGGTAATCATAAAACTTAAAAAAAAAAACAAACACACACCATTAAACTTGCCAGAAAGAGTAACAGAGTGTAACATCCTCAGCCCACTTTGAGTGTTGCATGTTTTGTTGGCTCTGTAAATTCAAAGTTATGATGCATATTTGCATAACTGTAGCTAGACACTTACTCAGTCATACGTGCCACTAACTCTTCAAAAAAAGGTTTTCCTTCGTGATGCTTATAAAACTGTGTAGCCATTTCACGAGTTAAAGCTTCCTCTTTAATCTTTGAGATGGTAAACCCAGCATCTTTGACTTTTTGCATGATGTCATCTAGGTGAATAACAAGCAAATTCATTCTTTCTTGATTAAAGAAGTTTAGATTGAAATGTACAATAAACCACTGTCAATGGACTAAATTATCTCTATACAGGTGACAAACTCAGACTGTTGCAAACTATACTAACAGCATTCATTGTTATTTCTGACTTTGGACAGAATGTGGAATGTAGTAATAATGCTACATTACACACCAGCTGGCCTGATAAAATCAATCTGGATTGTAACAAGAGGGGAAGAAAGACTTATAAAAGCCAACAAAGAATTAACAATTAAAAAGACTACAAAACTTGTCAGGGGAGAAAAGAAGAATGCCAACAAGAGGCTTTGAATACAGTGGTAAAAACAAAACAAAACAAAACAAAAAAAACACGCAAGCAAAATTTTAGGTAAGATTCCAAACTTAAAAAAAAGTAAAACTTAACTTTTAACTTAAAACTTAAAAGAACATAATGTTCTTTTTACTTTAACCTTTCCTTCTTATTCCCTTTGTCTGATGTCAAGTTAAGCCAAGTATGGGAATGCATCTAATCCAGCAATGGCTTCTTTTGAGTCAGTAGAGACAACTGTCTGAAATCAGTAGCATGATTTCAGAAGGCCTCTCTCTCTAATAAAAAATGCTGGACAGATAGTTTGGACAAATTCTTGGCTTTTAAACATTTTAATTTAGCTGAGAACTCTCTCACTTCAATTCACCAGTATTCTTGTGAAGAAGAGCTATAGGCTATTTAAGCAAAGGAAATGTCATATTTGAGATCTCAATATGAATTATGCGAGCCCTGTAAAAGCACTTATCTGCTTGGTAAAAGCACCTCAGAGAATAAAAAAAAATGCATCTGACATGATTTTCTGTGGTGTATATTGCTAATATTTTGGATAAATAACATCTGGAGGCATAGCCCATGCCTTCTAGATCACTTACCTTTATGCTTCTTAGCAGCATCAGGTTTGATCAATGCCAAAGTGTGCTCCTGAGGGAAGAAGAACTCTAATTCTTTCTGAGCATCATTAGGTGAAGAACTACCATGCAGCTGATTAATTGGTACGTTGTCGAGTGCATACTGTGCACGTAAACTAAGAGTCATGAAAACAGGGAAATTATGTAAAGGAATAGCCATCCTGAGCTTTAGCTATGACTAACCTGAACCCAATAAATATAAATAGAAGTTGATTTGGCCACTGAAGTGCTTGACAGTCTCTCTGTAGATGTAAGAAGCATTCACTGTCTACAGAAAGAGCAATCAACTTTTTAATTAACCAGATGAAATATGAATACTTTCCTTCCCAACTGTCATTCTATTATATTTCCAAGATAATACCAGGTCTTGCTTTGTGAAACAACATTTCTGTCAACAATAAGTATTGTGATACCACAGCAGTTTCTTAGGACAATACTACAAGCAGGTGAAACCAAGCTATTTCTTTATAAAACATGTTGAAGAAACAAAGCCACAAATAAAATAAATCATCAATGAAAGGTTTTCATTTAGCTAAGAAAACAGGCATCCAGACTAAAAAATATCAGTGCAATAGTTACAAGAAAACCTTAACAAGCTCCAGAAATATACATCAGCTTCCAGACGATGGCACTATAGTTACACCAGCTGGAATGTGGTATTCATTGACTTGAAGAATATGAAAGTAAATTAAAACTGTGAACGATGGTATAAGTATTACCTGTTTGGACTTTCCTTCTTAGCCTCTTCAACAGTCTTTGGACCTAATAAATTTCTCCAGTGTGCTATAGCATTTTCTCGTGTTAGAGCAAGTACAAGAGTTGGACCACTGTAAAGTGGAAAACTGGCATTAAGAACACCAAATATTAAACTCTTTGTAATTTGTAAAAATAATTTAATTTTATACAGTCCAGACAAGGAAAACGACCCCTAGTACTGGAGGATTTTAAAATTATCTCTGTTCAAACAGCTACAGTCTGATAAAACCTTAGGGAGATTAAATGAATTTGTATTTCAAAGTTACTCAATGTTACCACAACACCAATAACATTACAGAATTGGGCTATGTCTTTATTACTAGACATAAAAATGCTGATCAGCTCCTAAACTTTTGTATTTGTCCCAGGTATGTTCCAACTTCACGTGAAGACAATATCCAAATATGATTTATTTTCCACTCCAAGGAGTCCAGCACACGATCTAGATAAAGACTATAGAGTCCTCCTATAAACAATCTAAATGAAACCTTTCAGAGCACAGCTCAAATGTTTTCACCCAGATCAATGGAATTGGCCACTGACTTCAACATCTTACATATGGAGGTATGGAGTCACTAGAAATTTTTAAAAATCTGATCTGTGTACTGTATTTGGGAATTATCTCATTATCTACAGTTTTCTGATCCTGTGTTGAGTTTTACTAAACTCTCAGATAAGATGGTATCTTACAGCCCTAATAATAATTCAGGTTAATTATTTGTTGTGTGTGTTCAGTCTCATTTCTACATCTGTAGTTTCATTTTTCATTCACCTTACCTGGTCATTTCCTCTAGCAGGAAAGGGAAGTAGTCTTCATTTTCATGTTCTTTATAAAATTCACGTGCTTGTTCTTCAGATAGGTTTATTTCTTTCTGCATTGCTATTTCAAAGCCATCATCCTTTATTCTTTGTATAATAGAATCTGTTTAAAATATTGAAATAATGCTAAATTACCATCCATTCATCAACTAAACACTTTTGCAGAAATGACACGGGCTTTCTAATAACTATCTTAAATTTTTACAAATTAATTTCTTAACTGAAGAACAGAAAACTAATTTAAAGAAACTGCTAGAAGGCTTCAGCAGTTGCCTGGACACTCACGAAGTTGATGTGGAAGGCAAAATGGCTTTTCTAAGCAACATACTGTAGAGTGATCAAGAAAATAAATATACAAGGAGAGGCCAAAATTGTAGTCTTTCAGATCTCTAAATTATTTCCAGTACAGAAATTCTAGAATTAGAACGGAGCTAGCTAGATTCTAGTAAGAAAGGCAAATATAAATTAGAAGAAAAGTAAACTTGTTTGGATGGAGCTTCATACTAATGCAGCAGATTTTCTGATCCAATCTGTAAAAATCTTATCTGTATAGGCCTATGTATGCAGCATAGAACACCCTGGGTCAGATCTTTTTCACTCTTGACATTGATCTACCTGCCAAGGCAAGGATCAACTACTACATTATGGTTAGAAGTATGTTTCCTTATAGTATACTTAAATATGCTAACTTCTCTGAGAGGTTGTCTATAAAAATTTCATCCAGATATGCAACCTAAAGATATTATTGAAAAGTCAACCAAAGGAACAAAATAATTTTGACATTTATATTCTAAATTTATCAAACATATCAGCCATGTAGCTTTTTTCATGATAAAGATTACTGTTAACTTAAAGCTGAGAAAAAAAGATAATCTAACAACATTTCATTAGTAGTGTTAGAATTTCTGAAATTCAAAATGAGACTCTTTATGCCCTTGATAGAAAATTAAGTTATTAAAACTTACCTCGTCTTTCTCTTAGGAGACAAGGTCTAACTAAGGCCAAAGTCTTTTCAAATTTTTGCTCTGTCTTATTTTGACCAAAATTAGGGAAAAAGAAGGCAAGTTGCCTGCTGGCATCTTCTATACTGCTTTGCACATCACACATATTTAATATACTCTCAGTTTCTGGAGTTTCTTCCAGTCTAATGAGACAAAATTTTATCATATTTAAGTCCCTGTATGCATTTTGATGTTGTGATAACAGCTGACTTGATGAAAATGTACTTTCTTAAAGTTTAGTGAAACAAAAGAATAGAAAACCAAATGCAGATTTTATTTAATTCAGAATCATAATTAAAGTAATGTTTCTGAGAAATATTTCTATTGAGAAATATATCTCAAAAAGTTCATTGTCATATGCTATAAAGAGAAATCTGTCATGCAGCTTTTCTAATTCCCCTCTAGCTTCTTCAGAATAGTTTCTCTGTTTCACTAGACAGAATTACTACTGACAAGTGTACAGTGTATAATGAATGACCAGAAAAAGGATTACGCTTAATTCATGTAAAGCATTATCCTAAGAACTATTGCACTACAAAATTCTCTTTATCAGAGATTCTTTCATTGCCTGTAACTCTAAGGTTTATTTAGCAATGTATATACACTCACTCTAGACCACCCAGAAAAAATACAATATTCCCTGGTTGCACTAAATCAACTCAAAAAGGGGTTCAGCAGGTATCAACAAAAATATAAACTATTTCAACAGGTTCTTTTTTGGAACAAATTATGCAAATTTTTGCTGCTTTCTGTAAATAGCAATATAAAACTCGATCCCAAATTTGTATTTTTGTGAACACTCTATTGTCTTGTGCTGTGTATATTACTAACTTTCCATTATAAATTCTTTGCTAAATAGTTGGCATAAGAGAAAGACAGACTTTCCAAGACACCATGGTTGGGAACAGCAAATCCTTACAATGTATTTATGTACCTCAACAACAACAACAACAACAACAACAAAACAGCCCTCCCACTTGTTTGCTCACTTTTACAGAGTGGTGCCAGGGAGCACAGCATGCTTCAGGTGTCCCCAGGTGTCAATTGGGTCACATCTACAGGTTCCCAGCATATATAAAAGTAAACATGGACAACATTCATTTGGCAGTGCTGGCAGTCACTTCGTCTTGGTGAATTAGTATGAAGTGGAACTGTACGGACCACACCAGCTCTAAGTACAGCACAGTTCTCCATGGACAATCCACTCAAATTTAGTTCAGAATGCGCATGAGATCAGTGCCCTTTGCTTATTATCTTTCCCTAGGAATCACAGAGTGTCTATGTTCCCAAAGGATCTATGATTGCATCTGTAGTGATGGTTCTGTGAAAGACCAGGTAAAGAACTTTGCCAGCTCCCTGGGCCCTGTGCACACATATGAATATGAGTCTGTAAGAATGTTACTTCTATGGTGTATTTAAAATACTGTAACTTAATCACATATTCCAATTTTCATTGTTAGTTACCTTTCTGGCTTTCCTGACTCATCAGGAATGCTTTCAAGTGATTCATATAGTTTTTTCCAGAGAGGAATAGCATCAGTTCCTTTTTTTTTAGAGATTACCAAAATGTGGCATGGTCCACTCATCATGAACTGAACAAAATCATCAAAATCAGGCTAAAAAACATAATTATTACTAATTTATTATTATTATTATTATTATTATTATTATTATTATTATTATTATTATTATTATTATTATTATTATTATTATTTTGCTATGAATTGCAGTACCTCTGTCTTTATTATCAGAAATGAGAACATCCTTTTGTAAGTAACTAACGACACTCCCTTTTTACAATGGCATTAGCATATATTACTCAAAATCCTGTCAAACTGTTTGAAAGGGTTTTTGATCAATCATTTGAGCCAGGAAAATTATAAAATGCTTAAAATACAAGTAACTGAGATAAATGAAGTAATAAAAATACATTACAAAAGTAGTACATGTTCTTTGAGGTTAAAGTGCAAACAACAAAAGAGAAGAAAATTATCTAGAAACTTGACGTGATCAAATGCTATGCTTGCAGTAGCACTTATGTGACATAACAAATTGCAATACAATTCAATGCAAATTTTTTGAAACTAAAAATCAGGTAGCTGGCTAAAAATATAGAACACTTAAATGTTTGCAAGACATTTGTAGACTTTTCTGTTATTCTCTCTGCTATGTTCTTTTCACTCATCCAGTCTCAGTCTTCAATGCTGTGGATGGACATTTTCATCAGAAAATACCTTTGCAAGCTGTTGTAAGTTTTTCATCTTTTTTTCCTTTGTATGTCATCTTTCTCTTCAATATTACCAATTTCCTCAGATAACCTTCACTCCTTCTATGCATTTGACTAAATCTTTTCTTTACCAGACGCCCTCATCTGATTGTGTATGACATTTTTCCTTTAATAATATGAGGATGGAATATTCATATATATTGCTTTCAATTCATTGCTTTTCTCTTTCAGTTAGCTTCATATCTACACATCCACTTAACCCACTTCACAAGATGAAAAACCTCAAAAAACACAACCCTGATTGCATGCAAACACAAAGACATTTAGTACAATGTATAAAGTAAGTATAGTGTTGTGACTTCAAAAGTACACGGGTTCATGTTAGAAGAAATCAATGTAGCTATTAGATGTGGCTATGGTGGTTTCATCATTAAAAAGAAACAATTTCTGCTGAAATATCTGAAGATACTAAGTCTATTAAACTTGATTCTCCATTCTGTTATAATAGGCATCCTCTGAACCTTTAACAAGATTGCACAGTGTTAAACAGGGAAGAATCTTTCCCACTGAGCACAAAGAAAGCTATATTCTATATTGTCACTTTAACATATTTATTTTTCAGCTTAGAATTACACTTAAAGAATGGCAAATGATAGCTCCTCAATATGTACAAAGTCCTCTGAACTGCTTCTCATAGTTCACAGTAGTTTTGTTATTCTCACTACCCTAATGTTGGCTACGATTTACTACAGCTACCAAGCTATATTTTTATAAGGCTCAGTAAGAAAAAAAAGAGAGATAACATTTTCTTTTTTGTTCTGTGTACTCCAACATATTAAAAAATTACAAGATTTAAAAGCACATACAGTAACACTGATATATTTTATCTGCTGTTTTTCTTTATGTTTTTAGTGTTTGTTTTATTTTACCTGTGCTTTTTTCTTGGTATAGAATTCTCTGACTTGTTCTTCAGTTAGCATTTTCTCTTCTGATGCTGCAATGCCAAAGCCTGCATCTCTAATCTGCAATTATTCAGTTATTACTCAGTGGCATTTGAAAAAGGATACATACAATATTATACGTAAATCTAAAGATTGATTGACTTTGTATGGTATCTTAAATGCAAATTATCTGAAATATTCCAAACATAACTGCTATGTTCGCCTAACTAAAGTTCTAGCTTTTCAAAGCACTTTGATGAATTCAATAACAATGTCCACTATGTTGAAGTTTTTGGAAAATACAGTGTAGTTCAATGTATGCATTCATTCAATGGTTAATAATTCTTTTTATTTAACATTGAATAAATATTTTTTACCATTGTGAATGATTAAAATTCAGCTACTTCTAAAATTGTTGTTATAAATTGTATGATAATTGTAATAGTCATATTACTGCATATTTGTCAATAAATGTTGTAATAAAAATAGGCTAAACTTTTTGGCCACCATTATAAAGTTGATATACTTTAGAAACAGAAAATATCAAAACTAAAATCTATTTTATGGTTATCTATTTTAAGTCACATTACTATACTAAATTAAAGTACGTATGAGATGCACACTTACACAACCTGTATCAAAATTCATAGTCCCACTGATGTGATATTTATAACATATACCTATATTTAAACAATGAAGACACTATCCAGCCCCAATATTGATCATATGCCAATGTTAGTCTGCTTACCGGCACTCTCCTCTTTAAAAGTCCCTATGATGCTGCTGAGTGTTTCCAGATTGCCTTGACAAGGTTGAATGTGGAAACAGTATGGTACACACCTCACAAGGCAGTGTAAAGACAGATCCAACTAGCAGCTGCTCAGCTCCATTTAAATTGCTTTCAAACACTGCCTGCTTTTTTTGTCTTTATTGAACCTTTTTCTTTTCTGGCCAAGATAGAGTAAATGCAGAAACAAGAAATACAACACTCTGATTTTCTATCCTGCATACATCACAGACCCTCGCATCATTTTAAATTTAACTTTTATTCTTGATATATATAATGTTATGATATTATTATTATTATTGTATCAGAATCAGTGCAAAATTCCTGTAATTAAAGTGAAAATAAATATAGTATGATATTTTGGAAGGAAAGAGAATTTCTCTTTCCTGTGTGATTGCTTACATAAATGCTGAATCCATCAATGCACTGAAATTGTTATTATTAGTATACAGTCTCTGATTATAGTGATTACTAGTGCACATAAATCACCCTTTCCATCTACAAGCATGTGTTTAGTCATTTGTGAACACAAATATTTCCACAATGAACTGATTAGTTGTTTTAAATGTGCCTACATTTCTTAAAGATGCTGCACAGTCAGAAAAGGTATCTTCACCTGAAAGAATTAACTTCACCACCATAGTTTCTAGTCCTTATCTCTACTGAAATATGAGGGAAAAAAAGATCTACTTCTGCTTATAGATTTCATGTATCATTGATCTCCACAGTATGCCATAACTTACTGGCACAAAATATTAAAGCAACAGTATCAATTGGAATACTATATTATTTCAGGGCAAAATACTTGTTTTTACTATCCTTAACAGAGAGCCATTAACAAGCCTTTTTCTAAAACCTGGGAATAAATTAGGATCTATTTGATCTTCCGTCTTATTATTATTCCACTGAAATAAACAGGATGAATGAATCTTTTCAAATTTTGTCTACCTTTTGTTTAATTTCTTCTACACGTCCTTCTAAGACATCATCAGGTTTTATAATTCCAACAGAGTATGTGACTTCTTCTGAAAATTTGAAAAAATAATATGGCAATTAATATATTTATCAAAATAAATACACAACCAAATTTTTCATTACTTGCAAGTGAGTTTCTTTTAACACTTCTCCACTTTAATACTGAGATAGCCAAACAGTGGTTGCAATAAATAAATTACTCCAGCACTTAAAGCATGTCTCAGAGTGTGAGATAGTACTTGGCCATCCCTGGAATCCACATTCTGGGTGAACAACTTGTGTTTTGGGTCATACGGTAGAGACATGTTCCACGTGCAGCTAGGTGCAGTGGAAAAACTACAGTTTAAGGTGGATGATTTCTCTAGGGAGCTTTCTATGTACAGGACTAGAAATTTGAAAGGAATTAATATTACAAAGGAAAACTCAATAAGTTAAAATCTTGTATGAGTATTGATTTCCAGTAAAATACACATTCCTTGTCATAGTAGATGTTTGATTCCTTAGCATTGTGGATTCTGAACTCATTTGCAATAAATAACTGCCGAAGTATATAAAAGACTTGCTCTATCTAATCTTTAAAGCAAGAGGTGTTCCCAGTCATAGGCATACTATTGCAGCATCTGTAGCATACACATAACCACTAAATGACAGAAAGTGATCAAAGAAAATACAAACTATAAACTTTCTGTGCAGAATCTGAGGTTTACAGTTAAAGTGTTAGAATGTAATTCAATCAGATCTCAAACACTGTAGAAGCAGTTAATGGTAGCTGTAATGGAATTGCAGGACTAGTACTTCTTGCCAATACTAGAAAACGCTCATAGGCACCTGCAGGTGTTAAGAAACATATTACCACAGTGTTGTGCACTGGGGCTTCTGAAGGACCCTAACCTGAAGCTGAATCCAAGCTGAAACTGTGCCCTGATTTACCTAAACGAGACCTACAGGAAAGCCAAGGAGAGACTCTGTCAGAGAGCATAGCGATAGGACAAGGAGTAATGGCTTTAAACTAAAAGAGGGGATTTTTAGGTTAGATATAAGGAAGAGACTTCACTGTGAAGGTAAAGGTGAGGGGCAGGTTGCCCAGAGGAGCTGTGAATGCCCCATCCCTGGAAGTGTTCAAGCCCAGGCTGGATGGGGCCTTGGGCAACCTGATCTGGTGGGAGGTGTCCCTGCCCATGGCAGGGGGGTTGGAATTAAGTGATCCTTGGAGTCACTTCCAACTCAAACTGTTCTATGATTCTATTTTGTAGAGTATTTAGACTCTGTAGATTAGTGAGAAGTCTGTATATAATTTCTAAAGGATTTATAATACTGTATTACTAAATCTCAGAGGATTTATAAGTGAA
Organism: Aythya marila; assembly: GCF_965140915.1. Lineage (NCBI taxonomy): Eukaryota > Metazoa > Chordata > Aves > Anseriformes > Anatidae > Aythya > Aythya marila. The sequence goes on along the minus strand of NC_139043.1, from coordinate 63,530,502 downwards.
AAAAAAGGCTAAAGCTGAGGTCAGGAACATGCCATTTGAACCATACAATAAAGAAGATATGAAGGGGAACGAGAAGGTACATAACTTAATCCATGATAATGATGTAGTGCCTTATAACAAGAGAAAAAAGGAAGATAAAGAAGAGAGAAGATGGAAAAACCTATTCCATTTCAACTTCGTAAAATGATAGTCTGCACATATACAAAGCAGGAACTTTAGAAGCTTCAGTAGCCATACATAATAATAAGAATAGAAAAGACGTAGGTTCCAGCTCACAACAAGCTTGAAATAAATCTTAGATGTGAGCCTTAAATCTACTCTTGTGAAAGAGATAATTAAAAACAATCTGAGATACAAGGCATGCCATTCCTTCACTGATTAACTCTTTTAATCCTCACAGGTTGCACGTCATACTGTTGTGGGTTTTGTTTTTTTGTTTGTTTGTTTTTCTGTAGAACATCCAAATGTTAGCAAGCACCACCTCAGCAAAAGTACATCACTAATGCAGGGACTGTGTAGAAGTGAGTTTCAGGCACTAATATTGCACATGACGTGAACTGTTGGTTTGGAGAAAGGGGTTGAAAATAACTGATGACAGACCAATATCTTAATTCCTTAAAGAAGAAAACCTTCTGTCAGTTTGATATCCTCAGTCGTAACCTGCCATGTTATTAACTGAATCAAAGGACAATCTATTGGAGCTTGGTGTACACAATTCCTAATCAAATAATTAAAAATATGTTTGTTCTTTTTTTCTTTCTGTTAGCTTTTCTAAAATAAATCAAATGTATTTACCCTCAGGTACAGTCTCCTCAATAGAATCTTCTGATGATTTTTCTTCTAGGAAAGTAAGATCATCTACCTAAGGCAATTGCAAATAAAGGAGAAGTACATTACCATCGTGAAGCTGAAGTCATCAAACACAGGTCTCAGATCTTTAAAACACTTTTTCTTCATGTAGCAACATATTTGCTATCCAGGAAAGCCTGCAACTTGAAGACATTGGGCTAGTCTGATTTTTCTTACCTGGGCTATAGATTGCTAAAAGTTTCCTTTTACTGAAAGCAGAGTTCTTTCATCTCAATTTTCACTCAAAAAAATGAGACATGACTATTTCCCAAGTCTTTGTTTCATATGGTGAATTCTTACTAAGTCATGTATGAAAAAATGTCAGTCCTTAAACATAAAAAGGATAATGACTAAAACTGGTTTATCTTCTAGACATTTTGTTAGCAACCCATCCCTCCATTTCTCTGAATAATAGGGTGATCTGTAAACTTCTTCAATTTCTAAAATGTACAATTTAAAAAAATAAATTATAAAAAGATCATGTGTCATTTATTACTAAGTAAAAAACACAAAAAAATAAACTTCGCAGAAAACACTATCACGAGCATTGAGAGAAACCACTGAAGTATAATAAAAATATTTAAATATATTTTTTTGTGAGTATACCTCAGGGCGTTCCTTCTGTCCAGCTACAATTTCCCTCTCTTCTTGTACTAGTTCTGTTATTTTCTTACTTATAAGAGGAGCATTTGCACCTCTCACCATTTCAATAATTTTGCCATTCTGTAAAAGAGAAAATAAAACTCTTAGTGAGTTTTTGTCACTTAGTTTATGCATTTCCTTGAGTTTTGGAACATGCTATATTTTGTGTCGTCTTTTTTTTTTTTTTTTTTTTCCTTAGCAACATCATAACTTGCTGTGCTCCCTAAAGATAACACCAAAACTAATGCCTTTGCTGGTTCAGAATTATTATTATTTGTTTTCCACTTCTTCATTTCTTTTTTTTGTCTCATTTTATGTATTTATTTTGAGGCTCATCAATAATAGTACAGTTCAAAGTAGATGCAAATACCTGAAAGATTTCTGAAGGTATTGGTGTTCTTAGCCTGTAGTTGCTGAAATTCAAATGCTAGCACTGCCAAAATGAAAAGAAAACCCACAAAAAAAAAAAAAAAAAAAAAAAAAAACCAACAACAACAAAAGTCTTTCTGTATCCATCAATGAGAGACATTAAATGTATGAATCATTACAATTGCTAAAATGTGAGAAGGGCAATCTTATTTGCTTATTTTTTAAAAATTGAAGTGGAAGGAAATGTAATCTCTTTCTCTGAGGGAAAGTGTGCACAGAATAAGCATTTCAGTTAGCCAAATGCAGGCATTTTATGTGAGGCAACCCCAGAAAAACTTACTCTGATTTCTCAGCAACTACCAAAAATGTGGGTACCACAAATCTGCTGTGGCTATCTATATGTGCAACCACAATAAAAATGTGCTTGATAACTACAGATTTAGGCATGGGAAAGAGCATCAAGTAAACAACATCTGATAATACGATCCTATATAGTGTAAAATGTAAAGATATGACATATAGTTTCACATTTCTTTTTAATCTACTGAAACATTAATGTAAAAATAAGCAATGCATTAACAGAAAGCAATGTGGTGTACTTACAACACAAAAGAGAAACACAGGTTCACATCTATTCCTAAATGGTTGCAGAGTCTCAATACTGTTAGCCTCTGCCTGAAGTGAGATGAAGAAAATTGCTTACATAAGTGTTTATATTTATGCATATATTTGTATGTATAAAAAAACATTTTGCCTGAAAGAAAACTGCCATCATCTATTGTGTTACATACTCTCACTATAATCTTAAATACAACTAGCAGTATTTATGCCACCTGCTGGTATTGAAGGAAGGGCTGGTTTGGTAATATGGGACTGGCTTCCCTTCATATTATAGCAGCTACTCAAGGAAAAATGTTACTTTAGTACTGTTTTTCCATGTATAAACATACATAAATGAAGAAGTAGTATATGCAATCCTGACAAAAGAAATTTTCCACTTTATTAAGTTCTTTGTGATATGTGGTCCACTCAATGAAAAAGCACTTCAGATTACCTCTGAACATAACTTCCAAAAATTTCTGAACAAAAAACTGAACAAATAACTGAAAAAAAATTCAAGGAATTTTGATCAAAAAATGGAAACTTTTCAGTAACATTAGAATGAATGATCTTGGTCAGTATCTGCGAGGAACTGAATCTGTGAAACAAATGTATCTAATTTAAATATGATATATATGCCTCCTATATACAGGATATATACAGAATATACAGAATACCAACTGCTAGTGTAGTGGAATATTTCTACCACTATAGTTTTGTGATCATTTATTTTCAATTCCCCCTTTTTGTTCTTTTAAAAAATGAAATATAAGGAAATATTTGCAGAAAAGATGCAACACTTTTTCAGGGATGTAAGAGTTCTAATGTGATAATAATAAACAAAATTAAAACTAACAAACAAAACCATATAGCTTGGCTTTTGAAAGTTTCTGCAACTCTCATCAAGGAAAAGAAAAGCTTGAGGATATTAGCTCCCTTTCTATTATGATTACATTATTAATAATTATATTATTTGTTATTATTATTGTGAGCTCCCTTTCTATTATTATTTCTGGATGTGGTACTTAGGAACACAGCTGAGTGGGTGATAGTGGAGTTAAGGTGATGGTTGGACCAGATGATCTTGGAAGTCTTTTCCAACCATAATGATTCTATGATTCTATTATAATTTCTTCCATACATACTACCATTTCTAATCTACCTCTGAACAAAGCTATACAAGGAGATATTGAGAATAAAAGGCAACCAGGCCAAAATTGTAGTGACTCAATTGGTATAAAGAAAGTAAAATGACAACTCTGTAAATGCATGCAGAAAAAAAGATACATCTAACATAAACAAGAATTCAAATTCCATATATAAGTTACATACTTACCACTGCAAAATGCAACACATCATCTTCACTAAACTCATTCTTCAGTTTTCTGAATAAATTTACCACAGCTTTGCAAGGACCGCACCAAGCTTGATATACATCTATTACTAAAATATAATATTTTGGAATTACAGACTGCTGACTTGTGTAATTTATAAAATGAAACATACTTTGTGTGTTGGAATAGTACTGAGAAGGCAGTCACATGCATCCTCCAGTCCTCTTCTAGTTAATGGACACTTCATGTATACATCGATGTATTGATTATACTTCATGTATACTTCATGTACACATCAATATATACATATCATGGTTTCCTCTAGTACTTCAATTACTTCTGACATTAGCAATCTACTTGCAATAGTATTTGAGATGAGTAACCCAAAAAGCTACATTTCTCTCTTATATTCTTTTTCTGTTTGATTCTTCTTTTTCTTTTCAGAATATTGCTTTTCCCCTCCATAAGCCCATTTCTTTCCCATCATCAATCTTGTAGATTTCATCCCACTACAGATTTGTTCCCTCTACCCAGATACAATTCCTAGGAAACCTAGGTGTTGTTATTGGACTCAGTGAACTGAAAACTGGGAGAATACAGCAGATGCGCTCTCAGAATGCTGTCTGATTAACTGCTGAGTATAACTGTATAGTATTAATATAGGCCCTATGAGATTTCAGGGAAAAAAAACTTCCACAGAAATGTCGTACTGCCTACCGTACAAAATACGATATTGGAATGGCATTTTCTAAACATCAGTGTATAAAACTGGATAAAATAATGGAAAGTATGATTTATGATGCATTTATTTATTATGGAAGATATAAATTATTCATAAGCACAACATACCCATTTAAAATATATTAATATAACCATTTAGAGGACAGTATGGCACTAGTCTTCTAGCTGTACGTATATTGTACCAGACAATATATGAGAAACTGTATACGTCAAGAAAGAATAATAGTTAGTACCTACTACACCTTTTGTCAGCAACATTTCATCCCACTGATTTTGATTGGTTATTGTGGTCTGAAATAAAATGGATTGTCATTTTAACATCTTTAAAAGGCAAGAAAATAATAATCTTTTCATCTCTAGAATTAAGTAATTAGGATTTATACCTGAAGTTGGATTTCTTTCTTCTTGCCTGCCATATTCCTGTGATTACAGGAAACATATAAAAACACAAAGCACATTTAACATTTTTTTAAAGAAAAGCAAGCCTTATCTGTGACATGTAGAACTGACTTATATGGATTTTTTTTCAACATAGTACTGTTTTCTGATTCCCTTAAAAAATTTAACTCCTCTGAAGTCCCTACTGCAATGGAAGTTAGCACTCTACATCAGCATTCTGTGTAGCAATATGCAAGTTGTGGAACCAAAATAGCACAGGAAACAATAAAATTCAGCTTCTTGACCTGTTAAGGCCTTTAGAATTATTTGGTCTCAAGCACTGCTCAAATTTATAATTGCTGTGATAAGAATGACCAAAAGGACCTGGATGTCAGCCGCTGTGACAGTGAACTATTTCAAAAAAAAATAATAATAATAAATTAATTAATTAATTAAAGAGCTTTGACTCAAAATGACACCAAATCAGTCTCCCAAATCGTATTCAGGGATACCTGTAAAGCAATAACTTACATGTGCCTCATCACATCTGAACTGCCAAACTGAATGCTTGTGCATTCATCATTCTGCCATTAATAAAACATATCCTTCCTCTTTTTTTTAGTAGTTATTTAACTTTGAACTGGGCAGGCAAACTACCTCAGTAACATACTTGGGTGAAGATTGAATTCAGCTTTCAAATGGAACTAAGCTGAATAATAAAACAGCAAATGAAGTGGAGATTTCCAAAGTTCTTGGTTAAGATGGTACTCTTTGTCCTGGCAAAAAGAAGGTGCCACCGGGAAGGTCATCTCCAGTGGCAGTGCTATTTGACAACTCAACCAGCACATATGTCCCAAGGTTGAACTATTCAGTCAGTCACACTAGAGCTGCCTCTTTCAGATCACAGACAGAGGCATAATGGCCAATGTGAGAACTCTTGCCCTGATGCTTCCTCCTTTGACTAAATCATTTCATTAAAGACCTCCATGCACAGCTGCTCAGGCCCACTCTGTGAGCATGCCCCGGTGTCCATGAGCTTCCAGACACACGTATTGACCTGTCAGCACGTGTGAGGAGGCCCCACCTCACCTCAAGGACAGCTGCACACACCCAGCAGTCCCAGACAAACACACCCCACCACACAAATGCCTCCAGATCTGCGGGCCCACCCCCGACCCTCACCCACCCCTCGCCCCCGCCTGCCTGCACCCTGATGGCTCTAATGGCTGCCACAGTGCCCCACAGCCGTTAGCTCCAACCACCACTGGAGCCTGCAGCTCAGCGTCCCCTATGAAGCTCAGAAGATACAGGTAAAGTCGGTTTAACTTTCTTTGTGGAGTTACATGTTTAAGTACCTGCAAACGCCTGGGTATCTCTAAGGTATTTGCATCTCCCATATGCCTGTTGTTCTTGGTTCATAAAAAAATCAGTGATTCCAATTTACATCTGAAGCCCCGTCCCAGCTCAGTATGTGCTGCTATGTGTATCTCGTCTTGAGGAAATCTAGTTCTAGGTGTAGTGAGTTTACATGACAAGGCTTCAGAAGCATGGGGCTGCAGGGGTGGATTCTGTGAGAAGAACCCAGAAGCTGCCCCATTTTAGATAAGGGCCAGCTCCAGCCAGCTCCAAAGGGTCCCACTGCTGCCCAGAGCCAAGCTGATAAGCAAGGTTGTTTGCACCTATGTGAGGGCAGATTTAAGAAAGGGGGAAAAAAACAGCTGCACAACAGCAGCTGGGAAAGTGAGGAGTGAGCACCAGCCCTGCAGCCCCCAGGTGAGTGCAGCAGGAGGGCAGGAGGTGCTCCAGGCAGGCAGCAGCAGTTCCCCTGCAGCCCGTGGAGAGGCCCCTGGTGGAGCAGGCTGTCCCCCTGCAGCCCATGGGTCCCACATGGAGCAGATCTCCACGCTGCAGCCCCGCCGTGGGTGGAAGAGCCCCCGGTGGAGCAAGTGGATGTGGCCTGGAGGAGGCTGCGGCCCATGGAGAGCCCCCGCAGGAGCAGGCCCCAAGCCGGACCTGCAGCCCGTGGAGAGGAGCCCACGCAGGAGCAGGGGGTCTGGGGGGGAGCTGCCGTCCACCCGTGGGGGACCCGTGCTGGAGCAGTTTGCTCCTGGGGGATGGATGGACCCCGTGGTACAGAGCCGTGTGGAAGCAGTGCTTGAAGAGCTGCTACCTGTGGGCAGCCCCTGCGGGCTCAGTTGGGGAAGGACAGCATCCCGTGGGAGGGACCCCACAGAGAGCTGGGGCAGAGAGGGACCGTGAGGGAGTGGTGGGGACGAAGCGTCATGGACTGACCGTAGCCCCCATTTGCCATTCCCCTGCATCGCTTGGGGGGAGGAGGTGGAAGAGGATGAATGGGGGGAAGGCATTTTTGGTTTCTTTCCTTTGTTTCTGACTTCTCTAGCTTGTTAGTATTAGCCAATAAATTTCTCACATCTCCCTACATTGAATCTGTTTTGCCCATCACAATGTTTGAGTGATCTTCCTGTCCTTATCTCAACCCTTGAGCCCTTTTCATTGTAATTTCTCCCCCTTCCCTTTGAGTATAGGGGGAGTGAGAGAGCAGTTGTGGTGAAGCTCAGCTGCACAGCCACCACACTAGGGAATCTGTCACTTTTCTTGAACGTTCCAGGACTGCTCACCAAAGCATGACTTTCAAAGCCCCACATTGAGGAACTCATTTTGTTTACTGAAACTAATATGAAGAAAAAAAAGTAGGGCAATGTCACTTAAAGGGGATAGAATAGATGTTCCTTCTTACAGCCAAATCATTCCAAGCTGAACTGTGTTCATTCTGCAGCAGGGGCATGAGGCAACATTTCCACAGAGCTGCAGAAGATTTCAGTGCTGAAATTGTGTTATGCCCCAGCTGCTTGGATTAGATCACATTTTTTCAGTGGAAAACTCCAGTGTTGGAACTAATAAAAACTTTGCATTGGCCCTCTTGGAAGTAGGCCCTTAAATAATCTTTCTTTTCCTGCATGAAGAAAAAAACAAAAACAAAACAAAACAAAACAAAAAAAAACTTCTGACCCATAATAGTCTTACAAAATGAGACAGCTAACCCACCCTCCGTGTTACAAGTTGCCCCCTTAATTAATTTTCAGAGAGCATTGCATTAATAATAGAAAGGAATTTATTGAGTAAGCAACAGTAAGCAAAACAGCGCTGGGCGGCCGGGGAGTCTCGGCTCCGCCAATGGCGCGCACCTCACCCCCGCCAGGGTCCCTTTTTATATCTTGGTAATTCCGGGATTACGCAGCACATCCTGGTATATTCTGCGACTGCGCATACTGTTGCTAGGGGGTCGTCTCTGTCCGTCTGGTGGTCGTGAAGATGAAGGCCGTAGTCTTCCTCAGCGTTGTGGTTCAACTTCTTTTTTTATTTGGTCATGTTGGCCCAGCGTGAGACAGGAAGGCAGGATGTTGATACACTAGTTTAGCAACTTATCAGGAGATGGTTACATGAACTTTGCAGCAGTGTCTTTGAACAAAAGAGGCAACTGAGATGCAGAAGGAGAGAAGGGGAGGGGGTTCTCTTTTTTGTTACATTAAGCAAAAGAATTTTCATAGTGTCTAGCCAAGTATTATACATCTCCTTACTTCAGCAGGAAGCTTTTGCAACTCCTGCTCCTCAAATGGAACTCCTTGTTTTATAATACAAAAGGCAATGAACAAACATTTATTATGTATTACACTCCACATGGAGTTAAAGGCCATAAACATAAGTTCTGTTGGGGATTTCCTTTGAAAACTACTAATTTCTCTATCCAGACCACTTTCTTCATGAACATGCACCTTTTCATATATTAAAAAGCAAGTCTTGAAGAGAAACACTAGAATGAGGTATTGTTCATGTACCAAAGGGTAAAAAACTGATAGAGCCTGTTCTTTAGCCACTTGGCTAAAAAGGATTATATGTATATTTTGGATATCACAGAATACTTAATGTAAAGGGATCTCATTAATAAATTTGATACTTTAAAATATCTACTTCAGAAGAAGAGATTGATATTCACTGCACCCATCCCCACTGACAAATTTACAAAGTTTAGAAACAAGTAGTAAATGAACATCAGAGCCATGCTTGCTAATCTGCAGCTGAACCTCTTCCTCTTGGGTCTTGTGCTGTAGATCCCACATTTTTTTCTGATCTTCAACATTTTAATGAGCAATTAAGTCTACATGGGACTGTCTAGTAATTGCTGGCTGGGGTGGATTTGGATTGGGAAAAGGACTCTTCTCTTGATCCTTTGGGTGATGATTAAAGCATTGTCTGTACAGACATGAAAGGTCTCCTTGACTGGAAGCTGTACCTGATTTCAGTGACACCTTATTTTTCCCCACAGGAGGGACTTTCTTCTGTCAGAGTGTTTTAGCTGCCAGCTTATGCAGTTTCAGCTCAGTTTACTGATTGAATATAGTGCTATGCAATAATAAACACTATTAATAGACTCTGCAAATCTTCACTTGTGGGTGGAGAAGCATAATAAAAAGATATCTCTTTAGTTTAGAGTCTATAGTCCTGTAAAAGTCTCAGAGAATTTAATGATGACATGCTTGGCTTATCCAGACTAGATTTTTTAGTGGTTGCTATAAATGTTATAAATGACATCAGAGAAAAGGAATTTAGGAATGTCCTTTTTTTTTTTTTTTTTTTTTTTTTTTTCTTGAATCAAAGTAATTCTGAAAATATACTGAAAATGTGCAATGGATAAAGCAGAATGGGTTCATGATGAATGACTCTGCAATTCTTCTTAGTAAGTTTACAATTATTTCACTCCATTTTGTCCATAACAATTGATTTCAGGTTTGTCTGCTCTTTGTCATGAGTTTTTAATAGCGACTTAGTTTCAAATGACTAACATTCTTTTACAAAGTGATGAAAACCAGTTGTAGACATTGCTAGACTAGTAAGTAAACTTTGAGATGAAACTAGGGTTGGATTTTTCCTGCAAGTCAGTCTTTTTTTGTGGTCAAGTACATGCTTGAGTGCAAGTGCATATGTAGCTGTGAAGACTACCTGCTAATAAACATAGTGGCAACCTTAATCACCTTAAGGTATTTATAATCTCATGATTTGGTGCTTCAAACATGTCTTCTTCTGTAGCACTATAGTCTGTGTGCATGCTAGTGATGTAAATGATTCAATCTGTGTCTTTTGCTTGCTAGATTTCCTGGACTTTTCCTGTTTTTCCTCTTTCCTGAATTCACTCAAGGATTGTTCATGGTGGGAGGACTTCTGACCTTCCTAGCTCTTGTGTAGAACCATGAGCCTGGAGATATAACCGGCCATGTAGTAGCTCTGTAAGTATTTAATGTTTTTTTCTGTATTGCCCAATGACAGCAACTGATCTGACAGCAATGGAAAACCTTCTGGATTTCTTGTTTCTTTTGTTGTGGAATACAGAAAGCAAATATCTGAAATGTCAGAGATTATTATTTCTTGAAAACAAAAACAGTTGTTGGTTCAGAAAGTTGCAAAACTGAAGAAACTGCTGCGTTCTGCTGCATGTGCAGATCTCTACTGCCCAGGCTGTTGCTAGAGTAATAGTTCTATGTGGTAGAACCATTGATAGGCAATGAAGCAAGATAAAATAAATGAGCAATCTAAGAAATATTGCATAAGGATTTACTGTGACACACCAGTATGTGAGAGACCAGATGACTCCAAAAGCATACGGTTAGCTTCTAGGTGGCAGTCCAAGACTGCTACATGTTACAGGTGTGAAGGTCTGACGGGTAATTAATATGAATTTTTCCCATAAATGGTAACTATCATGAAGGAATTAGCAACTTGCTTTCAGAGACTGACCTGGCTCGGTCAGTGGTAGGCACACCCCCCCGATTCATGATAACGTAAATAATAACCCTTAAGGATGTTACTAATGCCTACATTTTTTCACAAAAGAGAAGTTCATGAATGCTAGTATTGAATATATAGAAAATGTGCACATGAAAAGGAACTGAGATAATTTTGTGTTTTACAAATTTTTACAAATATAGGCATTAATCCTTCCAAGTAATGTGGCTGTCATCTTTGGGACTTGGTGCCCTGGACAAAAAAGAATCAGGGATATTTTATTCTACCTTACCTTAGAATCTCAAAATGATATGAATGTCTTTGTTAATAGCTGTGCATGTAGTACACTTGAGTATGTATTTTTTAATTTCTGCTTTTGCTGAAGTTTTTATTTGGTTTTGGTAATTTGTATATAAATACTCCCATATACTTGTCAGACCTTCTGTGTACATTGGCTTGACTTTTGGTTGTATGAAACATAAACAACATCTTACATAATGATTTATTGAGTACCAGACTGTAATGTTGGGTTTACTCTTTGTAGCTGTAATATGCCTTCACTCACGAATACAAGAGTGCAACAAGAAGTAAGCATTTTTCAAAAGCTCAAGTAACATGACTGAAATGGAGGGATTATTAAGAAACAAAACAAAACCCAAGCAGCACAACAGTGCATGGCATACTAAGAAAGAGCAGCAACTAGCCTGAAGTTGGAGTGAATGAGGTTGTATAGTTCCACTGTCTGTACTAAAGTGTTTTGTGAAGGTTACTGTTACTATGGATCAGGATGCAGCTGTTCTTTATATGTCCTCCACAGCTTTGTGTGCTGCCTGATGCCAGAGCTGTCTGCTGACCCCAATATGCATTATGTCTATAGATGATGCTGTTTGAATGGGTGCTGAAGCCCTGAGGCTGGGCGTTTGAGTGTAAACTTAGAACAAAAACTCTCTCTGAACTCTTTTTTTGCTCAGTGTAATTGAATACCTATGTTTTCTTCTTCCTTAGCTGGTGGTATGACTAAGCGCTTTGGGGCAGAATATTTTAGGTCTTCAGGTCTGGAAAATCCTGTCAAGAACATTAAAACTTCTCTTTCACAATACTTCACATTTCAGAACACCTAACTGAGTCACTTGGCAGTCTATCCAGTTGCTTAGTCACTTTGTCAGTTTATGGATGCACAGAAAGAAGCCTGATATTTTTGTGCAGGTAGGAGGTAGGCTTTTGAGAGGACATATTCCAAGAAGGGCCTTTCTTCCTTTAGGAAAGGAAACTTTTGTTAGGCTTGTACACACTCTCTAACCTACCAAATTAGCCGTCACCTATGAAATTCGTAATGGGTAAATCTGATCTGGATCATATCTAGGCTAGCTGAAAACAGACAAATTTTTGTTTGTTTTCTGGCAGAGTGAAATACACTGATTCACCAGATCCATGTACAATTTTCCCTCTTACTCATGTGTCCTGCTCAGGACTCTGTATAAGGAGAAATAGAAAAGACTGGTTTTTAGAATGGAATCTGAAAAGTTTGGGTCAGTGAAGATAAATTGACTCAAAGTAATTTCCTGTATTTTGAGGAACAAAACCATTTTGAGGAACAAAACCCGTGATACCAGGTAACAAAGATCAGATTGTAACCAAGATCAGATTGTAACCACGATTCACATAAGTATTTAAGTATCTGTATATGTAAATATACATGTATATATATAATATAAATCAAGGTTAAACAATAAGGATATGAAGGTGGTTTCTAGTTTATCTCATCTAAAGATCTTCAGATGTTGCTTGCAGGACCTTCTGAATAGTTAACGTGTCTGTTGTGTATTCTTCTTTTGACTTGGAGATTTCATCTGCGCAATCTGAACAGATATATGTGAAAAGCAGAAAAAAAATAGGGGACCAGACAATTAATCACATCATCTTAATGCATTACGGTGGGCACCAAAATTTAATTGATTGAAGATTTAAGATTTGAGATAATACCAGACCTTAAAATATTATGGAGATTTATATAAGTACTCAGACTGTCACATAGTTCAGACAGACCAGGCTGTTACTTTCCAGTCATCGGACAGGCTAGTATCTGCACAACTTTAATGGGTGGAAATATGAAAGCATATGAAATACTGGTCCTTCTTAAGATAGGGGTGGAAACTAAGCAGCAAAATAGCCACCAGAGACTAACTGGGGTATGTCTTTATGGCCATAATGAACAAAATAGTCAAGCAGATGGAGCAAGATTTGGCTGTTTTAAGAGTTTGCTTTGGTTTTGTATTTGAATTCCCTATTATTAGCACTATGTGGTCATTTGAAAGAAAAAGTAAGAGAGTGGGGACTTTATAAACACACAAAGCAAAGAAAGTTGAACAGGTAACACTGAGAACAACAGTCAGCCACCAGTTGCTTTCAAAAACATAGCACAGACCCTAGAAGACAACTGGTTAGAAGTTGTGAATGCTAGTGTCACATTCAAAGACATTATAGGTATTACAACCAGTTTCAGATATCGACACTCAAGGCTACTTCTCTAATGGATGCCAAGTTCTGTTCTGCGTGTGGTATGTATCTGCATTTAGAAGTACTGCACAGGCTGATGGTAGCCAAGCTTTTACCTGGCACAGGCCACACAACCTAGAGGGATAAATGCCATTTGCATCTCCAGTATATGACACAAGCATGAGATAAACTGCAAGTGATCATTCCTGTCACATCTTCCTGTGGATGGTAAAAGGAGATATGGATTTTGATCATAGCGATCATATATCAAACAGAGTGGCCACTGGGAGAGGAAGTATAGGCACTGGTTAGCAGAAATGAGTATTTATGTGGCTGGAGATGTATTTTTATCCATAGATGAGGGGTCCTTTTGGAAAAGGGTGCTGCAGGGCAGGCCCTTGGCCATATGACTCATTCTCTTTGTGATCTGCAGCTTGGGTTCTCCAGTATAGTCCCAACCAACAGAAACATGTTAGAGGATCAGAAATCACCACAAAAATCATCTCAAAACCAGGCTTGTCTCTGCTGTCATTGCTTCCTTTTTGTGTTCTGGCTGTACACAGTGCACGCATACATGTACATTTCATGTACATAGGAGGTGCTCACAAGTATAAGGGTTGCTATTGTATACAGCCCAAGTGCCAAAGAACTGCCCATTCCCATGGACTTAACACAGAGGTCTGTGGAGGTTTTCTGTTTGGTTGTGTTTTGTTTGGTTGTGGTTTTTGTTTGTTTGTTTGTTTGTTTTTAATAAAGTAAGCTGCTCATCCCAGAGAGGTACCCTCATTGATTAAATTCAATGGACTTCATGTCCAAAGATGATGAATTGCAGTCTGAAATCCAAGTGGAAGTTTATAACCTTTTCTCTTTCAGTTATGTGCTTTAGATGTAGAGTTCTGCATGGAAGTGATCTGACGATATAAATGCAATCATATGGTCATCCTGCCTGTCCAGGAGAATTTTGATGATAATTTCTTTTAAATTATTTTCTCTCTTCTACTTTGTGTACACAACCTCTAAAATGCTGTAGGCAGTTGTTTGTTCCTTATATGAGAGATGTTCTAGCTTTGTGTAAGTGGTGAAACAGACTATAAAAGCAGTAAACCTGTAAATAATCTTCCAGGTATTCCCAAAATGACAGATTAGTTTCAGTTTTTTGCTCTGTAAAACTGCAGTGGTGTTGCACTGTACATGTATATTTAAAATCAGTACTTTATTACTACTTATTAAACAGAACAGGTCTATTTGTTTTATATAAGTATCTAAAAATTTAGTTTTTCATTCAACTTTTTGCACATACAAGGATAAAATTAGTTTTAAAATCTGAGTGCATGCATTTTTCACCTACATTTTTTCCAACATTCTCAGTTATCCCTAATTATTCAGTTAACACATCTCATAACTACTTTTTAAGTTTCCATTAACTCAAGCTTAAAACTTCCAGTTTAAGGACTTTTCCATGTGACTCTACTGCTAAGTCCACTTCCACCACTTTGCATCTGAAGCACTTAAAGAAGCAGAGAGGTAATTCAGTTTAAGATGGTAGAAGTGTATTTGTCTCTTGTATAAAAATTCTGGTAGCTTTTTCTTTTTCATGCAAGTCACTGGTGTATATAGCATAATAAAGCCATCAATTTACATAGAATTTTAAGTGACACACTTTCTGGATCCAGAGCATTTTTTTTTTCTCTCTTTATCAAACTCATTTACAGTTTGCATGTTTAAATATAAATGTTTCCTTGTTCTTCCAGGAATATTCCCTGGCATTGGGCTTACCTAGTAAACCTGTGACCTCTGTGAATTACCTGTGAATGCCTCTAAAGGTACTGTGCTGGTCTGCAGCAGGTCCAAGGCCTGGCCTGGTAGGAGGGGGTCCCAAGAGTGCAGCCTCCACGTCATCTTTGGGCTTTGTGCCATTCTGCTCCAGCAGTGACTTCTCCAGCACACTCCAAGAACAATCCAGCTGAGGGGCTGGTCTCTCATGTGCTGATGCTGATGCTCAGAGCATCCCACTCAACAAAAGGATGTATCATAAGGTTTCCTCTGATATAGTTGAGGTTTAAACCATAATTTCTTTTGTGGAAGAGAGGGGAACTGAGTACTGGGATGGTTTAGGGACAAATGTCTGTAGACATGAGGCAATCTATGCATTGTTAGGAAATGTGTGATAGCAGATGGGAGAGTGGAAGAGGGGACTCTGCAGCTCCTCCTCAGCTGGGAGTCTCCTCTGGCAATGGCAGCAGGTGAAACAGCAGCAGCCAGAGACTGCTGGCAACCAGCCATGGTCCCCACTGGGATGTCTGCTCCCTACCAGGCCTAGCACCAGGGTGGCAAGCACAATGAAGTGCCTACAACGGCCAGCTGAGATCAGCTCTGACAGACACAGAGACTGTGTGTGTGGCCCCAGATGAACCAGTCCCCCTTCCCCTCCCTAACCAGAGCACATTGTGGCCCTTTCAAGAATGGCACCATGCACCTGGGATGCATGTGTCCCTCTCACACACTCCTGGAAACAAGGAGCAGTAATGACAAGAATGACCTTTGGACATACCTGACACCCGTGAGTGCAGCAAACACCACAGTGGCCCTTCCCCATCACCCACCACAACCTTCCAATAATTTCCCTCTCACTCTGTCTGAGCCCATGGCAGTAACTTTCATAGCCTGTCCCTTCCTCTGCATGTGAGACTTCCAGGTCTGTCATACTCTGGCACCTACCACAGACAAGATACTTGGTGGCACAGGAAAAAAAGGCATGAGCAGACCAAGATGGAGCAACGTCCGGAATACAGCCTATCTTCATTTGTATGGAAAAGTCTGGCTGCCTGGGGAGTGCCCATCCGTTGTACAGTGCTGAAGAAATGTTCACAGGTCGAAGAGGTGCAAACCAAGGCCTTTGCACTGACTGGGCTATAATTACAAAGTATGTCAAATTTGAAAGAGAAATCTAACTATTTTCCAAAATGTTAGTAGGATGTCTGCAAGGTGCTGTGTTTTAAGTACCGTGGTGAAACTAGCCCTATCTTGAACCAAAAGCACACAGCTACCCGCATCTACTTGTCTGTTGTCAGGTCTTGGGAGGCCAGTGGGGCTGGGCTGGGTGTCCAGGTGCTGGAGGTCCCATTTTCTCCACTGACATTTGGTTAGAAGGGTGGTGATGAGGCATACGCTTCTTGCCACACTGTTGTCCAACCTTTGCTGAGATCTTACATCTTTATGGTTATACATAGCCACAGCAGTGGCCTGCTGCACTCATAAAAGTAAAGTCAATTAAGCAGGATATAATTAAGAACAACTTGTTTTGAGCTCAAATACAGGCACACTAACATACCAGAACAGGTAATAAAATCTAAGTGTTTCTGTATCCAATGGCCGGGTAAAAAAATACTACTGCAATCACCAGAAACAGGTGCTAGTATGCCTTATGCTAACTACACAAGGCTCCAGGCCTGGTCTGTTAGGCTTGTTATGAATGTGTTATGAAAATTTGCCATGTGAACTGCAGTTAGGTACCAAATGATCTTCATCACCAAATGTCCCTTATTATCACATACTATCTAAACTTGGAATAAGAGCAAAGTTTAAAACCACTCATTTATCAGTCTCCTACGCAATCCTACCACAGTGATCTCAAATTCCTTAAATGATATACCTATGTCCACTTGCACCAGTTATCTCCCCAATGTTTATTCCTCTGTGGTGTGTGATTCCTGTACAAGATCTAAGTGTGTAAGCAGCATCTGCTCTAAAGTGGTACTCAGTTGTGACATGGCCCATTGGACTTTTCCACTAACACGCTACACATAGGCCAATAAGAGCCAGCAAGAGTCCCTGATGATAACACAATGCTGTCCTCCACCAGGATGAGCTCCCTGAAGGCATACAGTGATTGGTGCCAGATCTTTGCACAGGGCCCCACAGCTGACACTTCAGGTGGAGGTCAGTGTAGAAGTACTGGCAGGGATAGCTAAGTTTGTATTTTATGTAGAACTAACTTTTCTCAATCAAAAAATAAATATTTTCTTTTTAAATAAAAAAAAATAAATCAGATTGAATTGAAAATGTACTGAACAAATGCATTACCACATGGCACAAAAGTACATAACAGAACGATCTGCACAATACTGGAAATTGCATTTGCCATGAGAAAAATAAGCCTTTTACTGTGCATCTATGAGATTGTTTGCTTACCTTCTCGTTGGTGGAATAGTCCTAGAAATCACTGCAGAAAACATCTTCATCTGCAGTCAGTTTCAAAAAGTCAGGAAGTCTGTTAAGCAGCTAGATTTAGGCATGGAATAATCTCAGTGACTGAAAGAAAAACCATTCTTGGAACACAATTTCTTGTCTTTGTCTCTCTTCTTTGTTTGTTTGCTTGCTTTTTTTCTCCACTTTTCTGGTTATCTTGTTCATCTGGTAGCAAACAATTTTGTCTTTTTTTTTTTTTTTTCTGACAGTCATCTGGATTTTGTCATGATATCAAAAGTTTATTCCTTGATGTATTCCTTCAGTCCTTTTCAGGAGAAAAGCCTGGTTTATGCAAGATAAGACAGAGGGCACAAAGTAAATGTAGAGTTTGGGGAAGTGTCACTTTCTCACTTCCATCCATGACCAGTAATAGGAGGTAATTCCAAATCAGTCAGTCACTGTTTAATTCACCAGGATGTAAGAAACATATCTTAACACTGCTGTCAGAAGAGACTTTAGCAACTGCAGCAGAACAGGTTATCTAATCAGCAGACACAAAAGAAAACACAATTTCTGTAGAAATTTGAAGCAGCATCTAAGAAATGGAACTTCCTCATGAAAATTTCATAATGAAAATTTATATTATTTCTAAGCCATTGCTGATTGGCTTTGTAACTGTTAGTTATTAATTTGCAATTTATTTTTAATTAGCAGGTGGTAATTGTGTAATCTTCTGTGCCAAAAATAATGGCTTAAGGCAGTTTTTGCAGTATTGTGTAAAAATCTGACAGTCACAGTTAGTGTGTACCATCTGTAGAATTCACTGATGGATTCCTGCTTGCTTTAAGCAATAATTTTCTTCATGTCCAGTGGAAGCTTACTTACTGCATCAACAGAATGTCTTGAAAAAGAATCTGATGATTCATCTGGTTGTTAAAAACAATCCCAAGGACGTCATGTGTGCCTCTTCTTAACCACAAAAGAATAAGTAGACTGAGGACAGATTACAAGAGAATTATTCATCTCTTCTCTTGAGGTCTGCTTTCCATCATCTTAAACTGATTAGCACAATTTGTTATAAATGGTTTGTTGGTTTGTTTGTTTTGATGAATTTTAAAAATGTACATAGTTTATAAACTGAAGTAACTTAGAGCAATGTATTTTTGGTTTGCAATTCACTACATGTTTTGGCTTAGGTATTTGGTTTTCACAATCTTATAGAAGTATACTTCTGTTTCAAGAATTTTCTTACTTTTAAAAAAATGCCATTGAATGTGTTCTTTTTTTCAAAGAGGAGATGTTTTTTTTGCTTTTGCAAATTCAGAAATGTAGGTAAAAGCTGACACTTTGGGCAACAAACTCTGTAAATCTTGATGCCAATTGTTGCAATTGTTTAATGGCCTTTGAGACATTCCAAAGCTAAACTTGCTGTGTGCTTTTGTTTTCATAAGTTCATTGTGGATAATTGCATCTCCTCTAAAAATACATGGAACTGAATATTGCAAACACTGAAACTCACATTTTGGTAAATTGAGAAAGCAGCCTTTTCCAAATCGGTCTTGGAGGTAGGACTTTGCGGCAACTATTTGTTCTGCGCTTTCTTGTTAGCCAGTTGTTTCTGGCTCTTGAGAAACTATGTAAATAAGTCAGTCAATGTATAACATTATATGTTTTCTATCCCTACATAGCTGTTGGGGAAAGGAAGTGAATCCCAAATAAGATTTTGAAAAGTACTTACTGATTTATTTGAAATAAAGTTGTCACTGCCAAACAAGAAGGCCAATTTAACAATGAACAAAATTCATGAGAATCTGGGGTTCTGCCTATCTAGACTTTTTGCATACCATAGGTCAGAAGTAATCATCTTGAACACCCTTGAATGGTCATTTGCTATCCATTGGGTTCATTATGTTTAACGCCACTTGCAAGCTTCCTCTATATTGCATTCATCAATCAGTTTTGGAAAATTGAGATTTTTGTCAATGTCATTTTCAGCAGATTAAGTAACTAAACCACTTAAATGAGCCTGTTATGTCTTAGAATAGATGCAGATATGTTTTGATTATCTGCTGCCACAACAGATGCCAGAATTGCTCGAGATGACTAGGGCAATACACAGTTCGGCTGCACAGTTTGTGAGTCGTAGGTCCTCTGAAAATTTGTAAAGGTGTCTTTTGAGAGCAGCTTTTTGGAGATGGTGCTCATTAGTACTGCAAGTTCACCACTAAAAACCTGTAAAGTCATACTTGGAAAATCTTTCTGTTTCTTAGTGCTGAAATGTCATATAGAAATCCCAGAAGTGTTACAAAAGCATCAGGTTGATGAAGCAGTCGATAGGCAAATGAAAGAGTTGTGTCAGCCACAGGAAGAAAGCTTTTGCACCTAGAGATTTGTTGCCTGATATTCTTAGGTGATATTCTCATCCTTTAGACGGTAAATTTCTATCTCTGTTATATATTCAGACCTTCTTGGCATTCTCCAAATAGTTGCAAGCTACTTTGAAATTTTACTCATTATTTGAACAGTTTTTCAAGGTGCTCTTGCAACTCAGGAAATTTATTTTCAACTGTAAAGGAGTCCACACTGAAACGGACTCTGTTACTGTGCAATACCCTACTTCTCACAATGATTTTGATAAGAAATCTGCACCAGATAAAAAGCAGCAAGATAGATTTGCCATCCAGAATCCAGAGAAAGAAAGTTCTATCAATTTGTGTCAGGGATCTCTTGAAGATTCTGCCAAGGATGATTGCCTGCCATTCTCTCTGAGCGTGTCTGTTGTTGGCCTCCCTGCAATGTTAGCGCAGGAGGTAAGAGTTTTCCTCCATACTTTACCTATTGCTGCCACAGGTTATCCTGCCAGAGGTTATCCTGTTTGTACTGGTTTTTTTTGTTTGTTTGTTTGTTTGTTTGTTTTTTTGTTATTTTAAAATTAGGAAACAGTAAGATCAGGAAGGTGCATGGTGTGGTTAATACCAAAGTCGTGCGGATATGAATCATGTCAGACGCTTTTAAAAATGGATATAGTCTATCCCGAACAGCTCATAAATTGTGTCAGAATCCCAGCAGAATTGGATCCTGATGAGAAATATGAATGGTGGAGGAGTGGAGTGAAGAAATGGTGACAGCTGACAGGGCAGGAATGAGTATGTACTAAAACCTCACACTTTCTCTTGCTGTGCTGGAGTGATAGACATGTGATCTCATATGAACAGCTGAGCAGCAGTGCAGTTAGCAGTGCTTCTCCCTTCCTGCAGGCTCTCAGATTCTTTCTTTGGAGTTGTTTTGTCCTTCAAAATGAACCAAAAGGAGAAAGAAAGGAAAAAACTTTTTTTTTTTTTTTTTTTTTTTTTTAATTTTCATCATCTAGGTGGATTCTTCAGGCACGCCTTGTTAATACATCTTGTCAAAAACTTTTTTTACTTCATGCATAATTAAGATACACCTTCGAGTAACCTCCTCAATGAGTCTACTCTTGGATTCATATGTTCAGTTACACTTTCTTCTCTCACACTGGTATCTTCCTACAGCTGTAGAAATTTTGTCCTGACACATTTAACACAAGACTTACACATCTGGTTAGGGTGGTTTAACGCAAAACTAGCCTGCTTGCATGGTACCACTGCAATGCAGCGTCTACCTCTACTGCCAGTCTGTTTACTGAGAGAATTTGTAAATTTTTTTAAGTTAAAATAATGTGTTTTTGTTTGTTTGTTTGTTTTTTTTGGAGCTTCATTTTTATCATAACCTCCACTTCAGAATGTATTGAATTGAGTGGGATTTGCTGAGTTTATTCCCCGGAGCTGAGTACAGCGCTGAAATCTGTACTGGAGGTAGTAAACCAGAAGGTGGCATTAACTGCATTGGTACAGAGCATCAGGGGAGTGCTTCCTTACAGGCAAAAGTTGTAGGAACTTGCAATGGGTATTCTTCATAAACTTACAGATTGTGTGTGATAATGTAAAAATGTTTTGATACATACATCACAGAAATAACTCCCTTCTCTGGCACAATTAAAGTTATCCTTTAAATGAAAAACACCTGAGGTCAAAAAGAGTATGTTCTTTCCTGTGTACATTCTCTTTTAACAGTCAGACTGGAGGATATTCATAACTTTTATTTATTTATTTATCTATTTTTAATTCTGTATACAAGAAAACCCTATATATTTATCTTTCAGCTAAAAACATAGTAATTTCAAAAATAACTATAAAAATAGCATACAATAAAATAATGAAATGTAGCTACTGTGTAAATCCATGTTTCTCACACTTCCTTTTTTCTGTCACACAAGAAACTTACATTTCAAACGTTCCTTAAAAAGTTGCCACAGTGGCATAGTCTGTTTTGTGGTGGAGATATTTCTTCTCCATTCTTGTCTCTTTTTATTTTTTTTCCCCCAATCTTTGAGGATGCTATGTTTTTTTTTCACATCTTGATTCTGTTTTGTGTTTGGATATCTTTCAGGATCTAGGAACCATGCAGCCTCACTGGATTTCACGCTGGGTAGTCATGGCTCATGCATGTCTACTTATCTTCTGAAGTTTTGGTTCAACTAGAAAAATAAGTCACAACTGAACAGAGGGATTTGCTTTTTAAATTGATTTAAATTGATTAATAGCCTGTTTCTAACTGCACGTTCTGGTTTTCATTTAATTCTTTATTCATGACTCACTGAAATGTGTCTTTTACTAGTAGCTACTTTCAGCATAACCAGGCTTTGTCATCAATCACATTGCCTGTTCAGTCAGCAGGGAAAAATGTAAAGAATTATAATATTGCAGTAGCACTGATTTGGATTCTCAAGGCTTTAATGGGATAAATGTCAGCACTGATGCACTTAAACATCAACTATTGCAGTAAAACTGAACAGTGAAGGAAGAAGACAGCCAAATTAGTTGACATTTATGTATGACTCTTTGCACGATCAACTTAGTATTAGATCCCAAATGAAAAGAAAAGTGGATGTAGGAGAGGAGAGGATTATGTAAAGTGAAGATTATCGCTCTAAACACATTGCTTACTAATCAAAAATAATGAGTGGAAGACTACCTTTTTTGAGGAAGGGCAGAAGGACTGCTGCAGACATGAGAAATCTCTGTGCCCTTTCCGAGATGATTAGCTTATAATCTGAAGGAGAGGTGGGACAGGGAAGGAATAAATTCTTGAGGTGAAAATAAAATATGAAGCAGCTCAAATTACTTGCAACTCACCTCTGATTCTAATCTCCTTAAGGTTTTGTGTTTGTTTTTGTTTTTATATGTAGTGATGTTAATATCAAACTGGTTTCAAGCATACCCTGCCTCTACCTGTGCTACAACTTGTGATACATTGTGATTAGTGATTAATACTAAAGAACCTAAGATTGTATTATACTCCTCTACTAGCTTCACAGTTATCTGATTAATGTCACTTACAGATTCTACATAGCTTCTTTCAGTGAACTGTGGTAACTCAGATAATTCTTGACAAATTTAACAGCATCGTACTGCCCAGAATAGCTAGTTTACTGTAAATATTTCCCAAATAATGCAAAAAGGTCTAGCAAGTCCACGAAAACTAAATTGTAAAAAAATGGAAATTAGACCAAATCAACTCTTGATGATATGCAATGGGAATTGCAGAAAGATGAGACATTTGGTCTGGGAGGGTCAGAGGGGCAAACTATAACTTTTAAGGCCTGTTAGTTTGGTTGTTAGAGCTAAGGTTGGATGGAGATCAGGTGAGGAAAATGTGAATTCCTTTATATTGCCAGTAGTACATGTATTTTCCTCATACTGGGTTCCAGAAGTTAGAAAGAATAAGGCAGATATCTGGAATCCTTCAGTAGATAGTTAGATTGGTGCCTCCAGATGTTAATTTTCCTCTTTATATTAAACACCCACTTTAGGAAGAGATGGATTGCTTGCTAAAAGTGTCTGTCTCTTCAGAACTGGCTTAGACTATACAGCCAACTTCTGTGTGGCCACAGTTAGCTGCAGTGAGTGACTTCGTGATGAAGGGGAAGTTTAAACACTGGGAAGACAAGGAGAGATAACACCAACCACAGTGTGATTCATTGCAGCCAAATGAAAAAAAAGATTTTGTAACCTTTGCTAATCTTTTTAAAACACACTGTTAAATGTTATGCACTGGTACTCTTTCTCAGTGCGTGCTTTTCAAACAGTAGATAACCTGACATCATTCTTACATGGTAGCTCCACTAGTATGAGCAATACACTCAATTCCTTTTTTTTTTTTTTTTTTTTTTTGTGGCTTTCTTATCTGTGGAAGTGCACAGGTGTCTGAAGGATAGCTATAG
Organism: Aythya marila; assembly: GCF_965140915.1. Lineage (NCBI taxonomy): Eukaryota > Metazoa > Chordata > Aves > Anseriformes > Anatidae > Aythya > Aythya marila. The sequence continues at coordinate 63,506,805 of NC_139043.1, read as the reverse complement.
GCAGTCTGTTCGGCCAGCTCGGCTCATGGTGAGGAACCTTACAGACCTGGACATTTAAGAGGGACTGAAATGTAGGAAGCACAGAAACCATCCAGACAAGTTCGAAAATATCACATGGTGCCTAGGCTACGGCCAGGGAGGAAATACAGCTGGAAGCATGTAAGAGGCTTTCTGAGGACCTGACAAGTGAGCAGACACATCTGAGAATGCTGAAGAAGGAAGGGAGTGTTAATGAGTAATCCCACTTGGATCCCACTTGAGTTTTCCATGGCACCCATACCAACAAAAAATGTCACGATGCCACCAAGTATCACAGTTCTATTAAATTGAGTTGAAAAGAGTTATGACAAAAACCTTCTAATGGTGGCACATTTTGAGTCATCTAACATAACTGATTATGGTATCAAACATACAAAGCAGTTATAGGAAAATGTGTCTGAATGACTTGAGTTAATAATTGCATTGTTATGAAAGCTTCATAATGTGGTGCTCTTCCTGCTGTCACAGCTATTGCCTATGCACATACAACATTCTGCACAATAAAACTAGCATGCTTCTTACAGTGACAAAGCTGAAGACTTTTCATGTGACATTACAGGAAAAGCTTCTTGATAAAGCAGAGCTCAAGTCAAAAGAAAGAAACAGTCATGTGATTGGGTGTCCAGTTGTTATGATGGTTGCGCCTAACCTAGTTTCTTTTTAATGAAAGAACAAGTGTGTTCAGGTGCTTGAGATGAGGTTGGTGGCATGCTAGACTGCAGATAATTCCAGAAATATCACACATTACCTGTTGGAGATTTGCCACAGAGCAGTGGGTATTTCTTTGCCTCTGAAATTATTGTGGTGGGGGAGTGTTCACAGCTCTTTTTTCCCTTCATCAGTGAATCAAGTGGTGCTGGCACCACCTCTGCATTACTTCCAGTTGTGTTCATATTGACATAAATTCAGTGTTTTATAACATATCTTTGAGATTTTACTTTCCAGCAGTATAACCAGACTGCCCTTGTTTTCCTTAGATATGGTTCATTTCAGCATCTTGTTGATTCAGCCAATGTTCAGAGAAAGGTGTTTGTCTGTTTTCTTCTTCGGTTGTCTGAATTTGTTTCAAAGAAGATATAAAGTCAGATTCTGATGTACCATCATGACTGTGGCAGTTTTAGAGCCAGAGACAAACTATGTTCCTGTTAGAGACTTAATGCAGCCTATTTCTGGTCAACTTTGACACTTGCAACACAATTTAATTAATTGTACAAGGAGAACATACATCTGAAGAGCTTGCAGGGCAGTTGCTGTCTTCCACAGCACAGACCCTGCAGCACAGATAGTCTTACCATGTTCTTCTCACTGTTAGTGTCACCAAAGTCTGGCAGAACTGTGAAGGCATCCTGGCTTTTCCAGTATGCTGTCAATATCAACCAACAGCCTTAATGTTCTCAACTTGCCTTGTGCTCACTGCTGCCTGTTGTTCAAATACACAGTCACATGGAGCTGATTTTTAACTGTTATTAACATCACTACATAAAAATCCAAACCCAAACACAAATCAACTCGAAAACACAAATCAACTTGATTGGCACATGAAGAAGGAAATTACAACATGACACGCTATCAGACCATGTGCTTCTTCTGCCTGTCTCACTTTATTTTTCAGGAGTTGGGAAGAGTCAAGAGAGTTTCTCAGTCTACAGATCTAAGCTCCAAATCAAAAGGTCTGCCTACAGATGGCCCCAAAGCTCTTCTAAAAAAAAAAAAAAAATAAAAGTCTAATTTGGACATGGTTGTTTATGTGGTCTGCTCATGGACGTTCAGAAGTGCTGCCTAGGCAAAACAGCAGTTCCGCATATCTTGAACACCAACATTGCTTTCCCTGTAACAAGTAGGAAATCCACAATCTGCCACAGGTAGGTTGATAGTCTGCTGGTCACTATATGTGAAAGCACTAAAAGAAACTAAAGCCAAAGACTGATAGGGTTGCCGTGTGAAATGCTGGGGTTTCAATTTCCAGTGAGAATTTGCTGGTTGGTATTTGATATCTCTGTAACTTTCAGAGATATCAAGTAACTTGCAGGCATATGCTGCTTTATTTCTTTCCAGGGTTAGGTCTCCCTGCGGAGAACCAACCAGCTTCACATGTACTGTGTCCTGGCATTTTGATGGACAGGAAGAGCAGCTCTAAGCATTACAGAGGAAAAATTAAGAGTATTGAAATAGAATATGTATCATTACTGGTCCCTTTTTCCCATTGCTTGAACTGAATGATCATGCAGCTAAAATTGCTCAGGCTTTTGCGCGTATTAAGGCAGTGCTAAGCTATGCAAAGCAGAACAGCGGGATACGAGTACTGTATATGTTGCAGGAATAGCCATGCCTAATATTAGTCTTCCTCAACATCATTTAGAATCAAACTACTACTGTAATGCTAATACATGACACAGAAGATTTGGCAAGAAAGGAGGGGAAGTTCTTTACAGCTCTGATGAATAGAGACTAAAGATGTTAATCCTATAAAGAAGTCTTCACCTTTAACTCCATTGAACATCTTGAAGATTGTTTTTATATGCATTTCCATACTGCCTACTGGTTTATCTGAGGACAAGTAGTGGCGTAACAGGGCTCCAATTAAGTGTAATGAGTCACAGAGTGACAGGACATTATCATGGTATTGTGATGTGGCACAATTGTTCCTCAGTTCAGTGGTCAATGAATTATTTCCTCTGAAGTTGAATGCATCTTTCAAGAGGCATATCCCATAGCAACTAATATGGCTGTTTAATGATTGAAGAAATAAGTCTTTGGGTCGTTGTTGGGTCTATTGGGTTTATTTGAGATGTTTTACCAGTGCCTCTTCTTAATTTGTGTAGAAGGGATTTCTCAGGTTACCAGATGGATTAATGGCATATTTTGACTACTTTAAGTCTTACAGTAGCTTTTTTTAATTCATTCACATAATTATTTTTCTCATTGGTTAATATCCGTCTTATTTAACTCTCATTGAGTGTATTTTTTGGTGCTGCTGACTGCTTAAAAACTTATATTCCCACTGCACTCCTTCCCAGGAACAAATGCCCAGCTGTATTCCACTGGCCAGCTGGCAGCATCTCATAAAATGCTCTTACTGCAAGGACAATTACTCAACAGAAAACAAAGGCTGGGGTTACCCTTAGTGGCAAGGAAAGACGGCTATTCTCATCTGGCTTTTCAGGAGGAGAAAGTCTTGATAATCCAAAATTGCTGGATATCATTTTTGTGTAGATATTATAGGTGAGAAGCCATGCAGACTCTCTTCTAACTTAACAAATCAGCAGAAGTTATCATGCTCTAGCTTTCCTACTTGCATGCTGGCTCTTCTCTCATGGCCCCAGGAGGCACTGAGGGCACTGAGGCTGCAGTCTGATTGTGTGAAGTATTAATCAGTTACAAAGAGAGCACGGTCTCGGGCATGAGCCAGACTCCCAGAACAGGCATATCCTTAAGGTATTGTATCCACTCTCACATCTTTCTTGCAGTTTTTGACGTATCTTGAACAACATTTCTTAAGTCCCTGGATTGTGCCTTTACAATATGGTGACTGACAGAACCAGCAAATATTAGATGTCTTCTGATTTAATCAGGTGACATCTAATGGCCTTGCACCTGTCTTGCTCCTTGTTTTGTACCTGTGCAGTGATCTCCCAAGCAGAGGTATTCCAGGCACATTGCTGTGCTGTGTGGTTGTATTGCAAAGTGACACCACTGGGATAGAATTGCCTCCATTACACAACAATGGTAACTTTCTCTGATGACAACAGCTCAGGGAAACCTCAGCATGAGAAGGCAGTAACACAGCCAGAGCCTGTTACCTGTTGGCAGAAAAGGCAGAATGCTTTGATCACTCCCACTGGCTTTTGTGGCGTGGTTGTGTAAGAACAGAAGGTGAGCTGAAAGCTTTTTCCCAAGAGCTGTTTCATCAGGAGCTAGCCACTGCAGAAATATGTAAAGAGGATGTATTGTTCTCTTACTAGATTATTGTATCTGATCAGACAGGATTTGATAAAACAGATTTTATTCCGTCCGATAATGACAGAAGAGCATTTCATTTTAACCAAATTCCTTTTCAAGATCTGTGAGCAGTAAAAGAATAATTCTAGAAGACAAGAATGATTATAGAAGAAAACTAATGAAATTGGGTATTGTTAGATTTTATAATAGAGATATTCTTGTTTGGGATAACTTCAGAGATCAATTCAACTTCTGCAAGTGTATTCTATGATTTTGGTGAACTAAGACTCTCCTGAAAATATATATATATTTTTTTTCCTAACACTTTATCTTCACCATTACTCTGTGTTCCCACGTATTTCTGTTAGCTCTGCTTATCAGCCTGCAATGGTTGTTTATTTTGACCCATCGAATTTGTCTAGCTTTCTTCAGAGAAACCTTTTTGGCCTGCCTCTATTTTTTTTTCTTTTTTTTTTTTTTCTTTTTTCTTTTTTTCTCTTTTTCTTTTTTTTTCTTTTTGCCTTTTTGAAACTATTTCTCTCTTAAGCTCTCTTAATTTCATTGTTATTTTAAATAATAAATAAGCAGATTGTTATGAGTTACATGCTTCCTTCTCCTTCCATTCTCCTTTGCTTTGTTTTGTTTTGACTTACAGTGGCATAAGTTTTGTAATAGAGCTGTTTCCCTTTTATAAAACCTAAGTTTCTTCTTAATTTGTTTTTTTTTTGTTGCTGTCTCATTCTTGCAGATTTCCGAGTTCTTTCATTTCCTCTAAGTGTCTCTAATCATGCTCTAATGCTTAACACACACATACCACTATTGTGAGATTATTTTGAAAACGATTCTTATATTTTTAGAGCCTGTAAAGTTAGTGGAAACAGCCATCAACAGTGTTCAGAAATTTCAGTAAAAGCCTGTGCTTCTGCACAAAGATTATCTCATGAATCAGAGGACCATGTCCTTTGCACGTTCGATATGGTTCCTAGAAAAAAGTTTTCTCTCTGGGGTGTTTCCATAATGGGAGTCTTCTTATATGGCAAAAGTCATGTCTGTGAGCATATATCAGACTTTTATATCAGAGTTTTAGTTTACCTAAGTGAAATTTAAAGTGGTTTAAATCTTCTGGAAAATGATTGTAATCATACCATAATTTTGGTTTAAGTTCCCAAGCCTTGTACTTTTTTATCCTCCTCATGCCAGAGCTTGATTGGCAACAAGTCAATAAGTCAAGTATTGTGGTTATTAATAAAACACCAGCTGAAATCTAGAAATAGGGAAAAATGACACTGGCGCTCTGTGAGTTAGTTTTCTCAGCCACAAACAGAAAAAAAGCATTTCACTAGATATATAAAAAGAAAAGGCAATGAGGAGACAAACCACACACCATACGATACCAAACTGGTCCTGCCTTAAAAAACAGTAAGAACTATTTACAGACCTTCTCTCTGGTTTCATGGTGAAGTCACTACCTACCTGGCTTCCCAGTTCCTGCCCAACATGTCACGCATGGTTTGGAATTTTTACATCCCCAAAGTCTGTTCCTCTCCGGATGGGTAGCCAGAGCAGATGCAAACTGCCCTTGTACTGGTCCCTTCCTTGCCTCAAGTTGATGCTCTGGTGGCTGCATCTGCCAGCTGTCCTACTTCTGCTCCTGCCTCTTGCAGCAGCTCCAGCACCACTACCTCATCTGGATAAGAGTTGTCACTCTGCTAGTGGTGTCTCTTACTGCAGCTCTTCAGCAAAGAGCACGTAGCAGTGCATGTGACATTTGTACTCTTAAGTACACTCTCCTGATTTTTCAACTTGGATTCTTACCTTGTAGTAGCCCCCGAAAGACTCCCATGCATTTTCTTTCAAATTCTGTTCCCCACCTACCACTGTAAAACCTTGTGTGACTTCTTACTCCTAACACTCCTATCTCAAGCACAGAAAGTTAGTTCAGACTTTTACTGTTATCTGTTTCCTCCATTGTGTGGCTGGCTACCCTTTCAAGCAGAAATGCCTTCTGAATGAATAAAAATATATGTATAAACCAAACATGTACTTATCCTGCACCTTGGTCCTTTCTATCTGTCTCATCCTCTTCACTAAACACCAACAGAGAGCTCTTCATCTTTGAACTTCCTACCCCCATGCTGGGGCCTGGGAGCTTCTCTCTCTTCTTGGCACCAGCTCCCCTATCTGCTTGAAAAAACAAAACATTTTTGACCTTGCCATGTGCTAGGGATTCTAAGTCTTATGTTCCCTGCACTACGGTGGTGGTTGTCTAAAATTTTAGAAAGTTGTAACTAATTCAGTAGTAGCTTTTGCTGATGTTACTCTTCTCAGAGAGATCCAAAGAGTAATATTTCAAAGGAAAGGGGAAGTTTGGGATAAAAAAAGGTTGGCAGGTTTCAAGAGCTACTTGTCTGAAAAATACATTTCTTCTTTTCAGAGTTCTAGGGCTTAAGAGGAAAGATAATTAGTGATTAGGATAAATGTCTTTTTACAGATAGGAAAGTTTTTTGGGTAACAGCAGAAATAAAGCAGGAGTGTGCCCAGTGACTTACATTGCACGGCTGTTTATGAGACAGACTTCTGTAGTCTATGCACTGACATTTTGTGCTTCTACAGAAAAGCCAGAGGATAGTGAGAGAGAAACCATGAGCAGCAGATGAGTCAGAGAATCCTAGAGTCACAGAATGGTGTGGGTTGGAAGGGACCCCAGTGACCACGTAATTTCAACCCCCCTGCCATGGGCAGGGACACCTCCCACCAAACCAGGTTGCCCAAAGCCCCATCCAGCCTGGCCTTGAGCACCTCCAGGGATGGGGCATCTACAGCTCCTCTGGGCAGCCTGTACCAGTGCCTCACCACCTTCATAGTGAAGAATTTCTGCCTTATATTTAATTTCAATCTACCCTCTTGCAGTTTAAAACTGTTATCCCTTGTCCTGTCACTACATCATAGTCATCATGATGTTTGTCACTGGGGAAAAGCCTCTTCCTGAATTCATTTCTTCTTTCACTCCATCCGCAGTACACAGGCGGTCACTTGATTAGGTTAAGCTTTGGAAAGGGAGGCTGATATGCCAGAGCCAAGCATGAAATAAAGCATGGTGCACAGAATCAGAGCCACCCCTTCCTGTTTCTGATCTCTTTTACAGTGTTTCTTCAAAACTAGGGGCAGTTGTCTGTGTTTCTCCTAGTTTCTCTCAGTTTGCTAGTACATTGGCTCCTTTAGCAATGCTGAGATTGGAAGAGACATTACAGCTGTATTTGCAGTTCCTTATATAATCTGGTGCAAGGAGGATGTTGTGTTGTTGTGATATTTTTATTTTTTTTAATGGGTAGACCTTTTCTCACGAACCTGCTTGCTCTTTCTTTTCTACTGCACAATTTAGTTGGGGGTTTTCGCAGAGAGAGGATATGAATTTGAAAGAGGAAGAATTGCTGTAGGAAGAGGTTTTATTAAAAAACCTAGCTGAAGTATTGTTCATCATATCTTTAGGTAAATATTAGTGGGGTAGTGACAGAGGATGTGCCATTGGATTTACTTAGTGTAAGACAGTTCTGCCAAGCAAAGTATGACATGAAAGCAGCGTGAATTTTTATGCTGTTTTTCAGTATCATGTAGAGGCTCTACCTTATTGCAGTGGCTTCTTTATTTTCATGTTGTCCGACGGATTGATGCAATTTATTGTCACCAAGTGTTAGAACATAATACTGTTTTACATGGCAATAGAATGTCACGGGTAGCATAAATCAACCTTCCCAAGTGTTCAAGAGAAATCATGAATGAAAGAATTAGCGTGCAAGGCAAATGCCTTCTGGTCTGTCTCCTGCAGCCTTCCTTCCTCTGAAATATTCGTCATCTTCCTCTTTGTTTGCCAAGACCTAAAAGCAAGCAGATACTTTCTTATAAACACTGAGGCAGAACACTAACAGCTACCGTCACATCTTTCCCTGACAAAGAGAAAATTGCTTCAGCTGGAGCCCAGCTTTTCCTCCTTCTGCTGTGTGCAAGTCTGGTGTTTCACAGACTACATTCACAAGCTTTTCCATGTCCCTCAGTGGTCCTATGTGGTTTTCCATAAATTATTATATAGATCTGCTTGGAGCAGGACGGCCTCTGCAGGCAGGGATGCCATCTCAGTCCCAAGTGGGTCAGAAGCTAGGAGGCGAGATGTGTGCTCGAGGGTCTAAAGCAAGGAGAGACTCGTAAGAAACACAAGAAACAAAACCAAGGCTGCCAAGGAGCACATTTTTTTGTGTCAAATAAACCTGTTTGCTGAGGATTTCGCATCCTTTTGGAGAGAAGTGCCTGGGACTGGTTGGGAGCTTACTGGATGGATCAAAATACGAATCCTTTCAAGAGCCCGGGTACTCTGTGGAAGACACTCTGTACTTCAAACTGTGGAACCTAAACATTCAGAAATGGGACTGCTCAGGGCACCTCATTTTGTGCTGTCAGTCTCTTTTCTTTCCTAGAACTCCCAACAGTTTTTATTCTCCATTTGTTGACATGAGAAATCTCCTTACCACTGAGGAATAAGTGAAGCAGTTTGCTGGCAGATCTTTGCCTTGCCTGTTGTTCTGTTAAGATAATGTCGGGGCACAGATCACTGTAAGCAATTGCGATCATCAGTGACAGAATTTAGAAACCGATTTTTTTTTGCAATGTTAACCTTGCCATTACACTATATGGTTTCTGTGCTGCAGCTCTTTCAGCCTCTACAACATCAGTCTCTTCCTCCTTAGCTAAGACTTCTGCCTTTTCCTTGTCAGTTTGGTCACAAAATTGTCAGCTGATGAATAAAATATCTCTGTATGAATAAAATATCTCTGTATGTCACACCCTTTGCATGACAACAGGTCATGCCTTACTATGGATTTAGTACATGGCCCTTAACCAATAGCTGAAAACAATGTAGTAAAAAGACACAAAGAAATTGTGTTTTCTGCTGCTCATTTGTAGCTTTGTGCTTTGTTTTGATTGTTCTGTTTTTTTTGTTGTTTTTTTTTTGTTTCTTTTTAAATTGTTTTTCATGTTTCTGTGGGTGTAGTTTTGTCTGATATTTATTCTTTGTGTAATAATCATTGCTATAAATGTTGCCCTCCAAGGGCTTTTCTGCAACATTTACATACGTGCATTTATGGATAGAAGTAATTTTCAACACAAAACTCCTATCACAAGTTTACTCATGTGTGGATTTTCTCTGTATGCTCGGTAGCTGATACTTTGCTTACTGTTTATAAAATACCACAGCACTAAAGATCCTGAGGTGGATTATATGTGATAAAAGGCAGGAACTGTATTGTGTTTTTATGTTTATGATTGTACTGGAAAAGATGAAGATACAGTTGTGAAAACTGCAGTTCTGAACAAGGGCACCCTGATGGAAGTGAATCCTAGGTTTGGGGACCAACCACTTCGTATCAAAGAAACTCAGGGCGTCAGGATACAAGCAATTCAGATTCAAACAGTGAAAATTGAAGACAGATTACAGCTTTAATCCTGAATTCCTCGCAGAGTACATCAGGTGAACAGTTTCATTGTTCATGGAGACAAAGTTAGTGTGTCCATCTACCACACGCACTCTGCAAGTGTGTCAACCCCACACCATCCTCCCCACAGTCTTTTACAGACCACTTTCTTTAGTTCATGCTTGTGAAATTGCAAAGGAAATAGCTTTTGCAGACAGCAGAATGGGCAATGTAAATGGTAACGAGCGTCCTGCTATGTATGGACTTCGCAGCTTGGGCTGTCTGAGACAAATAGCATTACTTGATCATCCTTTCATTTTCTCCACCAAAATCTGTTAGCACTCAAAATGCTAATGCTCATGTGGAGAAGAAAAAATAAAGAGAGAGGAGAGCTTCGTTTCCTCCTACTGCATCTGTTCCTTCTGCTTTTCTGCTGGCTTACAGAGAGGGGCATGCTCATCTGACAGCATCATCAATATGACCTTTCTATATAAGCAAGCAGAAGGAACAGATGCATCTGAAGGAAATGGAGAGGGGTTTTTTTGTTTGTTTGCTTTTCTTTCTTTCTTTCTTTCTTTCTTTCTTTCTTTCTTTCTTTCTTTCTTTCTTTCTTTCTTTCTTTCTTTCTTTCTTTCTTTCTTTCTTTCTTTCTTTCTTTCTTTCTTTCTTTTTCATTTGAACATTGCTGTCCTGGATACTAGTGGATTTGAATTACAAAAAATATGCCCCTTGTGCAGTTGACTGTGGGTGGGCTCACATCACCCTCAGTTTTGTTCAGAAGGATGTGCCTGAGTTAGGTAAAAACAGGCCAACTGTTGTAGCACTGTGGCTGTGACAGCAGGAATTTCCAGAAATGCTCACGGATATTTAGGCATGTGTAGTAAATGAGTTTTTTGCACTTTTTACATTCCTGTTGAGATCTTCAGAGCAATTTCACAGCAGAAGATAGCATTTATATTCTAATTTTTCAGAGGGATCAAGGTTGACATGGAAGTAGACTACTCAGAGTCATGGTTTCAGTAATGAAGATGGAAGCTAAGGTCAAACTTTGCATTTTCCAGAAGTGCCTGGACTTTTGATTATTGGTCTATCTAGTTTTCTAGCATATGTCATAGCAGAGAGTATAGCACAGAAAATAACCTACTGTGCTTGTGTTGTCCAGGTTCATTTTGCCAGAGTGCAAACTCTGTGAGGAGAAAAAATATACCTGGAGAACTGTTGACACACTGCTTTTTGACAATAAGAATTCTCTTGCTCTGCCGATAGATTTCTTTTATCAAACCAATTTAGGATGTCAAAGTGTGCAAGCAGGCTTTTGGTTTTGTTTTGCTTGCCTATTCTTCTTAAGCAGCATTTCATGCAAAAAATAACAGAAGATGCATTTAGCAGTTTGATATTCTTTCTGTTAGGGTGTCTGGGGATTTTCCCTGTGTTCATTTGATGGCATTAAAAATAAATGGAATGACTAAATTTTAATTTATATAATTTTTATGGTTTTTATTTTTTTATATATATATATTTTATAATTTTACATATTCAGTTAACACGAAAGCAATTAATAATGTGTATAATTATCTCCGGAATTACTTGATCATATAAATGGCATTCAAACCAACCATTTTTAACTGTTTTCCAAGGGATGTGTCATTACATAGTCTGTAGTAAGAACAATCTTCTACAGTCTGAACTCAGTATTATTGCACTTTCAGAATTTACTTCTTAGATTACTGTCCTGGAGAATAACTTCCTACTTCAACCAGTATTTAGAGTGCTTCCAGATTTCAGCCAGGGATTGGATATTGAATACAGCCAATCTCTATCACTTTAATGTGAGTCTCATATTTAACAATACTGAGATCAATGGTCAATCCATTTTTCTCTGAGTTAAAAGGACCATACTGAGACCAGTGAGTGGTTTGTTCTTTCATGACTGAGCTAGTCAGTGAGAGAAGAGACAGAGAAAATGGTCAAGCCTGAAAAAGAAAAAGGAGCTTAGATTTGAATACAGCATAGATAGATCAGTGATGAAGACCAAGAGTCAGGGGAGTGTGATTTATGGGCAGTGTTAAAGAAAGTGACTGTTTGGTAGAAGAAGGAATGGGGATTTGGTATGATCTGGATGGTACAGCAAGCACTAGAGTGAAGTTATGTTTGAAACCATGGTGCAAACCTGTTTTAGATTTTAAGAGCTATGAGAAAGAGCTGAAGCACAAGATACACTTCACTTTCCATGTTTCTCTTCATTGCAATGGTTAACGTTATCATTGTTTGACTGTGGCTGCAAGGAAGTATTATAAGTCCAAATTTCATAGAATCATATAATCTGAGAATCACTAAGGTTGGAAAAGACCTCCAAGATCATCTGGTCCAACCATTGCCCTACTACCAATGTCACCCACTAAACCATGTCCCTAAGCACCACGTCGAACCTTTCCTTGAACACCCCCAGGGATCGTGATTCCACCATCTCCCTTGGCAAAATATCACACCAGGTTTGAAGTGAAGATAACATGAAGATAGATTCTACTTGGTGATGCTTATTCTTCACAGTTGATCCTTTTCTGATGTATAATATTAATGAAGTTTGTCTTGGCTTTCTATTGGGGAGCAGCAAGAGAGGGCTGGAAGCCAAGTACCATCAAGGCTGGCATCGGCCTCACCAAGAAGTAGTGCATGGTGGGCTGACCCCAGAAACCCACCAACCACCCTTCTTCTTCTTCTTCTTCTTCTTCTTCTTCTTCTTCTTCTTCTTCTTCTTCTTCTTCTTCTTCTTCTTCTTCTTCTTCTTCGTCTTCGTCTTCTTCGTCTTCTTCGTCTTCGTCTTCTTCGTCTTCTTCGTCTTCTTCGTCTTCGTCTTCGTCTTCTTCTTCTTCTTCGTCTTCTTCTTCTTCTTCTTCTTCTTCTTCTTCTTCTTCTTCGTCTTCGTCTTCTTCGTCTTCTTCGTCTTCTTCGTCTTCGTCTTCTTCTTCTTCTTCTCTGTCTTCTTCTTCTTCTCTGTCTTCTTCTTCTTCTTCTCTGTCTTCTTCTTCTTCTTCTCTGTCTTCTTCTTCGTCTTCAGTTGTTATTGGTGAGTATAATGTTGGATGGTATGGAATATACCTTTGGGAAGTTTGGGTGAGCTACCTCATCCATGTCCTCTCCCAGTGTCTTGCCCACCCCCAGCCTATTCACTGGGGAACAGAGTGGGAAAAAAGGAAATTCTTGATGATGTGCAAGCACTGTCCAGCAGCAGTCGAACATCACTGTGCTAATAGCACTATTTTAGCCACAAATCCAGAACAGTACTGTATGGGCTGCTACAAAGAATGTTAATTCCATCCCAGCTGGACCGAGTGCAGTGTGCAAGCCCACAGAACCTAAGCAATGCAAGTAGAGCAGGTCTGGGGATGGTCATCAGCAATTGCCAGGCAAATATGATGTGACAACACAGCTTCAGCATCAAGGTAGAAAGTCAAGTCAGTGGGTCAAGATTATTTCAGCAAGTTTCTTGGACAGGCACAGGAAAAAATATCAAGCAAAAGCTGAGGGCAAGGCCACCAGACCAAGATGGATAGGCCACAAAGCCAAGGTGGGGAGGCCCCCAATGTAGTGGTTTTTACAGCTCTTTCTCACACCACTATGTTAACAGCATCTTACATAAGATTAGACAGCTGGACCACGTCACAGCCAGCCTTCAACACTAGCAGCCAAACCTCTAGGAGATAGTGGGGAGAGGTTGAAGAGCTTGTTGGTACACGCAGGGTCCAGCCACCTGTGTGTTGGATGGAATAAAATTAATTCTGCTTTGCCCACTTGCTCAGGAAAAACCTTTCACAGCTAATTTCTGAATTGCATAAAATATTTTTCCTTAGATTTATTCTGCTGGAAGGATTTAATTGATTATGAAATATGGCTGAATACAGACATTGCATAAAAGAATGTGTTAGCGATTCAACTCCTCAACTGTATTTGAGGAGTTGAATATTAAATACATAAATAGTGTAATGTAGATGTATTAAATACATAGATAGTGTAATCAACATTATACCAGCACAGGGACCACATGTCAGCCCTGGTCTTTGAGGAGCTGAAGATAAATACTTAGTTCCATAGGAGTTAGAGTCTGACCAGAACTAAGACCTTACACAATTTTCCCTAAAATCTCCTTGAAGGAATTGTGTGGAACAATGTCATAGCTGAAGACTGTGTAATTTCCCTTTCCTTATCCCATACTTGCACGACATTATCCTGGACTGCTTTATTATGAGCAGACTCATAAGCAACACCAGACGACTCTGTTCGTCACCAGATAGGCCAGCTTGGTAGCACTGGTCAGTAAGAACAGGCAGTGACAATGGTTACTTCTTCAAACAAAATATTTAGCTACAGGAGTCAGTAATCAGTAAATCAGTCAGTAAATTGCCTCACTTAGGGCTTTGCCAGTTTTTCTAAAGACTTTGATAGGTTCAACTAAAAGAAACTCTTTCTGGTGGCAGAGATACAAATAGGTTATTTGCGGGCCCTGCCTCTTGCTGTGTTTCCCTCCAAATCCTTCTGAAGGGCCAACACTTTGTTTAAGCTTTTTTTTCCTTGAGGGTTCCCAGCTGTCTTATTAGGTACATATGCAGCCCACTGCCCAGAGAAGAATATCAAAAAGCTGCTGTTTTGGGACCTATTTACCTTTTTAGAATCTGGCCTTTTGTGTTGTATCTCTGTTTTATTATATTTTATTGTACCTCTAACTTCTGTCTTTGAAAATCATGGACTGAAAAGACTGTATTGTAAGAGCAGGAGTGGACCTGGTAACACTAGGGGAAGGTCAGGATATTTGGAAGGCTTCAGGAATTGGTGATGGTCCCCCTGGACTTTCACTTTTTAAAAGCAGCAGAAAGAATTCTGGCACCATTAGGAATTTTGGACAAAGGTTTTTATGGAAATGATTAAAGGCAAAAATGTTTGTTTAGCATTGGCAAAGTCAGTGTATGCTCTTTTGTTCAAAAAAAGACCATCAATCTGAGGCATCATTAGCATTCCTTGATAGGTGTAGTTTTTCAACCCTCCCAAATCAACTTTTGACCTGTCTGAATCTGGGCATCATAGCACTTCTATAGCAAAGATTGACAGACTGCAAATTATGCAAATTTTGGTAACTCATGGGGTTACAAAGGAGAAAGTATACACTTCTGTGAGTCCTGGGAGTTTGGAATGGGAGAAAGCTGGCCTCAAGCTGTTGTGATGCAGTGAGGCCTTAGCCAGAAGGGTGGAAACCTTCTACACTGAGCAGAACAAGCAGCATGCTTGAAAATAATTTTTACATAGTGAAAATGGAGATTCCCAGAGCGGATGTGGTTCCTGAGGGAGCAAGACCCAGTCATTTCATTCTACTTTCCAAGTTCACAAAGAATATAATCCATCTAATGGAAAAAATATACACTCCTGCAAAAGTTTATATACACATGCACAAGCGTATTTTGAACTGATTAAACACAGTTCAGTTAGTTTATTCTAGCTTTGCTTTGTTACATCTGTAAATGGAAAAAATATGGCATCTGATAATAAATCAACAGGCAACTGAAAGTGACCAGACATCAAAGACATTTTCTGCTCAAAGGGTTTTTGAAGGCTGTTAAATATTTCCCTCTCCTAGAGAGAAGCTGATCCTTCCATGAAGGACCAGACCCCTCAGTCCTGAATTCCAGCTCCGGTTATGGGCAGGGCACAATGGTAACTTGGATTTCTTTGGCTGAAATGGACTTAAGGGGTAACAGCCACCGATCCAGACCTGGTGGGAGAGTGACATAAGACAAAAGTTTTGAAACTTGTGACCTGTTCAGCTCTCACTCACTTTGAAGGTGTAATTACCTCAGTTCAGGGAGCTGCTTGTGCTTTTGAAATGAATCAAGTAAAGTTGAAGCTACGAGAATGTTAAATGTTTTCATTTAATTTAATGTATACTTTGTATAGATGAACAAACGAAGCTTATGCTAGAATATTCCACTAAAACATTTCACTCATGCCCTGTTTCATGCCTTGAATACATTTCTAATATAGTTCGTGGCCTTGTTATCTAAAATCACTTGTACAAAAAGGTTGTAAAGGAATTTCCTTCTTACCTCTCCCCATCAGTATCACAACTGACAGAAGAAATTGTTACTTTCACAGTGAAAACTTGTTAGACACAGTGGGTTGTAGTTATTGGGACAGTCTGTGGAAAAAAGAGGAAGGGATGGATACTTGTGCTCTAATGAGCAAAAGAGGAACGACTGAGGAAAATCTTAATGAAGCTTCGTGACGTGACATTTAGGTCAAAGACCAAAGTAATGCTCATATGTCTGTCTTCAAGAGAGAAGATAAAAACTAGTAGTTTCAGAAAGATGGATCTTCCTAGCCTGTAAAAGCCAAAGACTATGACAATCCTATATAGCCTTGCTGAAAACTCAGCAGTCTCCCTGGCACAGCAAAGTCCTGACACAAGTATATTTCAGCCGAGAGCCAGTATTGACACAGAGTGGCTGGATTTCCTGGTAGTTCAGAGTTTAGTGGGCTATTCCAGCTATGAGGCACAACATATCCAAGCAACACATTGTTGTTAAAGCTAAAAAAATTTCATTGTATGGGAGAAGTTTATGATCTTTATCCGGGTGGTAGTTTTGGATGTAATATACTCTGAATACATGATGAGGCATAAAGCACACTAACATTACCAAGATGAAGAAGAAACTCTTTGCCTGAGCCCTGAATTCCACATGGGAGTTGATGTCAGGCCAGTATTTCACAGCCAGTCTATAGATCACAGATAGCTGGATGACAGTGAGCACAGCACAAACAGCCACCAAAATTCCAACCAAGCAGTAGTTTACGATCGTCATGCGTAACTCTTGTATCTCCTGCTGGAAGTGAAAGCAATGGGAGGACGTGTATGTTTTAGAAGTGCCATAGTAAGAGAGAAGAACAGGTGCAATCACCAGTGCTCCCAGCAGCCAGACAGCAATCACCCACGTTGTAGTGTAGCACTTCTTAAACTCAAGTCGGAAGAGACGTATTACGATGATAGCAACGTAAAACGAGAAGGTGGTGTACATGTGAAAGTAGATAATGGCACTCACTAGCCTGCAGGTGAATGTCCCAAATTTCCATTCCTGTAAAATGTAATAGCTGAGGCGAAAGGGGATGCTGAGTAGCAGGAAGGTGTGCAGCACCAGGAGGTTGATGATGATAATGGTCATCACAGATTGTGACTTCCTTCGAAACAACTGGTGGGACATCACGATGACCCCGAGGGTGCCGCCAGCCAGGTCAATGCTGTACAGGATTATGAGAACAGAGTGGACTAAGGCGTCCAGCAGTGTCTCGTTGGAGGAGTGGTTCTGCTGGGTCAAGCTGCTATTAGGCATCCTCCTAAGCACCTCTTCTGAAGGTTACTGAAAATTAAAATTGTGAACTTTTAAAACAGACATGCTTTCATTGTTGCTTCTGTTATTGTTAATTATAGAATGTCACAGATTCATGAAGTGACATTTTAGTGAATTGTGTTTGAAATAATTTTATCCCATTTATATACAACCTTATAATAGTTGTCAAGCTGTATATGACAGCAATAAGATGTGTCTCTTGGTGTTAAAACCATATTATATATAATAATGAATGAGTTTTTAAGTTACTAAACTGCATACCAGGATATTTGTGCAATTATTTGCCTCAATCAAGACTTTTTGACATAGTCAAGATGTTGACTGTAAACTCTACAAGTTTAATTTGCACATATGTTATAAAGCTAAAATTGAAGGTAGGAAAAATACTGAAATGCAAAGAAATGCACGTATAATTTGTGCATAATTTCTGAAGACACCAAAGCCATCTTTTTAGCATCCTGCTGGGTGACTGCAGGGCAACCATAAGGCAGCAACAGTTTCAGTTTCTGGATTCACAGAGCACAGTGAAAATACAGATCTGCAGATTAAAAAATAGTTTCTTCTTGCTTCAGCTTCAAGTCTTTTTGTTACAGAATTTCACCTGTACTACTCTATTATGAAAAATAATTAAAAGCTACAAATTAATATGGGATTTTTTTTTCTTCCCAAGGATATAAACCTATAGGCACTTGTTGACATCTGCATTTGTATTTGAATATAAGGCTTGCACACAGGTTTCTCCTTATACAAACGTATACAGGGATAGCATGAAGGTTACAAGCATATTTTGCTAATGGAGTCTGTCCTTACCTTAGAAAGAGTTTCAAAAAATGAAGTAATAGCTAAGAAATGTTTTCTTAGAAAGTTAATGTGCCCTTTCTTTGCTTCTTCTTGAGTCTGAAATCAGAAATGTGGCTTTAATTGGAAAATCTTAATTCTGTTGCACTCATCTATAAAAGTGAGTGAAAAAAAAAATCAATTTTGTGATTACAAGCGTATTTCCAATATTAGGATCACATTTTTCCTAGTAATTGTTTGTAACTGAAGAACATTCTTCAGTTACAGAAGAATGTTCAGAAAAACTTCTTCTTTATAAAGCATCACTCAAAGCATCTTTAGAAGGCTGCTGAAGTGCTGTGTTCAAAACTGATATAAACCATTCTGTTCAATCTCTTTCAAAATGCATGTTCTTAGAAAAAGTCATATGTTTAAAATTATGTGCTTACCTAATATTCTTGAGACAAGCATGATGAATTTGCTTTTCTATCAACTTTGCTGTAAGAAAAGCTTTATGAACTTTAAAAAGATGACTATCTGCTCCTGACACAAAATAACTTTTCAGTGTATGTTGTTAATATTTCAAACTTACTTAAGTAGACACAATCATTTTTTCTTATTTTAAACAGCATTGTTACAGTCCGAATGTCAACAGTTTATGTTACTCAGAAATAGATTATATTTTTTTGCTATTTGTAGAAATAAAATGCTTAAATTTTACCTTATAGTCTCCGATTTGTATTGTTTCCGTCTTCTTCATTGCCATTTCATGCATCCATAGCATACAACATGCATAATTGGTATGAATAAAACAGCCTTGGTTGTTACAGTTTGCCCAAGAATGGTTAAGAGTTTTCTCAGCCCACATACAGGAAGGTGCAAGCATTTGTTCATGCAGAAAAAAATGCTGGAAAGCTGTACTTGTTTTGTATTTAATAGTTAATTAAAACGTGCCAGAATAACAAAGCATTTAGCAGATTAAAAAAAAAAAAAAAAAGTCACTTGAATGTACTATCTTCAAGAATTAAGAGGAGATTACCCACTGTTTAAATTGTGTAAGTAAAATAAACCTCACACATGTACGTAAAGCAACTTAAGAGTTCATTCTGTTTAAAAATAAAAAATAAAATAAAATAAAATAAAATAAAATAAAATAAAATAAAATAAAATAAAATAGAATAAAATAAAATAAAATAAAATAAAATAAAATAAGATAAAAAACAGGCAGAGGCCAGTGACCTTGAAGGTTATGTCTGAACAACAGGAATGAATGCTGACCCCAAACCACAGTACTGGTAAAAAGGAAAGCGTTATGTTGGGGATCTTCCAGGGACAGCAAAAAGCAGTTTCCTGACTAGAAATGAAAGAGAAAAAAAAATAGTGATTTTTATTTTTTTTTTCAATTAGAGGTCTAGACCACAGTCTGAATTAGCAGTACTCAAACAAGAATGAGGTACATGAGGTTTTGTGAGCAGTAACATAAAACCGCTCTCTCAGCAGGTCTGAACTAGAATTGCTTCTGCAATTATATGCAGGCATCTTCTTCTGTGGAATGTGAGGGTGGTTCACTTTGTGAGTCTTCTCTCCTGTTATTAAGTACAGTTATTAGGAAGAACAAGATAGAGAGTAAACAAATACAAAGACTCAACATGGGCACTAAAAGTCAGGGAGATAAACTGAAAGGATTTTGAATGTAAGCAAAACCACAGAGAGAACAGTCTGTGGGACATTCTCTGGATGATCTCTGAAAGCTTTGAGCAGTTGCCATCTCATCTAGACTAGGATTCAGAGCAGGAGAGAAACCCTGTTCTGGAGACTGCATGTGTTCTTGGCTTGGGGATAAGAGAAATGAGTGATTGTTCCAACAGGGCACCAAAAGAAAAGAGATATATGAATAATGGTACTCACCAGGTACGGTTCCAGCATCTTAATCCCACTTAAGGACAGGCTTCTGACATGGTAGTAATGATGTTTAGACAGCAAAATGATCTGAAGAAACATATATAGGAGGATAGGGAGCAGCCTGGGTGTCTGACATAATGCTTTAGATGGGTTAACGTGACCATGAAACTATATCCACAATCTCTAGGTAAAGCAGGCAAATGCCTGCAGTCTTGTGTTCTGTCCACAGGGTCTGGAGCAATCCACAGCTTGAGTAGTCATGCAACAATGTAGAAGAGGCATGAAGAAACTGGGTTCCTGAAATAACTACTATATGACAGCCAGCTCCAGACAGAGCCAAAGCAGGATATAATATCAAGAGCTTAGTAAAGTCTCTTACCTTATCCAGTCCTGTCTGAGCTCTTTGGATGTAGAGTAGTTCAAAAAACCCTACTAAGGTTTTCTTTTCAATTCTTGTCACTTGGGGAAGAACACCAGTTTTGGCTGACACAAAACTGCAGGGGGCCAGAAACTGAACTTCTGAATTGATGTTTCATACCTCTGAGTTGCTATATCCTCAAAGTATTCCTTTAAGTTTGTACATTGAAACCGTTCAGTGTTCAGTCTGTTGACCTTTTATCTTCATCTTCTTCTGTTCAGAAAAACATAAATAAATAAATCATGTACTTTGTAAATGAGGTCTTAAATTTTAGGTCAGCTTCCCATTCGAGTATAACAGGAAATTGAGTCATCTCAGACTCTTCAAATGAACTCTGAGATCTTTCTTCGGCTTCTTATTTCATCATTGCATAGTTCGCCTGGACCAGTAGTGAGAAGGTTGAAAGAGAAATACACACTAGAGATCCATGTCAAGACAGGTATCACAAAGAGAGTTTAAGGAGGGAAAGAACTGGACATGTCTGGCTCAACACTGAGGAAAACAGATGAGATGAAGAGGAAAGCTGAGGTTTTAAATCATTAAGAAGAGAAAATTAAAGAGAAGAAGACGTGATAGTTGAGAGATGAGGAACAAGACCTGCTGAATGTTCAGAGACTGGAAATGTTTCTGAATGTGCCCATGCATGGTTGTAGAGAAGTTCCTCTAAGCAGGATCTAGATCTCCAGTAGAATTCTAAGTTTTTATATTTTGTTTCATTTCTGCATGATTTCCCCTGCTTTCAGTGTCACTGTGTAAGAATATATTGTATTTATTGGTCATTAGAATAGAAACTATAGTTTTACAAGAGCTGAAGAGTTCCTTTCTGTCTAGGAACAAACATAAAGCTACCTTGTGTTACTGGATAGGTTTTCAGTTTTAGCTGCTTCCAACCTAGGGTCATCATTGCTCGTAATTTCAATCCTCTGTTGCTAGACTGATATGGAAATTAAGCTGAATACAGGTCAGTCATAAACAACAGCAGGACAGAGAATGCTTGTGTTGCATTTTAATTTACCACTTTCTCTGATTGCAAGTGATTCTTGCTGTCTTATTCCCTGTCTGTCATACATGAGGCACAGGTACTGTAAAATGAGGAAATCATACTCCATTGTAGTTTTAGGATAAATGCTTTAACTTGAAAATACCACCCACCCATTCTGCACGAAGAAATGAAAAATTTCAGTCAGTAAGTGGTCAACAAGTTTAGAAGAGATTTGAGATTCTTATACTAATCCTCTATTTGTTGGTTGGAGATACGTTGAGAAGTTTCTCATGCTTTATCATGATGAAAGAGACAATCTGGCTTCTCTGTTCATTAGAAACAATCATGATATAGTTGCCTTAGTCATACCTATTTAATATATTTCAAAAACAGGTATTATGCTTTATATAACAAGAAATAATATATCATGGGTTTCTACAAGGGAGTGTAGTAGGGTATATTACAGGCAGACGGTATGTTGCTTTTTGAAACAAAACTATTAGTTCTTGGTTTTGGTGAGTGGAGATAAGGTTTATTATTACAAGTTCAGGAACTTGTACTCGTTATTCTCTTGTGCTGGTATAAACCAGTTTAATAGTAAGCTAGATTTATGAAATAGGTTCATACTATTGGTTGATCTAGTCTCCAACACCTATAAATGCAATTAAAGTTGTTTCTGATTTAGATTATTCCAGCAAATTGATAATTGCCAGCTCTGAAACACCTTTGTACTAGGTGAACAGCTGTAGAGAACCTCATGTGAGGCAAGGCTCTGACATGGATAGTATAACTTTTTCCTGGTTCCAGATTCTTTCCTTTCCACTTGAACACCCTGCCTCCTTGTCAAATTTAATTTCCTCTTTTTAGTGTACCACATCCTTTCTCAGAAGTCTGCTTTTCTAGGGGTAGCCACACTCGGTGCTGCTTTACCCTGTTTCTCATAGTCTGTTGCTTGATAAATACAGTCACAGCCACAGACTCCAAATTCTTCTTTTCTGCTACCAATATGCACAATCCACAAGGCCTCTGCAGGGATTAAATCCCTGCAACAAATATTTTCTTGATGAGATTTGGACAAGGCTTAATGTTTATTAAACTAAAAAGTAATTAGAAAGAAAACATATAAAACAATTGACTCATGCAGAAAAGAAGAGTCATCACATGGGCAGTAGTTTTCAGTGAATTGCAGGAAGCACAGGCAGTGCCCTAAACACAGAGCTGGTGCTTTCTAAGGTGGGTTTAGATGTCAGTTTTGGTGTTGTTGTTTCCAAATTCCCACTGATCTTAAGCTTTCAATGATCTCGCATTTTGGTGTTTGTGACTATGTCCCACAAAAATAAGCCTGACCTTTACTGAGGAAAGTTTCCCATTTTTCTGGAAGAAACGTGAGTGCTCATGTTCTGGATGGAACCCCAGGAAGAGCTCTAGAAGACAGGGACTAGGATTCAGAAAATAAAAAATATGCATCTGTCAGAAAATTACTTTAAGATTTGATGATTCCAGTGTCTAGAGACTTGTCACCCATTTTTGTCAAAAGACACCCCCCAAAACGCACATCTACTAGAAAAACAATGACAAAAGAGGATTCTGAATTCTTGAGAACTCAAAGTATCAGTTATATCTTTTTCTCAGCTCTCTGGAACCCAAACCCATGAACAACTCAAAAAAAAAAAAAAAAAAAAAAAAAAAAAAAAAGATTAGATTATAATTTATCCTTATTTGGAAACTAATAATGATAATATCAATAGTATGAATTCTGAGATATAAAAATATACCAGTATATAAGAAGAATATAAAAAGTATACCAGTATATAAAGCAGAAGACCTAGCACATCTCCAATGTATAGTGATAATACTTTATGCTGTTGTCAGCGAGGGAAAGTGGATTGATTGTAAAACTAGAAGATTTTTTGGTTCCTTTCACTAACTAGAAATCTGAATACAAATCTGGTGATGTAGTCTACCAGCCTTTTCCTATTTAATTTCCAATAGGATTTCTAAAAAATCACAGAGAAGCAAGGGTGAGTTTGAAATCTGAGTATTTCAGCTAGTAGCTTCCACACACAACCTGCTTCCTTCAACTCAAAAAAAAAAAAAAAAAAAAAAAGAAAAAAAAAGGCCAAGGTTTGGTATTGGTAAACCTACAGTTGGGCAAATCCACAAACAGGGGAACCTCCAAAGCTGAGACCATTTGTGCAGTGAAATAAGTTCTCTATGTACAAAAACAGACTCCTTCGCCATCAGAGTGCCTTATACAGCATGGCCACACTTTGTGTGAAAAGAGAAAAAAACAGTTCTGCAGTGTTCAATGATGGAGGTGGTTTAGGAAACACAGCATTGTTCAGACAGGAATAATCTCAAGGGATTTAAAAGGAGATGTTGATTAAATATTTAAAGTATTCCTCCTCTCTGCCTTCCTCTGAAAAACTTTCTGTCAGTAATGACCAGGAATGAATGTTTGATCTGGCCAGTCCATCACCCATGTTAAGACCAGTAGTTCCAACAGACATTTCTCAGGACAGAGCTGTCATTTTATATTCTAATCATAAATCTCACTGGCATCATCAGAACTAGAAACTCAGTGGTTTAATAAAAGACTGTCAAAGTTACCAAGAATATAGCATGTCTGTTGGGGTCTCTTTCTAGTCCTCAGGTTTCTTTTGGGTCCAAAGCACCCAGTTCATCCTCTTCTCAGGAGGAGGTTGCAGACATCTTAAATGACAACAGTGACTACCCCAGCTGCTCTGACTTACATCTCCATCAGCACTTCTGCTGCTTCTATTGCTGTGACGATAAAAAGAAATGACCACAGCTTCCTTACAGAAAATTATTCTTTCACAGAAAACAAAAAATAGCCTTTAAGAGGAAATGAATTAAAATCAATACAGCAGACTGTATGAAGATTTAGGTCTTACGCAGGATTGCTATTTGCTGAAATGTGAGAAAAATGTGAGAAACCATTACTTGTGAGCATGTCTCAAAGGCAGAAAAGGCAGAAAGGCTTTTTGCTCACTATATTAGATTATATATTAAAATGTATATATATTATACATATTACTAAATAATTCAGCCACAACCAGCATTTAGAAAAATGAAAAAACAATGTCATTTCTGTTGCCCTTTTATTAATTTGGAATGCTCTGTGCTTCCATTATACATGCTGTTCACAGGAACAAAATAAAAATAATGCCATGCCGTATGTCTGTTTATACCCCATACTCTCACCACATGGTAAAGAGAATATAGACAACCAATCCAAATCCTGTTTGACTAAAATGATCATGATCCTAAGTATCGTCAAACTGTCTACATCGATTGATTCAATGGCTTTCACTGTTTCTTTGTTTTATCAGCTCAAGGATTTGAGCAATTACTGTAATTGTAAGAACATTTCTACCCTCAAGCGTAGATGGGCCATGTAACTAATTAACATACTTTAAGCTAACTCTATGAAAATGAAATATGTGATCTGTTCCAAATGAACCATTTAGCAGAGTCTTGTTGGACTTGTCTTTCCATGGTAACAAAAATAGACTGTAAAACAAGAGAATGAGATAGAAGGGAATGTTTAAAATAAAGTGATTAACTTAATTGCTTTTCTTTCAACCCCCAGCAGTTACTCGAAGTGAAGGATGTGGGAAGCCTTTGTTAGTGCAAGTGACAGTGGTAGAAAACTATTTTTGCACATGCAACATGAAATTACTTTATACAGTCATGTACTCAACTACCAATCATTTCTGAATGAGTGAAACTCAAATTAATACAAAATGCCACAAGCTCAACACTTGAAAATTTTAAGGCACCAATTGCCAGCTGAAGGAGAAAACAAGGGAGTCTAGAGCAAAGCCCACATCCCACTGTTCCATCCACCATACAGCCATTTGCTTTCCTCCCCCCACCCCCCCCGTTGGGATGGAGAGTGAATCAGAAAAAGGGTAAAACCCATAGGCTGAGATAAAAACAGTTTAATAGGACAGAAAAGGAAGGGAAAAAATAGTCATAATAATGATAAAGGAATATACAGAACAAGTGACACATGAATCCATGATGCAATTGCTCACCACCTGCTGACCGATGCCCAGTGAGACCCCAAGCAGTGGCACCTGCACTCCAGCCAACCCCCCAGTTTTTTTCTTCAGCATGACACCATAGAGTATAGGACATCCCTGTGGTCAGAGCGTGCCAGCTGTCCTGGCTGAGTCCCCTCCCAGCTCCTGGTGCACCCCCAGCCTCTGCAGCAACTGCAAGACCAGTGTGGTGTCAGCATTGTTCTCATCCTAAGTCCGGAAAACAGCACTATACAAGTTACTGGGAAGAAAATTAACTCTATCCCAGCCAAAACCAGGGCATGTATATTGTCCCAGTGTTGGTAATCAGCCTTGGCTCCTGAGAGACAACTAGAGAGCTGCCTCAAAAAGCAGAAAGAGACACTTAGTATTCTGCAGCTATTTCCCTTTGGGGTTGGAGGCAGCTCTGCTTCTAGTGCTCTGTCTCCACTTTCCACTGGAGGGGTGGCCAGTGCTCCTGACCTTCAAGAAGTCTTGCAGCTTGAAAGGCTCTGAGCAAATCCAGTGGAGCAGAGATTAAAAACCTGCTGCTTTTTATCCAAGAAGTTGGTAGGTAAACATCCCTGGGTCAAGGACGAGTCTTAAATTCAAGTCTGTTCATTCAAGCAAGTGAGAGGAAACAAGAACTTTGTCTTGTTCATGCCTGTGTACAGCAGGAGGCAGGATTTGACAGCACCCATGTTAGATTGCTGCAAGTCTGAAAAGGCTTCTGTGTTAGTATTTGTTCATCCACAAGGTAAATGCGCATTCTGGCAAGCATTAAAAGGAGAAGTTGGTGGTTCTTTAATCATAGTCAGTGGACTCCTAACATCCTTGCAAACCTGCCTAATTAATCAATTGCACAGTGACAGTGTTGTCAGTTGGCTATTTGTACGGATCTCCAGGACCTGGGAGGGCACACACCTTTCTGTAAGGAAATTTGTACCATGAAATAATTGAAAGGGCCTGCAGTCCTTGATCAGTTCTCTTTTTAAATACCTGTGAGGGAAAAAAAAGTGATTGCACTTCACAGAGGTTCATAGGACTGGCTCAACCAGCTCAGATTTTAGAAATCACAACTCTTAGATTTATTTCCAGTATATGTTTGAGATAAATAGGAGACAAAAAACAGCACAAGCAATTCTCTGCCCTATGACTATAATTTCTTTCTCATGTGGAGATCTTTCCTCTGTTCATTAAAAAGCCTTCTGGTGGCTTTAGCCTTCTAGTGGCTTAGCATCATGTAGCTGCCTTCCAAGAATAATTGGGCAGGTGACTGTTTCCCCAGGGTTATCACTGCCCCGTGTTCACTTCTCAAAGTACTTTGCTTTCAGGATAACAGCCGCCATACATACTTGCATGAGGCATTAATTCACGACAGTATCCCATGATCTACTCTGTGCTGGTGCAGCCTCACCTCGAGTACTGTGTGCAGTTCTGGGCGCCACAGTACAAAAAGGACATGAAACTGTTGGAGAGTGTCCAGAGGAAGGCTACAAAGATGGTGAAGGGCCTAGAGTGGAAGATGTACGAGGAGCAGCTGAGGTCACTGGGCCTGTTCAGCCTGGAGAAGAGGAGGCTGCAGGGAGACCTCATCATGGCCTACAGCTTCCTCATGATGGAGAGTGGAGGGGCAGGCACAGATCTGTTCTCCTTAGTGACCAGTGATAGGGCACGAAGGAATGGTGTCAAGCAGGGGACATTCAGGCTGGGTATCAGGAAAAAGTTCTTCACTGAAAGGGCTGTCGTGTGCTGGAACAGGATCCCCAGGGACGTGGTCACAGCACCAAGCCTGTCAGAGTTTAAGAAGTGTTTGGACTGTGGTCTAAGTCATATGGTCTGAATTTTTGAGTAGACCTGTGTGGAGCCAGGAGTTGGACTCGATGATTCTTATGGGTCCTATGTTCTATGATTCTATGATTCTAAGTATCACATTCATTAATCTACTCCAACATCCCTTCAGCAGCCATTCGCTTGCTATAAGAAATAATCTCATGAGGAAGATTTTCTTTACAAGAGACCCTACTTTTCCTCTAAGAAAACCCTGACCTATTGCGGAATTTACTTTTTGTATCTGAGAGAGAAAAAGCTGTTTTAAATGGGATTAATAATTTGATCTAAAGTTCAGGTGAAAATCAGATATGGAGTTTACCTGCAGGTTTCAAAGGTACACAGATTTATATGCTTCACTTTTACATTTTCAATATACAGATTAGCTGAAATAACTGTAGTAGAAAGAAGTGTATTTAAAAACATTATTTTTATCTGTAAAGCTGGAGGCCTAATTCATCTAAAAATTCAAAGTTACATTCCTTTGCATCAGACAATGTAAAGTCTCAGAAATAAATCCAGGCATTAGATAATCAGCTCAAAGAAGGCCAGTGAAAGAGGCAATTAATTCTCTTGGTGCTGTTTTTTTCTTTTCTTTTCTTTTCTTTTTTTTTTTTCTTTTCTTTTCTTTTTTTTTCTTTTTTTTTTTCCCACTAGGCACGGTTTAGGTATGACTTTCAAACCTTTGTTAACCAGTATAAGCCAGTTGTTACCTATAAAAAGATGAAAAAATAATTTATTTAAAAGTTGCTTGTTAGATTCTCCTGATACTTTAAAATCTTCCTGATTAAAATATGAATACATAGCAGGTTTTTCCTGTCTGAGCTTTATGACTTCTTTGCTTTGCATGCTCAAATTTAACAATTTGAATAAAAGTAGGATTGTATTTAAATCCATTTTTAATTCCTAATCTAAAACTTTTTGGGCTTAGTGTAGTCCAAAACACCAATTTTAAGAATTATACAGTATTTTAACTCCTTTAAAGATGTGGCTTAATTTCAGCAGTATGGAAGGTTGACCATGGCTGGCATCTGAGTCCCCATCCAGTCAGCCCATCACTTCCCACAGCAAGATAGGGGAGAGAATTGGAAAAGTAAAAGTGAAAAAAAAAAACCTCATGTGTTAAGATAAACAGTTTAATAAGTGAAGAGAACAGAAAAAGTTAAATAACTGATGCAAAAACTCAGCATCAGCGGACTAATCAATGCCCAACCATCCTCTGAGCAACAGCTACTTTGGAGATGCTCCCCCACCATGATGAACATCACATCACATTACATGGTATGAGGTATATCTTGGGTCAGTTTGGGTCAGCTGTCCCGGCTGTGTCTCCTTTCAAACTTTTGCCTACCCCAACTCCACCTGCTGGTGGAGCATGGCCAAAAAACAAAGAAAGCTTTGGCACTGTTCATTGAGAGCTAAAACACTGGTGTTATCAGCACTGTTTTGTTTGTTAATCCATAATACAGCATCATATAGGCTGATGTGAATAAAATCAGCTTCATCCAAGCCAGACTCAGTACAGAAAGGAAAAATTCAATTTTGAAGCAAACAGATGAAATATTTTAAATATTAATAAAATATTAAGCTTTTCAAAATCGAAGATTTGTTTGAAAAGATTTGAAAGCAGAGAAGAGGAAAAGGAGAAAAGAGGGAAATAGAGAGAAAGAGACAAAGAGAAAGGAAGAAGAAAGAAAAAGAAAGGAAAAGAAAAAAGAGAAAAAGAAAAATAAAAATAGAAATGAAAAGAAAAAAAGAAAAAAAGAAAAAAGGAAAAAAAGAAAAGAAAGAAAAAGAAGACAGAAGGGAAAAGAAAAGAAAAGAAAAGAAAAGAAAAGAAAAGAAAAGAAAAGAAAAGAAAAGAAAAGAAAAGAAAAGAAAAGAAAAGAAAAGAAAAGAAAAGAAAAGAAAAGAAAAGAAAAGAAAAAAGAAAAGAAAAGAAAAGAAAAGAAAAAAAGAAAAGAGAAAAGAAAAGAGAAGAAAAGAGAAGAAAAGAGAAGAAAAGAGAAGAAAAGAGAAGAAAAGAAAAGAAAAGAAAAGAAAAGAAAAGAAAAGAAAAGAAAAGAAAAGAAAAGAAAAGAAAAGAAAAGAAAAGAAAAGAAAAGAAAAGAAAAAAAAAAAGAAAGAAAAAAGAAAGAGAGAGGAAGAAAGTTAATTCAGAAAGCCTTTTTGGAGTACACATTACTCCAGAAAAAAATCTTTCTAGACTTCAGTTTTCATCTGATTGGACTATACAGGCTATTGTTGCCTGAAGAACTATTTATTTAACATTTTCTCCAAAGCATCTCGCTTTTGGGGAAAAAAGTAGCAAAAAGTCTTTATACCATTTGTAGTAGAAAGCAGAAGTGGGGTGAGGCGTAGTGATGGGAAATTACTTCAGTCACTAGAAGACAGGGCATATCAGGTGAGCAAGGACCTCAGATGTGAGGTTCAGATGTGGCATTGACAGACCACTGACCAGGATCAGATAGGAATAGGTGGCATTAAGTTATAAGCAATTCTCTTCAGTGCTGGGTCTGGTAACCTTCAACATTCTCACCATGACCTGCATAACATAGGAGAGCTTTTGGGTACCACCAAACTGGAGGAACTGGAAACATGCTGAAAGTCAGGAATGTTCCTCGGCAGACTGGCAAGTGGACCAGCAGGAATCTTACAGAATCCTGCACCTGGGATGAAACAATCCCATGCATCACGGCT
The DNA here is from genome assembly GCF_965140915.1 of Aythya marila. Taxonomy (NCBI): domain Eukaryota; kingdom Metazoa; phylum Chordata; class Aves; order Anseriformes; family Anatidae; genus Aythya; species Aythya marila. The sequence goes on along the minus strand of NC_139043.1, from coordinate 63,477,316 downwards.
GCCTGGACGAAAGAACAAGAGGCAAGTCATGAGTTGCAGTAAGGGAAACTCCAAATCTGAATGATACATAAAAGCCAAAATAATAATAATGTGAGAGTGCAGCTGTGGGCCAGTAGTTCAGAGAAGGTGTTTGGTTTCTTTATCCTTAGAAATTTTCAGAACACAAGACAGTCCCATGCAGTCTTATCTAACTTTGAGTTTAGCCGTACTTCATCAGGGGATAGGACTACGTGACCTCAAGACATCACTTCCAATCTACTTTTCTTGTGGTTCTGTAATTTTAACTAGTCTTAGTACAACAGAAGACAGAGGTCAAACTCCTATCTACATCTTCAGAATCATAGAATCATACAGAGACTATCCCAAGTTGAAAGGGACCCACAAAGATCATCGAGTCCAACTTCTGGCTCTGCAGAGGACCACACAAAAATCAGATCATACTCTGTAGCTCTGTAAAGTTTCAAGGTATTAAGTATGGTACTAAAATTACTAATTTGCAGCAATTACTAATATGGAACATTTAGTAACGCAAAGCTAAGTCACCATTTGCTCTTACCCACATTCTGACATCCAGATTTTGTCCTTGTTAATATTTTATCAGTTAAGGGTTTTTCTGTAATAGCTAAAATACGTCTTCACATTAAAAGACCTGAAACTGTTTCAGTCCAGCATGAATATATATAAATACATATATATATTTCATTTTTACCTCACTTCTAACTGCAGTGTTTTCACACCCCTACACACTTTTGTAAAAGATGTTGTTATGGTGATTTATTTCACGTGCTGTATTTTTCTATGTCCCTCCATTACCACTTTTTTATCCCTCATACAGTTAAATATGCCCACTAGTGACCTGTTCAGGGATTTTAGCCAAGGAGCAACCAATTTTTCTTGCGAGTCATTTTTGTCTCACAGCTTGGCTTTACTTATTTGCCCGTGAACTGCTGACTGCCTAATTTCACTTGTCAGGTTTTTCATCTGTTCTTGTAGTTTCGCTGCTTTGTGTACTTCACATTTATTGGGGTGAAAAGTTTGCTAGTATTGTTTTCCAGCCTTGTTTATTCTCCACACCCCACTGCTGCATTAGCAAGAGCTCTCTCCTAAAGCACCAAAGAAGGTTCAGCCTTTCAAACTGTTTAATTGACTGAAGATTAATACTTCTCAATGAAAGATGTATCAGCTTATGTTTGCAGTCTGCTGTTGGTGGACAGAACGAGAAATCTACCTTCATGTCATTATTTTTTTTTTTATTATTTTGTGACTGATTTTGCAGGTCGATTACTGTTGTGGCAAAACAAAATGCACACAGGGTACAATATCCTTTCAGCAGCCCTGAATGGAGCATGTTCTTGAATATCAGAACAGTGCTGTGGTAAATTGCCTCTTTATTTATTTCAAGGTTGCATACAGAGGAGATACAACAGAGCTAACGAGACCCATATATATGGGTTACATTAGTAATGAGAAACAGCTATGCTAATTAACTCTGCTCCCTAATGAAATTAAATTCATGTAGTACAATACATTTAGAATAAAGTCAATACAAAAACAAACTGTATCAGTTTCTGGTCCCTTCATTATGGCAGGATGACATAAACAATATCATGATTATCTGTTATCTTGTAACAGTAATCAGTGATAAGGATGAAGAGGGACTTTCTGTTGGTAGGCTGAGGTTGTTCCTTTTTCCACCAAAGAAAACAATAGCTTCCTTCTCTCTCCCCCTTTCTCTCCTCCAGGCTTGTAAGTTTGTGAACTATTATTATCTCTAATTTTTTAAGTTGATTTTGGAAAAATATCTTAACACATTAATTTGCACATATGAAATGTTTAAAAGCAACGTAACCTCAAAATGTAAGCTTTGGTTAGAAGCACAACATTTTTTCTCACTGAGCTAACACTTGTTTTCATGATTGATACATTTGTGAGGAGGGCTGTTGATGCATCTATTCTGCTCTGTAACATTTCAGTTGGTTTGCTTGCTGGTCCTTTGGACAGTCTAGGAGACGGTCACACTGGCTCCCTTGTTGCCAGCTGGAAGGTGGCCACATGCTCTTTTCCTGGGTGCTGACCTGCCTTGTTCCACCTGGCCAGCTTGGCCTGCCTGTGCTCCTTTGCCCTGCTGCTGAAACCAGAGGTCGGCTTTGCAGGCTGGGGTAGCTAGTGGTTGTGCACTAGCCATGGACTCTGTTGGCAAAAGGCTACACGTCTGTAAGGTCTCTGCAAGTGGAGATTTCAGAGGTTGTGAATGGATTTCTTCTAATGGAGGCCAGGGTGCAGGCTCTGTTACAGCCTCAGTACTAGTGGGGTGCTCTGGAGCTGCCTGGGCTCATGGGATGAGTGATGAAGCACACCAAGTCAGCACAGAGACCAGGTTCTCCTCAGCATTTAGGCAGTTGATGATATCAAATGGAAGAGAGGTTGACGTGATCCCAAACCCAGGATCTGCTCCAGACAGAGCTGACTACGGTGAACAGTTTATTCCTGAGTGGTGAGCAGAATCTTAGCAGACCACATAAAGTGAATTCCCATAGACCAGTTTCATGAATTATTGTCTGCCGTTCACTCCATGAGCACTTCCTTAATATTGCCATTTGAATGCTCTACCAGCTCTTGACTTTGAGTGTCCTGTTTCTCCATGCACCAAGCTGAGCTGAAGCCACAAATATTTCAGTTCTTGCATGACTTCAGTAACGAATTCAATTCCATCATGACCCTCTAATACAACAAGTGCTCCAAAAATGAGAAAGATGTCAAGAAACTGTAGAATCAGCTCAGCTCTATTTTTTCATGTAAGTGGACAGAGAAAACAAAATTTGGTGACACAGTCCTGGTGCATCATTATCCACTTCAAGCTGCTTAGAGACATTGACTGCACATCAATAATGTCAATTTGCCCCCGTACTAAGTGTTCCTTGTTCAGAAGGGACTGGTCAGCAAGCCGTTCAGCCAAATGCTACCTTCTTTTTTCCTGGCAGACTGTACAGAAGGATTTGAAGAGCTCAGTGGCATCTCTGGTGATGTTTACATAGTTAGATGACAAGTGTTTTACGACATGAATGTGTCCACCATGGCCAGTTGCCATATGTGCTTTTTTGATGTTATCATACATATCCTTAATGCTCACAAAATATGTGGGAGATTCCTCTTTTGTCTGCCTTCTCTTAATCAGTTTCTCAGTGTCTCCACATTATAGAATTTCACATCTGAAATGAAGGAAAAAGGAAACTCTTCATTAGCCGTAAAGCTGAATCTCTTAAGGGGAAAAAGTAGCAATGCATACACTTACAGTTAAAAAAAAAAAAAAAAAAAAAGAGAGAGAAAAAAAAAAGGGTGGACTCTCCATATTTACTCTGCAAGCAGATAGTATTCATGTCTTGACTTTGACCTGGGATTTTGGTTTGCCTTTTCTATTTCAGCAGTAATTACATAATACTCTGTCTTCAGGATCATGTACTCTGAGCATTTCTATTGGATCTTGTAAAGTTCTTTAAATTTAACTTCAAAGTCCTGAGACATCTTCAGAATGTATTACTTAGCAAGTAGAGGAATCTGATCCAAGTACCTCCTTTTATGTACAACTGTTTTTGCACCAATTGCTGACGAATTGCTACAGTCATATTATGAAACCAGTCATTCTGCAAAATGACTAAAATCTTCAGTCATTTCTCAAAATGACTTTAAATTATTTTGCAAAATGACAAAATAGTAGGCAGGTATTATGCAAAATGTCTAATCTCTGTCTTTTTAAAGTTATTAGCTTGAAAGACAATAGAAATAGTTTTGTTTAATTTTTTCCCCATGCTACATAGAAATACACAATAAATCACAGAACAAATGCAGATTTCTATAACAGAGACTATTGTGAGGTCATTTATGCTTTGTAAAATTTGCATCTGTTTTTAATTATTTTCTTTCACTAGACTGATATTTGAAGCACCTGACCTTCCCTACTAGAACAATATGGATGGTCATTTCATGAAATATTAGAAACCATTAGGCATTTCAGGTGATGGTCAAATAAAGTATGGAGTTGGACAGTGGAATAAAATGAGGCCTTCTTTGCCTCAGTATTTAGCTGCAAAACCAGTTGCTCTCTGGATACCCAGTACCCTGAACTGGTGGAAGGGGATGGGGAGCAGAATGTGGCCCTCACTATCCATGAGGAAATGGTTGGTGACCTGCTACAGCACTTGGATGTAAGCATGTCGATGGGGCCAGACGCGATCCACTCGAGGATACTGAGAGAACTGGCCTAGCAGCTGGCCAAGCTGCTTACCATCATCTATCAACAGTCCTGGCTATCGGGGGAGGTCCCAGTTGACTGGTGGCTAGCAAACATGACGCCCATCTACAAGAAGGGCTGGAGGGTAGACCTGGGAAACTATAGGCCTGTTAGTTTGACCTCAGTGCCAGGGAAACTCAGGGAGCAGATTTTCTTGAGTGTCATCATGCGGGATTACAGGGCAACTAGGTGATCAGGCCCAGTCAGCATGGGTTTATGAAAGGCAGATCCTGCTTGACGAACCTGATCTCCTTCTATGACAAAGTGACGCACTTGGTGGATGAGGGAAAGGCTGTGGATGTGGTCTACCTTGACTTCAGCAAGGCTTTTGACACCATTTCCCACAGCATTCTCCTCAAGAAACTGTCTGCTTGTGGCTTGGACTGGCGTATGCTTCTTTGGGTTAAAAACTGGCTGGATAGCTGGGCCCAAAGAGTTGTGGTGAATGGAGTCAAATCCAGTTGGAGGCCGGTCACTAGTGGCGTTCTCCAGGGCTCAGTACTGGGGCTGGTCCTCTTTAATATCTTTATTAGTGATCTGGATGAGGGGATCGAGTGCACCCTCAGTAAGTTCGCAGATGACACCAAGTTAGATGCGTGTGTCAATCTGCTTAAGGGTAGGAAGGCTCTGCAGGAGGATCTGGATAGGCTGGACTGATGGGCTGAGGTCAACTGTATGAAGTTCAACAAGGCCAAGTGCTGCGTCCTCCACCTGGGGCACAATAACTCCAAGCAGAGCTACAGGCTGGGAGATGAGTGTTTGGAAAGCTGCCAGGTGGAGAAGGACCTGGGAGTATTGGTGGATAGTTGGCTGAATATGAGCCAGCAGTGTGCTCAGGTGGCCAAGAAGGCCAACTGCATCCCGGCTTCCATAAGAAACAGTGTGGCCAGCAGGGCTAGGGAAGTGATTGTCCCCCTGTACTCGGCTCTGGTGAGGCCGCACCTCGAGTACTGTGTTCAGTTTTGGGCCCCTCACAACAAGAAGGACATTGAGGTGCTCGAGTGAGTCCAGAGAAGGGCAACAAAGCTGGTGAGGGGTCTGGAGAACGAGTCCTATGCGGAGTGGCTGAGGGAGCTGGGCTTGTTCAGCCTGCAGCAGAGGAGGCTCAGGGGCGACCTTATTGCACTCCGCAGGTACCTTAGAGGAGGCTGTAGAGAGGTGGGGGTTGGTCTATTCTCCCATGTGCCTGGTGACAGTTCGAGGGGGAACGGAGTAAAGTTGCACCAGGGGAGGTTTAGGTTGGATAATAGGAAGAACTTCTTTACTGAGAGGTTTGTGAGGCATTGGAATGGGCTGCCCAGGGAAGTGGTTGAGTCACCATCCCTGGAGGTATTTTGAAGACGTTTAGATGTAGAGCTTAGTGATATAGTTTACTGGAGGACTTGTTAGTATTAGGTCAGAGGCTGGACTAGATGATCTTGAGGCCATTAGGCATTTCAGATGATGGCCAAATAAATTATAGAGTTGGACAGTGGAATAAAATAGCCAGTATTTTCTGAAATGCATTAAACCTTCAGTCATTTAATGTAGTAAGTTGCTGAAACAATCATTTCATGAAGGAACAACAAATTTCCATTCATTTTTTTTTTTTTTTCAGAATAGTTGCTTCCACAGTATCATCATAATACATACAGATTGCATGCCATTTGGGCTTAAACTTCTGAAGGCCAGTTAACTTCAGGAATAATTTATTCTTGCAAGTTGAATTTAACTTGCAGGCTTCTTTTTGTTATGTCAGACTTCATAATGCTTTTTTCCAGTGTAGAGATACATTTCCAGTCCTGAATAGATACTGATTAAACTGCTCCTTCTATAGCAAAGGATGGGAACTGCAACAGAAGTAGGGAAAATAGGTTGGTGTCTGTCTCCATGCATGTGGAGTTCACACACTCATGTTTCTCTGTACACAGCTCCCAGACACACAGTCTCTCCCATTCTCCAAGGATATGATTCAAGATTGTCCACCATAGGATTTTCCAGCAATTCTAATACACTCTTTGTTGTCTTTTCTTATTTTCTTATTTTTTCCCATGCTCCTGTAGCACTTGACTAGTGAAATCTCTGTAGTCTTTACCTCTTCTGAAGAAAAGCTTTGGGAAGACAAAGGGCTATCTGCAGTTCTTATAGCATGTGCTTCTGCATCTTTGTTAGTGGTCACGATGCCACCACTAGTACATTTTCCCTGCCTCAGCCTTTGTCAGATTGTTGTGTTTCTCTCTGTTGCAGACTTCTAAAATAGATTAGACATTGTGGGGTCTTTTCCATCAGTGCCATTCCTTTAGTATGCTACTTCTGTAGAGGCAGAAGTCAGGGTCCTGCTTCCCAAGTTCAGATGAAGGATTCAGACACACTGTTGAATTTCTACGTTAACATTAGTCTTAACTCTTGTCAGTGCTGGGCAGGTGGTCTTTCTTTACCATGATACCACTACAGATAGGGTTGCCTGTGGATTTGAGCTGTGCCGCCCAGTTAGTTGCATGTTACACTGCTCATCTCTGAGCCTAGCACCATTTCCATTATAGATATATATATTATATAATGCAGTTATACTTCAGGGAGTGGATTATGTATATTATCCTTATAGGTATTTTTCTTTTCAACAAAAAATCTTATTTATTAAGCAACTGTTTGCAGGTGGAGAAAATTGTCTTACTAAGTAACCGAAAATTTAGTTTCATTTCATGAAGTTTCTGGCTGGGAGTTCAAACTGGTGTTTTATTAATGACTCCTTGGCTTTTGAAACCAGCCCTTGTCACCAATCAAGCTCTATCCATAGTGTTTACTTACAGGGAGAGTGTAAACAAAGTACTGTTTCTCTTGCAGCTATGGAGATCCCCCCTTTCTCTAACAGCACTGCTAGTCCAATATGTCCTGGTCCTTGGAACCATAGGGAAATGGAAATGGAAATGGAAATGGAAATGGAAATGGAAATGGAAATGGAAATGGAAATGTCAGGTGATGTGGGTCTGTGAAAAACTGCCTGGAAAGAAAAAATCCGGAGCCTAAGAGGGATGAGAAAAGTAGGACTAAACTCTGGCAAATACCCCAAACCAACATTGCTGCAAAACCCAAGCTTGCTGTGTTTATCCTTGCATCAACATGGTTTTGAATGGCGCACTGGTGAACTAGGGAGGGAACAGATGTAATTGAAAGCAATGCAGGAGAAGAATCCCAACCCTATGGACTGGCAATGTGGAAGTGGGATTATGGAGCAGTGGAGGTCAAGTTTGTTCCTGTCAGTGAGAGTTGCACTTTTGGCAACATTAAGGATTCAATAAACAACATGAGATGAAGTCCAGAGGCACAGTCTATGTTTGGCAGAAACATACATATATTCTGCCTTCCTACCCTCTTCCCCAACACCTTTTCCAAGGCCTATGCCCTCTATGTTCTTCTGTAGTAGAGCTTTTTTTTTTTTTTCTTTTTTTTTTTTCTTTTTTTTTTTCTTTTTTTTTTGGTCTTCTGTGGACTGGCTTTTGCATATTTGCAACTCCCCACCACTGCCTCCACCATCACTGTTCACAGGAGCTGCTTGGCTACATTTCAGATGCTGCTCTGGCCTTGTCTATGCTTTTGTTTTTAGGAGCTTTTCAGAGATTTTTTCCATGGCATTGCTTAGCAGCACCTCCAGTTCCTCCTCAGCTCCTGCAAGGAGAGTGAGCAGGAAGGGTGCCCAGGAGGGTGGGAGAGAACAAGAAGCTGTTGAGGGGTGAAGCAGGGGGAGGCTGGAGGGAGCAGTACTCAGTCGTCCCCACAGGCCCTGTCAGCACCCTTGCTGGAAGCACCACTTCCATCACCAACTGGTAGTGCAATTCCCACCAGTGTTAACCAAGACTTCATTCTTTTTGGATAGGAGAAGGCTTTCTCTGCTAGACTCACAATGTGAGATGAGTGGCAGATGTAAAGTTTGTCTAGATAGTCCAATAGAAATCATGACTTAATGCCAACTAGTATCACCAACTCAAAGCATAGAATTATATCCCTTTAATTCTGCTCATTAGCATCACAAATTAACATTAATATTATTAGCATCCATTTCTATTTGGAAAAAAAAATAAAAACTCTGTCTGTCTTTTTTTCTGTGATGCCATGGTGCAGGGTGTTGCAAACACGTACATTTTTACAAGAATTAAACTACTTGTGATTTTAACGCGTTAATGAACCAGATCAGTTAAGCTCAATGGTCAAGATGTGCTGTTTGAAAATATGTGTTTTATTTTTCAAACTTTTTGAGCAAATAGATATTTTGTGTGTTAACAACTTTATTGCAAAAAAAAAGGTTTATAATATAGTGTTACAAAGGTATGCAGTGCCTACAGAATGCATGTAAGACATTTCCATCCACCAACAAGGTTGCTATAAGAGGAAATATAAATGTATCATAGAATAACTGAATCTCTGAGTTGGAAGGGGCCCACAGGGATCATCAAATACAACTCCTGGCTCCGACCAGGACCACCCCAAAATCAAACCCTATGTCTGAGAGCATTGTCCAAATACTTCTTGAACTCTGACAGGCTCAGTGCTGTGACCACTTCCTTGGGGAGCCTGTTCCAGTGCCTGACCACCCGCTGGGTGCAGAACCTTTCCCTAACCCCCAGCCTGACACTCCCCTGCCCCAGCTCCATGCTGTCCCCTTGGGTCCTGTCGCTGTCCCCAGAGAGCAAAGCTCAGCGTCTGCCCCTCTGCTCCCATCCTGAGGGAGCTGCAGGCCGCCATGAGGCCTCCCCTCAGCCTGCTCTACTCTGGACTGAACAGACTAAGTGACTTCAGACTCTCTTCGTATGTTTTGCCCTTTAGACCCTTCACCATCTTTGTAGGCCTCCTTTGGACACTCTCTAATGGTGGATGGCCTTCCTCACATTGTGGTGCCAAAACCTGCACACAGTACTTGAAGTGAGGTGGCTTTTTTCTGCCAGGGCACACTGATGACTCCCGTTCATTTTGCTGTTGACCAGAACCCCTCAATCCCTTTCCATGGGGCTGCTCTCAACTTCTCATTGCCCATTTTATATGTATAGCTGGGCTGCCCCATCCCAGGTACAAAGTCCAGTACTTGCTCTTGTCAAACTTCATATGGCTGGTGAGTACCCATCTTTGCAGTTTGTCAAGATCTTTCAAGATCTGCAAGACCTTTCTACCCTTAAGGGATTCAACAGCTCTTTATAATTTAGTGTCATCTATAAGCTTAACTATTATGCATTAAATTATTTAGCCTAGAGAAAAAGGAGGCTTAGGGGAAGCAACAAGCAATAGGACAAGAGGAAATAGCCTCAATTTGCACCAGTGGAGGTTTAGGTTGGATATTAGGAAAATTTTCTTCACTGAAAGGGTTGTAAATCATTGGAACAGGCTCCTCAGGCATGTAATTGAGTCACCGTCCCTGGAGGCGTTCAAAAGATGTGTAGATGTGTTGTTTAGGGACATAGTTTAGTGCTAGAATTGGCAGTGCTAGGTTAACAGTTGTATTTGACAGTTTCAGAGATCTTTTCCAACCTAAATGATTCTATGATTCTATGTCCTGCATCCAGATCATTTACATAAGCATTGAAGAGAACTGGCCCTAAAATGGAGCCCTGGGGAATCCCTCTAGTGACTGACCACCACCCTGATATAACCCCACTTACTATAACTTTTTGATCCCAATCATGTCTTCTGCTGCAGGGTAAAACTGCTTAACATACTTTTAAACCAAAAATTTATTGCTTTTTTAATGACACATAATTAACTGGCAGTCAGTGAACTACACATTCAAACTGATTCATTCCATGTTTTAAATGTCTCTGTAGTTCCTCAATTACTGTTTAATCTGGCTGGTGGTCTACTTTGTTTTAACATAATTATTTTGGGGCAAACACTTTCTCAGTCAGTTTTATCTCAAATTCACATACACTGTAAACTCTCACATCTCCCTCTGTTAATCAGCTGTTGTGATTCAGGCACTTTGTCAAGGGTGGGCCATGTGAGTATCCCCACAAATCTCTTGTGTTATGAACTTCAGTTGTTTCCAACTTTTGTTGTTATATAGCAGTACTCAGTCTCTGACCTGAAAATACTTTCTCATAGTCAAACCTCCTAAGGGATATAGTGGAGCCTGAAGCAGAAAGGAAGACAAGGAAGAAAGAGATGGGATCCTGTCTGATGATTCCTGATGGGAACCATCTTGGACATTGGTCTTTGTTGGGGACAAAAGCAATGAGCATGGCAGTAAGATCATACAGGTACAGCAAGATATACCAATTGTTATTTTATTGCTGTCTGATGAGCAAGAGACGTTGAAGTAGAAAGAAGTAGAAAGAAGTTTCACCAATATTTTATGCTTGCAGGCAATAAATAAGAAATGTATGTGGAAAACAATATAGATCTTTGAATTTCAAAAATGCAGTCCTTAATTCCCTAGAAAAACTTTGTGTGTGTGTGTTTCTACATACTTTGCGAGTTCTCTTAAGTCTCATTCTAGTGCCTCAGATTTCACAAAACTTGATCTAAAAGAAGGAAAATCTGTGAGCCATGGGCTCATGCCACTTCTCCCCACTCCTCAAGGTGTATCCACAACTCACTAGGTATCGCTGTGAGGAGATCCCAGAGGCAGACCTCCAGTTTACAAGCTGAGATGTGGGTGGTGGATCACCCCATTTTCTGGGGGGAGGAGATGTGCAGAGCCCTGCATGAGTGTGTTATGTTGTTTCCAGGGCCCACCACGACTTTCTGGGAAGTGGGTTTGCTCCATCTGTTCAGCACCATGCTCCACCAGTCTGCGTGCTGCAGGTGGTTGGTGCTAGCAGCAAGGCAACCTGCTTCGAAGCACAGCCACATTTTGCTTGAAGAGGCGGCTTCCGCTCAGCACAAATGACAGGAGATCCAGGCAGCTGAGCGCAGTCAGACTTAAAAAAACTTCATTGTAGCTTTCTAACTGTTCATAGTCATTCACATGCCGTATGTAGTAGGCCCTAAAGAGATGATAGGGAAGGAAGCAAATTATGATGACACAGATGAAAATCAAGTTTTTCACCTGGGCCCAGAACTCTTGGTGTGACCAGAGGGAGGTGGAGAATTTTCTTGACACTTTTATCAGAATGAAAATCTGCAAGCTCAAGAGAATACAAGTAATACAGGCGACAGCCACAATTACTAGGTAGTTCAGGATTTTCACACTGTCCTGCTGTAGCTCTTTGTGGAACTTAAAGCATGTTTTATTATCATATGTTCCTGAGCGTCCGTACTCCATGCAGAAGAGTGGCACCACAAAGACAATGACGAAGATCCACACGGCAATGCTTGCGGCAATGGCATGCAGCTTCCTATAAAACTCTACCTTATCCTTCCATTGAAAAAAGATCAGCCACCGTATCACCAGCGTAATCACATAGAATAGGAAGGTCAGGTACATGTGGAGGTGCACCATAGCACTCACCATTTTGCAGAATGGCATCTGGAAGACCCACTCCTTGTTGACATAGTAGTGCAGGCGGAAGGGCACTGTGAGGAGAAGGAGACCATGCACCACAACCAGGTTAACGATGGCTGTAGTGGTCACAGACAGAGTGTTCATCTTGACCAGCACAAATGACATTGCAATGGACCCTATCCCACCTCCAGCAAAGGCAACTGAGTAGACAGTAATCAGGATGGCACTCATGGAGTTCGTGTGGGTGAAGGAAGAGGAGGAGCCATTGTTAGCCATATTTTCTTCAGTCATATTCCTGAAATCTTCCTTGTACATATTCTAAAAATGAAAGAATACATAAAGACTGGGTAAGAGTACGAGTGTACAGAGCCCATCTGAAATGCCAGCAGAGCTTTCCATCTGGCTCTTACTCAAGGAGTAAACGTGGATTCTTACACATGGAACAATCTGTAATGGTTATTCAAACATCTCCCAGTCTAGAGAAACCAAGCTGAGAAGGTTGGGAGGAGGAACTGCTGTAGTAATTGAGATGTTACCACACCCTTAAGCATGAATTAGTAGTAGGTGAAAATAAAAGATTCTTAGAGAAATCATGATTTTGTTTTTGAGCTGTGTTCTCAGTTTACTTCTCTTATGATCATTTCCATTGTTCTTCAGCAAACATCAGAGATACTGTTTTAATTCTGCTACTCATTCATCAATTTGTTTATTTGAAGCACAAATCTGCCCTTCCCAGAGCCAGAAAATAACCATATGCTGTTCTATCAGAGCTACAAATTTTGTCTGCTACAGTGTGCTGGGTTTTGCACACATTTCAGTCAATTCCTTCTCCATGGACAGGACATCTGAGTAATGGATTAAATAGCATGGATACTCAGGCTCAGTGGAGATTCTGCTCAGATCCTGCTAGCCTGAGCAGCATGTGCAGTGCTGTCCCGGTGCTCAGGGCCCTTTCACTCTAATGTGTGGGGACAGGGTGTTACAAAATATTAGAAAATGCTAGAAAAGGCCATCTTGGGTTAGTGCAAATGAGCTTTCCTGTCTGGAACTGATGGAGGCTAACTGAAAGTTAGCGAAAAGTTTAATACATATGCCATATGTTTTTAATATAATGCTTCTGCAAAGAGAGATTAAATACAATTTTGATTATTCTAAATGTATTTTCTGTTAGTATTTTTAAGTATTATGAGAGTATGTGGGAGAAGAAAAGTTCAGGTGGGGTGTCATACTGAAGCTTGTTTGCATTTATGAAGGTATCAAGAGGATGTCCACGCTACAGTCACAGAAAGAAAGCTGGAAAAAATGAACAATTCTGGGGTCTGTACTATCCTGGTTATACTGCTAATGCAACCTGAAAAATCTCATTTAAAACTGGCTCTAGTATATCTTCCATTTCACCTGTGAATCCTGCAATACAAGGTTTTCTTCCTGGGTGAGTTTTTGAAATCTTTTATTTTAATATGACAATGATATTAACTTCACAAAGTTGTATTTATACCTCTTTGTATGACTGGTATTTCGCCTTGTTTTCATAAATAAGTTGGGAGGGAAAAATGTTATTTAGCATTTCTCTCTCTTGTGGAAAAGAGGAAACACCTGTAACATTTTTATAAACTGTTTTTGCTCACAGTGAGGCATTAATATCTGATATGTCTCATATTTTTATTGTTCTCTAGCAGTATTTCTAGGCATTTGCCACTACAGAAATCAAAATCTCTTTACACTTTGAAAAATCAGTTATTCTCTGTTTATCCTAATGCAACTAAGACTTCAGATATGTTATCGTATTCAACATAAACAGAACTGCCATAGCTTAAGTAGTATATGGTGTTTGTTGGTATATACTGACCTTTTCTGTTTGAAAAAGTCATTCTGAATTTCATGGATAACTAAGTGCAGTGCATTATGAGAAGTAAAATGACATGCAATGAAAGAGCTTCTTCTTAAGGATGCTGCTTATTGGCACATTGCAGTTCTTGCATCAGAAACCATAGAAGTTCCTTCCAGTTTTGTTCTCGTTCCTGAGATGTGTTTGTTTCAGCCTCACACCATGAAAGCCAGAAGTCATTAGCAATAGCTACTCATCGGTTTATCAAGCTGTTAAACTTTAATTTGAAAAGATGTCCCTAAAAAGTGGCATTATCACACTGTTTTAATTTAAAATACATATTTAAAGTTTTAAAAGTGTCACAGCCCTAAAAGCAACAAGCTGCAAATGCAGGTACATGTTAGCAGCCACACAGCAATGATGTGCTTGTAGAGAAAGGACCTCTCGTGGTCACTGTCCAGCAAAGAAACTTGATCTGAGACAGGAAGGAATAGATACGCAGAAGTCAGATAACTGATATTATCCTCATGTAGTCCTATTAGGTGAACAGCAAGAAACCTATTTGTGTCTACAAAAAAATCAACCTAGACAGTGAAATGCAGGCTTCTGCAGAATTCCACAGTCATTGCTAAGTCCCTTTGTTGTAAGATTCTGCAGGAGATCTCATTTTCCTTAATCTTCAGAAAAAAGTTACCAGCAGATATTATATAGGAAATAAGCTTATCAGCTCGCCACTACTACAGACATCCAACCGAAATGTCATTGTGTGATGATACAGAGTGTTTGACACTCTGGATGACACAGGATGTTTCACAGAGGAGATGCTGCTTTCTGGTAAGATAAGGCTTCCTATTGTGCTGACACTCACATAGCTACAGCCCACTGACCTGCTTTACAACCAACACATTCTTTGGCCAGTATTTCACAGAATCACAGAATCATTTAGGTTGGAAGAGACCTCCAAGATCACCTAGTCCAGCCTCTGACCTAATACTAAGTCCCCACTAAACCGTATCACTAAGCTCTACATCTAAACGTCTTCAAAATACCTCCAGGGATGGTGACTCAACCACTTCCCTGGGCAGCCCATTCCAATGCCTCACAAACCTCTCAGTAAAGAAGTTCTTCCTATTATCCAACCTAAACCTCCCCTGGTGCAACTTTACTCCGTTCCCCCTCGAACTGTCACCAGGCACATGGGAGAATAGACCAACCCCCACCTCTCTACAGCCTCCTCTAAGGTACCTGCGGAGTGCAATAAGGTCGCCCCTGAGCCTCCTCTGCTGCAGGCTGAACAAGCCCAGCTCCCTCAGCCACTCCGCATAGGACTCGTTCTCCAGACCCCTCACCAGCTTTGTTGCCCTTCTCTGGACTCACTCGAGCACCTCAATGTCCTTCTTGTTGTGAGGGGCCCAAAACTGAACACAGTACTCGAGGTGCGGCCTCACCAGAGCCGAGTACAGGGGGACAATCACTTCCCTAGCCCTGCTGGCCACACTGTTTCTTATGGAAGCCGGGATGCAGTTGGCCTTCTTGGCCACCTGAGCACACTGCTGGCTCATATTCAGCCAACTATCCACCAATACTCCCAGGTCCTTCTCCACCTGGCAGCTTTCCAAACACTCATCTCCCAGCCTGTAGCTCTGCTTGGGGTTTTCTCCTCCAAATGTCTGTGCCTTCCTATCCCCTCCCCCTCTAACCACAGCCAGTTCAGTGATATTGCTCAAGTTTTGGAGCAAGGTTTGGTCTTCCTGTGCATGAAGTCTCTCGGTTAATTTCTGTTGTGCTTTGACCAGTAATGAGGGGCGACCACTTTATTTGAATGCCATAGCGGTTATAGAGACATCTACTGGTGCCAAGGGCACAGAGGCATTGCCAAAATAGCTACATTTTAATTTGACAAAGGAGTTAAACTGCCAAGAGGCTAGATGCTGGGTACTTTCAGAAATATGATCAGCCAAAAGATTCATGTGTATTCAAGATCCATCCGTTTTCAGGGCAGATAATGCCACTACTTTCATTTCCTGTTACTTTCTGCACAGCACAGCCCACAGAACTTCCTTGGCCTACCCTGGTCACACAGAGTATGTCATTTACAAATATGACTCAGTCTGTCAATATTTTCCCAGCAAAAGCATATTTCTTCTGACCTTTAGGAAATCATTTCTCTTTTATCCTACTGTCAATTATCCTACTGTTTTAAAATAATTATGGGCAAACTATATTTCCAGACAGAATTTGTACCAGTTCAACTTCCAGATATCATACAAGCTTATGATTTTTCCTTCGGATTCAAAAACCTTTCTCAAGTTTTGCTTTTTTTTTTTTTTTTTCTCATTATTTAGTAGTTTTTTCATGTTTAGATTTTTTTTAAATAGATACTTAGAGAAAAGTAGAGGTGAGAGATAGCTATCTTCTCTTTGTCTCAGTCATACTTGTGGCTCCTCCCTGAAATCCTCCATGCCATCAACATCATTCTCCTATTGTTTTCTTCTTATATGAACAACTTTGCATTTCAAAGTACTAAAATGCTTCTGACTTATTAATCCAAATCAGTCTGTCACTGATTTGTCCTTTTCACTGCTCAATGTTTTCCCAAGCAGGTTCATCAGTCACCATTATGTTACATCAACATTATATCAGCATATCCAAAAATAAATAAATTAATCACATTTGTCAAAAATGATGATACTTCTACAACCTCTGCCAAACAGTGAGCTCTACTGTCTGTATAACAAGTGTCTGCAAAATTTATCCCCCTGTATATCTGCTGAGGGACTGGCAGGCTTCACACAGATTTTCATGTGTTCTGACAGTTGGGTTCTGCATAAGAAGCATTTACAGCCTGCATGCAGCCAACTGAGAAGTTTTATTTGAATTTCCAGGGGGAAAAAATTCAATTCAAATGAAAGATTTCTATTTTTGACAGACTTAATAAAATGGAAAAAAGAATGTTTGTCAAAACTGACATCTCTGCATCAAAGTAAACTACATTGGTAGCAGTACAAAAGACAAATATTTAACAAAAACCCATTTAAAATGTGCATTTGTTTCATAAACATCATCATTTAGTCTCAGAGCTGCTTTCTGTTGAGCATTGTAATTGCTTTTCAATTTACTCTCATTCTATGCCATGTTATGGTAATGTATGCAATGCCACTAGAATAATTGCAGTATTCTCTTGATTTCAAAATTACTACACACACCTGAATTTTGAAGTATAAATGTCTGCTTAAAGTAAAACATAATATATTTAAATATGAAACGTATATTTACCCTGTATTTAGATACTGATTTTTTTTCAAACAACATTTAGTGATTCCTCTAACTCATTTACTTATGTCCTGTAACTGTGTCATCAGATTGGTATTATAAAACTACTTTTTAGTCTCTTGAAGAATGAATGGGATGAAAAACCTATGTTGAGTCCTCTTTTGTTTGATATTTTCACTGTTTTTACACAAAAATGGAAACCATGGAACCTTCCTAATGATTTACTATTCAAGCTGTATCATACTGAAGAGAACAAATGTAACCTTCTGGTCTTCATAGGTATTGGATGATACCAAACACATGCTCAAAGATGGATGAAAACCAAAAGAATTAACTCCTGCTTTTAGGAGGCAGTGCAGAGCTACAGGATAGCATTACAAAAAACGTTGAAGCAATGTCTTCCTGTACTAGGAAATTATAAACATAAATGATGAAAATAGTTGTGCAGGACAGCTTTAGAAGGAGTTCATAACAAAACAACTAGAAAAATTGATACTTTTTTTGAAGATGCAAACCCATTTTAACAGCATTGCAAACCAAGTCTTTTGTTCATTCTGTGTATACATACACATTAGAGTTTCTCTCCACTCTTCAAGTGTTATTTACTCAGCTCTTCACTTCATGTAAGCTCAAAGAACAAAAAGGAAAACACCCGCTATTTTATAGTGCCATTGCCTTGCTTCTTTCTTTGAACCCATGACAAAGCAACAACCGTAGGCCTTCAGCTATGGGAGGGCAGGGCTGTCCATAAGCACGCAACCTCAGGAAGATTTTGGTTGCATTCCTTGTGAAGGAAGAAAGGGGAGAAGAAATGCTCCCTTGGCTGTTACTATCCTTGCATGTTACTATCCCCTACCCATCATCCGATACCATATCAGAACAGGTCTTTGGAGAATTTAACACAAGATCTCCTAATTTACAGCAATTTCTTAGACTTTGGAAGTCTTCAAAGCTTCCCATTTCTGAGCAGCTATATTCTGCTGCTTAAAATAATCAAGTCTACACACATACATAAGCCTCACAGACCACAGAGATGCTTGTTTGGAAGGTTATTGCCCAGGGTAGAAGGGATTATTTGAAAAAATGTTTTGATAACCCAGGAGTACAGGAGCAAAATATGATCTATATTGCACCTGACAAAGTGTGGATTAACCATATCTATGGATATGGTTAAAGTCTAGACATCACAGTGAAAACAGTGAAACAAAGTGCATGCTATAGCCCAGCACCTTTTCTCCACCCTTCTGTCTGCCAAGACTGTAGTTTGGCATCTGGATCTCTTGGGACTTGGTGATACTGCAACACCTGAGCAGTGCTGGCAAAATGAAACTAGGAGATTTTAGTAAATAAATATTAGCCATGTCAGCATTGAGAACTCATTGGAAGTGGTGGTTATTGTGTGGTGCATATAGTAAAAGATGACTTACTGCAGGACTGAATCTCTGTTATGAGTCTGTGCAAGGACAATTTTATCCTCCTGCAGGCTTTACTCATTTCTGCCAGGACACAGTTATATTTGAGTACAATACTTTTGAAAGCAAGGGTATTAACATTCAATGTTTAGATATAGTCTTACATAAGAACATTTTAACTGACTACATCCTATTGCTTCACATTTTGTTAAAAAACACAAGGGACATACTGTTCTGTGGTACTTCACAACAGGTTGCTATGTGTTGGAGACCATCTTTTTGCATTTCACAATTCTAACAGTGGTTAACAGTAAAAGAGATATTGAGTTAATATTAAAAAGTGACAAAAACAATAATACTTAGCTCTTACCTAGTATCTTTCTTCAGTTGATCTCAAAGCTCTGTTAAAAGGCATACCTACCATTCTCCCCATGCTACAGCTGAAAAGTTGAAGCATCTCTGGCAATGCCAGATATCCTTAAATCAAGTCCTCTGCTTTCTCAGGTTAGTCATGATGTCTTGGGTTCTTGTAGGTCTTGTTCTAGAAAAAAATACAGGCCAATTAATAGTGGTAAGAAAGCAAAAATATCTCAAAAATTTGTAGGTAGCATCTTAATGATTCTTTTTGGATGTTATATAATATTGTTGATAAATATAGTAAGTTGATGCATACAATATGTTTATACAGTTATATATTATTGCTGATACATAACAGTGTTGGTTTCCTAAGTGGTCATCACAAACGGGAATTTCTGTGTTGAGTTCTTTCCATATGTTTGCATTCTGCAAAAAAATTACAGTTCTTTTCCTAAATCAAACTGAAAATAAATATGAAATACCAGTTTGCTCTGGGACAGACATCCTTATTATCTTTGTTTGTCTCTAAGCTGAAGTTAGTGTCAAGTTATAGATAGATATAAAAAGCTTAATTCACATAATTGCAATTCATTTTCCTTGCTAGATTTGATGTAATTTTGTCCAAGATTTAGCAATAGTGTCTCTGGAATATGTTTCTCTAACTGTGATTCAGAGAATAGAATTCAGACTGCTACGTTTAGATTTTCACCAGTAACATACTAAGCTGGTGACAGATCAGCTGAATTTAAACACAGGTGCTGGAAATGTACATATTTCATAAGTCTTGAGTAATTTTGGAGGGTTTGAGCAATAACCCAAAATCTTAAAGAAGAATGACAAACAGCATGTTTGCATAGTCCCATTATATCACCTATATGAGACCTTCACCTAGTTTAAATTTGCATTATAGCAACAGTTTTGTGTGTCAAGGCTGCTTAATAATAGTTGAGAACCTGTCCCAGTTTTCAAGGACTACTTGTTCTGAGATCGGAGTAGCATCAAGACTCCTTTACTCTGAATTATGTGAAAGGTCCTTGAGAAATGAAAACTATGTCTTTTATGCTCAGACATAATACATACTGTCAGTGATTTTTTCATCTGTTCTGAACTTGGAGATGTACATAGAATAACCATGGCAACACAGATGTTTTGATTTTCTGCATTTATTGTGCCAGAACTCAAGGATTTGAAGTGCTAATTCAGAAGTGGAACAAAATATTATTTTATAAATATATTAGTTTCAAAATATTATCCAAAATGCTGGTATAAATCAACTTTGCTGGACAATTGATCAGACTTCTGCTAGCTAAAAGCGTCTTTAGAAATAGCAAATTATAATGCTTTCTTTTACATTGGCGTAGCTCCCTTGCATTCATGGAAGAAACAGGTCTTCAATACTTGGTTTCTAGCCTCCTTTGTCTCTGTATGTATTCAAAGCCAGCACTTCACCTTCTGTTACATTAATAAATATAAACCTGCTTATATCAACTGAGGCATAGTCCCGTAGTGGTTTACTAGTCCTATAATAAGCCACGAGCCTGACTGTCATCTCTAACATATAATTTAAATACAGCCCAGTTCCACTTTTACTGATGGCACCTCTGATGGAGTCTGGTGGGACAGCAGATCAAGGCCCTGCTTTTTCAATTTTCCCTTTGATTTATGTCTGAATATAAATCAGCCAACTACAACATGAAGACAGTTTCCTCTGAAACCACCTTCCAAAATCCCACAGTAGAGAGATCAGGGAGTTGGTCAGATAAAACAAAGTTCAATTTCTTGATAGCTGATCTGATTTTGATCTAACTTCTCTCATGAGCTGGGGAACATACATACATACATTGCCATGTATGTTTGACTGTTGAAGAGCTGGTTTTGATAAATGTACCTGTGGACTGACAAACACCAAGCATGGTCCTACTCCTCACACCTTTTCGTAGGATGGAGTCAGAGCAGTGTCCTCAAGCAAGGGCAGTGTCTGCTTCCTAGGAAAAAGGATGAAACACAGGGAGAGCATCTTCTGCTACATTCTGTTTCCCTTACTCAAAGCCCAGACCTCAGATCCCGTCCCAGTGCCAGCTATGGACCAGGTCCTAGTTTGTAAGGCTGTTTGAATCAGTCATGAAGTTGTAATTGTGACAGGTTAATTGTAATTTATCAGTAAGCAAAAGATCAGCTGTTAATATGAATAGCTGAAAGTTAATACGTAGTTAGAATGAGTAACTTTTAGTTGTTATATTAAAAAGTTATATTTTTGACTCATATTTCTAAAGGGCCTTACTATTTGAAGCACCTGCATAGAAAGATAATAATTATCCATGAAAGGAGAAATGTTCAGTATCAGTATCAGCCAGAAACATTTTATGGATAATAGGTTTCTTAAAATGTCTCTATCTGGGTTCTGAAGTGGTTGTGATTTACAGCTGTCACCCAGGTGGTGTAAAGCATCCTACAAGAGAGAAATACTGCCTGTGACACATCTGAAAGAACATTTTGCAAAACGTATAGGGAGAAAAATGTGACTTGTAATTCCTCATTTCACACATCTTTGCACAGCAGAGATATAAATTCAAGCTCCTCTGAAAAGTGGAAATATATCTGGAGGCCTCCTCCTAGTTCCCTTTTCTAACTTAGAAACAAAACAAAACAAAACATTTTGCAATTTACTATCCCTGGGCATTGTTACTCAAAAGAAATCCACTTTAAAATACCTGAGCCAGAGTGATGTAAATAAAGGCTGTTTCCCCCTCTGTCTGTATCACTACCTTTCCCTTCTTTACAAGCAACAACATTCACCTCATTCCTTGTTGAAGAACAGTGTATCAATGAAACTGCCTCTGATTTCTATTAAGATTTTTCCCTAACCCAAATCTTTCAGTAGAGGAGTACTGCAAACAAACAAACAAACAAACAAAACCCTAAATCCACATAAAAATCTGTTGCACTTCTTCTTTAATAGGGGGAGGGGGTGTGTGAATCTTGAATCTAGAAAACGACTGTTCTAAAGCTAATAATTTGCCTTATTTTCTCCTTACATGCTTATGCTTTCTGATGGCATGCTGCTTTGGCCTCAGTGTTTATTACTGAAGATATGAGCCATCAGAACCACATGCAAAAGCTATCTGTGCAGACTTCAGTCTAAAGGGACCTTTTGAGAAGGTATCTTCTTTATTTTTAACAACGACACGTTTCCAGCAGTCTGTCACCAGCTTTAATATTATCTTGTACTGCAGGATTTTACTAGTTCGCATCTCTGGCTTGTCAGTAGTTTTTTTCTGGAGATATGCCTTTCATCAGTAAACCAGCACAGCTACTCATTTGTTATCAGAGCTTGTTCTCACCAGGATGAAAAAAAAATGGAGGGAGGAGCTGATTGACAAGGAGATGCATTGCTCCTGCCATAAGGATGGCATTAAACTGCAGAGAATGAAATCATATATGCACTACTGTGCAAATTGTATGTGTATATATACTCTTCTGAGAAGAAAAAGACACTCCCTTCACCTGAAAAGACAGTGCTCATCCTAAAATTTGTTTGAACTATGTGCTAGCCTCTCACTAACTGCCTAATGAGGCAGGTAGCATGTTTTAAATAATATTTTTTTTAATGTACAGCACAAGTCTATTGCTAATCATCCTCAAAATATTTACCAAAATTGCTAATGCTATTTTTTTCTCAGATCTTCTATTTCATATTTCATTTGATTTCTGACCACAGATGTATTACCAAATGCAGGGAAAAAAACATTTTAGTAGTGATCACTTTCCTGCTGCGTATATACATCCAAATATTTATGAAATTTGGTATGCTAAAATGTGTTTTTCATGTTGGTAGAGGAATACACCTCCCTACATTAGCCTAGATTGTCTGCATAGAAGTACAGAAAGCAAAGCTTATTGCCAATAATACTACTTTGATGCTGAAGATACTTCCCTACATCACCATAGGCATAATGAAATACATGACTTTGGTACTACAGCTGGGTAAGAGAGAAGCCTGGAATTCAGGGTCCCTGATATCTTTTTCAGAAAAGAGGAATTTACTGTAAGAGAAATGTTCTGCATTGCATTCAAAAAGTATATTCATTTGCAAGAGCCTTTCCTGACCAGCAAAGCTAAAGAATGCATAATGAAATGAAGCACTATAAGCGTACAACTGCTCTATTACATCAAATTGTTTGGGCTGAAATGGCTCATTTTACTGCTAAATCTGGAGGATTCTGTGCTGAACTAATGACAAGCATTTGTGTTAGATAAAGATCTTCAGTGTATCTGCTGAAATGCGAAGCTAATTGTGTTAGGAATAAGCACATTACTGAGTCATTTTTTAAGATTTTTGCCTATTTGATGTACTGCTGAAATTCTTAAGGACGCAGCTAGAGACCAGTCAGGAGCAGCTGTAGAAACAACTAGAGTAAAGGCTGTGTGGAGCAGTACCCATATCTGCCCTTCAGCCCACTGTCTGCTTGCCTCTTAGCCTCTTTCCCTGTTTCATTGACACAAGACTCCCCAGAAAATCCTGGGGCATGCTGCTCGTGGCCGTAATGCTGTTTTACCATGATGACAGTTCACAGAATCACAGAATCACAGAATATTGGGTATTGGAAGGGACCTTTGAAGATCATCTAGTCCAATCTGCCTGCTGGAGCAGGAACACCTAAATCATGTCACACAGTTCCTGCTTCAATCTGTTTATTTGGTTTCGGAGCTGTGCAGAGCATGGTTTGCCCTGTGATGTTGCACAGAGCACCATGCCACTGGGCTCCTGCCTTGGTTGTTCTGTGGTAAAACCACCACAGACCTCTCTGTGAGAAGAAGTAAAATCACTGAATTATCAATTAACTTCCCTGCCTAACTTTCTTCTTTTCATTTCATCCAGTTTATTTGCTATAAGTACTTTATAGATTTTTGCTTGCTGAAGGACATTCCTTTATGATATTAAAAGCCCTACTAGATAGACATACAAAAAAAAAAAAAAAAAGAAAAAAAAAAAAGAAAAAAAAAAGTAAAATCCATCCTCCATCTCGAGTCAGTGGAACATGGCGGAAAGAAGGCCCAAATAGCATCAGTGTAAGTTGGTACAGCAGTTTGTGTTGCCTGTGCAGATATGATCTCTGATCTTCAACAGTATCTGTTAGACTGGACATAACAACAGACTTCATTAGCCCCACTGTAACTTATTCTCAAGTTAGGTAGTTTGTAGATATCCCAAAAATAGTTTTCCTGTTGATTTCAGTGGTTTTAAGGATTCAATGAGATTAGGAAAATAAAGCACATAGTTAATGTGTTTAATTGTGCTACTGAATTGGAAATAAGAAGCATCAACTCACTGAGGAGAGATTCCCATTGCTAGCTTTTTTTTCTCCATGCATCATCAAATCAGGATCATTACTGGAAGTGATTCAATGACTTCCACAGCTCTCACAGTGAGAGATCTCACCATTCACTGTAAAGTATCATTAACACAAAAGTGCAGATAAAACAATGCCTATTAAGTGTCCACTGCAGATTTTCCTTTATGTCTATCTTACTTTGGCTGAAACCTGTTTCCACTTAATTTTCCTTAGGAAGGAAGATTTCATTCTGTTTTGTGAGCTTACAATAAAATAATGAATTCTGCACCATGAACTATCTCCACTTTATTTTCAGATTCATGTTCCCCTAGAGAAGTTACTGGACATCTGAGCTCATCTGGTGATCATTCTCTTCCTACCCCTAAGATTATCCTCACATTACCTTAATTTCAGCTGTGTGTCAGAGAGCTCTTCTTGGTTAGAAAGAAGTCAATTAATCTTTTAAGGGGTTCCAACATTATATTTTATTATGCTTTTTTGAAGTATTTTTCCCTGAGTTTTTTTTTTTTCCAGATTCAGAAGCATTCTGAGCATGAGTTTTTAGGGGCAGAAGGGTAGAATTCATTCAATTGTTCAGTATTGCATTGTCAAAAGAAGATGTGCATGTTTCCATGTGAATCTGAGGTATGTTCATAATGCAGAAGTATCTAAGCTAGCTTTAAACAGGGAGTTGATGATAGGTCTGTGTTGGTATGATGCTCCCTCTGGTCTAATTTATTCCGGTTTTCCAGACCTAGAGGCATTAGTATTTTCAATGCTTCTGTTAGGTCCTTCAAAGCTAGTTTTGTGCACTTCCCAGTTTGTGCCTGTTGGGGCTGTCATAAAAACATCCAGGTTGGCAGGGACCTCTGGAAATTTTACAGTCAAACCACCCGCTGAAAGCAGTGCCTTAGGCCAGGTTATCCAGAATCCCATCAAACCAAGCATTAACTATTTCCCGCAAGGGAGATTCCACCACTTCTGATGTTTCAGTGTTTGTCTTGAACCAGGGAGACCAAACCTGGACACAGTATCCCAGGCGTAGCCAGGCAGGTGCTAATTGGAGTGGAATAATCACACTCTTGACTGCTAGCTGTACTCTTGTTGATGCAGCACAACAAGATTTCCCCTCATAGGTGAGGGCACACTGCTGGCACACGTGCAGGTTCCCATCCACCAGGACGCTCCAGGTTGCACCCTAGTCAGTCAAACACCCTGCTTTCCCAAAACTGCTACATGGGACTAGTGTGTCCCAGGTGTGGGATTTAACATTTATCGTTGTTAACCCTCATGCTGTTCTTGTTGGCCCAACCTTCCAGCCTGTCACAATCTCTCTGCTTGGTGTTCCTTTCTTTCAGCATCTTTCAGCTTCCAATTTGGTGTCATCTTCAATCTTGCTGAGGATGCACTCAGACCTGTCAATCCTGAGTTTTTATAAAGCTATTGAATATTTTCAGAACTGACCCCTAAGGAACTCCATTTGTGACTGGCTCTTGGTTAACCTCCAGCCATTAACCACCAAACTTTCCGCTTGGCAGTTTAGCCAGTTCTCTACCTAACTCATGGTCAGTCTGCCCAGTTCATATATTGCCAGCCTGACAACTGGATACTGAGGATGAGCAGGTCAAAGATCTTGCTAAATTCAAAGTAGGTGATGTCCACGGATCTCTCCTCAGCTACTTAGCAAATTGATTCATTGTGGAAGGCATCATTATAATGGCAACTAAAGACAATGCTCTTTGTAGGTTGGTAGATACTTTTCTCCTAAAGAAACAATTTTTACACCAATTTGTTCATCATTTGATAGCCATTGACCTCAAAATTTACTTCAAACAGTGCTACTTACTGCTAATATTTTCTTATATCCTCAAGAACATAACAGAACAGAATTCCAACTATTTTGTCTGGTTAGTGGCATTTTCACTTATAAAAGTGCCTTTTTCACTTACAAAATGGCAAGAAAAATCTTCTCAGACTCTAGATGTTTCTGACAACATACTGGAAAGGCTGGTAACTTTACATACCAAAATGGAGTGCAGTCCTATATTACACAATCATGCAACAAAGCAAGGTAAAATAGCCATCACGCATGCTATTGCCTACAGCATCACTTTTGAACCATGTGTGTTTTAGCAGCAGTTCTCCTAGAAAGATGTATCTGTGCTTGGCTCACAACCTGAAGAGCAGCAGAGACATATTTTTGGGGCCAAACATATGCAGCATATTCAAAGGGGTGATGCCTTTCTGTGTGTTTTAAGAACACCAGGGAGATTTAAGCTCTTATGTAGTGAGAAGCTCCTGGACAGAAGCAAGTTATTGAGGTGTTATGTGGTGCCTTCAAAGTTTACAGCCTAGTTTTACCTACTGTAGGTTGTTTGCATACTTCAGCTGATAATGTTGGCACAAAGATGAGAATTGCAAAAATACAGTTCAAAGGTGAAAAAACAAACTTGCTACTCCATATCTTCTTATCAGGAAGGGGCATAGAGCTGTGGGTTGACAATAAGGTGAGAAAAAAAAACTGCTATTGCTTTTTATCTAGAGAAGTAAAAACAACCTACTTTATATACGGTCACCCAGAAAAGTTCCAAAGTCCAAACAGAAACTATCTGAATAATATATGCGTACACCTGTGTACATCTGGTGACACAGGTCATTTTTACTGGTGTACCTTCCAATTACATTTCTCTACCCTCCAGCCACAGCCTTGTCTGATTTATCCATGTCACCTCAGTTCATGCTTTTCTTTTCCCTGATCACTGGGAAGGGCACTCAGTTGCTTTTCCTAGCTAACAAGAGAAAGATCTTTAACATCAATAACATGAAAAAAAAAACCCTGTCATCCATGATGCCTTTGTTGCTCTCCTAATAGCCTCTTGTACACAATGAGCAACAGGAAGGCAGTGATGTAAAAAACAGTATCGGAGCAGATAACCAGTGGCTAAATCAGCCACCCAAAGCCTGTCAAGAAGTGGACGGTTTAGCGTCCACTAAATCACTCACCAGCCATTTTTGCTGAGTTATGTGTCTGAAATCATCAGGGAAGGTGTCCAACAGCACCACAGTGGTGCCAGATCTGCCAGCCCCCTAATTGTCAGGGGGCATTGGGACTCTCAGCAGCTGAGGTGATTTTGTAAATTTGACTCTTCATGAAAGATTATCAAAGCCTGTGAGAGAGCTAATAAAAGCAAAAATTTCCTTCTTGTTCTTTGCTTAAAGATTGACCACCCAAACCGGTAGTATTAGTCTTGTATTTCTGGCTTACATTTTCTTTTAATAAAATAATTTTGGGGAAGGATTTTTGAAGTGCAGATGCTATTTTAAAAGGACCGTGGATGCACTTCCTTCACCTCTGACTCTCATAATGCACTTTTAACTGCCTTTTACTTTGCTTCCAAAAATTGCACAAAATCTGATGTTCACAACTGCTGCAGTGAAGTAAAAACCTGAGCACTTTTAACTTCAATCTTACAACTTTTCTCCCAGCTTAAAGTGTTAAGCTTACCTCCCGAAGCTTACCTCACAAAGAACCATTAAAGTTCACCCAAATCTGCAGCCTTTTCATCTGAGTTTAATAACATTTCCATCCTCCTCTCTAAGGTGAAGGGAAAAAAATCCTCTGTTCTGCATATCTGCCTCCAATACCTCTGCTGAGTACCTTTGCAGCACTTACCTGTGGACTCTCCGTGAGGACAGCAGGAGACTTGTGTCACTCTGCACAACTCACTGACTTTGCAAAGAAGTGCTGTTAAGGAACTGCAACTGCAACCAAGCTCTTTCTGCTTCCTGAAATATCACCCACTGCCCTTAAACCACGAACAGCTGACAAATGTGCTCGGACCAATTCTGATCTTCTTATGTCTAGTTGAGTTGATGTGTTTGGTTTGGTTGTTGGTTGTTTGATATATATATATTTTTTAATTCTTGTTCTATTCAATACATATTAAATATGTCTACTTATTGCAAAATATATCTGCTTGTAAGCAGTTTCAATTGCAGGAAATAGAGATGAGTACCTGCTCTGTATGTATATAGTAGTGTATTACACTACAATCTTTTTATAAATGAAAAGTATCAGCTCAGTCTCTTTATAAATGACGAGAATAAGGTATGCAAGGAGAAGGAAGTTTTGACAGGGATTTGCTTTTATCATGATCCTCTTCATTATACACTGTTGGCTGTATCCTAATTTGTATTCAATGTATATATCTACAACCAGTAATCTGGCAGAGCAGCAGAGATACATACAAAGGTCCTAGAATTCCCTCACCCCCTTTAATTTCTAGACATTGTTCACCATCAGTATCGTGGCAGGATATCTGCAATACCTGACTATGCAGGAAGTAGCAGGACAAACTCATTTCTCTTCAAAAACTTGAAGAAATGTTCCCAGGAGTTTCAGTATGAATAATAGAAGTGTTCAGAGTAAAGGTGTTTACTTTCTTCCAAATTAAGGGAACTTGGGGACATTTAAATCCAAAAGCTCATTAAATGTTCTGTTTTATCCCTTTGTCAAGATTCTCCAAGATAAAAAGCAATAGTGTGGGAAAATATAATTCAATCCCTAGCAATGTCTAACTGCTCTTTTTAGTGCTTAATAGGGAAACTATTGCTGCAGTTACTGTTTGAGCTTATGAAATATTCTTGTAAGATTTTAGTGATCTGCAGTTTAAAACTTAAAACCAGTTCAATTTAAAAAGAATTTAGTAATACTTTTCATAAAATAAAAAGTACAGAAAAATGTGCAATACCCTACTAGTCCTATATTATATGTTGTGAAGGTAAGGTGTAAAAGAGCTTGGATGATTTCTTCAGAGTCACATAGCAAGTCTGCTACTGAATCAGGATTAGACTACATATCTTCTAAAGCTGTGTCTTGTGCTTTAACCTGTAGGGGGTATTTTCCCTTCAGTAACAATCAGGAAGGAGGGTTTACAGAGCCAAACTTGTCACATTAACTTGTGAAATGCAGTACCTCCCTATTACTTCAAGCCAAAAACAGTTGCAAGTTCTTAAGGAGCTGCTCATATACAGCATTAAATAGACCCGAGACTTTAACACTTAGATGAGTAAAGTTTGCGTTGTCCCCAGGAATGTAGGCTTTCTCCACGACCCTTAAAGACTGATCTAATTGCAGAGTACTAGGGTAGTAGAGGATATGGGCTTCTGGAGGTCACCTGTTTTGACTCATCACTCAAAGCAGGACAAGCTCATTTCAGGTTGCTCAGAGCCCAGTCCAATGGTTTCAATATCTCCAAGGATGCAGAACCTACCACCTATGGGCACTTGTTCCAAGATTTTACTTTCCTTATGGTGATTTTTTTTTTTCCTATCATGTAATTGGAATTTCCCATGCTGCAACTTATATCCATTGCCTCTTGTCCTGTCACTATGTAAGTCTGGGAAGCATCTGGCTCCATCTTTGTCTGCTGCCTCTCATGGGGTAGTTGGAGACAGTGATAAAACCTGTCTGTGTTCTTGGTAATGCAACCCAAAATGTGGTTAGCCTTATTGGCTGCCAGGGCTCATGTTCAGCTTCTTGCACAAGGTACATCCTGATTCCTTTCTGCAAATCTTGCTTGCTAGACTGGCAGTGCCCAGCCCTTACTATCTCATGGGTTTATTCAGTACCAGGTGCAGGGATTTGCATTTGACTTTGCCGTCCCTCATAAGGTTTCTGTCAGCCTATTTTTCCAGCCTGTCCAAGTCCCCTTTAATGCCTTTGAGCCTTGCCCTTGAGTGTACTAGGCACCCATCTTAATTTGGCATCCCTCCAGCTGTGTCATTAATGCAGATGTTAGATAGTGTTGACCTCAATATGATCTGAGAAGTTCTGCTAGTTGTACATTGTCCTCAGTCAGTCTTTCCTGACTGTTCTCTGTCCCCTCATCTATTTCTGAGCATATTTGCTCCATAAGCAATTGCCACAGTCTTCAAAAGATGATTGAGGTCACCCTTGTAGGAACACCTGGCAACCTTAGATGAACATCACATCCCATGGATTGGACCCTGTAGGACATATGATGTGAGCAGTCAATGGTGTCAGTGATCTTTGATGAATACACATTCATCAAAGTGGGTGTCAGGCATGGAACCTCACTGCCCTGCCCACTGTTTGCATCACAAGGGCTGGAAACCCTGCTGTGGCATCTCCTGGAGGCTGCAGGCACAGATATGTCCATGCTTCTGCCATCGTAAAACATCACTCAGGTGGGCACTGAAAAATACAGCATTAAGCGAACAGCTGCTGCTCGTCTGCTTTATTGTGGAAGTAATTTGTCCTAGGGGCTTGACCATGTCCATCAATAAATCACACCAGAAAGCTGAAAGACTTCAACTACATCCTTAATCTTTATAAGGGAAAACTGCGTTATTCATACTACTATTTCCAGAGAAAAACAATGGGACTATTTCTTACTAACTACAGAATCATAAAGAGAGAGAAAAAAGTTGAAGCAAATATGTAACTAATACAGCATTTAACTTTCATGGCTTTTCTATTATCTTTATTTGCTGTCCAGTGCTTTTCCCCTGTGTGCAAATAGAGTATTATAACATAGCAGGGTGGAGGAGTAAGGATGGATTAAAGCATAAGTTTGGAGCAAAATGGAACAGGAAAAGTCTAATGTATTGTGAGGAAATGTTTGATGTACTGTAAAGGGGAAAATACTACCAATGGTGAAGTGCTCCTGTGTTGAAGCACAGCAAAGGCTTGAGCCAGCTAGTTTTCATCCAAGTGGTGTTCCTACTCTGAGTGGTACAACATCTGTATGAGTACTACAGTTGCATCTAATGAAAATAGGTGTTGCAAACATATATCCTGCGTGTGTTGCTGAGAACAGATCACTGGGCATCTCCTCATTGCCTCTGAGTGCCATTGTAAGCAGTGAAGAGCCTTTGAGAGGCTCAGCTGGTAAACAGAAATTGCCCATTGTGACTTCTTGATTACAAGTGAGTAAGCAACCCAGTTTGGTCTAGACTGGGGAAGGCTGCAAGGAGACTGAAGAGTTTTAATAATAAATATCAAGGTGTGGTCCCAACTTTCAAGGAGATGTCCTCAGTAGCAAGACTTCTCTGCATGTTCATAGGCCTCACCACAAGTTTACTGAATGTAAATATGGCAGATGTTTGTTGTTTGCAATAAGCTTTTACTACTGTCTCAATTTTTTTTCCCTGCAAATCAGAGGTTATTGATACAATGATAACTATTAAAGTCTCTGACTCATGTACAAACTCTTTGAACACTGAACAGATTACTGTACTTCTTCAGAAAAGCTGAAGAATTGCCTTCTTAGAGGAAAATGTGAATAATATCTGCTACAATAGTGCACAGTTGATTGTAGATGACCTTTAACAGCTAGAAGAGGCATGGATTTGTTTTACCAATATTTCTTGTATCTTCCATCTTAACAACAACACAGAAGAGCAGAAGAGGCAGTGGACAAGAGCTGCTGCTGAAGCCTTGAGTTATCCTCCTTGATGAATCCTCTGGAGATTATTTTTCCTATGGTGAGGGATGACATGCTTTTTGCTGCAATGTCTGAAGAACAATGTTAGTTCCTTTTGCTGCGCACTATCGTGCAGAGAATAAAATAGAAAGCTTTGCTTCTGCTGTTGTGGTGGCTGTGTTTGGGAATAGATTTGCCTATGAGCAGATAGAACCAGTTCTGAGGCAACAACAAACTATCTTCTGATGCTTGGGCTCTCCAGTGCAGCTTATCAGTGAAACGTAGTCATGTTCTTTGGTCAGTGAGGAGAAGGAAGCAACTTAGACATGCAAAAGAAAGATTAGATAGTAGAACCACTGAAAACACTCAGAGCAAAAGATATGTCATGAAATTTTGCATGTCAGCTGGTTGGCTGTGAAAGTGAGTGACTCGCTTTTCTAAATCAAACTGGAAATGCCAGGAACTGAAAAGCTTTCTGTGGTGGAGTTAACTTTTTCTAGTATCCTCTCCTGGAACAAGCACAGAAGTCTTTGGCTGCTGGGAGGGTGGATCGCTCTCAGGATCAAATCTTAAGCAATAGGCCATGCCTCTGTGAACTGTCTGAGGTGAAGAGCTAATCTGAAGAACACATAAAAATATCCTTATTTTTTTTCCCAGTTCAGTTTCTGGCATGTAGTTGTCATGGTTTCCAAATCTAGCTTAAGAAAAAAAAAGTACTATAGGAAAATCAAGTTTCTCCAGCCACATGGAAGGGAAAACAAGGTACTTTAAGCACTGTGTCTACTAGAAACAGCATGCAGCCATCCAATATCTGAGCATTTCTGGCATACTTGGGAATAACAGAGGATTTATTTATTTTTTTAATTACCATTGAATAAACAAGGAAATTGCATTTTGAAAACTCATGAGGGATGCAGAGCAGTGATGAAGTCAGATTTAGGGTTTCTTACCCATACACAAGCAAAAAATCTCTGGATAAACAAGATATAAATGACCATTCAGCTGCTGTAATAGGACAGACATCTGTGCCACAAAACAGTCAAAAATCTTGCCTTCCTAAATGAGGATTTTGCATCTGGAGGCCGCAAGATTTACCTTCACCCAAGGAAGGGACAACTGTTTTGTACACGACTGCGAGCAGTAGCCCAGTACTGTCACAAGGTGAAGTACGTTGTCTGTACAGAGACAGTGATGTCCCAAAGAAAGGCAGCAGCCATAGCATATAAGGGAGAACAAAGCAGAAAAACAGAAATTAGAAGCAAAGAAATTAATTTGGAGATATGACACCACTGAGTCAGTGTGTCACCACTGAGTTAGTTTTGCACCCAGTACAAAATCAGGCACTCAGAAGTCAGGAAAGAGAGAAAACTGAGCAGAACAAAGCTCACTTTCTTTTTCTAGGTTGTTCAGAGCTGCACTCCTCCACTTGAGAGACAGCGCTTTTAATTAGCTAGGTGGATAGAGAAGTGGGGAGGGCTGGCAACTCCACAAGCTGCTGGAGTCAACCAGATCTGTATGGGATGCACAGCCTAAAGACCATGTCTCCCTTAGTTGCCTCTGTCACATTGGTTCGGTGACATTTCTTTTAGATCTGATGAATGGAAAGTTCAGGCTGACACTTTTTATTGAGCCACTTTAAGTCAACCTGAACATGCTTTGCTTTAGCTATAGTAGCTAAAACTGAAATCCTTACAGACATTGATCAGGGACTGGCCTTTGGTGTGAGAGCCCCATAAAACTGCCTGAACTTTGCACATTGCTGAGAGACAATTGCTGCCTGTCAGACCTCACAGACTGATCTGGTAATTACCTAGGGCCCTTGTCTCACCTTCTGCACCATTATTGCTTTGGTCAGTGACCCCTTCTACTACCCTGCCTATGGGGAAAGAGTCTTAAGGCTTCACTTACACTGCCTCTGTAAACACATGGCTTCTTCCAGGAAGGCTGAAGCAGTTCCTATCTTTAGGTCTTCTCAGAACTGGAAGCAAAGCTGAAAGTATTTAATCTTACACAGCAATTATTTTTCTCTCCCTGTCCTTTTACATGCATGTATTCTTGCACACATGCATGTGCATACGTGCACACACAAACACACAGATGTCTTGTTTTAGACAGACTTGCTTCATAATCCATAGCTTAACATGGTTGAATACAGAATTTATATATCTGAACTAAAAATAAAAAGAGAGAGAAAACTTAATGCAGTGTTGATTATCATAATAGCCAGCTTTCTAGTTCCCATTTTGCAGTCATGGCAGTGAACTTCCAGAGAAGACTTAATGCAGTGCACCGTCCTGTCCCTAGAGGCTGACAGGGAGAACATCTCTAAAATGGAAACAGGCACAAAAGCAGACTATGTGCTAGGTCTAAAATAACAACAGCAATAACAGCAAAATCATTCTTCTGGTTAAAATGAAACCAAGGAATTCACCTGGGGACTAGTGGAAATGATGCCAGCTCCAGCTGGTCAGGCATGGGCTGCAGCAATAATTCTGTTCAGGTTATTGAATCCCAAACATCAGCATGTAGCACTGCATCTTACTTGAGCATCTGTAGTTTCTCAGAGGCTCTGAAAAATGACAGCCTAGCTGGGCTACTCACCACACACCTCTGCAATAGCAGGAAGATTTGAGCCAGTACCTAGTCATGTGAACCACTCCAACCACAGGTGCATCACAGCTTTTGTCTATCACATGGCTTTTGTTGAAAGAGCTGAAAGTTTTGACTTTGCAGCCTTCTATTATAGAAGCATGTGGGTTATCTATAAACTCACTGAGGAGCCTGTTTACTTTGGTTAGAGTGTATGTGGTTAAAAGTTGTAAAAATCTCATTTGTAGGTAAGCAAGAACGCTGTGGATTTTTTTTTTTAATTTTTTTATTTTTTTTTTCCTACCAAGAGCCTGCTTGTAACCTATAACTGTATTAGAATAGCTTCAGCTTCATGACTGTGTCACTTCTAATCATTATCTTAATCTGTATCTGCATAACCTTGAAGACAACATCCTAGCTTTCTTGCTGTTCCCTGCCTGCTCAGTTAATCCTTCTAAGCTTCTGTCACTCAGATTTAATTTTTATACATTTTTCTTCTTTCTTTCTTTCTTTCTTTCTTTCTTTCTTTCTTTCTTTCTTTCTTTCTTTCTTTCTTTCTTTCTTTCTTTCTTTCTTTCTTTCTTTCTTTCTTTCTTTTCCTTGTTTCCTTGTTTGTTTCCTTGTTTCTCTTCCTTCCTTGTTTCCTTTTTTCCTAGTTTCCTTCCTTCCTTGTTTCTTTCTTTTCTTTTAACATATAGTCCATTTGTTCATCAAAGCATTTGACTGGTTATCACTGAAGTTTTGGCACACTGCATATTCTGGTTTATAAGAAATAGCCAAGAGGCAAAACAACACAGTTTTGGTCTTTGCTACATTACCACTGAACACTGATAGGTTTTTCTAGGCACTATCTGCCTCTATTTCCCCTTTTGAGGTAAGAAAGTCCAGAGAACATATTTGTTAGCTGGAGCTTGTAACAGAGTAGATTAATGATTTGATTGTCATAATATAAGGCCCAATTTTAAAAGTACATGATTAACTTTAAGCACTTGTATTCCCATTCAAGTCTGTCATTATTCCTTTGCTTAAGTGCTTTGTTGAAGTGGGTCCTGAATATGAAGCAGCCCTGTGCTATAAAATTAATTTCCTGAATGCCTCTCTTCCCCAGGAGTTTAGCTGCTTTGCTAGCAGAACCAACACAGGGAAATTATATACACCATGCACGAGAATTAATAGTGCTGTGTATATGACTGGTACCTGAGAGAATGACTATCAGGAGAAAGAGGTTTCAAAGCGAAACTGAAAATTAACAAGCCAAAACCAATGAGCTCTACATCTTGTTGGGGATCGTGTTGGGGGTCAGGGTTGGGTTGAGGAGACCTGCAATATCTGAGACCTTGCAACTCTGAGAGCAATATCCTGCATCATGGAGGCTGGGGACCAGGAGCTGCCAGATGTGTTATGACGGTGGGGCTGAGGGGGCCATGCGAGGAACAGCAGCCCCAGATCCCTCATAACTGGCCCCTCAGAGCTGTGCTCATGCAGCAGAAAGCCCACAGGAAGCCTGAACAGCCAGTGAGCAAGCAGTGACTGCTGTAGGGGGAAATGCCTTCTGTCGGGGACATCATGGAAATCAACCTACCTGCACCAGATCTATAGCTGCAAAAGCCAAAGCAGGGACCAGACATGTCCTCTCAGCTGTGGACCTCTGGGTCTTTAGTGCCATCAGGGCACAGATGGGCCACTCTGAATCCCACTGCGTAGCACTGACCTCATGGGAGGGAGCTCAGGCACCACTGAGTAAGGTCCCTCTAGTCACTGCAGGAAGCCTGAGGGGCCAGTGGCAGGCAGAGCCAGGGAAAGCCACAGAGCTAAAGTTCATCTTCACTCTTCTCTTGCCATGGTGGTTAAGCAAGATGTCCCCTCTCAGCTGGGAGCAAAATTGAGCCTGGAGAAATACTAAGGCAAGATACCAAGTAGTGTCTGTTAACTAAGAAATCATTATTTTATGCTAGATCAGTACCTGATGGCCGTAGGAAGTTTGATGGTGTAGATATAACTATAACCATGTGCTTTTAGAATTGGGCCTCGTATCATGAGAAAAGAAGATGAAAGGAAAGAAGAAAGGAAAGGAGGGGAAAAGAGGGGAGGGCAGGGCAGGGCAGGGTTCTTCATCTTTTACCTTCTGAAGGCTGAGAGTGCAGCCCTCTGACCCTAGCTTTTACTTCCGATGTCAGGTGTTTCATCCTCTCCTTATTTTGCTGCATTCTGTTTCTGGCTTGAGTGTAGCATCCACCTTTTGGGGGAATGTGTAAGTAAGACTTGATGACAGGATGGTGTGCAGGTGTACAAGAGATCTTTATTTGGTTTTTGTGTGTTTGTTTTTTGGTGAGCTCTTACCTGGTTTGTCTCTCCGCTTTCTTGGTCCATGGTGAATTTTGGTGAATTTTTGTCCAGGGACAATGCAAACATCTCTCAGGGCCCCTTGTCCCTCCACTCCTTCCCCTCTATTCCACAGTGCACTTACAAGGGAATACAAAGAACAAAATTCTAGAAAAATCTAAGGTTGTCTCTCTGTCTCAATGGCCAAATTGAAGAAAATGAAGGCACAGAAAGTGGTACAGATAGTGTTGTGTTTAGAGAGAGGATTTCATGGGGGATTTTGTCCTCCCTAGGAACAAAGTCTGAGTATCTGAATTAGTTGAGATTATCCTGCATTTTAGACACGGTATCTAAGTGCCTGGTATCTTTTGTGTGAATCTTCATTAATCTTTGTTCTCACATGTTCTAGGAAGTCAAAAAAAAAAAAAAAAAAAAAAAAAAAAAGGTGTATGCAAGTTTTCACACTAGTCATCTAGAGAACAGACTCACAGTGCCCAAGTACTTTTGCATTTCCTCTGGCAACCCCACTTGCATCCTTGCCTTTTGCATCTCACCCCATAGGCAGTGAGCAAGCTGAGGGATTTTGGTGCTGCACCCCGCAGGTTGTGTGGGCACATCACTGGGGCCATGCAGTCACCAGTCCAGCCCATAGACCCTCACATGTGGTCACAGCATTCAGATGGGCAGCTGTCCAAGGTCTGTCCCTCAGTTGGTACCTGACATCTTTGCTGCTTTGCAGAAGAAGAGCTCGATGCCTTTGCTGTATAAACAGACTGGCAGAGTTATGACTGCAAAACGCCTGCAAAAGTGTTTCGCAGGCATAACTGCAAAATGCAGTTTGCATAGTGTGCCTATGTGTGGACTATTTTGTCCTTTAAAGACTGTGCAGAATTTCAGCAAAGTTATTTTTCAGTTTTGAAGAAAAACACCAAAAACCATACCACGGCCTCACCCAATACTTTCAACCACTGAGCGGGAGCTCATCGTGCTTGTAGCGTCCCTCCAGGCACAGGCATACAGCCCTGTACCTGTGGGATCCTGCCTGCCAAAGCCCTGGATGGGGACTTCTCTTTCTGGCCAAGTCCCTCATATCCTATATGACGGCCTCAAGCCTATTTGTGCCCAAACACCCTGTCTAGAAAAGGAAAATGGTATAAATTCAGCAGTTACAGTGCTAAAATTAAAATTATCCTTAACTATCCTTATTATGGCTTAAATAAAAAAAGACAAAACAGGTTTTGTATTTGCCTTTTGCAGTTTCATAACAGGCATTGCTATAAAATATATTTTATCGCTTTGTTAGAGGAGCTTGGTATGAGGACTGTTTTTCTACAAGCTTGTCTCAAAATTTGAAAACAACAACAACAAAAGGTATTAAATATATGAGACAACCCACTGTGAGGTCTGTCAGACATGAAAAATTTGGAAGAGAAAATTATATGGTCCACCTGAGTATCTCATTCCAGCTCTGTAGGAGATGGGACATGACACAGTGTTTAGTGTGAAACAACAGATTTTTCTGTGCAAATGTTTTTGTAGGAGCATACTGTTTTCACATGTGACCTTATCTACAGAGACTAAAAAGTGCGAAGACAGATCTCGGCAAGATGGTTTCTCAATTTCATGTGGAAAACAAACAGCCCCCCAGTGAAAACAGATGTTTCAAGAGGTAAATGCTGTTTGAACAGATGTGCTCATTATTGTGTCTTCTAGAATAAGTGGGAAGCAAACAACTTTTAGAGTATTTAGCATAAGAAGATTACGAGGTGGACATTGTCTGGCATTACGTAGGCCTGAGCAGAAAGACATGTACTTCCCAGTCCACTAAATCAGGAAATTTAGTATTTTGATGCACCTACTAACTGGTGAAGTCAGGCAATTGAAAAGTGCTGAAAAAGATGAATGTGAAAAACTATTTGGGGGAGTTCATCAAAACCTTCCATTAGTCAAAAATGGGTTTAAATTGGTGTTACATAAAAAAGTTTGAAATTGTTACATAACAACAACAGCAAAACCCTCAGATGAGGGGAGAAAAGACAGCAAAAGTAGAAGAACATGAAGTTTGAATTTAGGTCTTAATGTTCTCACTCCTGCCTTGTGCATTTGTATGTAACCAGAATGGTCACCCAAGCCATGATCTTTCATCTGACACTGTAATTTTTTAGTTTTCAGACATCACCTGTGCCTCCAAGGACTGAGATGGGACAGAAGGATCTTGTGGGCTCCACTTCTGCAAAGCTCAGGAAAGAACTGGAGTGGCAGGTGGAGGAGGTAGGGCACTGCAGTTTGGAGGGGGCTCCTATGTGTCTGTGGTCAAGGAGATGCACAGTGTTATAGATCCTGCAGCTGGTTCATGGTGAACCTGTGTGTACATTTGTACTCCCGTGGTCTCACTGCAATTAGCAGAACTTTTCAAGCTGCTTAAAAATGGATTTCACCCTCCGCTTCCTGTGCTTCTGGGCAGAGAGGGAATATGCACACAATCACACATCAAAATGCTTACCAACAGCATCACAATAAAGGATAACTTGTAAGGTCAGGGCATGTTTACCTCAGCCCTCAGCTAATTGCAAAGAAGCAAGCACTCTGAAAAAAAAAAAAAAAAAAAAAAAAAAGTTTTATTTATGTGCTTTCCAAATGCTGTCAACTTCCTGACAACTAAAGGCAACAGAAAAATATGACCAAAATATATTTTAAGGTACTTGAAGACTTACTTGGAAAACAGTCTTCATCTTTCCAGTGTCATTAGACACTTATTGCTATCTTAATATTTCAGGCATCTTTCGAAAATGAAGTTATGTCCTTGATCAAAAGCATACCTAAAATGGCAGTTCTTGCAAAGACACGCCTTCAGACATTTTTTACATTTTGTTCTATTTTATTTCATAACTAGGCCTCACAGGGAAACTTTCTGTCAACTTGAACAGAAACTTGTAAGTCTGAAGAATCAAGAATGCTTGTATGAAGAAAATGGAGGGAAAAAACTACTTCCCACTGCATTGTTTCTCTTTCAAGCATGTTTTATTTTAATTTTCAGATTTCTGAATTCTATGAATATAAACTTCATAGGCATCAGCAGGTTCCTTGTTTTGAGGACATAAGACATTTGAAGGTAACTGGTTTAATAACAACATATCCTGCTATGCTATTAAAGCTTTGAGAAAATCTGTAATATGCAGACTTTACATTTTTACAGGATGCACAGAAATGTTCAAACCAAGACATCCTTATTTCCCAAGGGCTAATTAATTTACATGAGAGCATCTGTTCTGCAGAAGAAAGCAAGTGAAAGATACCCTGGTTAGCGATTAAGCCAGAAGTAACCTGTGGAATGCAGGACTCTTAACCAGGGATGGTGTTTGGTACATAATATGTTTTATCCATGGAAGGAAAAATCCAGTTCCTCTTCTAAAGTCTCTGCAGTTTAGACAGATGCAGAAGAATACTTGAGACCAGAGTTGCTGATATTGGTAAAAACTATCAAGAGGACTCTTTTTTTTTTTTTTTTTTTTCATTTGGCTGGCTATTCCATTAGTTTCTACATATATCTGCTGTAAGGAATCAGTTGTTGGCTGAATGCATGAATGCACACACGTTCATACTTCCTCTATCTTCCTTTGACTGTAAAACATCCACAAATAACTGGCACAGATACGATTTGATTCATCATTTTCTGAGAGGAATAAAACCAAATGTCATAGTTAACATTTAGAATGTGTGTGGACAGTTATTGAGACATGCAAATCTTACAGCATAGCTCGTGTTTTTTTTTTCCCATCTTGTCAAACCTGTGACTTCTTCCTCCACCTCACCCTGCCCAACCTCACCCCCTCCTAACCTTTTCTTGTGACAGGTATGTTTGCAGAAGCTGATGAAAAGGATAGAAGAAAAGGAAAGGGACATTATAAAGGTATCAAAATGCCCGTATATAGAAAGAAATATTCATGAAATATGAAGAAAGAGTGTGAGAGTCTACGTTAAGATTACTAACAGTTTGTTACAAGCTTAGACTCAGAGCAGTAAAGGTTGTGTTGCCTTAGGTAG
The DNA here is from genome assembly GCF_965140915.1 of Aythya marila. Lineage (NCBI taxonomy): Eukaryota > Metazoa > Chordata > Aves > Anseriformes > Anatidae > Aythya > Aythya marila. Next base: position 63,437,014 of record NC_139043.1, on the reverse strand, counting down.
GTCTGTGAGGCTTAACTTTGCCCAGACAGGCCCACCAAAGATTTTGTTGGCTGTCACTGGCATGGTAAAAATCCCCCATCATTGCTGTCACTGATGCTGGGATGGCATAAGACTTGGCTTTCAGATGAGTCAGAGTGACCTTGAGTTTGTGACTTACTCTTTGTGGTTGCTTCTGAAGCTGCCCAAAGTGCATCATATATTATTTGCTCCTGTCGCATGCTTTTATCCATGAAGGTATGGGCATGGGTATGGTGGTATGGGGTACACCTTTCTTTCACAAATACCAGTGTAGTTGACCATTTTTCACCTGTGCATTTTCCTAACCTCTTATTCTGTGGGCATAATAATGACCCTATGCCAACGGACTTTCTTCTCCTGTTTTACCACAGGAGCATAAGTTAACTCTTGGGTAGCTAATACTTTGGTTGGTCCTTCCAGTGGAAAGGGCTTCAGATTTCTGAACATGCTGCTGGGATTTGAATTAGCTTCTTGGAAACAAAATCCTCTATATTCCATCAATCATCATAAGACCTTGAAAAAGCACTATGGTAAACAACATAGACTGTTTTGACTTTCAGATTGCATTTCCTACCTCTCTGCTTTGACTGGTTGATACTTTCTTTTTGTTCAGTATGAATAAAGATTATTTTTTCCCAGCAAAACAATTAAGTGCAAGCACTTGTAATAACAAAGTCTCCAGCAAAGTTTTGAAATAGTGCATATAAACCAAGCTGATTTGGTTTATGAGTCAGCAGAGCCATGGGATCACAGCGTAATTCAGGTGGGAAGGGAACACAGGGAGGGTCTCTAATCCAACCTCCTGCTCAAAGCTCAATCCAATGTGTTTAGGGCTGTATCCAGATGGGTCTGCAAAACCTCCAAGGACAGAGCCAGCACAACCTCCAAGGCACCTGGACAACTGCCTTGGAGGTTTCCCCTGAACTCACTCCAGTTCATTGGTATCCATCATGTATTGGGGGTAATGCAATACCTGCACATGGTCTAAAGAACACTAAATAAGAGTGGATAATCCCTCCCTTCGACCTACAGGCTGTGCTCCCATCCATAGAGACCAGATGCTGCTGGCCTCTGTTGCTGCCAGGGCACACTGGTAGCTCACATTCAGCTCCCTGCTGACCATCCTTAGTCTTTTCCTGCGCTGACCACCTCCTGAGGATGCTTTCATGCTCAGGACATTCTGCATCCCACCGGCTACTGAGCCCACCACCCATGTGTTTGCATTAGTTTCTACTGATATTGATTAAAAATCATCCCAGAGCTTGCTCCTGTGTAGATCCTCCGGGGCCTGCTAAAATAGTCATGATCCCCCAAAGTCCTTGTCCCAGCATGGACACCAGCTTCGGCTTCTGTCTTTCATCCCATTGCCTATTTTTACCAAAAATAATTTAATTCCTATGAGATTTCTCTTCATTGCTGATATCAGCCATAACTTCTGAAGCTAGAAAGACTGTCAAACACACAGTGTGATCACATAATCCCCACTTCTGATAAATGTTTGATGGATAGAAAGTGCTTGTTTGTAGCTTTTTAATACAGTCTATTTACCTTAAAATTTTAACCAATGCTACTGTTTTAATATTAATGCTTTTCCCCTAACATGTTATATTTGATTTTGTTGATTTTTAGGAAAAAAGGGAAATATTGGAAGAAAGAGAACTAGTCATACAACAGGACAACATCTTAAAGGTATGATATCCTATTACATGTCACAGTACATTTTCTTTCTTTGTTTAGACCAGTACCATTCAGTGCTAGCCTTTTGCAAATTTAATTACAAAGCTGTCAAACAACAAAGCAATAGAATGAAATACAGTGCAAGTAAGAATGCAGGGAGTTAGTCTCTTGTTAGTTTCAGGAACAACAAAAAAATAATGCAACATTGAGAAATTTTAGTTTAGAAATTTTGCAGACAGTAGCCAGCAAACCAGAAACTATGCATTTAAAATGATTAAGCTTGTATTGTAGAGAATTTAAGTCATCAAGAAAGTTACTGTAATCCAAACTAATACTGGGAGGGCAGATTCCTGTAGATTTCTATCAGAGACAGTTTGGGAGAGGAGAATAAGGTATTTCCAACGACAGCACAGATGCAGATCACATGCTAATAAGCTCTGACTTGACTTTTAATTCACACTAGACTGATGGACTAATATTTAGAATATTTGCTTTTCTTTTGAACTTTTAAGGACATGCAGATAAAAATAAGCCACTTAGAAGAGCAGCTCAAGAACTCTGAACTAATTGGGTTGTAAGTATTAGCAATGCCTTCTATTTTACTTGAGAGTATCCAGAATATTTCCACATCAGCCATACCTGAAACATATGTTATTGATTATAAGTTAATACAGTTTATGCAGTATCAAACAAGCTCCTCAAATTTATGTAGACTAGCTTATTTTCTGTTACCTAACCATTGAACCACAAAAATGCGAATTAAATTTAGATGTGGAAAGCCTCATCACACTCTTAGCAGATTCCAGGAGCAGCTTATCTTTTCCTCAGAATAGACAAATTGCAGGGCAGATCCTGGATATTTATTTCAATTCTCTTTCTGTACCAGGTTCATATTATTACTTTGCAGAATAAAGAGCAAAAACAACAGCTTGAACAGCAGCAGTAAAGGCTGCAGCTACATAGTTATTTTCAGAGAGTTAGTTTCAGAGTAACAGCTCTCTTTTCTTAGTCAGAGTTCAAGTGTCATTAAAATCATGTCCTGCCACACTACTGGGCTGTAGTTGCCTGTATGTAGTGAAATATATAAAATCTCTGAATTTCAAAACACCACATCCTCACAGCATGATATAGATACAGAGACCAGCCCATGTGCGTTAAGCACTAGGTTTTTCACTCTCACTCTTCCCTTTCTCCACTGTTCTATGGTTCAGAAATCCTCTAAATTCAGTAAATGCGAAGGATTAAGTATTCCTCCTAGCAATCACTCCCTAATTATGCACAAAGTATGAAGTGCTGGCAGTAGGTATGAGCCGTTTAAAAACTCCTCTTTCAGTCATGTGAAGTGATTTGAGATTCAGCTTTGTTCTCTGTGTTCTGAAGAGTAATGGCATATGAACTGTAACTACAAAGGCTGAAAAATAATATAAGGTTTAAATTAACAAGATTTTTTGAGGTAATTTTGCAGCTCCTCTGCTGTTTACACTGTTAGAGCTGTCCCACACCTCATGGGACATTCAGATGCTCTAATTTTAATTGCTGTAGTGTCTCCATCAGACAAAGTTGGAGGACATCACAGAAGAAAATAACAGACCCTTCTTCCCACCTTGCTGCCATGATAGTGTACGTTTGATGGGAAGATTCCGGAAATACTAATGCTGCTCTCCTACAATGCAATAATCTAAAAACTGTTAGCTCAATGCCAATGTTATCCACTCTTACTACTGTGTGGGTTCTTTGGGACTGCAGAGTTTTGTTTGTTGTCCAAGACTGGATGAACCCACAAATTCAGTTTCTATAGAGTAATTCCTAAAAATTACTACAAAGTAAATGAGTTCCTAATCTAGAAGCTTATAAATACATGAGAAGGGACAATATCTCACCAAGAGAAGTTTGGGACTCTCCGTTAGTGATTGTATAAAATGCAGCAGAAGAATGTATAGCACAGCAGCCTTGAAATAATACTGAGAACAACTAAGTAGATGGTCACTACTTTATTTTTTTTCTGATTACAGAAAACTTTCAAAGCAATTGCAGAATCAAATAGAAGTCTTGGGAGCAGGAAGCAGGTAAAAGAGAAGGGATGAAAAAGAATACTCAAGATAAAAGGCATGTGGTTTGGTGGAGGGAGACATTTGAGCAGTCTGGCAATAAAAGCTGACAAGAAACAAAATCCTGATTTCAGCCTGTTAGCACAGTCAGCTGGTATCAACAGTTGGCCTAGAAATTCAGCATGTGCCTCTCCTTGTCTCTGCTGTTGCTCCTAAAGGATGACTCCAGCCTGGAAATCCTTACTGCTTCCCCTTTGCCTAAGGTGATGCTGGAGAGAAATGTTTTTTTGGAATTTGACTGCCCCCAGACGCCATGCTCTTGAGGTCTTTGCTTATGCCTAGACAAAGCAAAGTAGAGATGTCCAACATGAAGCATAGCAACACATACTTCAAGAAAAGAAGGAACAAAACAAGACCAACCTAGAGACATGAGATTTAAGATGGGGAGAAATGGGAGGAAAGGAGAATAAAACATTTCTTATAAAGTTCTCAAAGGAAATTCTTGGTTGTGCCATCAGTCTAGTCTTTACTCTTTATTTGTTGCTCCGCAATATTATTTTTAAAGAAATCACCTTTGTAATAAAAATCTGTAAGAAAGTCCTCTCCACAATCCAAGCATCTGTTAGGTTGCAGCTTTTACTCTTGCTGTAGTCTTCATTAATGAGCATGAATTTCACAGAGCTGTGTCAGGTGCAATTTCCATTGATGTTTCTTTTTGCTCTGCAGCCAACAAGAAGAGAAGGTGGACAACTGCACAAGCTCTCCCACTCAGAAGACATCCATGGTGAAAGAGGTTAGAGAAAAGAGCATTATACTCCTTACACCTGCTCTTGCAGGGCCTCCTCTATCTTTCTTTGTTCCAAGCTGGAAACCTTCTTGTTTCATAAGAAGAATTCATCTTTGAGGTTTTCGGCCCCAGTGGTTCCTCATGTCAGCCCCTGTGTCTTGGGCTCACTACTCCTCACTCAGTTTTGTTACTTTGTATCACACTTAGAATTCTTCAGTGTTTGTCCTAGAAATGAGAAAAATTCATTTAAAAGTGATTCATATTTCTTCTTTCCCTTTCTAGACACAGAAATCAATGACTGGCTACCTAAAAAATATATCTTCATGTCTTAGGTAGGTGAAATATTTTCATTGCTTGCACATTTGGTTAGTTACACGTACAGCACCAAGGTGTTGAGATTATTCTGATTAGTGCTGCAACATCATGGGAGAAATAGCACAAGCAGGGAAGAGAAATGTGCTGCAAGAGTAGTGCTGTTTATGTGTACAAGCTCAGTGGAACAACATTAAATACTGAAGTAACTGGAGTACAAACTCTGTTCTGGCACTTGGGTATGTTGAGCTATGAATCTGCTCACCTGCCAGCTCTGAAAATGCAGAACTTGCAGCTGGCAAACGTCTCCTTCCCTCAGCATGGGGAAAGGGAGGAAGGCCTAAAGTCTGGGCATGTGGTTCTCTCCTGGGTGCTCTGTTGTCAGCCCTCCATTAAACCACTTCTCTGCAGTATTTCCCCCATGAGACGGATCTTGAGAGCAGCTCCTCATGGGGGCCGTTCTCCTTTCACCTGCCTGGGCTAAAGTAATGTGGACTACCTAAGCACCAGGGCAAGTGATGCCACCTCTCTATTTTCTTAGTCTTGGCAGAAGGTGGTTTGAAGAAAAGGAGATATTTAAAGATAAAATCTTCAGTTAGTTATCTTGTTGTCACCACAGAACTACTGTTGAAGGTATTTATGTGTATTTCATTAAGGCCATTGGTGTTAGAGTCACCAAATATTGCTCATTTGCTTTGTCCCCTTACATCACTCCAGCACCCACAGAAGTATCTCCTGACATGCATTTGTCTCTCTGTAGTGGTTAAAAGGAAAACAACCTTCAATTTTCCTCTCTGTGGTAGGAAGTTTTAGGTTTGATCTTGTAGTAGTCGTCCAGAAAATGGATTGACTGTTGTTTCCCCTCCTGAGGATGGAGAAGTATTTTTACTGGTGCATGACCAAACACAATTGAAAAGTGCTTCTGGCTTGCTTTATCAGTGAGGCTTCATTTCCATTTAAATCTGTGCATTTTATTGTCAGGAAACTGTTAGTGCTAACACAGGGCATTCACCTGTGGAACTAATATTCCAAAAGGAACAGGTAGAAACACATAGGGTTTCTTTGAACAAAACAATGGAAAAGCTGTATTAACTGAGCATGGCTGGGCTCACAATGAATGATACACATTTCAAATATGACCTCAGGCAAATTTCTTCCTTCTAGGCTTCAGTTCCCCACCTGTAAAATGACAATAGTTTTATTTTTCTCCATTTTGTGTCCTCCTCATGTATTCACACCACAAAACCTTTGGTGGCAAGAGCTGTCTTACACAGTAAGTGTATTACACTTACTGTAAAGTATTACACACTTCTCACTGATGGACTATGTGGTAATATTGCCAGCACCAGGAAGGAAGAAGTCTGCTTTGATCAGGGCAAAGAGATACAAGATCAGATACTCCAATACTCCAATACTCCAATAGGCTTTAATTTTAATAGAGCTGTTTTGCAGTGTCTCTATTTTTTCCTCTGTGCACTTGTCTTCCTTGTTACAGGAACAGTTTGTGGTGGATTGGCAGGCTCTTGCTACATTCTGGCTGCTCTTTTATAGTACTGCTTTTATTTTACAAATACTTATCTGATTTTACCTGGATATGTTGTCTACTGAAGAACATCTCCCAGCAGTACTTCAAAACTTGTGCATGGCCACATTAACCCTAGAAAATTTTAAGGACTCCACACTGGGCTTTTGTATGGTTGCTGTGTTGCTTCTGTGAAGACACCACTTTACAATAAAGCTGTCACTAATGCTGAAACCACATGGTGATGTCTGTCTTTCCTGTGTGAACTGCATCAGCCCCTTAGAGGAAGAAACTAAATACCGTGTACCTCAGTAAGAAGGTGTGTGCTCAAATACATTCTGTTGTTTGCTGCTGGAGGTGGGTCTGAGATGCAAAAATTGCTTCAACTTTCACATTCTGATCCACCCCCCAAGTCCCCAAGTGTCCTGCCCCTATTAGCACAAGCATGAGAGATGGAAATCTGTAATTAAATCTAAATAGGATCTTCTGTTGATGCAAATTAAAATGACCCCATTTTAAGCAGAGCAGTGATAACTGATAGGAGCTGAAAATCTGTTCTAAAAATGCCACTTGCAGACAATTGACCTCCTTGCTGTCTAAAAACAGAAGACCTGCAAATGGCCACACTTGTCCACACAGAGCAATACCACTGCACAACCACAGCAAGCTGCTCATGAAGGATGTTAGGTTGCCACCCTTGCTAACAGTGTAGGGACTATCTACAGCAAGCTGTGGTGTACTTTGGAAGTCTCTGTTCTGCACAGACCATGTGTGTGACAGGACTTCAGATTTCAAATGCCCTTCATGGTTTCTGTGTGCTTCACCGAGTGGTCAGGCCATCCCCATCTACCACAGCATGCAGAAGGCTTTGATCAAGCTCTCACTGGTCCCACAGGACAGTTCTTTGTGCTTGCTTAAAGAAGACTTCCTTTTAGGCTTGGCTGCCTAAAGGCCTTCATGTCCAGATTTTCTACTCTCCAGAAAGCTAACGTTCACCATCCATCTTTGAATCAGTAGACTCTCTTTAATCACTGTGGAAAACATACTACATGGCAATGTCGTATGGAAGCACTGTAGGGCATGCAGATTGTTTGTCCTCATTACAAATTTTCTTGCCAAATATCTAAAAGGAGACCAGGATGGCTTTACATACAGAAGATGTTACTGCTTCTGGGTTTTAAAAGGCTGTCTGAGTACTCCAGCAAGTATCAACTGGTATCACTGTTTCCAAGTCTCTCTGATAATATTCTTCCCTGCGTCTTCCTACTTCACTGCTCCTTGGCTGCATGAGAGCTGTGGGACAGTCCTGTCTAGCTGTGGTTACTAAGTCATGCAACACTGAATTAGAGGTGTTGAAGATTAAAATATCTCAGAAAATGGTTTTAAATTCCTTTTTATGTTATCTCCTGGTTAGGAGGAACATGAAAATTCTTCCCTAGCAAGTCATTATCTTGCAGGGCTGTCTTGTCATATACCCAGTTGCTTTTCATGGGAAGTACCTGATGTGCAAAAGGAGCTGAAGCACCAAAAGCTGGGAAAGCAAATACATGTGAATGTTTATGATGGAGAGAAAGTGTGCTGAAAGCAAACCATGGCAGCAAAATGTCCTGTTTTTATGTAGAAAGTGAGAGTTTTCAAGTTTGAAAAAGAAAATCCACTAAAGATCTGAAGAGGAAATAGGACTGTAGGAAGCCCATCTTATGAGACAGGACATCTGTAGGAACTGGTGGAGAGCCTCAATGTATGACAAACATCTGTGAAAGTCTGAAAATGTCATCTAACTGACATGAAATGTTGCATGCTATATTTTCTGCTGCTTTCTGCTTTCCTGCATGCAGCTCAGGGCATGCCTTTCACACAGGCACTCTGTGTCTGACTTGCCACACTGCACGGGACTCTTGTAACCTGAGGGGAAATTTGGAAGTGTGCTCTGAGAGGAACATCTGTGCTTGTCTCCGTTTAAAAAAAATGTCCTAAGCTTACATTATTCCCTGTAATTGCCATAACCCATCAGTTGTGATCCTTGTGACAGAAGTCATTAATAGAAGAAAGTGCAGTGGGGAATAATTTTAGTACTGTTGTTCAGCCCTGTAAGTGTGAATCTTTGTGGCCAATTGACAACAGAGTTTAAAACACAAGATAAAGCAGCATGGCACTTGATGGTGACAGGAAAGAAAAGACGTTAACAGCCCAGCTTGCAGCTGTGCCAGGTGGAGTGGGTGGAAGTTGCTGCGGGGGGGGGGCATGTGTGGTCAATGGTAGAAGTACAGGAGAAATCAGTTCTCTCTTTGCTGCTAGAAGCCAAAATAATCTCCCTGTGTTGTCAACTGTCAGCTCCTCCTTCTCTGCTTGGGCAGGAGGAAAGGGACTTTCTGTGTCATCCCCACAATGCCGCACTGGATGGGACACTGGATGGAAGTATCTCCAGGATCCACAGTGGAATTGGTAGTAAAGGTGCTGCTGGGAGCTGCCTTTTGAAGCCTGGTAAATAGCTACAAATGCATCTGCCTTGATTTACTGGATCTGCCAGCAGGTCTCAGTTGCCTGGACCAGGGAATAATACCATTGTTTGATATATTTTCACCATTATGCTGGTTGGGATGCTCAGGAGTGCCCCAGCCTGCTTCCCCTGATCAGCAGTGGCTTCACTTCGTGTGGCCTGCACCACTGTCCTGTTGTCTACTGTGTCTTGATGGTTGGTGTCACTGATCTCTTTTATAAGGTTTTGTCCTTTTGCTACTTTTTCCACTCTCAGGTGGAGAAAAGGTTGCTAAAACCAGGTGGGTGATGTGGTCATTTGGGTTCAGACTGAATTGTCCAATAGATCCTTCCAAATATCTGTAACTCTTTCTCTCTGAACCAGGGAAATGTATTTAAGGGTTTTCTTTATAATTTAGAAACACCGTGTTAATGAATACTCACAGACCCTCCTCAAAGAGCCTGGAGGTATGGAAGGGCACAGATGAATAACCAGGCACACTGCAAAGCAGGGTCCGATTCCTGTGTGCAGGAGAGCCACCCAAACATTGACACTCTAGGGGTCCTAGACAGTTATCATTTCTCCCTTCTTTTACTGTTGTTGCCCTGGATGGGTTAAAAAAATAAAAAATAAAGCTAGTTCACTGAGGTTTGTTATGGCTGGCAAGTACCTGTGTGGTTGCTATATTTGCATGACCCGCTCCCCAGAACAACACTGCCCCTACCTTCAGCCCACAAAGGACTGAGTGATGTGCATGCAAGAAGTTTAGATGGGTCCACATCTGAAAGCCTGAACAAGTATCTGGAAGAGCAGTTTCTTGAAGGTGACTAAATAGGAAACCACATCAAGCTCAGGAAATCCTGTGCACTGAAAATAGCTGGAGGACAGCACTCAGGGGAAGTGTCATGTATCTTTGTCCTGTTCTTATTGTCTGTGGAGTCTGCTTATGGACATTGTTCTTATACATTCTGCACATTAGACACATTTATCAGTGCTATCAGTCCTAACAAAAATTAACACATTTTCCTTCACCCTCACAAAACTCAGGTCGTAATGTAAAAATAATTCATGATTGGGTGGGGGCGGGAGGACACCTTGTAGGAGGGGGAAAAGGAGAGAAGTAAAGGCTCAGTAGTCAAAAATGAAATGGTTTGGGCCAGCCTAGCCCCACTGGTCAGAGACGGGAGCAAAGGGCCTGACTATGGCTTTCTGTGGGGAGCACTGCCACCGGGGATGGGTTGCCCAACAGCAGTGCACAAAGCACCCCACATGCAGACCCTGTGGGCACTTTGGGCAGCCCTTTCCCTACCTCTGCAGGTGGTGGAGGCTCACTGCCCAGGGTGGATGCAGTGGTAGTCTTGTTGTAGCCCCTTTGGCTAGATCTTGGAGCATTACTGCAGACAAACATGTTAAGGTGGCCCTCAGGACAGCACTTTAGTCGGAAAATGAGCCTGCTGGCAGGTAATGCAGTGGTGATACAGCATTTTCATTTATTCAGGTGCATCTTAGTAGATATGCTGATGGCTTCCGTTTTAGATATTTGCATACACTGTGATGGTACCTGCAGGCCTGGAAGAATGAGCAACAGTGGTTTTCAGGTCTTGCGCAAATGCAATCCTTGTGTTGGCAGGTGGAGATACTCAGATACTGCCAGAGAGAAGACACAAAGGATGAGTCTGAACAGGAACAGTCCAAAGAGGGACAGGAAGCATGTTCCTCTGTGATTACAGTAGGCTAGTGTCCAGGCATTTGCATACATTATCTGAATTAGTGGGGAGAGGCTTAAGGCTACAGGAGTTAAAGCCAATGATTATCATATCAAAGGGCTTTTTGAATAAGTATCAGAACAGACATTTCCCTCTCTAAGTGTTACGGGTGCTTTTTGTTTTTTGCTTTCTTCCTGAGATCAAAGTAACAGCTTAATCTTCTTAAAGAAGCCTTGATAATTTGTTAAGGAAAAATCTGGCTCTGGGATGAGGTTCATATTTTAAAGCCATAGGTGGCCAACCTTGAGCAAGCAAGAAATGTCTAGATTCGGAAAAAGGAGATGAAATAATTTCTGTCATTTTCAGGGGGAAAATGCCTAATGTCTCCTAAAACATATCATAATTCCAGGACTTATTAATGTAATTTCCAATAACTAAGAGAACTATACTTTAAAGTCTGAGCCACACCATCTGGTTCTGTCACTGCTCAGTGCCCAAAACATATGGTCAGAGAGAACATATTTCTTTTCTCCTTCTCTTCTGTCTCCCTTTTTATTCTGCCTAGCCTCAGTATCTTAGTTTTCCTTACAATGAATTTATGTGCATAAACTATTTATTTGCCTTCTCTCTTAATCTGTCTCTGTGATTGTGAGCATCACTTAAGCCGGACTGGCAACTCCACATTTCACCTTGTCATAAAAATTATTCACCTTAGTGCATATTCAGTCTCCTAAATCATGATGTATAAAGAATTAAATGGTTCATAAAGATGTTCATCGTGTCATTTTGCTGCCTTTTTCCCATCACCAAGAACCATTTTCATGTCAATTTACCGTTCAGTTTCCAAAATCCCAGGTACAGGGAAAATGTGGTGATAAGGTACAGCTGTTATCTACTGATTAAAATGGCTTTGAGCAGCCCTTGTATGCAGTATGTTTTTTTAACTACACTGTGCTTCACCTGAGTGAAACTCTTTGAATACGACCTTTTCACGCTAAATAACTTGAAGAACACCCCGAAGAGCAATTTTTTGCTGAGACCTTTTAGCTGTGTTGATCTTCATGTGTGGATCCCAGCACACATGCCCCTCTATCTTAAAATATATATTAACTTTAATGTGAAGAAGATGATATTGCTTCACTCATTCTTGCCTGTAGGCTGACTGACTGAAGCACTGTTTTCTGACTGTGAAAAACTTTTGAGAGAAACAAAGGTTAATGGAGGTCCAGTTGCCTGATTCTCGTGGTGGTCATGGTGAAGATATTGCCAGTGCTGTGCAGTGTGTAATTTCATTAAACCTCCTCGTTACTTTCTGCAAAGACCTCCTCATTGCAGAGGATTTGGTTAATACTTCTCCCTCCCTTGTGCAGCTTTCAAGTTTGTGTCCAAAGCATAACGCATCATTACCATGAGATTATTTATCCAGTACAGGTCTGCTGGACATTGCGCATAGCTGTTTATACAGAAATTGCAGAATTAGTGCCCACAGAGCCATAACAGAGGAGGGCTACTCACAGATTACTGTGTTTCTGTGGAAAGCAGTTCAGCTGCAAGGAGATGAACAGGTCCTGCACAACCATCTCTCCAGCAGAAACTGAATATCCTTAGTTCTCTTTCTGTTTATGATCTCTGACTAAGGAAAAGAGTTTCTGTAGCCCATTATAGTGTTTATTACAGTGATATGTCCAAAATATGGAATGGAATTTGAATAATTGTTTTTGCTTCAAGCAAATTGCTGTGGTAGTATTTCAGTTTTACTGTTAATCAATACAGCCTAGCAAAATTCAACAGTGTGAGGAGAAGCAGATGTGCTGATGTCCTTAACAGCAACCAGGACTGTCTTGATAAAGGGATGTTTAACCTGAATTGACTTTTCCAGATGCAGCAAGGTTCAACAAAATAACAAATGCATCAACATATGGTACAGACTTGACGTTTTCATCTGACTTTCATTGGTGACCCAATCTTACAGTAAAGGTTTGGAAGAGAAATAAACTACCCCAGTTTGGAAAGAAAATATAGTATGACTGCTCAGTAGGAAAACTACAGAGACATACTTCTGTTTTCAGGGATGAGAACAATTTTTCTGCCTTTCACCAGGAGCATAGGGAAAGCTGAATGACTCTGGGAAACCATTAGCATTACTGCCTGTTGTCTGTGGAGTTGTTTGCACGCAGTAGGGAATAATACAACCAAAACTGATGTCCAACAGAACAGCCAGAAGTATTTTATCTCTCCGGTATGTGAAATGCTGTGTTAAACATTACTAGTACAAATGTTTATTTGAAGAAAAGATTGTCTTTAAGTTAAGGCTTTGGCTTAACGCTTTGGATATGTCAAGTGTCTTTCCACTTCTGCCTGGTGCCATGGGTAAATTATTTAGTTCTGGTGAGCCTGAGTATCTTACCTACAAAATTCTGACCCTATTTAATTGTTCTGCTTTGTTTTTCAAAACTTTATAAGTCTAAAATACACAGTCAGCAGTGGATTGACTGTGTGTTTGAGGAGTGCCAGATGCAACTGCACCCCGACAGTGAGATAGCTGTCCCTAGTGAACAGAAGGGGAGAAAATGTCTCCAAAATGAGTGATTAGTACCTTCCTGAAAGATCTGTGGCTCTGATGTTGTGCTTCACACAGGAACTTCTCCGCTGCTCTGCCTGGAGCTGCTGAGATGAACCTCTCTCCTACTTCAGAAAAGGGGACAGAGGGACCATGAGATGCTCCTCCAGGGGCAGACTGCAGCTACATTGTCTCTCAATGTTTTCTTGTCCCAAATGACTGTGAAAGCAAAGAAAAAAATACATATTTCATCTGCATTGAATTCTCTGCAGAAGAAGACTGAAATCCTTTTAGACCTCTTGCAGCACAGCTCTTTGCCCCACACAGGCAAGGCATCAAGCCCTGGTGCAACAAAAACATAGGCAGTAGGTCCTTCCCTCCTCCTGCCACCCAGAGATGGCAGGATGCTCTCTAGGGGCAATCCTTGCTCCCTGAGCATCCTGGGGAGCACTTGAGGTTCAAACAAAAGACCAAGGCCATGAAAAACACAGCAGATGCAAAAATGCCTTCACTTCAGTCAATTTTGTAAATTGCTTCTGTTTCAGTGGCCATGAAAAATATCTTTCTTTTTATGTTGAAAAATTATTAACTGAGTTGTGAGTTGCCATGGATGCAGTATTTGGTTTATTGCAGACTTTGTTTCTTACTGTGCAGGACTTCACTCTCAGCACTCTCCTGGGCTTATAAATATTGAATAAATTGGTCCACTTTTTCTCAAAAGTCAGAGGCAAAATTGTCAGTAATTCAGAGGTATGGGCTCAGGCCTGTTATATTGCATTATATTTTTTATAGCTGTGATCACCTCTGTTTTGGCAGTCTCCCGATTCTGTCTGGCAGGTCAGGCTTCCATTCAGGTATAAATAAATCTTCCAAACAATAAAGAAAAATCATTTAAAAAAATTACGTTCCCCTCTATAAACCCATACAGGAGACTGTCCCTTGGAAGGCTTTTGGCTGGGACTCCATGGCAAACACTCTCATGAGTACACAAAAAATTGTAGAGAAACTGCCTCTGCATTGCAGCAAAGTATTTGAAGAAATCAAAGTGATCTGCATATACTATGGTGTTTAGCTGCAGTAGTTTTCCAGGCAGCCACAGTGTCAGGGGCTGAGTGGATGGTGCTGACAGATAAATATTGTAAAATTTCTTGGACTGACTATGGCTGCAATTACTGTAATGAAACAAAATTTGTCTCTGGCCCTGTCACAAGTTATTTGCAAAGAAATAGGTAGGGATAGGGTCTAAATCTTCAGTCAGTTGGCAATATTGTTTAAAAAAATATAGAAATTGCCTTATACTCAGCAGTTCATTCTTCTTCTGCTCTAAACCATTATCTCCCTTTTCAGAGGAAGGAGCTCTGCAGATGCACAGCTTTTTGTATAAATATTCTTTCTCTACAGTTAAATCTTAAGTATTTCTTCATGATTAGACAAAAAAAAAAAAAAAAAAGATTCTCACCACTTCAGGGACAGTCTTGAATTTGAAGCTGCATTTCCTGTGCTCTAGTACAAACCATCAGACTTTAACCCTCCTGTTTATCCACCTGTGCAATTCAAGCCACACAAGGACAGCTTGGACTGCAGTGGAGTATGGGGGCTCAGCAGAGCAGGACCTAGACTGTGAGATGCTCCTCACTGGTAGATCCTGGAACAGTTTTCATGCAGGCTTGCTTCAATGCATTTAATAAGCCACCTTGTGATACTTGGAATGGTAAAAACCTGCCAACAGAATTCCTCAATTCCTCAAAAAAATTGAATTTGTCTACAGTGACCCCTGTCTTACTCAAGTGACTTTTGCATGCAAAATGAGATGTCTAAAATGGAGAACAAGGATAATGTAAGGGCTTCGCCAAAGTTGCTCTAAGTACTGGTATCCATCATTATTATTATTTTTTCAGTGCTGGTAGCTTATATGGCTTATTTTAAACAAGCAAACAGAGAAAAACATGACACTTCAATGCTCTTATTTTAGGACTTGTTATATCCATCCCACCTTGCTGTTAACAGTCCTGATTCAGGGACTGCGATTTCAGAGCAGGGTAAGTAATGGGATCATTAGATGCACCTTTCCAGTGTGGACAAGACAATTCAATTTCTAACTGGGCTGGTCAGAAGGAGAGACACTTTATTCTACCAGGCTGATTAAACTAGTTTCACCCCTCCCCATTCTAATTTTACCCTCCCGTCCCAGAGGACATCTGTGAGTTCCCAGGGCTCAGCTTCTGTCTCAGCTGAGGGACAAATAGATAGCCAGGGATGCAACAAAAGTTGGGATGCTTCTGCATTGCCTGAGAGAACTTGAAGGGTACAACACCGGGAAGGACTGATAAAAACATTTTTCTCATGATTACCTGCAAAGGATAACAGTCTGATAACCACTGTAGGAGCACAGTGTGTGCAGTGCACAAGTGCCAAGAAGATCCTGTGCCCTGCTCCCTCCTGGCACAGTAAAGAATATCTAGAATGCCCTTCACAGGAGTGAGAATGGGGAAACTGTCCTTCCAGCTTCATGTGATTAAAGTTTTAATGCTTCATATCCTGATACACTTTCATTTTTTCAGACTCAACATTCTTGCAAAGGCATGATTTCAACTGGAAAACAGTTCTCTGAGACAGAGAGAACAAGATAGAGGGAGAAATGCTCAGCTCTGCTTCTTGCTTCTTGGACTACTTGAGCAAAATAATTTCTTCTTTGCAAACTGGGAGCTTTTTGTCCTGCAGTGACAGAAGTTTTACAATAGTTATGGAAATTCAGTGGAGGAAAAATGAATTCTGGAAGAGAACAACAGCAGTACACAAAGGACATCCTGAGGATTATTGGACCATACTGGGCTCAAGGCGATTGGAAATACTGTAGGTGAAGGGCAAATGCCACTTGACAAAAAATGGTGTATTTGACTTTAATAAGATTTCATAAATCCAGGCTTTGAGAAGCAAGAGAGGACTGGGAGAATGAATCATCCCAAGCAATTTCAGGGTGGTTTACATAGTCTGACCCTTTATATCAAGCCACCCATCTCTTCTATTTTTAATATAACTAGAGATGGGTCCAGAATTTGAGGATTAGAGGTAATACTTCCCAGCATTTGCAGATCTTCGGATAGAGATTTTTGGCTCATCTGTCAGCAAAGATTAGGTGCATTTGCAGAGTTTAGAAGCAGAAGTACACAGGAGTTTTTCCAAGGTTCAGGTTGCAGTATGCCTCAAGGTTTTGGATCCAGAAAGTTTTACAAATCAAAACCAGAAGTATCTGAATTGTGAGAACAAAGATAGGAAAGATTTCCACCTGATGATAGCTTTTCTGTTATTCAGTAACACATATTAACATGATTGAAACTACTTTATGAAGTTCTGGGGTAAAGAAGCTATTGTTCTTATTTCCTAATTGGGCTATACAATAACTACACTGAATTACACTGGAAGTTTGGAAGTACAAAGGAACTTTCTTAAGTAATACCAGTTTGTTAAAATACAATTTGATTTTATTTCTTCAAAGGTTTAATTGCTCAAACTGTCATCACTGTTTCTTACTTTTACTTGGATTGAGAAGGAGACTTCAAATACCCCAGGCAATATTGATTCTTCCATCAGCAAGACCTTGGTCTGCCATGCACAGCTGATAGCTACGACTGCTTTCCCTGTGTTATATCTTTGAGTTAAAGTATCAGAGCCATATGGGATAGCTGTATGTGAAGCCTGGTTCTGGGAGAATCACGTTTTGTTTGCTTTCCCATGAAGACTGTACATAAGCTTGTTTTGCTGTGGTTTGTCTGGAGCTTTTTATTACTGGGAGGGCTGTTTTTTTGGTGGCATAAAATAAGAGCTGGTGTCCTTGACACAAAGGCAATTCATATCATCAAGGGTTTTGCTTAGGGGTATTTTCTGTTCCACTGTTAGACTGAGGTGGCACAGAACGAACACCACTCCCACCTTGGTGGTCACCTTTTTTTGCCTTTCCCAAAAAACAAAATTTATGTTAGCCAGGGAAAGTTGGGCTGCTTTTGCAGCTACAGCAGGGAGTGGTACAAGGAAAGGGTAGCAACCACTTCTGCAACCAAATGACAAGCTTCATCCATGTGCCACACTAGAAAAGGTGACATTATGGGCAACATAGCATTAGGGTTTTTTGAGACACCAGTCATAAAAGTGAGTGTTTCCTCCAAGGCTTTCATTCAGATGATTTTACAGCCATTTCAATTGAAAACAAGGCTTCTCTGACCTTGGCTTGATTAAATGATTTCACTTCACTGAAACTCTACTCTTAACAAGCATGTGTCAGAGCTGATTATGTTCATACCCACAAAGTTAAGAACAAGTTCAAATTTGTGGAATTTAATGAATTCCCTGTTAAACAGAAGGAGGAGAAAATAAGAAAAAACAAACAAACAAAACAAAACAAAACAAAACAAAGGGGTGGGGGGGAGGAAAAACACTTTGAATTCTAGTTCCTGGTCTTGTATGGGAGTCACAAAAAGGCAGGACCCATTCACTGAAGTAAGTGCACTTAGCAAGGTATTTGTAACCTTAAACAGTAGGAGACCACACAGGCTTTTATTATATTAACAGTTGTTACAGTAATTATTGAATTGATTTCTATCCTTCAATATCTATTATGAGAGGTTTGGCACTTGTGACAGCAAGGATCTATTCTGTTGCTGTATTTGCCAGACAAAACATATCGAGGATACTGGTATTTAAAACCAAGCAAGCAAAATTACCATCATCTGTCTAAATTTAAAATATAGGTATACAATGTAGTAAATACTTGCAATCAGTACAGCTGAATTCTTGAAACTGAATCTGCTGTCTTCTTTTGCTGCCCCATAAGATGAGTCTAGTACAAATTTAAGGTTTGGCCAATAAAAGACAGCAAGGCGTATTCTTTTTCACTAAATATAGGAAAGTCCGTGCATTAGCAATCCAGTGGCTGAGGTTTGGCATGCTGAAGTAAGTCAGGATAATTCAAGGTTATGGTACCCTCAGCAACTGTATTTCAGTCACAGTGCATGTATATAATAAGACATAAAAGTTAGCATTTCATACTGTGATACAAAATGTTACACGTGCCCAAGGGGCTTTGAGTTATGATTTTTTGCAGGAGTTAATTTGGTGCTGTTAGTGGAGTGATTCCTTTAAAGGTGCAGTCAGGGTAACATTTTACTTTTAATTTCCCCATAGCCATTTTCTTTGGCCTTGTCAGCTGCAAGAAAAAAATCAATGATGCATAAATCTCTGCTCATGTAACTAGGTAGTAACAGTGGAAGATGCACAGTAGGGAGGGCACAGATATGACTATGGCTAATTAAAATTTCTTGGAGCTTGATAATACACTTTCTTAAGGATTTCTAATTTATTTCCAGATGCTTAACCTCAACCAATGGAAAGGTAGCAGTAGAGAATAATGGCTAGAAATAGAAGCAAGGTAGTTATTTGCCAAGTCTAACCACCATTTTTTTTTCTGTTTCAGTCTGAGCATATCATGGTTTCACCTTCAAACAGTCTTCCTCTGACATGCTTCACTCTCTAGCAAGATATTGTCCATACAGAAATACAGAAATACTTTTTAGATAATACAATTCACAGTATGACTTAAGGGAGAGTTCCATCTGGGGGTTTCTCCTGGAAAAAATACCTAACCAAAAAGCCAGGGGGAAGCATTTCTCTAATGCCAACGTAGTCAGCATTATTGCCCCATGTTCGAGACGCTATAGACTGGTTTCTTGCTGAGCAATAGACTTTTCCTTCTTCTTGCTCTCTTTCCTCTCTCTTCTTTCTTCTGGAATATAATGTCGACAGTAAATAGAATCAGGAAAATCAAATGTTGTTCATAAGAATGTACAGCAATAGCCTGAGAAATCTTATTTAATTTAGTCCTTCCAGTTGGTTATTTTATACATAACAGATGTACCCTGTGTAATCACCCAGACATGAGTGCATTTCTCAAAAAAGCAACAAGATCAGACAACAAAATCAACAAGAACAGTTTCATTAGCAAAGACACAACAGATGTGCTGTGAAATCTAGATGTTGAAAAGCAACTGGGATTTGTCAGTAAAGCTCATGTTTCCAACTGATAGAAGAGGATATCAAACCTCCTATCACTACTGTACAATGCTTCACCTGTTGCTAACCATAGCGGCTGGTCTTTTACATATTGCATTTCATCCACTGAGCCAAGCAGCAGTGGGTATGAGTTACTTGCAGTAGTCCCAAATCAATATGTGCAGTAACTGAAGTTTGGTGGTTTTGTAAAACTGATGAAAGCCTGGTTTTGTGGACTTCACCAGGGACAAAATATCATGCCCTAGTTAAAAAACTGCAGCTATGTTTTCGCATGTGAATTTAAAGAGGCCTGTTTTTTGTCATCGTTTTGTTGTTTTTGTTTCCAAAAAGGAGCCTGTTCACACAAACCTACTGGGAGCTGCATGCACTTGATGCCTTTGGAAAGTAGGTCATTACTATGTTTGTGCCTAATTTGATGTAGCCAAGGCTTCAGCACTGCCCTGATTGCCACAGCAAAGACGATGCAGTAGATGAATGAGAATACAAGCTGGTTATCCCACCTTCCAGACCTGGCTATTGGATGCATCATGTTTTCTAATGGATAGAAATGGAGGAAAAGCCTTAATTGCCCATTTTATTTTTCTGTGAATCGATAACTGTATTCCTCTTAAGAAAGTGCCTAAGCATTGCTGCATCCATATTAAAAGATAATCCTTATCATGTTTCTGCTCTGGGCACTATCACAACCACAGAAAAAGAAAACATCATTTTTTGTAATGAGGATTTTATGGCTTCTTTGTACTCCCCTGTGCCTGTCCTAGCAAATAATACACTTGTTATCTGAGGTGGTGGGCCTCAGCTGATGTAGCAATTGCTCTGTAGGTCTACCCTCACCCCTTCTTCTCAGGTGCATTGTTATTATGGATCTGCATCCCTCTTCTATAAGGAATTGGCTGCTTACAGCTTGAGGGATTCCTGCTCCACAGCACCCCTGAGGCAAAGATTTATCAGAAAAACAGAATGTCCAGAAAGAGCAACCTATGCAGTGGTACGGCATTTCTGGACCAGATTCGCAAAGTGAAGGTTGAATAACACAGATTTTTTGTTCACAGGCAATTACTATTGAACAATCATCAACCACTGGATATGGACATGTAAGGATGCGCTGATTATAATCTGTGCACAGATTCAGGCTACACCTAGACTGAATGGTCAGTACTTCCCATAGCAGACCTCTGGATCTCAGTTACCTGAGTATCCAGGCCACCTTTTTTTTGGCACATACCATGAATCCCTTCCAGCCCACAGACTCAAGCTTCTGTCCAGGGAAAAATAAAGATCAGGGAAAGACTGAGCCAGGAGCAGGGAGGGGTGAGGTGAGAGAAAGGAGGGCGTATTGCACAGCAGACTCATACCATACATGAGCTGTGCTGGGGACGATGTACGTCCCCAAGGTATGTTCTCAAACCTGGGAGCCCAGACACATCACCTCAAAAGGCAAACAGATATCAAAAACCCTAGGCTTCAGCTAAGTAAGAGAGGCCACAATCTGAGTGCTTCCCCACAAGCAGCTCCTGTGCCTAATGAGGTCAGCCAGCTGAGGAAGACCAGTTTTTTTAAAATTCTGTCCTTGGACTGGGGATTAGGCCACCAGGAGATATATGATAAGTGGTTCTTCAGCCCTACCACAACCTCCTATTGCCAAAAGATTTTTAAATGGAGGAAAATGCTCTCTAAATCAACACAGACAAGTATAGTTCTGGTTCAGCTAGTAGTTAATACCTGAGCTAAAAAATACATGAAGGCAGGAGGGATTAAATGAATCCTAAAAGTACAGAAAGTAGGAAGGACCACCCAAGAGAAATCTTTGTGATCATAAGACCATTTTTGTAGAGTCTCAGACAGGACCAACATAGACCCAACAGAAGTAGGGCGAGGAAGATTGGGACGATTTAGCCATATGGCCATGACCATGTGTATACAATGAAAAGCTGTCGCAGCTTCCTTAACTCCCTGCACTCACTGAACATCTAGAGCCTGAGGAGAAGATGGGGTCTTTGCAGCTCTAATGGCCTATTGTCCATCACAGGTCAACAGGAGGAACCACAACGCGCTGGCTCAGCTACTCCATGCAGCTTCATCCCATTTTACAGAAAGAGTACCTTGAACCATATAACAAAATAAAGGCTCTACTCAGGATAATGGAAATACTTTCTGTGCTGAAGGGAAACCAATGCAAGGAAGCTGCCTGTTGGCCTGCTGTGCTTAGTGAAAGCCAAGGTGAAGCATTTAATAATCTTCGGGTTTAAGAGGCTGCAAATTATCCACATCCAGACAGATGAGCGTTGAAAGCCAACACAGCTAATTCTGCCGGTGGCAGGTACATGAACCCAATCAGAGAGTTTGTGCACTTCATTTGCTCATGAGCGATGATGGAAGAAAGGCCTGGAGCCAGCAGACCAGAGTTCCCATTTGCCATTAGTGCCTAATACTGCGCTGTCTGCTTGTATGATTGCTTTAACCTCATACAGTGGTGGTACTGATCAGTACAACTCTGTGTGTTTGGACAATTTGGGATTAAAGAACTGTTCAAGAGCAAATAACTCCAGTGTGCAGGGGGACTTCATACAGTGGTGTTTTTCCATAGTTGATTACGTTTTGCTAAGTGAAATCTGGGCAGAGAAAGAAATACTGAACACCACCTTTATTTATAACTATTATGTGGCTTAAAGTATCCAGCTAAGACAAGTTAAAAAATACTATGATATGCAGAACAATATCTATCTCATGCAACTTACTTGGTAGCTGTGGGATGTTTCCTTTGAGTCCGTGGTAACATGTAAAGTTAGCGGATGAGTGGGAGAGTGTGCCAAACAAAGCAGTGGGGCACATGGGAGACACCCACAGACAAAGGGCAATTTACAGTGAGTTTCTCCCAGTTGTCACAGTTCAACAGCAGAAAGCAGGAAAGTGTTTGTTAGAAAATCCTAGCACAAAGTGAAATTCTCTTCTTCATATGTTAGGTTTCCCTCCTGACTACCCATCCATCCCTCTGTCTCCAAGTACCTTCCTCGTAAAGCTGTTATTTTGACATGGGTCTGCAATTCAGAGCTTCATCCCTTGGAACTGGCAACTGGTAGTGGTGATGACCTGAACAGTGACCAGGAGGGAGACAGGTATATTGCAGCAACCACTGGCTTTGGAGGAGCAAAAAAATACACTGTGAGTTCACCCTGGAATTTAAAAGCATTTTGGAAAGGAGTGTTAAAGTAGGACTGGAAATACTGTGGGTATCTTTGTACTGTAGTCAGCCACTTCTCCAGAGCCTGCTGCAGGGAGGCTGCTGGCAGCAACAGTGGTAGTGCAACCCCTCCAGCTCCCGGTCCCGCAGCGTCTCACCCAGGCACAAGGACTGCAGCCCCTCTATGCCATGACATCTGCACTTTCTCCTGGCACTGGAAGCAGGATGGGCGCAGACAGACCCAGTCCCCACTGAACACCAACGCTGGGGGCACATTGTGGCTGCGTAGGGCCCAGCAGGAGGAGCAGGGGGCTGGTGACCATGGAGGTCGCCAGCCTGCACCTGGTATTTAAGAAAAAAGTAAATACATCCTAAAAATCAACCCAAATGGAAGTAATTTGGGGGATGGGAAATTATCATGGCATTAGGTGACTGGATGAGGGCAGCAGCCATAAAGGTGACCATGTCCTATTGGGAGAAAGGCTGATTGAAGAAGTCTCCTGACGTGGGGGCAGAAGCATGCCTGCCGGCCTGAGAAGTGCCAACCCGGGAGCTGTACCACAGGGTGCAGTCCTTCAGGAGCAGACTGCTCCAGCATGGGCTCCTCTCCACAGAGCAGCACAGGAAACTTCTCAGATGAAAGGAGCTCTGTTTGGAGTAAAAATCAGGCCTGTTTTATACCATTTATACCTCTTACCTGTAAGAAGGCATAGGACAAGGAGGAATAGCCTTAACTAGAAGAGGATAGCCTTAAACTAAAAGAGGATAGACTAGACATTAGGAGGAAACTCTTCACTGTGGAAGGGTGGTGAGGCACTGGCACAGGTTGCCCAGAGAAGCTGTGGATGCCCCATTCTTGGAGGTGTTCAAGGCCAGGCTGGATGGGGCCTCGGCCAACCTGATCTAGTGGGATTGCCAGATCCCACTATCTATGGTGCCTATGCAGGGGGTTGGAGTTAGATGATCTTTAAGGTCCCTTCCAATTCTGTGGTCCTATGATAATATTTCAGATATTGCTGCAGCTAAGAGAAAACAAAGGACTGTTTGCTGTCACTTCTCATTAAAATGTGAATCAATGTCTTTGTGCACGCTGTAAACACAAATATTTCTTCTTCTCTGTCTGTGGAATTTGAATACATATAAAACTTGGGTATGTCAGTTTCCAGGGGAAATGCAGTCTAAAATATTTTCCCAAGACACATCAAAAAACTCTCTTCCCTATGTGTCTTTCATGATGCATATAGACATAGTGGGAACTGGAATGAAAAAAAGAAATAAGAAAAAAAAAAAGAAAAAAAAGTGAATTTAGCATCTATCCTGCCCATTTTGGAAAATAGTATGGATTCCAAATTGCCTGAGTACTCTGCAAAAAAAAAGTTCTCACGGGGTTCCCCATCATATTTTTTTTCACCTTAATCACCAGTAAACATGTAATAGAAGAGTCTGCAGTGACTCTTCCTGCTGCTGTTTCTCTTTGCCTGTTGTTCCTCTTTTGCAAGATATTCCAGTAGAAATTGTTCCTTCAGATGCATTGCTCACTCATGCCACTCTGCCTTCCATGCGTTTAACCTGTAGTTTGCAGTGGTCTTAGTGAAACTGGGACCCACAGCCAGCACTACTCAGGTATTGCTCTAGAACCAGCATCCTTGGGAGATCTTTTGAGTCACTGACCATCTCCTACTGTAGCTTCACTAGTGCACAGAGGAAGCTACCAAACTTATTTCCAAGGCTAAGCTCCTTCAAAGTACATTCCCCCATACCACATAACTTACTGGGAAATCTCCACATGTGGCTTGCAAAAAACAGGTGCTGCTCTGAAGTACATTCCTATCAATGATGGTTTGGTGCAACACTCATTTTGCTCTGTTGAACTAACTATGAATCATCCAGGGACAAGAGGGTCTTAATTTATTTTAATCCTTCATCTTACAACACCTTCTTCTTTGGGTGTTATGCTGGTGTGTTTTGATCATCATGATCACATTTCCTCTAGGTTGTAGCAGTTTAAATGATACTTTCCCCCATAAACTCTGAACACCATGGACAATCCCATTGATTTCAGTAAAACAGCTGAAAGGCTGAGCCCGCTTTTGAAAATGTAGTGTTACCTTCTGCTTTCAGCATCAGTGACACCATTTAGGAAAAGAATATAACATGTATCTAACCAAGCAGAAGTGGGAGAGAGGAAAAACAAGAAAGTAATGTAACACATATGCCTTTATTTTCCCTGCAAATCATGTTCAATTTAGGCCATAATGATTTATTCTAAAAGTTCATTTAACTGCAATTTGGTTCTATATAACAGAACAGATGGGGGAAATCCACAGAGCTGTACTTTTCTGCATAAATAAGAATGATTGCATTCATATCCTGATTCTTTTTTCTTGTTCTCTCCCTCCGTCCATCTTCAAACATTTGATTTTTGAAAATAAATTAAGATATAATGGCAAATAATACATCCTGAATGTAAGTTTCATTCATTTGGAGAGGGAGGAGAAGGGTGAGTTTTCATATTAGCACTTTGTTGTGCAAAAACAACTTTGCCATTCTGCTCTTCCCCCTTCCTCTCCTTGTCCTATATTCCCACACAAAATACATTGTTAATATAGGGCCTACATTGTTTTGTGTTCTGCTTGTGAAGAACACACCGACCAGCAGAGAGAGAGGGATTATGTGTATTCCCACAGCTGTGCTGGCACAAATGGAGATGCTGGTGCATCAGCATGGGAGCTATCAAAACAAAGGCAAACAAGGGTGCATTGTTTCAGTTTCATTGAAGAAAACAAGAAAGACTATTTTCTTTTCCACTCTTGAAAAAGGAGAAAAATAGAATGACTCTCGTGTTATTTCCAGTTTGAAAAATCAACAGCATAAGGAACTTCTATAAAAAGAAGAATCTCACCTTGAAAAATTAAGGCCAGGTCAAATACCTTTAGGCTTCCTATTGCTTTTCTTTCTGTTTGCCAGTGCTTGCTTCCCAGGCCAGAATCTTTCAGCCAAAGCAGGGTTAGCAGCAACTGCTTTTGCTGGTTTCTCCAGAGCTGAGCCTATGTACCCATCCCAGTACAGGAATTGCTCATGCTGGCAGCCTGCTCGAACTCTTTCCAGCAAACAATTTCACTGCCCTGGAAATGACTCTGGGCTGGCAAATGTCATTATTTTTATGGGCTGTTGCCTCATTGCAGAACTCTGCTCTATCCACTTTAGTGTAATGTGTCTTTTTATACACTGTTTTAACACCCTGTTATCTCAGATCCTTATATGAGCATCCTGCTACAATGCAGTTTCTTACCATGTTGGCAATGTGCCTTGACATGATGCATTAGCCTCAGCAACACTCTTCTGTGTCCCCTCATCTCCAAGGACCATGTTTACCATGGGGGGCAGATCTGGGGAATGTTCATGTGCCTCTGCAAGTGTTTTCTCTCCCCCATGCACATATACTCCCCTCCCTAGTCAATATTAGTGCTGCACCTTTGGCTAGTGTTCAGACTTCCACTAGCCTTGCACCACTTCTGGTGGCCCCTCCCAGGCTCTCCTCCAGAGTGAAAAGTGGCCTTATTTTGGGAGTCTTGAGTTGGACTGGGAATGTGCTTGAGTGAAATGTGAGAGTTGGGATAGCTGGATTTGGTATAGTTGGCATGACTGTTGTGGTCTACAGGACTGAGGAAGACAAACATGAGTTTATTCTAGTCTTTAGGAGGAGGAATCTGAAGCCCAGAATATCTGTGGTTAGTTGGCCTCCCTAATTTATAAATATCATAAGTTCTTGACAGCATGAACAGACCATCTATTACTGCTAAAAAGTCCCTACCTCACTAGGAACCCCACTTTTGAGGCAATAGAGGACTATTAACCCCAGATATATTTTATATATAACTAACACCATCAAAATAGTATACTTTAAATATTCCGTTAAATTACCTTGGGCTACATCCCTTGCTGCCTGGCCACTGCTAGGCACATCTTTGCTGCCCAGCCTCATGGAGGACTGTAAGATGGTGGCTTCTGTGCAGATGAAAATGTCACTAGCATTCATAAGTCACAGGTTTCAGACAGTTAGGGGATGTGTTGTTATTCCATAAAACACTTGTACATCAGATTTATTAAAAACACAAGCTTCCTTTCTTCATTTGTCTTGGGGAGCTGTGCAAAGCACATGCTTTTCATCAAAAAAATGTAAGTAAAGTAAAATAAATATATATATATATTTTTTTCCCTGTTACTTTCCATTGGTGTTGTTCCTTTAGGGTTCTTGGCCTGTAAGGTACCTACTACAAACTTCTGTGGCTCTAGCCCCTTTTACAGTCACAAACTTGTGTGGCAATGGCTTGACCTCAAGCTGCTCACCCCTACCCATGGATAGGACCAGACAACCTGCAGCTCCTGGGCCATGTGTTTGCATGCTGTTATAGCTAGCTGTGAATGTAATTGCAAATGTAGTCTGGTGGAGGAGGGGGGACTTTACACCTTCATTCATCCGAAAGAGCCAAGCAGAAAGCTGTGAAGGGAACACCATACATTCCTGAGAGGCTGATACTCAGAAGAATAGCTAAAGGCTAGAAAGGCTAAAATTCTTTACCACTTGGAAAAGGATTTGGGGGTTGTCATTTTTTTTCAGGTTTGGGTGTTTTCTTCTGTTTTGTTTTGGAAGGTGTAGAGGGGCAGGGAATGGTTGATGTACAAAGCTTGCAAAGAGTAAGAGAAGTCCTGTTAAATTCAATGTTCAAATTTTTACATTTGTGAGCTGTTCAATTGGAATTAGAAATGTTCAAAGTATTTATGAATGGAAGAATTCAAATCCAAAAAAGTTGTGAATGTATCTGTCTGGAGTACCAAGGAGACTGTCCCATGACTAGCTGTCCATTGTATACTCCATTTGCAGTGTTTGTATTTGTTCCTGAACATCCTTTGCTACCAGAAACGACGATTTCTGAACATTGTTAGGAATCCAAGACTGTAGTTTCCTGTCAAACGTCTGCATAGAGCTTTGTTCTGCTTCAAAGCTTAAGTGAACTGTGTTTAATATCTGAATTTGTCTCTGAAGCAGCAGCAACAGCAACTGACAGTAATAAAACCCTACAGGAAATAAGCTCGAAGTACGGCATATGTGAGCCAGGTCTTGCTTAGATCTATCTTAAAAGCCAGGATAAAAAGCAAAGCCAAGAGGACTCTGCATCAGGAGGTTAAAGTGTGGTTGCCAATTGCTTTCTGGAATTAAAGGGTCTTATAGAGCTCTTCTATTCATCCCTCTCACACAGAGACTGCTAGGCATTAAGTCAGCCAAGGGTCTTAGATTTCGAGCTATTTTGGTGCATTCTGAAGTTGTTTCTATTCTTAATACTCTGTAGCCATTAAATTACAGCCAGCTGTGTCCTGTCACTGACATTTTTTGCAAACTTTTTAAAATGTAGGGCTTGCAGTGCAGAGATGTTTGGTTATCCTAGGGCTGGATGACAAAACAGCATATAACACAGCAGAGCAGAGAGCAACCCATGAGCTTGTCCTGCAGTATTTCATAATTAATATGAAATGCAGTCAAAGTGGAGAAGGAACAGGATGCTGGGCAAAACTGATCATGAATGGGGTTTAAGGTGTAAAGGAAATTAAAGCTCAAACTCACTTTGCTTAAGTGAACAGGAGTGATATTTTGACATGATGTTTAACATTTCCCATGTGGCTGATGCAAAACCTTTCAAATAATTTTCCTTGTGTGTACAAATGACCCTTTAAAACAAAAAAGGGGAAAAAAATTAAAGTGTTGGACTGTTAAAGCCATTTTAATTAAACAATTGAACTGGCCTGTGCATCTCCCAGGTGGAGGGCTGGTATGCTGCTTTAAAAGGAAGCTGCTGACAGGGCTCTGCTTGCTGCCTGTAAAGGGGAAGAGCATGGGCTGAAATCTCTCTGCCCTAAGCCTGAGCTTCAGGGGAGCTTGGTTCCCCTTGAATCTCATTCCTGGTATGTAACTGACCAGCTGGTAGCAAGGTGTTTTTAAAAGAAGCTTCTGATGTTGAGGATGTCAAGATGGTTGTGCACAGAGGTAGGAGTACTATATGGGAGTGTGATTTTCCTACAGCTGAGAGTTTTGGTGCTTTTTGGAGGCATGGCTCTGAAACACTATGACAAGACTGGCAGTCCAAACAGCTGTTTGACTTTGTGAATCAGGAGCACAAAGATGTGATAATACAGACCTAAAGTCTGGCTATTTGTTTTCCTCTTCTAGTCCAAATTTCCACCTCAAGCTCTGGTTGCAAAGCAGTGCTATTTGTTCCATGGCACTGCATAGTTCCTTTGCCCTGGCAGGTAGAAGCCATGTCAGGAGCCATGCACAACCCAAGTGTTGGCTGATAACTGTCAGAAATACCTGGTGAGCAGAAAGAAAGTAAAAAAAAAAAAAAAAATATGGGGGGAGGCAATCTGACTATGAGAAGTCAGGATGCCTTTTCAAATCAGTAACCAAATAAAAAGATTTCATATAAAAAATTGTTTGCAACAAGCAGCCTGACCTGCTTGCTGGGTGACCTTAATATGCCTTGCAAGGGAATTATGAATCCTAATTAGGCCTTGAAAAGCACCCAGCTCTGCTGAGGAAAGGTGCTCCTGAGAGCAGGGGAAGATGATGAGCACTGTTTTACTGTAGGCTTGCTGTTTTCTATCATCGTGTTCAAGGGTGCTGAGGGCTTGAATTTCAAAGGTACTCTCCACCACTGAGTGCTTGAAGTTAGGGCTTTCTATTCAGGGAACAAAGGCAAAGTTAAATACACTGAGTCCAGAAATTCTGGAGAAGGGAGGGAGTTCTACCACTTAGCAAAGCAAATTGATTTTTTAGGCATAGAGTGTAAAAATGCTCAGGGGACTGCTACTTCTTTGCTGTAAAAGCACCATTCCTACGTGGTTCTTGACAGAAGTTGATGCTTGCCCCCAAAGGCAGGGGCAGGTTCCCCTATATGGGGCTTTTCTGTGGTGTTCATTTCTGCAGCTTTTCTTTGGCACCAAGGGTGGATGATTTAACTGTTCAGTGCTACTGAATAACACCTGGCAAGGAGCTTGTTTATTTTTTGCTTTCTGCTTTTCTGGAGTTATCTTAAGCAAAAAGATCACCTGGTAACCCCCCTGAAGAGCAGAGAATGCTGTGAATCCCAGTGGGACAGCAAGCAGCACAGATAATTTCATCTTTCCTAAATTATCTAATTTTTCAAGCAACTGTTGCTGCCAAGCAGTTTGTCAAATAGAATGAGACAGTTTGAGCTGCAAAAAGAAAGGTAATACCTAAGATCCACTGTATTACTTATTTTCACTGGAAAACCCAAAATGAGTATGGTCCTCCAGAAAGTAGAAACTAGGGGAAGAAAAGCAGGGTTTTTTCCATTTAGATGTAGATTGGATTGCAGTCACAGAATCACAGAATTTTCTAGGTTGGAAGAGACCTCAAGGTCATCGAGTCCAACAGTCAAGGGTATGATAGCTCCTTCAAGGAGAGCAGTAGCCCATATTACAAACACTCCTGGCAGAAAGAAAAGACTGCAAAATCCCAGAATCTTCAAGCTCTATGAATTGCAAAACCCAAGCCCATATACTTCTAATGGTGAAGCATCAGTTCACAAATCCTAATAAGCAAGTCCAACAGCAGCTATAAAACAACTCTAACAGGCTATAAATCAACATTGCCAGGACTGCATCCCCTCAGTGTCAGAGGCTTGCCTAATATTGATATTTGCCCCGTTTCACTCCTGTGTGAGTCATGCATTTGGCATGCTTTCCTCCCCACTCCCCCACAGGCAGCAGCAGCAGGAGGAGTGTGTTGTGTCCCCAGCCAGGCGCCTGGTGGGCTTGGTGCCAGCAGCAAGCACGGCTGCGTGGCTGAGTGTTTTACCAACAGGTGTGGCTCAGCTCACCAGCCCCAAAGGGCTGTTTTTTTATTTCCTCCATTGGAGATGGCAGAAAGCAGGCACAGTCTGAGCTGCCTCACTTTGGAGGTGGGCACCAAACCTGTTCCATCAGTGCAGGACCTCATGGGACTTCAGTGAGACTCGCTATAAATTACTTCACTGATAGAGCTGCTGCTGCTTCCCTGGAGATGTTATCAGCCCTTTTAGCCCTTCACAGGAAGCTTTTCTGTACAACATCCTCTCTGATGGGGGAGAAGTGCTTTTCTCCACAATAATGTGTTCAGGGTTGTGGTGAATGTGGGATGCTTTCATAATTCCTTTTATGAGTGGGCTGCAGAACTTGCTCTGTACATTGTACTGAGTTGTGTTAGAGTATGAGAAGATTGGTTTTGCTTGGGAACAGCAGAATAAGGGAGAAAGTGTCTGAAATCCCATTACCCTGAGCACACTTCATTAGCAGGTACCAGACATCACCTATCCAGGTTGAGTGTTGCCTGTTTAGGTGGCAAGAGTGGCTTTGGATTTAGAATTTCTTTGGGGACGGGAAAGAAAGGGGGTGGGGGGGTGGGCACAGACCCAGTCCAGTCATGTGGATGTCTGGCTCTTTTGCTGGGTATCAACCGCATGTATTGGGATTA
The DNA here is from genome assembly GCF_965140915.1 of Aythya marila. Taxonomy (NCBI): domain Eukaryota; kingdom Metazoa; phylum Chordata; class Aves; order Anseriformes; family Anatidae; genus Aythya; species Aythya marila. The sequence continues at coordinate 63,406,131 of NC_139043.1, read as the reverse complement.
TGATGCTGTGGTATGGTTACAGCTCTGTGCTTTGTGCTCAGCCGCAGGCATTTCTGCTCTCCTAGGCTCTATTGTCACCTTGGTAAAGCTGCAGAAACACAGAAATATTTGGAAGGGCATAGAAGGAGACCAGGTGGGAAACTGCAGGCTGAGGTGCTATGCATGGCAGGGAGGAAAGGGGCACAAGAACGGTGTCTAAGATACCATTACAGTACATGGTGATATAAATCATGCCTGGAATTGAAGGCATGTTCCTATTAGTATAGTGTGGTAGTAATGTGTAACACATTGCTCATGTGTGCTCTGTACTCAGGCCCAGCAGACTGAGGCATGCTGGCTTTTTTGGAAAAGCCACAAGCATCAGCTGTGGTCACTTCTAGTCACATTGAGGACCATGGCAACAGGTAAGCATAAGCAGCTGTGCTCGTTTTGGTTTGAGGATAGACAATAAGCAAAGGGTGCTAAAAGCAAAAGTAGGACTCCAGCCTTTGAAGACATTTCAGCTGTGACTACTTTCTGGGGTTATTTAGAAGAAATACACCTAGAGCTGAGCTTTAAACAATGAAGACCAGAGAATTATCAAGAGAAGTGAAAGTATTCCTCCTGGGGATGCGTTTTAAAAATCCAGGGTAATCCAGTGTTGGAGGCAGGACGTAGGACAGCATGGATGAATGGGTCTGGGCTGGTGATGACAGTTCCTTTGCCCCTACAAGAATGAGGAAGCTGAGCAATGAGGATAGCCAGTGGAGGCCTCTGGAATTTAAGTGCTTAGTTTAGTGGAGAAAAAGAAATTGCAGTATTGCATAAATGCAAATAGAAGATGGGCAGTCCAGCATAGCCTATGGAAAGAATGGGAAAGCAGGCAGGGCATTATTAAATAAGGGATAAGAAATGTTAATTTACTATGTCTTTAAGGGGAGCTATATGATTTTTCTGAAGTTTGAGTGGGTACCAAGAGAAACATTTGTAGGAAATGAGTTGCCCTGCAAGTGCTGATCCAAACCCAGTGCTCCCTGGGACCAGAGCGTTGGTTACTCAACTGCTGCACAGCAAGAAGGACAACAGCCCTGTCTCCACTGGGTCCAACAAGATATGAGATCCACTGTGGCATGGAGAGTACAGGTCATATCCCTGAGCATTTGGCAGGCTGCAGCTGTAGCCTGTGCTCATTCACAGGTACAGAGAGGGGCTCAGCCCTGTGTTGTTTTTACATAGTTCCACAATCCTCACAATAGGGAACCTAAAGGGGTGGATACCCTGCACCAGGTTCAGAACAGAGAAAAGCAAACTATTTTTCTGATATTTTCACTTGTTACTCACAGTATGTGGAAAATCAGACATCTTAACTATCATGCCACCGCTGCACCTCTTTCTTCAGCCCTTGGTAGGGAAGATCTGAGGATTTTGGAAAACAGCCCGCTTGATCATTCATTTGTAGATCCTCATCATGTACCAAGCAGGAAGGACTGCTCACTTTCTCCAAGGAGTGCTTCAGGGCATTGTATAGGCTGTTTCTTCTCAGGGTATGTAGGCCTTTCAGAGAAAAGGAATTCAAAATGCAGCTGGGTTAAAAGAATTATTCTGCCTCTCTTCACCACTTCTGTTTGCTAACAGTGGGTTGCCTGTTTCAGATAAACAGTAATTTTAGAAAATTGGCAAACAAGGGTATGTGTGCTCTGCTGCAATGCATGAATGCATGAATCCTGGGACTGATGCTCTTAGCTCCTTAGAGCTGAAACATGAACCTGGGTTTACACTTACAAACAGACAAGTTATAAGGTCTGTGATAACCAGTAACCTGGTGATTCCTGATCAAAAGTACAGGATTTGCAGTTATAGCTGTAAGCAAGGATAGAGTTAGCTCAGTGATGCCATTAGTCAGAAGGTTTCTGGAGGAGCATGCACTGTTTTTCAAGGGGCATCTTGCCCTGTAGGATTTAGAAGGCCACCTTCTCCCTAGCATTCAATTTGTTACCAGTGTTTTATTGAAGATGGTCTTTTTTCAAGAGAACAGCAAATCCTATTGATGACTTCCACCTCTCTGAAAAGCCATAGCAATTAATGGGCTCAGATGGGCTGTTTTGGGATGGGTTCACCAGCTGCAGTTTGGGGTCTGGTTTTAGATCTGGAGCTCCTGCCTGCCCTTCAGCTGCATCACCAGGTTGAGCAAGCAGTGCTGTTCTGCTCAGGGACTGCTCCCTTCCAGACTGAACCTTTGGGAACTGAAGGATAAGCTTTCAGTGAGCACAGTCCAGCTGAGCTGCTTGTCTCAACAATTCACAGCAAGATAAACACATGGTCTCAGTTTCCCTTTCCTAAGGGCTGTGTTTTATAGGTGTCTGTAGGGCAGGTGCTTGTGCTGACAGCCAGCTGCTCAAACCACAAGCCGGCAAGCTCTGAAGGTCACCAAGTCAGTTATAGGAAGTGAACCAGAATAAACAACCTCTTTATCAGGCTTTATTTTCCAGCAGGCTTGCAGCAAGCTTCAGCGTTGCTCTCTGAGGGAAGCTGCCTGCCATGAGATGTCTGGGGATTTATCTGGCTGCGGCTCAGCTCACTCACATGCTTGGTCTCCTCTCCCACATCTGCTTCCTTTCCCACCTCATGCTTGGCACCTTCTGGTTCTGGCTGGTGAGCAGAGGCTCTGTGAGAGCCAATTTGCAGTTCGCCAGGTTCAGGTAAAGACTATACTGCCTGTGTTATCCCAGATTGAATTTTCCTAGTGTTTTTCTCTTGGGAAATTAACCTGTTAAGGCAACTTGTGCTTCCACAAGCTACTGGGAGACCCCTGCCTAGGCTTCTGTGTACAGCACATCTCTGATTTCAGCTGGTTTCTAGGCAAAAGGTGGAGGTGGAGGGGTAAGGGTGGCTGTATTAGCCATTGCTCAGCACCTGAAGTAAGTGTGGTACTGCTTGCCTCCAGCCCTGAGACTACAGCAACTTACCTTGTGCCAGGCCATCTGCACGGGAAAGGAAACAGGCCATTTTCTCACTTGCCACTCACTAAAACAAAGGCTTGTTCTCAAGGTCTCATGCTTTTTCCTGAACTGTTTCTCCACAGACAACTGCTGCAGACCAGCATGTACCGATAGCATCAAAGTTTCCCTTGGAAATGTTCCAAGGGATTCAGCTCTGTGGAACACACAGTTGCTATTCGCACACAGTTTAGGAAGTACTGATCTGCCTGCATCAGACCTGACTTTTTCTTTCTGTGCTATTGACCTCAGGCTTTTCTCAAGTACACACTGAGGTTGGCATTTTCCATCTCTAGCAGTTATTGTATTCTTTGGGCTTTGTGCATTACTTGGTGTGCATGCAAACACCCCTGTGCCCCTTGGTGTAGCAATGGCACTAAGCTCACCTCTTTGCTCCTTTTAAGATGTACTTAACAGTTGCACATGCCTAATCAAGAAGGAAAGATATAGTGCATTGAGAGTCCAATAAGCATCTTCAACACTCAGCTGTGAGTGTAATCACCCAACCCCAGAAAGATGTGACAAACACTCAGTGGATAAACACAGTCCTTGAAAAATCATTTGAACTGTTCTTGCCATCAAATTGGAACAAATCCATGGTGTTTTCTAATACAGAAACTTCTCCTAGCTTTTCATCAGTCTTCAGTTTCTTTTAAGTGTGGGGTAGCTTGATGGGTAAGCATCTTTGCATGATTTTCTGTTGGGGTTATCTGAAACTGCAGTGAACAGTTACCCAGGATGGTATGAAGCCCCTAAAAGGGATTTAGCCTTTTTGGTGTCCCACTATGGAGTTTGGCTTTTTTTTTTTTTTTTTTTTTTTTTTGGGGGGGGGGGGGAGTGGGATTGTTTTTTTGCCACTGTCCCCATGCTACTGGGTCTGTGGTCTTACCCCTTGCTGCATGTAGTTCACAAGGCAACAGCTGCAGTGAAGCAAGAGGGAAGTTTTCCTTCACAGCCTGATGCCTTGTTGTCCACTGTGGACAGAACCTGCACTAGCTCATGCTCAAAACATGAGGAAAAATCTCCTCTTTATCCCTGCATGATTTTATCCTAATGGGTCTGCTGCTGGGAGAATCCACTTATTTGGCAAGATCATCTTGAAATTTTGGTTGTTTACTTTTTGGCATAAGCACAGTTGGAGAAATGGCTTGGTGGGCCTGTGCTGGGGTAAGACATAGTCAAGTGCCGAAGCTGCCCTGCTGGTAGAGGTGGCAGTCAGTGGGAATGCAATAGTGCTGGGGATGTTGTGCTGAGGCACTGCCGCTCCATGGGTCTGCAGAGCAGCTCTAAGGGTTTTTTCCCTAGGAAACTGTTGAAATCCTACGTGCGTGAGGAGAGAAAAACACCTAGAACTGGTGTTACCTCAGAGTTTTGAGTTTATTCCTACTATGCTTCACACAAGCGTGGCGTACACCATGTTAAAAAAAAAATGTTTAAGGCCTCAGGCAATATGCTAAAACAAGTCTAATTGCAGTTAAGAGTGCAGCATAAATGATTCAGGAAAGCTGCTTGTTAGGAAAGGATTATTTTGTTACAGACAGCTTGTATTCCAAGTCTATATAGTCTCTTCAAGCACTATCTCTGGCAGAAAGAACTCAAAAGCAGTATCTGGTGGGGAATAGGTGCCCTCCAGTGCCCTTCTGGACTGTCATTACTGTTGTTCCTGTTTATAAAAGCATTTTCTGGCAAAGCATGAGTGTCCAGCTTGAGCTGTGGGAGCTGCCAGACTACCTCTGCCCATGGATCATTGTGCAGCCTTGGGCAAGTCCTGTGAGTACACTGGACCTTGTTTCCCAGCACTGAAACCTCTACAGTGACTGTCCCCATGCTCACACTGGGTTGTCTGTGACACTTATTCAGTGACTGATTCTGCTTTCCTTCTTCATGCCTTCCTCAGCAAGAAGCCACATTAATTTCAGTGAAATTGCTAATTGTAATAAGGGTTTCAGTGGATAAGGGCAGCAGTGAGGTCTGCGGTGACCAGTCTGCACTTGGAGATGTGTGTGGGAAAGACACTGTGTCGTTACCAACAGCTAATTACATTATTAAGTTCATTACTGTTTCCTGCTGAAAGGATCAGTATTCAGAGCCTGATGCATTCTCACAAGAAATCAATGGGATACAGAGTTTGTATTCACTTCTCTGAGAGCTCAGTAAATCCTTAAGGAAGGCAGCAAATGGCATAAATTTTATTTAAAAAGTAGCTACTGTGCCTATGTAGGAGCGCAGTTGAAGCACAGCATGAAATTTGGGGAAAATGTATATTTTTAAACAGCAAGGTTTTATTTCTCTTAAGTAATAAAAGCTTACAGCTGTTTTTCCCAATGGCTAGTTTTAAAAATACTTAAATGCACTTATACCTTACCACTGTGTGAACCACTTTATTTTCTCCTTAGGCTACAGTAAGCATCTTTTCCACTTATATTCTTGCTCTCCTTTCCCTCCTTCTTTTGACTTTCATTGAAATAAGTGGCTCTAGGCAACATCCTACTCTGCCCAGATTTTGACATTTTTATTAACATTTGGAGATGCAGATTAACATTTTCGTTATTCATCAAAGATGATTCCAGCATTGAATACTTACTACTATTTTAGCTGCCCTGCAAGAGGAACACCAAGTTCTCAGCTAAACAGAAGGGGAGGCTGCCTAATTTCACTCTAGCTCTAGTATGAAGCACTGTGTATTTCTTGTCCTCCCTGCTGCAGCTGAGTAGCTCACTGTAAATGTCCTGTAGCTCAGTGACTGACAGCTACTGCAGCCCTGTCACTCTTCCCAGAACAGGACGCACACAAGAACACTTCTCCTTTCTTTGTAACAGGAGGAAGCCAGTCACAAATACTAGGAGGAACTAAGGCAGCTCTGCTTTCTCCACCATCAACAGCAGTGCAGTCTTTTGCTGAGAGCTCAGATGTGCAATTAAAGCTAATGTGAACTTCGCTGAGGTATGGCTCATGGGCAGAAATCTGCTCAGAGGGATCCTGCCGGAGGCTAGTAACCTGATAAATGTACATAGTCTTACTTCTCACCGATATTCAGTTAGTCTTTCTTTAACGTAAACAATGAAAGTTGCAATGTTTTGCTTTGTTCTTGCAAACTTTCCTCATGCAAAGTATGCCACTGAGCAGGTAGTGCTCCAGTGCTGAAGAGCTCCAGCACTGTATCAAACGATTACTAAATTAGGGGTGATGGAAAGCTGGGCTTCTGGAGGTACAGCATCAGTAGCAGGTATAACAGTGGAATTTCTCACTGTTGGAAAGCACAACCCATTGCTCTCATGCATTATAATTTTGCCACATTTTTCTAAAGCATCTGTTCTGGTCAGTGCTAAGAAAAAGATGCTGGATACAGGAGTGTTACAATCTGTTATGACACATCTTACATTCTCTGAAATATAGAGAACAAAGCATGTCTCCTGTGCTCCTGTATGCCTGCAGCTTTTTTATGTGACCACATAGTGAATGTGTACTGTATGTCAGTGAACTAGCAAAGACCAGAGGAAACTGTTAGATGTCTTTATTGATTGTATTGCTGTTCTGCAGCTGATGCTCCCTGAAAAGAAAGCTATCAGAGACAAAATAAGTCTACTTTGCTTTCTTCCTTTCCTAGGCAGTTATGTTTTTCTAGGGTTAGTATTTTTCAGATCCCCTGAACTATCCCGGAGGTTATAACTAGCATAATATGAAACCTGGAAAAGCTGCTGATATAGAAAATTCTAATAGCATTCCTCAAGACAGGACACAGGTAAGAAACCTTTGTTATCTGTGGACCACTAGCATCAGTTCCTAGTGCTCAGATATATAAGAACACCTAAAAACACTGCAAACAAAAAAAAAGCTGACCTTTAAGGCAGAGCTATGGATCCCAGCCTATCAGTTCTGCAATATGAAATCTGCAATTCCTCTGTGGACTTTTGTTTAGAGAAGATAAATTGTATTTAATCCCTTTAAGATCAAATAAGCAATAAAAGAAATTCATAAGATTTCCTCAAGTGAGACCTGAAAATAGATGTTAGGAAGGTACATTTGTTTCACTCCCCAGGATGATGGATGAGTAATGGTGGTTTGTGTTTTGCTAGTGCAAATATGTTTTCTTATTTAAAAAAAAAAAAAAAAAAAAAGCCTTAAAGAAATCAAATGTAGATTAAAGGAGGAATGAAAAAGTTTTGGGGGACCGCCTGTTACCTCTTCATGTAGGTATACTGGTATACTTACCAGTATGATATGCTTTCATAACAAATGCAGACTGAAAACAAGGGTGGACTCAAGCATTGTGCTGGCTTCTGGAACTGTGCCCCACCACAGGGGTTAGGGGCCCCCAAGTACCACATTACAAAACAAATTACAAAAAAAAAGTTTCATGTGGCTTTGTGCTGTCTCCCAGTGTGATGCTGGTCAGAAACAGCAGTAAGATGGGCATGGAGAGACCTCCTGCCCGTGGCCTTTAGGACAAACCTTCTGGTCAACAGCCAGGAACTTATTTTTCCAACAGGTTTATTACTGTGCTGGTTCTGCAGCAAGAGATGGTATGAAAGCAGGAGTTGCCCAGGGACATTGTGTTCTGCTGGAACAAAAAATTCTGAGAAGGCTTCTAGTTGTGCAATCCAGCACGCTGTAGGGTACTGTTCGCTCATCCAGGTATTAACAAAGGAAAAAAAAATACAATAACCTTATATTTGCCACTGTTGCTATGAGAAGTGTAATGATACCAGACCAAATTCTGTTCCTGCCTGGAGATGAGACATCCAAAAAAATACTCCTTTCTCCCAGTGGAGTGACTCTGGATTTCCAACATAGCAAAACAATACCAAATTCAGCCCATTGTGCTCTGCTTTGTTCTGCTTCTTAGGCACAGAAGAAAACTGTACTAAGTTCTGTCCAAGCAGCAGCCACCAGCTGTGCTACTGTAAAAAGCTGCACCACTGTCAGGACACGTGGTTGGTACTTTGAGGTTTCTCCAGGCAGACATGGAAAAATTAGAAGCAACATTTATGAATGCAGGCCTGCTAATGATGTTACTGTGGCAGTTCCTGTTGAGAATATTAAATGAAAAGGCATTTTCATTAAGATGGAAATTCTGGCCCTGCTGAAATTAGTAGCAAGGTTTTGGTTGGGTTGATTGGAGCCTGGATTCCCTCATCCATATTTTAAAAGCTTTGCTGCTCATTCTCCTGGGGAAAAAAAAAACAAACTTCAGGGGAAAATTAAATTTGCCTTTCCAAGTGATTTGTGCCCCCTCTAGCTAGCAGAAAATCTTAGTGTAGATCCCATTTGTGGGTTATGCTCTTGCCTAAGGAAATAAATAGGAAAAAGAAGAACAGGGCAGAAATCCATTCCTATTGCTTAATAAGCAGTTATGCTTCCAGAGCCAGCAAAGCCAGTTGTCTTAATTGAATGAATAATGTTTTTCCAGTATTTCTGATCTTCTGTAAGTTAATTACTAATTGTTTTCAGTAGCATCCATATGTGACAAGCATGATCAGGAGCCTGAGTCAATTATGAGATCACTCTGAGTTTACACCAAATGCAACAAGAGTGAGGGAACAGCTGCCACTAGGTTTTCTCATGTGAGGTGAAAATGTTTTGAAGCTGTTTTATGTCCCCAGGTGAGCAGATGTATAGTGTGAATCCTTCTCCTATGAATCATATTGTTTCTCAATCGTTTCAGTGATAGGCTTTGCAGAATAAATCAAGCTTGCCTAGGCTCCTTTGTCCCCAGTAACCTTGCTAAAAGCTATAGAGCCATTTCCTAGGGGCTTTTAGGATCCCTTTTTTTCAGATCCCAATTTTTTCTTGCCTTTTCCAGAACTCTCCTCAAGGGTATTCTTTCATCTGAGGTCTACTTTCTATCTCTCACAAAGAGATAAATGTAAATGCAACACCTCAAAAGGAACTAGCCCTGAACTGCTTATCACCTAGGGAAAATGTACTAAAAGGCTCTTGAGAACAAACTGTAGAGAGAAATGGGCAAAAAGTTGATACAGCTGTGCAGGTACTATGAGGATACCGGGTTTTGTAAAAACATATGATTTTCACAAATTCCAGAAATGAACTGCTATGAAAATTATACGTGGTTGCATATTGTACAGTTTAGGTCAATAGTGTGATCTATAATCCTTTCATCCTGAGAAAATACCCCAGAGATTGAGCCAAAAGGCTTGGCTGGGAATAATACAGTTTCTTTGATCCTGTAGAAGCGTACTAGTGTTCTGTTTTTCTTGCAAGTATGTACAACATCCCACATCAGACAGGTCTGTTTAAAATCCATGATTGCAGCAGGCAGCCAAGGACCAGACCCCCGCTGGAGAAAACCAATTGAGTGAGGCCTCTTGATTTTAATGGGTGGCTGCAGAGCCATACCACTCCAGCATCCACCTCCCTCATACTAGGATGCAACTAATTACAGCAAGTAATTAGATTTCCTCATCCACACCAGATCCATTCTGTAACCTGGTTTTAGTACTTTGGCAGCAGTAGCCCGTCCGCACCCTCAGAAGCTATGTAGCCCTTTCCCCATAGTGTTTCTATAAAGCAATAGTTCTTCGTATTTTCATTCTTACCATCTGGCTAAGAAAACAAAACACCCCACATGGCTTTAGTTCTAAATTATTTAGAGGGGGAGCAAATAGATTTTTCAACACCTTCAGATTTCACGGAGAGCTCTTTTTCCTTGGAGCGAGTAGAAAACCTGTAGAAAGCATGCTAATAAGTGGACTTTGCAAAAGAATAAAAGTCCAGTAACAGTTTGTTTAGCCCTTCTTGGAGCTGGGGGGAAGGGGAAGGACACACAACACAATGATTTCCAAGAACAAGTGCCTGCCTGCTCTGTGCCAGGCATGCTGTGTTAATTACAGCACAGCTGGCAGCACTCAGGCTCACAAGTGAACTGCAACACACAGGGCATCAAACTGCATGATGCAAACCAGCATGAACACTCCCTTCCCACTTCTCTTGAGATGCCCATGTTTTTGACACATGTTGTAGGCTCCTCATTTTGATATTGTGATTGTATAAAGCTAATCCCTGGGAAAATGTATTTGAAGTGCTTCAGCAACTTACTGTTTTCCAAATTACAGTTTGTAATGGGCTTTAGTGACAGATTAAAGGAGAGAAAAAGGACCCTTTTGAATGCACTGAACTCTGGGGTGGTACAACAGAAGAAGAAAGGGCTGTTCTTGCCTGTAGGGAGGGCAGGGAGCAGGTGCCCAAAGCCCTTCTCTTTCCTTGTGGTCCTGGGCTGAGAGGACCTACAGGGGGCTGCATCCCCAGCAAGCCTTGGCTTTGGGCTGAGGGGGATTCCCCACATCATGGGGGAGGTAATTCCTTTTTGTGCTGGCTGCAGGAATAGACCAAGAGGTACTGCCCAAAGCAGTGTAAAAGCAAGCAGCTGCCAGTGGGGTTGGCTGTTTTTTCTCTATATGGAAGAATTTACACTGCAAAATCCAAATGGCAGCATGGGGGAGCTCATGGTCACTGAGCATAAAGCTCCTACCAATGCATAGCATGAGCACAAAGCAACATTTTATCAGCTATGTAAAAAACACTAAGTTGGATTTTGTGGTGTGGTGCCTGTGTCTTGTTGTTTTATTGATGAGTGTTGGTGTCAGAACCCAGGAGCTGGTGTAATGGGATGGCAGTAAGTCATGGGAAGGAAGAGCTTGGGAGAAAAAAGAAAGGAAATTGTGTGGCTCTTGTCTAAACATCTCTTTGATGATGAGATAGGTGACAGAAGATGCAAGGGGGGGTAGGGCTAGGGCCACAGAGCTGCTGCTTTTCTGAGATAAAATAAGTCCCCTGCTATCATTTCAAAACCACAAAGTCCTGAACAAATGTGATGACTAAATAAGAGAGAAAGATGACCTGATGACTGATAAAGCAGCAAGATAAACAGTTCAGATAAAGATGGAGAACAAAATAGTGAGAGGAAGTATATTTAGGGAAGTACATCTGAACAAAAGGAAAAACTGGCATGGCTGGGGATAGTGCCACTGAGGCAGTGGGTCATCCTGCTGCAAAAGAATGATGCTTGTTATGAATTAGACCACACAATTTACTGGTCTATTGTAATTATTTTATTAATCAAGTAAGCAGACACAAGCAAAACAGCGCTGGGCGGCTGGGGAGTCTCCGCTCCGCAACAGCACGCAACTTCCCCTTTCCAGTGTCGCTGTTTTATAGCATTGAAGTTCCGGCTTGTCGAGACTTGTCGAGACCTGTCGAGACCTGTCGACTTGTCGAGACCTGTCCTGAGATTGCGCAGTCTGTTGTTGGGGGTCGTTGTTCTTCCTCCGGTGATCATGCGTTGTGCTTGTGTTCAGGTGGGGTCAAAACAGGATGTCTTGCTTTGTCCCCATGTTACAATGCCGTGAGTTGTGAAACCTTATCTCCTCAGTAGATTCTCCAAATTCCTCAAAGACAATGAACAAACCCCCCACTAATTTATCACAATCCCTCCTTTTTCTTTTTCTAACATATTTTGTTCATTGAATTTTTGCAATATTTGCTTGCTGAGCATTAAAGTTTCTGTGTCTTCCTTCTCCTGCTCAAGAAATTCATACTCAGCACGCACGAGCATAAGATGAGCTGCCTCTAATCGGCTTTTCACAATTGCGATTACTCGATTGAATATACATGGTCCAAAAGTCAGTGCTAATATTAATAACAACAAGGGCCCCGCTATGGTTGATAGCAGGGTAGTAAGCCAAGGTGAGTAATTAAACCAGGATTCATACCAATTCTGACGAGCTTCATTTTCCTTTTTGCGTTTTTCTAATCCTTCCCTCAATTTAGTCATTGTATCTCTTACCACCCCAGTATGGTCTGCATATACACAACATTCTTCACGTAGGGCTGCACACAGTCCTCCTTGTTGTAAGAAAATCAAATCCAACCCTCTACGGTTTTGGAGTACCACTTCGGATAATGACCTAACCGATTTTTCCAGAGCTGTTATTGATTGCTCTATACGGGCCAGATCCTCATCTACGGCAATGCGTAGAGAAGTAAATTCCTGGCTTTGTTTTATCAGGGAAGCAATTCCAGTTCCTGCACCTGCAGCCCCAAGGGCCATTAAAGTGGCTAAGGTGACAGCTGTAATAGGCTCCCTCTTTACCAGATGGTATTCAGCCACTGTGTGATAGGTATACATATACTCTTCAGTGTGGTATAGAATCCTTGGTATAATGACCACCTGTACACAAAAATCATGAGATATGCTAAATAATTTTAAAGATAGGCAAGGAGTGACTCCCAACAATGAACATACCCACCTAGTATTATTTGCAGGAATTAACCATTTGTGTGTTTGGTCCATTTTTTCAGTGGCATGGCATAGATCATTTTTATCTCTTGGAACTGTGCCGATACATCTACCTTTTCCCGTAACTTGAGTCAGAGTTATCCCGATTTCCTGACCCCAACTGCACTTGGAAGGATTTGACTCATTTGAATATTCAGGCCTCCCCATATCTCCTATAGCTTCATAATATGGGGGCTTAACACTTACACATAGCCAGCATCCTTCAGTTATCTCAGGATTAGTTTGATTTAGTACCTGGAAACTAGCATTTATAACTTTCCACATACTACTCTCGGGTACAACCCCTTTCCTTTTTACAATGCTAGGAAGCAGTGTGGGAAAGGATAACTTTGTCGTCTTATTAGAAAACACTGTAGTAGGTTGTGCAGTCCCAGGTATCTTTACAGTCTGGGCAACCAAACCTTCCCCTAATAACTCTTTATTAGGCCCGACTACCTTGGAAGTCTCGGGTTTTCCCTTCTTTATTAGGATGAGTCCTCCCCTATCTGTTCCGTGTTCGTAAAATCTGACATTTTTCCTAGTACCCAGCTAGTATCGTCCGAGTTTGTTATATTTATATATAGAACCTTGCAAATTTCTTTATTTCCGTGGAAGGTTCCTGTATACCCTATACCATGCCCTCACCACCTGTAACGGGGATCCAATTGTCGGTTACAACTTTGCAGCCCATATCCCACTTGTAAGAATTTATCCCGACCAGCCCCAAGTGTGCAGTCTGTAGCAATGGTTTCACACCCCCGGTATGCACAATAATACACGTTCAGGCATTTACAGTACCCCCTTCCCAGGTTAGAACTTGAGCAGAAATAAAATCCCACATATTCCCAGCATCGGGGCCTCGAGCCCCCCCCGATGTTATCTGGGTTGCAATAACCTGTTGATCTTCGAATCGACTTAAAGTCCATTTAAAAGGTTGGTGGGGGTGGTGTTGAGTCGCTATGCAGGATGAAATCACTGCGAGAACCCCCAAATACCGATAGGAATGGCTGAGGCCCATGTCTTTCCCCACTTATTCACTCCTCTGCCTCACTCGTCAGTTGGGTTGCAGCCAACTACGAGGTTTTAGTTCTTCTCGGCAGCAGTAGTGTTCTTCAGGGGAGAGCCTCTACCTTAACCCACGGTACCTATCGAGTTCGTCACAATGTGAGCTTCAGGTCTTTGTTTCCTGGAACAATCTCCCACATCTTGTCACAGGTTGGTCCTTTAACACGGCTGGCATGTGTCCATCCTTTCTCCGCAGTCCGGATGGCTGTTTCTGTAGTAAGCAAAACAACATAGGGGCCTTCCCCATCGTGGTGTTAAAAAGAGTCTCTTTCAAAGTCTTCATTAGAATTGAGGGTGATCAAGTGGCAATTCCAAGTCATAGGGCATACCATATAGCATTTCAAAAGGAGAAATTCCTACATCAGTTCTGGGCTGCATCCATATGTTTAACAGTGCAAGGGGGAAGCATTTTACCCAAGAAGCCTTAATTTCCAGCATAAGTTTTGTTAGTTGTTTCTTAATTTCACCATTCATTCGCTCTACCTTTCCAGAAAAGGAGGGGTGCCAGGGGCTGTGAAAATCCCACTCAATCTCTAAGGCCTGCTTTAATCCTTGCAGTAAAACTTTACATTCATTCAGTCACATGGTCAATTAGGACAAACAAGTAACTCAGTAAAGTCTACCTGTATACTTTGGAAAGGTCAAAGCCCTGGCTCCCGTCCCCCTCTAGATAGGATACAGAAGACCTTTTTTATTTACCTTTTGACATATAGTACATCCTCTGCATGTGTGCTTCCCTAAAGTATATATTCCTACACAGACATGCTTTCTTAGAACAACATCACACATTGCTTGCACCTCCCAATGACTCTTCTGATGTAAAACAGTTAATATTTGCCTCATTATCACTTTATTCAGCATTTCTCTCCCATTGGGGAGTATCCATTTTCCTTAAAATGATCCACATATTTGTAACATTAATACCTCCTTGGGAGGTTGTAATTGCTCCAAAACCTTTTTTAGAATTTACCCAAATAGATAGGTGGCCCTGTAAACCCCTGAGGTAAAATTGTCCACCTATATTGTTGCTTCCACCCCCATTTCAGAGTCTTTCCAGTCAGAGGTGAATATACGTTTGCTCTCAGGGCCTGAGAGCACTCCATTAATAACACTGTTATTCCAGTCTAACAATTTACTATTTGAATGCCCAATTTAATCATCAAATCCCTTCCCAACAAGTTAGTTTCCGCCTTGGATACATACAATAATTGCCCAGTGATCATTTTATCCCCTGGTCTCAGCTTAGTATTCCCCAAAAGTGGCACTGTTATCCCAGTACCTTCTACCCCCATCACATTTAGGGTTTCATTAGTTAATTTAATCCCTGAAGCTTTACAAGTCAGTAATGACTTAGCTGCCCCAGTGTATTGGGTTTGCTGGCAAGGTTCGGGGAGGGGGGGGGGGGGGGGGGTGTGGGAGTGGGAAACTGCAGTGGCAGCCCCCGTGAGAAAAACCCAGAAACCTCCCCGTGGTAGGTAAGGGACAATTTCATCTGGCCCCAAAGAGGACCACTGCTGCCCAGAGCCAAGCCATGAGCAACACAGTCCGTGCCTCTGTGAGAGCACATCCACGAAAACAAACAGACAAAGAAACGAACAAAACCCTGCTGCTCAACAGCAGTTGGGAGAGCGAGAAACCCCCCCGCAGACACCAAAGTCAGTGCAGAAGGAGGGGCAGGAGGCGCTCCAGGCGCTGGAGCTGAAGCCCCCCTGCGGCTGCTGGAGAGGCCCCTGGTGGAGCAGGCTGTTCCCCCCCTCCCCGATGCTTGGGAAACTGAACAAACACCACAGCAAATATGCAAATATACCAAAACTTCTAGACTGTTACTTAGATAATGCCTACATCACCTTTCCCTGCTCATTCAATTTCAAACAGCTCTGTTAAATACTACATGCCACACCTTTAACACCTTCAGCAACCCTTTTAACACTTCCTTTATCTTTCTCAAGCCCGTACTTTTCTAATACCAACACCAAAGGCTCAGTCAGAGTCCAACTTAATTCCATACCTTTTCCCTCCAAGATACTGAAACAACATATCAATCAATATACCATATTTCATCCCATTTTCCTTCTTTCCACAAAACAACATTAACTGTAATATGGTGTTATAATTAATAGTTCCATTTAGGGGCCACTCCGCTCCATCCTCTAGTTTATAAAGTGGCCACCATTGATTACAATATTTGATAAGAGTTCTTTTACTTTCTGTACCCTCTCACCCCACTATATCCCTCCAATGTGTTAGTATACATCCTAGGGGGCTTTTCCTCGGGGTTTCTTTGCTTTGAACATTTCCTATTGTTATCTACAGTGGTTAATATTCCACTGTTTTCCTAGAAGCTCTTTACTAGTCAATCCCAATCCCTCCAAAATTCACAATATATAGATACACAAATAAAATCAAACCACTGTAAATTAACTGCCTGTTGACAATTACACTGAGGACATTTAAACCTGATGAGCCAATAATATGCCTGGGCAAATTTTGTTCCCTTAGACATACACCTCAATGGCAGTTCTTATATTTACATATTTACATATTAACATATGAATAAAAGAATACTTTAACAAAAATGCCCGGGCTTTTATATATACAATATACAATGTACAGTTATTATTCCAGTTAGAATTATTCCTCAGCAGCTGCAAACACTATGCCAGTTGCCATTAAAGCTTGCTTACCGTCCTCCTGTCCTGTCCTTTTCTTAAAATCTCGGACATCCCCGGAGTTAATGGGGATGGCCACATATTCCATTCCTGGCTGGGGTCCGCCCAATTACTATTTCTCGTAGGGGATATAATCCCTCCCTTAAAGCAGATTTCTGATTTCTTGCCCTGCTTCTGGTTACCGGCCCCTGTGTTTCATGATCCGATTCCGTTTCTCCTGAATTTGCTAACAGGAGCCGTTGGTGCGGGCAGTGGAATATAGGGCGGGGGCGATGTCGGGACTTCTAAGTCCTTTCTCTTTTTATCCCGCCCTCCTTTTTCTTTTAGAGGATATAGATGCGTCCTCGTATCTGAATTTATCCAGATGTGCGCATATTCACTTTCTTCCAAACTAAAGGGCTCCTTAGAGTTAACATAAATATTGAGGGCTTGGCATACCCAATCCTCAAAGGAGCCGAACGGGGGCCAGAAAACGCTGTCCCCTTTGATGGGCTTGTTGCCCCACACTTCTATACAATAATAAATCATTTTAACTTTACTCTTTCCCCGCCTAGAAGGGGAACCATCCCAATTCTTAATCATTTGTCCTAACGGACTATCAGAAGGAACAGAGGGTATCCCTACAGCATTGGATCCCTCCCTCATGGGGCCAGAAGGCTTACTTTTCTTCTGTCCCATCTTCCGGAGCACCTTCACACACACACACACAACGCTTCCCCCTTTTCGTGGCCCAGTCCCTCGCGGGAGGTGGGAACCGCACTACCGAGGGGTCCGCACTCGCTTCGTCCGCACTTGGACGTCTCAAATGTCGTGCTCCGGGATACCCAACCCCAACCGAACGGAACACTGGCCTATACTTACCCACCCCGTGGGTCTTCGTTCGGGCTTCGTGCACAAAGGTTGCCTGGGGTTTACCGGTTTTATTTGCTTGTGTCTAATTTTGGGTTCGTCGGTGAAGGGTTTGAATGAAAGTAGTCCTAGCGAAGGCCGCTGAAATCAGCGGGGCGCCCCCTCCGAAGGTCTTTCAATCAGATTTGCCTTCATCCGAGTCACGGCACCAAATTGTTATGAATTAGACCACACAATTTACTGGTCTATTGTAATTATTTTATTAATCAAGTAAGCAGACACAAGCAAAACAGCGCTGGGCGGCTGGGGAGTCTCCGCTCCGCAACAGCACGCAACTTCCCCTTTCCAGTGTCGCTGTTTTATAGCATTGAAGTTCCGGCTTGTCGAGACTTGTCGAGACCTGTCGAGACCTGTCGACTTGTCGAGACCTGTCCTGAGATTGCGCAGTCTGTTGTTGGGGGTCGTTGTTCTTCCTCCGGTGATCATGCGTTGTGCTTGTGTTCAGGTGGGGTCAAAACAGGATGTCTTGCTTTGTCCCCATGTTACAATGCCGTGAGTTGTGAAACCTTATCTCCTCAGTAGATTCTCCAAATTCCTCAAAGACAATGAACAAACCCCCCACTAATTTATCACAATGCTCATCTGTCTGGGGGGACTCCTAAGTCAGATTTAATTTCCCACTTTATGAGACTGTAATGCTGCTTTGGAAACTATCTTCTACCCTTTCTCAACAGCGGTTTCAGAGAAAAATCCACAACAGAGGAGAGAAAAAAAAACGAAACGTGTTTAAATCACCTCAGTGATGAGACAGATCTTTATAACACTGAGAACCAGCTACAGGGAAGTCAAGCCATAAATACTGTTGAACTAGACCAACTGTAAACAGGCTCACTTCATTCCTTGTGATCCAGAGAGGTTTCTGGGGGTAAACAATACAAGAAGATGGAATGACATTGAGGCATTCACTAGAGGAAAGTTAAGCGTATGAAAAGCATGACACATCAAAGAAGTAGTGACGGAACAGTCAAACAAGGCTGCCATAACAAGCACTGAGAAAAAGATGCAGAGAAAGCTTTTGGCCTAAGTATAGATGAGCAAAGTTTTCTATTCCATCAGCTTGTCTTTTTTTGTTGTTTAACTTTTGTCAGTGCAATTTAGTGATATTCTCTGAATATAACTTCAGTTATACTATTTGAAAATAAATAAAACTGTGTCAAAGCTGACTGCTTTAATACATCTGCCTAATGTAAAAATAATAATAATAATAATAATAATAATAATAATATATATATATATATATAAAACCTGTGATGTCTGAAGTATTTGACTAACAATACAGGACACAGCATGAACTCAGCTAACTGTGTAGAAGATGTAGCTAATAAAACCAGCATCGGGACAAGACACAAAGACCTTATGTGGTAGATCATATCCAGTTGAAATCGTGGCAAAGTGTGTGAGGTTTCTTTTGATGACCATAATTTTTTTCAAACAAATAATTGCCTGATTTCTCAGTAGGAGCAATAAGAAAGTGGGTAGGTACAGGGGAAATTTCAGCCACACAAAAATCCTTAGCCTAGAGAAGCATTTCAGGCTAAGGCTTGAGCAACCACGCCTGCAGCATGACCCGATATTGAACCATGTGGATTTGGGACTGCAATCTGAGAACCTCCCTCTTTTGGCATGGTAATACCTACCTGCTACTAAGGAGGATGAGCATTCGTGACAAGAAATGAAGAAGTCAGAAAGGTCCAGCTCCTAGCTGAAAGAGCAGCATCAAGACCAACTGCATCTCCAAATAGGTGGCCTGATACAGTAGGGCTGCTTAATTCATGCTTCTCAGAGAAAGCTCCTCATCCTTTCTCTACTAAATTTCTTGCTAGTGCTCCCCATGGAGAGGAGAGAAATCAAAAAGGAGCCAAGATCATGCTCACGTCAGGTCAACTGTCACCCCCCAGATGCCAGGGAGTTCATCCAACACAATGGTAGAATCACAGAATTTCTAGGTTGGAAAAGACCTCAAGATCATCAAGTCCAACCTCTGACCTAACACTAACAAGTCGTCCAGTAAACCAAATCCCTAAGTTCTACATATAAACATCTTTTAAAGACCTACAGGGATGGTGACTCCACCACTTCCCTGGGCAACCCATTCCAATGCCTAACAACCCTTTTGGTAAAGAAGTTCTTCCTAACATCCAACCTAAAACTCCCCTGGCACAACTTTAGCCTATTCCCCCTCGTCCTGTCACCAGGCATGTGGGAGAACAGACCAACCCCCACCTCGCTACTGCCTCCTTTAAGGTACCTGTAGAGAGCAATAAGGTTGCCCCTGAGCCTCCTTTTCTCCAGGCTGAACAACCCCAGCTCCCTCAGCCACTCCTCGTAGGACTTGCTCTCCAGACCCCTCACCAGCTTCGTCACCATTCTCTGGACTCGCTCGAGCACCTCGATGTCCTTCTTGTAGCGAGGGGTCCAAAACTGAACACAGTACTCGAGGTGCAGCCTCACCAGGAGCGGGGACTAAGAGCTGTTCTTAACACATGTATACCTAACATATACAGAAGGACAAAAACTGAGGGGGGAGGGGGGGGGGGAGAAGGGAAGAAAAACAACATGAAAATCAAGTAATCCTAGCATGTTCAAGCTTCCTGTAATTTGGCCAGCCCTAAAGTCCGAGAAGGGGCAAATTTCCCAGAGAAGTTTCCCAGAAAACAGAACTATTGAAAACATGTTGGGGGGGGGGGGGGGGGGGGATGACTTATTTTATTTATGAGCTTAAAAGAAAAAAAAAAAAAGGAAAAAAAAGATTGTATTCTGCCACTAAGAAACATCTTTGATCTTTGTCGTTTCCTTTAGAAGGTTTATCTCACCCTTTATCAACGAGTGTACTATAATGATGTGATGTTTGTAGGAGTAATCCAGACTTTACAATATTGTCCCTTTGAAAGTGCTGTTTGAGTGGGCAGGCTTGATATGTTTAGCAAATTCAACCTGCAAAGTCCTGCCTGTATTTGTTGCGCTCTTTTCCTCTGTGTTTTTCCATACATCACAGCTGGTATATGAGGCTATATTTCCTGAGAAGAGCATCAGAATTGATAAGCCAATTAACAAAAGCTTGAGAGCAGTCTTCTTGCTGTTCTTGTGCCGCACACATTTTTTTCAGAGGAAGATCACAGCACTGATTTTATCATAAATCATTAGTCATTATTGCTTTCAGTAAAGCCCTCAACAGCTTGCTTTGTGTAGAGTAGTGGAATATTCCACAGGATGACAAAGCAAACATATGTTCAAGGATCTGTGCAAGACGCTAATTGCAGCAGGGCACAAGGACAGGTGTGGAAACACAGTTTAGTAAGCTACTTTCAGTGACATAGAGACGATCCAAATCCCCAAAGGTTTTGTACTTCATTTACTTGTGGGAAGGTATTCCATAATACTATCAGAGACAGGAATGAGATGAGAAAGCAGAACTGGCAGCATTTTATTATATTTTACACTACTGCAAGACAGTGGGGGACTCTGGTTCATCAAGTAGATCAATATTAAACTTTCTACTCTTTGAATGCTCACAGCCAGAACAGAAGATTTGCCATCCTGTTCCTCCATCTGTACCCTGCTTCAAAATGAAAATCGTCTGCACTAGTGGACAGTGAAGAGAGTAAGTGCTTTCACAAAACAAATATTTTCTTTTTAAAGAAAACCTTTAAAATAAAACCATAGCCATCTGTCATGTTAAAGCAGATATGCTTTTCACCTTCAGAAAGCTTTAGAGACATTGACTAATTGGTCCTTGTGACATAAGAGGACTGATATTTTCCCAATTTGGAGTGGGAAGTCAGCAGGGGCATCTTGCATCCTGGGGCAGGAATTTAGGCTCCCTGTGAGGCAGGAGAATTGTAATCCTTTTGTAGTAGTCAACAACATTTCCAGGTGGGGGTGTGTGAAGTTAGGCACTTCTAACCCTGCTTACACACTCCTGACAAATGAAAGGCTGGATTTTTTTTCACAACTGCTGCACATCCAGATGCTCCCATTGACTTTATAAATACTAAATGTTCAACTTGAATAGGAGCTGCAGGTGCTCAATCCTTTGAATATTATGCCATTAGAAAGGGTGTGAATTAGAGCTACTCAAGTAAAAGTGTCCACCGATTTGTTAGCTGAACTGGAAAATACTTCCCATGCTCTAAATTTTTTTGAGTTGATCTGAAAAATATTTTATTTTTAATCAAAATGACCTTCTGCTCCCATGCATTTTTCTTTTGTTAATATTTTGTGTTGAATAAAATGTTTCATTTCATTTTATGCATTGCTTTAAAGAACTTCAGTCAGCTTCAGTCTTAAAAGATCATGAGATTTGTTGTTCTGTCATTTAGAAATGCCAGATTAAAAACTCGCATTTTTTAAAAATAAATCATTTTTTGACCTAAAGTATGCATCAAGTTTGATATTAATATATGAACAGTTTTTGTTGACTCAGAACTTCACATTTCAGCAAATAAACCACTCTCCTGTCTAACTTCAGGCTTGGGAACTGAACTTGTGACACTCATAGAGCGGTGATTGCTCTGCAATGAAAGCTTTGGATTCACACTCTGATGATGCAGGCTGGGGCACCTCAGGGACTGCAGCCTCCAGCCATCTGCCTTGCCCCTTGGCTGCAGGTTACCGGCTCTGCAGCAAAGATAATTTGCTGTATAAACACATCATCTTACACGTTATTGTAAGTACAAGTTTGCAGTTTTTCTTTAAATGCCAGGCTCTGGACTGAGGCCGCTGGATCATGATTTGACCCATGGAGCCCTACCCAACCTTTGTCCTCCCCTCATCCCTTATCACTGCCATCTGGGAAGAAAACCTGCCCCAAAATCCTCCTCCATCAGTTTATAATATGAGAGGATGTTACCTACATGACCTTTGCCTCAGCTCCTCAAAGTTCCTGTAAATCAATCTGCAGTCCAACAATGATGTGAATCAAACACATTATTTATGGCATTGCAATTTCTCTGAAGAGTCACATACACTGAAGTGGGTTGTTTCAAAAACTGTGGCCCAACTTTTACATACGTTTGTCCAAAATGAACGCTATTTAGGATATCATGCTAAAGAATGCGTGTTCAAGGGTTAGGGTGTTTAGGAGACCGCTTTGTAACTGGCGCTGAAGTCTTGTGGATATTTTTGTGATGGACAGTTACTTTCCGCCATGAACACTGCACTTCTCAAGAAATGTGCAAAATGAAGTATGGCAGCAGAACAAAATATTTTATAGGCAAAGTGACTTTCCATAATAATGGAATAATAAACACAGAAGGGGGAAAGGCTAAGTGCAAATGCTGAAATGCATTCACGAGTATATTTGTACTGCATCTGCAGCTGTTGGAATGTCACTTGCTCATGTGAATTCGTTCAGTGAAGCATTTGAAGTCAATCACTGTATTAGGAAAGTGGGCATCCAGCATACAGTGAGCTTATACACTTTATTGCTACTTTGCTGTCAGCAATTACTGTTTATCAATTAATATTATGAAAGGATTAAAGTGGGTGATAGAAAAAACAGTCTGTTATTTGCAGCAAGAAAGTCACAAAGCTGTCATAAGACTTGTGAGTGAGTCCTTGGAAGGGTTTACTAGTGCAGCAGTGTTCTTTGTGTTTCAATTTGGGACAGGAGGATTTGGCCTTCACTGATAGTGAACTGTGCTGTGCTGTTGCAGGAGAAGGACGTTGTGTTACTTCTATCAGACTCTCTGTACCTGTTTGTTTTCACTGTCTGTTAAAGTCTGTGTTTAGGAGAAGGACTGGCATTTATCATGAGTTTGTGCAGTGTTGAGCTTTCTTGCTAGCTGAAGTCTCTCTAGCCTTTTGCAAAATAAATAACACTGCTGATGCCCAGAAAAGATGGAAGTGTTTTTTAATATTAAAGATCTGTAGTGGTACGTGACATCACTCTTCATCAGTCAGACCTCAACTGTACATACAACACAGCTGCTCAATTGATTAAAATAGGCCGCTTTTATCAAATATTAACCTGTGTAGAATGCAAGGTGACTGAAAATCTAGTGCATGTTAAAGAAGTTTTGCAGCCTGTAGAAAGAGTAAGCAGCCTTTAAGTTTCAGGCCTTTTCACATTTAAGTTTTCTATGGTTTGTGCAATGCCCAGTGATGTTATTACTTACAAATCAAACCAGATGGCAAACTGGGTAAATCACAATGCAGTGAGTTTCTTCACAAGGCTGGTTTTATTAACAATAGCTGTGCTGGAGTTGTGTCAGGAGACCCTAAATGAAATTGGAGCTAAAATCTATGTTATCTACAAAAATACAGAGAAGAAAATATCTGTCTTGGAAAAATTATAGCTTAAACTAACAAGGTCAAAAAATATGGAACAAAAGAAAAGGAAAGAAAGAGAAAGAATATGAAATGCATTCCTGAAGCCACAGTTTTATGGTGGATTAAGGGCTCAGGGTTGAGTCAAAACTCAAGAGTCCCAATTCCCTGACTGCCCAGCTCTATCCTTTCAAAAGGAGGAAAACAAAATGAGTTGAAAAGATATTGATCCTTAAATATGGTTGCAACAAGCAGGAGGTTTCATCATAACATGTTAATCTGATGACAGATGTAAGGAATGTCACTGTGTGGTGGAAAAGAGACATGGCATGCAGCAAACAACTCTGTTCTGTCTTGAAAAAATGATTAGAATTCCTCTTCTGTCTTCTCCAAGGACTTCTTTTAGTGGCTCTCCGTTCAGCAAAATCCTGCCGGGCATCTGAACTCAGAGCTGTGATGGATTCAAGCTCTCTTGCCATCTCTGCTAACCTCTCTTCAGTCACTGTGGCTAAGCCACCAGTGTTAGACATTTACCCTATCAACAGAGAGATTTCTGCTCATTTCCATGAGTGGTGAATTGAGCCCTGGGAACGGAGAGTGAAAACCCCACGTGGTCACTCCTGTTGGTAGCAATGCTGTGGTAAGCTTTTCTCTCTGTTAAATTGCTCTGCCCAGGTTCAGGAGTAACCATGGTGAGAACTGTGCAGGTTCCTTGGTGTTAAAATTGATGTGCAGAACTTCTTATCAAAATCAATGAGAGGACTAGGAATAAATAAATGATAAAGCTAGGAAGTATTACTGCAGTTGTTCCACACTGAAGATTACCTAACTCCCTTGAACTCCTGCTTAAAGTAATAAAAGTGAAGTTTGGCTTGGACCACATTATCAGCAAAATGCCTAGTTTGATTTAAACATTTATAGTTAGGACCAATCTCTGACAGCCACTGGGCAGCTTTAATGAATAACTGCTTTCACTGAGACAGGACAGAAGCTGTGTTTCCATCTGCAGCTTGCTGAGCTTCAGCATTGCATTACTATTTGTCTGGTATTTTTTGTTTTGTTTTGTTTTGTTTTTTAACTTGTCAAACTTTTAGCTCTTCCCAAGTTTTTCTCCTTCAAACAATGTAATGAAATTGCTTCTGGACTTTATTGCTCATGAGCTCCTGAAGAGGTCCTTTATAGGCATGCTAAAGTATAGATCAGCAAGTAAATGACAGTAAAACCAGTTTGTAAAGATGTGGTTTTCTTTGTAGAAGTACAATAGGTTAATGGCATGAACACTCTAAGAGCAATTCTTGACCTCTTCGTTTTCCTGCTTTTATCTGCAAAATTTCATAATTGGTGTGATGATTATAAATATTATTTCCTAATTATAACTTTTAGCAATCGATTTTATTGTAAATCTATGTCCAGATGAGATAAAAATGAATGCATAAAAATACCTAAACTATTTGTTAGTGTGGGGTTGTTCACAGGTTAACTGTGTCATTTATGAGATGTATTTACTTCTTCCTTAGGCTGGCTATTCTGCAAATGTTGCCTTTTTTTTTTTTTTTTGTATGTATATTGTATAGAAATGTATTTAAAGCAGCAGATTTTCAGCTTGAATAGATATACTAAAACCGACTCATAATAATCCTCATGTCATAGTGACCTTGTTTGAATGCCCTTCCCTAGGATGCTCACATTGATGTATACATGAATACAAAATGCATACATATCTATGTCTATTAGCGCAAACTGGAAGCTATAATTTAGGGGCCAGACTATGGAGATCTGCAAGCATATTGCGGCACCGAAAAACAAGCCTGGAGTTTCTCATACAGTCCATTTTTATCAGTGTCATTGTTTGTGAATTTAGGTCAGATCTTCAGGACCTATTCAGAAATATCTAATAGGCCTTACATGCACATGTGTGCATGCATATATAAATGTTTTCACTCAACCACAAGAGATAGCTCACACTGTCAAAATAAAGATAAATTTATCTGTGACTTCAAAAAAGTCAAAATGCAACAATATCCCTGTATTTTGTTTCTGTATCCCAACTGGCACCTCTGTGTGGTTTGATGGTTACAAATAAGATTCTGTAGTAATTGTATTATATACAAATAAAATACTGATGTTATGAAGGGCAATTCATAAAGTCCATAAGCACAGTAAAATCCAACCATCTTTGCTAGTGGTTGTAACAAAAGCTATCTTGACTAATCAGTGCCTCAGCAAGGCCTTGGCCAGAAACACTATGACAAAACTCTACTTCTTCAAAAATTGTCAGAGGCTCTTTCATCTCAGGAGCTAAGGTTTTCACTGCAAAAGTGATTAATGGCTCTGATGCTCTCTACAGTTTTGGGATAGTCAAGCTGAGATTTCTCCAGGCCAGGTTTCAACAGGTGATTAGCACCTACTGGAAGATCCTGATACATCCTTGTCAGGTGAGCCATACAGGACAGGAATTCTTCCTGGAAACATTTTTCTGTTTGTTTGTTTTAGTTTTGTTGTCTTTTTAAGGTCCCAGCTGAAATAGCCATACAAGTTAAAATGCCTAATTCTTGGTGTTTTCTGTTCCTGCGCTCCCTCTTCTGGCTTTCTAGAATTATTTAGTGAACATCTTACACCCACAACATAAGAACAACGCCAGTATGAAAAGCAGCAGTTGTAATGACAACACGTGTTTTGGTGAAAGACACCATGTAAGGCACTACTATTACATAAATGAGGAAATGCCCATAGCAGCCAAGGTCTTCTGTACGTATACATTCCAAGTAAAGTCTTTTGGAGAACAGAAATACTACTACTCCTGGTGCAATACTGTTTATGGATAAACAGGGGGCTTTGCTGGGCTATGCTCTCTGGGTTTCTTCTTTGCTCTTTCTCACAAATGTTGCAACTGAACAGTGTTCTTAAATTTGTCCCCAGAAACTGGTAGATTTTTTTTTTCATTTTTTTTTCTTTTAAATTGGATAACAATAGCATTGTAAATAAAAAAAATAAAAAATAAAAAATCTCCCGCCCCTTTTAAAAATACAACTATTGTGGTAGTATACAGCTGTAATCAATTTTAATCATTTTTGTTGCTGAGCCTGAGAGGCAGAAGAGGAAAATCAAAAATGTGGTGTTAAAAATTCTGCGTTTCAAATAGTGTTCATTCTTAATGTTCTTCCAAGCATCATGTATATGTCTACCACCATGTATATGTGTGTTCATCTTCCAAGCCAACCCCCCAAACAAGCATACAGGGAAACTGGCCCTACACTAACAGTGGAAATTGAGGTAAACGAGTCATTCTTGTACATCTCAGTTACATTTACAATGCCCTTTTCTATTTTGTAAACACTTCTTGCTTTTGTTTCAGGTACCACAACGCAGGTACATGTACACACAGAAAAAAACAACTCAGTGTTACAAAAATAGTTCAGCTGCCAACTGAACAGCCATTCACCTGGTGTTGCCATTGTCTTTCTTTCAATAAACTACACAGCCATAAAAAACTCTTGGAATGGTTTGATAAGTGGCTTCATGTAGAAAGAATTATATCTATATGGACCTTGTGCTTTCAGTTTTGGAGTTCTACCTTAGTAAAGCAGTGTAATAAGGTGCTTTGAAATGTATATTAAACACAGGAAACAGCAATTCCCAGTGTGAAGTACTCAGTCTAGCTTCTCCATGGCTTTTACCATAGGAGGGAGGCCCAAAACTCAATGGCTTTAAGGAAATGTCTCTTGATTGTGGGGAATTCCTGCTGTGAAGAAGCTTCAGACCTTATGCGGAGCCCTGCATTAGGAAGCCCTGCTTCCAGGCTGTTGAGGTGTGCTGTCAGTCAACACTACATTAGATTAAATACAGTGACATGTGACTCCGGGGAGTCGTGTCACTTTGTGCCTCACACACAAGTATCTGCTCAGCTGCCGTGTGTCACTGACACGGTGCACCTAAGGGGAGACCCAAAGGCTGCTTCTCCTTCTAGAAAGCCCCCAGCCCTTGTGTGGGGTGTAAGAGCCCCCACGAGTGACTGCAGAGCCCTCAGGGCAAAAAGCCACAGGAAAGTCCACTGATGCCCCAGCATGTGGTTTTGTGGTCTGAGGCCTGGGTGTCACAGGAGGGTGGTTTTGTAGAAAATCCCTGGGGACTTCTGACCTGCAGAAAGCCACTCCAAGGCACAGCTCCTTGCAAGATTGGAGCCAGCATTTTGCAGGTTTTGGCCTTCAGGTGCCATGTAATAGTTGACCAACAGTACATTTTGTTCTGGCAGAGGTCAGAAGTCGATGCAGGACAGTAGGGCTTCCTGGCTGTGCCATCAGTTCTTGCTGAAGTGAGATGTAAAGAATTTAATGGGTTGTCCTATGATGTGCCACGCATAGTCCACACAGCAGCAGTAGGTCAAGGCGTTGAAAAACCCAACCGCCTGGTGCCTGGGGGAGCTTTTTTCTTGGAGGGGGACTGAGAACCAGAAGCGGGGATGCCCTATTTCCCTGTTTCTCCTCCCCAGCTG
Organism: Aythya marila; assembly: GCF_965140915.1. Taxonomy (NCBI): domain Eukaryota; kingdom Metazoa; phylum Chordata; class Aves; order Anseriformes; family Anatidae; genus Aythya; species Aythya marila. The sequence goes on along the minus strand of NC_139043.1, from coordinate 63,378,459 downwards.
CTTTTAGGGCTGGGGGTCGGCGGAGCCAGGCCGCTGCCGCCCTCTGCTGGCTGGGGCGGGGGCACTTCTGCCGGTCTTCCGCGGCAGAACCGAGGCCGGTCGGTGGCTGTCGGGGAAGAAACACGGCCATAAAGGGCTAAAAAAGCCCCAAAGCCGCGCTCTGAGGGCGGCGGGGGAGGCTGGAGACCCTCCGCGGGACCTGTGCGGGAGGGGGAGCGGCCGTCACAGGCGGCGGGCAGGGCAGCGGGATAGAGGCGGGGTCGCCCGGTCCCCGCGTGTCCCCCGTCCCGGTCCCCGTCTGTCCCCGTCCCCGTCCCACAGGTGCCGCCGAGCCGCGGGGGCCCCCGGGCGGCCTGCACGTCGCGGCCCGGCCGGCAGGAGGAAGGAAGAGGAAGTGAGAGCGGCGGCGGGGAGCCGGCGGCGCCCCGGCATGGGATAGCGCCGGCACTGCGCTCCGGGGACGAGGAGGAGGAGGAGGAAGGAGGAAGGGGAAGGGGTCTGTCTGGCCCCGCTGCCCGCCGCTGGAGGGAGGTAGGCGGCTGGGGGCTGCCCGGCTCCGTCCCCGTCCCCCCCCCTCCCCGGTGCTGGGAGGCGAGGGGCGCGGGGGGGTCGGAGCTGGCAGCAAGTGCGGCCCCAAGGGCTCGCCCCCAGCCCTCCTTCCCCCTCTTTCTTGGGCACTCGGGGGGGTGGTGTCTGGGGGTGGTCCCCCTATCCCGGAGTTTGGGGTGCCGGCGGTGCTGAATGTGGCGAGGCGAGGTGGGCGGCGGATCCCAAGATCTGCAAGGCTTCATCCTGGAGTTTATTCTGAGCCTCTCTTGCCTTGCAGAGGTAACGCAACCGGCTGGCTGGCCCCCGAGCATGGTGTGGAGCAGATAGAGGAGCTCCCGAAAAATTACGGTGAGTGCGCCTCGCCCGAGGTGCGGTGGAGGTGGTGGAGGTGGAGGTGGTGGTGGTGGTGGTGCTCACAGGGGAGCACCTCGCAACCTGCCGGAGCTCCGCGTGTGCGACAAGCCCGGCGAGATCCTGCCCAGCGGCAACAGCAGTGCAGGAAGCGTGCCGTGGGTTAATTGCTCCAGTGGAAACATGGTTGCCTGTGAGCTGCCTGTCGCGGTACGTTTACGGTGCAATTTCAGCAAGGGATGTTTTGAAGAGGGTTCGTAAGAAGAGGGTTCGTAAGCAGTTTTGCTCCTGCTGTTGTCCCTCGGCTGCCTGATTGCCTGCTGTTAAAATATTTATCTTTTAGGAAGAGGGGGAAATTGAGTAAGAACTGTCCGGCGCCCCGTCTTAGCGTCTGAGGACGTTTCCTCCTCTTCCTCTTAGCTCTCTCCTCCTTTGCCCTCAGATGCCCAAACACACGTGTGCCGTCGCATCCTCTGTTATATAATCTCTGTTGCATTTATGGATCATTCATTGTTCCTCCGTTCCATTCTTTCTGTGTCGTTCCTGTACGATTGAGTGACGTATGTGGCATGTTACACAGTGAAGAGAAATGCATTTTCATTTTTGCAAAGTTCTTTCAGTTAGAGCTGCAAGCGTGCTCTCTTTGAAGGCTGTCTTTCCTTAATTACCCCTTCCCCCCTCCTGTTTCTGAAGCTGTGTAAGTAGGTGGTAGACATCTAATCTGATGGCCGGTAACTAGATAAGGAAGAGGAAGAGCAGCGGTGTCTGTTTGCTGGCTTAAGTCCCTCCTGCGTGCTTGTCAGGAAAATATCCACAACTCACATTTCACACAGCTGTTGAAAGTCCGGCAGCAGCTTTAAAAACTCACCATTCAGCAAATAGATTAACATGGCTAAACAGCAGAAGGATGCAAAGCAAGTATAGGAAGCTACTGCTGTCAGTGTAAGTCTGTGGGTCCCAGCGTGTGTATGGGACCACTACGGGGTGTACCTGATGCCCAAGGGAGGTTGCAGAGGGGAAGTTGTTTTCCTTTTCTGTCTTGTAATCAGTCTGAAAGTCACTGTGCTGTCTTCTCTGCAGCTTGCAAATTAGGTGCAAATGTCATTGTCTGATTTTTTATTTTTTATAAAGAAAGGGGGAAAGGATAATGAGCAGGTTTATACCCTTACAGTTGTTTTTTTTTCTTCCTAACATTCTACGCATGCCAGGAAAAACTTAATAGATGTACTATTCAAGTAGCTTTTGAGTGGATAGGAAAAATTCTTCATATCTACTTATTCTGTAACAGTCTTACATGGTCACTGAGAGTATCTGTGATTCAGAAGTCATTATATAAAGAGATACCCTCACACCCTCTGTTCTTAAAAGCTAGTACTTCTGTTTTCTCACTGTTGAGATGCAACAGATTGCATGCACTTTCCTAAGAGAAGTGCTTTTATGCCCTTCGCCCTAGTATTAACCTAAAAAAACTTATGTAGAAGTTACACGGCATTATAAAGGTGTAACTGTTGGTGAAACACTGCTGTGTGTGCTGTACTTCCTGACAGCAATACTGTTCTGCAGCAAATTGCAGATCGAGAGTAACGTAGTGCTCCACCCTTCCTTCCGCCCTTTGTTTTTTTTTCTACCTAATAGAAACCCCTTTGATTTTAAGGTTTGGGCCCATAGACTTTTTTTCTCACAGTGTCCAGCCTATGAAGTGATGTTGGATTATGGTCTAATATTTTCCGTGTTGACACACAGACCGTGGAGCTTTCACGTTCACAGATAAGATGTGTGGCTTTCCTATTTTGATGCTTCGGATGGATTTGGCTGGGAGGTTTAATGGCTGTAGATTTAACCGTAACTGGGAAATGTTTCCACTGAGCTCTGCTAGCGCATCTGCATGCTAACAGGCAGTGCCCTCCTGTTCCAGTGGCAGGCTTCTTTTTTGATAGATTGCCAACCACAATTTTCTAGTTGTGTGACTTTCAGATAAGGATTTGCTTGGGATGTTGAGGCCATCAGGTATAATTTTGATCTTTGCGTCTGACTTTGCTATCACTCTTTTTTTTTTTTTTTTTGTTAAAGTTTTCTAGAAGTAAATCATCTGTACAATTTAGCAGTTCTCTTTGTTGTGCTGTGGTGCAAACGTGCAGCATGCCCTTGCATTAAACATCTTTGTAGAAGGTAGTGGGATTTTGAGAACTACAAAACATCATACAGCATACTTAGAGAAGGCAAAAGTAATGTCTCTTCTGGTTTATTTGTCTGTGCAGCTCTGATGAGGTTTAGCAGGCTTTCTTTTCTGCTGCATCCCTGCACTATTGTGAAGGTCTGGCTTGAAGGAGAATGAGGCAGTCAGGTTTTCCTCCCTGCTCAGTCATTATCCTATTAAAAATTCTCACATTCTGAAAGGACACTGTTTTATGGTCATGAAGTCAGTGTTGTTTGAACCCCTGTGATTAGGAATTAGAGCAGGACTGATAAGTGGCTTTAGCAACCATCAGGCCATCATTCAGTCATGTCTGTGCTGTATGTTTAAAAGATTTCCCTGCTTTGAATGATTTTTTTTTATTATTTTATTTTTTTTAAAAAAAAGGTTCTTGTATTCGTGGCAGGAGGAACCTGCCAAGTACACGTTGTTAAACTTGTGTCAATTTAACAGAGCAACTGTTTAAGGGATTTCAGATTATTTTCCTTCTACTTGAGTCAGTCACCTTCTTTTCTCCTTTTTTCCTCTCTCCAAATATAACACTGGAAAAGGAGAGAAAGAAACTAAAAGCAATTGGCAGAAGCCAGTGTGTTGGCAGGCATTTGATAGCACGGATCATAAGAGGTGATAATATATATGACGCTTACCATAAAATAAGCTGTATACTTCTGCTGTTACAGATTGGCATTTAAGAGCTGAATGGGAGAACAATCACAGAAATGCAGAGCTGTCTTTCAGTCCACGTTTTTGCATCAGTATACTTGTGAGGATTTGGTTCTGAGGTGTCACCTTTCATTATTGCAAGTGTCATGAGATGTGAAAAGCAGACCAAAGGGCAGGTCGCAGCCCTTCTGCGAGTTTCCTTGTTTTTCTGATCACTCTCCGCATTTAAGAGGGTCGTTAACAGGAAGTATGTGCCACAGGGATAGCTAATGAATGCTCTTTCCTTTTCTCTCCCTTTCAGTTCTGACAGAGGTAAACTTCTCTGTTAGCGGCATATACTTAGGCAGGTGCTGCCTATGCGGTACCCATCAGTAGGCTACTACTTTTTCAAGCTGCTGAGTGGAGTGGTTAGTAAAGCATGGGGTTGTGGTTAGGAGCAAGGTGAACTGTGATTCATGTGGCACTTGTTTGCAAGCACTGGGAAATGCATCACTGCTTCTCCTCATGGCGGTTTTCCATGAAAAAAATTGTGAAAACAATTCCATGAAAACAATCTCTTGTTTTGGCTGTGCTAGGCTTGCTTTCAGTGCCTGCTAGGAGAGGAAGTTGGCTGTGGGAGCACGGAAGTGACGGGTGAGCTGTTTCTCTGTTCAGCATTAAACCATGCTGCCAGGAAGGCTCGAAGCCACTCCTGCTGGGGATGCCCCTAGTGAAGTGTGTTAGCCCATGTGCAAATGAGCTTGCTTTGGTATCTTTCTAGTCAGTGGCCTTTGGAGCTCTTTAGGAAGCTGAACATACTACTTGGAGACCTTATGCAAACGTGGCAAGTGACCTATTCTCACTGCTTTTGAGGACATGAGTATACTTTGCTTACTGATGCTTCTGCTCTGCCCCATTTACAGTAAAATAACACTGAAAAGCTCCACAGCAGCTAGCACAAGGGAGGGAGTGGGAACTATCAGTCAGTGCTGAGGGGAAATATTGCCCCTTTCAGGCTGACTTGATTTAAAGTGTTTGTGAAACAGCACATTCAGTAAAGTGGCTAAAGGGGAAAAAAAAGAAAAAAAAAAAAAAAAAAGAAAGAATTGTTCGCAAACGGATCTATTACAAAATCATAGCTGTGTACGTTCTTGACTTTTGTTTCTGCTTTCCTTCCTTTTCTTTTTTTCTTAATTTTATTTCTAAAAGTTAAACACTCCTTATCACTTCTTTCTGCATATTTCCCACCCCTACCTTGGTAGTTTATTCTTTTGGTCTTTGACATATTTACTTATCTATGCCAGCTTGCTGTTTTCACCAACTTTGTCTTGTCCTTAAATTTTCCCAGATATCCTCAATATTCCTATTCAGTTAACTAATTTTATTTAAAATTTGCAAGAAAAACTGTGGACTGCAATGTCTATCACCTCCAATGTTCTTTCAAAGTCTCTAGCTCCAATTCCCTAATTTATGGAAGCACATGAAGTGTAAAGCTCTATGAAATATCTTGTTGTCAGTAACTAAGTAGTTTTTTAGTAGCTGCATGAATACTAATACTATAAAATTGAATTCTTGTTGAGCTTGCTTCACCTGAAAGGGAGAATGGGTCACTGCTTCTAAGAGAACTTCACATTCTGGAGATGTGATGACTTTAAACTTGCACTCTTTAATAAAGCAGAAAATGCTTGCTTGAAGATGTTCTGATTTCTGAGAGCTTTTTGTAAATTTGTTCATACTTACATATACTCAAAATGTTCCATATGGACCTTTTTTCCTTAATGTGCGAAGCTGACAATTTGTAGATCAAACACATTAAACATTTTGACATTAGACAAAAGGAGGGATATGCAAGGTATTTCAGCAGGCACACATAATGTTGTCAGCCTGTTGACCTTCCAGCTTCAGTTAAAATTTCATCTAGTCTCAAGAACCATACATGACTGGTGCTGCTAAACAGTGTTTTCCTTACAGCTTGTTGTCAGCTTGGTGGGAAGAACTGGGGCTCCTAACCTGGTTTGTGAGAAACTTCCAAGAAGTTCAGTCTGTTAGAAACTTCCATGAGGCTGAGCATGTAGCTGTCTCCTTGTGATGATGTACATGCTGAAAGTAAAGTGTATCTTTTGTGTCTTTGCTGACTTGGAGCCTGTATCTGTTGCTTCTGATGTTGACTTGATCTTTCATGTAGTAACAGGATATGCATAAATGTTCTGACAATGGGAGAACAATCGTAGTTTTAAAATAATTTATTTAAAACAGTTTTTGCTGTGTTTTGGAGTGATGGAAAAAGGTTAGTAAAACCGATGTTTTGGTAAACTTCTACAAAATGTGGATGTTTTAACCTGTATTTCGAGGGATATAGAACTATCTTAGCAAACTATATATTTATAGTAAGCACATGAATTCTGATGCTTGCATTTGTAGTCAAAGTGAAAGCATTGCTGACTATTTTTCTTTCTCTTCTGCCAACGTGCATGGATTGTGTACTCCAGTAGAAGTGTCAGGTCTGTGTCGTTCTTGGCTAAGATGCTTCATGTGGATGGTTTAGGCTTTTGTCTGGCCAGACTGGCAACCTGCTGTATAGGCTGTTGAATCTTAATGGAGTAACTGCAGTGGGGGTGACTCTTTAAAATGCTGCTTCATATTTTGTGAGAGAATAATCTGTCAAGGTAGAGCAATGAGGAATTTATAAGTATTCACATAATACCCTCTGGCCAGATAATACAGTTGATTTGTACATTTCTCCTCTAATAATAATAAGAGAAAAATGGTTATGACACAGGTTGGTATAATACGATTTTTACTGTTAGTGCCAATGCATATATTTGTTACATTCCAAAGCAGTCTTTTCCATTGCTTTGCTTTCTGGAATACAATTGCACATTAGTTTTCATAGCAACAGTTGTGGCTTCATCTGGAAATTGAAACCTGGTAAGTGCTGGCTCAGTGCATGGACTTTTGGATAAACTCTTTTGCCAGCTCTGAGCCAAACCAACTAAAAAATAATTTCCTCAAACATAAGTACTGATCTTTACATTTTGGAAAGGATGTACCATTTGGTTGCTGGGCTTTTAAAATGTTGGAACATGGGCCTTTTTTTAGTTCTCCTCCTTCAAATTTGCTATTTTTTCCCCTTCAACCACCAGGGCACTCAGCTGTTGAAGTTGTACCCCCCATGGTTCAAGTGCATTCCTCCTATCAACCTTTTCACCCCACTTCCCAATATCCCTCTTTGAACATTCTGACATCCCTTCTGTTAACTAAACTCAAACAAAATTCAGGTCTGAATGTGGGGTCTAAGTCTGATCTCTATTTTGTGTAGGTCTATAAGCTCTTCTTCTATAGATACGCATACAAGTTTCTTGTTGCGTTTAATCTTCTTTTCATGAAAAAAAGGAGGGGGGGAGGCAGAAAATCAGAACAAATGAGAGCTTTCATTGGTCAGCATCAGACAGAACTTTTGGTGGCGGTTAGAGGAGGGGAAAAAAAGACCCAACCAACCAAAAAGCCTACAAAGCTGAAAGAAAATGTGAGGTCTTTCCCGCTTTAGACCACTTAATGTAATTTTAACCATATTTATGGCAAGCAATTAAAGACTTGATAGCTGATGCCTGGTCCAGAAAAGAAGGAGTAAGTATATGAAAAATAGCCCACATCTTGAACAAAAGTACCGGGGTGGTTTGTTTAAAATTGTAGCTTATGCTAGAAGTAGGTCAGACTTTTATGAGGTCTTTTTTTGTAAAGACTAATTTTCGTATTTTGCATTTAAAGTGATTTTTTTACAGAAGTCCATTTGTGGAAAACAAGGTATACAATTTGGAAAGGGAAAAAATCATAACTTCTGCACTGTGCTGGTCTGAGCCTCTCCATTCTGGCATTCTTGTCTGATGATTTTGACTTAATGAATCGTTTGCATCTGTTCTTCCCTTTGTATAAAATGCTGGCAATTTCGGTCTGATTTGTTGGTTTTGCCTTAGTTTATAACATACACATAACTTTATAATGAGCTTTATAATAAGCAATGACCTAGGCTTTTATTTCTTGACCTACAAAAAATCAGCTATTTTTTCTTCAGCTACCATAGGAAGTTAGCTTATTGGAAAAGTGTGTGTTTGTTTCTAACAAGAGTTGGTGGCATTGCTCTGTGTTGGGATGTTCTGGAAGGCAGAGGTTTTGAAGACTCCATCCCCTGCAGCTTCAAATGAGTCAGAAAGTACTTTATGGTAAAGGGGATGCGTGCAGACAAAGATGGGAAGAAAATAATCTACATAATTTTAAATCCAAGTCGGAAGTTGAAGTTCTGTTTTAAAACAAATGCATAAGTAAAGGTCTAGGGTTGTTTGTAAACTGGAATTGCAAATTGATTTTCTGGTCCATATGCCAGAGGGATCAAAGCTTCCACTGTTCGGTGGTAGAGTGTGAATTCAAACTAAAACAGTATGTTTTAAGAATTTCTCTCTGTTTTGAGTTGAATAATCTTATGAATTTAAATACCTCACTCTAGAGATAGCAAGGCTTTTTGACCATGAATTAATATATTTAATGTGGAAATTGTATATTAAGGTTGAAAAAAAGCACCTGTGTTAGCCTGTAGGCTGCTGTTCTGTAATGGAAAGTATGATGATGTACGGGGGAAGAAAACAAGAGAGCAATTGGTCAAGCTTCTATCACCTAAATCAGCAAATAGAGAGCCACCAAACTAGACTAGAAAAATCAAACCTAAGTCAACCTGCAGATCCTTTGTTTGCAACTAATTGTTCTGACCATGTTCATTGGTCCCCATAAGCCTGACTAAGCGGATAAGCCTTGCTTTCCTGTCTTGGGGCTTTTCTTTCTTGATCCATTGAAATTCAGAGCGGAGGGCCCTCTTTAGAGAATGTCCTGTCCCTAGCTGTCTCCTCTGTAACAAAGAGACTCCAGCTGTGGCGATGTGGATTGAAAAGGGAGGTAGCCTCCCAGGCAAGCAATTCGGAGTCATTTCAGAAAAGAGTCGGTTTAATTCCCATTGGAAATGGGAAACCCAAGTCACCGCAGTTTTCAGAATGTGTGTGTCCTACACCTGAATTCAGGGGGTACTTGCTCCCTGCCTGGGCAGGCCCAGTGTCTTCTGCTACAGCTTCCATTTCTGAGATGTGTGATTGCAATTGATTGCATTATGAGTATTGGCCAAAGGGGAAGAAAATTGTGTGTTTCAAGCATCCCAGTCCAAGTCTGTTGCCATTTCACACGCATACTGAATGAGATGAGAGACACTACTTTAAGAGAATCTATGGGAGAAGAGTATCTTATTAAAAATTAATCTGGATTTGTTGTTTTGACAGAAGTAATTGCCATTGCAAAAGAGTAATTGGTTGTAATTCTACTAGCTTGTGAAAGCTGCAGCAAGATCTAATTGATTGATCTATTGATTATAATCAATAGTAATTATCAAAAGGAACAGGTATGTCTAGTAAGGTCAGCACAGATACTTGATCTTTGCCCGTTTTCTGGAGAAGATGCAAGTGGCTGCAAAACATGGGTATTCTCTCTATTGGTAACCTGAATCAGTTAGAAAACTTGGACCTTTTTTTGAGGATCTTCACAAAGTTAAGTTAAATATTCAAGGAGCGATAGTAGGCAGAATCCAGACCTGAAGGGATGTGTTTGCAAGCTATTGTCTGAATAAAAGCTGGCAATATGCCCAATATGCCTTTCCTAGGGAAAGCACGGATGGTATGCACCAGCAGTGGGAACTCATGTTCTTTCCTACTGTTTTTCCAAATTGTAACGTGAAGTTACTGCTGCAGCTGTAGTGCCTCAATGAGCTGAATCAGCTTGAACAGTTTATTTCTACCTGTATATTATAAGAATAGATGGAAAATCTCTGCTCAATCTACTGGAAGGTAGAAGAGCCCTTCCTCAGCATCAGGAGGAGCTCAGAACAGCTCCGTCTAGGCCAAACTGTCCAGTATTGAATAAATCTGTGTATTAACTGTAGGTAAAAATTCTGGAACTCTTTTAGTGTATGCTGAAGGCAAGAAGAAAAGCATTGGTTGAATTCTGTTGGAGACACCTGCTATTGTTTGCATTCAGTTTTTAATCAGGTGCTGGCACCAAGCCTCATGAACATGAAGCCAAAGAAAAGGGAGCTTTTTGAAAGGTATTTTGTCAACAGCTGTGGACAAAGTTGGCTTTAAAGTGTTACTGAGCCCCTGACAGAATAAACTCTTGAAGGAAGGGACTCTCTGGAGCCATCTGGATTTATGTCAGGGACCATCAGCTCTGTCTTTACTGAAAAAGAGTTGCTGTTCCAGTGATGCAACTGCACTGTCTCTTGGGTAGCAGTCTATGTGTGTTACTACAGGTTGTCCTAAGGTGAAAATAATGAAGTAGCAATGTGATGTAATTAAAAAAAATATATATTTTCTCTTTCAATAATTTTCTGTTTTGTTTTCATAGTGATTTCGTGTCTGGATACCTAAACTTAAAACTCAAAAATCTTAGTTTGTGCTAAGAGAAAGGAGAAAGCCTTCCTTGAATTTAATGGTAAGTAGATGCAAGCCACTAAAATATCTGTGAAGTTACTTTTTCCTTCCTAAGGTCTAATAGTGACCTTCAACTACATCTGGTCCCATTGATGAATTCAGGAAATTGGTGAAAGTTGAGGGTAATACATGGAGTAATTGCAAAGGCTTTTGCTATTATTTGCAGAATAATTTGTATACTGTAAGGGAAGGAGTTGTTCACTTCTTTCTCACTGGTATACTACCAAAGCAGGATAACTGTTTAAGAAACAAAAAATTTCATGATTTTTGTCTCATTAGAGCAACAATGTATCTGTCTTAGGAAGAGCAGTTTCCACCTTGTTACCCTTGTAGTCGAGCATATTTGGTTGCTGAAACTTCTGCATAAAATAATGCATCTATCTGCAGTCATTCTTTTAAGCTATTTCTGACAAACCCCGGCATCTTTCTGCAGTTGTCAGTGGCTTGCATTGTGGAGCTGTCAAATGAAGAGCAAGAATACATTGGGGAGAACCCGCAGAAATTGTAGAAGATAAATTCTTATCTTCTCTTGCAAAACCCAAGGCTTGCTCATTTTTGGGCTCTTTGCTGGAGCTGTGCAGCCGGAAGCCTTCCTGGCCTCCAACACTGTCAGCAAAAGGTGCACTTCCTGAAGGAATAGCACTTAGCTCACGGAGGCTGGGGGATGCTAGGGCTGGTAGCAAGAGGCAGAACTTAGTAGAGAAACATCTCAATAATCATGTGTGTTCCCTAAAACTTCTGACAACAGTAAAGGTTAAACAAAGGAGGAGGAAGGAGAAATAAAGCAGAAGGAGAAAGTGTTAGGAAGCCTGACAGGGGCAGGAGAAGGTACTGGCCAGTTTGTTTGGGCAAAGTCTCTTCTGCAGATTAAGCCTGGGAGAGGGAGTTGGTGATCCCTAGTGTTTTAGTTCAGTAATTCAAATGTGATGCAAAATTATGCTAGTCTATTTCTACCTAGACTTGGCCACACAAGCTTAGTCTGTAAGGACTCTGGAAATTGAGATAGAATATTGCTGGGTTGTAGCATAACTTACTACTGGCTCTGACAAAAGGAAGAGTGATGTCTAATTACACAGTCATCAGGTAAATACTCCTCAGCAACACCTAATTTCTCCTTAAGAGTTAATGTGGGCTTATTTTTATATAATAGATTGTCCAGCCAGGTTTGAAGTCTCTAGCTGGTGACAGGGCAGGACCATAACATGTTCTTTAACAACCTTTGCATCTTCTTGGGGACGATGGCGAAGTCCTGTTGCAGCTCATTGCCCTGCAGGTCAGGAGCCATACGCAATGGCCATTCTCAGAACTGTAACTGTGCTTTCATTTATTTTTTTCCTTCCTCCTCCCCATCTTTCTGTGTGCTGTTGCAGAGCCTGTCTGAGTCCTCAACAGGCAGCTCTGTGGGCTGTCTACCATAAGGCAGCAGTGGGAGTAAGGAAGGTCTTGAGCTAGGAGGCTCTTGATCTTTTAAGGCCAATCCTAGGTTATTGTGGGTTTTTTAAGGTAGGAGTGTGTGTGTGAAGACAGGAAAGATTCTTATTCCCATTAGATTAGGGTGAAACGTCCTTAAGTTTCATTCCTCTCTTTTTGTGTATGTGTCTGTGTGTAAATAAGCCTTTTGATTCTGCACAAACCAAGAAATATATGGTCACTCTTTTTTTTTTTTTTTTTCCCAGTATAAGCATGAATAATGGTGGAGAAAATGAATGCACGGGTCAGATCAGCTGAGTGGGAAGTATTGGTCTTTTGCAGTTATGCTTCTGACAATAGCTACTTTCTAAAGAACTTGGAAAGTTTTTCTGTGAAGATTTTTAATATGTAGGAGACAGATATGGTAATTTGTATTCAAGAAACATTCTTTAAATCAAAACATTTGGCTTTTATATCCACAAGCATGTGCATGGGGGGGTCCTGTTTTAAAGGACTGAGCATCCTTTGTAATTAAGGGATAATGGTGTATTTTCTTGAAAGCTGAAGACGAATTAAATTAAATAGGTGTATATATTGAGAGGAGGATTTCAGAAGTTCTTTTTAGAAGATCTGGAAGAAAAGAAGCAGTGAGTTACTGTTTAGTTGAGAATTTAGATGATTTTGGATTAACCTGGGTTCTTTTCTTATGCTTGCTCCTGAAGAGGAACCGCATTGACTCAGTTACATGCTGTATGCTTGTAAATTTTACCATGGAGGCAAGCTAAACATGGAGAGACAAGAGTAAATGCCTGCATTTATAGCTTGCTGTCTAAATACGACTGGTCTGTGGGGAGTTGCTGATGATCCCTTCTTTGCCACACACGGATTCCTCAGCGCCATGGCCTCGACTGAAGTGAGCAGCTCTGCAACAACTGACTCATCGCTCCTGTTGCACCTGCACAAGCTTTTCTACCTCTTTGAAGTGCTTTAGCATTCATGCGAAGTTACTGAACTGTGATGAATCACAAATATTTTAAGTAATCCTTCTGTCATCCCACTTGGGTCAAGTACACCTTTCCTAAACAATAGCTTGTTTTTCTATCTAATAATACCTTTTATGTTTTCAGTCAGGAAACTAAAAACCTGAGAAACAAAATGGTGTGCTCAAGCTTACTTTAGCAGGCGTTCTGCAGCCCCACTTCTCATTTTCACCTCAGTGCTTAACGATGTGATGAGATTAAAAAGCTCACCAGTCCTGTTAATGCGGTAACGTGGGCAGGCCGTACAGTGTGACACGTGGGGCTTTGGATGCCAACTCTGTCCCCTCCCTGGGTATTTACCAGTTGACAGCCAGTGTCCACCGAGGGCCGCGTCTGACTCAGTATTGCTCATTTGGTCAGATGATAGTTACAGAAACTGCCCAGGAACTCCATGACCCTTCTTCATAAGAGGCCTGTGCTGCTCCAGGATCTTGCTGTCATCACACCAACATGAGCCTGCCAAGCACGTCATTTGATTTACTGTTCTCATTTTGTGTGTGGACTTAAGTAACTGGGAAACGAAAGATTAGATGAGAGAGTGGCTATGCAAACAATGTTGGAAATGGAAGAAAAACTTACAGATTGTTAGAACAGCTATAGATTTTTTTTTTTTTTTTTTTTAGCTTCGGATATTCACAGAATAGTCAACTGGTCCAAAGAAGCGATTCTCCTGCTATATTTAGCCTTGATGTGGCCTCACCTTGAGTACCATGTACAGTTCTGGGCTCCACAGTATAAATAGGATATAAAGGTACTTGAAAGTGCCCAGAGGAAGGCAACAAAGCTGGTAAAATGGCTGGAAGGCTTGTCCTGGGAGGACACTTGGGTTGTCTAGCCTGCAGAAGAGAAGGCTGAGAGGAGACCTCACTGCTCTCTGTAACATCCTGAGGAGGGGAAGACCGGAGAGAGGTGTTGGTCTTTGCTTCCTGGTCACCGAAGGCAGGACATGTGGGAATGGCACAAAGCTTTGGATTATATATAGGGAACAATTTCTTTACTGTGAGGATGGTCAGATGCTGAAATGGGCTTCCTAGAAATGGTTGATGTCCCATGCCTGTCGGTGTTCAAGAGGCATTTGGACAATGTCCTCAATAATGTACTTCTGGTTAGCCCTGAAGTGGTCAGGCACTTGGGCTAGATGATCTTTGAAGGTCCCTTCCAATTGAACTGTTCTATTTATTTGAAAAATTCGGAAATGCAAAGGATGGTAATAAATGCTGTGTTTCACTGGGACTGGAAATAGGCCTTGTACAATGAAATGGAAATGTTAACTGAAATCATACATGGAAGACAGCATCAGGTTTAATTCTTCATTGCTTAATGTTTCCAACGTTTGTAAGCCAAATCTTTGGAATGGATTTATGCAGGTGAAATGTTCTGTTAGGTGTGGAGAGCAAGAAGGGCTTCTGTTCCAGAAGTCAGGTCATCCTCCCACCCTCTTAATTTTTACCTTGGTACACTTAGAAACAGCAACAGTCTATTGCTTGTATGGATGGGGTTTGTGTCTTTTCCCCTTCCCTTCTCCAGTAGCTTGTAAATTGTTGTCTGATTCAAGCCAAGTCAGCAGAACAATAGAAGTCCCAAAGATACAAAGTGCAGACAAGTTTGGGGAAAGTAGGAAACTAGATGGAGCAGAAACTGCAATGGGAAGACTTGAATGTGAGCCTTAACATCTGAAAACTTACAGTAGGGATTCAGGTCAGTATGCCTTAACCCTGCTGCTCACAGAGAAGATGTTTGCTTTGCTGGATTACATAGATGTATGAGAAATGGAATCTCTCACTTCTTTAAGAAATAAAGAAATCTCTCACTCCTTTAAGATGTGAAAAGCCTGAAGGCCAAAACTTCTGCAAAAAGCAGATTGCCATCTCACAACTTACCTGAATTGTACCCTGAAATGTGTAGGATGTGATTTTTTTCTCTTTTTCTCTCTCTATTTTATTTTATTATTTTATTTTTTGTTCACAGAGCCTCACTGCCAGACTAGTTTTAAAGGGGCTTCCAGTTAAGTGAGATTCAGGCTTCTCTAAAATTGTCATCAATGTTCAAATAAAAATATTTGGGAGCACTTACTTTAAACATAAGCTTCAAGACTTTAATTAAAGTTCTATTCATTTTCAGGCAGTTCTGTGCTGGTCAGTCAGTGAAAGAGCAGAACTGGGGAGTGATACTGCTGATGAAGGAGACTTAACAGAAACCTGAAAAAAACTTTTCTGTGGGTCCATATGGAATAGCGGTGTCCAGATGGTAGACAAATACAGATGAAGAGTTATAAAAACTTGCTTTGTTGGGAAGCTCAACTAAAAAGTATATTATTTCTGCTTAGTAAAGATGGATTACAAATTATTTTTATGTGCTTGATAAGGAATCTGTTGGAACTTAAACACCTTACAGCATGAACACCTTGCTGCTTAGTTTTTGCTTTAATTGTGAAGTCCACAGGTTAAAATGTAGTGTCCTGCAGGGCTGTGGAAGGGACGTATAAACTTCCCTGAACATGATGGTTAAGGAAAATGGGATGTTAATTGTTTCCAAATGCTGGCTTGCTTATTAGAATTTATTACTCATCTCCAACTGGGGAAGCCATGTAAATTCAGATGGCAAGTGGCTAACCAGGCATCAGTTCTGGTGGTCATGTGGTAACTTCTGCCATGACTTTCTTCAGACCTCATTTTGTGGATTGCTTTTTCCTTCTGATTCATAGTTAGCCAAGGGTCTGACCAGGCTGTGTCTTTTCCAGCTGGAACTGGGAGAAAGAACTGGGGAGTTTTGTTATTCAGTAACATCATTGCTTACTTCTGATACCTGTTCCTAGATGAAATGAATGAGTGCTGTAACTTGACATCTTTAATATTATTTACTTATTTATTTGAAGTAATTACCTCCCTTCCCAAGCTTAGCATAACTTCCCTCTTCAACTTGAGGAAAGCACACTCCAAGATTGTGAAGTGTCTCTCTGTTCCAACAGTTTAATTTATTAAGCACCTTTTTTAGTGATGCTGTTCTTTTCTAAGCCCATGTGGCATCAAGGCTGTTGTAAAGTACATCCACAGATTGAATTACAGTTGTCATTTCTGGCTGTGTTTTAGCCCACTCCAAACTTGACTGCCATTTTTGCTCCAGTCTCTGAGGTTTTGTTCTCTTCTGCCCTAAGTGTTTAAATTCTCACATGTCTGTTTCATTTATAGTTTTTAAAATCAGATTTATTTTCTAAGTCCTTTTTTGAGAAGGAATGTGTGGGAATGTGTTTATAAACCATAAAAATGTTAGTCCTTTGGGAATCACATGATTTTGCAGTCTGTGTTTCCTACCTACTGATATCTTTAACTAGGCCATGTTTTCCTTTCCTTCCTTATTTTCCTCTCTGGGGGAACACTGTTTGGGGTGAACTTTCTTTCTTTAGGATTCCGAATCCCAGTTAGAGTTCCAAGAGTGGGGTTATTCGTCTTCCACAGACATTAATTCTGAGTTACTGCTTCTGCAGTCATCCTGAATATTATATGCCTCTTCTTGGTTTGTGGGTTAATGTTAATTTAATGCAATTATTTTCAGCTGCTGTCTTTTCCCTTTAAATCCTCTGCTCTGCTAAGCTAATGAAATGCAGCTATTGTGGTGTATGCTGCTGTTCCTCTTACTCAAGGTACTCGTAATGTGGAATACAATAACAAAGATTTTCCTGTCAGCAGTACATGATGGTTCGTAAAGGCCTGCGAGATTTTTTTCCTCCTCTAAATACTTCTTTTGGCTTACTATTTTGCCACTTCCTTCCATTTGGAATTTTCTTTGCTTGTGTGTTGTGGTTTAAAAAAAATAAAAATAAATCTCAAATATCTTCAAGTGAATTGCTGATGGTATAGAGGGAAGGAGAGTAAAAGCCACTGGTCTGCTGGTTCACCTTTCCCACCAATGCAGATGTGTCCTGAGTGTCTTCTAGCTTTTAAGAAACAGATGTCTGGGATAGTGGAAGTTATGCTGGTTCTTTAATATATGGCACCTGGATGGTGTGTTTTGGGATACCTGGGCTGGTAGAGCTACTGGTGGCTTCTTGCAACAAGAATTATTGCACTCTTGGGGCTGGACTGCTCTCCAGATGAACTAAAAATGCCCACCTACGTGAGAAGGTGCAGGATTCAGCTTGAAGTCAGCAAGATGACTTCACTGCTGTATCATGTAGGAGGAGAGGATTCACTGCAAGGGAGGCAACATATGTTTAAACTTAAATATCGTATAATTAGCCAAACTGGCAAAGGAAACTGTGAAAAACATAAGGAATATGTATTTAGTCTGTTTTGTGATGTTTGAAGAGTTCCCCAGTGCAAGACCCCCCTACTCTAAGACTAATATTTTAAAACCCTTCCTGCCACTGTCATGGATACATTCATCTCTTTCAGGAATAGCTGCAGCCTCGCTTGCTCCATGTCTTCCTCAGGTGTGTTGATACACCTGTTGTGGTGGGGAATAAGCTCAGTCAGGGAACGGATCCAGGTTAAAAATAAGATGTTTGTTTTTCTTTAGGCGCTTTTTTTTTTTTTTTCTGCTCACTTGAGACTTGGACCAGCTCCCTGTCCCACAAATAGTTTGCCTGACGTGACTGAGGGGCTATACAGGAGGAGGGAATAAAGCAGGAGAGGTGGGGGGAAAAGAGGACAGAGACTGAAAACACGGACTCTGGGAGCAACGTCTCCCCAAATAGACCTTGTGAGGAGATCGTGGCTGTCAATATGGATACGGCAAACTAGTGAATGAGAGCAACATGCCACTCTTCCAGCTGTACATATTTTTAAAGAATACTGACAGGTTGAACTGTGGGTACTCTTCATTATTTAAGTGAAATGATGGTTTTATTCTTGGCATGGCAGATCCCAGTAAAATCAGCCCCTCTCTTTCACTAAGCTATGAGTCAAGCCTATAAGCTGTTGCTCGCCAAGCATGTGGAGAGGCAGTCGCTGCCCTGAAGATTTCAGCCTGATTGTGTAAGCTCGTACAGAGATGGAGAGAAGCGGCAGCACCAAGAAGGAAAGCAGCATGGCCAAGCTGATAAAGTGGGTCAGAAGCTGTGTCAGGCCAGGCCTTCTGCATCTGCCTGGCTTCCTACTCCCAGTCTGGTTATACTGCCAAGCTCTTCGGCTTTCTGCAGTAATCCCCTTCATCTTCTAGATCTGGACCTGTAACTGCTGACATGTGGGAGAGGAGGGGGAAGTAAAAAGGGTTGGTATTAATAAACTTCTCTGTGTAGACTATGGCATCTTGAAATTCGCTCGTTCTGGATGTGACATCAATTTGTGTAAAAATCACAGGCATGCATGTGTTCTGGCTGATGGTGCCAGCAATAGCTACTTGCTCTGAGCATGTGTGTGAGATCTCAGCATGAAAAGCCTTCAGCAGGGTGATCCTTTACATATGCTGACTGAGGGCACTTGCATGGCATGGCAGGCAATGCTGACTTAAGAATTGCTAGCCTAGTTCAAATACTGAAATACTTACTCTCAGTGCAAACTATGACGTGTGCATGTTACAAACTTTTTGTAATGTAGCCAGACTTACGAACAGTCATTTGTATGTCTTGTGGTGAAAGTGTTGCTTCCATACTAGATTTTTATGCTTGTTTGCGCCTTCCTGTTCTTTATGCAGATAAAAAAAAAAAAAAAAAAAAAAAAGATAATTATCTGAAACCTCTCAAACTCATTTTGTTTTTGTATGGTTGCAGTGAAACCACTGATGCCTCTTACTCTGTCCGTGTGTGAGGTGTCATGAGGATGCAGTTCTGTCTGATCAGCTTTATGCTGGAACTTCATGCTTCCTTGCGAGAGGGACGCTTATGTGGCTTGAAAGTTTTGCACAGTGACTGTGAAGTGTTGAAGAGCTGCAAAAAGGGCTTTGCAAAAGTCTGGGGGAAGAATTTTCATTTGAAGGTTTGTGTATAGGATGACCTCCGATAGCCCTGCACCACCTTATTCTTTGGAGTAATGACACTGCACATGAATCACGTTTTCATATGGGTCTAATTTATTTACTAACTGCACTACTGTCATGTGTCAGAAAAAGTATATTATTTCTGAGGTTACTCACAGAAAGCTGGCACAGTGAAGTGTTTTATGGGGGGAAAAAATACAACACCCTGTACAGTTGCCAAAAGTGTATCTGCTGTCCTTTTCACTTGGAGTACCACCAAACTGGAGAAAAAATCAGTCTCCTATCAAGTAAAGAAAACAAACAAACAATGTCTTATTTTGTCTTATATTTGTAGGTGAGGAGAAAAATAAATTTGAGGGCTTGCATGGGTTGAGAATTTATTTTGGGGAAAAAGCACATTTATTAAGAAAATAATAACTAATTTGTATGAAGCCCATCTGCGACAGCAGTGTTTTTACATTGCCAAAATAACTCTTGGCTAGTATACTCACAAACTTTTTATAAAGAGATGTGACATGTTGGTCTTCTAGTAATGAATGTGCTCTGAAGTCTTGAGAGCTTGGCTTAAAAAAAAAAAAACAAAAACAACAACAACAAAAAAAAAAACACAAAAAACACCAACAACAAAACTGCTCATTTTTTTTTTTTTCTCTAACTGCATTACTGTTTCTCTCATTTTAAACAGGAGGTACTGAATTCCTTCATTGCCTGCATTCATCCGGTAGGTCTCCTGAATAGCCGTGATGATTATTCTAACCATCCTGCAGAGCAGGGTAGCTCTGGTCTATCTTCCTCTTATTACATCAGCATCAGCTGCAAGTTCTTACAGCGGCTCTCTATTAACTTTATGTTCTAAGTGTCAAGTCCCTGCAGCTTTATTTCCTTATCCTCAGCTCTTTTCAGATTACTTAATTCATCCTTCATGCTTCTCTTCCCTGTGCTAATAGTGATTCCAAATTTGTCTTTTTTGCCTCATCTTGACTTTGGCTTTCTCTGTGCTACTTCTGCTTCTGAAGTGCCTTACCAATAGTCTGCTCTGAAACACTTGCCCAAGTGTCAGCCACCTTGTAGCAAGAACACTGGCTCAGATGTGCAAACAGGAAGCAATCAAATGCAAAGGTATCAAAATATTCATCTTTCATCTTGGGGTTCTCACTGCATCTTCTCTATCCCCTTTTGTCAGTTAGATCTTCAGTTTCTTACAGAAGATGACATTTTCTTGTTTAACTTAGTTTCACTCAGTGATAACACTGAGCACTTTTACAAGTACTTGATAAATAGAAAATCAAATAATTTATATAAATATATAAAATAATTGATCATAGAATTATATGGGTTGGGAGGGACCTTAAAGATCTTCTAATTCCAGCCCCCCTACCATTGGGGTTGGATAGATACCTACATAATACTCTGTTTTTACAAAAATCACATCCTTGTTCTTTACAAATCCCAACTTTTTTCCCCACTGCAAAGGAGTGTTTACACAATGCAATCTACCATCTGAAAACTACTTTGAATTTTTGAATCAGACACTTAAGTAGATTTAGTACAGTTCTGGGTTGTGTTTTTTTTTTTGTCATCTTTTTTTTTTTTTTTTAAATGGTTATTACATTGAGGTTAAAGATATTATCAGTCCTGTGCTGTTTGGATGGTACTGTATCTTACCTTACGTAGCCTGTTAAAACTGTGAAGCCATCTGTTCTCGGTCCCTTCAGGGTAGTTGCTGCTGGGGTGACTTGGGGAAAATGGACTCCACAATGAGTAAAATTGTATATTGTATTCTCCTAACTCCCTCTCTCAGGGGAGCTGTCTGATCTCCCTGCCCTTATCTCACAAATGCTAGGGCATTTCTGCTGCTTTCTAATTGATCTGCTATTGCTGTCTGCCTTCTTGTTCTGCTGGAGCCTGGGTCAGTGCTCATTGTGAAAAGCCTGTTGGGAGGAAGGTCAGTCTGCGCTGAGCTGGCAACTCAGGACACTACAACTACAACCAAGTTACATGGCAAGTGAATGTGCTCCAAGCTTAATCTGGAAGCTTCACATCAGGAAAGAGGGTCTGGTTAGTTATTGTAGAGGGAATAATAGTTCTCAAGGTTCAAAAGTCCCTCTTGATGTGACCAAAGTACTCACGAATACTTCATTCTGTGCAGCGAATGCTTCTGGCTACTCCTGTTACGCATTATACTGCACACATCCCATTAGCTGGATGAGCTACTCATCTCTGTTTCGCTACAGTTTATTCAGTCATTTCAGATTTATGATGGAAAAAATAAGTTTGGTTTCTCTGGGGTATCACCTTGTTTGTGTTCAGTTAAATGGCATATTTTTATCCTCATTTCACCCCAGATTTAGTTTCTGGTTATGCTTAATAGGCACGGAGTGAACGCACTTCACATTGTGTTTATATTGCTTGAACAATTTTGTGGAGAGTGAGTTGTATTTTTCTGACCTTTCCAATCTGAAGTCATCGCCATGAGAACAATAGGGTTTGACCCTTGTATGTCACGTGAGAATGTCCTAGTCTTTGATGCTTTATCCTAAAATTGGGTAAATTTGTATTTCAGCTCCATTCAATTACTGATCCTATATTTAAGCTTTTGTATGCTTCTGGTGCATGTGATTACCTACTAGTTTTTTCTCTCAATGTAGTAACTAATGCTGTCTGGTATTGCTATCTAAGGTGGATATCATGAGAATAAATACATCAGGTTGTGAGATTTAGTTCTGTAGTAATGGCCCACAGAAGAGGTTAGTGGGAAAGAGATTGAGTGCGTTCAGTTAAAATGATCAGGAATTCTGGAATACCTGCAAACAGTAAAGAATTCTTTAGGTAATGAAGCTGTAACAAAAAGTCAGCTATGTAGCTACAGAATATTTTACTGATATTCAGAAGACATTCAGGCAATTATTTGAAATTATAAATACCTTATATCTATTATTACAGGCTTGTATACATAAAAAAATGTATCCTAATATTTGAGAGACCTAGTGTGACATATCAAGTAAATAACAAAGCAGTGAGGAGGCATTTCAGAATGCATTAAAGCTGGAGAGAGTTTTATTTAAATGAGCTGATACTTAATAGAATATTACTCTTTGTTCTAGATTACAAATCTCTGCTATTTAAATATTTTTCTGTGGAGGTGGGTGATAGGAGTGGGAGGAGATGCATTTCTGGTTTCATCTGTAGCCTTGAATTAACTATGAAAAAGGGTGGGTTCTTAATTTAACTAATTTAAGCTAAAATCTCAGTGAAAACAGTTCATAGTCTTCTGCACAAGCTAACAGGTTAGGTTTCAAGTTGTAGAAGAATCTGATTTACCTTTGCATGCTGGCTTGTATGCATTATGCAACCTCTTTTAGTTTTATATTTATTTTACTTTCATTAGTTGACAATATTAGGAATGTGTGTGGCGTTTGTTGTGATTGTTGTTCTCATCCCCATCAAGACCAAGATGTCAAATACCAACTTGCCATACACTAGTTCCTGCACTTTCGTGGTTGGGTCTCCTTGCCTTCCCCTCCAAATCTGGCTGCTGACCTATTCCCCTGGGCCACCACCCTCCAGGATGTTGATGCGTAGGTTGGATGAGGTGATTGTTGGACTGCATGAAAGACCTGACCTACAGAACAGTTTCTATAGCTTTGCTGTGGAGTAGCAGCTGTCAGGTGAAAAGGCAATGTTAGGAAGAACTGCATCTCCAGATCTCGTTGTGTACTACTAAATGTTCTGAACTGGAAGGCAGAGTCCTTCTGTGATTTCACAAAGGAGTTTGTGGGCTGGTGCCTGACTCTCAAGCATGGTCATCTTGGTGAAGGGTTTTACACATGCAGCCTTTATAGATGTGAGGAAGCTTTGCCCACAGAATAATCAGCCTACTTCTTATGTCCTCAAGGAACCTCCTGCAAGATACCATCTTGTCACAAGGAAAGCTGGAAAACTGCTTCTGAAGGAGGAGCGTTTCAATCAACTGAAGTGAAGACATATGTGAAATTAAACAATGCAAAATCTAATCCTTCTGTAGACGACCAATCTTCGCATTAGTAAATAAGATTAGCTGTTTTATGTGAAATCTGCCCTTCAGATTTAAGAGACCATAAAACTGATAAATCTGGTTGAGACCAAGTTGGAAACTGTTTTTTGCTACAAGCTCAAAAATGAAGATTTGATTTCTAGTAGGTGGGTAACATTTAACCTCAGATCAAGGTGATCTGAATTCTGTTATTTGAGGGTAGGTAAGTGAGAAATCGATGTGTCATAGTCTGAGGTCTGCAGCAAATCATCAGTGATCTCCATCTATTATGCTACATATAAGGTTATTCAGCTTCTTTGAAAAAGTGACCTTTAGTGTATGCAGAGGGCTTGTCACCATACTAGCACTTGGAAAAAATAATCTGTATTAAGGTTCACTTTGGAAATGGAACTTTTAAAATTACACAGTAGTTCTATGCAAGAGCTTTTAAGTGCAACTTAAGTGGGTTTAGCTCATTTAGTTCCTTGGTGAAGTACATTAAATCAAATTAAAAGCATTTACATTTTAACCGAATGGCTCTAAAAAATTAATGTAATTTTATTAATCTGCTTTTAGTAACATTTATATGAATTTACTTTCACTATTTTCTTGTAGGCAAATTGAGACATTCAAATGAGCTGTAGAAGAGAGTAGCTAGTTCAGTGTAAATTCAAGGATAGTATTCCTTGTGCATTACCATGATCATGTTGACTAGCTCCCTCTGCTAACTTATATTACCCAGTTCAGTCCTCTGAGTCTCAGATCCTTTATTTATAAATTAATGATACTGATTTTAACATCTTCAAGAAGAGACTAAGAGCCCTCTATGTGAGAAATGGTAAATAACATCTTTGTGATGGTACTTGGTTAGCATCCAAATTGAAATATAAAATTTGTCTTTGGCTTTGTTCATTAATGCAAGGATGACAAAGGAGCTGGGGAAAATCAATGATTTTCAGGAACTTTGCTCATTAATATAGCTTTTTTTTTTTAATGAAATTGTGATGAAGACAATCAAACTGCAGATTTAATGTATGTGGAATTCAGGCATCTACATCTGGCCTAGTTTATTAATGTAATCTTAAAATGTGCTTTGTGTTTTTTTTTTTTTAACACATAATTTTACATGAGTAAAGTATACTCACATTAATCAAGAGGTGGTAAATACTTTTTCCCCCTTAGAGAATTGGAGACAAAATGTGAGAGAAACCTTGCTTTGACTGACCAGAACCTAGTAGTGTAGAAGTTAGTTTACAAAATGGCAGCAGCAGATTTGGACCTTTCAAAAGACACTACTTTTGCTTCATTGTTCAAGGCTTGATGTAAATCCAGTGACGTGGGGTACTTGGGAATAGTAAATGTTGTTATGCACAAACAAGAATGAATGGCTTGAAAGTTTCCTCAGAAATTACTCACGTTGGAATTACAGCATGAGGGCTGTATAATGTTGCAGCATACAGACAGTGATTGTAAGGGCTCCCTCTGGATATGCAGCATGATGATTTCTGGCATGTATTTTTCCAGAATGTGGCAACATCTAGCAGTGGGCAGTTGTAGCATCTGATGATTTGAATTGCCAAGCAATGCCTTTACTCTCAAATCCATAATAAACCAACCTTTTCCTCTCCCACCCACAGCCCCATTGAGAAGTGAAACATACTGAGTTGCAAAAAGTATGTCAAATATGCATTTAAATGCCTTGCTTTTCTGACGTTTCATTTGATATGTGCTATATGTGACTTTGAAGCATAATAGCACGTTGTCTAACTCCATCAGTTTAGGACAGTGTTTGATCTCAACTGAACAGATGTATTGTTTTACTGTTAAGCAAAAGACATTTGAAATAGGAGAACTGTTTTTATACGTTTTAAAAAGCAAATCAGGATATAGCCATGATATACTTTTTTCTTTTGGATTTACAGAAGTAAGACAACAAATAAGTATTATGCCCTCAACCCTAAGCTGAATGCTTAAGGGACAGTAGTTTTGGTAGTAATGCTGTGCCCCTCAAAAGCCAGTTATTTTTTTTTTATCTACCGAGTGTGTATAATAAGGTTTTCAAGGTTTCTTTTAAGTTTTTATTTAGTTTTATTTCTAAGTTATCAACAGCTTTGAAAACTGAGATCCTGAAAAAATATACATGCTTTAATGACAGTATTGTAAGAGTAACTATTGATGATGTTCATGAAACGTCTAGATGGTGCTCTTGAAAGGAAAGGACTCACGGCTTCACTTACTAAAATCACGTTCCTGTGGATATAGCAAAGGTGAGGGAGAATGGGAGAATTCTAAAAAGCATACTTTACAAATTCTATAGCAAATACTGGTTTGTGCCAATAGCCTTCGTTGTCTTCTGGCAAGTCTTTTGAGGCACAAGGTTTCAAATCATGAGGCATTTGCTACGGATACAGGTAACTCAGTGATATGTAGTTCAAGTACAAATAGATCCAAAATGCTCTGTACTTAGCAATTCAGAAAATGCTAGCTAAAACTGGCTCTGTGCAGATCGTTAGCTGATATCAACTAGAAGTGAGATCTGTTGGGTACCTCCAAAGTGAGAATTTTGCCCTAAGATTGTTTTTAAAATCAACCTTCCTTTTGCTCCCCCCCACTGTTGCACCTACCCCCTCCCCCCCCCCCCTTGTTTTTTTCTTAAATAACTCTACATTTTGAGATAACAACTTGTCTGGTATCCCTTGTGTATGGTTCCTGGCTATACACAGTTAGGTAAGAACATGAGCAAAATGTAAATTCTTTGGTAACGACACAAGATACTACTTCATCACAATTGCTATTTAATTTTTGCAAAAGAACCTCCCACGCTGAATGTTCTTTGAGTTATTTGGGGTAGATTTTTCATGAATAAAATTCTTAGTCATCTTCAGAATCTATGCAATATCTTAAAGAAATAAAGACTTTGCACATTTCAGTAGTTAGTTGGTCTCCTTTTGTATCTTTCTTGATTCCTGTACTGTTTGCTGTGTGTGTGAGAAGCTGCTCTTACAGCTGCAGCAGAAGACTTGAATTAAGGAGTTGAGTGCTGAAATCTTTCCTCCTGGAAACCAAAGGCAAAGAGTTTTTCTCTGTATTTTATACTTTAAACTCTGCCAGTCACTTTCTGCATGACCTCGGTGAAAGTCTTATCAGCAGAGTTCATGCTGATAATCTGCACCAGGATCTACCAGGGCAGGAATGCATTGTGGGCTGCCACTTTGCAACGTTGCATGCAAGTAAACGGTATGTTGGGCAGTTAATGTATTCCTTCTCCTATGTGGTAGGACTCTTCAGGATGCATGAGGTCCTTCATGTTTCATCAAAATGTAGGGAGACTGCCAAATAAAAAGATATGTTTATCTCAGCTCTAGGTCTGTGCCCTGAACCTCCGTGCCTCACCTATTCAGTTTGCACTGGTTTCTATCGTGAATGGGCTTGGGTCAGTAGTTTTGTGGGAGGGATGCTAAGCAAATCAGCCCTGAAATTGTTGCAGTGAGCATAAGCCCATGGACAAATCGCAGAATTTGGTTGTACCTAGGCAATGATTCATATTTGCATGCCTAAGAGTATATGTCAGTAACACGTAAACTGGCAAGTTCCAGAACTTCCCAGAAAATCTATTGAGATTTGGAGGTCACAAAGTTAGCAGTGATACCATCTCCTGGGGCTTTATTGCAAATATCAACTCCTGATGTTATTCTAAAAGCCTGAGCTCATGAAGCTAAATGACTGCATTAAAAAAACAACATTTGTTCACAGAGGTAATAACTCTTGTTAGTCTAATTGTTATGGAACCGGACTAGGTAAGCAATTTGAGTTGCAAAAATTGTTTTCAGTCATGAAGTGCAAGCAGCAGATTTCAAAGCTAAATTCAAGTTAGCGAATATATCTTTGAACTTGCATAGGTATGTGTCTGACAGGAAAGGATAGTTAGCTGCAGAGTAAAGGGCACAATGATAAAGCAAAAGAGGAAAGAAGGCTGTCATCTGTGGGAAGGAATGAGTCAACAGAAGGTCTGTAAAACACGGAGATGTACTTTATAATGTGCAGTAAAACTATTATTTCTGAAGCTCATTTTTTTTGGAATCTCATTAATTTGTTATGTATTCCGACTATGAGCCGAGGCTTGTTTTTGGAAGGTTGTTGGTGTTTTGTTTCTTTTAATCTCCGCAGATAAATGGTTGTTTCTTTTAGATTTCTTTTTAATTGGTTACCCATGTGAGTTTGCTCAGGTACAAAGCAGTATGCATCTAGCTATATTTCATTTTGAATTGTCACGTAAAACCATTTAACAAAACAATATACATCTTATTCTTTTAAAGCAACAGGATTTAAACAGTCATGGTCATAGTGAAGATGATGCATTCAAGCTGAGGAAAATAGTTTTTCATTCCAATTTAGGTACTGAGGATAGCAAACTGAATATGTTCCTTTATAATCCACCTATCCCAGCAGAGTGGAAAGGAAAATCTGGAAAGCGCACACTGTCATGCACAAATAATTTGAAAAGGGCCTGCAGGGTAGCTAGCAAGAATTATTTTGAAGACTGCTGCAACTGAGATGCTTGCTCATTTCGACTTTGCTGCATTTGTTCTTTAGTTAAGCCTCAGGAAAACTTGTAGAGGTCCACTGAACTTGGAAGCTATGCCTTAATACTTTGTAAAGCCTTATGCCTTAATACTTTGTAAAGTCTATTATGTACTGAATGTGTTAATGTTGCTGTCTTCTATTGCATGAGTACATCATTCTGCATGTCAGAGCGATACAAAGAGCTGGAGCACTGTTAGGGCTTCAGTGTTTTTATTATTATTATTTTTTCCAAGTGGTGCAGATGAGAAAAATATTGATGTTAACTAGACTCACAAATCTTTTCAGTGGAGGGAAAAAACAAAAACTAGCTTCATGGCTTCTTATTTGGGTACTGCTGACATGGTAGTTAGCTCTGGTTCTTGGGTCCAGGCTTTGGCTAGTGGCTTTGGTGCTGCGGTGTGTGTGGGGAACCAACCTGTTCTTTAGTTCCCTCTCAGGCTTGGGGGCAAGTGGAAGGGAACAGGAGATGCTTTCATATTTGGGGTGGAGTGGCAGCATCTTCAGCTATCAGGAGACATGAAGCTCAGGATCCAGGTCAGCACTGTGAAGGAGAGCAGAGCACACCGGTTAGGAGAGGATGGCAGGCCAAGGGAGAAATGCTGTGTGCAAGGTTGAAAGCCAATGCCTTCTTATCCCAGGCTGTCTGGCCTTTAGGTTGTTGTCTTCTAGGCTGCTATGCCATGCCATTGTGGTTTGCTTTTTTCCTTTTTTTTCCTCCTTCCCTGAGATGGCTTTTACACAAAGGGATGTGTGCTGTATTTAGGCTTTTTCCTATTGCAGGGTCTGTTTTCTGAGCTCACTCTTATATCACTGAGCTTATTGAGTGGTATGGCTGTGACACATGCATGGGGTATTTAATTACATCATGAAATCCAGTTTTATTTTGAAAATGGTGTGTTCCTGCTTAGAAACCTGCATGTGGCTTAGTCTTATTGCTAAGAGGAATATCAAGGCCATTCTGTCCTCCTTATGGAATATAAGTGAACTAATATGAACTATGCTTGCTTCCAAGAGTTGAGAATGGAACTGAGCAAGCTGAGGGAATAGATGTTCAAATAGAGCTGGAGTGACTTGAATGTGAATTTTCTTTTTGATTAAAACCTCGGTCACTCAAGTTTAAAATTATCTTTGCTTTGAAGTGAGGTATCTGTTTATGATGTAACTAGGAATTGTTATTACAGCTAATGAATGTTATTTTAATATTGGGTGGAGTTGTAAAAGCCATTAACTTTTTTTTTTTTCAAATGACAGAAAGGAAATCCTCTTTTCATGATATGAAAAGCCAATTACAATGTTATCAGGAAAAGCTTTAACTAAAAGTATTAAAGGGCTGTGCTCACATAATGAGGGCATTATCAAATGAATTCCCTATGCACAGATTTATAGGGTGATGTATCTTAGCTGGAATTATCTTTAAAACTACTACTTAATCTTAAGTTCTTTATAGTGGATTAGTTCTGATTTTTATTTTCCATGTCAAGAGAACTATGAAAACAGTTCAGTAAGCTTTATTTTTATGCTTTGACTTTAGGAGAAAAACTATTATTTTTTTTTTTGTGACTCACTAAAAAGTTGAGCTAATGGAGAGGGTGCTGTTGTCAGATCTACCCATATCCTTTGAAAATAAGCATATGAATAAAGATAATTTCTGACAAAAGTTCTAATTCTTAAATGCTGAAGTTGTGGAGTTCCTCTTTAAATTATGAAGAGGTTGGGTAGGGCTGGGACTGTACGTTTTTCAGATTGAGGTATGTTACAGTTTTATTTTAATGGTATAGGATGGCAGAGACAAATTAATTGCTGTTGTGGCATAGAAGCATGTAGGAGTTTGAAGAATTACGGAGTTTATGCTGTGATGAACTGGAGTGATGAAGTACAGATAACAGGCCACAGCTGTGGCCACAAATTTGTCCTCTCCAATTTGATGCTGAAAGTATTGCATTATAATTGCTCTTCTGGGATTACCATGTGGAAAGTCTGATGAATAAAAACAGATCTGAAGTGGAGAAGCTAGAAGCGTGTGCTGCTGCAAATGCTTACTGGGGCTTCGTTGCTGCAAAAGCAAGGTGAAGTAAGGTCCCTGCTTTCCTAGCTGGGACCAGTGCTCAGGAGCTGGCTGCTCTTCGGGTACTTTCACTGATTTTTACATCTCGCCATTTTCTTAGAGTTAGGGCTCTCAGTTGCTCCTTCCTCATACAGCCAGCATGGCTCAGGGGAAGATGAGAGTTGTGGTCCTTTCCACTTACACCACCTGTGGGTGTGTTAGCCAAATTCCTGATGTGGAATCCATCAAGAGCTAGGTTTATAGGGAGGTGCGGGCTGTCTGCCCTGCCACCACAACCATACTCTACACCGATGGGAGCTGCCTTAGTCCTGCCCCCTCACTTGCACTGTGCCTGTGGTGAGTGGTTTCCAAGAGCTAACCCGGTAACAAGAAAGCCTTCCACTCCTTTCTGCTGCTTACTGTTCTGCCAGTAGGCTTCCCTGAACTGGGTGGTGGTGAGTCAAAACGGCAGAGGGGACAGACTGCAGCAGTACAGCTCTGCAGTTTCATCTGCTGCAGAAACTCATTCTGAATCTGCCTTGTGTGAGTAACGGGTCAGAACGGGTGAGCAGGATGCAAAGTGAGGTCTTGAGGTGACTGTTCAAAGCATCCCCTTTACTTAATTTCAGAAGAACACTTGCAAAATTTTTCGTTAGTGTTTAGGGAAAAAGGCGCCCTGTCCTCAGCTCTATTTAGGTTAATGATGCTGCATAATTTTGGTAAGAGCTAAGGGTTAGCTTCAGTATGTGTAAGACTTAAGTGAAACTAAGGACTACCGTTCAACGTGGTGTTATAACAAAGTTTTGAATGGTTGTTGCTTGCACATTTGCTTCCTAACTTCAAAAGAATGAGATGAAAGAGGGAACAAACTGTGTAGATGAGCTATTCCATGACCTGTGCTTCTGTCCATTTGTGCACGTGCATGTATATAGATACATATATACTGGATAATACACAACATATTGTCATACAACGTCTAAAAATGCCTTCATAGAAGCATAATACTAGTGTAGACTGGGTAAAAGTCTGTCACTCTCAGCCTAGGTATCATGATACCCTGTTGATTGGCTCACATAACTGGCAGGCAAAACCTTATCACGTTTTTACTGAGACTACGTCTGAAAAGAAATTGAATTAAATGCTTAAAACATTTAGGTGATCTTCCAGAATTGTCACTCTCATAAGATTTTACTTTTACACCTTTTTTATTTTTCCCTCGTGAGGAACACAAGATGTGGTCTCTTCATTTTCCTTTGCTCTCCTTGGCACTTTTACATTGCTTCAAACAGCCACACAACTATATGTTATTGGCCACAATGTTCCAAAAAACATTGAAAACAAAGAAATAAATGAAAAAACAAAGAAATAAATGAAAAACCTCTAGGCCCACAGACCTGTGGTTTGAGTCGATTAGCAGACAAGCAGTTGCTGAGAGTGCAGATTGTCCAAGAGCATGAAAATGAACTGGGGTTGACTGGTTGAAGTTGTCGTGGCTGTCTTGTGGTTGCCAGGGTCCTATAAAGTTGTCTGGGGCATTGAGTTTTCTTTAAGGTTATAAAAACAAGGGCGAGCTGTGGCCAAGTGAGGGCTGTAAGTAAGCTTCTCTTCTCTCTCTGTCAGGCAGAGAGGCTGGAACTAAAGACCCTGAGTGATAAAAGGGAGGGACTGTGCAAGGTTTTTCTCCCCCCCAGATGCTCTTGATCAATCAGTGCAGTTCCCTCCTGGCTTGCAACAACCTGGGCGTTGTGCTAGAGCTAGGAGTTTCCTGAATGCCTAGAGAAAAGTCTGACCCACTTTGGAATGTAGGACAAACATCTGCTGGGATGGGATGCCACTGAAAGAATGGCTTCCCTCTTTCTGCACTGGGGCTGTAATCCAGATTTTCATCCCAGTGAAACAATCTGCACTGGGAAGGTGTTTGAAGCAGATATTGCAATGTAAGGCACACAGTCGTTCCTTGATGTGAGGATTTATGCATGCACAACTTGGCATCAGTCATCTCTGACCTTTTCAGAGGACTGTTCCTTCTTTCTTGTCAGTACTGTAATATCTTCCAAATGCATTTGGCATTTCAGTGGGTTGATAGATGACCAACTGATGTCTATGTACAGTAGCAGAAGCTGTGTTACATTTGGGATGTAGTATTTTATTATCTGCGTTAGCCTACTTTTGCAACTTTCAAACTGGAATTCCAAGTTTGCAATTTTCAAACTGGAATTGAAAATTATTAATAAGCGGTTTTGAGAGAGGAAGTAAGATTGATAGCTATTCTAATATTTGGTATATAAGGCTTTCATGATAAATTGTTTTCTTCTGATTTCTCTGTTCCAGATTACTTTCATAATCTTGAAAAGCAAAAACTAATAAATCAAAGTGGGTTAGAGATCAGGCACGTGGTTTTATTTTAATAGGGGATAAAGCTGAAATCTCAGTGTACATTGTTCACCACTTGTTCTCTGGGGCGTATGAATCAGTCCCTTCATTACTGATTTCGGTGTTACTCTTGGTGCTTATGCTCATGTGCAAAGTTAATATGTTAGGAAAAAAGCCTTTTGTGGCAATGTGAAGTTTCAGCTTCAGAGTACATTTGCTTGCTTGATTTATATCTGTCAGCAGGAAGGGGATTTTGAGAAAAGGCACAGTAAGCCTGCAAGCTAGAGAATGAGGTATGATTTTCATGGTTGTGCCTTATGCATAAGGGACATTTTTTCCCAAAGGATTCAGGGTAAGATGTGCTCTGGGGACTGTTTGCTATGTGTTTAGGGAGGAAGGCAGCACGAAAAGCCTTTCTCCTAGGCTCTTCTCAGTGCTCCTGGTTAGTCTTTGGGCTGGTGTGCCCAGAAGAGGCTCAGATCAGAACCTGGTAGAGGGAGAGTCATGAATAAGGGAATTAGGCACTTTGAAACCCATCCCATCATCCCTCTTGCTGCTGTATCTACACAGTAGTTGAAAGAGGCTGCTAAATGAAGAAACCAGCTTTCCTTTTGAACTTTTAACCTTCGTGAAAGCTTCAGTAATTGGCTTCTGCAGAGCATAGATTGTTTGAATCTGACATTTACAAAAAATACAGGAAGAATGAAATATCCATGTGCACTTCTGAAATTCCCAAATTGCCCGTGAAGATCTTGCTTCTATGTGCTCTAAAAGCTTCAGAACTGCAGAGAGACTGGCGAGGGGTGAAGTGTCCCTGCTGCCTCTCAGCCCCTGAACAGTGCCAGGATGTGGTCGGGCTGAAATGAGAGTGCAGCAGCTGGTAGAAAAGCTCCACCTGAGGAAAAATGGTCCGTGTGTATGGATGTAATTTTGAGAGGGAGGAAGAAGGTTTGAGGAATGGGTCACGTCAAGGGAAATAAAGGACTTCCAGGAGAGAAAAGGAAAGAAAACAAAAAGACTGCCAAAGATGAGAGGGATGAATTGTACTGCCTAGGCTAAAGGTGAGCATTATGCTCGAATTTTTCCTGTGAATGATTGTCATGTTTAATGATAAATAAATAAATAAATAAGCAAAGGTTTCTATGCTTTTGTCCATGTTGAAGAGAACGCAGTGAAACTCCTGACAGTTGCTGCTCGTTTCTAAGAGTTGATCGTGCGAAACTTTTAGGTACTAAAAGCAAGGAAAGAACATTAGAGTAAGCAGGGATTAGACTTTAGTGGGTTTTAAAGCTGTCATCACCTCGTTGTACAAAAGCAAAAATAGTGTCTTAAATACAAATGACTTCTGGCCTCTGACTTTTAATAGATGTGTTGTAAGTTAATAATAATAATAAAAAAAAATTAAAAAAAAATGCAGATCCAGGTTAAATCATGCTTTAGCTGACATTTAATCTAAAATGAAAGCTATTTTCAAGCATATAATTCCTAGGTTTCTCATCTATATAAAAGCATAATACCTTTTTGCAAACTTGGGAATGGAAATTTCAAGGGGTGCAGCCCAGCAGTGGAGACCTGCAGCCCTTCCTTCCCATGTACAAGCTAATAGCCATGTGTACATCTCTGCACGCATAGCTGTGCAATGGGAAAACGTGCTCAGCAAGGCTTTGTAGCTCTCGGCTGCTGTTAGAAACTGCATGGTTGAGTTTTCTCAACGGAAAGCAGCAATGCATATCGTGGTTAACTTGGCTGGGGGCATGCAAAACTACCTTGCCTTGTTCTTCCTTTTTAGATAGTCTTTTTTCTTAAATAAGGATGGCTAATGAAGCAGAATAAAGAGTGGTGAATTTATGAAAGGAACTCTTAAAATCAGGCAGCTCCTTAGTTTCCCAACAGTACTTCAGCTTGATTTGTTAGAATGCAAGAAACCTTGAATGCTTTCCCCATAATCTTGCACCCTGAGAAAACTGGGATCCTTTGTAGCTGTGAGATTTTTCGTCTTGATGTCATGTTATGTGTCTTCAAAGCAAGGGGCCAGTGTTTCCTGTCATGTGCCCATCTCTTAACATCTGTATTTCCACTTGAGCAATTAAACGGCTAAAAGCAAAAGAGGGTGTCACCAGTAGCCACGCATTAATTCACTGTGTAAATCTGCAGAAATTATTTGGGGCCAGTAAGAGGTAACTGTCACAGGACAGCGGTCTCTTCCTGTCATGTGTATGTAATGAAAATAAGGCAGTTGCCAGGAATGGCTGAGCTGAAGAGCCAGATGACAAGTTTTTTTTCTCAGTTGAGGACAGATTAAACTTTCAGAGCTCTAAAACCAAAGCATATGGTGTTTTGCAAAGTCCCCTGTGCTAAATGGTGAAAGCCTGAAGATAAGGAAGAAGGCAGTAAGGAGCCTAGTGGTTGTTGCTTGCTGGGCTGTTTTGGAGTATTTGCATTTTGATTGGCTCTGCAGACATTTGTGTGTATGCCTCAGGGATTCTTCAGGTGACAAAAAAGAGCTTTTCATGTAAAGAAAATTAGTAATGAGACTTCGGGCTTGCTCCCTACAGCAAGTTCTGTGCTTTCTGTCTTGTCTCAAATGAATATAGTGGTGATGCTTTTATTTTGCCTGAAAAAAAAATAGTCTCCCTTGCTAATTTGTTTTATATTATTCTACCTAGAAATATATTTTTCATTTTATGCTGGTAATGAAACTTTTTAATTTGGCAGAGTGAGAATTCGAAGGCATTGGCCAATAAATATAGCCACAAAATGGTTTACCCCTTTTTGTCCCAGCACAAAAGCTGGTATTCTTGTGAGCAGCCTGGTGTGAAGGGTAACTGCAGCATTGTGCTCTGAGATGCTGAGAAGCACAGATTGCATCTTCAGAGTCTGTCAGAAACATCTTTCACTTCTACATCTTTAAAAAAATATATATTATTACTTATTTGTATGACAGGTGTCATATTCAAATTGTCTAGTAGCAAGAAATAGGGATGTAAGCCAGTCTGTTCCCCTTGGACCTTGAGGGCTGGCGAGGTTAAAATGCAGAAAGAACCAGGCAAGTAGTCAGTCCAAACACATGAATAAATAAAGCAGCTGCCTGTTCTGGGTGATCAGTCAGTCTGATTTAGATACACACCCCTGTAGCCTCCAAATGCCTCACAACTTCTCTAAGGAAGTGTAGTGCCCCATTTTATAGTTGTGGGTTGGTGGAGGCACAGAGGGCCAAAGGGCAAGTACGTGGCCACACACACAGCCTTTGAATAAAAGACAATTAAACACAAGTGTTCTTGGTCCTAAGTTTAACATCCTACTCTTTGAAGCAGCCTTTCTGTTCATTTTTAACAGTGTAATTACCTATGTGTGGTAGGGAGTTCTTTTCCCCACAGCACTGATTAAAGAGAATAAACTTGGTAGATGTAAGATCTGTTTGCAGTTTTTTTCTTTTTTCCCCAGTTTATTATTTTTCTCTGGTGTATCTTGCACTAGCTGCTAATGAATTGGCAAGATTACATTCTCTCAATGACACTAAGGTTGAATAACAATCTGTTTTTTGTGTCTCAGGGGATTTATTTTGCAAATGCAAAAATACGGTTTTCTCCCTTGTTTAAATGGGAGCGTTAGACTTTGTCCTGGACACTTACGTGGCATATTGGTACTTCGGGTATACTGCTCCTTCAGAATTCCCTTCAGGTCAGACCTTCAGCCTCATGTGGAGTTTTCTTTCTAGTCCTAGTCAAAGCTGTTGGGACAGCAGGTGAGACCAGCAAGGTAAGAGATGAACACTGAAATCCACCTAATTCTTTGCTGATGTTACACCCCAAGAAAAGAGCTTATGAAGGTGTGGCTGGTAGGAACCTGCTCCAGAGTTTGGAGAGTAGCACTTGCGAAAATGGAACTTGAAAAACTTTTTTTCCTTCATATTCCCATGTACACAGTCTGTTTTAAGTTTTGCATGGCCAGATCGGGGGAGGCAACGAGGAATTGCATGCTGCGGAGAACGTATCTTGGAGCCCTACATACTGGGGTAGTCTTCCAGGCAAAGTAGAAGGAAATTGCATTAATTCACAGCAGAGCAAAATCCCATGTTGGGAATATCATACTCATACAATAGGAGAACTATGAAGAACTCATATGATAGGAAGATACAAATGGGACTCAACTCCTGATCTTCAGAGATGAGGAGTCCATCCACACAGCTGGTCTTCTGGTAGGCTGTGGCCACAGTTCTGTGGACACAGCATCAAGTCTGCACAGCCTCTAATGTGAAGCATCATTGTGCTGTAGGGAAGCATGAATGGGGGATGATGACTTGGAGCACCCTTCTAGTAGAGGTGGGCATTGCCACTTTTTGGAAATGCTTATGCTTTCAATGCAAATGTGAATATCACATAATGTAGAGTAAAATGAGAGTGGGTAGAGTTTTGTGTTTAGTGTTGTCACCATGCTGCCAAACCCATAAAAGCCAAGTTTTGATCTTCAAAACAGAGCAAGAAGTATTGTACTGAAGGGAGAAATAGGAGCCCATTCTGTTTTTAAAGTGATTAACAACAGTCACATTTATTACTTGAATATTAGAGATCTATTGATGTTATATTACTATTGCAAGCGGGTAAAAAAAAAAAAGTGACAGGGATACTGTTTTGTGCTTTCTTTTAGTGTTGGCATTTTCACACAAAGAGGTTTTCAGCCAGGTGTTAACCCTATTGGAAGTTCAAAATTGCCAACTTCAGTCAGAAACTCTATTTGAAAACACTTCTAACTGTGTCATATTGAATTAGACAGTTAAGTGAACAGTGATTTGCTACCCCTCAACCCCAAGTGCAGTGGCGAAATTTAATTTGGGAACGCTGAAGTCTGAAAGCAAGAATGATAAAACAGTGGTTATGCTCACAGGGGAGTTAGTGAAGGGATGTTACTTTATTTGTGAAAATTATGAACTCCAGCAATCAGCAGAGCACTATAAATGTATTTGGATTTTATCCAAATACTTTAATCTTTTAATGTCTATTACAATTATAAAGGAGCTCATTGAGTTAATGAAACATACTGTAATGAGCTTGTAATTGCATATTTTTACATCATTTTCTGCTACTGAATTGAATCTCAGCTATGCGCCATGGACTGTGCACAGGTGAAATAAATCTGTTTTTCAGGCTCAGAGTGTTTCCATGACAGTTTAAGACAAGCAGATTATTCCTGCTCTTCTCTTTGCCCCTACCCATTCTTTATTGTTGTCCTGATGATGCTCAGGTGGATGAGTGTTGGATGTGTCTTTGTTTTGCTGGGGTTAGTTTTTGAGCGCTTCATCGTTCTGAACCAGCCTGCTGGCCAGGTTGTGCCACAGGGGCAATGGAGATGTAAGAGCTGCTGGGGAACTGGGCCTCGAATGGCAGGAGCCTGAGGGTGTGGGAGTGAAAAGATTTCAGTTTAGCAGAAATCGTAAGGATGATGGCTCAGGATGATGCTATGTATTACAATATTTTTAACATAGAATGGTTGTGAGGATTCATTTTTTCTATCTAGTTAGAGGTATTCAGGTTATTATACAGCAAGGACATCGCGTCCTCTTGGCTGTTGCTGCCAGGCTCTCCCTGTCCTGTAGCTGGCATTTGTAAGTTCTTAGCAGGTAAAATACTTGGTAATAGCTCTGGGGTGGAATTGAGAGTATTAAAATATTTGAGGCACTCAATTTGTTGTTAAGATAATACAGAACAGCATCACACAGCAAGTGGTGGTTCATTTTGAATGGATGTTTTGATAGAAGTCAATTGAGTTGCAGCAGCAATCAGTGACAACTGATGTTCTGGCTCCTGAGAAGGAAACTGCCACGAGTTATTTTGCAGAATAGTGTGGCTGGCACAGTTCAGTCCTCAGCATGCAGACAGTGCTGGTCATGTCATCTCTATGGGTGTATTGTGGGAAGGTTTAAGCACGCAGTTCGTAGATTAGACAATTTGGAAGCAGCAAGTGTTTTGCTCATTCTTGGCATAGCTGTGCATGTTCCCAGAGACGCTGGAGCAGGAGCTTCATCCAGAGCTTGGAGACAGAAACACAGCTGTGCCACCATCAGCTTTTGATGGTGAGCATTAGCCAAAGCCATTTGGGGAGTCTTAGAGAACCTTTGTAATTATAGTTACTTATGAGATAGAAGTCAGGTACCTAGCAAAGCAGATCATATATCCTACAAATGTGGCTTTTTAATTGATGATGGCTTCTTACCTGAGCAGTGAAGTAAATTGGCTAATATTTTTAATGAGTTATGTTCAAGATGGTGATTCTGACTGTAAAATTATTGCTGCTTTTTTTTCAGATAGTTACACAGAGGACTGATTAACAGCTGCCTTTGGTTTAAATTAACAGCTGCCTTTGGTTTCAGCAGTGGCTGAATTGGTGCCCTTTCCCCTACCCCTCCTTTTTTTTTTTTTATCATAGGCTGGCATGTTAGCATAAATTAGATTCAGTGGGTTTTTAAATTCATATGTGGGTTTTAATCTGGGAGTGAACACATCACATGTTCTACTGTCCCCATGAGAAAGGAGAGACAGTAATCTTCTCAACTGGTGTCCACTGCTTAAATAGCTTGAATCGCTGGAGCTCACGACTGAAATCTCTCAATGGATGACGTTTGCATCATTCCATCCTCCTTCCCTGTGCATTGTGGGTTTTAACATGGAAAATAATGCACAATAAAACTAGGGGGTGACCGCAGACTATATTGAGTGCTTGAATGTGATGTATTGGACTATAACACAAAAGCAATTTACAGTAGTTTTCCTGTCAGAAATAGTTTCATCTTGATCTTTAAGATCTTAGTTCAAGTTATAGAAGACTGGGATTATTTGAATGAGTGCTCTTGAATTGCTGGCTGGTAAGAGTTAGAGAGATTGTTGTTCTGAAGTTAAAACTGACAGCCATTTTTATTATATTTAGAGAACATTGCTATCACATGGAAGGCAGCCTGCTAAAAGAGCTGCCCTTTTTGCTCATTGTACACACATCTGAGTGCAGAAAAGGCAAAACATTTGAACACAGATGGGCAGGCTACGACTTCGAGTGCTTGGGGTCATTACATCAATGTACGGAATAGAATCACAGAAAGGTTGAGGTTGGAAAGGGCTAGTGGAAGTCATCTTGGCCAACCATCCTGCTCAAGCAGGGTCACTGTTACTTGTGGTTTTGTAATGGACAGGTGAGCAAGGGATAGTCTCCTGTTAAAACACTCAAATCTCCCATTACCAAATGTCATGCTTAAGGCAGTTCACCAAGATGCACACAGGGTTCATCACCTCTGGAAGTGTACTGGGTGAGCAGAGTGCTGGCACGGCTGTTACCTTGTCGTCACATTACTTCTGAATGGTCTCTAGCTTCCCAACAAATCACAATCTGCATTCTGCTTGGATGAACCCGGAGCTTGCCCTGTAGTTGTTTTGGGATGCGACTGTGTTGACATTTCCTTCCTTAGCATCTCTGTATTCCTGTTTCCACAGTGGGCTTGCTAATGTCCATTAAAATGTCAGATTAGTCTCAACAACAAATATCTGTTGGAGATGGTCTCTCTAATGCACAATAGTTCAAGTTATTCCACAAGTTTTAGGAATAGACAAGGTCTCCAATATTAAGTATCTTTTTTTTTTCTTTTTTTTTTTTTAATTTTTTCCCCTGGGTGGCCATAACTTTACTTTCCATGTGCAGTTTCATTGTTTTGCTCAACGTCCTTCGGAGTGCAGGCACTGGAAAGTCTGTAAGTGATGGGGCAAGTTGTTCTTTGCAAATATGTGTGTTAAGAGCAGAGAGCAAGGTGCCTTGCTAGACAGGGATAGAATTAGGAATTGTATGGTGGTCTTAAGTCAGGAACATATGGACTTTTTGTGTGTGTGTGTGTGTGTGTGTGTGTGTGTCTGACTGTTAGCTGTTTTGATGCATTTATTTCAGTAGTTATGAATGAAACAGCACTGGTAGGAATACCTGTGTAGACAGAACTGCTTTCTGCTGCAAGATTGACAAATGTGTTTTTTCTTTTGCTTTTTGTCATCTTTGAAGTGCAGTATCAATGCCCTAAGCAGAAGGCTGGATTCTTAAACTTGTTACCGTATCAGACTCATAATGATAAGTGATATTTTGCTTGCTGCTTCTCTTATTTCTTGTGAGCATGATGATAAGCATCTGGCTCAGTTGACTTACTGTGGAGTATCAGTGTGCATCTCTTTTCCAATCTACTTTTCTTTGCAGAATGATTTCTTCAGAAAATAATTGTTTGTTTCAGCCTTTGACATCCTGTCTGTGTACTGTCAGCTAACTTGGTTATTTCCTTTAGTATTCATGCATTTGTCCTCTCTTCCTCCATTTGACTGCTAACTTCCTGACTATACCAGTAGTTCTTCCATATGTCATAAGCATCAATAAGGTTTAAAAAAAGCACACGCAGTTTGTTATATGCTATTTCTTGATCTTGCTTCTAGCATGGTTTAGAACGTCTCCCAACCTTGAGCTTATCTTCTTGTATCTGCTGCTTTCTTTGGGATATAGCCAGTCATCGCTGCCTAGATTCAGTCTCTGCTGAAATGAAGCAATCAAGTGTCATCATCTTGACTGAAGATGCTCTTTTGTGTGCTCTTTCTAACCCTCTGATTTATCAAAATGCCAGGAAAATCCCAAGTACCATAGCCAGATCACGTTGGTGATAGAAAGGAAGACTGTGACCTTTTGTTCTTTCTTTACTCTTAGTTGAATCCAATTCAAAACTGATTTCCTGGGTCACAGAACTCTTGATGAACTTTCTCTCTTGAACCTCTTTGATGCATTTTCAGCCAACCTGTAATAAACTTATTCTATTTCCAATTACAACGAACTCCTTTGGAGTGTTCTTAGGTGAAACATTGCGAACTCCACAAGAAATTGTACCTGTTCTTTGGAGTCATTATATTTACTTTGCCTTATTTTAGTTAATTTCATGGTACCAACTCCCTTTTTTCTTTTTCTCCATAGCTTTCTTATTGCTGATTTTTTTCCTACCAGTAAGAGCAGCAGCACTGGGTGGAGTTGAGATTTAATCTTTTCCCCCATTGCTTTTATTTCTCAGGTTATGTGAGACTACATTGAGAGGTAGGAAAAGTAAATTTTATTCAGATGGAATTCTTGATTTTTTTTTATTGTTGTTGTTGCTTGCTTCAGTTTACAAACATCTGGAGTTAGAACCCAATGACAAGAAACATCTCCAAATTAAGCAGCAAGCCCTGATAAACTGTGAGAAGTTTAGATTAATTCTAACACTTTGTGCAGGTTAGTATTTGGTTTTGTTTGCTTAATACCTGTTCTGATTTGATATGCTAGATAGGTTCTCAACACTTTTGAAAAATCAAACTTATTGTGAAGCTAAATATAACTTCTTTGACTGTCATGTTGTAACTGTTTTTTCCCCTTGGAATAGCTTTTTGAATATTTGAGTGAGTGGTTTGGTACTTTCCTGATCTCTAGCTTGAAGAGTTTTGATATTAACATCTTTAGTAAACAGTATCTTTAGCTGACTGGATGGTATATGAGTGTTAATTAAACTGCTAGAATAGTTCATTTTCTTTGAATAATCACAACCAAGTTTTTAGTTCTTCTCAATTTCCTAAATTATAGGTGTGTAACTCAGATTTTCTTAGTAGAAGGAGCATGGTATTCCAAGAAGCAGGGGAGTTCAAATTAATTAAGTACCCACGTTTTTCTAGCATGTT
The DNA here is from genome assembly GCF_965140915.1 of Aythya marila. Classification (NCBI taxonomy): domain Eukaryota; kingdom Metazoa; phylum Chordata; class Aves; order Anseriformes; family Anatidae; genus Aythya; species Aythya marila. The sequence continues at coordinate 63,337,116 of NC_139043.1, read as the reverse complement.
TCAATATGGTCTCTAGAAGCAAAACCAGACAGCCTGCTTGCCTGTATTCCAAGTAGAATCACAGAACGGCTTGGGCTGGAAGGGACCATAAAGACCAGTCAGTTCCAGCTCCCCCAGCCATGGGCAGGGATGATGCCCACTAGACCAGGTTGCCCAAAGTCCAATCCAACCTGGCCTTGAACACCTCTAGGGATGGGTCATCCACAGCTTCTCTGGGCAACCTGTGCCAGTGCCTCACCACCCTTCAGAGTAAAGAATTTTGTCCTAATATGTAGTCTAAATTTACACTTGTTTACAACCATTCTCCCTTGTCCCATAACTACACTCCCTGATGAAAAGTCTCTCCCCATCTTTCCTGTTGGCCTCCTTTAAGTACTGGAAAGTTGCTGAAAGGTCTCCTTGGAGCTTTTTCTTCCCTAGGTAGAGCAACCCCAACTCCCTCAGCCTATCTTCATAGGAGAGGTACTGCAGCCCCTGATCATCTGTATGACCTGCCTCTGGCTGTGCTCTAGCATTCCTATGTCCTTACGCTGGGGGCCCCAGAGCTGAACCCAGTACAGCAGGTGGGGTCTCACAAAAGTGGAGCAGAAGGGGAGAATCACCTCCCTCGACTGCTGGCCACGCTTCTAATGCAGCCCAGGGTACGGTTGGCTTTCTGGGCTGAATATAGCTCATGGCTCCTGTAGACCTTTCTTTTCCATTTGTGGCACAGCATCTGGGGATTTTTTTTTTGATGTGGGTCTGCTGGGCCTTTGTGACTTCTGTCTAGTTTGAGGTGGATAACGCTGAGCCTGTAACAGACAAGAAGCCAGCATGAAAGCTTTTTTATGTATATGAAGTGTACATCCAGCCCCCTGGCTCCTGTGCCTTGTTTTCAGTCCTTGCAGAGATGGCAGAGCGTATTTAGTGCTCCTTAGGCTCGGCTGCTCAGTCATGCAGGCTAACTCCAAAAATAACTCTCTTGGGGGTATTAATCTAGTGCTGGATTACCTTTCTAAAATGGTTAATCAGACGTGATCCCCGGGGGACCTTTTGAAAGAGCTTGCCACTTGGTTCCTGTTGGCTGGGGCCGCCGGAGCGCAGCGGAGGAGGCTGACGAGGTCTGACAGGACACGGTTATGTAAGGGCCTGGGAGGAGCGCGAGTGCTGGGTTTGTGCAGTGGGTTCGGACACGGCCAGGCAGCATTCGGCCATCAGCCGCCTCCGTGGAGCTGCCTCACGGCACAGAGAGAGCAGTGTGGGGCAACCTGCCTGGGAGGGCAGGCTTCAGGTCATCCCTCCAGACGCTGCCTTTTATCTGAGAGGTGAAACACATGCTTCGTTTTATTACATTCCCGAATGCATGTGGTGTTCCTCTAGTTGTTTTTAAATCATCTGCTTCCCTACTTCTGCTGTTCATCAAATGACCTGGCTCCGTGTTTGAATGTCGCATTTCTTCTTTTCTGTAAAAGAAGAAATGAGCTGTTGTAGGCTGCTATTTTCACACACAACTAAAACTTCTAGTCACGTAACTCCTCGTAGCCTTCATTTTTTCTCATGTCCATAGAGTAAGAATACAGTTTGTTTCTTTGGAGACGTACTCTGATAGCTGTAAGTATTAAAGCACTTGGATCCTTGTATGGGATGTGCCAGGGAAATGGCAAAGCAAGTTTAAGACAAAGCATGTTCTTTGGAGAAAGCTAATTTCATACTCGAATAAAATCCTGGTCTCCACATGCAAGGCATAGATAGACAGGAAAGGTAAATAAGGTAAATAAGGTAAAAGGTAAATAAGTTTTATTGACATGTGTAGTGAATTAATCCTTCAGACCCAGGTAGGTAAAGTGAGAGCTGGCATGTGCGTGCTGATGCATTTTTTGCATTAAATTTAACATGCCTTGATTTCCAACATGAGTGTTTATTACTTTGACTTAGTAAACAACTGGAAGCACTGCAGAATGTAGTTGAGATGCAGGAATATACTGTAGTTGGTAATAATAACTTGCAGAATTTGCACTTTAATGGACTAATCTGTCATAGTTCTGAAAAATATATTTGTGTAAGAAGGCATGCTAAAGCAGTAGGGATCTTTTGTTGTGGTGTTTTTGTTTGTTTGTTTGTTTGTTTGTTTTTTCTCCTCCTTGAAATTATAAAATAGTGTGCTGCTGAGTGTGGAAGTTGCTTAAATCTCTTCCAGGTTACAGCTGCATGCATGCACTGAGGCGAATGATATGTGCCCTCTTTTCCCTCAGACCTCTCCTCTACCTCATACAGTTGTATGCACACATGCATTGTATTGCCTTTATGTTTTAACTTGAAGATGAATGTTGTAAAAATGAGCAATGCTTCTCAGATCCCACTAGGAGGGAGAAGGGAATTGTACTCGAGAAAAATATGTTACTAACCCTTCAGTGATGTCCTTGTCCTTCTGCTGTTTGACTGCTGCTGGCATAACAAAACGCAGTTGAACTTGGTTCTGGTTCTTCATTCACGTCATGTGAATTGATTCCAGTTTAGTAAAAAATTCTCACCAGGGACCGTGCCTTCATTTTGTATTGGGCAGTGCCTAACACAGTGTACCAGTGGAATAAGTAGTAGGTAATTCATAATTTTCTGCACTGTAGGTTGCAGAATTTTCTTTGCAATCATAATTTTGTGATGACAAATGAACATCTATTTTGACTTAAAATATATATATATACATGTATGTTTCTGGCATTGACACATAGGTAGAACAAAACCACATTACCTTTCAGATTCTATTACCTTTCAGATTCTGTGTGGAAATCATAAGACTAATAGCTAGGAAAAAAGTCTGAGCACATGTGACTAGGACGTCCACCAAGAAACAGAAAGGAAAGAAGTTTGTAGTGACAATTCTGTATATGCTTTTCAGCATTCAGAGTACACAGATGCTTCTGAGGTGGCCTTCTCCTAGTGGGAGAAGTTGAATTACCTCCACTTGTATTGGTTAAAGATCTATCACTTTGCTTTGTCTTTTGTAACTGTATAAGCATGCATATATTAATTATAATTATGTAGGACATCTTTAGTGCTAGCCTGCATTAAAAACTAGACACACTGAAATTGCCTTCTGAACGTTGGGACAGAGTTCTCTAGCACCATGCCTTGGAATGCAAATGATCATTTTCCATTGCTGAATGTGATTAACTTACAATCTGCTTTTCTCGACTGTTGTTTCTTAAACCATTTGCCTCCTTTCTGTGGGACTTGTTAAGATGGACCACAACTCGCTAGAGGAAAATGAGGGCTAGTGTTCACATTTGCATGTGAGTGTGGAAGTTTTCTGCAAATTTATTACTGTGTGCTGTTGTTTTGCTTTCACAGTCATGGCTAGTAGTTGTGAATCAAAGCATTTCTTCCAGCATTCACAGCGAGCTTTATGTTAGCTAACCCCCTAGGGGGAATGTCCAGTGTCTTTCCTGCCAGAGAACCCCGTGTTTTCCAGGAAATGCAGGGAGAGGTCTCTCAGGTACCTTGGCAGCCAGCTCGGCTGAATCATTGCAGACAGTTTAACACCAAACCACCAGACTGAAACTACCGGGGACTTTTCTGCTGTGGAGGTGGGAAATGCCGTCATTGTAAGTGTGTCAGCAAAAAGGCGCGAAGGTCTCAGTTTCATTTTACTGTAGAGGTGGATTAACAGCTCACTGCTGCCAACAGGTCTTGCTTCTTCCCTGCCAAGTTGGGCCACCCCTGGGAAGCTGTTTGACTGGAAAACATGGCAAAAAGCAGGCAACCAAAATTATAATTATTATTATTTTGCTAGTTAGAATGAATTGAGTCAGCATGCTACACAGCCAGGGGAGCACTCACACAAGATGCAAACAGTGGGAGCAAGGGATGTTAGGGGAGAGGTGATGGGGGCTTTGTATTATTTGGGCTCTAATGGAGAAGCTGCAATCAGCAGTGAATATCTGACCATTCTTAATCACCAGCAAGCCAGTCAGTTGCTTTAATTGTGTTTAATCCTGGTCCCTTTAATATCTAGCAGGAGCTTCTGTGCATGTACCAATGCAGACACTGTCACTGCGTTTCTTGATAAGGTTGTTCTGCCTTTCAAGGCGTTTCCTGCAATACAGTCTTATTTAGAGACCATCCATTGTCTTATTTATTGCCTTGCACTTTGCTTTGTGATGATGTGTGATGTTGTCAGCATCAGAGCTGCCATTGTTGAAAATAAATTGCTGCAGCGTTGAAGTTCATAATTTTATATATATATTTTTTTTTTTGTATGTGTTGAGAGGTCCACATAGAATGTAGCAGGGCTGGAGGTTGAGGAGGGCTGGGCCTTTGCAGACTAGACCAGAAGACACATGTTGGGGGTTAGATAGAGCCATATGCATGAAGGCAGGGCCAGCTTGTAAGCAGTGGAAGATGGAGGTACAAAATTTCTAGATGAAAGCATGGTTTCATGGTTTTGCTCAGGCTGCTCCAAGTTTATGTTTCTGCTGTAGTTGGAGAAGAGTTCATGGTTAGTCTGGGTTAAGATGAAGCAGCAGTGGAAGGTGGTTAGAGACTTTTTTTATTTCATTTCCTGTACTTGTTTGTGGCTTTTGGATGTCTTGTCTGGTATGTTCTGTCAACTTATCCCTTGCCTTAGCTCTTCTAAAGGGTGTATGTATGAGAACGTGTCCATGCTTTCACCACTTCCTTTTCTTTTCTTCTAAGAAGAAGGGGGCTGCACCTCTGGGGATTTCTGCCGTTTCTTTCATTTTGCCCAATGTGGTAGTGCTCAGTTAGGTCTCAAGAGAAGGTGTGGGAAATGCCACAGTCTAAATGGAGGGCTCGGCAAAGCAAGTGAGCATGTTGCTGTCTGCACAAGGTGCTGTGCCTGACAATTGCAGAGCTTTGCTAATTCAGTGGCGATCCTGCTGCTGAGCTGGGAGAGGGGTAAGGAAGGTTTGCTTGCAAGCTCAGAGATGCACTGCTCCTCTCTGCAAAATACATATTGTTGTTGCAAGGTTACAAACTTCAGTGAGCCAAAAAGAGACAGAACTTAAATTCTGCAAAGCCTGAGGATTTGCCTGTTCCGCTTTCCTATTCTTCTCCAAAATTCACAGCCTGTCCTATTTGACATACGATCGTATTGACATTCATGTTCTTGCAGAACTGTGAATGTTTTATGTAGCTGTCTGGTATCATTGTTGATGTATACTGTATCCTTGTGTATTCTTGTCTGAGATTTACCATAAAGAGGTATTTATATTACGGTATCTTTGACTTACTTAGGTGAGGTTGTGTGTGTATATGTATATGTGGAAACTGCTGTGTTCTGCCTTCTTCCTGACATCCTGGTTGCTATAGTGCAGTGATCTATTTGTGAACACTCAGAAGATCACTGCTATAGTTAAAAGAAACAGTGTTTCCTGGCCATAACTTCCTGGGCAATCTCTTCTTCTGGAGCGCGAGCTGTAACCGATGCGATCACGTTCCCTGGGACTCAAGGAGTGACACCGTAATAGAAGCTTCCTCTAGTTTGTCGCTTTACCCCAATAGCATATTTAATAATATTTAAAAATAGTTTGTCTATTTAAATCTAATGCATGCCTATTATTCACTGTACATTTCAGTGTTTCAGCCATCTTTTGAACAGGCTGTCTGGCTGTGCAGTGTGTCGTGGCATTGTGTCCTCTGTTTGCTTTTGTAACATGTGTGATTCTTGTGCTCTTGCACATCCATATACATAGATGTTTTCATGCACCTGCCCAGCCAGGCAAAATGTAGGAAATGAAGCAGCAGTGGTAGAGTTCTGTCTGAGCTGCTGTGTCTTTTTTTTTTTTTTTTTTAATTCCCTTTTCCCTGCAGGTGTGAATGAGAGAGGCTCTCTGCAGTATTTAGTGTCCAGTTGTACTGGCTCCGAAGAACAGCAGCGTCGCAATGCCCCCTCCTGCTGATATAGTGAAGGTGGCGATTGAATGGCCAGGTGCCTTCCCCAAGTTGATGGAAATTGATCAAGTAAGTGCCTGTGCATGTGTGCTCCTATGTACATCTATAGGGAGAGACGGGACATGTACATATGTATGTGTGTATATATACACGTGTACTTCTGTGTGTCTGTCTGTCTCTGCATTATGTTTGTTTATATGTGCATGTTTCTGTGAGTACATATGCAGTATAAGGTGTTTTTATAAGGGGTGTAACCCTTTTCCTGTGTTACTGCTTATAATTTTTGATGTGTTCTGCCACGTTTTTGGATTTGCTTTTTCTTTTTAAACAGGTGCTTAAATGATACGTTCACTGCTTGTGTGACCCACTTAACACTTTTGTGCCTTAGTTTGTTCAGCTGTAAAATTGTGGTAATGTTGTTATCTATTGGCAGAAAGTCTTCTCAAATTTTTACAGTCAGTGCTATGTATTTGTAGTATGATCATGCTGAATGGCTGCAGCAAGTGCAGATTTTGGAACTTGAGCAGTAGCATGTTCTGAGCAGGGGAGTCTTTGCTGTTCCTTGTGGGCTCCTCATGGGTTGTCCTGTTTCCCCGGTCATTTCTAGTGCAGTGGCCACAAGGATGAGAATGATTTGAGGCAGTGTACAGAAATTAATAAAATAAAATTTATGAATTAAACTTTCATGTAGGTAATTTGGAGGGGGGCACAGGAGGAAGAGCTCAAGTTATACAAGTGCTGCATTTTATGTTCTGGACTTCCCTGAGATTGTTTTTTGTGGCACATGCATTAATATTAAAAAGCAACCTCTTTAAAATTTAACTACGTACCCATAATGTACTGAAATCTTACAGAATGCTACCTGTTTAGAATAATTATTTCTGTAAATAGTATTCAGAGTGAAGGAAAGCTTGCAAGTATTTAATAGTGTGTTTAGACCCTAATGTATCCAGGGACCAAGAACATTATGAAGCTCTATTGAAGAGGAGAAAATCTGAATTCATGCTGAAAATGTTTTACTGAAATAGGATCCTACTTTCTTTGTGCAGTGCAGTTTCACTTCTAGTTAACCCCACTGTGGTGGGTGCCCAGTATTTAGTACTTTGTGGCTTGTTTTCCAGAGCCACTGTGCTTTTCCATTTTCATTTGCTAAAATTTTTTAGTAAGCATATTTGTGCAGATACAAATCTCTTGCCTTCTGGAGTGAAGAATGTTTTACTTTTTTTCCCTCTTATATAACAAATGAGAGACACTGTGCACACTGTGTTCAGAGAAAGATGCATGTTAGTCATGGTGAACAACAGCTCATTGCTACCAAGTACGGTGGGGATGAAGAGGATCTAATAGTTTTCAGTCTCCTTTCAAGCAGCAGCAAAATAATAACAAAATGATTGTTTTTAATTTACAAAAGGCCTTAAAGTGACTCTCCAGCCGAAACTCATGCCTTATCTAAAATGCAAGCTTATTGTCCTGGAACCTTCGTTTTACCTTTGTTATATAAGATTTATAGAGGACAAGGAAAAGGAGTGCTGATTTGTGTGGGGTGCCCCTCTTCTTAGCCAGCCTGTGAGGGCCAGCCAGGCTGTTGGCCAGTTTCCTCATGCCACTTTGTGGGAAGAGAGAAGAGGGAAATTGAGGCTGAAGGGGAGAAGGCTAACAGCAACTTAACTCCTCATTTGGGGGGAAAAGGAGGAATGAGAGTTAAGGAGCTCACCCCTTGCCTTTCTGACGTGGCAAATGTGGATATGATGACAAGAGATGAAGATGGGAGAGACGCATCCTTTCTTCATACGCATACACACAAATCTGCATGTTTGCTGTTGTTGGGAATGGGACAAATGTGGGCATGAGCCTTAAAAACCTGTGGGGTACTGCATACTTGTAAACACACAGCTCTGCTTTTGGTTAACTTGATGCTAACTTTTTCCCAATCTGTTTCTCTTAAAACATATATTTAATTGAAGAGTTCTAGTGGGGAAGATGATGTGTACCTCAGATGGCTTGCTCCCTGAGATGATAAAGGGCAGCAAGGAAAAGGAAGGCAGAAAAATGAATTGCCCATTGGCCAAGGCACTGCAGCCAAAGAGTACAGTGCTTGCCTCCTAGGTGGGATCTGCCCATTCAAGCACCCTACGATACACATTCTGAAACCACCAAACACTTGATCTGCTCTACCATTTTCCTCCCTTTCTTATCTCTTACCAGCAAGAAAATCAGTGTTTAAAAAGGAGTGTATTATTAAAGACAAAATACAAAAACAAAACAAAGCAAAAAAATCACCTCACTCTAGCATAATGCAAGCTCTTTGTCTTTCAGTGTACTGAAACTATTCCAAATATCGAAAAAAACACCATGGAAAACACTACAAAAAATATATACCTTAAGGTTGCTTTTTGTATATGCATGGAAGCATTTATTTATACTCAGTTGCACAGTATTCCCAGTTCACCTTCTGCTTTTATGCATATTTTGCTTAGCAATGAAGAGAGTAAGATAGTTTCAAAATAGTTATTGTGAAGCCACAGTAATTGACATCGGTGTATTGGAAGGTGTTAGGCCTGAGAAGAGCTCATGAGTACTTCTTTTCCCAGCAAATGTTAGTGAACTTTGTTGAATATCTCCCCTTCAGGTGCATGACTTCTGACAACCTGAACGCTGATGTACAGACCTTTTCTAGTTGATGCTTTGTACTATGTTTCTGTGTAATTGTTGACTTGGGCTCATCAATGATGGTTTTAATGGTAAGCAGACAAAATTTGTCTCACTAAGTTAGGGAGGCTCTTTGCCTGCACTAACAATATATAATAAAGCGCTTTGCTGAGCCAGCCTAAGTGCCTAACCTTTCTTTTCATTCATCCAGGAGAGGCACAAGATGGATATTTGGGGATGATAACTATTTTAGCCTACCCATTCAAATCCATTTGTGTTTTGTATAATAATGTTTTGTACTAAAACCAGGGTTTCTTTAAACTCTGGGATGAACTTCCTGACCATTGGAGGTAAACACTGGTGCTACACAAAGGAGCAGTTTATAATTAAACTTGGCCGTGCAGTCTCTTCCTCCAGATTTAATTTTAGCAGATGTGAATCTTTACTTTTGCTCTACGAAAGAAAGCAAACCAACCCCAAACAGTTGTACAATGCTGTTCAAAGTATAATCTGGTCTAGTGGGCAATATTTACAGGAGCAATGTCAAATTAAAATTTCTTGTTAAAACAGTGCAGAGCATCATGTGGTGGGGGGAAGCAGGGGCTGCTTTACATTAACGCTTTCTCTACGGTTTAGACTTAGTCAGCAAGTTTCTTTTACGAGTGTGTTTCAAGTTATTGTTGTCTCTTTTCTTCTGCCAGTGTATGTTATAAATGCCATTTTAATTGTTTCTTTTCTTCAGAGAAGTCATTGCACTTCACTGCATATTAAGAGGAAACCAAAGAGATTTTTTAAAGGGACTTTTCAAGTTGTTTGGAGTTTCAGACCTTAAATCTGGACCCTTAGGGAGTGTTAATTGATTTAGTTCAGTGTTTCTCAAACTGCAGGGAGAGATGCAGTTCAAAAGGGGTTGTGAAATGCTTAATTAGAGAAGAGAAAGTGGCACATCGTTTCTACAATGTGTGTTGACTAAGAACAGCTGTAGTTCCTGCAAGTGCTGTCACTAGTAATAGCAGTATACCAATATGATCCTAGCAGCATGAATCTAAATGTATGCAGTATTAGTGAGCACCAAAATTGTTCAGGTACTGAAGAAGGAAGAGACGTTGACTTCTGCTTATACAAGAGGCTGTGCCGTGAAGTGTAACTCCCAATCCTTAGTGCTGGCCGCAGACTTCAACTCTTAAAATCAAGCGGTTAGTGCCAAGGGCATGAAGGAAGAGAGGGGTACTTACCTCCTTCCCATAGACCTGTAAAACGATATGAAATCTTACTCCAAAATTGGGAAATTGATCCAAAAGTGGATGAGCCAAAAGGTGGCTGATGTTTCAAAAACACCCACTTGTCTAACTTAAGTCAGTTAGCTAATGCTAGGGCCTATTTAAAACCAGCTTCCAGGTTTTAAACAAAGACAATCATTTAATGCGTTATATTACTGTCAGTATTTCAGCTTCACAAAACAGTAGATGAAACTGATTATAAAGCAGATAGTAACCAGCATATAATCATAGTGAAAGTGTTTAACATTTTTTATTATCCTTTTAGTTTTATTATCATCAGGGATTATTAATAGAACTGGTAAAGGAAATCATATCCACTAACTTAATGTACCATTTTCTTTGTTGGAATAACGAAAGGTCTCAATTTTATTTATATTTCTGGATTAAAAAAAATTCTTCAGCAACAAGAATAATATTAGAAGGAATAATGCAGATTTTTTAATACATTGATTATAATTCAGTGCACTAAGACATATATACAGAAACAGTACTTTGTTAACATAATGAATCAATCATTGTTAATTGCAGTGGATGGTGAAAAATACGGTTTCTTTTTGTACAGAGCTATAGGGTTGGAGCATTTGTCATCAGAGCTTCAGCTCTCTGCTGTGGTGGCAGACAGCCATCCTGGATAAAGATGTTATAGTTGCATGTTATGTTTTATTAATCTGGCCATGGGCTTGTCCAAAGCCACATTCCTACTGGCAGGTTAGTCTGTTAAGGCTGCAAACTGACATCCTATGCTGTGTGGCTGGGACCTCATGACTGAAAAATATATCTTAAAAAACAACCAACCAACCAATCAACCAACAACAACAACAACAAAAAACACACAAAAAACCCAGCTGTTGTATACTGTTGAATACAGAGACAGCAAGAAAGCTTAACAGACTGAAGAGGCAATAGCTGTAGGGAAGGGTTAGAAAATGTGAAAGAAATGGGGAAAAATGAAATGGAAATGTTGAGTTAGTCTAATAAATGCTATTTATTTTCTACTTGTTGCTGTCTTATATGTTAGGAAACAGTTAAGTTATAGAAGCAAAAATAGATCCTGAAGGCACTTGAAATAGTGTCCCTCCTTAAGGTCTTGGAGAAATAGTGTCCCAGTGTTCCTGACCCATGGCACAGACAGTGCTAAGGAAGAGCACCTTTTGAAACAAGATGAGAATTAATGGTGTTCTACCTATTTTACTCTGAGTCTGATTTTATTAGCACCATATTACTAGCCAGAACCTCATGGTGGGAGCCTGAATTTTGGTACCCTCAGCTGATGGCCTTCTTAAGGTGAAGGCTGAACATAACTGTAAGGTTATTGCATCTGCACAGAAGCACATGCACACAGGGATGCTTGTAGCAACTTTTAAAATTATTATTATTATTTTTGTTAAGAAACAGCAGTTGTCTCTTCTCTTAAAATTTAATTCTGCTGTATTTAAAGGAAACAGTATGTATAATCATGAAATTCCTGGAGTTACACACCACTTGAATTAATTACAAGATAACCTCATTCACATTCTGGCTAACTGGAGTATCCAGGAACACTTCATAATTCAGTTTCATAATTCTCCTTCCAGGACTCCAAGATTGTACTACAAAAGAGACCACTATTAAAACAAACAAACAAACAAACAAACAAAAAACACACACAAAAAAAACCAAAACACTACAGTATAAATTTTAGTTTCTTCATGTGGAGACCCTTCTATGCTGGTAGGTCAGCAATGTGTCAGTCATGAGCTGTGGGTTTGGGGGGAATTTAAAATTGGTTTTCAAAGGGATCCAGGCCTAATGAAGTGGTTACATGAAAAGCCACATCTTAAAGTCCTGCTTTGTAACTCTTCAAGTCTTCTGAATTGTATTTTAAATATGTGGTGCAAGTATGTTGTAAATCTCCTGTAATCCACTGAACTGTGGGGCCTTAGGTGTTTTATTACCTTTTAGTACTCTTTTGACTGAGATTTTTGGTGTCCCTATTTGCAAACTACTTAAGGAAGCAAGGGATACTACAGATCATTAGGATGACAGGTTGTGGAGTAAGAATTTGTAAAATTCTGTTTTGCTTGTTTTAGTAATGTGTTTCACACCAGAGCACTGCTTCTTGTTTTACAGATGGTTTATCTTAAATATACGATCTGCAGGGCAATGCTTAGATCTAGTGAAATACAGATTTAAGTGTTAAGATGTCCTTGGGGGAGGGAAGGGAGAAACAGAGGAAACTGCAGCTGAGGGTGAAGAGGAAGAAGAAACCAATGCCTGCTTTTCTCCAGTCTCGTGTGTTCTTCAGAACCTCTACTGCTATATTTATACCAGTTTTTCTCCTGGCACATTAAAATGGCCACCTTAAGGGGCTGTACGCTAAGCCAGTAAAAGCTCTCCCATCAGCAAGCAGAACTCACTGTGGGTTTTGCGTTTCCCCTCTGGGATGTGAATGTTTCCTGCCTTGGGTTGTGCTGCTGCTCTGACAAAACCTTGTAGTGCTAACCTGGTCTTGGTTGGCTTCTATGGTCTTGGCTGCTGCAGTGCCCCCATGCTTCAAGTGTCCACTCCCTCAGTGCTCCCCCAAGTGATGGAAATCCTATTTTCCATCCTGTACAGCTGCCCAGTGCCTAACAAACAAGTCAAGTCTCACTGATGGTTCACTGTAGCCAATGGAGAGTTGATTCCAAAAGTGGTTCACAGCAGGGAAGGCAGGCTGGGATGGCTGAAGTCCAAAGCTGTCCAGGATCTTCCCCTTGAAGGGAAAGACCTTGTATCTTGCACAGTGAGAAGTCAGCAGTGAAACTGAGTCAAGGAGACAGGCTTCCTGGTGTTTGGTGTGCTGGCCACTGGACAGTCCTGCTGCTGTTTCTGTAGTTCCTGCCATATGATAGTTAACAGGTGAAGCCTCTAGTGATCATGAGAAGAGGTGGTTTTCTGTTTTGTAATAGCCATAAAAATGACTTTTGCACTAAAAGATTTGTTAGCAGAATGGTAGCATTAATAACAGACAGAATGGTACATTTACTGGCTTGAGATTCTGCTTTTTGACAGATGTACAGATCAGCAACAGAACTTTGTTTCACACTGGGTGTTTTCTGCTAACAGATGTGCTGCATCTGCTGTTTTTCTGTGATCGGCTTAACAACAGCAAGGGTTAAGGTTTTTCTCTTTACTTCTCTAATTAAGAGGTTTCAGGCAAGGAAAGTGATATCCCGATCGTTATCCAAAACAAAGCTATGAATCTGCTGGCTACTTGAAAAGGAAATGTATTCAGCCTTGGTCTAAAGGAAACTAATATCTACAATTCCCCAATATAGCATCATCAGAGCATATCTGAACTGCACATACAACACAGGATTCCACCCAGATTTAAGCTTCTGTGCTCATTACGGTTCACACATGTAAATACTTTGTGTGATTTAGAAGTGCTTTAAGCCCAGGTCAGCGTACTGCTGATTGAAATGGACCTAGGGCGTGGGCAGCGCTGAGTGGTCTGAGCATTTATTTTTATTTTTTTGCTTGTTCCACAGTTTCCCTAAATCAAAGCAACGGTCTGGGTTCATCCAACATGCTCATGCTTAGTGCTACCTGTTGAGTGGTTGCCTCTATGGGAAACCCAAGGCATAGGCATGAAAGGATGAAGCTGATGGGGAAATAGCGGGAAATCTCAGTTTGTGCTCTCCAAGTTGCCTTAGAAGAGGTACAAAATACTGCACAGGCAGCAGCATCCTGCACAGTGCAGGGGTGGTACCAAAGTAGACCAAGCTGGGGATTGTGTTCTCCTTAGTGTAGCCTGTAGAGGTGTTCTGAGGAATACGCAGGTGGCGCAGACGTGGTGACTAGGTAGTGCTGCATGGTAGATGTCATTAGGACAAGACTTGGCCAGCATCTCAGACACTTGTACTAACCAGACAACGCAGGTAAAGCTTTACCGGGTGTGCAGATTTGTCAATTCTAACACTGCCTATGCTTAGTGTTCTCCATGTGTACACTGATCAACAGGTCATGAGGCCGTAATTCCTCGTTATTGTTTCCCACTGGATTTCAGCTATCAATTTAATACCTACACTAGGAAAATACTTTTATACTAACTGATGTGTTCAGTGCAGATGTTTGTGATATGTTAGATGAAAGGGGGGTTATCTCCTATAGCGAGCATAAGATTTACTTTGATCTGTGTTATTTCATGCATTAAAGCTACAGCTTGATCTTCTTAAAGCTTTAAGAAGATCAGGTGATCTTCTGAAAGCTTTAAGAAGATCACCTCAGCATGTGTAAAAGCACACTTCAATTTTCCTGGTGTAGGAGAGGATATAGAGGCAAAAAACATCCAAAACAATTACAAGACACTAGTACAAAATAATTGTTTTGATGAAGAGAATACTTTGAGATTGTCTTGGATTATCTGATGGTAGGAAATTCTTTGAAGCATATTAAGGTGAGTTTCTTTTTACAAGTAAATGCTGCAAAAATATGATGTATATTTCCATAAAAATAGTTGTGTGAAGATTGAAATAATCAAAACAATATTCTTTCTCCTTGACATCAGGCAAATATTTACATCTGGGCCAAAAAACCCACAAACATATCTTTCAGCGGCCTGCAGAGTAGATTTACTTTGCAGAAAGCAAAGGTAAATGTTTACCTCATCTTTCGTGTTTCAAAAAAAACATATCTATAAAATTGACCTGTAATGAGGAGCCCATCACTCACCCTTCTGCCCCTTGCAGAGCAAATAAGGTTGTTGGTGTGGAGGCCCCAGGGCAGATGTGCAGAGTCTCTCTGGGAGGCTGTGGCAGCCCTTGCCTGCTTTCAGCAGTGCCCTGCTCACAGCTGGGGGTTCCTGTGCTGATGGCAATTTGTCTGCTTTGCGGGAAGGGGTGAAGTTTTGTCTGGAGAGTTATTTGCAGGGGGAGCAGAGCCCAAAGGATTATGAGGAGCAGGAGGTTATTAGGATTGCAAATGTAAATTAATTTACATTTGTTAATTTGTAAAGCTCACTCTAGTGCTATTGAATTACTGATTGCAAACTTTGTGTCCCAGAAGACTTCCACTTTTTCATCATCCTGTTGCTGTTAACTGACTTGTGCTTAGTCACTTCAGTACTGTGGCAAGAGTGACACGTGGTGGTTTTACCAGCTGGGCAGCCGAGCTCCACCACAGCCCCTCTCTTACTCCCTCTCCTCAAAGGGGAAGGGGGACAAAATATCATGAAAAGGGCTCAAGGGTTGAGATAAGGATAGGGAGATAACAATTATCGTGTTGGGTGAAACAGACTCAGAGTAAGGAGACCGGAGAAATTTACTACCTATTACTAACAAGCTAGAGAAGTGAGAAACAGAGAAAACAAACTGAAAACATCTTCCCCCCATCCACCCTCTTCCACTTCCGCCCCCCCCAAGCGGCACAGGGGAACGAGGACTGGGGGCTGTGGTCAGTCTATAGCATTTCGTCCCCACCGCTCCCTCATGGTCCCTCCCTGACAATGGGGTCCCTCCCACGGGATGCCGTCCTTCCCGACCCGAGCCTGCGGGGACTGCCCACAGCAGCAGCTCTTCAAGCACTGCTCCCACACGGCTCCGTCCCACGGGGTCCATCCATCCATCCCCCAGGAGCAAACTGCTCCAGCACGGGTCCCCCACGGGTGGGCGGCAGCTCCCCCCAGACCCCCTGCTCCTGTGTGGGCTCCTCTCCACGGGCTGCAGCTCCGGCCCGGGGCAAAATCTCCTCTCACAGGGGTGCAAACAACATCCCTCACTGGCTCGGCTCTGGGCAGCACCGGGTCCCTTTAGAGCCAGCTGAAACTGGCCCTTATCTAATATGGGGCAGCTGATGGGCTTTTCTCACAGAAGACAGCCCTGCAGCTCCCCCACTACCAAAACCTTGCTATGTAAACCCAACATAGCACAGGAAGACAAAGCAGTACCCTGAAAGGCTGCCTGTGTTAATAATTTTTATTATTTAGGATCCTTGCTTTCATTTTTGAACTGTCCCTTACAGGTTCTTGTTGATTTGTTTGAAATGAAATACTTAGAAAAGTGAACAAAAAACAATGTCAAATAATAATACAAAGGTGGCATAGTATTGGAAAAGGGGGAGGGAAATGGGTGGCATTGAGAAAGGATGTGGAAGCTGATGGGGTAGAGGATTTAGAAGTACTGATATCCTGATTTTAACAGTAATTGTATTCAACCTATGTATCATTGCAGGTCTAGGTTGCTACAGTTCCTTTTCATCCTGGTTTCCTGTAGTAGGTGGGGAGGAGAGGCAATTATTCTTGTCCTCTGTTGTTTTAAATCTGTTAGCTGATACCAATTTACTTTGTGAAGGGAATGAATACCCCAGGTACAAATTCAGTTGAGATAAGCCAATATGTCAGAGGGGTACATGTGAGCATCCTGTGGAGCGAAGGGGAGGCAGCAAGCAGATCTGCACACTCCATTTGGGGTAGCTCACCTGCAAGCCGGCACGTGCCCATTGGACACCAACTGGGCCTTATCCAGAGCTGGACAGCCCAGTGCTCCTCCATCAGTGGGATTTTTTTCCTTTTTCTCTTCTCTTTGTAAGTTGTGGGGAGGAAAACCTTCTTTTGTGTGATCTGCCTCATCTGGTCCCAGCTGCAGACACAAAGGCGAGAAGATGCTATGGAGAAGGTGCATGCTGGCTGCTGCAGAGGAGAACAGTTTTGTGCTTCTTGCCTTTTCTCTTGTGTACTGGCATTTGCTTTTCATTTAGGCACATAGCAAGTCAGATGAGGATATAGATCCAGATGAAAGTTTCTTTTCCTTTGCTTTTTCCTATGTCGCTTTTTAGTTTGATCAGGTTCCCTTGTGTGACTCATCTGCGTGGTCACATGAAAACAGCAATGGCAGTGAAAGAGGAAGGGTGGAAAGCAAGGACCCAGAAGGTATGGCAAGAGGGGACGGGATTCTTTCAGCAGTTGCTTTCATTTATCTTCCATTAAAATGCTCATTTTACATTTTAACCTGTATATAAAAAGATTTAGTTGACAGTAGACTGTTGAAATAACACATCCTTCCCTGAATCTGGTGTGAGCAGGGATTTTTCATCCCTTGTTTTCTGTCTGTGCTGTTTAGAAAACAAATCCAAAAGGAAAAATAATTCTCCCTCCCCATAGTACACCCTGCTACTGAGCTGACTTTTAGCTTTATCAATTTTCCATAAACACTAAAGGGAGTCTGCTGCTTTTGGTAACAGTGTTGGCTTCTGGGTTGTTTATAGGTTGCTGTGTGGTTTTCTTTTTTTAAGAATTCAATGAACTGTTGAACTGTGATTGTTGAAAGTAAAGAGGAGGCTCCGTGGGTCATTTGGGGAGTTCTCACAAAGCAACAGATGTATGCGATAGATTGTGTGGTCACCCAGTCTTGGAGGAAAAAGACCCTGTAGTCATCCAAAAGTGAAATTTTTCTGTTTCTTTTTTATTTTATTTTTTTTCCCATTTAACTTCATTTATACTTTAGGTTAAAAACATGCATTTTTCTTTCACCCAGAAATTTCCTAAAAGCACTTGTGTGTGCACCCTATGTTTAGAGCAACATTCAGAGTATTGCACCATCACCAGACTAGACTGCTCCTTCTTCTTTGGGACCCAAAGCAGCAGGGCTGTTTTCAGTCAGTCCAAATGCTTGTGCCTGCAGATGCAGAACATAAAGCAGAACTGATACATCTGGGATTGTAACACCTTCCAGTTTGTTTTATCAGAGGGGAGCCTGTATATGCATACTTAGAGAGGGTTACTGTCATCACATGTATGGTATGTGAAAAGGCTAAAAAAAAAAAAAAAAAGGTTTAAAAGGTTTAAAAATATTGAATGTCATCTTGCTTCAGATGTCATTGCTGGAAAATGTTTTTGTTGATATCTGAATTTTCTGTTTCTGCTGCAGTGAAATGCAGTACACACAAAAGACCCTTTGATTTCTCAGTGGAGAAGCTGAGTTGATGCCATATAGGTTAACGATGACATAAAGGACTGATAATATCATGGAGAATATGTATAGAATAGCTGTCTTTTTAGATTATCAGCCCAAAACACCAGAAAACTTTTGGGTCCTTCCAAGCTTAATATTGAAAAGAAAAATAAATGCTACTAATTTGTTTTCTTATTCGGAATCTGTAGTTTTGGAATTATTTTCAGACCTCAGGCCTTTCTAATTCAGTGATTTTTATTTTTTTCTTCTCTCCTTAACCAGAAAAAACCACTGTCCTCAATAATAAAAGAAGTCTGCGATGGGTAAGTTCTGCCATACACGACATACTAGATACTATACCTTTTTGATTTAAGCCAACCAGGAGGTTATGAGTATTCTGAAGAAAGTTTAGATATCCTTTATGACAAGTCATTAGACTTTTCAACCTTGCAGTTGTTTTATCTTTAGATTTTTGGATTTGCAATGTATCACAGATCAACAGAGGACCACAGTTAAGGAAGTACTGCATTGGTTGTGGCTTGGATTTATAAACAGTACCTACTGGATGCTGTAGGCTGGTCTAGTTGACATGAATGCTCACGTGAAACTAAAATGTGGCAACCAAGTCCTGCAGCATGAATTAATAACTCGCTAAGGGAAATGTCTTGCTTTAGATTTGGTATGCAAATATTTGAAAAAATGCTGTTTCCAGCAAGCGCTACCATAGAGAAAAAGCTAGTTTACATTCATCAAATTGATGCTGAATTAGAGAGACAATATTTTGAGTAATGTAATATATCAATTTAGTACTATATGCATTGGGTATTGTATAAGATAGCATAAAATCCTGGTACTGTAAATGTTTTTAGTAATATAGTGATCTTGCTAACTGCAAGCGAAGAATTATACTTCCTATTTTTTTAACAGATCTGGAATGAATTATCAGATCATTATCAATTTATTTTTGGAGCACTGAAGTGTCAGTGCAGTGACAATGTAGAGCTTTGTTTCGCTTATGAAAAGGGAAAATATCTAACTTAAGGGATATATTTGTACTGAGGTTTTCCCCATGTAAGCGTGCTTTCTTTTTTTTTAGCACATAATTGAAGACTGAGTAAGTATGAGAAATACATGGGACATACAGGCACTTGTTTCATCATGGTAAAGTTGTGTAAATGTTTTTTATTTTAAGGTTTCATTTTGTGATTTAACTTGTTTTCATCTTTCTAAGGTGGTCTCTTGCAAATCATGATCAATTTGCACTGCAACATGCTGACAGTTCTAACTTCTACATCACAGAGAAGGTAGGTAAATCATTCAACACACCTCTTGCACAGACTATCAAAACAACTGCCACTTTTTTTTTTAATACTAATTATAAAAAATATGAAGCTTTTTCCATAATATACTGTCAGTGAGAGGGTAGGTACTGGGAGATCTACTTAATGCTTTTGCACTAATTTCTTTTGTTCAGAAAGGTGAAATAAAAGTTTGAACGTGCCGAGGCCCTCATGTCTATCAAGTTTAATCAAGCTTCAGCACTGAGGCCATCAGCTTTCATGTTTGTGCATATTTAGTATTCTGCTGAAAAGTTGTGTGCAGGAAATTGAAATATGTAAAGCACGAAGGGCTCTTTGAAGTCTGAGAATAATTTCAGTGCATATTGCTTCTCTCTTTGGCTGATCAGGTAGAAATAATCCTTGACTGTAATATTTGCTACTCCTTCCTGCCTGCTGTCCTGTTGCTATCCTGCTCTGTAAGTTATGTTGCTGCCTCTTTTTGGTCTGCAGATAGCATGGCAGTGGGTGATTCATGAAGTGATGCAATGATTTCAGCACAGAGTAATGAAATGGCTGTAGCTATAATAAAAATGGAATGCTTAGTCTGAATAAATTGGACATGTTAATCTGAATTAGACAAAGTAGTACATTCGTTCCTAGTATCACTGATAGAAAAGCTGAAATCAGCAAAAAAAAAAAAAAAAAAAAAAGTTTGGAAAGTTGCACAAAATAGAGCTGCAGAGGTACCATTTCTAATCAATGAAAAAAAAGAGAGTGATTCAAAACCTGCTGAGGTCAGCATGAAGATTCCCTAACCTCAGGTTTTAAACTAAATAGACCTGAGCTTAGCTGCATAGAGGCAGATAACCCTTGCTACTGTCTTGTTATCAGTTCAGTTTTGGTTTACTCTTAAGCTGAAGGGTGTTTTGTTTCTGTTTTGCATTTCACAGATGTTTAGGAGCTGCTAAACGCAGCTGAGACATGAACTAACTTTTCTCTTGCTGTAATTCTTATCCACGCCCAAGAAATAAAAGGAACTTAGATACAGTTAAGCATTTAGAAAGACTAAATTTAGCAAGACAGCTAGAACAGTTGCTCATAAGATAGTGCAGCGCTTTTTTTTTTTTTTTTTTTTTTTTTTAATTTAACAGACCAGTTTCAGTTTTTCATTTAACTGTTTGTAACCCCAGCCAACCTTCTCAGTATGTCATAGTTTGTTTTGGGATCTCCCTTTTCTCTCTCTCTCTTTTTTTTTTTTTTTTTTTTTTTTTTTTTTAATCTCTTCTCTCCTCTAATTTCAATTGTCATGGCCTTTGAAGTGTCTGTCAAGAAAAACTGTTAAAGTAATTACTGGTTGCTGTTATTCCTCCACCCAAATTAAATAGTGGGACTGCTTTGCTAATTGCCCTGATTTGTGACACAGCATTTTTCAATATGCTAGACCCAACTGAACTTGCCTGTTGGCATTTAAACTCTGATTGTACAGTGAATATTTCCAAGAAGAAGGTTTGAGCAAATACACTGGTTTGTTGAAGGAATTTGTCCCAATGCAATCAGAAGAGGCTTTGCCTCTACCTTTGGTGGGTAGGATCCTGTTTTGGAGAACATAGATGTTTTCTGTTCTGCATGAAAGGAAGTGTGATGGCTTTTGGCTGCCTTTAGATTGCAACAAGGGTGGAAAAGGATGGACTTCTAGAATATTTTGGATTGTACTGCAGAGAGGACTTTGAGTTTGTTTATTCTCTACTGAAAATATGCAGTGTCTGATTCTGAGTCACATAAATATGAGAAGAGTTCTAAATGCCACCAGTATTACTCAGATGTCTGTGACTTTTATTAGATATTGTTCAATGTTTATCACTGCTTGTTGGATGGAGGCTATAAAGAGAGGCTTATACAGGCTGAGACCCCTTCTGCATATTTTCCTTCGATTGTGTGTGATAAGATATTGTTGCTTGAGAAACATGAAAAACACCAGGGATGTGGACAAACGCGTGCACTTCAGTGAAGCTACAGCACTAATGACTAGGTGGTTAAAGCACACGTTTTAATCTGCCTCTTGCTATGAGATGAGCAGAGCTCCTTTGCTCCAGTAACAACTTCAAATAAGTATTTTTTTTCCACTGCTCTCGAAGTATAATTGTACATGTATGTCTGTACATATGCAGGAAAACTGTATTTATAGGTAATGTTTTTGCAGAGCCTGGGTAACTCCGGCTTTTGAGGCCTTGCAGGTAGGGATGACTTTAAAATATCACTACTTTTAAAATTAACAGAAAGAAAAGCAATTAGGGAAATCTTGTACAAGGTAACAAGAAACTTTGAAGTGAAAATGTTATAAATGGGGGACTGGCAACACATGGCTTACAATTATGTTTTTGTTTTGGGTGACAAACAGAGCATCTGTGTTTTGGTTGTCATACACAGAACTCTTTATCTTTTGTAGCTGACCTATATTTCCTGATTATGCCATATATAAATAAAAACAACACCCATACAGTTCTTTCTTTCTTTTTTATTTATTATTGTATTTGGAAAAAAATGCCTCTACAGGAGTAACAATAACTCCCTCAGACTGTATTAAAGGCAGGCTTCTAACAAATCTTGAGCCAGGCTGTATTCCTCCTGGAGATGAGGCTTGTCACAGGAGCTGCAGTCTGGACTGCTGCCTCCTGGGTTCTGGTTTGGCTATATCTGTGCCCCTGAAAGGGCAGTGGAAAATTTAATGATTTATTTTGGCAGTTGTTTTTAAAAAATGTCAGAAATGAAAGAAGTTATGTGAACAAGAAAATCAAGCAGGCATAGTGCCTAAGCTCAAGTCTAGTTGGTGTTTTAATCATAATGTCTTTGACTAGTATTGCATTATGATGCGTATTATTATATATATTTTTAAGGCCTTTGTTATCAGGGAGAAGAGGAGTTCCCTGATAGCTCAAACATCTAAAAGCCTGCCTCTTGAATCAGGATCATATTGTGCTAGGTGCTGTACAGTAGAGAACAAAAAAAAGTCACCTTTGCATCATTCTGTCCAAGTTGTAGTTGAATAGATGCTAGTGTATATCAGGTGTAACAACTCGGGAACACTATAGACTGGGCAAGCTCAGTTAGAGGACAGAAAATGTTATATGAGGAGTAGAAAATGGCTGTATAATTGTGTATGCTAAAAGTGTTCTTGGGCTGAAAACCACAGCTTGGGTATTTGTCCATTGTGTTCTTTGGTGGCAAAACTAGGAATTTGGGGAAAGGCGGCTGAGTGGCTCTGTGCAGTGCATTTAAGGGTATGCCTCATTGTCACATCTTAAGGAGAACGTGGTACTGTCAGATAAAATACATAAAAAGGCAAGTGAAATGATTAATGGGATTGAGCAGCTGCCTCACAATGCAAAGTTTCCTCAGTTTGGTGAGAAAAATGTCAGGAGGGGTCAGGATCAACATTTACCAAGTCAGTAAAGTAGTGGACAAGCTGAATGTGGAGCTGCCATTATGAAATCTGCAAGATGAGAAGTAGGGAGTGCTTGATGAAAGCAGTTAGGGTGTCAGTTTAAAACAGATGAAGGTTCATGCAGCAGCCGATGAACATCTTGAACTTGCTGTCACAAAAGGTTGTAAAAGCAGGCATGGACGAAGTATAGATGTAGCCTCAAAAATATGTAGTGCAACAAATGTGGTTGCTGTGGAAGCATGAAGAGAGTGAAAACAGTCAGATCATGATCCTGAGTGGCATTTGCTCTTCTTACAGCTGGAGGTAGAATATGGGGTTTGATATTACAATAGGCTGACTTGGTAGCAATTTTTGGGGGGGTTCATTTTTGGTCACCAAAAGCTTTAATAAGGTGAGAGTTAAAAGATATGGATGCAATTATCAACATTGTATGTCTTGGCATGACAGGCCTCTAGTGTTTTAGAAGAAATACTGAGGTAGTTAATCCTGTAATAATATTCATTTTCCAAGAAGCTGCTGGAAACAGGGAGTATCTTACAGTTCTTCACTTCAGAATTAAAGGATAGCATGCTCCTTGAAAAAACATGAATCGCTAGCAGTTTCTGCATACTGTTTAACTACCCCTATACAAAGACTGCAGAAGCTAGTAAATAAACCAAGTTGCACCCATGTTAGGGTTACAGGGTGTACCTGATCCTGTACAATTCTACAACCTGCAAACAGCGTGATTCTGCGCATAACCTTCTAGCATGTGGGCTACCAACACTCTCCTTACCTGAGATCTACAGCCATGCAGCAGTACAGTCAATCATTTAATCTGAAAATTTCCTCTTCCTCCCCCACTTCTTTTACAAAAAGGAGGAAAAAATCCAGACCTTTCTTCTGCCTGATCCATTATTTCAACTAACTCACTTTCTAGCAATACAGTCACTGAGGTACTAGAGAAGGGAATGAAAAAAGCTGAACTACCATTTTCTCCAGCAACCTACACTTACCCCAGCTTGAATACTGTTGAAACTGCACCATTTTATTTAAAAAAAAAAAAAAAAAAAAAAAAAAAAGTCCCTACTTTGCATGATTTACTCATCTTCAGGTGGAGTGATCTACCAAGACAACATCATTAGGTACCATTTGTTCTGCAAAGCACCAGAGCTATTACACTGTAGGCAGACATCCTTCTTATGGATTGCAGAAAAAAAAGTTGCAAGATATTTTTAACCTGCATCGGTTCCCCAATTCAAGTAACCACAGAGTTGTCCCAATAAGACGGAAGCAGGAGCCAGATAACAAGCAGCACCATCGTCCTCTGATAAGTTGGAAATATAAGAGCAGCACCCTGCAAAGTAAACATCAGGAAATGATTGACTTAGCTGGGCACATAGTATTGTTGGTGAGATCATGTGGGGAAGTGAGAACAGGGAAGTGGAACGGACATTTAAAACAACAACAGAACAACAACTAAAAACAACATGTGGGTTTTTGCTAAGTTGAAATCAGTTTTCTGATGCAGTTTACCCGATGCATTTACCCCTAGCAAAGAGGGGTCAGTGCAGGAGCTGTAGCTCCTTAAGCAAATGCTGTTACTGAGATAAAAATCTGAAGACCTAAGCCAAGGTGGCGGTTTGAAGTTGGTCTTGCCAAATAAAATCACAGTTTGCTATGATAAAGTACAGTTTTGCTTTTCAGTCTCTTTCACTTTCCTGCCTCCATTTTTGTGTTGTATAAACAGTTGTATAACTACTTGATGAGCCCATGTGTGAACAAACCCAGCTGAGAATTTATTGATCTGGGGTTTTGACTGGTTCTCTCCAATCCTTCCCTGGACATGATTCAAGGGTCTTGCACCATCCCTTATATTAGATCATGCAAACTTTTTGTTAAGCAGATATGATGAATTAAAAAGGTATGAGATGATTCTCCTCTCCTCCACCACTCTGAAAAGTTGTCCAAAAAGTACTATAGCCAGCATTTTGGAAGTTGCAGGATTTCATGGGGAAGGAGAGAAGTCAGAACCATCCCCATTTAGCGTTGGGCTATTATGTTTGTTCACTGCACCATGTAAAACCATCCATCCCTCTAAATGGGTGGTTGTTCAAGTATGAAGAGGAGTTAAAGAACATCTGGGGGTCGTGATAGACAGCAAGTTGAATATGAGCCAGCAGTGTGCCCTGGCAGCCAGGAGGGCCAACCGTGTCCTGGGGTGCATCAAGCACGGCATCGCTAGTAGGTCAAGGGAGGTGATTGTCCCACTCTACTCTGCGCTGGTGCGGCCTCACCTCGAGTACTGTGTGCAGTTCTGGGCACCACAGTATAAAAAGGACTTGAAACTGTTGGAGAGTGTCCAGAGGAGGGCTACGAAGATGGTGAAAGGCCTGGAGGGGAAGACGTACGAAGAACGGCTGAGGTCACTGGGCCTGTTCAGCCTGGAGAAGAGGAGGCTGAGGGGAGACCTCATCACAGTCTACAACTTCCTCGTAAAGGGGTGTCGAGAGGCAGGAGACCTTTTCTCCATTAACACCAGTGACAGGACCCGCGGGAACAGGGTTAAGCTGAGGCAGGTGAAATTTAGGCTTGACATCAGGAGGGGGTTCTTCACAGAGAGGGTGGTTGCACACTGGAACAGGCTCCCCAGGGAAGTGGTCACTGCACCGAGCCTGTCTGAATTTAAGAAGAGATTGGACTGTGCACTTAGTCACATGGTCTGAACTTTTGGGTAGACCTGTGCGGTGTCAAGAGTTGGACTTGATGATCCTTGAGGGTCCCTTCCAACTCAGGATATTCTATGACTCTATGATTTTTCTGTCAAATGGATCTTATACAGACCTGCTTCGTATCAGCTGAACTGGAACAGTTACACAGTGCTTGTGGTGTACTTGTACCTACATTCAATTGCTATAACAAACATATTTTCAGAGCCTTTCCTTTTTAGTTGATTATACGTGAGGCAAAATGACATTATTTTTTTTTCAGAAGAATAAACGTGTATGCAGCCTTAAAAACAAACCAAAAAAAACACACTTGTTGGTTCTCATCAGTCTTGATGTGGAACTAAATACATAACTAAATATATTGCTATACCACATGCTTAAAAAAGAGGCAAGCAAAAGAAGAATTAAGTTGTTCATAGTGGGACAGAAAGTTTAGCAGGTTGACAGGACACAATGATTTTGTTTTTCTTTGGAAAATTTAGCCTGAGCCAAAAGTCCTAAAAAGTAAGTCCTAAAAACTTGGACTAACTTGCTAGATAAGGATGACTACTGTTACTGAAATCAGCCTGAATGAAGTAGGATTGAAAGTCATTTAACACATAGATACTCAAATTTTGCTTCTGCCTACTGAAGAAATACACCGATGTCCACTGTTTATTGCTGGAGTCCATAGGGTAGTATTAGCAGCAAGCAGGAAGGAGCATGGCCAGTCTGATCTTGTCTGCTACCTGTAGTGTTAGCAATTTCTGAAAGATCTTGCAGGTGCCCCAAAACAGTAAGAAGTTTAAGAATATGAGGGGAATACCATGTCACACTGAATGTAGAGAAAAGGAAAGGCTGGACATAGTTTGGTCCAGTTCAAGTCTGGATTGAAATTAGACATGAAAGTGAAAATTCTTAGTATTTATCTCAGTGAAATTCAGTTGATCAATGAGAACAGATAAGTGCTTAAAATGTGAATGGAAAAAAATGAAACAAAACAAAACACCACCAACAACCTCCAAAAAACCTCAACCCTATAAGTGGTTCAGTTCTTGTCCTATCATTTGCATATACTCCCACACAGGGAGATTGTAATGGCATGGTGGAATTTCACATGACTGTACAATTGCAAGTTGTATTCAGCAAAAATTGGGTCACAAGCAAAAGCACCTCTGAAGAAGAACAAATACTAGTGACTCCACCCAGCTTGGGGAAGGCAGGAATTAGAAAGATGTCCTGTCTGCAAACACAGCAAGGAGCTGAGTAATGATAACGAAAGCAAAAATGAAGGCAACTCCCTTTGCAGAATCGCACAAAAGTCTCTCAAAACAAATGGAGGGAACTCAGCATCTGCTCTCCTCCATTTCATGCAACAAGCACATAGGGATGAAAAGGAGCAGTTGATGTCATCTACCTGGACTTGGTCAAAGCATTTGACACTGTCTTGTATGAGGTCCTTGTCTCTAAATTGGAGAGACATGGATGTGACAGCGGGACCACTCGGTGCATAAGGATTGTCTGGGTGGTTATACTCAAAGAATTGTGGTTGATGACTTCATGTTCAAGTGGAAACCAGTTATGAATGGCATTATTCAGGGGTTGCTACTGGTTTTGTTGCTGTTTAACATCTTAACATCATGACATGGACAGTGGGACTGAGTGCACCCTCAGAAAGTTTGCCAATGGCACTAAGCTGTGTGGTGCGGTTGACATGCTGGAAGGAAGGGATGCCATCCAGAGGGACCTGGACAGGTTTGAGAGGTGGGCCTGTGGAACCACCAAGTGATAAGATGAGGGGAAATGGCCTCAAGTTGCACTAGGGACGTTTACATTGGATATCAAGAGAAATTTCTTTACTGAAAGGGTCATGTGGCGTTGGAATAGGCTTTCTAGGGAAGTGGTTGAGTCACCACTATCCTTGGAGGTCTTCAAGAAACATTTAGGTATAGGTTTGTAGCACGGTTTAGTGGTGGACTTGTCAGTATTATGTTAAAGATTGTATTTTATGATCTTAGAGGTCTTTTCCAACCTGAATAATTCTATGATAAGGACATGGATGTATTGAAACATGTCCAGAGGATGGCTGTGAGGGTGACCAGAGGGCTGGAGCACCTCTCCTCAGAAGACAGGTTGAGGCAGTTGGGGTTGTTCAGGCTGGAGAAGAGAAGGCTCTGGGGAGACCTTATAGCGGCCTTCCAGTACTTAAAGGGGCCTACAGAAATGGTGGGGAGGGACTCTGTCAGGGAGTGTAGTGATACCACAAGGGGGAATGGCTTTAAAATGAAAGAGAGTAGATTTAGACTAGTTATAAGGACAAAATTCTTCACTCAGAGGGTGGTGAGGCACTGGCACAGGTTGCCCAGGGAAGTTGTGGATGCCCCATCCCTGGAGGTGCACAAGGCCAAGCTGGATGGGGCCTTGGGCAACCTTGTCCAGTGGGGGGTGTCCCTGCCTATGGCAGGGGGGTTGGAACTGGGTGATCCTTGGGGTCGCTTTCAACCTAAGTGATTCTATGATGAAGGTGGTAGGAAAGAAGAATTAAAAAGCATAGGGAGTCCTCAAAGGCATAAGATTAAAAAAAAAAAAAAAAAAAGCGATGAAATTGTGACTGACTAAGAATAGACTGTTATCAATAAGCAGATGAATGAAATGTCCTTATATTTAAAAGACAACATTAAAAATGGCACCATTATCATCATGGGCTGAACATAGTTTGGAACTGGCTCACAAAACCCCTCAGCGAGTAAGCTTGTATTCCCAATAGTTGCTCTGATGCAAGGTTTAGAGTCACCACATCCTCTGTCTCTAGCAGTGAAGCTAGCATGAGCAATGCTCTTTCCCAGCCCCATACTCCTGCAAGGCCCCTGCATTGTGGTTCATCACACCTTCTGATCTGAAAAGACAACTATTTGGAGGCTATGTTGTAAATTGAACAGTTGCAGTGATCCAGACCTTTGTCTCCCTTTGCCACAATTTCTTGTGTCATGGCAAAAAGAAGCTCTCTGGCTAGTTCACAACAGCAGTTGTGATACTCGATGTTTGCTGGCTTCTGCAACACTTTGAGTCAATGATTTAAGGGAGGCTTGTCAGCATGGACTCCACTTCTCCTGAGTTGTAACTTTAATTATCATTATGTATCAACAAAACTTATGCAGCATTTTTGCTCTTCTTTACTACTTGCCCATACTCATCCCGGTAAAAACGTTAGACTTGATAACTCTGTGACATCAAGTATAATTCATAGCTCTAATTTTTTGTTGCTGGGTCAGCTTGAAGGAAGATGTAACAAAATAACAGTAGTGTGGAAATAGGGAACAATTAACTACTTAATGTAAATATGTAAAGAATTCTGAATTTCTTGGCTATTATTCTTTAGCTTGGCTAGAGGTGTCTGTGAAGAAAACTGGTCAAGGGTAAAAATAATGCTGAGTGAGCTATAACCACAGGAACCAACGCTTGTAGGTCATCCTCAAATATGTTAAGCAAACATTCCATTCCAATCAATTGCAGTGGGCTGAATCATGAGGCATTTTGCTGGGTGTAACAGGTTATTAAAGTGATAAGACAAATACATGGCAAAATAAACCTCAGTTTTACTTGATACGTTTTCCAAAGTGTGTCTCCAGAAAAACTCTGAGTAAATGATTTGACTGTTTTGATAGGAATTTTTGAAAGCAAATGCACATACCTTCATCCTTTAGTCAGGGTTTGGTGGACTCCTAATTCTCTGCTAACCTTGCTGTTTAAATGCAAGCCTTCTGCATGTGATTTGGACAAAATTGTCTGTGGCACAATAAAGGCAAATCTTTGGGAAGGAACATAATCTGATGGCAGATAGCATAGGTTTGTGTTGCTCCAGCCAGTGGATGTGGAAGTCAGATGGCCCTAAAAAGAGAACACGAAGCAAACAGTCCAGGTATCTTCTACTTCCTGCAGTGTTTTGTAGTTTTTGTATTTCTGCGATTGTATTTGCATGTCTGTTGAAAACTCAGCTTGGAAAGTGTCATGCAAATATATGGTGCTTGGAAATGCTATGTATTTGGTTAGAATAAAATCTTGTGAGTGTGTGTTCTTGCAAGGTGTAATATTTCAAGTGGAGCTTATTTGTATCCATAATATAACTGCTGTCTTAGGCCTAGGTAACATAACAAGTCTATTTTCTTGTTGCAGAGTTTCTTTAGGGGCATTTTGGATAGTGATGTTTAAGTAGTTACTTTCTGCTCAGGAATAAGCTTTCCTAATACAGATTGACATCATGAACAACATCTACAAACAATGTACACATGAGATCAGAAATATCCTGGAAGGGGTCTACCCTGGCCCCTCAGGTGGTGGTGTGCCCTGTCCTGAATAGCTGTGATGCATACAAGGGCGATTACTAAAGGCAGGCTGCTGTGTTGGAATGACATTCTGTTATTCTGTTAAGGCAATCCACAGGATGCTGTCCCTAATGCTAAGCAGATTAACTGTGTATAAATGTTGCGATTGCAATTAACTGGCATGCTGAATACTGCACCACACAGTTCATGTAGGAAATCCTCTTGGCTTAATTGTACACTTAGATGCTGTTTCGTGGTAGGCGCTTCAGTCATTATGTAGCATGGATAAACAAAATTGGATTTTTGATTGGGGAATATCTAACTCTTTGCAAGGTTTGGCTAGCCTGCTGCATTAGAAACTTGATACTGTGAAAACTTACATATAAAAGGCACTGTCAGTTTTCCTTAAGCCTTTGTCTAAATCGGAAATTGAAGACTAGCTGCTGGTGATAGCAGCAACTGAATGCACTGCACAGGACAGACTGATGTGTTTTGCTGTGAGCCAGGGGTGATTAGAGAAAGGTCTTGTGGGCTGTGGGCTCAGACATGTGGTGGAATTTGGAGTATGTGGTGTTTCAGATTCATCTTGGTAAATAAACAGAAAGACCCTAAACAAAACTTCCAAGGACGCTTTTATGTACTGTGTGTTCTCTTATTCCCGTGCTATTTTATATAGCACCTGCTGACATACAGTCACTCTGGAGAATAGTACTGCCCTTGTTTGTCTGTTTGTGGTATCTGAATTTCAGTGAGGTTATCAGCTTCCCTTTTTATGCTCGTTTTAAATTCGTTGGACTGTGGAGAGAATAGGGTGTTTTTTAACAAGATCTTTCTCATTTGTTTAGGTTGGTTGTGTATTTATGTAATTAGTTTTTTTGTTTTAACTTGTTTACTTGACTGCGTAGAGAGCATTTCAGATTTAGTCTAACTTGTGTTTGCAACGGACTAAGAGTGTTTGCACATATGCTTGTTGTGGCCCAGATGAAGTGACTTAACTTGTTAAACCACAAACTCATTTGTTCATCTCATTTGGTAGTTCACGTTAATTGTAACAGGAAACATGAGAAACTCTGTGCTTAAAGTTATTCTGCTGAAAGAATAAACCTGCGTGGGTGCTCTTTATTTGTTTAAGAACAGTCTATTTACTTAGCTCCAACACTTTCATAATGATATTAGTGGACTTTCACTTTTCATAGAACCATACAATCATTTAGGTTGGAAAAGACCTTAAGATCATCAAGTCCACCATCAACCTAACACTACCACCTCTTAACCATGTTGCTAAGCGCCACATCCATACGTCTCTTAAATACCTCTAGGGCTGGAGACCCTGCCACCTCCCTGGGCAGCCCCTTCCAAGGCCTGGCCACGCTCTCTGAGAGGAAATCCTTCCTGACACCCAGCCCAAACCCCCCTGGTGCAGCCTGGGGCTGTCACCTCACGTCCTATCGCTTGTCTCCTGAGCAAGGAGAGCAACACACTGCTCCTGGCTGCAGCCTCCTGTCAGGCAGCTGTGGAGAGTGGGGAGCTCTGCCCTCAGCCTTCTCCTCTCCAGACCGAGCAGCCCCCAGCACCCCCAGCTGCTCCTCACCCCTCTTGTTTTCTCTTCACCAGTTTTGGTGCTCTTCTCTGCACACACTCAAGCAACCCAAACCTTTTGTGTGGTCAGGGGCCCAAAACTGAGCACAGCGCTCGAGGTGTGGCTTCACCAGAGCTGAGTACAGGAGGACAATCCCTTCTTGCTGGCCGCATGATTTCTGATGCAGGCCAGGATGGCACTGGCCTTCTCAGCCACCGAGGAACACCACTGGCTCATGTTCATCCCACTGTCAACCAGCACCCCCAGGTCCTTTTCTGCTGGCAACTTTCCAGCCACTCTTCTCCAAGCCTATACGTCTGCATGGGGTTGTTATGACCCAAGTGCAGCACCCAGCACTTAAGCCTTGTTGAATCCCATACAAGTGATACAAGTGGATGTGGCCCATCAATCCAGCTTATCCAGATCCCTCTACAAAGCCTTCCTACCCTCAAGTGGAGGTCAACACTCCTGCCCAACGTGGTGTCTGCAAACTCACTGAGGGTGCACTCAATCCCCTCATCAAGAGTGCTGATAAAAATGTTAAACAGAACCAGCCCCAGTGCTGAGCCCTGGGGGATACCACTGGTGAACAGCCTCCAACTGGATTTAACTCCATTCACTGTGGCCCTTTAGGCCAGACTGCCCAGACAGATTTTTACTCAATGAACAATACCTCTGTCCAAGCCAGGAGCAGGCAGATTCTCCAGGAGAACGCTGTGGGAAACAGTACCAAATGTTTTGCTATAGACCACATCCTTTTCCTTGTCCACTAAACATGTCATCATATCATAGGGGGAGATCAGATTTGTCAAGCAGGAACTACATTTCATGAACCCATGCTGGCTGGGCCTGATTGCCTTGTTGTCCTTCACTTTTATTTTATTTATTTATTTATTTATGCATGTGATTGGTACGGTTTAAGCTGTTTAAGTATTATCTGATTCTCTGTTTTTTAACGTTGTTGCATGCTGGGATTTGCTGTCTTAAAAGTAAAACTGATGTAACTCGATGTGCACGTGCATACCTGTATACTGTAGCCTAACCCAACTGATGTCCAGTGATTTAGCCTAAGATGTTGATTGAGATGAAGTTAGCCTATGCCAACTGTGTCTTGAAGCAATTACTCATATTCAATTCCACAAATCAGGAGGTGGTAACAGTTTAAGCTGCCACAAGTGTTTGGAAAGTGAGTTTGCTTCAACATTGATTTGGGTTTAACCACAGAAATTCACTCTTGCCACCTCATACAGATTCCTTAGACGTGATGAGGTGTAGCTTTGTCTGATGCTGTTTTACTACAGGAGGAGCAAATCTGGCACTTTGTTAGTGTCATCTCTGCTGTGTAATTAGCCACTCACCTTTTATTTATTTACTTTTTTTTACCCCTCTCTGGAGTAGAGTCTGGCTCACATCCATTGGGCTGTTCTGGCAGGAAGGCAATGATACTATCAGGAGGAGACTGCTAGGGGCTCAGATGAGTTAGCTGCATATGTAAGCAATGATGCCATAAAAAATGTCTCTCTTGTATCCACTGTGTCGTCTGACACTTTAAGTATTTCATTTAGAGTGAAGAAATGTTGTGGGCGGAGGGTGATCTTGCGGGTTTGCTAGAACCAATCCCACAGAGGACTTAGGTACCAAGAAAGAGACAATGTACTGGAGTTTTATTTTGGGACTGCTTGACCTGGTTTCAAGCAAGATTTATCCTTTTTTTAGCATTTTGGATTTGAGGTTTGTCTAACTGTGAGCTGTAAGGATTAAATGAAATTGGGAGAAGTTGCCTGAGAAGAAATACACCTTGATTTATTTGTGTAAACATCAGTCTGCAGAAAGCCTGCACTGCGGTTTTTAGAACAAAATGAACTCTTAGCTCTCAAACTGTTAGGGATTCCTCACATACCTTTGACAAATGAGGATATTGGCCCATGAACAAACTAATGAACCGTGAATGCATCTGTGAGTGTGTGTTGCATTGTGCAGAGGTGGCCAGTACCTGTTAGCATGCTCATTGTGCTGGGTACCTCTGCAATGTTGACCTGTGGTGAACAGAAGGGAGCTTACTGATAGAGGTGCACGTCTCCCTCGTGCTTACCACAGGGTAAGGCCATGCACACGGGCACTGGCCATAATGTTGTGAGGACACTGTAAGCATACACCATAACTTGTGCCACGGTAACTTTTTCATCTACACGTAGCTTTAGTTTAATTGAACATCTTATGTGAGATTAACAAAGAGAAAATGTTTAATGCCTTCTCTTTCTGTCAGCAGGGTAAGGAGAATGGCCTATGGCATGTTTGAACTTTACTTACCACTAACAGCAGGGCTTTATTTATTTATTTATTTATTTTGTATTTAATTTGAGGGAGAATGCAAGGTTGTGGTGGCAGAACTCAGTGGTTGGTTCCAGTGGTTTAAGTCAGCATGTTCTTGTTATAGAAAACAGAGAGCCAGTGGGATAAAACTTAAGTCCTGCAGATGTTTAATGACAGGTTTCAGCAAACTTACGAACTCCTCAACTATGTGGCACAGTATCAGAGCCAGACACCATGGACAGTATATTTCAAACAAATATTTAGAAGTTGCCAGTGGAAGCTAAACTTTGCAAAATATGAAGTCATTCTCAAAAGGGTTTAGATCTGTTAAATATCATATGAATAGCCACCTATTTCTTGAAGCTAATGTTAGTATGCCTAAATCAGGAACATACTGCATGCATGTTAGCTCACATGTGGAAGGGGGAAGCTTTTGCACATAGACAAGGGAAAGTACCGTTGCTATTTTAGTGTGGCATTCTATTTAATGCACGTTTCATCTTTTTATATGTCTTAAGGAAATCTTTGTGTTTTTTTTTTCTCTTTCAGAATCGTAATGAGATAAAAAATGGAGCAATCCTTCGGTTAACAACGTCTCCAGTAAGTTACCATTCTGTTCTTCTCTCCCTTCAAAGTAAAGATTTGATTAGTAGAATCACTGTGAAGCAAGTTATATATTTTCAGGCTTTAGCTACACCGTATCCCACAATCCCCCTACAAAGGACAGTGATGGTGTGGTCACAAGAAGACTGTGTTGATCTCTTTTTTTGAGTTGTGGGCTGGGGTGGTGTCTCTCTAGTCAAATTTTGTGGCAGGGTTGTCACAGTTGGGTGTTCTTTGTCTTTCGCTTCTTCTCTTCCACTGGGAAGAGCTTTCATGTCCAAGATACCTCTGCTTCCCTGCTGGAACTGCAGCATCACTCATGTTCTCCTGTCCTGCCCAAGAGCTCTGAGCCAAGAGAAAAGCCTGAGGGTTGGATCTGGGAGAGCTCTTCTGGGCAGTGCAGGTCAGAGCTTTCCTGTTGTTGGGGTTTCTACTGATTGAGCAGCAGCTATAATGTTGAGATTTTACTGTTTTGTCTTTATTTTTTCAATACCACCTCGTTGCCAGCTCCTCAAAAAGCATAGCAGAGTTGCTGGTTGCCTTGTAATGGCCTGTTTTCCTGCTGAGTTGAACCATGCTGTTGCCACATGCTGAAAGCCACTATTAGTCCCAGAAGATGTATTTCTCTGGCAGCAGCAATCACATTTCCTTACTGACAAGCATAGTGTGCCATTAAAATGGTTTACCTCTTTGTGGTGGTGTTTTAGCTTCTGCAGAATCATTGCATTCTTATGTCCAAAATCTGCCCCCGTGTACTGCAGCTCATTTAAGCAAGGAAGACAGAGCTGTGGTGCTTTAAATTTGGCTTCTGTTGAACCTGTTAAGAGTGGTGTCAGATGCAAAATCTTGTTTATCTAGAAGTCATATGGAGATACATACTGGATGGGTCACTTTTCAGCTGTAGGACCTACCGTCAATGTAAAAAAAAAGAGATGTATGTTGCTAAAAATTTCCTAGGTCCTCCAGATACCATATGCATTTCCACTTGTCCCCAGCATGCTTAACTTGACCGTGATTTATACTAAGCTTAGGAGGTGACTGAGTTTGTAATGCATGTTTGTGTATACACAGAAATTGAAGAAGCCATTATGAAAACACATGCATGCCTCTGAAGTTTTTGGTTAAGTGTATCTACGTGAGTGTGTCCTCTTAACAGAAAGGACACCTAAGCAGCAGCTGTCTGAACAAAGACAAGAGATTTCCATTATCCTTTGTCATCTTTTCCACGGTCATATACAGAGCTTTACAGCTGTAGGAGTAAGAGCCATGGTCTTAAGCTGCTGTTGCCAGTCTGACTCCAAAGCTTCTTGCTATATGTCATCAGAACAGCCTTGTACATGAGAAACCACTTACCTGTGGAGGAAACCCCATCTGGTGGAGCTTCCTAAGAAACAGAAAGCCCTGGCACCAGCTCCTAACCTTTGGGACTTGTAAGAACAAATATCCAAATATCCACTCCACTGAAAAAGGGCTATCTACTGGCCAGATGTAGGATGTCGTGAAAGCAAAACAACATCTGTGGTTCATCAGGAATCAGTGTGGTCCAAATGCACTGCATCATTCTTCTGTGTAACCACAACGTGGAGTGACAGTATGAGATGACTCATGGAATCCTTCCCCATCACAAAATCCACAATGAGTTGCACCATGCAAAACTGAACTGAGGCTGTGCTTTGACGCATCTGTGGAAATAGCTGTCTGTCTGCATGGTCACTTGTGCAATTGGAAATGTGACCTTCAAACAGAAGATAACTTTTGGATTTATAACTCTTTCTACTAATAGCTGTGGGCCGGAAGGCAGGGCCTTGCATAAGATTCTCCTGTGCTTGTTCTGTTTCTTTGGTCATCTGCCTTAGGTTCAGTCAGCCAGGACAGGGCTCCTTAGGATATTGGGCTGTTACCCATTTTCTACCAAGTTAGGGACCATGCTTGCACAAGCCTACAGTTAAGAGTGACGCAGGGATCCTAATCTGCCATCCTGTTATGAGCTAGAAGGCCGCTCTAGTTTCTAGTTGTCAGTATTGACATTTATCACTAAACCAGGGCTTATTATCTTTTTTTTTTTTTTTTTTTTTTTTTTAGTTAACTTTTCCCCATAATCAGGGAAGTAACTTGGATGCAGGTTTTAAAGGTCTGGGTTGTTTTTTGTCAGATTAAAGAGTATTTGTATTCTTTAAATAGAGGTAAAATAAAGTTCTGAATGTTCCCGTACTAGAATAGTGTCTTTGCTTTGAAGGTACTGCTGAAGTGGTCATCATAGAGGTACCTAAAATAGATAGATTAAAGGCTTCCAAGCTGTGGTTTTTAGCCTGGTGACCCACACAATGTTTGTATTTAACCCTGAGAAGCTAACAGGACATCTGTTTCCATTTTTTCCTCTGAAATTCTATGTGAAAGCAACTGTAGATGGAGGAGATAATGTAAAGTGCAGGCTGAAAGATATAATTGTGCAATATGGGAATGATGCTTTCCTAGCTTCCAGGTAGAAAATGTTTTTCTCATCCTGTGATAATATTAAGATTCTATTTTTTTCCTTTCTCCCCCCCCCACTCTGTATCAGTATAAAACTGAAATTATCTCCTCCTCCCCTCAGACAAAGAAAATAGTAGCAAAAACACTGTGTAGAGGTTCGGGAATTTGAAAGAAAGAAAAGAAAGATTAAAAGAAGTGAAGAGGAGCCCCATACAAATTATCTGGTGCCTGGGATGTGTCCATGTAGCTTCAGAGAGGTCCAAGCTTTCTACTTTTTGGCTATCGTGGGCAAGCAAAATCTGTCTTGAACTTCACAAGCCTTTTGAGGAAACTTTTTTGAAGAGTTGGGAGGAATAGTTACGGCCAGCTCTGAAGGCTGCAGGAAATTAAAATGCATTTCTAGTTCTTACTTTTCATATAGTATAATAGCATCAGAAGCAAAAGTCAGGCTATACCCATTCACAGTTGCATGCTGGAGTTGAGTGAGAAGGACAAGATAGGATCTTTTGAGTTCTGTTGCTTTTAGTCTCAAGTTGTGTATTGCTCATGTACCCATTATAGGTACTATTAAAGATTTAAATGGTGGGGTGAGGGGAAGGAGAAAGCTAGGAGAAACACAACAGTATTTTTGGGTTGGCTTCCTTAAAATTAAGATTAGAAATCCAACTTCCCATTATCTAAATGAAATACTTTCTCTTTTTGAATCTCAAATTTAGATAATTTCGGGTGTGTGTATAAGTCCCTTTTTTTCCCCTGAAAGTCATTGTTAATACTGCAAGAGCAAAACTGCAGTTCTGGTGTGCTGCTAAATCCATTATAAATGCTTGCCTTCAGAGATTTATGACGTGTCTATTTTAGACTTCTTTGAGTTAGAACTTTGCAAACGCCAGTCGTTGGGCCTGGTGGGAATTTGAACTGCCTCTTTGTTTCCGCAGGTCTGTTTGCTAAGTTTGTGCAATTCTCTGAAAGGCTGTTTTTTTCTAAACAATGCTATTTTTTCCTCTATAAACCACTCACCACACAGACACTGTGTTTCCTAGGTAACTTGAATACAGATTGAATTTCTCTCATATTATCTTTGTTCCTATATCATCTTTCTCATTTATTTTTTTGCCATCCTATCATCTTTCTTAACAATTCTTTGTTAAGAATGTGCTGTTGTGCATTTTTGCTGTTCTCCATGACTTGTTTCCCCCCCTTGTCCATTTGCATTTCTGAGGGGTCTCATTCAATGCTTTTTATGCAACAATCTTTGTTGTATTTGAACATATGTGACAGGTGAAATGCCAGATTGTTATTGTCTATTTTGTGCTACCCTTATTCCCGTGGATGATGGGTAGGTGTATAAATGAGCTGTAATTGCTCCTGAGTGTGAGACTGTTCCAAAAGGACAGCTCTGTCCTGCAATGCAGCAAATGGAGTCCAACCTGCAAATCCTCATTGTAATGACTAATCATTTTGAAAGGCTGCTAAAATGCTGGGAAGACTAAGCTCAGGGAACTGTTCTCTTTCTCCCTCTGCCTTTAATTTAATGATTTTGAAACAGAACTGATTATTGGACCGCTAGCTGTTTGTTTTAAAGTAGCTTCTTGGGTACTTAGGAAGACATGGCTTGCCCATGAACCGTATACCTTTAACATTGAGTCAATGGGTAGCCATTTCTAATGTAGTATTTACAGTGCCTGATCATTTGCTTTTATCATGTGTTTTTGTTTGTTTGTTTGTTTGTTTGTTTGTTTCTCCCCTGGTTGGAGATTGATTGATTGAGTTCTCAAACCTGTGAGTTGTTTGTAGCAGCTGTATTAGCATTTCTAGCATGAGCAATCATGTCAATAGGGGTGTTTGCTAACAGTCATCATAGTATTTTCCCAGAATGCTTTTACAGATTTTAATAACATGTTTTTGATTTTTTTGTTTGTTTTGTTTTTTCATCTACGATCTACCCATATAAGACGCATATAAGGGAGGAGTGGGTTTTTCAACTTATTTTTACTTATGCATTGAAGTCCTCTATCTTTAATGAGTAAAAGGTCAGGGAATCTGATCTACAATTCATCTACAGTTGCCTTAATCTGTGTTCAACCGACTTAATAACCTTTAAGTTGGGTAAATACATGCATATTTGCAGATCAAGTCTATGATTGTGATTACGTTTGTTATATAGTGGTGAATTAGTTATTATTAAACCTTATACCAAGAGCACTGATTGTGGAGGTCGTTGAGCTACTTTTATATTTGTCTACACTTAATACAAGAGGAAGATTTGGGAAGTGGAGTTGTCTTCTGTCTTTTAATAGATAAAGGTTTAGTGTCATGTGTTCAGGTTTCAAAGTTATATTTTAAGTAGTAAGAAAAAATGATTATTTCAAAAGCAGGGGTAGGAAAAAAGCACTGCTTCTCAAACACTCCTAAGTGGCTACGGATTGTATAAACGTCTTTTAGGCATATTTGCATAATATGTACAGCTATGTATCTGTAATGATTTTATCACTGTTTTAGCACACAGCTCTAGACGTGACCATTTCCCTGTTTCTCTGTTTCTGCCTCCTTAACTACGTGTAGTGGTTGCACAGGACTGCTCTGTGAATTACATTTGTACAGTGCTTTGGGTGGTAGAAATTGTGCTTGCTGAGTATTAATATAAAAATGTTAAAAAATTAATGCCTTTGCTAATTAAAGTGGAATCTCATTGCCTACCTGGCATCACATGCTAGCCAGTCTTGCTGGGTTTGTTGAATCTGGTTTGCATATAATGATGGTTATGTAACGTGTCTGCTCCTCCACTGCTTGCTGTCGTGTATGCAGTCGTCGGTGAAGTGGCAGTAACAAGCCAGGAGAAGGTAGCAGTTTAAACCACCACAGAGTTTCAACACTTATCGATATTAGTGTTGATAAGTCACTTAAATCACGGAAGTGCATATTTGGTTAGTAAAATAAAAATGTATTTGCTAGTTACTGATGTCTTTTTTTCTAGCAGAAAGATGAAAAATGTGACTAATATCTACAGGGAAGATGAAAATACTCTTTTTTTAATTATTATTATTTTTTGCTTTTTGTAAAGAATAAAGAGGAAAACGGATAACATAATCTTAAAACAGCCACAGACAAGAAAATCAATACAGTCCAGATTTCTTCCATAGCACATCAGTGTTTGATTGTGGTTGCATTTGGAATGTGTGTCTTCCCTTCTGCCCTGGCTTACTGTATTTTGTGTTCTGTACAGAAGCCTCGTGGGCATCTGTGTAACAACTTGCTTTCAAAGTTTGATGCACAAAATCTTCAGTGCCAAACAAGTGATAATTTGATCAGTAGAACCCTTTGTTAGGATGTTCGTGGGATTCCTAACCTCCAAATCATAGAATCATAAAATATCCTGAGTTGGAAGGGACCCTCAAGGATCATCAAGTCCAACTCTTGACACCGCACAGGTCTACCCAAAAGTTCAGACCATGTGACTAAGTGCACAGTCCAATCTCTTCTTAAATTCAGACAGGCTCGGTGCAGTGACCACTTCCCTGGGGAGCCTGTTCCAGTGTGCAACCACCCTCTCTGTGAAGAACCCCCTCCTGATGTCAAGCCTAAATTTCACCTGCCTCAGCTTAACCCTGTTCCCGCGGGTCCTGTCACTGGTGTTAATGGAGAAAAGGTCTCCTGCCTCTCGACACCCCCTTACGAGGAAGTTGTAGACTGATGGCTATCTGGGGCTCTAATCAAGTCACATCTTGGATTTAGGTCATTAGTTTTCTTTTTAATCTGTCATCCCATCAAGCTGCTTCTTTTAAGCACTGCTGTTCTCTAAGGACAACCATCGAGAACAACAAAAAAAAACAAAACAAAAAACAACCAACCAACCAACCAAAAAAAACCTCTTTCTGTCTGTCCTTAGAGCAAGTCATTTCAGATTAGACACATGTAGCTTATGCCTCTTGACAGCCTTTTGAAATGCTTGGTCTTCAACAGCACACATTCTAGAAGTTTCTTGTCTTCCTGCCTTTCTAACCAGGAGAGCACTCAATGCCATCTTACATTTACTTCAACAACTGTGTTTCTGTTAATTCCTTCATAACAGTTCTCAGCTGGGCAGATTTTATACATTTATTTATTATTCTCACCTGAATGATATTTCAGCAGGAGCAGAGATGTGGCAGCTAGTGCTATAGTTGCTTTAATGAGCTGTGCTCTCTGTCCATCCACTGATGGATTGTAAATCATTAAAATAGCTCCCTGGTAAGTACTCCAAGTATATTTCATCTGGGTTTCATTTTTTAATGCAGTCATAACTGATCTGTACATTCCATAAGCATGTACGAGTGCTATGGCAACAAGGAGTAGGAGGCTTGAGAGAACTGCATGGCATTCAGTGAAGCGATGTTTTCACCCGTCAGGCACTTGCAATGACAACGGTCGGTATTACTTTTGGACATGTTTCCAGTGAGACATGTACCAACATTTTTGTTGAGACAAATATTTGTGTGGCCCATTAATCAAGATCTTCTCTGCCATTTCCTTTTTCCAATATGAGAAGGCTTGAGGTTTGTTGAATGCAGTAGCTTGCGAAACTTGTTTGATGTAGGTCAAGTACAGCTATGTAGAAACTTTTCTGATGGGGCATTTAGCAATGGCATAGTTTGGTAAAGCATGAGATGTTACTAAATTCTCTTCTATGTGCTTAAAACAGGGCCGAACAACTTTTGTAATGAAGAGACATTGCATTATAGATTTTGTGCTCTTTAGAAGAGACCAAACTGTCTCAGATTCATAATTTTATTTTGGTTTTAGTGTGGTGGATTGCAAAGCTCTCACTAGCTTCACAGGAACTAGGACTAACATCTCTCTGTTGAAAGGTTGGTCCTGCTGCTGTCCTGCAGTGTAGGTGAGCTGTTAATTGCACATCCCTGTGCTGGTCCTCTCTTTTTTGGAGAGAGATAAGGTTAGCTCTCTCCCAGCTGGGTATTGTTTCATATGTAATGGAAGTCTAATGGGCAGCAGCAGTTCCCAGTTCCAGGTGTTTATGGTGGGGGTAGGAATCCCTTCTCAAGAGGTAGGGTGAACTTGACAATAAATAAGTTAAAGTGTATGGAGATGAGGTGTTGGTCATACAGCAGTTGCAGATGTGATGTGAAAGGGTTGGGAGGAGGACGTTTTCCTGGCTCTGCTCACATATCCTCTTTTGCTTGCTGCTGTGTTACATGTGAGATTACTGTCCCCACATGTTTGGGCACAGCTCTGCTGCCTGTTTTAATTCCTCTGATTTACTGTTTGAGCAACTCAGGAGTGCTGCTCAGTCGCAGTGAACCAAATGTTTTGTTCATCCTTGCTGTTTGCTTCATTTTCACGGGGTCCAGAAACCTTCAGAAGAAGACCTGCTTCCCATGGAGAGATGGTAGGGTTTTAGCCTTCAGACAGTGAGGGGAGCAGGGGTGTCAACCTCCCAGAACCATGGCAGATGACAGAGGACACATACAAACCTTAACGAGAAAAATGATTTAAGCAATCATTTCCAAAGTCAGGGGAATGTAGCTCCTAGGTTGATACTGAAGACTTTCCAAAGTGCTTCTTTTCTGAGATAGGAGGGAATTCAGACATTGCATGCATTCTGAGAAAGAGTAATATTTTGAGGATACGTTGCTTCTCTGGATCTTCCTCACTTGTTATACCAGGGAGTCCTGAAAAGATCAAGCTTAATGTAGGGCTTTTTTGATGAGGTGGGAGGTAGCTGTTGAACTTCCAGTTCATGCAGTAGTAGTGATAGCTTGCAATTTTTGTGGCTAATTGTACAATAGCATTTTTTCAAAATTTCCTTTGCATACTCTGAAGAAAGAGATGTTTCGGAGGAATTATTTTGTGGCTAACCTGGATGTTGGAAGTTAATGGGATCTGTTTTTATTTCTTCAATAGGCTTTGGCACATGATTTTAGTCTACCAGCTGCTTATGTTTGAGAGAATATATAGGTAGATAGATATACCATTCAGACAGTCATTGTCCATTACAGAGACAAGATAGAGGTCACTGTTTCTCTCCTACAGCTTGAGCCAATTTGAGAGTAGGAAATTTATGGTGGCAAAGGGGTGTTTTGGATGACAGGATTGTGCCTCCTTATAGATAATATAACTGCTATGGCTATAGCACCTAATGCTTAAGGCATAGAAAACCCCCGAAATAAAGTATATTCTATTTATCTTCAATACTGTCTTAGTTGAAGATATTAACCTCAGTTGTATTAACTAGAAAGTATTTCCTCCCTGTATGTGTTTCTCTTGAGTAGAACGGTTCTGAGAGAACCTGAGTGTAGACCATACATTCTTTTTTTCCCTTTGTAAAAAAAAAAAAAAAAAAAAAAAAAAGGAAGAAAGGAAGTAACTTTTTTTTTTTTTTTTTTTTTTTTCTCAGAGGATACTGGGACATTTAATTTATTAATGTTTGTGAAGCAGTTAAGATTATGTTGATAGGAAACTTTATCTATAACACAGTAGTTTTACTTTTCCCTCTGTTCTCTGTTTAAATGTTCACTTCCACTAAAAATGTCTACTATCTGAGGATCTTTATCTACAGAGATGATCAGCTTGGTGAAGACTGTATTCATTACTTGAACAGAAAATTGTCAGTGCAGCCTTTTTTTTTCCTTATTTTTCTTATTCTATTGCTGAGAAAGAATAAACAAAACCTCAGAGAAAATAACAGTGAACAGAATTTACCAGAATCCTAATGGTATAATGGCACATAGCTTCTTATTTACTTTTCATTCAGTGCAGGTAAGAAGTGAATTTTTTGGGGGAAAAAAAAAAGGCAAGTATTTGCATATAACAAGGAGGATTCTTTTTCTAAGAGAAGTACTGGCTAGCTATTAACTATTACTTTTGGGAATTGTGTTCAGGTAAGTGAAAGCATCAGATTGAAACTGTGAGATGTAAAGTATTTGTACAGCTAAACCGAAGGACAAATTCATAATTTAATATGCTTTACTTATATATCCCCTTAGATTTTTTTATTTTTATTTTTTTTTAATCGTTGGTGTTATGTTTGGATGTTGCTGACCCCTCATTCTGTATTTAAAGTGTTAATGGTCCGAGTAGCCTCATAGATGTGGTATTGAAGTTACATAAATATGTATGAGTGGTAATATAGTATGTGGGAAGTAATAATTCCTGTGCTTTTTTAGAGAGAATATGGGTTTTTGAATTGATTGAGAGCAAGTGGAAGAGAAGAGAGGGAGGAAGGAATAGAAGGCCTGATATTGGGCTCTTTTGACATAACCTGTTTAGGACAGTATATGGCCTTTATTAATAAAGCTCATGAGAAATGCTTAAACCAAGGAAGTGTTGCCAGGGAAAAAAGAAAAATGTTGTCATTACTATACTGATATTGTCTGATGTGATTTGTTTTATTTCCATTTTTACTTTTATTGATATGACACACTAACTCTTCAAGCCAAAGGCTGTATTTTGTAATGCTTGCATTTTGACTGCCACAATGGGATGTCTATCCATTGCTCAATTTACAGTTCTGCAACAATCCAAATAATTATACATAATAGAGGAGTAATAAATGAATAATATAATTTTGTAAAAGTAATGTGTGTTTGAGCTACTTGAACGTGTCAGAGAATGTAAATGTTAAATATTAATATTAAGCATGGCCATGGTTCCTGTTTGCACTAACATTTTATTTGTTATAGTCATTGTAACATAAGTTCTTTTGGTTTTGTTTTGTGTGTCTTTTCTTTCAGGCTCAAAATGCACAGCAGCTCCATGAAAGGATCCAGTCTTCTAGTATGGATGC
Source organism: Aythya marila (assembly GCF_965140915.1). NCBI lineage: Eukaryota > Metazoa > Chordata > Aves > Anseriformes > Anatidae > Aythya > Aythya marila. The sequence goes on along the minus strand of NC_139043.1, from coordinate 63,292,913 downwards.
AAAGTTAGAAGCACTGAAAGACTTAGCAAACTACTCACGGGATGTTACTTTTGCCCAAGAATTTATAAACCTAGATGGCATTTCTCTCCTAACACAAATGGTTGAAAGTGGCACAGAGTAAGTATTCTGCTTAAATTGTGATCTTTCTCCCATATGGTGTATGGATAGACTCTCTTTCTGAGTGCCTGAAGTATTTCTACAACTACTAAGATAACATAAAGTGTCAAATTAAATAGTTCTCTGCTGCTAGGATAGTATACCATTATCGATGCGAATACATTAAGTATTTTTAGTTTTCCCTAACATTGGAATGGTGGGAAAGGGAGGTGGGCAATGTCACAAGTAACCCTCCATGCTACAAAATTTTGAGGAAAACCGTGGTCATAGTTTCTCCCTTTCTCATTAGAATTTAGATAAATCATTGATAGTTTATTAAAAGGCTGATATTTAAGTGATGTCGCATGAAAACTGTGTTTTAAATTCAATGTTTTTCAAAACATTGTAGAATATGTAATGACAATATCTAGTGCTTGCATTTTGTTTTCATTTTTACTGTTTTAGTTCTGGCAGAGGTTTGTCAAATGACAATGTCTTTTTGAAATTAAGAAGTTATCTCTGAAAATACTTCTATTCTTTACCAGAACATCTTATCGTTTTTAACCGCTGTTGAAATTTTGGACTGTGGTACTAAATGATTTTCCCTTGTCTTAATGTGGATGCTACAACAACAAATATATCAATTGGATTATTGCACTATTAAATTATGTTTTAAGTTACTGCTTCAAGTAGGTTTTTGAATTTGAGTTTTTAGTGCTTTGCAGTCAGTGTCAACCTCTACTATATATGAGGAATCAAGAGTTCCCACACCCTTTGCTGAGAGAAAATAAACATGCTGCAGGTACCCCTCCACATTCCTTGGGGATGTTCAGTCTTGTGGACTAGGGATCAGAAGTCAGTTGCTGAAATCAGTTTAAATCCACTCTCAAATTTGCTTGTGTTCCCTCAGGTTCAAGAAAGTAAGTAATTTAGGGAGTAAAGCAAAAGCAGTAAGTGGCCTTTGAAATGGAATCATCGGTGATGATCCCATGCAAAATGTACTGTGAATTTTCAAAAGCAAACAAACAAAAAACAACCAACCAACCAAAAAACCTTCTTAAAATCTAGTAATCTTTAGATTGGAAAATGTGCTTACTCTTGCTGATTAGCCTGTTGTGTGGCTAATGGTCTGTTGGACTTTGAATCTCCATTGCCTAACTCCTGTGGTATACTGCAGTTCCTGTATGTCATCGTTTCATCTTCAGAATTTTGGGTTTACGGTCTTTACTTTTTTTGCAGTGATGTGGTCTGTGGCACATTTTATGTCACTTTAATAAATAGAAAACTTTTTCTATATATTAGTCAAATCATCTTATATTCATATACATTTTTCTTTAAGGACCAAATTAAATTAAAACTAAAGATAAATTTAAGTTAATATAAAAGTATAAATGCAGTTATATCGACTGCTTCCCACTGAACTAATTAAAAATTTCACCAAATGGGCAAACTTGTACGTGCCTAGGAAGATCACAAGTAATTTAAAAGTCACTGCCTCTGTAGTTTATTTTGTCATGGATTTAGTTAAATGGTTTACCTTCTACACCATGAAAGGTATTTAAGTTAAGGCTCTTTATTTTGTATTGAAACAGATGTGGAATGTTCACTTTTTTCTTTTTTCTTTTTTTTTAAAGCACTGCTTTTAGCTTCATCAAGGCTAAAGAAAGTGCCTTCCTCATCCTTCAGATGTGTCTGTACTATTGCTTTGTAGCTGAGAGCTGGGCCAAGCTGTACCATGCTGGCCTGGTTTAATAGTTAACAGTTTTCTGGGATGGGAAATTACTTAAGCCGGCACTGCTGCTGAAAAAAATGCTCAGCAGTTTACACCCTGGTAATAATTCATGTCTGAGGGCACGAGTTTTCAGACCACATGGCAGGCTTGTAGACTGGACATATGAGCAGAATCCCATTGCATATATTTATTTATTTTTTTGTAAGTGGATTTCCTTTGGAGGAATTTCAGCTTCTTCTTTTGTAACTGGTGCAATGTATCACCAAAGAGGCATTGATTGATCTACCTGTCTAATCTATTTCTCCCAGTTTCTGCCTGTGGGGAGAAACATTGTCTAGTTTAGGCATTGAGCAAAGATTCATCCTAAATATTTCCAGCATCTTCACATGTTGATGAACACTCAGTGCTTACTGCAGTCTTTTTTATATTTATCAATCTAGACAACCTGTATTTCTGTTTTTTTCCAAGTTTCCCTTAGTGAAGGGACTTTGTAAAGCAAGGACATCTGCGCTACAGATATTTGTGCATTCCCTTCTACTTTTATGCTGTGCATCACTGTCTGATAAACACATGTTTAACAGAACTTGAGACTTATATTAGGATTTGTTCCTTTCATTAAAGAGAGTCAACAAACTCAACCTGCTGTGGTGCTGCTGCTTCCCTTTCGGGTTTGACTTCAAGCTATTGATCCAGACCTCCTACTTCAGGGTCTGTCACTCATTGGGTTTCTTGTTGTTTATACACACTAAGCCACCAGACAAAGTACTTCTGGGGAAGAATCATTGGTAATAGTATTGTTTGTGTTTTTTTATTATTATTATTATTTTTTAAAAAAACAAAAACAATACTGTTTTTTTTTTTTTTTTTAAAGAAGACAAAACAAACAAAAAACCCACCACCACCAACAAAAAAAAACTTCATTATTGTAGAAAAACAAATGTTCAAAATGTCCTGTGAGTGAACAAAGTGTGTGTTGGGGGGATAAGAGAAATATATGGAGGAGAGAGTGGGACGACAAGGACTAACAGCACTTTGAGTTCCCTAATCTGTCAAGGAAAACCAACCAGAGTCAGTAAAATGTTCTCAGATATTCTCTAGTCCTGCTTTTCCTTGGACTCTGTGCAATGCCACTCATGAGACATCCCACAAGATGCTGGTTGAAATGGCCAACCTGACTGAAGGTCTCCTTGCTGTTAGCTCCCATACTGGGCCTGCCCCTTCAGTTGCGTGGCCTTGGGGGTTGTGCTGCTGAACAGGTCACCAAAAAGCTCTCTTCCCTTCTCTTCCCCTTCCTAGTACTTGCCACTTAGTGGTATTTTGAACAGATCATGTCAGTGTCCATAGGTTGACCTCCTCAAACAGTTATGTTAGCATCACGTAGGGGTGGGCTGTGTTGGAGGAGGAAGGATCCAGAAGTTTGAGGGAAGGCTGGAAACTTCTTTGATGGGCCACGTGTCTTTAATGTGGAGTTATCTTACCCAACTTTGAGTTGTTGTTGTTGTTGAGCCAGCCTGGCTTGAATGAGGCTACAATCCAACCGTGCAGCTGAGGAACCTGAATGGTTTGATGCTGCTATGAGATGATCTGGCTCCCTGCCCTCTTCTCCCATTCTTTGTGTGCTAACCCCTGCTTTGCAGCCCAGTCCCGCTGTCTTCCTTGAATTGGGTCTATCTGGATGCTTCACAAAGCCCATCCAGCTCGTTAACTTGTTTGAGAAATATCCACTTGGGTTTTGCACAGTCAGCTTTTGCTTATTTTGAGACTTGCAGAAGAAAGAGGCAAAGTGGGAGTGAGTGGATGCAGAAAGAGCATGTGGTCTGTCCACCCTGTCCATTTCCCCCCCCCCCAACACCATTCTTTATGCTCTGATATTGGAGCCCAGCCCCAGAGATTGGTGTGAAGCCTCTGGGGGGCCACAGGGAATGAGACACACACCGTGAGTCTGGTGCTGCTCTGCATAGAGCTCCCCTGGGTGCTTTCCTGGCTGCCTGTGGGTTAATACAGCTGAGGGACAGCCTTGTGGTGGGTAGAGCTTGGGCTGAGTGGGGCCTCTGTTCATGGTGTGGTGCAGCTGTGCTAGAAATTGATGAATTTTGTTAATTCAGGCTTTATTCTCTATATTCCCCAAAGGGGCAAACAGCGGTCATTAAAAGTACCATCATGCTCAGTATAAGTTTGCTCTGAGGTTTTCTTTGCACGTGGAGCTCATGTTAGGGGCAGCTCTTAAGTTATAATTTGAGTCTGTAACTAAATTTTAGTGGGCAGCCTCTGGAAAGCAAGACCACAGCTACAACTTTCACCAAGGAAAAGGCCTATGCTGCATTTATACTTGGCGTTATTTATTGTGCTACTTACTCGTTATTTTAGTGAAGCTGATGCTTGTAAAAATACAGTGGTCAGAGCAAGGGAATGTAAAGCCCTGGGTTTCTAGTTACCTCTGCTTCATTTTGCTGGTGATGGAAAGATGTAGTAATACAAAAAGTTGACAAGAGCTAGCAGTGTTTGTTATTTAACTTCCTGTGTGCTATATCCCCGAATGTTGAAGAAAAATAAAATGCAGTTAAAAAAATGCCTTTCCAGTTTCTGATGATAGTATAGGTTGAAAAATAACAAATTGAGAGGTCTTTTTAGTGTTTATTATTACTTCAATAAATAATATTATTTCAATATTATTTTGATTTTAGTATTACATGTAGTTTCCACAATTTGGGCCAGATCTCCTTGAGTGCCTGCTGCTTAGAGCAGAGAAACTGTAGGCATGGTGTGTGCTGGGACAAAGCCATAGGGGTTGCTGGTGAATGGATTGTAAGATGCGTGGGACTGTAGTGAAGCTGAGAAAGAATCTTGTCAATAGTGATATATTTATATTGCAGAGATTCAACATGTCTTAGCAACTGTCCTTACCTATCTCAGTCCTGCTGTTTGAGGTGGCTCATTGCTGGTTTTCCTTTAGGCTCATTCTTGCTTCCAGAATATGCTGTGAGTCTCTTACAGAACAACAACAACCAGTTGTTTTTAAGGTTTATTTTTGTGGTTCAGGTGACTCATAAATAATAGTAGAAGCTACAAGACGAGTTTGCTCATGAAGAGCATGTAAATGATGATTCCATTTGATAATTATCCATGATGCTGAATCATTTCTTACACTTGGTGCCTCTGTTATCACCAAAGAGGTGTGTGTGTGCATACACAAAGTTTTTTCCTTTTAAGAGACTTCAGAAAGGGATTTCCATAGCACTTCTAGAACTGTTTTTACATTTGAAGCCCAGTTTGTACCTAATTAAGGGAATCTGACTATGATGTCAATCTGGTTGGATGTATGGACAATGTAAAAGGGAAGCGTGAGGGTGGGTTTCTTCTGCTCTCTCCCCCCACAGAGTGCAATATGCTAATAATAATAATAATAATAATAAAGGCAGAAAGAAAACAATGCTAGAGACCAAACTGGAAGAAATAGTCATGTCTCCTTGCTACCCTATCTGAGATAATGTAGTTCACTCACTCTGAGATATATTCCATAGTCTAGTCCAGAATTAATATTTTGGGAAAAATATGGCTGTATAGGCAGCCATTCTGATGTTACAGAAGGCTGGTAAAGATGTGGATTTTTTCCTTGACATGTCATCTGAGTTGTGTGACTGGGACAGACTCTCAGCCTTCCTTAAAAGGGAAAAAAGAACCCAACTGATAGTTTCTTTAAAGCCCCTATAAGAAAAGGAAAATACAAGTCAAAGACCATAAATAATGAAAGCTGTAAAGAGTTAAAAGGAATCTGAATTTATTTTTGTCATTATCAGTAAAAATAAGCTCATGATTGGGAGGAAAAAAAGGAAGACCTCTTTCAGAATATTCTTTTTTTTTTTTTTTTTTTTTTTTTTTACTGGCAGTATCACTGTCTCTGTCACTTGTCATTTGGCTGAAATCACAGATAGCTTTTGCCAAAAAGCTGAGCCTATGCAAAGCCTAGCTGCCTTGACAGTAAGCAGAATTGTTTCTGTTGCTGTTGGGAAGGGAGTTCTTCAGAGGTCCGCTTCAAAGATGTGGCTGTGCTGAGTAGCTTTATTGTAGCACAGCAGTGTCACAGGAGCGTGCTGGTTGATGCTGCTTAGACATGGTTACAGATTGTCTGGTTTTAATTTTAAGGGAGATGCAACTGTTTTATGGGCAGATTAGAGATGGAAAACTTGCTTCAAATTGTAGTGGCTGTTCAGTTTTGTCTTCCTACTGGAAATAATAAATGTAGCTAGATGAGAGTTATACAAACTTCTCAACAAACATGTATTTGTATGTTGTTGTTTTTTTTTTCTTTTTCTTTTTTTTAACCTGTTAACTGAGAGGAGTCTTCTATTGAACATGTGCAGTTGTGGAGTTGGCAGATCTACAGCTGGAAATCTCTGGGATGGCATTTGTGCATTCTTTAAGGACATTGTATTGTTCAGTGAAATACTAGCTCTTGGCTTGTCTTACAGAGATAATGCTGTATACCAGCCCAGTGGAAAGCTGAAGACAGATTTGTTAAAGTTGGAGTAACTCCAAACCACACTTTCTGGGACAATTGCTCGCATACCTGCTAATGTTTTTTTTTCCATCTCAGTCTGATGAGTATTTCAGTACTGCTGTCAAAACACTTAAGCTGCTGTTGCTCACAGCCTCTTGTTCCTGTCCTTCTTTGTTTGAAGAGTTATGCCAATAATATTTATCGCAATCTGGACTGGAAAACTTGTCTAGATTATTAAAAGTGACAATAAAGGCTACTTTTAATACAATATTCCACAACCCAGTTCAGCTCCTTCATTGATGAGCTCACCATGTTGCCCCAGAAAGTAGTTATACAAGCACAATTGACTGGATAAATGGAAAATGAGTTTTTTCAGATGTGCACAGTACTAAGCTAGTAGGTCTTTGCTGAATAAAGTACTTCTTTCCCACCCTTCCCTGCTGCTGGCTGCATAGTCCATGTTCCCTCTTTTGGTCATCTCAACACTTGGTCAGCTCCAGTGTTCATCTGACTCCTTAGTGAGCAAATTCGTATTGCTAAACTGACAGAAAATAAACCAGCTAGCGAAGGGAGGAAAATAATTTTATTTATTTATTTATTTTGACAGCACTGGTCTGTCAGGCTCAGCCGTTCCTGTGAATCTTCACCTGGAAGCATAGATTACTTAATCTGACATTGCTGCCAACATTGATTCGTGTCCAACAGGGGCTTTGTGCAATCTTCATTTCTTAGTGCTTCTGTAATGTCGGGAGTGTGTGACCTGTTGTCTGTAAGACAGAAATATAGAACAGTTTATAAAAGTCAGCTAATCCAGTTCTTCTGTTGTGGAGATGGTAACGACAGGAGAATGAACCATTGAAGATCACACCTTTGGAGGGGAAAGGGGGAGACTTGCTGCTGCCTGCTCTCTCCTCATCCCGGATGCTTTCATTCTGGGGTTCTTCTTACTTGGCCTGCACTTAAGAATATTAACATTTAAATGACCCCTGTTAAGTATTGATACGAACACCCTATTGACAGGAACAAGGCAGAGGAGAGGAGACAGTATTACTGGTTTTGATTTGGCAACCACTTTTGTAAAATGTCATTAAAAAGAGTAATTCTAAGGCAGATTTATGTTTCCAAATATTCTTCAAAGTACCAAGTGCTAGACAAAACTCATCTTTTTTTTTTTTTTTTAAATCCGTATGAAAGTATAGTATTCAAAGAAATAGCAAAAATTAGAAGTAAAGCTTAAAATCTCCACTTCTGCAACTTTTCCAGAGTTTTTATCTCAAGCTATGGTGACTGTGGAGTATTGCAGTGGCTGTGAGGAGTGGGAGTGCTGCTACATGCATTAAAAATCATTTTGCAGATTTCATCTACATAATACATTTCAAACCCTCACCACAGGGTTTTCAAACCCTCACCAGACTTCATTTATGTGATCACCACACCTGATACAGACAGAATCTATAAAAATGCACTCCTGTGTATTTGTCTTATGATTCCCAAATGCTGCCTATTATCCAGACTGTGGGCTATCATTCTGAGTGCCTGAAAAACAGTATCCAAGTCCAGATTTACTGTGGTTAGCCGGTCCTTCATCCATCATCCAGTCAGTGTTTTGTTACATGCAGGAGGAAGTTCTTATTCGCATCTTCTACCTTTGCCAGTAATGGCCATGGCCAGGGCCATGCTGAATGGAAAGCTTTTATCCTCTGGTGTTTTTATCCAGCTCTGCAAATATTTGAACAGTGCAGGCTCAGAAATATGGGTTGCCGTGATGTGACTACTTTAGCTCACTGCATTTCTAACTCCAGGGGGTCTGCACTGGCTACCTCAATGGGACAAAATTTTTAGTAGTTTTCTCCAGTTCAGACAAGCCTTTATTGTGCAGTGCACATTATCCCAGTGTGATCAAGACTTGGACATCTTAGGTTATTGTACAGCAATTTTTGCATGTGAACATGTAGGAGTTGACCCAGTTAGGTCCTTGCTAATATGGTCGCAGCTGGAAGCCACTGTTGACACAACATACAGTGCACTTTGGGCAAGTTTAGGTCTGTATGGCTTGGGAAGGTCCACAGGGAACTGTGAATTCCTTGGGATTCAGCCAGAAATATATTGCAAAGTTCATTTGAGGCCAGACAGGGAAAATACTGTGGTAGCAAAATGTCTAAATGAGTAACTTGTCGTTAATGTTTACTCTGCATTATGTTGGCATTTGTTTTGTGATTTCTCCCTGTATTAAAGTTGCTGTCTGTTTTTATGGCTTTCACCACTACAGTGCCTGAACCTTTCAAAAACGCTAGTTAATTTGCCCTCATAATGTTTGGCCATGGTTTTATTCTCATCTGTGCAAGTGCACCTGAGGGACAGCTTCTTTAATAAATAAATAAAGGTATCTGGCTAATTATGGTGTCTCGACTATGTCACTAAGATCTTCAGCATTTTTGACCATGCCTGGGGTAACTCACCCAGGAAGTGTTTTACGGAACTGTCTGGTTTCTACCACAGCCAGCCCACCAGAAGAAACAACAGTTGTGTGTGTGGAAGAGTTAGCTCAACTACTCTTTGAGCATTAACTTTAACATGCTCTGTGGGTGAACGTGAGCAGTATTGCTGTTAATACCAGGTTATAAGCTTTTGCTTTGATGATAGGATGAAAACAGCACGTGCTTCTTTTGGTAACAGCCTCCACCTGTTCAGTGATGAAAGAAGTACATCTGTAGCCATACTGTACAGTGTCACTGTAACACTTGGTGTCATTGATTGACTGCTGCTTTTGTCAGACATTCAGGCAACAGAGATTAATAGAAATTGTTTGCTCTAATATGAAGGTTATTTTTCCTCTCAAGTCAAAATTTGCTTCACCAGAAAAGATCTGTATAATTTAATTTTCTCTATATTTTTCTAAACAAAACAAAACAAAAAAAAGTTGTTTTATATTGCTTATCTTCTTCTCAAATGAACTAATTACCAGTTAACTCTAGGTGGGTAAGAGTCCTGCAAATGCTAAGCAAGTCACTGTCTAAATGTTTTGTTCTGGGATTGAGGTATTTGTTCTTTAATCTCTGGGTTTAGTCATGCAGAAAGTGCACCTGATTATATCCTGTTGTGAAAAATCTCTGGCAAAATTGAGCCTGTCTATTGAAATGCTACCAGTATGTAAACGCCACTCATTCTTCTCTTTGATGTCAAGCAGACACATCAACTATTTCAAGTTTAGATTTTATTTTTATTTCAGAAGGATGCTAAGAGGTTTGGCTGGCATGTGCTGCATAAGGTTGCTTGGATCCACACACGTTTGGGAGCTGACAAGATGCTTTTGTGATGTTTTTTTTTTTTGGTGTGTGCTTGTTACGGTTTAGCAGAGTCTCCTGCAGCTCACTGTGTTGGCAGAAGCACGGGAAGGGATGTTCTGCTAAAGATGGGCTCTCCTACTGTAGGAAATGCTTGGAGCTTTTCTGCTAAGAAAAGCATATTAAGGGTAACTTTCTCCCCTTCTTACAGCTGTCTGATCCTCCAGATGCTTTTTGTTTGCTTGTTACTGCTGGCTACACAGGTAGCTGAGGCAGCAGAAAAAAACTAAAGCCATGAAATCCAACAACAAAAAAATCCCGTCATATTTTTAATTTGAGCCTGGCTATGGCCTATTCTGTGCCTGGATGCAGGGTAACCCGTTCCATCGTTCTCTTCAGGCATTAATATTGAAATATTAATGCCTGAAGCTCATAGCTAGCACTGAATGATGTCAAACTGCTGTCACTGTAATGTGGTCTTTGTGTTTTCTGCACGTGTGATTACACAAACCAGCCCTAAAGTTGCTCTGTATGAGGCTGGTCCTTCTTCCTGAAAAGACACTACATAAATTCAAGCAGTCTAAGTAGAAAGCACAACATTGCTTATGCATAAAAAGAATGGAAAATGCAAGGTGGTAGGAGTCACTGCTGTACCAAAATAAAATAAAATAATCTAATCGAGTTCTGGGACAGCAAGTTGAATCAACAGTTGGAGAGACTGGAGTGTGAGCTGTTGAGAGCAGAATGGCAAATGCAAAGGGGAAGACCTGGCAGAAGGGGACAGGGAGGAAGGAGGAACCTTCTTTTCCTGTTGGGCACTAGTCTGCCCAGCCAAACCTCTGAAAAAAGTCTGTGAATCAGACTTAGGGGACATAGGAAAGGGCAAAGTAGGACACTGACTTTTTTTTTTCCCCTTGGTTCAAGTGATATTTTACCAAAAAGAAAAGTTACTTGTGTTGGATGCAATTTTTACCATTGATTGTGTCTATTTTGGTTTCCTTAGTAGCATAACCAGCAGTTCTGAAGCCAATGCTTACCAGGAGGGTGACAATTGTGATTAGTGCACTACAGCTTTCAAGTGTGCTTATTGCTCCACCCCCCCTTCACATTTGACTTTTAGTTTCTTGAATATATAGTAATATGATGCCAAAGCTTCTTGTTCACTGAGTGTGCACAGCCCTATATCTCAGGGAAAACAAAACAAACAAAAAAAAAACACAGGAAATGTCTAAATAAAAAAGCTTTTAACTGGTATACATTAAACCTCTTGCCACAGCTAGGAACCAAGTGCTTTGGAAGCTACTAGGAAAGTGACAGCATGATGCTGAAAGCTAGTTATGTAGGTGAACCTGCTGGCATCTGAAACAGTAAGGTACATTTTTGTAAGCAGGTCATTGTCTTTCTCAAGTGGGTTGATTCAGCATTTTGGGTCTAGGCATGTCCATCAGGCTGTGAATTTAAACGTAACAAAGGTAGCAGGTGAGTTTACACACTTTGTTGGAATCAGACCACTGCACTGTAGTTGTCATTGAGCTGGCATGAGGTGGCTTTGAGCTGTTGAGTAAACACACCTCTGTGGTTGAAAAGCCAAGGTAATTTTTGTTTGCCTTTGAAGTTGATGGAAAACTTACCACTGACATCAGAAGATCAGGATTTTGGTCTGTGTTGGTTCTAGCTAAGCAACACCTTTCAACCGTGCTGACAACTCTGACCTCTGTATTAGTGATGGAAACTGAAAGTAAATAAATTTGTTAGATAAGTGATTACATGTCATAAGAATGATACAGAAAATGCCTAATGTGTAAACCTTTGTTGTTTTCTACCAAAGACTTATTTTATACAAATACTTAAACAATTTAGGATGCCTAGGAATGCTTTAATGGTTAAGAGAAATGTTTAATGTTTTCACCCTGTCAATTATCTATTCTATTTTGCTTTTTTGTTAACAGAAATATTCTGAACAAGTATTTGAAATTAACTTTCAATGTACTTTCCTTTAATGGGTACTGAACTGTTTCTGTTCACAGCAAGTTGTTAGTAACTTACTGCCTGCTACTGTGTGTTTGTCTTTGGAATTTAATGAATTAGGCTATGAATTGAGTGTGTGTGTGTGTATGCATAGGTAAATAGCATGCAGATGTTTTAAAGTGTCTCTCCTCACGTGCAAGTTTTAATTTTACAGACGATATCAGAAATTGCAGAAGATAATGAAGCCCTGGTAAGAACCTGATTAGATCATCACCTTGCACACTTCCTCTTCTTTTGCATGACTGAGTTCAGGCCCTTGCGCTAATCTTTATATGTAAAAGTGTCTGTGCATATTCATTCAGCCAATCTTCAACCTGTTTTCTGCTCTTTGATACCTATTAATAATATTTTATGGAGCCTTTTTTGCTTTGCTTGTGGAATGGGTGCTTTGTTTCTGTAACTTCTGCAGGGGGCTTCTACTATTCCTAAAAAAAAAACGCACTTTTTTTTTTTTTTTTTTTTTGAACTTAAGCAATCAAATTGTTTCCCTGCTTTCCCCATGTTCCTCTCTTAAATTTATGTGATTTATATGATCAATAGTAGGCAATTCTAATTGTTGAGATTAGTGAGATAAGAGATCATGCCACTTTGGATTCCTATTATTTGCTGGTCCCAGTTAGTGCTGATTATTTCAGATAACTGCATAAAGAGAGACCGTAATATAGTAAAGGACTTCTTATCAGAAACTTGTGAAGCATGCTTGTTGCCCTAATGATTTTGAATGCGATTCTCCGTGCTTCAAGTTAAACACATACTTCATAGGCTTTAATAAACTGGGACCCCAAGAGATGTTCTATAGTACCTCGGTTGACTTGCAAATTTGTCATGTCAAATGTAGCTAAACACTAAGCAAGCAAAAGAATAATTAATTGATTAATTGTACATCACTCTGATGTGATTTATCATGCAGGAAATACAGGTCCCCATCCAAATCCACGCTGAATCATGCTTTCACAAAGCTGCTGCAAACCAAGTTCTGAAACATCTATTAAATCATTGCCTAATATATTAAACAGTAAGAATAAATGTGGCAGGAAGCTTAAATCCTTCCTCTACATTCTCTTTCTCAACCTCTAATACAGAATAACTTGTTTCTTAATAGAAAAGCTCAGAATCTGAGGAAAATAATTAAAATGTCATGAGGCTTTCAGAATTCTTTGCAGCATCAGCCCTTCTAAGATGCCTCCTATGCATTTAGGTGGCGGGTTTTTGTCCCTCATTGATGTGAAAGTAGTTTTTTTTGTTTCTTTCTTTCTTTCTTTTGTGGAAGAGTAGTTATACTCCTTCAGTACCTGTCTGCTTCCAAATTCTAAGCCTGAATATGTTTAATATATTAATATATTTCTAAGCCTGAAGGCTTCTTTACATTAAATTACGTGATTGTCCTCTGAATAGTCTCAAGACAGTAGTACAGTACTAACTGACAGGTGCATCGTGCCCTGGTTTTAGGATCTGGTTATACTGATGATCTGAATTAATTGTTTATGGCATAGTTTAGTTATGTTTACTCATGGGAAATAGGCCTTTCCCACTTTAAGAGGATACTTACTGATCAGTGTACATACAGTGCATCACTGAATACACTAGAAAAGAATGTGTATGTGACTAAAGTTTATTCCAAATTTGAATGTTAAATGCTGATACAGTAAGGTTCAACTTATATCAGGACACACAATTCAATATTTTGATTTCTATCAGTAGTGCATGTAACGATACAATTAAAATAACAAATTCTTGAGTTTGGCACTTGTTCTAAGATACCAGACCCTTGTCGGGCAAGACATGAAACTAGTAGCTCCAGAACCTGGTCTGTTCATAACCTTTGAAGGTAAAGTCATACACTAGTGCTGTATGACTGTAGTTGTCAAACATCCTCAATATTTTTCACCCATGTATTAGTGGGAGAAGGTCCAATGAAACAAGAACTATACAAATAACCTCAGATCACGGTATGAAAAACTAAATGTTAAAACTTTGCAGCTTCCACCTGCTATCTTTATTAACAGTTACTTTAAAGAAACCAAATACTAATTTAAAAAAAACAAAAACAAACAAACAAACAAAAACCTTTCAATTTACAGGATGGGATATTTCATTATGTGCAAATATTTCACTTTATCTCTGTTAGCTTGCATATGCTAGCCTGGGGAAGCTGATTTAATTAAAACCTGATTTTCACAGAGAGGGCATGTTTAATAGCTTTCTCCACTGAAGGAAATCCTTCTTCTAAAATGTGAGTTTCTTTTTTGTCTGTTCTTTTAGTCTTACAGTTTCCTGTTTTATTTTGAGATTTTATTTATCCCATGTTGACTAATGCTTGGGTTTTAAAAAAATTAAAAACAGAAAATCCCTGTGGAACAGCTATACCAGTTGACCGTTCTGCTGTAGTACTGAACTGTAGTCAAACCACGCTGAATGGAGTGATGATATTCCTGTGCAAGTAGTTATTCCTAGTCTTAAGAAAGGCTTATCTTTTTAGGAAAATTACCATGAAATGAGCAAAAACATGAACTTAAAAGATGAGGAATAAGAGAAAAGGTAACTCTAATCACATCTTCACAAAGAACCACTGTGTAATAGCTCCTTTGGGCTACTTTCTCATGTTGACAATTACTTAATTTACCTAAAAGTGGATTAAGTCTTACTCCATAATAATGTATCTACACCTGGATTTATTCAAGAATAGTTAAAGTTCTGTTTTAATTTCAGTCTTTTTTTTTTTTTTTTTTTTTTAATCAGAGTTTATTTTCAAGCTTAGAGAAGTGCTAATACCAGGGTTACAAAGTTATTTCAGTTTTTTTTTTTTGGAATGCAAGTGGTTTAAATTCAGTAGGGCTGATCCCTTATAATGAACATGGTGAAACTGTACCACAAAGAAATACTTCAGTGGTGCTTGGCACATTGCAAAAAATAATCTGTCAATTGCACTGTACCAGTTAAGTGTGCTTTCTGTCATCACTTAGAAAAATAGGAGCAGCTACCCTGCAGGTTGTTCAGTCGTTTTCAGCCGTATATCAGAGTAAATAGCAAGCAAGTGTGAATTGCTCCCAGTTTGATGTGATGGTGGCTTATCTTCACCCTTGGAAAGCTTACTTAGAGAAGCAAGGAAGTGTAGAAGCAATGAAGAAGAGTCATAGCAATAAAAGAGGTACTTGTTCACGCTATGCTTACAGAGCATCCTACTGCATCGTTGGACTTCCTTTTGCCTCCATGATTTTTCCAGAGCTCTTGTCCTCTTATGATTAGATAAACTCTGCTCTGTTTAGATTTATTTGTGGCCATTTATCCCTGACAACTCTGACTTACAAAGCTGTTCTTTCTCTTTGATGTTAACCTCAGTGAAGTCAGGCCTGCTCAGCTGAGCACAGTTGCTGGATGGAAGCTAACCACTTCCTTAACTCCTGCAGCTGGTGGTGGGCTGCAGCTCCTTTTTTGCCTGCTGCCCAGTTCAGGTTCTTTTCTTTGCTGTCTTCCCTCTGCACAGTTAGTTTCAATTCTGTTTTGTCTATGAAAAACATTGTGCGAAGGAATACTGGCTTTGGGTTCTAGTCCTAATGGGCTGGTAGCGGGATCCAGGTCAGGATGGACAAGTAACTGTTAATTTCCAGTTTTTCCTATGCAACTTCTATCATGTAAAACATGAAACAGTCCACCAAGCTTTGTAAAAGCTCTTAGTGATTTTTCTGTGACCTGATGACAGCTTACCCTGATTAATTATCTTGATTTACAGAATCATTTGGACAGCTGAATATTTTTCCATCCTCTATAGCAATACAATGTATAAACATGAATTGAGTTTTTTTTTTAATATCTATGGAATTTGAGTGATCAAGTCCCATTAATTTAATTTGAGAAGAAATCCAAATTGCTTCAGGCAATTTAAATATTTCAGAATATCAGACATAGTTCCATACATTACATCTGAGGATTAAAATTACATGATAAAAAGATGGTTTTGCATGTAGAAATAATAATATGCAGGCAGGTGAGAGACAGGCATGGTAGTCAGAGTCACAGACACGTTCTTTTCATTTTTAGGAAAGAGTAATGTCAAAATGTATGGATTTTTTCTTCAGTTTCAGAAGGTAAGAAAGCAGAAAATTCTTAGGAACATAAATTAGCAGGCATTGACCTGATCTTTGCCTATAATGTAAAAATAAAATGAAAAACAGCTGTTGACTCACTCTTCAGCAGGTCTGAAACTTTTTCTGTCAGCTGTTTTGGGTGAGGAAGGGCCTTGTGATCAGCTCATCCATACCTGCAATGGTCATTAGAAGAGGGGAGCCAGACAGCAGAGAATGGGAAACTTGTGTCGCAGTGGAAGCCACTTACCAGCCAGAGCCCTGAAGAGGGATTGTACAAGCAGCTTGCCTGATAAGACAGATTATTAAAATGTCAGCAATGGTGAGAGGTGAAATTGCAATTACACGGTGCATCTTTCTGATCACTCTCCCCTCTTGCTGCAATGACATGCACTGGAAAGCACCTTCATCAGGAATTACTGTCAAACTACTAGGTCATTTCACAGGAGTGGCAAGATGTTGATATTTACAGAACCATCGTGCCTTGTGTTGTGCATTCCTCAGGAAGATTTTATGAAGAAGGCCCCATCATTTTTCAAACTTTTTATATGACTAAAATACTGAGGTTTTGAGTTAAACAGTGCCTACTGCTTATTTTCTAGGATGATTACATTTTATGAACAAGCTTTGACTCCCTTGAAATTTCTTGCATCTACTCTGTCTGCCACTCAATAGTATCAGTGTGTCTGTGCGTGTGTGGATTGAAAATGAAATGCTTGGAAGTCTGTTTCTACCTATCTGCTTGTGTTTAAACACATAACAATGAATCAACACCACTACTTTAATCCTTATCTTGCTAGTTACCCTGGAGATTGATTTCATCTCTAGCTGTGCTATTCCTTGTGCTTATCCTTTATGTCTGGCTTTTGACTTTTGCGATGCTACTTAGTGTATACATGTGTACAGATGCATATGGATAGATGGATATTTTTAAAAAATGCATACTCCTTATATGTGCCGTGTAATATGTAGAGTTGGAGTATTCCTTTCTGCTTGATTACTCCCAGTGTTGCATCTCTTCACTCTCATTAACTGCTTGAAACAGTGTAATAGGAGTGACACCCAGTGGGGCAGCCTGCATCATCATTTTAAATTGAAAAAACTTTCACTGTCTGGATCCCAAACAATTGCATCAGTGTCACGCCTACTAAAAACAGGTTTATATGTTAATACCAGTGGTTTTGGCTCCATTTATCTAGTTTGCCTCCAAAGCAGTGCAGGAGAATGGATTAGTTGGTGGAATTAATGAATAGTTTTGGCAAGAAGAATGAGACTGCTAAATATAAAGGAATTGTATTGAACTGAATTCTGACTACTACTGTTCTGAAGGAGAATATGCATATGGAGGTTTAATAAGGAATCCCTCTGATATATACTCATTGTTAATGGGTATTAGTTACTTTATAAAATACTATTTATATAATAAATACAGGTACATTTACTAGATTTTTAAATATATAGGGCAATCCAGGGTAGATAAAGATCACAGAACTGTGGGGACCTTGAGAGATCATTGGATCCAAGACCCTGCCAAAACAGGTTCCTTAGAGCAGGCTGCCCAGGTTAAAAATGTCGTGGTTTAACCCGGCTGGCAGCTAAACACCACGCAGCCGTTCGCTCACCCTCCCCCCTCCCTCTCTGGGACGGGGGAGAGAAATGGAAAGTGAAGCTCGTGAGTTGAGATAAAGACAGTTTAATAAGACAGGAAAATAATAATAATAATAATAATAATAATAATACAATGATGATAATAGTACTACTAATAATAATATGTACAAACAAGTGATGCACAATGCAATTGCTCACCACCCGCTGACCGATGCCCAGCTTAACCCCGAGCAGTCCGGCCCCCTCCCCCCGGCTAGCCACCCCTATATATTGTTTAGCATGACGTCAGATGGTATGGAATACCCCTTTGGCTAGTTCGGGTCACCTGTCCTGGGTCTGTCCCCTCCCAGCTCTTACTGCACCCCCAGCCTGCCTGTTGGCAGGACAGAGCAAAAGTCTGAGGTGTCCTTGGCTTGGTATAAGCACTGCTCTGCAACAATTAAAACATCGGGGTGTTATCAGCACTCTTCTCATCCTAAGCCAAAACACAGCATTCCACCAGCTACTAGGAAGAAAATTAATTCTGTTCTAACTGAAACCAGGACAAAATAAATAAATAAATAAATAAATAAATAAAATATTTCTCCCAGTTACACAGAGCAGATAATTTATCTCCTTTTAACTTAAAAAAGTTTTTAATATTTTTCCTATTTATATGCATCTAGTTTAGTCTAGCTTTATAAAATAACAGAATTTCACATATTCATTGAAGTATTCTGACATGAAGATCCATGGTACAAGTTTTTAAAAGAAAGCCATTCTGAGGGATGCAGTTCTATTTGGACATAAATGAACAACCATTGTGCACAAAAGGATTGGACTGGGGAGAACAAGTACTGGAGCTGATTATGTTTCCTACACTGTCTTACTGTTTTCTTTGTATGAATTCCTTGGTTATTTGGAATGCTAATGATGCTAATGATTAAATCAGTTTTAACATAAATCCTTGGTTATTTGGAATGCTAATGATGTTAATGATTAAATCTAATTTAATTCCTAAAAAATTTGCAGGATTAAAAAACAAGCAACCCCCTCCCCCCCCCCCCCCCCCCCCCCCCCCCCCCAGCAGAAAACAAACAAAACAAAACAAAACACTTTCAAATTATGTATGGCTGAACAAACTATTCTTTGTAGAATTTCAGTGGATTTTTTTTTTTTTTAAGACAGTGTTTTTCTTGTTTGCTCTTTGGTATAACCTTTTCATTTTCTCATAAATAATCAGAGATGCTGTGGATACCCTTACTGTGGAAAAGAAGGCTTTTTTGTGTGTGTGTGTGTTGGGGGGTGTTGTTTTTTACTTTACAAAATGTCAAGAGTGTCAAGCTTCATTTTAGCAGAGGGCTGCTGCAGAGTTTTGCCGAAGGTGAGCTATCTTAAATGAAGGGGCCACTATGGAGCTTATTTTGGTGGCAAAATGCACCCTTAATGGCAGATTGTATCAAATCCAGTAAACAATGATGTTTGGAATTGCTATGTTTATGTTAAAACTGATTTTCTGCCTTATTCCTCTGTGGTGCAGTAAACATCTTCTGTTTGCATAGATGTTCACTAATTTGGGTTGGGTTGGCATAGGACAGCAGGGGATCAAATCACACATGAAGGATTACCAGTTACATTCTTTAACTATGTCTATACTACTAGCCTCAGTTTCCCAACAGACTGAGCATTGTAGTTCCAATCTGGCAGTTTTTAATTTTGTCTTTTTATTAGGTAAAGTGCTGCATTAAAATCAGTGGGACTGTTCATGCTGTTTAGATTGATTGCATGCTTGTGCCTGTTAATGGCTTAGTGGCAGAATACCTCGCAGGCACTTTGGCGTGCCCATAAAGGTAATTCTGCTTCATTTGGGGCTCTGTGTACTGCTGCTTGTATTGAGTAGTTACCTCGTTGAATGGTTTCTTTGAAATCATTGTGGCTGCTGACTGTTGTGTACCATGTGTATAAATAGAAATGAAGCAAATTTTTAAAAGCTGATTTTAATGTGGAAGATCAGGGTTAGCTAGTCAGTTTAAAAGCATATTCTTTATGTTGATTTTAAACCAGTTTTGAATGTAGTTAATATAAAGAAGTGCCGAATCTCAATTTTACAGGTAATTATCCGCTATAGTGGCCTGCAAACCCTAAGCAACTTGAGCTACGGGCTTGGATGAGTGGATGGAATTTTGCAGACCATTTGACATGGTTGCCCATAGGTAACCTGAAAATGTGTATCTGTTTATTTAAAAGAAGGAAAGTGAGGCATTAACTATTGCAAAATCACTGCTCAATTTCTTCAGGAGCATTTTTTTTTAGATATGTTTGTTTCTTTGTAAGAAAAGGAATAGACTAACTTTCTACCTAACTGATAGAGGTACAGTATCACGGTGTCTTTGTGTGACATTCAACTAAGAGCATTTCTGGAAGTTGCTCAGAAAAACTTCATTTATTTTCTTCTGTTATTTTTAAAACTCTGAATTCCACAGGAGAAGTTTAGTCAGACTATCTGATTTCCTTGAACATTGCATGTGGTGTTTTCCTGGGTGTTAGTTCTTCTCTTGCAAAATCGCTTCTTCCAAATGACCGTTCTTGATGTCCATGCAAAATTGTTTGAGAGACTATTTTTTGCATGGCCTCTCTCGCTCTTCTGCTACCTCTTAGTCCATGTTTAGCTGCATTTTCCTGCCTTTCTGAAAGCTTCCTGCTGCTTTATTCCCTCGGTCATTGCTCTGCTGCATTACTGGTAACTGTAGTCACGACTCCTGTCTCTTGCAGCTTTGGAGATATGTTGTCCTTTACACTGACTGCATTTGTTGAGCTGATGGATCATGGGATTGTATCGTGGGATACATTCTCTGTGGCATTCATTAAAAAGGTAAATTTGTAATCAATGCTATGCATTTTGTACCAGTTTGCTTCCACAATTTAATTTTTTTAAGGTGAGTTGTGCTTTCTCTTTTTCAGATATATTATTTAGGTGATTGCTTGGTCAAAAAGGTACATGAAAATGGAAGTAAAGTGCTATTTAAAATTACAAATATTTTTAATTGCAAGATCTAGTTCAACTGTTACTGAATTCTATGGGAGCGAAATTGGATCAACGCTATATTAGGCTTATTACGTGGGTAATTGTTCACTTGGTTACGGTGTGACCTTCTTGTGCATATACCATGCAATTAAAATAGAAATCAGTATTTAGATTTAATATAAATGAGCAATGAGTAATAATATATCTCTTGAAACATAAACAGCACTGACATGTTTCCTTTGGGGGTATGGAAGGAAGAGAAATTAGTTCGTTTACAAATTGAAATTATTAAGATGGAATCTACTGAGTTTGTGAAGCTAAACTCCAGCCCCCTGAGTCCTGCATCTAAGTTCTATGGTTTTGAAAAAAGATTTTTCCACGATTTGCAATGTTTTTCTTCTTTTCTTACGTGTAGGAGTTGCACAAAAACAACAGAAACACTGGAGTACTCCTTAAATGCAGAGGTTTAACACACTTCAGAAAATAAAGCTTTTGTTGTTACTGATTTAACCATTTTCACTTATTGTCATCTTAACTATTGACAGGTTGAAATTGAATAGGGAGGCTCTTTCATTTATTAAAACAAACTAAACTATTTCTGAAGATTTTTTTTCAAAACAGGTTGGAACAATATGATTAAATTGCACTTGTACAAGTTCAAAAGACACCAGAGCTAATTCACTAAAATGATAGCAGGGGCTAGTGGAGCTAATGTAACCTGTGACAAAGATTGCTTTCCTTTTTAACCAAATGTATCAGACTTCTACTTTAAATTTGGTTGCAAAATTACTACCACCAAAAGAAAGTACAAATTTACTTTCGTTGTCAGGAGTGAAAGAAAGAAACAATTATGAAAAGAGGGTTAGATTTTAAGTTCTGTTTTGGTCATTAAAATGATGGATATTATTTGTAAGAGAAATTAATATTGATCTAGGTTTTGGACTTTTTTGATTGTTTGCTAATCTTGTAGGCTATGTAGATTATTATTATTATTATTATTATTATTATTATTATTATTATTATTATTATTATTATTATTATTATTATTATTATTATTATTATTTTACCATGACAAATAAAATTATCCACGTGTTTTAATTGACTTCATGAGATACAAGGTCAATTCCAGAATGTGTTATTTGCTAGAGGAGGCTAAACGTGAGCGTGTTAAGAAATTTGCTAAAAATGACTTGAAATCAGTCTACTGAGTGACTCAGAATTATTGGTTTTGTCTTACCCTTTCAACATGTCTTGCACTGTTAGTTGTATAGTAACAACTGAAAGAGGTGCTGTGCACCCCTGCGACTGGCTGTCTTCTGGTGGAACCAGTGGAAAAGAAAGAGACCACAGTGAAGAATAGGGGTGTGAGAAACACTCCGTAGCCAATAACTTAGGCTCAGGCGAGGATCTCAGTGAAGTAGTAATTTATTCGCGATTGCAATGGCGGGCGCCCCACAAGCAGGAGAGAGCGCATCTACTAGTTCCAAAACACAGTTTATATACCTTTTGATGACAGGACCCTCCCCTGTTTCCCCACTGAGTGGGTAATCCAGGTTCACAATCTATCTGATGCTTCACAAACAATGCATGGCCTTCAGTTGCCGGCCTGTTAAATTTCAAATTTCTTTTGACATTTTTACTGCTTGAAGTGGTAATGTTTCTTCACTTATCTGACTTGACTTGACACTGTGATTTTCACCTAATTGTCCTAAGGAGTCTGGTTGTCTGCATTTTACAAGGTCGCCTGCTAAGCTTTCTT
Organism: Aythya marila; assembly: GCF_965140915.1. Taxonomy (NCBI): domain Eukaryota; kingdom Metazoa; phylum Chordata; class Aves; order Anseriformes; family Anatidae; genus Aythya; species Aythya marila. The sequence goes on along the minus strand of NC_139043.1, from coordinate 63,270,822 downwards.
ATCACTGTAAGCATATCTCAGTACCACATTCCCTCCTTCTAAACAATGTAACTCTGCAAAAACAACATTTCTATTCCCACAGTTCCCCCCTTTTCTTTTTTTATAAACTGTTGATTTTTGCAAAACCTTTCTCTAAGGTGTAATTTGGTAGATTTCTTCTTCTTCTTTGCTTTCTTTGATTTCTATCTCCTCATTATCACCTTATCTGAGTAAGGTGGTAGCTCCATGGTCATTTGTTTCAATAGTGTGGTTTCAGTTAACCACTGTACTAGTCCTCTTACACAGGGGATAATGCAGCAACCAATGGCTGTCAAAACTCCTACAACTACGATCAAGGATGTAAATACGCCTACTTTTTCTGCCTATTCACTGGCAAGGGTGGTAAGCCCTTGCAATGCTCTAGTTACTGAGCCATCTGGGACAGTATTGTTGGGTGTAAAAGTGCAACAATGGTTGCTCAGTATCACACACACACCTCCTTCCTCCGCGAGCATCATATCTAATGCTATCCTGTTTTCCCAAGCCATTTTGCTGATGGCATCTACTTGTTCAGCGATTCCTCTCATCGCATCCCTGGTATATTTGATGAATCTCTGCTGATTATAATAGATATAATTAATCCAATCCACATTTTTATTTATTGTTACCCACCAGAACAGTGTCTCAAACCCTGTAGCAATTTGATTTCTGGTTTTATGTTCATCCGGAACTCCTCTAGGTACCCCAATAGAATCTATGTATACTCTATCATCAAATGATATTCCTAAGCCTCTTTTACTTCTTCTGGGTATTTGTGATGTTTCTCTTTCAAATGCCAGGGTGAAGGGTATAGTTAATTGAACAAGTGCACAAGTGCCTCCCCAATTAGATGGTAGGGTGGACCGTAAGATCTTCCCTCCACCGTACCACCAGAGATCTGCCCTGGGGATCTCTAGTCTTGAGCAGTTTCCCATCAAGTCCTTGGTAGCACAAGGCAAATTCTCCCAGATGCCAGGTAGCAGTCACACCCTGCCGTGAGAGGCAAGCTGTATGGTTACCTATAGCTGTAGAGAATGCAGGGGGAACCGTGATATTGCCATCATGCAAGGAACGGCAAAGAGAGACTTACAGGCCTCATTTCCCCAGGCAGTCTTTTCTTGGTACAATGCAATCATACATTGCATCCCTTGGGAGTCTTTGGTCCACCCCCATGGGAAGGGCACTATCTGGGCAATCGGTCATCCCGAGGCACAAGCATAGCAGTAGCTACGGTTGAGACTCTGGACGGTATATTTGACCCATTTCTATCCAGGCATTCACATCCCCATACCCTGTTTGAATCTCAAATGTTTGAACTGCCACATTTCAGAGGGCCTCCTGTTTTCTCTCCTGTTTTCTTCTTGAGTTTCTCCCTTTCTCTGATGGCAATAGAGGATCGTTTCCATACAGCTATTCTCAATCTGGCTGTTGGGTCTCTCCCAGTTATTTGTTCTGTCTGCTCAATTGTCGTTGGGCATTTAAATCTCCACAAGCTAACACCTCACAAACATCAAACGTGACAGATTGTGGTACATAACCCTCTGTCACAGTCACCCATATTTTGATGGGGTATCCCATTTTTGCTATTATCTGGTCATGCCTTTTCCAAGTTACCAATTGACCGAGGCCTTCTCTGAGGCCTAGAATCACTAAAAACAAAATTAATAATCAATTTTCCCCTGTCATTATTTTTAAACCTTAGGTTTCCAAATAATTATCAATACAAAGAATAAGATGTACACTACTACTATAACAACCTCCCCTTTGGGAGCACTGCAATTCGCTATAGGTCTGTCCTTTCTCTCAATCACAAGTCACACTCATTACTTACCTGTGAAAATAAAAGGTTAGATTACAATTGTAAGCTTTTATCCTACTCAGAGTCCATTATGAGATTTTTCTCTTCAATTTCACCTTCCAACAAGTCTTCTGTAGGAACAGCTTCCCAGGTACTAGCGTCGACGGATGCCTTCACTCTAGTATAGTGAGTCCAACCTTTTTCCGCAGTTCTTACGGCTGTTTCAGTGGTCAGTAATTGTCCTTCCCATTCAGGCCGGAGTTGACTCTTTCCAGGTCTGAATCAGGACCCAGTTTCCTGGGTGATGGTGGTGAATGGGGAATTCCAAAGGTGGGGTTTGAGCCAACAACGCACAGGTCCTGAGAGATGACAAAGAAGAGGACAACCCCAGAATACAGTTCTTAAGAAAACTCTCTTATTTTGAATTGTGGTATCTCATCCCTTCTGCCCAGATAGGGCAATCTGAACAGCATCTCATATGGTGAAATTCCTATATCCTTTCTTGGTGCTGTTTAAACCTGTAGGAGTAAGCATTTTACCCAAGGAAGTTGGGTTTCTAACACTAGTTTAGTTAATTGCTTCTTTAATGTCTGATTCATTTGCTCCACCTTCCCAGAAGAGGAGGGGTGCCAGGGGCTGTGAAAATCCCACTCAATCTCTAAGGCCTGCTTTAACCCTTGCAGTAAAGCTTACACCCATCTAGTCACGTGGTCAATTAGGCCAAACAAGTAACTCAGTAAAGTTTACCTGTATACTTTGGAAAGGTCAGACCCCTGGCTCCCGTCCCCCTCGAGATGGGTTACAGAACACCTTTTTATTTACCTTTTGACATATGGTACATCCTCTACATATGTGCTTCCCTAAAGTGTATATTCCTACACAGACATACTTTCTTAGCACAACATCACACATTGCTTGCACCTCCCAATGACTCTTCTGATGTAAAACAGTTAATATTTGCCTCATTATCACTTTATTCAGCATTTCTCTCCCATCAGGGAGTATCGATTTTCCTTCAGACTTCATGGCTCTTGATTCCTTAATAAAAATCTTTTTAAAACTTTTTAGTTCTTTCTTAATTTTCAACAATTCCCTGAATCTTCTCTGCATTTATTCTTTGTTTTCCTTCAGACATTAGATGCCTTAAAATACCTGACTTCTCTTTCTTCGTATTGTGATTTATTTTTCAATACTCCCAAGCCCTGCTTTCCCAGAAAGTTGAATAGCTTGTTAGTAGCTTTCTTCCCAACTCTTTTCTCCTGTCCTGACAATAGAAAACGATCCACCTACTTGTTAACATTAATACCTCCTTGGGAGGTTGTAATTGCTCCAAAATCTTTTTTTTTTTTTTTTTTTTTTTTTTAGAACTTACCCAAATAGATAGGTGTCCCTGTAAACCCCTGAGGTAAAATTGTCCACCTATGTTGTTGCTTCCGCCCCCATTTCAGGGTCTTTCCAGTCAGAGGTGAATATACATGTATGTTTGCTCTCAGGGCCAGAGAGCACTCCATTAATAACACTGTTATTCCAGTCTAACAATTTACTATTTGAATGCCCAATTTAATCATCAAATCCCTTCCCAACAAATTAGTCCTTGCCTTGGGTACATACAATAATTACCCAGTGATCATTTTATCCCCTAGTCTCAGCTTGGTATCCCCCCCAAAGTGGCACTGTTATCCCAGCCCCTTCTACCCCCATCACTTTTTAGGGTTTCATTAGTTAATTTAATCCCTGATACTTTACAGGTCAGTAATGACCTAGCTGTTCCCCAGTGTATTGGGTTTGATGGCAAAGTTCGGGGGCTGTGAGTGGGGGGGGCGTGCGAAACTGCAGTGGCAGCCCCCGTGAGAAAAACCCAGAAGCCTCCCCGTGGCAGATAAGGGACAATTTCATCTGGCCCCAAAGGGGCCCACTGCTGCCCAGAGCCAAGCCATGAGCAATACAGTCCGTGCCTCTGTGAGAGCACATCCACGAAAACAAACAAACAAAGAAACAAACAAAAACCTGCTGCTCAACAGTATTTGGGAGAGTGAGAAACACCCCCCCGCAGACACCAAAGTTAGTGCAGAAGGAGGGGGAGGAGGCGCTCCAGGCGCTGGAGCCGAAGCCCCCCTGCGGCCGCTGGAGAGGCCCCTGGTGGAGCAGGCTGTTCCCCCTTCCTGTCCTCCTCCCCGATGCTTGGGAAACTGACCAAACACCACAGCAAATATGCAAATATACCAAAACTTCTAGACTGTTACTTAGATAATGCCTACATCCCCTTTCCCTGCTCATTCAACTTCAAACAGCTCTGTTAAATATTACGTGCCACACCTTTAACACCTTCAGCAACCCTTTTAACACTTCCTTTATCTTTCTCCAGCCTGTACTTTTCTAATACTAGCACCAAAGGCTCAGTCAGGGTCCAACTTAATTCCATACCTTTTCCCTCCAAGATACTGAAACAACATAACAATATAGCATATTTCATCCCATTTTCCTTCTTTCCTCCTTCTTCCACTCCAGATATTCCTATTCGAAGTGGCCAGCCTGGCCACACTTAAAACATCTTATCAAAGCCTGTCTCTGCTAGGACTCGGGCCACAACACAGGCAGCCTTCTTTGCCTGCCATTCCTTCATCTCTCTTTCTCTCCTTTCCATCCTGGCCCTGACTCCCCCTGAAGATTTTCTTCATCTTTCTCCAACCCTCTGCCTCACTACCCGCTGCACTGTCAATACCATTAGTTTTGATCTCTTTTTTTTTTCCTTCTTATCTCCCCTCCAGACACACACCTCCAGGGCCTCCCGCAGGAGGGTCCCCCAGTGACTGTTCACTACATTCCCCCACCTTCTGAAGCATTTTCTGCATATTTTGCCAGGCTTTAATCACACAATGAACTTTCAAGAGCCCTTGGGATACTGGGTCCTCAGGTCTCATCCCCAAGTACTTTCTCATTCTGACCCCAAGTCTCTCATATGATTTATGTGTTGCACACTATTATTATTCCAGCCAGGATTGGCAAGTGGGTATTTCTGCCCTGCCGGTATTACCCCTGGTCCTGGAGGATGAGCTCTTTCCCATTCTTGTATAGCAGCTCTCCTCCTGATCATTCCCATTTCTTTCCCTGTAAACAACATACTTATAGACATAATTCCCTCCCCCAAGAGTATAAATCAGGTCGTAGGAACTGGTCTAATTGTTCAACTAGGCTGTTGGGGTCCTCGAATAAAGACTTCCTCTTCTTCTTAAAAGTCCTAACCTCTCTGCTGGTAAGGAGGAGGGGGTAGTTCACCTAAGAGGATACACAGTTAGTGTTAGTACTGTTAGTATCAGGGAAGGCAAAATTCTCAACATATCTTTTACCTTGTTCTAATTCTTGCCAGAGCCTAGAGTACGATCCTTCTTTAGGGACAGTGTTAATTACAGTCCCTGTCTCCCTTCCTGGAGTGAGTGCTGCTGCCACCAGTTCAATATTAAGATTATAGGTAGCATAACTTGGCTCCTTCTCTGAAAAAGGAATCTTATTGTTTACACATACATTTAAAGCCTGAATTTTCATCAGACCCGTATTTTGGCCAAAATACTGCTGTTTCCTTAATTGTTTCTTTTGTTCAGACTGATACACAATATTTAACCTTTTTTAATTATTTTTCTTTTACAATCCCTCTAATTTTGGGATTATGTTTCCAATTTCTTATCATTCTTCAGGAAGAACTATTAGTAGGCACTCCCCCAGGGATATCTCCCTGTCCCCTGGAACTCATATTTCCCATTTTTCCTAACCCTCGCCAGTATGTGCTACAGAATTTTCCCTTCTGCAGTGTACCACACACCAACGTACTGAAAGATGGGGGTGTACCGCCAAGCACTTCCCCGTGCAAGCGTTACCGCACACCTATGAGTTTACCAGCTTCCCTGGTGTACTTCCAAGCACTTCCCCGTGCAAGGATTACCGCACACCAGATTCCCCTGGTGTAGTGCCAGCACTTCCCCGTGCAAGGGCTTACCATACACCAGATCACCCAACCCCCAAGGCAATACTTAATATTTCTTACCTTGGTCTGTGCACAGAGTTACCGGATCGATTCTTAAAAACCCGGAGTGCTTACCTTCTTCCTTTCCCCACTACTTCATGGATCCTGCCTCTTTAACCAGTCTCGGGCCCTCTGTCAGCTTTCCGCAGAACCACCACCGTCAATGCACAGGACCGCTGAAATCAGCGGGGCATGCCTTCCTGCTGCTGCAGCAGTGGGGCTCCCCAGTAGGTGACTGGATCCCGGACGAGCCCCCAAATTGTGAGAAACACTCCGTAGCCAATAACTTAGGCTCAGGCGAGGATCTCAGTGAAGTAGTAATTTATTCGCGATTGCAATGGCGGGCGCCCCACAAGCAGGAGAGAGCACATCTACTAGTTCCAAAACACAGTTTATATACCTTTTGATGACAGGACCCTCCCCTGTTTCCCCACTGAGTGGGTAATCCAGGTTCACAATCTATCTGATGCTTCACAAACAATGCATGGCCTTCAGTTGCCGGCCTGTTAAATTTCAAATTTCTTTTGACATTTTTACTGCTTGAAGTGGTAATGTTTCTTCACTTATCTGACTTGACTTGACACCGTGATTTTCACCTAATTGTCCTAAGGAGTCTGGTTGTCTGCATTTTACAAGGTCGCCTGCTAAGCTTTCTTATCACTGTAAGCATATCTCAGTACCACATTCCCTCCTTCTAAACAATGTAACTCTGCAAAAACAACATTTCTATTCCCACAGGGGGGTATTAAAACAGAAAGGAAAGAAGGACAAAGGAAGACAAAAATACAGGAAAGAGGCACAAACACGTCCTGATCTGCCAAGCATTTGTAAGGCCGAACAACTGTGCTCTCTGGAGCTGTGGGGGTGAGGGGCAGAGCTAAAGGAGCATCTTGGGACTGTGTTTCTCTGGTGGGAATCTGCAGTTTATTCTCCTTTGCTACTCTGACCTTGGCTTTTGGCAGGCCACTTGAGGCTGACAGGATGGATAAGAGAGCTGATAAGTTTCTTCTAGCTGAAAGGGAATTCTGCAATCCTACTTCAAATGCTTCTGTCCTTTGAAGCTGTCTCTCACGTTAAATGGAAGCCAAACTGGAATGGGAAAGAATTAGGCTGAATGAGTTACTTTTTTTTTTTTTTTTTTGTCTTGAATAAATAGTTTCCTAACTAGGATTGTAGAAGCTCGAGGAGACCTTAAGGGAAGGTCTAACTGCTCCTTATGACTAACTAGTTGGTGTTGGATGCACTCCAACTTCTCCCATCCTTTGGGTACAAAAAGACTCCAACTGCATAAAGATTCCATCTGCAGCGAACAAGAGTTGACACCTTCAAGTAGAGCTTTGTTCCCTATCTTCAGGGAAAATGTTATAACTTGAAAAACTTTCTTAGAGTATTCAAGCATCTCTCAAGATGTTTTTCTTGCTCATGACAATAAAGCTTATTTACGTTGAACTTCCATAGTTGCCTAAAAGATTTGGCTGTCCAGTTTTTACAAAACATCATGATAATTGGATATCAGGGAAAAAAAAGGTACTCTTCTTTGGTTTCTACAATAGGAGAAATAAAATAAAGGCGTGTAATGTTGGTTAAAGTATTCTTAACCATCTCTTAGAATTATTTATATAAGTGCTGTTTCATAATGATGTGATGCAGTCTTACTCTTGATGAGTTGCTTACTCTGCCTTCCAAGATGTACAGTGCAGGAAAAGGGGATGGCAGCAGGGTAACTATCTTTGTGTCTCACAGCTGCCAGTTGTTTTTTCTGTAGTCAAGTGGAACTCCAGTTCCTTCCTTGAAATTGAAATACAAGCTTGAAAACTTTAATAGGCATAGCGACTCTACAGAAATAAACTGCCTCAGATTTCCCTGTTATTTTCACTTACTGATATCAAAATGGTACAGACAAATAACTAATAAACATATCACTGCTTTGAAAAGTTAGATCAGTTTCTTTCCCTGGTGGTTGTGGGCTTGTGGTGGTATTGGTGTGTTTGTTTGCTTGTTGTTGTTGTTGCTATTGTAACTTTTAAATTCCTTCCTGAATTTAGGTGATGCTGAAACAGGAGAAGAGCTCAGAATATGTTGTTTATTTTGGTTTCCTATCTGCCCTTACTCTACAGGTCCTGTTTCATCAAATAACTGAGGCTGATTTTGTAAAGGAATCCTGATTTCTAATTTCCCTTGAAATTGGCAGGAAGCTCAGCACCCAGTTGCTTCTATTGTATGTGGCTACATGTCCCAGTGGGGCTATGCAGACATTAAGGTTACAGGTACCTTTGCTGAGCAAATAGTTTTATCCTTAATGACACACATCTGCGTGACAGGTTTTCATGTGAAAGTGCAAAGCAATTAAGTTTCTTGTTTCTGGAGGGGAGGTTGTATTTCTGTGAGATTACATTATTTTAATCATCAGAATTTTTGATAAATGAGTGCAGATTATTTTTGGATGTTGAAAGCCCTCCTGGCACATGGTGTTCAATAAGCAGATTTCTCTAGAGAACAGCAAATGACACAAATTCAAGCTCCTATTGATTCTTGTCTGTTCTCAGGAAAGGTCTTTCTTCTACATCCAGAACTTCGGATATGGTAATCAAATTTCTTCTTAAACTAATTGTATTCCCTCTGGTAATGGCATGTCTTATTTCTCAGAGTAGACAAGCCTATTATTTCTGGCCCGATTTCATGCTTCAGCAAGGTGGCTATGAATATACATAGCTTGACATGCAAGTTACCCAGCAGACGTTTTGCATGTAATGTATGTCCAGTGTGAGACGTCACAGCTCTTTGAACACGCAAACCAGACTCACTTACACCTTGGGCTTGTGTTTATGATGGTAAAAGGCTGTATGGTCCAGGATCAGGAGAATAAATGTGTCTTTCTTAGATTGAGGTTTCAGATATCTATACCGTTTGATTAGAGCAGGCCCCTAATAAGATTGTTATATCCTAGTGAAGCATTTGCATTGGCACTTGAAATATCATGGAAAAGAGCTGCTGCACCAAGAATGATTTATGTCAAGGCTTGTAAAGAGCATGGTGACAACAGAGTGACAACTTGGGATGCATTCTGGGCATATTGTATTCCTGCTGCGCAATTGATCCATGTGTGCCTGGTGGCTGAGGCATCTGGAGTGCATTTGGCTGATTGTGTGAATAGCGCAGAGCTGATCTGTGCATGCCCACTGTCTATATTGTGGGATTTCTGGACATCTGGCAGTCCTGGCTGCAGTGTATCAGAAAACAACTGGATTAACATTAAGGGAGGCAGGGTAGTACAGGGCTGCAGAGATGCAGCTTGTCACCCTAAATAGCACAATGTGCATTATTTATTAATGTAAATAGTAGTTGTGCTCAAGACTTGCAGATAGCAGATACTGAAAGCCCAGAGCAGAAAAAGGCTGGTTAAGTTGCTCCTCTCCTGCTGTTGTCCATACATGCATGGGTTGGTTCTTTGTTGTTCTGTAAATCCAATGCCTATTTTGTGAACAGACTTGCATTCTGCATCGCATGTTCTTGTGGCAGTGCAAAGCAAATAGCAGAGCAACAAACAGCGGTGCAATAGGTTAAAAGAACAAAAATTCATCCCTCTTTCCTCATAGTCTCCTACCAAAGTTATTTTTTTAAAAAAGGGAGGGGGGTGTTGCTGCTTCAGCACTACTCAGAATGTCACAGGAACAAAACAGTGTCATTGTCCCCATGTTGATATCTAGCTGTGAATTTTACAATCGGCAAGGCAGCTTTTCCAGGCAAAGGGCATACCTTTCTTCCTCCAAAAGGAAAATGATACCAAGGTCTAAGTGAGCTTCTAGAATCCAAAACAGTATAATCATGTTAGTGGCGTGTAGCATGACTACTTAAGAAGGGCATGGACTTTAAGGTTTCTGGAAAGAATGCATCATATAAACTGCAGTGACCCCATCTCAAGTCTACAACGAGTAAATAACTAGTCACAGGACATTTCTTGTCTGTGCTTCCTTGGGTACCTTTTTGCTTTTCTGTGCTGGTATAGGTATGTTTCAAGAAAACCCAAGCGGTTCTTGCTTCCTTTGCCAGCAGAAGGTGAGAGGCTTCCCCTGGGAGCTGTGTCTACAGACTGGGAAGCATGCAGAAGAAAGAATATATGCTGCCACATGGTACCACACAGCTGTGTTGGCTCCGCAGATGTGAGCATGCATTAAGTTATTGCCACGCTGCAGAAATGTGTAGGTCAGATGTGGTTTCTATTAGTGTGCCATTTGTTCATAGCAGCTTTCGGTAAGAGTGAGGGTTATTAATGCATGAACAGCTAGCAAGACAGGATTCTAAATAGAGCTACACAATCAGTTGTGCTGATAAATGATAATCAACTGAGTTTTAATTTGCAATCTGGAAGAGCTTTTAATGTTGGTAACAGCAAGTAAAAAAAAAAAAAAAAAAAAAAAAAGTATATTTTGCTGGAGTTGCATTTTCCAGAGATATAGATGTAAATTTCTCTCCTGCAGCAGTTGCTTTGAGCCTAGAAATTTGTTTAGAGAGCATTGGCTGCACAGATCCTGGAGAGATGAGCAGAGTTCTTGTGATCCTTTCCAAAGTTTCCCTCACAAAAAATGTAATGGAGTTCTTTAATGTTGATTTATCTTGTACATAACTTCGTCTTGAGGCATGTGACCATTAATATTGACATAAAGATGTGGTGATTTGTGCCAGGTGAAGAATCTGTGCCACTGCATCCTTTGAAGGTATCTGCAGTGCCTTGTTGAGTGCTTTCAGGTGTTCACTGATGCCTGGCATTTGGGCAAGACTACTTCTGTTCTGATGATTCCTGAGCCACTTCCACAGTTTTCTTTCTTCCCTTTCCCTGGTTTCATGACAAGATGCCAATGTTCAAAATGTGTTAATTTGTAGATAGCAAGCTACGTGAACAAGTTTGCCTCGGACATCTCTATCTTACAACGGTCGCTAGCAATTCTGGAATCGATGGTGCTCAATAGCCATGACCTGTACCAGAAGGTGGCACAGGAGATCACAATTGGCCAGTTAATCCCACATCTCCAAGGGTGAGTGTCTTCAAATGCCACTTGGTATGGTGATTTTTTTTTTTTTTCCAAATGAGCACAGCATTTAGAAGAAGAGTGGTATAAAGACTAGCAGCCTCCTGCATGATTTCTATTTCTATGACATCTATTATAAGTGGCTGAATGACAGGTTAGCAGTTTTCTGGAATTGCTTGATCATAGACTTCTATTGTTATTACTACTGCTTCTAATACACTTTTTTCTTGGTGCTAAGCTGCCAGTGTGGTTGGAGGTGGGGAGTGAAAAGAAGAGCACTGAGTAGAGGTTAAAGGCTTTAGAGCCATTAGCATACAGATGGGGTTGCTTTTCTTTGCTCTGGGAAGTGTCTAAGACAAAACTACTCAACTTTTATTGAAGGTACATTCGGAAAGGGAGAAGCTCTCTCTTTAACAGGAATATGCTCTGGTTAAACAGATGAAAACCACCTCCTTTTTAGCATAGGGTAATGTATTGTGCAACTAGCTATCCATGCCTCTACTCTCCTGAAACACTTTTAATACCAACAGGTTCCTCTCCATAGCACTTTTAAGGGATTCCTCATTCTACCTGTAGCTGGTGGACATCTGACAGGAGCTGTTTGTTTAGGCATAGTCAGTGGCACTTTGAGGTCGTGATTCAGTGCACCGTTCTTGAGTGCTGAGTCTCATTCTGGAACATCTTGTTTATCATATGAGTAATAGAGAGAACCTGGATGACTAGATTTAACTACCTAACTTACACATGGGTGACACTAAGTGCAAACAGTCCCTTGACTTCTACCAGTAGTTATGCAACTGGAAGATTAGTTTCTACAGCTTGTGTATTTTCGTCACCTTCTCTTTTGTTTATATATTTTTTTCCAAACAGGACAGACCAAGAAATCCAGACATATACCATTGCGGTAATAAATGCACTTTTCCTTAAGGCACCAGATGACAAGAGGCAGGTAAGTTGTTGGGATTTGTTGTATAATCCCTATATCTGTAAGAAAAGTATATTATAAAATCATTTAGGTTGAAAAAAATCTCTAAGATCATCAAGTCCAACTGTTACTCCTGTAGTTGTCCCAGTCACATTTTTTCTGCATTTAGTTCCGACTGACACTTGCTGTATTTTTAGTGTCACAGGTATAATATCATGCATTTTAATGGAGCTGCTTCCATCTTGTACCAGTATTAGTGGGGATTAAGCATTCTTCTGTGTTTTTGTAGTTCCCTGTAACCTCACATGAACCATATTGACTGTGGCTGGCTGTAGTATTTATTGTACTGAACTCCTTGCCAGCACAGCTTGTAAACTCAGAATACTTTTTGGTAAGTCATTTCCCCCCTAGATTTCTTAATAAAGAGTGTGTTCCTTTTGAAAATGGAAATATCTTGCCATGTAAGCATTTCATAACTGTCAGTGTACTATTTTAAGTTAAGTTTAGGGCCAGAGATCAGAAGCCTCAAAAGGAAGATTTAGGATTGCTAGTTGATATTAAATGAGGATGGAATGTGATGTGTTATGAAATAGAGGAGTTTTATCCTTGTTTATCAAGTCATTAGCTTGTGTCAAAACAGAGTTAGTCATTTATTTATTTAGTATTTGCATCACCAGAAACAGTAATGATAATTCTTGTGGTATGACATACTCCTAGTGTCCAGAATGAGTTCACTGGGAGCTGCTGATCCATTCTGACCAAGTCTTCTTAGATTTACTTATACTTTTAAATGGCGGGGATTGTTTAAACAAAATTGTTTAAACACTAGTACCTGCTGTCATGACAAAAAAAAAAATGTTACAGAGTTTATAATCATCAGAACATAATGACTTGATTTGGCTCAAAGACTGATAGCTCTGCCATTAAAGAAAATTTCATTCAACTTTTAAAATCCTAGGATAAATAGTTAGGATCCATATAGTGGTTAATTAGCAAACCATGTGTACAGGAAGGAGAGGTGTCTATTAGCTATCTACAGGGGTGAATGATATTATTTATTGGATTGTGTCTTTCTAAGAAAACCAAGCTGATGAAGTTCTATGTCTATCTCCCAGTTATTGGACTGGGGGTACTCAAAAGTTACAGTTCAGCATTCACCACTAGTATGGTTAGCAGGGAGAAGCTGTGGCATTCGAAATAGCTGATAGTAGATGAAACTGACTAATGCATTGCACTGGGAATTACCAAGAGCATGCATTTGTGCAAAAATGTCTGCTACAAGCAGAGCATGTGAGAAACGTCTGCAGGCTGCCAGAACTTGCCCAAGTTCTGGACTAACCCTGCACCAAACTCCGTGTGATTTCAGCAGCCTTGGCACCCTCCCTGCTGGAGACTGGTATGATGTGAATGATTGGCTTGCATTTAAGGAATGGATTTCAGTCTGGTTGCTGGTCTTCTACTTTCTTCTTACTTTATTTCTGTAATGCAAAAAGTCAAAGGTTTCAAGGTTTTTAGTTTCTAAATGAGGACTCCCTTGTTGCTTTGCTTCCTGTGCCACTGTTGAGGACTAAATCATCTAGAGAAACCTAGGTTATATAAATAAGCGGGGGGGGAGAGGGGAGAAGAATAGCACAAACCCTTTACATATCAGAAAAGGCCTGTTGAGCAATGAAATAATATCGTGAATGTTTGAAGCACTTTTTTTTTTCCTATGTCCCCAAATTGTCTGCATTTTCAGAGATGTTGCTATGGGAAATGAGGTGTCAAATAATTCTTGCTCTCATTTGTTACTACAATACTTGTTATAGAAGAGGCAGCTCATCAGCTGCTAATAGCCCAGCAGACTTCTTGGAGACAAAGTTGGTTTTGTTGTAGCAATAGGCTTTGTGAATGCTTGCTGCTCCTGTCACAGTTTCTGGTTCAGTGACCAAAAATGACAACCCGGTAATGGCGTTTTAATTTCCAGGTGTAAGAGTGAAGTGAGAATTCGATTGTTTCCAAAAAGTAGAATGAATTTCCAGTTTTTGGCTTGAATGCAGAGAGGAAAACAAACAAAAAAAAACCTACCTCATTCTTTACCTGTCCGTCTTCCTTGCAGTGGACGTACTTTGTTTGAAAAGGCAGAGCCGGTCTGGTGTCTATAACGTAAGGTGTACCTACCATGTGCCTAGAGCTCCCTCTGCAGTTCAGTTGGGCATTTCCAAAGGGGATGGAAGCATCTGTATCGTTCATTCTTCAGCGGCTACGTGCAATTGAAACGAGCTTTACCAGAAAAGGCATAAAAGCTGAGTTTCATAGGATTTTGGTCCCATCTTTCTTCCTTACCATTCCTGTATTTTGGTGTAAAGAAATCAGTCAGCATCCAGGACTGCCTCCTGCCTCAGAATTAAAATTCTTTTCTTCTTGCAAGCAAGTTCTCACCCTAACAGTAGCTTTATTTACATTGTTTCTGCAACCACATTTCAGCAATCTAGCTCTTCATTTTTACACAATAGTCTCATTTTCACTCCTTTATAGTTTCGTTTTTTAATATAAAACCAGCTGGTATGTACTCTACATTACTTTCCAACTCTCACAAAGATTAGCAAGATGTTTTGTTATTTCTCCTGAATGTGAACAATATTTGGATGTGGTGCCAACTACACAGAGTGACAGCGCATTCTAAGAATGTCCTTAAGTGTGTGTCAGCGTTGATTTGCTGTGCTGCATTATGTAAGGCTGATACACAAGTAGATCATTGACCAAAAATACAGTTAATGCCAAACATTACACTGTTGTGTACGTATAAATAAGCGGTGTCTAAAAAGCAGTGTGCAATATGTTAACCAAATTATCCAAATCCTTAAACTGTATATTTTATAAACAGGAATGTAAAAGTATTTCCATGATAATTGCTAAGTGCTATAAGATGTTTGCATTGCATATGCTAGTGTGTGTTCACATGCACACACACACACATTTTTATATTTATATTTATTTTCCATCATATTCATGATGGAAAGCATCATGAAAGTTAAAAACAGGTATGTGCTTGTAGGTATGGTTCAGGACTCTGGGCTCTCATGCTTGATCACTATAAAATATTCTCTCCTAGTCAAATGTCTAAGAATGAAAGTCAAAACAAATCCTGGTTGATAGTGATTTGGCCATTATTTCTAGAAAAAGAAGCAAATTGAAGGCAAAATAGTGGACCAATGCCAGCACTGCTGCCAAAATACAGGGAGAAGTATTATTCGCTAAGAGGAAACAGTACTGAATCCTAGGCTAAAATTTAGAACATGTGACTTTGAAACGGCCAAAATATTAGTATGTGTGTTGTTTGACATCTGCTTTTAAAGCCCTGGCTGACAGATTCAAAACATTTAATGCTGTGTTGTAGAGTGGGAGGCGCAGGAGGAAGCTGTGCTCGAACAAGTATATGCAAATGCTCTGTTTTACCTGCAAAGGTCTCCTCTGAGGTCTTATATTGCTGTTTTTGTATCACTGAAGTCCTCAGCTGATGAAGACTTGGCTTTTTTTTCCCCTCTTTTTCTTAGCAGAATAACTCATGGAGAGTTTGTGGCCCCCAAAATAACTATCATAGTTGTAGTTGCTACACTGCTTCATTTTGCCTTAAAGAAACACTGTAGAAACATAAGAAGAACACCTTAAAAAGCTTTAGTCTTATAGGTGTAACACTAAAATACTTGCTTCTAGCTATTACTTTTTTCTCTGATTTAGGAAATGGCAAACATTTTGGCACAAAAGCAGCTTCGCTCCATCATCCTAACTGTAAGTATTTACTTTTCAATGTTACTTTTCACTAACAGAGAGAAAAGCAGGCTTGACTTTTGGTGCGTAGAGGTTTTGTCTTCATATGTTGTAATTGCACTGTTATATCTCACAAGATACATTTTGAAGCCTGTGATACACAAGCTAAAGATCTGGTCATTGGGTGGGTTCAAAACTGATGATCAGAACGGGTATCTTTCCAGCCCAATAAATTGTGGTTTCTTCATGAAAATGCAATACTGAATAAAAAATAATACCTCAAGGGTTTTATTCCCATGGAGAATGTGAACTTAATTGTGCAGACTAGGGAATGTCTGAGGCATTAATAGTAAGTTCTCTGTGTTAAGGTTTGGACCTGACGACAGCTATGCAAGCCACACGGGGCTTTCCAATTTGCAAAATGAGTTTCTGTGTTTTTGGTTCTATTGGTGATTTTGTGTCTTGATATCAAGTTGCATACAATTTGTCACCACTTACACAAAAGTGTGGTATATAGTCCAGAGTGAAGTTAATGAATGCAGTGCAAAAGACTTCTGCTGTCTTGGAAAATCACAGGGATTTTGTCTTTGACCTTAGCGCAGAACAGATCTTCAAGGGAACAAGGAGAAATTCTTCTTAAAAGGGAGGAGTTCAGTATCTGTCATGAGATATCAGTGTAAACAAAACCAAACAAGAAACAAACAAACCCTTGCCCTTTCTCACTCACTGTCATTATTTTAGTGATGCATTAAAAACAAACAAAATTACAAAAACAACAACAACAAAACAACAATAAAACAAAACAGGGAATTTGTTTCAGAAGGCATGTTTTTGCATTGCTTGTGTTTATAAAAATTTGGTATAAGCACTGAAGAATGTTATCCTTATGTTCATATACTGTCATAAAATGCTCAAGTACTTTTTGGCAGACAGATTCTTTTATTTCCTGGAGCTGTACAATATCAATTTTTGTATCCATCTCCTACATGATGATTCTTCCCTTATGTATGCCCTGAGATGTTTAGTTATACCTTTGCCTGTTTCCCCTGTAGAGCCAGTGTGTGTGTGTGTGTGTGTTTTGTGTGAAATTGTCCATCAGCTTGGTAACTGCTGTGTGTAGCCCTCTATTGCATGTATAAGGTATTGTACACTAATGCATTTCCAAGCCATCTTCCTCATATCGAACAAAGTTGGATTGCGGTATGATGTTGGCTGCTGTAGCAGTAGCGCTGTTGTATCATTGTATCTACTGATCGTGTTGGCAACTTGAATACTTTACACTCAGGGAACTACTTAAATATTTTCTGAATACTTTTTTTTTTTTTTTTAAACAGAACTCTAATGTTCTTGCTAAGGAGTTAATTTTTCTTCAGTGGCTCACTCTGTACTTTTTTTTTTTTTTTTTTTTTTTATTATTTCACTACTTCTCATACATGCACAGGCTCTATCTAGTGGCTAAAAGAAGAAAGCTTCAGTGCATTATTACTGTAAAGTCCTGCCCCTTAGAATTTCTTATGAAGCCTGTAGTTCAGATGAATACCTAGATCAGTAGTGCTGGTTTTGGTTTAATTTTTTTCTGGAGTATACATACACCATTGCGTATCAACACGTTCTTTCAGAAATGGAAATACCAGAGTTCACCTGCTGGGATTTTCTGATATGGTGGTGTTCACTGGAGTCTGCCTTTCTTTTGCAGCATGTTATCAGGGCACAGAGGGCCATAAATAATGAAATGGCACATCAGCTTTATGTTCTCCAAGTACTTACCTTTAACCTTCTGGAAGACAGAATGATGACAAAAATGGATCCACAGGATCAGGTAAGCATCTGACATAACCTGGTCAGAACAGGGACAGGACAGCTACTAGTTGCTGTGCGTAAAACTCTTCATGGAGGAAAAGACACTGGCAGGAATTCTTACCCAATCTCTCTTACTTGGGTTGTGATGCTGGATTTTGTTTTCTGGCTGTTGGAAGATGAACTGGCTATTGCGTTCCATGTGCAAAAGTACAGCAAGATGGCCAGGCCTTTCTCCTTAGCACGTAGCTTCATGAACTGAGTTTGGTGTCATCCTGAACTGGTACCTCGTGCGTATCTCCAAAGACTGTCTGATACGGTGTTGTTATTATAGATGGTGGGGTGGTTATCACTGTCTGGAGGCATGTCCAGTGACGTGTAACTGCAGTAAGTCCTCTCTTGCCCATTCCCTTGTCAGCAGAAATAGTCACCAGAAGAATCGGAGTACTGAGCCATTTTGATTTAAGTCAGCAAAGTGCCTAAATACCAGCTTAATTTGAAGTGTGTGTGATGTGATCTCTTGGCTTCTGTGGTTTTGTGTCTGTGGTTAAAATTAAGTGTGTAGTTAGTGGCCTTGCTAACATGGGTCCTGCTTCTGGAAGTCAACTCTTACACATTTCTGCATGAACCCCACAAATATGAGAC
This sequence comes from Aythya marila, assembly GCF_965140915.1. Taxonomy (NCBI): domain Eukaryota; kingdom Metazoa; phylum Chordata; class Aves; order Anseriformes; family Anatidae; genus Aythya; species Aythya marila. Next base: position 63,252,844 of record NC_139043.1, on the reverse strand, counting down.
CTTTGGAAAATGGGAACCACAAAGTCATTCTTGCTGATGACCTTCGAGTAAGAAGGTAGGGAATTTAGATAAAGGTTGGGCAATGGAGGGAATACAGCATTTTCAAACAGCCTTGTGGTATTGGTGGTTAAAGTGAGAGGTCAGCTATTTTAACCGTTTTTTTTTAATGTTTGTTTGAACCCAGGCTCAACGGGATATCATATTTGAACTGAGAAGAATTGCATTTGATGCAGAATCTGAACCTAACAACAGTAGTGGCAGTATTGAGAAACGCAAATCCATGTATACGCGAGACTATAAAAAACTTGGATTTATTGTGAGTATTTTTGGATGGTGGGACACTGGAAGTGGTTGAATGCATCTGTTGTAGTACATTATCTAATCAGTCACTTTTCTTATTTGACCTTTGGCTATTAGGAGTATAGAATAATTTCTTCATCTTTTTGCAGATCTTTTTTACCCCAAGGGGTTGCTTTATCAGAAGTTAGGATTAATTGGAAGAATAACTATCTAATGTGGAAGAACATAGTTTTGCATGACATGTCATAATTAATTTAACTTAATCAAATCTTGGATGAACAAGCATTGTCTAACAGATCTGTGGCAGACCTGTAAAGCTATCGTACTCTGAGTAATAATGTGGACTGATGAGCACAATAAATCAGAGGTAGGATGCTATCTATAGCATTTATTTGTAGCATCTTCTGTCTTGGTTGTTTGAAGTCTTTTCATCTGTGAGTAGAGGATTCAGAAACTCCCTCTTAGACCTACTCAAACCACTTAGAGTTCTGGTCTTGGCTGAAACAACACAATCTGGCTGAACTGTTGCATGCATTTATACTAATGAATAATGTGTATTTTTTTCCCCTCTGGAAGCAAAGGGAAAAAAAAAAAAAACACATGCATGCACACTCTGCAATCAGTATCTTGATTTATTGTTTACTCTAGATTAGTATGCAATTTTCTTTCTTCTTAGGTAAAATTGTATACTTTGAATGGTACATGATTGCTGTTGGCCTGGCAGATAGACAGTGCATGTGGTACAGTAGCCACAGCTAGAGGCAGGGTGGTTTCAAACACGGGTACAAGCTGAAGCTTGCTGTGCAGTTTGAGTGCTCGGCTCAGCTCTGTGGCATAGAGCTCAGGATTACCCAGTTCCTCTGTGGTTTAGGGAGGAGGTGTTCTGGGTTCTGATAGTTGTTTTCATTACTCATGAGTGAGGAAAAATTACTGCTGTATCAGTGCTGTTGCATCTGTAAGGAGCCTTAAGTAAGGGGAAAGAAAGGAACTTGGCATTATAAGCATGATAGTAAAATCAATGCTTTGAAGAAGCTTTTGAGTCTCAATAGACAACAACAACAAAAACTATGAATCTGTTTTCTGTTTCTATGTAATAGAAGACCATTGCTATCTCAGCTTTTAAGATTGGCAATTCCTATGTGAGATGAGCAGAGGACTTTGGGCCCTCAAGGCTAGAACTAAAGGAAAATGCATGCCATGGTTTAGAGATAAATGGCTGAATGTAGACCCTCAAACTTGTGGTGAATGAGAACAGAGATCGGTTCTTGCAGACCTTCCATTGTACATGGTGGAAAAGCAACCACTGGCAAGTAAGAAATGGTGATAAACATAGTTCAGGGCAGGGGGCAAGAGGGAATGCTGAGGTATAGTGAAGTCATTGTGCATCTGTACATACAGAGATTATGGCACATGGAAGAATAAAAGAGGTCAAATTTAAAATAAGTGTTCTCTAATTGTGGTTGATCACTTTTGGATATTAGCTGTGCATTCCAGTTTTATCACAGAATCACAGAATTTCTAGGTTGGAAGAGACCTCAAGATCATCGAGTCCAACCTCTGACCTAACGCTAACAGTCCCCACTAAACCATATCCCTAAGCTCTACATCTAAACATCTTTTAAAGACTTCCAGGGATGGTGACTCCACCACTTCCCTGGGCAGACTGTTCCAGTGTCTAACAACCCTTTTGGTAAAGAAGTTCTTCCTAACATCCAACCTAAAGCTCCCCTGGCGCAACTTAAGCCCATTCCCCCACGTCCTGTCACCAGGCACGTGGGAGAATAGACCAACCCCCACCTCGCTACAGCCTCCTTTAAGGTATCTGTAAAGAGCGATAAGGTCGCCCCTGAGCCTCCTTTTCTCCAGGCTGAACAAGCCCAGCTCCCTCAGCCGCTCCTTGTAGGACCTGTTCTCCAGGCCCCTCACCAGCTTTGTCACCCTTCTCTGGACCCGCTCAAGCACCTCGATGTCCTTCTTGTAGCGAGGGGCCCAAAACTGAACACAGTACTCGAGGTGTGGCCTCACCAGAGCTGAGTACAGGGGGACGATCACCTCCCTAGCCCTGCTGGTCACACTGTTTCTTATGCAAGCCAGGATGTGTTATGAGATGTTGAAGACACTCAGATCCCACTGCTGTCGCTGGCACTCCTGAAAGTCTTATCTTGCTTTCTTAGAGGTGGAGCTGGAAAACTCTGTCTATGTAATAAAGCATCCAACATAAGCTGAACCATGTCTAGCACACAGATCTGAATTCTAGTCCTGTTTTTCTGCTGCTTAACATGGAAAGACTAAAGATCAATAGGGTTATGGGCTGACACTTGTTCTTCCAATGCTTCTGTTTGTCCCACAGGATATATTTTGATTCTGCAGAACTGAAGTCATTATTAACAAAAGCATGTTTGAAATGATAACATTGTACGGAAGATGCTTGGTGTGAATCAAAATGTGTTGCTGTCTTGTCTGAGTTTGCAGGAACTCATGCTGTGCGTGTGCAGCAGGGATGTCTCTGTTATCTTCATTACTCTCATTTGGGCTGTTCATTGGGAAGCCTACAGAAATCAACAGTTGTCAGGGGTAACAACAGCAGTTTTGGCTATGTAATTCTGATGCCTTTCCGACAGGGAATGACGATTAAAGTCTAGGAGGGAATGGAAACTGGGATCAAAACAATTAAGAAAATGTGGAAGGATAAATAGAAGGAAAGCATAATGGGAGGTCAGAAATACAGGCAAGTGAGGTTTTCAGAGTGCCATGATAAGGGTCCTAATGGGAGGCAGGTTATTCCCCTAATAGAATAATGAGGCAATGCACAAATAATAAATATGTTAATTGTAAAGTGTGAGGAGAGTTACTCTGCTCTTGAGCAGAACTTTTTCATGGAGCTGAGAATACAGGTGACTCTACATGTATGACTTTTCCCATAGCTGAAAAGGAATTGGACTTTCCTCGCAGAGCTGGAGAAGTGCCTGTTGTAGAGCTCAGGCTGGCTCTCAAACAGTGAATCTGACTGAGCCTCACACAGGGGCTGTGTTCTGACTGGCCTCCAGTTAGCCTATGGCTGTTGTTACCCCATCTACTTCTTCTAACTCTTAACATGAAAATGTCTTCAATGCTTTTGAAGAGTGCAGGTAGAAGGATACATAAGCAAACTGAACTGTGCCCTGAATAACGGGAGGTTTCTCTTCCTCCTCTTTTGGCTGTCTAACACGAGAAGAAACCCAGCCAAATTGGTGGCTGCCTTCCAATTCTGCCTTCATTCCACTGGTGGTAGTGGTCAGGATGCTAATTTCTTGATCTGACTGTATGTTCTTTCCAAGGAGGAGAGCAAAACCATGTCTAGCCATCCAGTTGTTCCTGGACTGCTTGTCTTTCTGTATGGGAAACGCAGGAATTCTATTCATTTTTCTTGGCCACATGAAAAAGCTTTGCCACATTGCAAACGTAATGTCAACAAAAGAGAAAGTCCAGACATGGTTTCAGAAGTTTACAATACCATTTGTAAAACTACATAGTTAGAAACCTATATTCAGTTAAAGCAACCACAGGGCCTTTCCAGATGGTTGAGATGTTCAGTGTGAAGTTTATTATGGGTAAAGAGATTTTCAGATGAGATAGTTTTCAAGAGATTTACTAAAATACTGACAAATACAACAAAAGATGACCCAATTAGGAGATGTAAGATACATTTCACCTTATTGAATTATTTTTTTTTTCACCTTAATGATTTATTTTTTCTAGGCAATTGCAAATTAAATAGCTTGAGTTTCTTCTTTCCTTCCTGCCTTAAAATCTCTTTCAGCAGTTTATCTATGGCAATTCTTGTAGTAGAAGTAGAGTTTTGTAGACTTGCAAATAATAATGTAGTTTTGTAGTGGAGATAGCTAATAGATAAAGGTACAAGTGTTGGTAATGATAAAATTGCTCTTGAAATTGCCAAGCTCTTCAGTTTTGTAGAGTTCACTGCATGTGAAGCTTCAAAAATCTTATTGCATTTGAGTAAACTTTATTCCTATAACTAAAGTAGGCAACAGCTATACATAATATCAATTTCTTGAGTTATATTTTCTCATAGTTCTGTAAATATCATTAACTGTCTGTGATAAGTTGTAGTGAATGTGTTTAAAGTTAGAGGTAGATCTAACCAAATTCTAAGAAATTTAAATAAGTTAAAAAGTAAAGAAAAACTGCTTGAGGTTTTTTCATTTGTGGTGTGTAGAACTTTTTTTTTTTTCTTTTGACTTCAATAAAATGTAAATTGTTTGTATGCATGCAAAAATTGATGCAAATGATAATGATTTCTTACTCTTGCTGGAATTTATTAGTATAGACAAATAAAACGGACATTAGTACAAGAGATGGGAAGCCAGTAAGGACTTGTGTGACAAAATATGACAATTAAAAGTGAAATTTTAGAATGATCTGTAGTTCTTGTAAAGGTAAACATGGGCTTAACTTAGAAAACAATTGTGGTGGTGATGTAAGAGTGAACACACACTGAAATCTCCTGATGAAACAGATCTGGGAGATATCAAGGAAACAATCACCATGTCATACACCAAATTAGGTGACCTCTGGGAGCAGAGACATAGAAATGTAATTTTATTCAGTAGAACTAAGTACAAAGGTGTTAATTTAGGACTACTGGCAAGAATTTATTCTGCAGGCAATTCAAAATCTCATCTGTTGGAAAAGGCAAAAATAGGGGAGATTGTGCACTGTAGTTGCAAAAAAAGTCAAATGTTAGCCTAGAATATATCTGGAAAGTTAGTTTCCTAGCAGCTGAACTGCTAAGAACATTTTCTGTGTTTTGGTGACATCATTTAGAGCACTGCATGATTTTAATTGCTTATGCAGTGATTTGGGACTGATTGAATTTAGGAAAAGTGCATAGAGCAAGACTTGTGCAGCGATAAGAGAGATGTCTTACAAGAGGTGACTTAAAAAAGTTGCCTTGCTTAGTCCACCAGGCTAAACACCATGGAAATGTCATGTTCACACATGCTGAGAGGGAGGCAGTCATATGTAAGCTAAAAGGCAGTGATGGCAATGCATTTAAAGAAAATATGATTATTTTTTAATTGGATTGATGGGGACAAATTTCATTAAAAGTTTAAAGATGGAGGTTGATCCTTTATGAAAGGGATCCTTTATGAAAAGGATCAACCTGGAAAGGATCGCTGTCAAACACAATACTGTGTTTGACAGTGGTGGATCCAGGAAAAAAAAAAAAAAAAAACATATACAAAGACTGGGAATAAGGTGAGGGGGTTTATTACAGAGGTCTGAAGGAAAACATGAATAATAGGATGAATAATGACTTTATGTGCAGCATATCTGATTTGTTAGACATTACAAAAACTTCCTAATATAAGCTATCTATAATAGATACTTTAGAAGGGTTGTCATGCAGAGATCTTTAGAAAAGAAACTCAACGTATAGTTAAGAGTAATTAAAGCATACTCAGTTCTTCCTTAGGCAGAATGTAGGCCTGATAAGCTGATGAGACTTTTTTCAGACTTGGCTCCCCCGCACCTCGCTCCCCAATCTTCATGCCCCAGATGAGTAACTACTTCGTTTTTTTTCTTTTGATCTTTTTCTTAAAAAAAAATCCTTTGTTTCACAGCACAACTTCCAAATAGTGCTTTGAAGATTAAAAACTATTAAGTTTCCTCATGGGTCCTGTGGTGCTCTTCATAATCTCTTTGAATAGTTCCCTAGCTGAAGCCTAGAGATAGTCCCCATTTAGAGATAAGGGGGAAAGTTTTTCCCCCAGACGTTTCTGGCTGAGGAAAGATGCTGAACACTTTATTTTTTTCAGAACACGTTCTTCCTTCTTCAGTTACACCCGTGTGACTGTTACTTTCTGCAGAGCAGAGCTGGGAGTGTCAAATCAAGTATTTGCAAAATTACGAATATAGTGACTGTCTTACAGAAGACTGTGTAAGGTGCAAGTTGCCTTGTCATTTCTTGACATAGCTTTCTCACCAGGCTAAGTCCATGGTTGTCCTAACTGAGAGGCTTGGCCTGAGATGTAAGTAGTCTCTCTTCCACCAGCAAAGGGGAATTATTTGTTCAGGACATTGCCTTTGCAAGCACAAGCCATCTATCTGTTAGAGTGACTGTAGTGAGTCAGGATTTTTTTCCCTGAGCAGGTGAGATTGAGTCATTCATGAGATCTTGAAGGATTTGAGTAGTCATTTGCAACTGTTCCGTTCATACCTTTCTAACATTTACTCCTCTTGGTGTCAGTCATTAGGCAGCGATAAGAAGTGTTGCATTGTTTATCCTTTGGTGAAGCTTCACCTACAGTAAAGGTCATGCTTTCTTACATTCAGATTCCACTGTTGGATTTGGCAGTGGCAAAGGAATGCCTTCAGAGTGTCGCTGTGTGTCAGCCTAGATCAAATCCTTTCTTTAAGCTTGAGATGGAGAAGCTTGTAGTCTGTAGCTCAATGAGAGAATGGCATAGATAGAAGGTTTTCTGCACTCCTGAAAATTATTTGTAGCTTTCCATCCTCCACTGTTTTCTCTACCATCACAACCCTCTGTTTCCATATCTACTGTTTCAAAACTAGTGAAATAATTTATTGCTGGAAAAATAATCAGTTTGGGAAAAAAATCTTTTGCTGAGCTATTCGAATAGGCTGCTTTGCCCTGAGACAGAAGTGACTTAGTTTAGTGACTGTATGTAGCAATGGCCCCCTCTAAAGTAAAGTCCTTTGTCCTTTATTACTGATAGCTAATAATTAAGCACCATGAAGCATTGCACTCCTCCTTCCTCCAAACCTTTCCAAGTGCCTGGCTTTGACTCTTTCCTCACACTTTTACCGTGCATCCCTCTACTTAGCTTCTGTCCACTCAACTCCTGGTTTCTAGTCATTGGTTTTTCTCTAAGCCTTGAAGACGAGGCCCAGGAATAATGCCCAGGACAGGCATCACCTTCAGGGGAAAAAACAAAACAAAACCCATACTTGCGAAATTCAGTATATCCTGAGTTTTTTTTTATAATATGACCAAATATAGTCTACATTCCAGAGGAATCTCAAGCCTGGCACAAAAACAAGCCTTTTCCTAAACTAGAACCTCTTCTTACAAAGTGTGACTGGGATGGAGTTCTTCAGCAAAACAAGTGTGTAAAAATAAAGTTAATAAGAGCAATGCAGTGTTTAATAAAACACTCCTACAGATGATCAAAGATTCTGCTAAAACCTAAAGGAAGTGCTAAGCATTCAGTCCAAACAAAGTAGTTGTAAAGTATCAGAAGCAAAAGAAAGTCTCAAAATGGAAAGTGTCAGATGACTGTGCCACCTGTGGCTCAGATTAGTTTCATATGCAATTAAACATCTTTATTGTTTCTGTTTGCTTTCGACATCTTGCTTCCCTACTGATTTATACTGTTCCTTTGCATTTCTGGGATAATGAAGAGCTTTCTGAAGCATTTCTCACTTGAGTGTTGAGCTTCCCAAATAAACCTCTGCCTTTCAGAACACTACATGTTTTCCATGGAGACTTTGATAGAAAAATCATGCAGTTGTTTCTGTCTGCATCCAGTGGTTTAGCGAAAGCGTTGAAGTATTTTTTACTGTTGATGATGCTTTTCGTTTTCTTCCAGAGAGGTAAAGGATTATACCTGGAAAAACATCTACAGATGGGTTTGACTGTGACTTAATGTAGGTATTATCAACATGGCTTAAGAGATCATTGTTTTGACATTAAGAAAAAAAAAAAAGTTTTAGAAGTAGCTCAAAACTATAGTGGTAGCAGATGTCAAAGATTGCTGTAAGATGTGAAAGAGAGGATGCGTGGAAACTTTAGCCACTTCCAAGTCAAGTTGTTATTTGGCTGCTTAATATCTGAATTGGAAGGTGCCTGCATGCATTTCTTCATCAGAAGGAGGAAGACTGAAAGGGAGGAAAAGTTGTAGTTCTCCTCTTTGAGGTTTTAAATGTGCATTGGTTAGCTATTTTCAGAAGTTAGTTGTATTTTACTTCTTTTTTTTTATTATTATTTTACTTTTTTATTATTGTTTTTTTTTTCTGTGTGTCTAGGGTGTAAGGTACCTCACAGGTGAGGGTTTCTTGCTGCTTGATACATCCCTAGCTGAGCAACCAAAAGTGGAGGTACTGAAACCTGTACTAGAAAAGTAGACAAAATACTTAAACTACAGGAAAATGGAAAGGGTAAAAGAAATACAAGTGAATGGATGATGTCACCAAGCATGTAATTAAGGGTTTTACTACTGTATACTGACATTTGGAGCACCACAATCAGTAAGCCCAGTTGTTAATTTACTGTATTTATACATCTTGGAATTACTTGGAATAGAGCTGAACCTTGTTTCAACGGAAAGCTTCTACCTAATTTTTAACATCACACAGCAGAGGGCACTAGCATCCCACTAGATGAAGGTTGTTAGCAAAAGTTGTTGAACAGCGCAGTTGCATGCAATTACTTACAGAATTATTTCAGCCTTAGAAATACTAGGAAACACTGTTTTATGGTGTAAATTCGTATTTCTGAGTTGCCAGCAATTGTTTGATGTTTAAGCTAAACGATATGTTTTTGGGAGAATAAAAAGTTACTTAAACTGGCTTGCACATCAGTTTCTCACAGAACTCTAAGCATGATTTCTTTTCTGTCTGTCACTGATGGGATATTTTCTTTCTGAAATACTAGTTTGTTCCTGTGTCTTAGAGTTTATGCAAGACTGATATGCACCAAGACGGGGATACTTTTTCGCAATCTGGATTTTTTTTTTTTTTCCAGCAGTCTCTGCAAATCTGTAAAATATGAGATTGTAAGCATAGTCTAAGGTCTGATCAGAAAAGCTTAGGTTTGATTTGTAAACGTGGCCCAAGTTGACGTTGTGAGTGACAGCAACAAACCATCACTCTGTCTCAAAACTTGAGAGGCAGAAACAGGGCATCCCTGAAGTGCCATGTGCACTTAATCTCATAATAGAGCTGGGTTCTGACAGGAGCCCACAGGTGTGCAACCTGCTGCATTCTTACCCATAAGCACAGTTTGAAATTTACCATTTACCATGCACCAAGCATCCCATGATTGGAATTGTGATGGAAATAGGATTGCTATGTGTTTTTTGTTGTTGTTCCTTGTTTGTGTGGGGGGTTTTGTTTGTTTTTGAGTGAAGGACAGAAGTCACGTTGCAGAGTCCTTCAAGGTCAACTTGCCACTGTGGAAGATACCTTCCTGGTATGACTTAGAGTGGGGTAGTCCCTAGGGTTAGCATTTGATCCACAGTTCTCTTTTGTTGAGCTCTCAAACCACTTTGAGCAGGGCACAGAAGCCTGCTGAGCACGAGCAGGGAACATCTTGGTTGCCCTTCATATGAGTAGGGCAGAGCTGGTGAAGATGGCCTTGAGGTACAGCCCCCAAGGGAGAGGGATGCTTGGCTCTGGCAGTGGCATAGATGCTGCTCTCAGCCAAATGTGATTGCAGTGAGGTGTACAATGGAAAATGACAAAAAAAAAAAAAAAAAGTCTGATGAAGACCATGTTATATGAGCTACTAAGCTTCTGTGAAAGTGGTAGTGTTGGTCTGAGCCAGTGATCGCACAGAAAGAGGTGCCCAGGTCAGACGCATCATTACAGTAACCAAGAACTGGGGGCCAGAAAATCCATATGTTGAATCCATTGTTCTTGTTTACCATGCAGCTGCATGCAATTTACCAGAATTGTTTGTCAGAAGCTACGGGCATCTAACAATCTGCACATTGTTAAAATGAATAAATGAGCCTTTTGCCATGTACTGCTGAATTCCTCTCAGCTTTAGTCCTTCCAAAAGAGAACAGATCAGAAATAAATTAAGAAATAAAGAAAAATAATTTTGATGGGCTGCCAATATGCTTTGACCTTTCCTGTTATCAATGTAAGAATGAAGTTAAAACTATTCAGAATGAAATATCTGTAGTTTTGTGTCGATGTGAACGAGCTGAGTCTGTATAATCACAAGCTTTTTTAATACTTTTTTATAACTTTATGCTTAATATAAGTATTAATTATCATCCTTTAAATCAGTTTCTTAATAATAAGATAATACCAGCTTTTTTTTTCCCTTCCAAAGGGAGAGTAAAAGTTTTTGTTTGTTTGGGTTTTATGCCTTTCCAATATTTTTACTTGTGAAGTTGTAAAAGCTGCTTTTGATTAAAAGAGTATGCCTGTTCTGAAGAAAATCCATTAACGGATATAATGTTCTAATGTAAGCTTAGGGTCATCAGATCATTGCATTTGTTGATGTTTATATTTACTATTTGCGATTTCACTATGTTGTGAAATCTTGTTTGCCACTCACCCACTGTGTGCATTGCAGCTCTAAACTCCTGGGGGCAGGCCAGCTCCGTAAATCTGGATGTGGTAAAGCTTTGAATGATCTCTCTGTTCATCACTAAAGAAGAGTTGTCTTACCACTATTTGCTTTCTAACCCCTTCTCTTAGAGATAGATCTTGGACTTCTTTCTCTAGATGCTACATACTGCATATACCTCAGAATTTGCAAACAAAAGAACTAAGTTGAAGAAACAGACTCCCAGAAACTAGTCAGATATAATGACATCTGTTCTCTTTTGTATTATGGGCTTCATCTGATTCACTCAGGTAGCTGATCGCCTGCCAAACCCTTGCTCAGTAACAAAGTAATGTTAGTTTTGTGAAACACTGTAAATTCAATTTAGTGTTCATTATTACAAATACTTATTTTTCCATAAGCCTATGCAGTTTTCAGTGTGTATGTTGCTTATATGTACATACTGCTTTGCTCCTCCCTCCTCTCATTCCTTGTGCTTCTTTGCCTGTTGTAAGATGTAAAGGATAGTAAATAGAGCACACAAAATGTTTGGATTTTGTTCAGTTATGAAGAATTATAATATGGGTAAGAGATGCTGTCTGAATATACAGTTTCATGAACTCAGGCCTGTAAATGAATTAAGAGATGAGGGGGAGTAGAGCAACTCCTTTGGGAATAATTGATTTTTTTTTCCCCTTCAAATTAAAAACACCTCCATATCTGAATTCTGAATCTTTTGACTCTTTGATACAGTCTGCTTGTTACACAGCCTCTACACAGAAGGCAATCCATATTCTTTTAAAAACTCCTTAACTCTTTTAATCTTCCTACATTTTGGTGCAACTCCATTCTCTTTTTGATGTTAGTCTGGAGGAGCCAGGAGGTATAGCAGAAGAATGCTCAGGCCATACAAAAAGTAGCAAATTTTGCAAAGCACAGCTCTAGCTTTTCATGTTTCACATTCCTGTAGAGGGAGGCAAAGAAAAATGGAAGTTGGGTGAACTGAAATTCCACAGCAAATGGATCCAGTCTTTATTATTATTAAAATTGCTGCACTACTGAAGGCAAATGAGGTATGCTATAGTACAGGCATAGACTAATGTTGGTTTAAGACAAAAGAATGGACTCGAAGGCTTTCAGAGTGTGGTCCTATTTTCCAAACCCTTTTATTTTGATATTTATAAAGCGTGGCTGTTTGTGCTTGAGCTGTAGGAAGATTTGACTGTAGTAAGAGTCATTTTGTATATGGGGATTTAGGTCCAAAGACAGATAAAATATAGATTTTACAGTTTCTTTTAGTACAGATCAGTTGCTGTTCTGTGGTTGTGCCACTCCTCCCATAACAAACATCATATCCTTCACTGGAGCTGCTCATTATGGTATGAAGGATCCCATCAGAGATCCACTCAAGTCTTCTAAGTGATGATGTAAGGGAGAGGCAACTGCAGCAATTAAGTCAGCTGCTTCCCATGTGGTTTTCCTGTAGATAACACATCCTCGGGAAAATTGCAATGATTATTTTTACCATGATGTTACTCAAATCCTTATCTAACTATTTTTTCTTTCTCTTCTAAGGGAATGATGACTGAAAGGTGTTTTAATTAATGTGCTTTAAATTAGACACAAATTTTACTGTAAAGAGGTTAGGTAAAATTGCCTGAAGTGTAAATAAAACAATCAAAAAGATGCTCTTGTCTCAGTCCTATTCTTAGAAAATTCTGTCTCAAGAAGCCAAAGACTTGGCAGAACTTGGTTTTGAGCCTTCCATTTTATTTAATAAAATGGTCAGGAGCTCCTTTTTCTTATTGATAGGCTATGCAACTTGCATGTTTTGGCCATAAGCTAAAATAAATATTTATGTACGCTTGCTAAACATTTTGTATAATTTCATTAACTTTTATACAAAGTGCTTGTTAAATAGCTCTGAACTGTTCTTTAATAAGTAGTCTTTGAAGTATCAGCCAGAACAATTAATGCTTGTACACCAATATACAAACAGTGCCAGCCATTATGCTTAAATAAGAAAAGTCACAGTGTACCTTACTCAGCAGACATAAAACTTACCTGAACTCAAAAAAAGGCTTTTCATGCCTAAAATGGACTTAAGAACATGATGTGTAGACAAGCGAAGATAGGATTGCTTGGGTAGATTTTGATTGTGCCTCGTCTGGCTTCTGTTTAGCTGAAAACATTTAATGTGGGGTTATTTGTAATAGTTTATTGTTATTATTTGTTTACTATCCCTGTGACAACTGTACTCCTATCTTGCATTGGACAAGATGTGATCCCTCAGTGTTGTAGCATCTGTTTTAGATTCTTTGAGGCTTTCAAAGTATTGCCTCTGTCCATAAGGCTTAAGGTCTTGGAATACAAAGCATTAGCTCCATATAACTGTAAAGCTGCAGTATAAGTACTTAGAAAACATGAAGTATTGTGCAAGAACTTTATGTCTTGCTTACAAAGTGTAGTTTATTCATGTCTGAAAAAATGCAGTGTTTGTCTTTTCCCATGCTCTGTTATGTCTTATTTGATGATTTTAGGTGAGTTCTGTTATGTCACCATAACATTCAGATTTTGTCAATTCTGACCACTGCAGACTGAATTCATGACTGGGACAAACATCTAGGGCTGACGCATATGGTGCTGTGGTGCCTTACATCAGATTACGTAGTACCTTAGTTAGATGAGGGAGATTGGATGTTTAAGGTCCCTTCCAACCCGAGACATTCCATGATAAGCGAATGTTAGTCAAATTTTGAAATTTCGATGTGCAGATTGCACTTAGATTTCTTTGTTGTTAAGAATGTCATTTTTGTACTGGTGAGTTCAAACTTGACCTAGAAAGACTGTTGCTTAATGTGTTAGGTATGTTAGAATGAGCTTTATTTATCGAGGATAATATTCACAGTCTACTGACACGTATGGTAAAGCTGTCATAAAAAATGGTAAAGGAAGTAGAAATGTTCAAGTATTTGCTGATGAATGAAGCTGAACAAAGCTAGAGACGTTAAAGTGAAAAATATTACTGCTCTGTAAAAATGCAAGTATAATTTGTAAGTCTTGTGAAAACTATATCCTGTAGAAATACACTGGAGTTCTTTAAATGCAAAGAAGGGTGGGGATGGTATGTGATTTAAATGAGTTGAACAGCATGTATCTTAAAAAAAATTTCTACATATTCTTTTAAGATGTAACAGCTGCTGAGGTTGCAGACATCTGACTCAAGGTACACAGTGTTTTTAGTACTTTATTTTTTAATTCGGTGATCCTGCAGATTAAAAGTCATTCTATCCTAGATTTGTGTTGTAAAATTCAAAAAATTGGCTTTGGAAGAGAAAAAAATGCACATTTGCATATTTAAATAGCTATCAAGGGAAAAACAAATCTGTTTGTTAGTTCTTGCTTTCACTGAATGCATAGAGGTTGAAAATTCCCAAGTCATTGTTAGATCTCATTAAACTGAATGATGGAAGTTGTATGCATCATCTCTTTGAATACAGTGTTGTTAAATAAAATGAGAAAATTACTTCCTCGTTAAGAATTTTAGCTGACTAACTTCACAATTTTTTATGTAACTTTTTTTCGTATTTGTAATTTTTGCGTAAATGAACAGATGAGAACATTTTGCGTGGAAAACTTCAGGAGCATTTACAGAAGGGGTAAATGTTGAGGGTTTGGGCTTACTGATTCTAACGTAAGTTTACCAATTCATAATTCACTGAAAATACAACTTGAAATGTTCCTGCCATTCTGGCTCTGAGCAAACATCCACGTATCTATTACTGTACTTTACGCCTTTGACCTAAGGAAGGTTTTAGTGTAGGTACTCCAGTGATATAGAACCAGGTGATTGCTTTCCTTCCTGGCCCACAAAACAGTGGTTTAGATTTAAAAGCAAAAAGAAAATAAGTAACTGCAAGTAATTCAAGGAAGGAGGTGATCGCTGCCTTTTGCACTATCTTTGTAGCCAGATTGTCCCTTCTTCTGTAAGAAAAAACATGACCAATTCTGAGGGGCATCAGTTTATATCAACACTACTTAAATTGGTCTCTTCTTTAGATGTTCTGAAGTTCTTTTATCATCGGTTCTTCTACAATCCCAATTCCTCCCTGGGAACTCCTGTATTGTTTTTGTCATACAAACCTCAAAATGGAGACATTCAGAATAACGTTTCACATGAACTACACTGGGGTTGGGTAAACAGAAGTTTGCTCTTCCTGTGTGGAACAACAATTACTGGGTCTAGCACTGACTATAAGCAACATTCAGGAATAATTAGCATAACCTGGCAACTGATTTATATAGCTGAACACAGCACTAATGAATAACCTGTGATAGGCTGTCAATATCTGTCAAGGCAGAAATAAGTGAGTTTGTACCTTTAGTAGACTGTGAATTCAGGGAAATAGATGGTTTCTGTGCTTCAGCATAGTCATGTGGAAGGCACTGTTAGGATTAATACACGGAGCTAGCATCGCTTATTCCATTAGTGGTTATCTACAGACAGTGCACCATTACTGTGATTAAGCATCTCAGTGTCAGGACACGGTATTACAGCTGAAATCTATACATCCCTCAGAGATTGCCTTGGAAGCCAAAAGGAAGACAGTGGAGCCATTCAGGATAGATAGAGAGGAAAGCTTTATGCAGCTAGGGCTGCACGAGAATACTTGTTTGTCTGATTATAATTACTACACTGGAATTTATCCAGAATAGCTGTAGTCTTGTGAAACATGCCACATGATTTTATTTTATGTACTCTTTTTGATAATGCCACAAGCAGACGTGATTTTGGATTTGCATCTTATCCAGAAGACTGAACTTTCATTTTCACAGTACGCTAAGCTGGCTAACATTCTTGGTGTTTTTGGTATGTCAACGTATATAGCATAAGAGCATAAGCTGTTAAATACTGCTCAGAAGCTGAAGGTTATGTAGATATTATTCAGTCTAATGGAAAAAAAATCATTTGAAAAATTGTAGGTTACAAATCTGTTCCCTTTGTATTTCTTGGCTTTTTATAAAGAGAAAAATGGAATAGGCTTTATACTAAACAGATGCAGCTAATTTGCCTGAAGTGTTGTTTTCCGTATATTTAATAAATTATGCTGTAGGTGGGGATGTTTGAATACTTTTAAATTATTCACTACAGCATTTTAGGTCATTTAGCTTTATATCTCATTTCTAAACCCACTCTCAATCAGTTAATATTTCAATCACAAACATTCAACATGTTAAAAAAAAAGGATAATTTGGGGAGGGATGGAGCAGTAATAGAACAAAGCAGCCTGCATTCTTTTTGTTTTTGAAGAATAATTGAAGATAATTTACTGTCTCACACATGCCAGAATTGTGGATCCTGAGTTATTGTCAGCTGGTGTATCTCCAGTGATTTGACTTAATAGAGTTGAAGATCAAGCCCTCATTATCCTGGGATCATGAAAAGTGAAAGAACTTTTGAAACAGCTGAAAATAGCTGGATATATAGGCTTGACTCAGGAAAAAGTAATGCGATGGAGATGACTTTTCTGATTGAACAGATTTTTATCAAGGATAAGAGACAAAACGAACCCTTGTTACAAAAGCTGTGAGATTTCTTTTGTTCCCATTTGTTTTTGTCCATGTTTCCACATAACTTGAGATGCTAGAATGGGATGAAGGAGAGAACTATTCAGGGAACTGTGGGTCAACCTTTTATTTTGGTATCCTGCTTTTATTTCAACATTGCTTGTAAATACCAGTAAAATGAGTGCTGATATTCTAATAGCTGCAGAAAGGTAGCTGGATATTGATACTCTCTGCTTGCCAGTATTTATCTATGTTCTGCCTGTGCTGTAGCATGGCAATGAAGAGAGTATGCGCATCCCTGTGCTGAAATTGTACTTGGAAAAGGTGTTATAAAAATGGTATTGTGAGGTTCCCTGTGGACAGCTTCTCAGCAGCTTTCCTGAGGAAAAGTACTCGTTATGAGGCTAGGTATAAAGTGGTGTTCCCCAGGACTTTGCATGCATGATGAAGAGAACTTCAAATGTGTAGAAGAGCTTACCAAGACGTTCATGTTGGGATTAGCAGGGCTAAGGGGGAGCATTTGTCTGCCAGACCCAGCCTCTCAAAAGATGCGCTTTCTGGAATGCTTGAAAATGTCAGGAAGGGAAATGTTCCTCTCCCAGAAGCTGAAGTCTGTTTTGCTTGTCATCTGTGAGAAACAGTCTTGTACTGACCGTAAAAGTGTTCTGGCTGATAAATATATTACATGTCAAAAATGGAAGGTTGAGTTGAAGAAACAGTCTTAAAGGACTTTTTTTTGTTGTTGTTTTTTAATTAAAGTTGATGAGTTTGGGTGGTGTTTTTTTTGAAAATGAAGTTAAGTCACTAAACATTTGTTTTCCACTCTAAACTACTCTACTGCATAGATATCATCCCATAAAAGTCTAGGATTTCAGACCTACGCTTGATTCTCTGTTGTGAAGCAGTGAGCCTCTGATTGTGTTGCTTGTCTTGCTTCAGTGAACTGGTGTACATGTAAAATGAATAGACTGTGCACACTATCCTGATCCCCAAATCTTTGTCTGCTTTTAAAGTGGCAGAAGTTGCCTTAATATATAATTTTAACTTTCTAGTATTTCTAATCTTTCATGTGAATATGAATTATTGAACAGCTAAAACCAACATGTCATACATCTAAAGATAAGGCAGGCAAGAGAGTGGAATCCTACCTTTCTACAGCTTCATGAATCAACAGGAGGCAAAGTAGTCAGCCTATGCTTTTGTCAGTGAGGTGGGCGGATCAGACCCCAAGTACAGTTCAGAAAGAGATTGACAGAAGAAGAAATCTGTGCTGATCTTAACCATTGATATATAGTAAGTTTTGTGATAGGAAATGCACTTTTAAAAACTCTCACAGCTGAGTCTTGCAGAATAGAAATGCCATCGCAAAGTGACTAGGGAAATCTTTCTGTGTCAGAATGAGTGGAGCTGCAGACACCGAAAAGGTGATAGTGATAAAAGAGACTAGCAGGAGATAAGCATTTTTGATGGAGACATACCCTTGGGTCTTTGTTTTCCTGAGCAGTTCTGTGTTAAGTCTGTCCGTGGCCAGACAAATGTTCAGATTGGTTCAGAAATGTTCAGAACCATGAACTACATGAAACTTGCTCAAATGTACGTTTAATTCCATCCCATCAAAAGACTGATGGTGTTAGTGAATATTTGAGGAAATATCATTTTGTATGTAACAAGTGAAACTGAACATTTGAAACTTAGGTGCATGTAGAAGCTGACAAGTTTCAGTTATGTTTGGTATGTTCATTCATTAATTTCATACTTAAGTTCATAGATTTAAAACTTAACAAAATTTACTTGAATTCCAGATGATGAATCTATTTAATTTCATATACTTATGAAATAAATAAGAAATTAAAAAGTAGAAAATAAAATTTAAAAAGAAATAAAAAAATAGAAATAGAATATATTATATAGAAGTAGAAATAGAAAATAAAATAAAAAGAAATAAAAAAGAATATAAAATAAAAAAAGAAAAATAAATGTGTATTGTGGAGGCTGTCTGCATGTGTATCTGCATTTTCATTAATTATTACTTCTAGTTTCTAACACCGCCAATGAGTCTATCAGTTATGAAAGACTTGGTTGAGTGCTATAGAAGCACAGATCTCCTTTTTGGATCTCCATTGCATAGTTAGACAAGTAAATGACTGATAAGCCAATCTCATACTGTTTGTGTTTGGCTTTGAAGTTCTTTGAGGTGTGCACCATTTCCGTGTTACAAGTTTTCTGCTCAGCAAAAAGGCCTGTGTTGCTGTCCTCTGGCACAGCATGCTAACATGGTGCACATCAAAAATCACAGGTGAGTGGATAGTTTATGGAAATGTACTGATAAAGTGATCTTGTTATCTTTTTTTGCAGAATCATGTAAACCCAGCAATGGATTTTACACAGACTCCTCCAGGAATGCTAGCCCTTGACAATATGCTGTACTTCGCTAAACATCACCAGGATGCTTATATACGGGTAAGACTTCTCCTCTCCAAGATATGTGCAATTCCCTGTATATACTGATAATGTCCTGTTTATGGTTCACTTTGAAGAGGAAGGTTCACTGTTAACAACTATAGTAGGGCAAACCATGTAACACTGAAACGTGTCATGTCTGTATAAGCTGTCAAATATTATAGATATTCTCTTAGGCCTGCAAAGAGAAGAGAGATGAGCTTGTGCTTTTTTGGATGAATGATGGATGACTATGAGCTCAGAAATGATTATTTGTGCAGAATTCTCTGCTCTGTTTGAAGTCTACCAAAAATTATGAGGATTTTCTGTGGGGAGGAAGATTTGACTAGCAAATGATAACTGAGTTGACAGTGTCCTGAAAGTTAAGATGCTCCCTAAACTAAAACTATTGCTTTAGGTAAAGTAATGTTTGTAGAAAAACAGGTAAAAAAACATCACAATTCCCTTGCACAACCTGTTCCTTCCCCTGCCCAGTTCACTTCCTACATTTAGTATTTCAAGTGTAGTTAAAAAAAGTTGTATTGTTACATCCTTATGGGAAGAGGCATACAGGAGAATAATAGCTGCATCAAATAGAGCAACTTTTCCCGACCTTTAATGAAACTGAATATTTGCCATGAGCAAACTTATCTGGCACAGATGGGAGTAGAAGATAGTCTAGGAAGTCAGTCCTGAGCTGGTAGGGATGGGTTTAACTACCCCCAGAAAGTGTGTGCCCAGGGACCTGTATGAGGAAGTTTGCATATAGCAACAGTAAGCACATCAATCGTTTCTACTAAATAATGAAGAGTGAACTTATATGAAGTAAGCTATAAGAGTTATCATCTTGTTTTTGTTCAAAGTAGAATAGTGTTAAGGCTGTAATAGGTTTGTAAAGGGTGTACTGATATCCAAGAAAGGATTATCCATGGATATAATAGGAGACCACAAGTTTGTCAGTTTTGCTCTGTAAATTCATCTTGCTGCCTCAGTCTGAACATAGCAGTAACAGACTGTGGCAGTCTGCAATGTGGAATAGTTATTGAACCTGATCAACGCCTGAAATTAAGGGTTATTTCATATACTGAGCAGTGAGTGTGTTTTATGGGTAAACTATGCTGAGCTGTGGTTTTCTATAAAGGTACATGGTTACATTTTCTCATTAGAATTTGGATTTCTCATTTTAAATTTAGGTAAGATCTGGATGGTGTTTCTTCATAGGCTTCTTTTTAAAATTCTAAATTTAGAGGATACACATAGTATGGGTTGCCCATGTATCCCACATAGCACACATGCATTTTGAAGAAGTTCAAAAGAATTTAAAGAGGACAGGCACTGTTGAAAATGAGCTTTCGTTGACTTCTCTCAATTTATTTTTTATTTCTTCTTCATTTTCAAGTTGCAGGTGCTGTTTTAAAAATTGGGTCTGGTATAGCATGTAATTAGCCACTTTTTAAAAAGGACTTCAGTGCTCCTCAGCTTTGTTTCTTTAATGCAGTATTTTTGTTGCTGCATTACTGAGAATTATTGTTGTTATTTTGAGATGCTTGTCTTTATACTTATAGGATTCTTTTTACAAGAATGTCTGGGTGTGCCTTATATATTTCTCACCTCAAAAAGAGTATGTGTACACTAGAAATGCTATGCTGAGGCATGCTGAGATAAAATTGCTTGCCAGAAGTTGCTGTGGGAGCTGCTAACACACCTTGGGAATATGTTAGCCTACTTGTCTTTCCAGAGTCGAGGAAACTGCATTTTGCAATGCAGTTAATTGCTGTACCATGGGTCAATTCCTAAGCCCCAAAATGAGATAATATCTGTGTTGTGGGGTAATTAAAATTCAGATTGGAAACCAGCATTGGTTTAAAATTAACTTGGAAAATACAAAGTTTTTCCTGACAGCATGCAGTGTATTAAATGAAGATACTATCAGGAAATTGTGATGACTACACCAAGTCTATTGCCAGTGCTGTATTTTAATGGGTGGTACAAATCGCTGCAGTCTGACCTGCTGAGTTCTTACGATGCCCCAGCTGCATGGCCCTTAGAAAGGTATCTTTGAGTAATACTGAAAAAGCTGGGTAAGGAGAGGTTAGAAGAGAAGGCAGGCAGTGATCTCTTTCCTTTTTGTCTTTTTGTTATGGCTCTCATAGCTGATTCCACTTAGGAGTAATTTGCGTAATAAATGGATTAATTAGATGAGAAGGATGTTTGAAGCTGCAGTGACCTTCAGTGAAGGGGGACAGTAAGGCTTCCAAGACCAGTGCCAAGCAAAAGTACTTGAGGTGACAGCAAACGTGTTTGCAATAGGTTGAAGAACATGAGTATGAAGGCAGTGGAGCAGATGGGTAACTCTGCATCTTGAAAGCAGAAAGCATTTGAGGGTGAAAACATAGGTGTGTCACAGTGAAAATGTAAACAAGATTAAGGAAACTTTTAGTTTCAATTTTGATCCTAACAATTTCCCAACATTTCATTTATCTTATTTCTTTTGCCTATTGCACATTTACTCCTGAAACTACAGTGGTTTGGTTTTTCTTGCTGTCTTTATTCAGATAAAACAAATCATTTTTCTTTATTTATACTTTTTTTTTAATTATTTTTTTTAATCTCACTTTGTTTACTATATAAAATGATTGGTGTCTCCTAAAGAACATTTTTTTTTTGTGTGTGTGTGAAGGAGCATGTTTTCATTGTGCATGTTTGCTTTGATTGTGTAGTGTCCTTAGCTGTCATATGGATTTTTTCTGAAGTCCTATTGAATTACTCTCTTATTGAATTAGCTTTTCTTTTTCTTTCTTTCTTTCTTTCTTTCTTTCTTTCTTTCTTTCTTTCTTTCTTTCTTTCTTTCTTTCTTTCTTTCTTTTAAATTAATTGTTTGGTGCTATCAGTGACTTTAGTAAAGTGCATGCATTTTTTTCATGTTCCACTTAAGTAATCAATTGCTATTATCAGAGGCTTTGCTTTTAAAAGGTGGTGACATAAACTATATGGAATGTATTGATGGAAGTAATGTTGAGTCTCTGCAAGAAATTATAAAAGTTTCCGCAGGAAAAAATTGGCAGCTTCCCAAGCTACATAATTATAGGACAGTCAGAGTGTATAATTAAAGTTAACAGTGAAGAAAATGATGGGAATAAAGCTTTGTGACAGATAATTTTTTTTTTGTTCTTTTGGAGCAGACACATTTTCAACCCTAGTCGCAATTTTCTCCTTTCCAAAACTACTTTAGTTTCAAGTTCTACTATTTTAAAAATAAAATTATAAGTTACCATTTAAAACAGACTATTCAATGTAGACACCTTAAGATTTTTCATGCTGGTAACTTGTAGCAGTGTGCATTTGAAACTTTATTGAGTTTTTAAAAGGGTCTGAGGAAAAACCTTTCCATGGAAATCCTATCATGCTATCAGTATCTCAATTTATTGGTGCTTTGTTGTTGATTTGTTTGGGAATTCATGATACAAGACTCTGCAGATTCATTTTGTTTTCAATACAATGAGGAGTGATGAATAAATATATGAAACTGAAATATTTTGTATGCATGTGTTTGAAGGCACACACACATTCATTTGCCTGATTTTTATTTTGCTTTTTGTCTGCATGCACTTCATTATTTGCCAATATTGTTGTAAAATAATGAGATCTACTTTGTTTTGTGTAGAGGGCAAGCTGAAGGAACCAAAATGGAGCAGTTCTTTTATTTGTAATCCAGAAAAAATTGAGAGTTATCTGTTGTTGTGTATTTAAATCTGACATGTTTGTACCTGAGATGCTTCTATAGATAAAATAATTTTGCAGTTTTGATAAGCTGACTCCTACACGTGCAGTCAATATTAGTTTAGATGTTCTTCATAGCAGGCAGTAAAAACAGCACTACTTCTCCTGTTGTGAGTGGACTGCTGTTCTTCTTGTATCTTCACTAATTTAAGTGTTCTCAGGCAGAAAGAGAAGATGCCATAGGGTAAGCTGAACTTACAGGAACTATACCTTTGCTTCTAATGTGCAACTATTGAAATATTCTGTTATTTTACATTTTCCTCACAGATGTCTAAATATAGTTACAACTTTTACTTGGGAAGGAATGGAGGATTTTACTATAGGTTATTGTATTTCACAGAAAATCATCTGAATCATAGAGAAGTCATATACACCATTGCCTGTGGTGGGGTACATGAGTCTCGTTTTAATGAAGTTGCTTTTGTTGACTTACAAGTTGGTGACTTGTATACATTTTTTTTCTTCTGTGCTTATGACCAGCTATATTCTAACATGTCTCTCTTCTGTGGAGTAAGATTCCTCCTTGAGAACAATCATGCTGTGTCTCCTCTTTTTGTTCAAGCACAAAATGATAAGATCACCCGTATGGTGGACCAAGGGAAACCAGCTGATGTGATTTTTTTGGACTTCAGCAAGGCT
This sequence comes from Aythya marila, assembly GCF_965140915.1. Lineage (NCBI taxonomy): Eukaryota > Metazoa > Chordata > Aves > Anseriformes > Anatidae > Aythya > Aythya marila. The sequence goes on along the minus strand of NC_139043.1, from coordinate 63,229,815 downwards.
TTTGACACGGTTTCCCATAGGATCCTACTGGACAAAATGTCCACCATACAGCTAAATAAAAACATCATACGATGGGTGAGCAATTGGCTAACGGGCAGGGCCCAAAGGGTTATGGTAAATGGGGCTGTGTCAGGCTGGCGGGCGGTCACCAGTGGGGTCCCTCAAGGCTCCATTTTAGGGCCGGTACTTTTCAATATTTTTATAAACGATCTGGATGTAGGAATAGAGGGTATTTTGAGCAAGTTTGCTGATGACACCAAACTTGGAGGAGTTGTGGACTCAAATGAGGGTGTAAAGGCCTTGCAGAGGGATCTGGATAGGTTGGAGAGCTGGGCGATCACCAACCGCATGAAGTTCAATAAGAGCAAGTGCCGGGTCCTGCACCTGGGACGGGGAAACCCTGGCTGCACGTACAGACTGGGCGATGAGACGCTGGAGAGCAGCCTAGAAGAGAGGGATCTGGGAGTCGTGATAGACAGCAAGTTGAATATGAGCCAGCAGTGTGCCCTGGCAGCCAGGAGGGCCAATCGTATCCTGGGGTGCATCAAGCACGGCATCGCTAGTAGGTCAAGGGAGGTGATTGTCCCGCTCTACTCTGCGCTGGTACGGCCTCACCTCGAGTACTGTGTGCAGTTCTGGGCACCACAGTATAAAAAGGACATGAAACTGTTGGAGAGTGTCCAGAGGAGGGCTACGAAGATGGTGAAAGGCCTGGAGGGGAAGACGTACGAGGAACGGCTGAGGTCACTGGGCCTGTTCAGCCTGGAGAAGAGGAGGCTGAGGGGGGACCTCATCACAGTCTACAACTTCCTCGCAAGGGGTTGTCAAGAGACAGGAGACCTTTTCTCCATTAACACCAGTGACAGGACCCGCGGGAACGGGGTTAAGCTGAGGCAGGGGAAATTTAGGCTGGACATCAGGAGGGGGTTCTTCACAGAGAGGGTGGTTGCACACTGGAACAGGCTCCCCAGGGAAGTGGTCACTGCACCGAGCCTGTCTGAATTTAAGAAAAGATTGGACTGTGAACTTAGGCACATGGTCTGAACTTTTGGGTAGACCTGTGCGGTGTCAAGAGTTGGACTTGATGATCCTTAAGGGTCCCTTCCAACTCAGGATATTCTATGATTCTATGATTCTATGAAAAGATTGCTGCTTCAGGCAGAAACCACAAATAAGCTTTGCAGCTCCAGGTCTGAGCACTGGCTAACTATCTGTCTGGATTCTGATCAGATGGCCATCCAAGTTTATGTCCTTTTTTTTTTTTTTTTTTTCTCCATTTATTAGATGAGTAAGCTTTTCATACATTCAGCCTTAAAAAAAAAAAAAAAAAAAAAAAAAAAAAAAAAGTGTTCCTTGGAAAGAGATTGTTTTACAATAATCTGAAATTCAAGAGAAGAGATGGTTTCTCCCTATTCCCACGGACTATATCTATTTCATGCAGATATGAAGTGGCAGTATTGTCAACAGGGTGGGAAACCAGTGTTGAAATCTATTTTGTGGAGTTGGGCTTACTGATCCTATGGTGTACTTTATAGTGGATCCATTCGTGCTGTATTTTTGTGAATGATGTGCAAGATAGTGGCATGTTTCTAAATTTTCTGTTCTTGTATTTCAGACAAGTACTAAGTTATCAAAATGCTCCAAATAAAAACAACATTAGGACTTTAAGCCAATAGTTATTTTGATTAACTGAAAATTAGAAATTGAGCTGGTTTAGGGTCACAAATAGAAAATCCCCCTTTCCTCTGCATCTGCTGAGCTGGAAAATCAGTTATTCATACAGCTGTGATGCAGTGACACTTCTTCCCCAGCAGCTACTTGAGTTGCCACTTTTGGGGAGGTTGAAGAGAGAATGTCTTTTCCTTTTAAGTCTTCAGAAGTCACATTGGAGGAGCAGGTGCTGTTTATGAGCCCCCGAGATGCAGGTGGGAAGATTGCTGGCGTTCTGCAGAGACCTTTCAGAACTTTAATGGGTTGAGTCACAGCCAGACTACATGCCATATACTTTCTAACCCATGCAGTTGTTGTATAGGAGGCTGCCTACACATCCTTCCGCCAATTCACAAAGTCTCCTCATGCCTACTCATTCTAGCCTGATCAGATATGAGTAGTCCAACATATAATTTCAGCATTTTCTGAAATAAAACTGAGCCTGATTTGTGCCATGCTATTTTTTTTCCTCCCAGAAATGATTGGAAAGGGATGTAATTTATTTCTGTTCTGCTAAAGGTAGTGAGAAAAGTGAGCTTTGTTATGCACGTCTTCTTGGTGTGTCTCATAAGACAATGCAATTTTCCACATAAGGCCAAATTGTCTATGCCTCGTGGCTCCCAGTCGCTTAATGTGTTCTTGTTTTCTCTTTTTTCTGTCATACCTGGGGAGAAAAGAAGAGTAGCTATGGAGTCTCACAGGTTTTTCTCATTTCCTCTTTCATAGAGCTTTTGTGATGCTACACTAGCTGCCGGTCTCATTGAAGTGAGACAAAGGTTGAAGCTTTTCTAATATATCCATACCACAAGAACATTAGAGCACTAATAGGGCCCTTCTTACGTTGTGAGAGAAAAGAAAATTCAAAAACTTGTTACATTATGCAGGTACTGTAAGTTCTTGCTCTCTTCCTCTGCAGTAGGTGAGCAAGGAGAGGACTGAGGGAAAATATTGCCCTCTCACATTTGCTTGGGGCAGGGAGGGAGGAGGAATCTTAGAATCATTAGGGCTGGAAGAGACCTCCAAGATCATCTGGTCCAAACATCATGCTATTACTAATATCACCCACTAAACTGTGTCCCTAAGCAGTTTCAAGCCCCAGCTGGGGCCTGTGAGAAGTGAAGAGCAGATCCTGGTGCAGCTTCTGATGATGACGTGGCAGCTGGGCCTTCTCAGTTTTCTTGGGCCTTGCCACCAAGATTTACAGTAATCTGTTTTTTTTTTTGTTTTGTTTTGTTTTTGCATGGAGTGGCAAAGGGAGAAAGAAGCTGTATAATATATGAAGACAAGTTGCAGTGTACATAGTTTTTGATAGACAGTAAAGACACTATGATTGTGCTTTATGTTAAGGTGATTATGTGAGAAGCAAAATTCATCCCTAGGTGCAGCTGCTCATGTGGAGCAGAACCATCCAAATTTCACTTGTGATAGTTTGACACTAACTTTTGGGTTGTTTTAAAAGAAGGGGGTGTGGGAGGGGATCACCATGATATTCTAAAAAGAAAACCAACTATTGGAATTAGCCATCCGAGTTAAAGTGCTTTATGGCTGCAGAGTCAAACACCGGCTGTAATGTTACCAGGCCAGTTTGAATCCATCCTGTAACCTGTATGTTGTTATACAAGGACATAATTGGATACCCACCCACACCCCACCCCATCCCATGTAGGTCTCAGCTTGTTTTCCAAATTTTGATTTAACAAATGGCAATTCTAGTGCCTACCTGAGCAAGACAGACAAAATTGTTGTTTTGTTTTAGTTTTGCCACAAGGAATTTCTGATCTGCCCCAGGAATGTGAAGGAAGGCTGAGATAAGGGGGAGAGGAAACATGGCAAATTGAAAATAAAAACAACAGAGATAAAGAGGGGTTAGAGGGGACAGTGCTGAGCAAAGGATCTTAAGAGAATGCTCGTGCTGAAGCTGAGGAAAATGGCAAGTTGCCTTAGGAGGAAAATGGAGATGAGGATAAATGGGAACTGAATCTGCCTGCAGCAGAGTCCCTTATCCTCCTCAAGAAGTATATCCTTAGGATTTGCTTCCTAGAATTACTTAAGGCATCTACGTGAAATGGGAATGGTGAAGCGTGCCATATGTGATAAGAAAGCTTAAGAGCAGGAAAAGCAGTGACAAAAAAAATAAAAATTAAAATTAAAAAAATGAAGAGCATCTCTGTAATTTTTGGTTATTAAAATGCTGCCAGATTTTCATGTTGGGTCTAGGTAGATTTTTACCATATTTACTAAGCAGCTGCTCTCTGAACCTCGTGATACTAACCTACTGCTAGAAAACTTGGTCTCTGTTAACGCAGAATGATTTTAGACAGTACAATGAAATATGTCCGGGGAAATTCCCCTTCCTAACAGTGCAGCAATGCCTGTTGAACTCTCAGCTGTGGGATTTATTACAAGTATTGCTGAAGCTATAGTGGGTCTTGTTGTCTTTCACTCTCTGTATTTACTTCCCAGTCATAATGAATCTCTATTCTATTGCCAAGCTCTGAGATTGGTTCAGGTATTACTTCTGCAATTGCTGTGGGCAGTATATTTTGAGCCAATTTAATTTTTAATGTGAGGGATTAAGGGATTGGCTAAGTTGATATTCCTGGTGAAGGAGCAATACTTCTTCCAGGTAGTTTCATCCTTATGAATTTTGATAAGGAAGCTTTTGAATATGATACCTGTCTTTACAACTTTAGGTTTTTGTCAATCATTAACTCTTAGTTGCAGGCATAAGCTTCATTATCGAGGCTGATGGCAGACTTTTAAGACCATGGTAGTCAAGTATGGAAAAATTTTCATTTAGTCCATAGCCTCCCCAAGGAGTCTGTTCCCGAGGAAGGCATGGACTCAATGAATAATTCAATGGAAGATCATAAAGCAACAATGTGAAGTTTCCTGCTGTAAAGTTAGAAAATCTTTCGATTTTGTTTCTTTCTGCTGCTGGAGGTTTTACACTATTCCTCTGTGATGTTGGCATAACATTTGAATTTATATTATAAAATATCCATGCCATTATATTATATATTTATATTTATTATTATATTTATATTATAAATATATATCCATGCTATTAGTACATATCTCGTAAAGGTAGGTTAGCCTTCTCTGGGTGATGCTGAGTAACATTAACTACAATACAAAGAGGAACTAAAAAAAAAAAAAAAGTATTTCAAAAACAAGAACTAAATATATTCTGTAAGGAGGCTTATTCCTTCCTCTTACTTTCTAAATGTTTTGTTGGACAATAGGACACTTGAAGGCTGCCTTCCTCTTCTTTAAAACGCTTTTGGCTTCAGAGAAAACTGTGTACTTCAGGCAATTCATATGGCTAAATCCCAGAAGAAATTCAGCTGTCAGCAGCTGCTAAACAACACTGCCTGAAATGCATTACCCTAAGCCATCATTTCTCTTTCTGATCACTTCAGTTGTTTTATTTGTGTGTTTTGTTGTTGTTGTTTGTTTGTTTTCTGTTTTTGTTTGTTTGCTTTGTTATTACTTATTTTTGTATTTGGGAAATGTTCCTGTTCTATTTACAACAGGAATTTGTAAATGAGAGAAGTACATACATGAGGTAACCTAAAAATAGTAAAAACTGTACAGATCTGTATTCTATTACAGAGATTGTCAAATTCCTGTGCTTTAACAGGCTACAAAGTTTCAACTGTAGAAAAACCAAGAAAATGGGTAATGCTGGCTTTCCTAAAAATTTCAGCTCCTTTGATTAAAAAAAAAAATATATATATATATATTTTATTTATTTATTTATTTATTTTTTAAATTCTTCCTTTCTCCCCTTCTGCTAGTCAATTAATCTCATTCTTCTGATTTAATTTTATTCTCTGTTCTCATTCTATGGATCTTGTTCTTGCAGCTCAGAGACATGGAGGAAGAATGTTTGTGTTCTTTTTTGTTTGTTTGTTTTTTAAATTACTTCACTTTCCTTTTACCAACTTTTTATCTTGTCTTTTTCTTTAGTATCTTATCCTCACTCAAACTTTGCCTGTCTGCCCTCTCCGGGTAACTTTTTCCCTTTTGTTTTCATTTTCTTGAGATCCATGTCTGTATTTTTTGTTGATTTTTAAGAAAATTGTTCTGTATTTACTGTGTGTTACACATGATGCTTGTTTTTTGCCTTGCCTCATAGTAATGGGCTGTAGAGTTTAAAGGAACGGAGAAAGAAAAAATGATGTGCAGCATTTCGTATCTCTGTATTGCAAGGTAGTTTTGGATTTTGTCTGTATAATATCTAGCGTATTAAAAGCCATTTTTCCATCTTCCCAATTCCATAGCTCTGCAAACAGAGGATAAGCTGGCAGAAGTAGATGCCTAATATCAAAATAAAGGGCTACCAAGCAGACAAGGGCCGAGATAGGATTGAGGGAAGATGGTCAAGGTGCTGAGAGCTCTCCTGCAACGTCCATGGTTTCTGCCTTTAAGTATTTTTCTCCCCAGAGTAAAATTTAGCAATCATACCTGTTGATAGTTAAACATTTGGTAGATCTGCAGCTTGCTGTGGTGGATTTGTGAGGGGGGGGGGGGGGGGGCACTGATAATAGACCGCCATTTGAATGAACGTTATTTGGTCTTGGTGACTTCCTCACTGCTTTACTTTCCTTGCTAAAATAACTGCTGTGACAGAAATGTGTATGTCTACAGAGTGTACTGATGGCTTGATTCACAAGTATTTTCTGTTTAGAGCTGTGTTATGTTTTCCCCTGCTACAGTTTTCACCAGTTTATGGAGCAAACATGTCTATTCTCTGCTTATTTCTCCTCCATAACCAGATTGATAAAGGAAGTAAGATTAAAATTATGCCATTATCAGCTGTATTTATAATGTTTGGAACAAAAACAAGCTGTATTTATAATGTTTGGAACAGGATTTTTATATTTATAATGTTCATAATATTCATGTTTTTATATTTATAATGTTCATATTTATAATGTTAATGGAACAGGATATGAGTCGTGAAGTCATGAAAAGAATATTACAAATATCCTAAAGAATGTTGTAAATCTCTTGCCAAGATTAAGAATAATTTTCCTTTGGGTTTTTATAAGGACACCCCTCCACACACCTTTTTACCATTGCTGTTTCTTATGGAAGATCCATATTAGTCAAATTTGCCTACAAATTTGCCTTAGATGTAGTAAAGAGTCTTCCATCTTCCTTTCCTGCAGCAATGTAACATGTCAGCTCTGCCTTATTTTGCACAGCAAACTCTGAAAGATGATGCTTGCAGAGAGAGTGTGAGTGAGGATTGTTTCAAAGCTGCTTTACATATTGATTACTGAAATTGCCATTTAATTTGCTGTATAGCAATACACAGTTCCTTAACTATTTCTCTGGCATTATTACAGATTGCTGTAATTCTGCCTTACATTATATGCATATATGGTGTCACCATTAAATATCTATGTGCTCATGAAGTGTTAATATGTCAGGTTAATGTGAAACTCAACAAAATGCATTTGCCAGAAGCCAGTAGAAATGCTGATTTGAGAGCTTCTCATCCCCTCCCCCTTACCCTTTCATTTTGCCTTTTCATTGATTTTATTACCAGTGTTTCTCTGCTGTTTCTAAATCTGTGTCAAAGCAGCCCCCTGCTCCAGTATGCAGATTTTACGTTTTATTATGTGAGAGATAAAACACATAATAATAAAACAAGAGAAGTGATCCCAGGGAGGTGTTGAAGACACAGCCTTATATTGCATGTGTGCCAATCTGTCATAGCTCCTGCGTTTGGATGTGGAAATGTAGCACTATCCTCCATGAAAGAGACTGGAGCAAGATGACTCATCCAGAAGGCAAAATCATATTCTCATGTTCCTTGAACGGTGGCTGCAGCAACGTAAAACAAAAATTGCAGGGGTGTTTCTTTGATTTGATACAGCTGTTACCCAGATGTGACACAGAACAATTAGGTGTAATTTAAACCAAAACTTTTACAAGGAAAAGTAAGTCCTCTTGGCAGAGCGGTGACCGTGATTCTAACATACCCTGTTGGAAAGGCCCAGTGAAAAGCAGTAAGAGTCAGGTATTTATCACATCCTGAATTAGTTTCTAAGCATCTGCGGGAATCGAGGCAAGTATGTTATATCTAGGTGATAAAAAGACAACAACGAAAAACAAAACAAAGCGATCTTCCATTTTCACAATGCAGAAAGCAACCATCCTTTTACATCCCCGGGGGATGGCTTTGGAGCTGCCCTTTGTAGAGCAGGACTGGAGTAGATACTTCTTGGTGAGGAGGTTTCAGCATGCTATGTGAAGCAGATAACTTTCACTCTTGCTTTTGGGTTTTCATTTCATTTTCCCACTTTTACCATAACTGCCTGACAGCGAAGACTTCTGCACATGATAGAGCATGGATAACGAACAATCACAGCTAAGATCTGGGGAGAGAGGGAAGGTTTTGCTGGCATCCAGTGATGGTTCCAGTCCTCCTCTCTGCCACCACCACCTTGTTTCGGGCGAAGTTCCAGCCTTGGAGCCTTTTATAAATGAAGATTTAGTGGGAACTCTAGGATTTTAGAAAGGAGCACAACGTTTTCTGTCGTGATGGAAAGCAATGTTGTTTTACTGTTTTGGAAGCTTTCCTTGCTGACAAAGTTGAAAGATTAAAAAAGCAAACAAAAAAACATAGTGAAGATAGGAGCTAAGGAGACAGGAGGAATGCAAATCACAGAGCAGTGTCTAAACGCTTGTTTGTGAAGAAAATTTAGAGAGCTGCTGAGGTTCTTTGGAGCTTGGCAAAATCTCTTACCTTTGAAATTCATTTTCTTTCTCTCTCCCTCACCCCCAAGCTGTGCAGCAGATGTTTAGGTTGTATTTTTTTTTTCCAATTTTTTTAAAGCTGGTGGCAAAGTTTGTTACTGCTGAGACAAATCTTACTGCAAATCTGTTTTGACTGTTTTTTCCTTTTCTCCAGCCCCAGTTTATCTGCCTTTTCAGGCACACACCTTCAATGAAATCTACAGTATTTTCATAACTCATCTTTCATATACAGTGAAATCTCTTGTTTAGTTGTAGTGCTGGGGAAAATATTATTTCAGGTGCAAAATGGTGCAAAAATGTTCAAGAAGTTCTTTTCTCATGTTTTTGCACCGTAATTCAACTGATAACATGAAGACTTTCCTTGAGCTGTTTTTGCGGCATTCATGGGCTTGATGCAAGAGTGAAAACACTGGAATGATTTGCATTCAAATGTCTTCTGTAATGGAGAAACTGAGCACATTTTCTTACTCTGTGGACTGGAGTTTGATTATTGTCACTTGGATCTTTTTTGGAGCCTGAATCCAGCTATGCAATTTTTGTCATATATTTTTTATGATTCCTCCTAGGTGTGCTTATGTCTATGAGTCATCATATTTAATTTCCTTTAACCTGCAATTTGAAATGTTTCTTGAATATTTTAAATATTTCATTCTCTTCGGCTTCTGATGCAATTTCTTCAAGCCAGGACTGGTGCAGGACAGCAACACTGTATAGGAATGGGAAACCGTCTGGGTTGGTCCTGGAATTGCACTGCTTCTGTGTCACTGCTTCATGGATAGGGAGGCAACATTTCTCTTTTTGTGTGTGTTTCTTTTTGTTTATTTGTTTTGCTTTCCTGTCAGCTCATTTCTCCTCTCATTTAGCTGGGGGAAAGGCTAAAGTTTATGAAAACTTTCCTGAATTCAGCCTGGTGTGTACTGTAAATGTTGGATGTGGCGTATAATACTTCAGCTCATGGATTCTTCAAACTGATTATTTTCCATTTTAATTCCTACTTTAGATTGTCCTGGAGAACAGTAGTCGAGAAGACAAGCATGAGTGCCCATTTGGACGAAGTAGCATTGAGCTGACAAAGATGCTGTGCGAAATACTGAAAGTAGGAGAGCTGCGTAAGTTGGCCTGTTTGTTTGACATCTAAGAAACATTGAGTGAGCTCAGTGATACCTGAAGTTTATTTCAGTGCAAGCATTTCATTCTGTGAATCATTTCTCGTTATGGTTACGAGAAATACCAGCACTTCGAATGACTCTGCCTTTTCTGTCTCTCATACTAATTTGCTGGCACTCCATGAATGAGAGTGGACTAGAGGAAATGGGCAGCTGATTTTTGAATTTCTTCTGCGTGAAGCAGGTCTGTTGCATCATTTCCAGAGGGGTATGCTCATGTCCCACCGGGTGACTTAGTTATCCTCTGTGCAGACTTCTTTCTCTTACTGTTCCATGGGCTTGTCTTTAGGTTATTTTTTTTGAGTAGTACAATCATTTGTCGTGGGATTGCTCATCGAAATGGACACATCCTGTTTCCTCTTATATATCACAGAATCACAGAATTTCTAGGTTGGAAGAGACCTCAAGATCATCAAGTCCAACCTCTGACCTAACGCTAACAGTCCCCACTAAACCATATCCCTAAGCTCTACATCTAAACGTCTTTTAAAGACTTCCAGGGATGGTGACTCCACCACTTCCCTGGGCAGACTGTTCCAGTGTCTAACAACCCTTTCGGTAAAGAAGTTCTTCCTAACATCCAACCTAAAACTCCCTGGCGCAACTTAAGCCCATTCCCCCTCGTCCTGTCACCAGGCACGTGGGAAAATAGACCAACCCCCACCTCGCTACAGCCTCCTTTTAGGTATCTGTAAAGAGCGATAAGGTCGCCCCTGAGCCTCCTTTTCTCCAGGCTGAACAAGCCCAGCTCCCTCAGCCGCTCCTTGTAGGACTTGTTCTCCAGGCCCCTCACCAGCTTCGTCGCCCTTCTCTGGACCCGCTCAAGCACCTCGATGTCCTTCTTGTAGAGAGGGGCCCAAAACTGAACACAGTACTCGAGGTGCGGCCTCACCAGAGCCGAGTACAGGGGGACGATCACCTCCCTAGCCCTGCTGGTCACACTGTTTCTTATGCAAGCCAGGATGCCGTTGGCCTTCTTGGCCACCTGAGCACACTGCTGGCTCATATTCAGCTGACTATCAACCAGGTCCTTCTCTGCCTGGCAGCTCTCCAACCACTTATCTCCCAGCCTGTAGCTCTGCTTGGGGTTATTGCATCCCAGGTGGAGGACCTGGCACTTGGCCTTGTTGAACTTCATGCAGTTGACCTCAGCCCATCGGTGCAGCCTATCCAGATCCTCCTGCAGAGTCTTCCTACCCTCAAGCAGATCGACACACGCACATGGCTTGGTGTCATCTGCAAACTTACTGAGGGTGCACTCGATGCCCTCATCCAGATCATCGATGAAGATATTAAAGAGGACCGGCCCCAGCACCGAGCCCTGGGGAACGCCACTAGTGACTGGCCTCCAACTGGACTTGACTCCATTTACCATGACTCTTTGGGCCCGGCTGTCCAGCCAGTTTCTAACCCAACGAAGTGTGCACCAGTCCAAGTCAAGAGCAGCCAGTTTCTTGAAGAGAATGCTGTGGGAGACGGTGTCAAAAGCCTTGCTGAAGTCAAGGTAGACCACATCCATAGCCTTTCCCTCATCCAACCACTGTGTCACTTTGTCATAGAAGGAGATCAGGTTCGTCAAGCAGGATCTGCCTTTCATAAACCCATGCTGACTGGGCCTGATCACCTGCTTGCCCTGCAAGTGCTGCGTGATGACTCTCAGGAGGATCTACTCCATGAGCTTCCCTGGTACTGAGGTCAAACTGACAGGCCTGTAGTTTCCCGGGTCTGCCCTCCGGCCCTTCTTGTAGATGGGCGTCACGTTTGCTAGCCACTAGTCAACTGGGACCTCCCCCGATAGCCAGGACTGCTGATAAATGATGGACAGTGGCTTGGCCAGCTCCTCTGCCAGTTCTCTCAGTACCCTTGGGTGGATCCCATCTGGCCCCATTGACTTGTGCACATCCAAGTGCCGTACCAGGTCACCAAACAGTTCTTCGTGGATAGTGAGGGCTATGTAAATATGGATATGTAAAGCTCTACATAAACACCAGATATTATATGTATCATTTACTCTGACACTGTGATACAAAATACTGTATTTTAATACAGAGTAAACGAGCATTCTGTAAAGCTGTCTTTGGCTTCGATTGCAGCCCCCTGCCAAATTGTTAGATACTATCAAACAGAAGAGCGTTTCTGTATCTTCATTAGTGTAGAGAGATGGTGTTTATCTATATATGTAAACTTAAGTTATCCATCAATAATGTTTTGGGTCCTGCTGCAGTCTGTTTGGCAAACACTACCACAAGTTTCATTTTCACACTGCATGAGCAGGGGGCACAACAGAGATGCTTGTTTTCCTTCAAGATTTTTTTCCCCCTAATAAATGCTTTTCTTTTACCTTTACGCTGAAGTCCACAAAATATAATGAGAAGAGCAACTCAGGAAGCAGCAAACAAGCATATAGGTATCATTGGTTCTTGTTTCTAACAGCTCTTCAATAGACGTCAAAAGCACTGTTTTAAGTGTATGATTTGACTGTTAATACATCCAGGATTTTTAAATGTGGTGTCTTGCGAGAATTTATTGACCGAGGGGAAAAAACTCTTTGTGCTATAGGACGGGCTAAAACCCATGCATTGCTTACAGCTTCCAAATTGATACTCAGTATTTGACAGACCCAGACAAATGATATGATGCTTACTTTTGAGTACCATACCAAGTATACCAGTTATTAAGGATTGCACTCACTATGTCTATAAATGAACAGCTTAGCAACTATTCTAGATGTCTTCAAAAGCAAAAATATGTTGTGTAAGGTGCAGACTGCAGCAGATACATCTCCCTCAAAATTACTTTATTGCTGCAGTTGAGGTGTCTAAAGCCAAATTATCCATGATAGGTCTGTCTGATTTTTATTTTTTTTTTTTGTCCTAGTAAATGTAGGAGGGACATACCTTGCCAAAGCTGTGAGGCTATTTGGATTAAGTGCTAAAGATTAATTTTGTTTTACTTCTGTAAATACACAGAAAAATACCTGAAATACTGCTTCGTGTGTGATGTCTTTTGTAGATGTCCCATCCCTCCATGGGATTTGCAGTGCATTTTGCTACTAAGAAAGATGATTGATCTAGGAGTGAGCCAGGTGTCTCAGACTTCTTCCTTGCCTGTGTCATGAGAAGTCATTCAGTAAATAAATCTTTTTGCCACAGACACATTTGTCCACATGCGGGGGCTATTAGATTGTTTGCCATGTTTGGTACTGTTTGTTCTGATTGCTTCTAACTTCTGGAGATAAAAGCTTTCATGTTTTAAATTTTTCATTTTTCTGGCCTTTTCAAATAGGGAATGTGAATTAAAAAAAAGAGGACTTGGTATGGCAGCTTTGTTATCATATAAAAAAAATATGAAAGGAAAGTTATTTTTGCTATCTTATTCATTTTAGAAAGAAAAGTTTGTCATCACTCATTTAGAGTATCATTCACTTGTAAATAAATACTGTATTGCTGAATAGGATTGGACATATTAAAAATCAGTAGCTACAGTCTAGGGCAAAGGTGTCCCTGGTAGTTTGTATATGTTATGTTTCAAAATATGCATTTAGGCTGCTAGTGTTTCTATAGAAATTCATAACTAGTCATTATTGCACAGGAACACAGAACTTTTTTTCTAATAGTTTCTGAAGTGTATAATTTAAAAGCCACAATAAATTACCTTTTATTCATGAAATATTCAGCAGTAGAAAATTTCCTGAAGTGCAGAGTAGATAAATGCTACTAGACTGTCCATTATTTATGAAGAGTATTTTAATGGTGATTATACCGCCCTTGTTCCATTGTATTGAATACCTTCAGGCAAGAGGAAGGCATTTTACCATTTCTTTTTGGTCCTTTCAAGCACTGCATTCATTCCAGAAAAGGACTCAGAAGAAAATGTGAAAGGTTTGCCACTCCTCCAGATTTTGCATTTCTCCAAATCCAAGCACCAGACTTCTTCACTCTTTGACTTTGGTTCCCAAATGTTCATAACTCAGAAATTCATTTCTTCTTCAGCAATGCACTTAAGCACACGTTTAATCTTGTGCAAGAAAAGAAAGCTCAAGTATAAGCTGTGAGCTGAAAATATGTTAACTGCTTTACAGAGGTGGACCTGTGAAGCAGAAGAACCAAAAACTTGGGAGGAGTGTTGGTGTAGTGTTTAGGTAACATGGAAGTTATTGAAACATATGTAAGTCAGTGAAATCTCTGAATCTGGGAAGAGTGGAATACTTGGCTTAAATCTTTTAATCTTACTTAACTGTTGCTGTTAGAAAGGCATTGAAGAGAATGGCTTTAAGGACTACTTGCCAAGACACTCACCTTGGCAAATGCTTTGATAATTCTCCTTTCTCCACTAATAATTTCCTTTGTACATCTTGGATAGCAAGCTGATTTGCGTCTTGTCCTCTGTGTCTTAGAGCTGACATCAGCCAGTAACATTCTCACCCCAGCGTTCGCACTCTTTCCCCTCCTACAGCGCCTTGATGCTAGGCAATACTGGTACATGGGCAAATTCACAAAGAGCAGATAAAATAAGGCCTTCCATATTTCGTTCTTAGTAGCTATGAAAATTAAGGTAACCTCCACCTTCCCTCTTCTTTCTGCAGGTTTTGGTATGTGACATAAGTGCTTAGAGGAATGCCTCCTAAACAGTCTGCTGGCGTTGCAGGGAGACAGTAACACTGCAGATAAATACAAATAATAATAATAAAAAAAGAAATACCAGCTTGTAGCCAATAGATGAAGAGTAGATTAGTGATGTGTGCAGACGGACAGCTTTCCTCAGTGCTGCCACTGTTACAGTCTGAATATGTTTATATGCCAATATCATTGCATGCCTGGAGCTATTCTATATATAAGGCATGTCAGACCTTGAGTATTTTTAGTGTATTTTTGAGCAGGACACAGATGTTGAACTGAAAATGTTCCCATGTGATTTTTTTGATGGGTGGTGTTTAGGGGCTTTAGCAAAAATCAGCACTCAAGCTTTGTGACAGACCGCAGGGATATATGCCACATGTCAGAGAATATTTGTCCTAAAGCTTTTATCAGATGACTTCTTCGCTGGGTTTTCTTGCTTTCTTATTGTGGAGAATTTAATTGTCATGGGCTTCTGTTAGACTTGATCCATTTATAGTTTTTTTTTTCCTCAAAGGAGAAGATGTAAATGTCAACACGTTATAATGCCCTTGATGCTGTTCATACATGTTCTTGGTATGGATTACTCATAGCAATTATTGCCCAGGTTGCAGAATTGAATTGGTTCAGAAATTCTTACGTTATTGTCCCTTTATCAAATAGATCATGCTGAGTACTTAATAGGTATATAGTGCTGTGCCTGCCGAGATGAAGGTAATCAAATCTCATGCTTCAAGGAGTAAGCTGATTGCTGCAAGGGTCAGGAAGCACTTTTTCATCTTTGCACAATCCACAATGTGCATTGTAGGATTTTTCTGTTAATCTTTCCCTGAAACCATACTGGTCACTGCAGGGTCAGCATTCTAGACTTGAGGACTCATGTGGTTCGATTTTTTCGTTGACAGCAAATCCAATGTTTTTATAGTTGAATGTCATATATAATTTTTTTCCCCTTGTTTGAAAGGTAATTGCCTTGAAAGGTAATTTTTACCTTCTCCTTCTTTTCTTAAATTTAAATAGAATAAACCCCCTGAAATAGAACACTAAAAATATCTAATTTTATTTACTGAGGTTTCTTCTTGCAATTTCATCTTCTGGAGACTGAAGCACTTTAGGAGTCAGGAAGTGTATGTTATGAAACTGAACCACTTTTCTTACCAAGGAGGTTTTAGTAAAAGGTAGCAAATTTTCTTTTTCATCCTGAACTTTTGATCCTATCTTTAGAACATAATGAAATAGTTATAAAGAAATCATAACCTCCTTTGTCTTAGCTTTTCAGTGCATTCATTCTCATATATCCACCTCTTTATTCTCTTGCTCAAACAATCACCACATCAGGTAACACCCAGTCAGAGCAAAAATTCATCAGATCTCAAGTGAAGGTCACAAGATAAACACCATTCAGCTAACTCTGAAAACAATCAGTAGCAGTGGAGGGGGAGGTGGGGAGGGAAAACCTAAAATCCATATTGATCTTGAGTTTTAAGGGCTACTTTGGAAGCATTACTAGCAAATTAGCCATTCCTTACTTTAGGGGTATTAAATATGCTTGTCCTTCTTAATGCAAAGCCAGTAACTTGTGGAGTCATCTGAATTGTACTTTTGTACAACAGCAGAACATCAGTCTTTGTCAAACAGTCCTTGTCCTGTTGGCACAGTCCCTCTGAAAAGAGAATAAAACTCCCTTTCCCTAGGGAGATGCTCTTTTTTTTTTTTTTTTTTTTTTTTACTTGCTCTAAAAAATCTTAATCTCTGCACGCTTATGGTAAATTGTGATGTTCTTGCAAAGCATCCGGTGTAATCTCTGAGAACATGAGCAGCTGCAGGCACCTTTTGAGCAAGATGATTTGGTTTTACCTATGTCCTGAGGGATAGTGAGACAGATGTTGGAACATTGCTTTCTACATGTGGCACTGTTAGCTTCAAAGTCAATACAAAGTTGGCTGCTGGGTCAGTCAGCTAGCCACCCCACTCATGTTTTTCCTATTGTCTATAGCCATATGTCTGCTTTTATAAGTCTTTGATCTCTTTGGAGCAGGGTTTATAACTTGTTTCATATGTGCAAAGTGCTTAATCTTATGGTGGGTGTCCTGAATACAGGATTCCTTATATCCTTTAAAATTACATTTACTTAATTTTCAATAATATTATTCATACAATAAGCATGAAATGTGGGAAAAAAAAATGGACACTTAAGGGCAAGAAAGATGCATGGATGGAAAAGATTTTCTAGAAATCAATTTATTTTTCCAAAGACAACAAAGAGGTAATACGATTAGGTGTGAAGAACTCTCTTATCTGGTAATGAAAGGGACAGGAAGATTTGGAAGTTAAGGCCTGATAAAATCAAATTGGGAATAAGGTGTAGACCTTAGCTGCTGAGGATGCTAAACTAGGGAACTAGCAGAACAAAGGTGAAGAATGATGGGGAGAAAGAAAAATCTTGGAGTTGATTTCCTGTAATTAGTGGAAGCTATGGCTTTAGCTAGCTTGATATCATGGTAGAATAAAAGCTGTAATTTCTCTTAATGTGGTCACTGGAACCAAATTTTTTTTTTTTTAAGCTATACGGATGATGTAGTAACATTTAAGTCTAGGCTTGTGTGTGAAAGCAAACCAGGCGATGTGGATAGACTGGATTATTGCCTTAGAAAAAAATGGGGATTAAGTACAATCTTCAAAATGTGTCCCATTTTGAAAACTCTGCATCTCTTCCTGGCATTGGGGAACTGTTCAAGCTTTTAAAGTTCCCCTCTGCCTGCAGGTTTGCAAGTTCCTTCAGACAGCTTAGGTATAGCCAAATATTTTTTGCTTTCCTGGAACAATTTGTGGACATTTTGAGGGTTGCTCTTTGTTCAGTGACAGGTTAATGCTGAGCAGATTGTACTTAAGAGAAAAATAATCTTGGAATCAATTCTGGGCCTCCTTATTTCACTTTTGTTATTATTTTATAAATACAGATTTGTTAAAAATAGCCAAAGTCTTCTAGATTTCGCAATAAGTTGTGCTTAAAATTTGCAGTAACCTCTCATGGTTTCATAGCTCTTCTATGCAGTAGGCTGAAAATTTTGCAATTGCTATGTTTAAAAGAGGCATATAGTTGCTAAGTGAATTGTACATAGAATCAAATAAGTTGTAAAAGCTCAGCGTTGCTTTAATAGCGACTTTCAGTGTATCTATCTTGTTGCTTTGTATGTTTCAAAAATGTTTGGGCAACGCTAAAGGATATTCAGGATGGAAGCAGAAAGCTTTACAGGTGAAAAAAGAGGGACTAGAGATTTTGCTGTATGAAAAAAGATGGAATGATTTGGGGGTTTGAGGACAAATCATTAGCCGGTTGTCTGCTAAAATGAGAACCAGCATTTACTGTTCAGTAGCCGTTGTTCCTGAGACAAAGCTGTACTAGCAAAGGATAGAAAAGTGTGCAGTGTTCTGACAAACACATGAGGTTTTGCAAGTAACATTGCTTTTCTTGAGCAAGTGAATACCCTTGTAACAACCTCTTGCTGAACTGGCTCTGAGGTAGTGGATATACTAAGTGTCCCAGGTGGTCCGACACATGGAGCTTCATGGATGTTTGCATGGCACTGGAGGCACTTTTGGATTGCTATTGACTGGGTAGTCGAGTCCTCTGTCAGAAACCTTTATTCTCTTAGGCTTTTTACCTTTGTTTGGTAATTTGTCTTTTTTTTTTTTTTTTTTTTTTTTTTTTTTTTAACTTTTTCTGACTCACAGTAAATACCTTTTTAAAAATCTGCATGTGTGAGGGGAGCTTTAGAGCTTTAAAGTTATTTAAAATTCAGATTGTCAGGCTTCCAAGGAATGAGATCAGGTACAATGTCCTGATGTAGTACTAACCAAGGGTAAGGCAGGCACAGAACAGTAGAGTTATGTTTCTTTGAAGCTTTTCTCTGGTTAGCACATCCCGCTTCTCCTACTGCATGCTGTGTGTTGTAAACATGCTGTTTGTGTTTGCTCAGGAAGACATGATGGTTCCTTCCATTGCTTGGACTGAACAGATAAATAAGGATGTTCTTGGTGGGGGGACGACAAAGCAGAGAATAATACTCTTTTCATATAATCACACTTAATTTTTTTGTCAATCAAATGATTGTACCACCTGATACTTTGGCAACCTACTTTTTATACTGACTGATCATATACCCAGTTAAAATGGGGGAACCTTTTTAAGGAGGGGTCATTGCTGATTCCTGATGAATTAAAAAGGGCATGTCCTTGATGTATTTCTTTGTATGAGTTTTTTTTCTCAGGGAGTTGATCAAAACAGCAAACAAAACAGAGTAGTGAAAGTCTAGATCTTAATATATTTTCTTTATCTGTCTAGCAGTACTTTAATATAAAACATCTTACTGCTTATGTACGTTGTTTTAAGGTTTTACTGTTTATGCTCTGTGTGTGCAAGTAAAAGTAACAGTAAAGGTGAGTAACCTGAAGGATTGGATCCACACTCTGAAGGTGATGTGGATATTTAACATTGAGTTACTAACGTTGCCTACGTGTTGAAATACCATCTGTCACTTTGGTTTCCACTGAAATTCTTGCTAATGAAAAGTTTAAGAAAATTAGCTTCTAACAACTAAATTTCACTTGCCCTTCATGAAGAAATATAAATTAGCTGGAACTGTGATGGGAGAAAGCTGTAGACCCTCAGGCCTTTTACAGACCACAGAGATGTTCGTGTTTCAGCATGAGCTTTTAATTGTGCAGCAGTCTGTTTCATGATGAACGATTCAAAGAGTGAGTAAACCACCCTTGAAACGGTCTCTTTAGCTGTACTTATTTACTTGGCATTTGGCATTCTGCATACCTGGGTTAGCAGAAACTTTGCAGCAGGTGTTTAAATGTGATGAATGCATTTTCAGGGCACGTCTTTATGTATGACAAGAAAGTGAATTGCTTGGTTTGTAAAATGTCTGAACAATTTAAGCTGAAGTTTTGTCATGGCCACCTTGTGTGAATCAAAAAATAATTTCAGTGTAATTCTTAAGTAAAAGTTTTAATGCCTCTTATTAAGAGAGGGTAAGGACAATTCCGAATTTTGGGAAAGAATTCCAAATAACCTGGAGAGTTGACTTATGATACTAAAACAAATGTAAACGTGATTTTGTGTCATGGAGTGGAGCCAGGGGGCAAATCCTGGCTCCTAGACAAGTTTTCATCAGGATCTCACCTCTCCCCATCAGCAAGGTAAGAAATATCAGGGCTGGTGGAGCCAGGCCTGGGTCTCAGCCTACCCTCTTGTGAGAGCCTGGGGCTGGCCACATGCTCTCCTCCCCAGTACCTTCCTTGCCCTGGTTGCATAGAGCTGCTCACAGGGCCTGCAGGGCACTTTTCCAGCATGCTGCTGGCTCCTTAGGGATGAGAGTGCAGTGCCAGGGTGGCATCTCCTGAAGGAGAAACCCTGTGACCCTCCAAACAGGACCTTTGCTGCCGGTGCCAGGCCCAGGGAAGGGACGCTGGCAGGCTGGGAGCAGAACTGGCTTCTGGTGCTGCTGGCCGGGGAGATGGGGATGGAAGAGTCCCCAGAGCGTTGTGGTCCTCACAACTGCTAAGATGGGATTGCACTTCCTTAGTTAATTACAACCCAAGTATTCACATTCATCACATGTCCCTGTTCTCCACAGATTTAAAGCCATTTATTTTACAGCTAGCATAGCTAGAACTTCTATTTCATTATTTTGTGATAGTTTTGACAGAGGATGGCCCTAGTTCTTCTCAAGGGCATCTAATTCTTCTCATACGTATCAGTATGTCTGTCCGTACTCTCAGGACAGGCCCTCAGATAAAGCAGTCTCCCATAACTCCTTCTCACCATCTCTTGGGCAAAGTAGAGCTGTACTCTTCATATGCACAAGTTGTGTGACTCTGTATGCTGATAAATCATTAAGGGAATTGTAATTATATGCTGCCTACTCGAGGAGCCTGTCACAGTAGGGAATTTATTAATAGGGAGGTGTGCATGCATGCACCCATACAGACTCCCAGTCTTTGTCTTTGAAACCAGGTTGTCGTATGAATTTAGGCTCCCATAATACTTTGTTTCGTGTACTAGGGATATCAGAACAAAATGAAACTCTTTGTGGGAAGTTATTAGATATGTGAATGATTTTTTAATGGAGGAGTTGTTACCTGCCCCTGCGCTCCTTTGGCATGGAGAGTTGTGACTTTGTTCTGGATCTTTGCAAGTTGTTATTGAAGGAAAAAAATGTGGCTCAAGTTAGAGATGTTGTTGTTGTTCTTTTGCCTTCAGTCTCGTTTATTACTGATGTATGTAAACAGGCTTTATCCTTCTTGCGGCTTCAAATGCTGTCTTAACAAACTTCTGGCCTCTAGCACAACTAGGTCTTAACTCTTTCATGGCCAAGCTTGCTTTTTCTGGTCCTTTTTATTTTTTATGCACACAGCTTGCTAATATGCTTGCTAACAATGCCCCAAAGTGGCTGGTGGGCTCTTTTTTTCTCTCCTAATTATCACTACAGAGTATCAATTTATTTATTCTATTGAGTATCCAAGGAAAGACCCATCACACTCTCTTCACATCAAAGAGACACTTGATGACAGACACTTAAAAACAAAACAAAACAACAACAAAAAACACAGCACAATTATAGCCAATATTATGATGCTTTATGAAGCAGTTGATAAGGAGCTAAGGAAAAGCATTGGACTCTAAGGAAAAGCATTGGACTCTTTGTTCATCTGAAGTAGGTTATCAAGACTCAAAATACGATTGCTTGTGTACTTATAACTATGAAAGCTTATTGGCACGATGTTGACTTTCTTAAACTTCTTGCAATAAGTCCTGTGGTTAGTGAGTCCTTTCTTTGGTTGCTCTTTGACTGGGTGCTTTTAATTTGAAGTTTTAAGCCTCAGCACAGAATATAGCTGGTACTTGAGCAGTAAAATTAAAAAGCAAAACCTCTAATATCTTGATCTTTGTGCCCCTGCAAGCACTCAGTGAGAATTAAGTGTCAAATTTACCAAATCAGAAAGCAAAATGATCACCTTATAACCATACGTTTCAAGTGTGTACACCTATGTAGGAAAAGTTACCAAAAGGCATAAATGGGAGAAAGATTGGCTTGGCCATAGCAAAGGAATGCTAATGCTAAACTAGTGTTGTATAAAGCAGAGCATATTATCAAAATAGATGAAACCATTTTGGAGGAGGAAAAAAATCAGAGCCAGTAATGTTGAATAGAAATTATAAGGGAATGAATGGTTTTCCACAGAAAAAAAGTTTGAGTGTAGCTATCCAGGCCCTAAGTAAATTAATCAGAAAATTCTAAAGATGATTTAGTCCTCAGCTTTTTACTTCTATTGCCTGTTTCTCTCCAAGACTTAGTTTCTCAGATAATGTTTTATGAGGAGCTTGTGATCAACTTGGAGTAATTCCCATAGGGACCAGCTGAAGGTGCTGTGTGATCTCATTATTCTGGTAACGGCTGATGGTGATATTGTTTGCCTAATTTAATGCTGTAGGGTCTGATGTTCTTGTAGTCTGGAAAGTTCACTGTCTTTTCATATAATAATCCATGATCAGGTTTGTCATAAGCCTATCATCTGAAAGGGCTGGAGGGTCACAAGTCTACAATAATATTTTATTTATGTGCTATATGTAAAGGCATTGAAAATCTTGAGGATTCTTTGTGAGGTGGTATTGTGTTTTACGGACAGATATTTGGTGAATCCTCTTCATTTCCTTCAGCTTTCAACAGCAGAGCCATCAGCTGCCCCTTCATTTCCTTCCCCTCAGGTATTGTGAAGGGTAATTTTAATACTTATTTCCCTGCATTTGAAAATCAGACATCTTGATTTTTGTGAACACCTAGCATAGCTGCAGGAATTGCAGTGCAGTTGGTCTAGAACTCAACCTGTTGTATTCTCTGGCTGTACTTTGTGTAATGCTGATGCGCTATTTATTTTTTTTTCTCTGTTTTTAAATAGCACACCATCATGTTTTAGGAATGTTTGAGTTGCATTTTCAATCTTTACCCTAATATTTGCATATTAATAAGCCATTGAAAAACATTGTGTAAGTTTTATATCATGGTGAATATATTATCAAATCAAATGGCCTTTAAGGGTAATTATAGAAAGCTACTAACAGCTAGGGAGATTAAACTTGACTTTGTTTAACTTTTCTCTTTTCCTGTACAGTGAAGTACCAAAGTCTTGGAACTGATGTAAGCATTTCAGTAATGTCAGAAAAATGTTGGAGAGGAGGCATATCTCACTGATTTTTTTTTCTTTCTTTTTTTCCACCAATATTTTTTTTTTTCTGTAAAGTTACAGTTGTATATTTCAATTTATTATTTTATTTGTTCAAGTTGAGGACATAGAGCTATTCCAGGCTCTGCATCTGCAACCTAAAAAATAAATTTATATGTAAAAGGTATTCTCTTACCAGGCAATTGAGAGCAAAGGGAAGAGGCAGACAGATCTAAAAATCACATGATCTCTGTTGTTTGGTCCTTTTTAGACATGTTTTTTGAGATACTGTTCATGTGTTGGAATTTAGAAATATACAGTAGATATGCCAGTCTCACATGTTCTCTTGATCACAGTAGATTAGATGGAGTTTCAAGGTGATACCAAATATGGTGTGACATGAGAAAAACTGTTTTTTGGAACTTCTGACAGGTCTGGAACTTTGGATGCTTGGACTAGGTGATTGTAGAGGTCTTTTCAAACCTTAATGATTCTGTAATTCTGTTCTGTAGTTCTGGATTAGGCATAGGGAGCACTAGGTAATGATGGAGATGTTCAGCTGAAATTTTTGGACACAATCATAGAATCATAGAATGGCCTGGGTTGAAAAGGACCTTAAAGATGATCTAGTTTCAACCCCCCTGCTCTGGGCAGAGTTGCCAACCACTAGAGCAGGCTGCCCAGAGTCACATCAAGCCTGGCCTTGAATGCCTCCATGGATGGGGCATCCACAACCTGTCTGGGCAACCTGTTCCACTGCCTTAAAAAATAAGGTTTAAGATCTCATTGAATTTTTACCCCTTAGACTTGCCAGTTAGCTGCATTAGAAACATTGTCTTGTATTACTTAGCTTTGGAGAAGCTGTGCTGACCCTCAGACAAATTTACGCATCATCTCAGCACACTGGAATAGCTATTTCTGTCTCTGCTCACTGATAATGAACAAATAACCAACCATTTCCATCATCAGCAGTTTCTTTCCTCCTCTTTTCCACCCCCAGATTCCAGGGGTGGGTGGTGACAGCTTGAAGTGATTAGATATATTTTCAGGTACCTATTCATTTTGAAAATTAAAAAAAAAAAAGAAAAGTGTTTCTCCTTGTCACTGCTGAATTATGAATTTTTAAATGTTTTTACAGATGCTTTGGTAAAGCTGGCACATTTATGTTGAACATAACTGGGCAAATTCGGGGAGGGGACCTGTTATTCACTCCTGTTTAAAACTACCTCTGCAGTGTACGTGTTCCTTTTTTTTTCCCATTAAATGAACTTCTGCAAAATCCAATATTACTGTACAAGTATTAATGGAAAGCAGATCTTCACATGCGTGGACAGTCGCACCACAAGTGGTGTGTTTTATTGGAGACTGGATTTTACTTAATACAGCAGGGTACTGAATTCCCAAAATGCCCTGCCAGAGCATTGGCATAGAGGCCATTATAAAGGATGGATACAAGATTTGATGTTGCTCTCAGGAATAGGTTATGCTCAGCACACATGTATATACAAAATGTGGCATTGCATAATGGCTAATTTACCCGGATATTAATTCTCTCTCCCCTAAATAAAAATTCTAAGTTGCAGTAATCCTTCACATGAACTCTTCCTGACTTGTAAAATTAATGTTTATCCATTCACAAAAGAGAAGTACTACCATATGATTTGCATAAGCAGTTGAATTACAGTATATATGTTGTGTGAGAAGTATTTATGATCCTGCCATGGTAAGGCAAAACCTATGCGTTATTTTTGAAAAAACAAGATACAAGAAAATCTAGACAAAAGTAAAGTGAATCTCCTTCCTCATGGGAAAGGGAAAAAAAATATTAAAGGGTGGGTTGACCTAGATTTGTGTGCAAAGCAAAATTGAAGTATTTTGAGGTATACAGCTAAATTTCTCCTGTACTGTTTTCATATGGGCACAGTTATGTGAGTATTGTTATGGTATTTTCCTACTTCGGCTCATTCTCACTAAGCTAAGCAACCCCAGTGCAGGAAGCCTTTACATTGGTATAACGAGTTCAGAATTGAACTGGGTTGTACTAGGTCTAAGAGTCTGTTTCCACCCTCATTGTGTCTAAATGCTCTTACCTTCTCCCCCAGCAAACACAGCTTTGTACAGATGTGTCTATAGTATTACAAATTTTTCTGATCAATGAAAAGTTTGTACTTCATCAGCTTCCAAATTCGCTGTCGATAGTGCTCCACAGCTATCACAGCTATGTAAAAATTTGTTGTCCTGCATGCTCTTCCAGTATCAGTTTCACAGGAAAAAAAAAAAAAAAAATTTTTTTTTCTTTAAAGCCTGACAAAAGCTAGGTAGTTAATCTACATTTCTTCTAACAGAATTAAAACTCAAGCAAAAATGACATTCTGTGCAGTGAGGTTTAATGTTGATGCCACCTGAGAAAGGGTATATTCCCAATACATTTTTGGGATTTCTCATTGTACTTTTCTCATTGTATGGAGCCGAGACATGTTCCAACTCCTTTCCTATCTTTTTGTATGTATAGCTTCTCTATGCCACCCTCAGTTTCTGATGCACAGAATGATGCCTCTTGGTAGCAATTAATGATTATATTCCTGTCAGGAAGCCCAAAATGCATTGGACAGCAGAAGAAGAGGCCTGAACTGTGCCCTACTGATGGTTTCAGAGAACCCAGTGACTTACCATATCTAGTATATCTGTCTTTCAAAAATAATAATTTATAATAATAATAAAAGTTCTTCCCTGGTACAGTTACATTAGGAAAAAAATTCATGTAGAGTAAGCCTTCTTTATTTCCTTTTTATCAAACATTCATTTGGAAGGGTATGCTTCTGTAAATCATCTCATTAGTGGCAGCCCATCTGCTCACATTTCTTCCGAGATAGCCTTACTCTTTTGCACGCGTGCATATACATGTACACAACACAAAGGTTTCCAGTTCCAGTCAGTGTTGATTCCCACTGGACTTCAGGCAGAAGGAGGAAGAGTAATGATCTGGGAAAAGGAGAGAAAGTTGCATGCACTTCAAAACTTGTATGGAATGGCCTAGCTCTTCTCCCTCATATGCCAGGCATATATGAGTAATGAGAAATTTTCTCAGTTAAGCTCTGGTAAGGATGGTTCTTATTGATTGTACCTGGGCTCTAAGGGAAGCAAAGCAAGATTTATTTTTCATGTGTTTATATATCATGGACTTTTTTATCCTATTTTCAAGTTGTGCCCAGCTCAACATGGAATGAAACACTCCATATGGAGTGTTTCAAAGAAATATTTGTTCTGATACCTTGAGTCTTGCCATATTTCCATCCACACAAGCCATATTACTGAACTTCTCGTGGCACTGTCCCTTTTATTGCAATTGGATGATTTGTTTGAGGTGGGAGGGAGGGAGTGTTTCTCCCTCATTTCTGTCTCTGAAATGAAAAGAATCGTACAGCAGTAGGATTTTCGTTTTCTGGATTCCATTTTATTACTTAGACATTTCTGAGCTGATGTGAGCTATGGCTTGAGAATTCCCAGGAGCAAGATTGCAGGTTTTTTTTTTTTCCCTTTACCACCTGCGTTTCTCAAGTGCCAAAGGGTTTTATTACAGCCTGATCAGAAATCTCAGGAGCACCATTTACTTGGAGCAGATTGATGGTGTTCTGAATCTTGTAGCCTTACAAATGTATATTTATTCTTGTTTTGGTGCATGTAGAAAAAGCTGATTGTGTTTTTAAGATGCAAAATAACCTATTTAGTGACAAATCTTTAATGCTGATAAGCAACCTACTTGCATTTCTCACAGATGTATGATCCTTTCATTAAAACCCCCTTGGTATACATTAAACCTTGAATGTCTAAGGTCAGATCAAGGACATGTTTAACGTTCATTGATATGACTGTGACCTGTAATATTGCAGTATATTCAGGGAAAAGAGGAGGTGTAGAAAAAGTATTACATATATGGGACCTACTTCTCCAAAAATTTTAGCTCTCTGGTATGTCAGAATGATGGCTGTCATTCCTGTCCTACCTGACATGTGTTCGCATCATGGTAGCAGTGGCTCTGCAGTGGGTTATTCTAGGCTTTCTGGAGAAGATTTCATCTGGAGTGCATTGCATGCACTGGAAACTGTTTATCTTTTACATGAAAGCTTAAAAGTTGCATATGGTAGGGGGTGCATTTTAAGTGTGGTAGACATGGTTCCATCACAGCAAAAATAACTAGGAATTAGTCAGTGACTGAGGCTTTGTCCAGCAGTGACTGGTGGCTTTGAATGCCTCAGTTCTGGAGCGCTTTGGGGTTTATGGGCTCGATTTTCAGAGTGCCAAATCACCTTGTCAGAAAGCAAGGCCTTTGCTGCACTTTACCACCCAGAGGTAGAAGCCCCAGAAATTAACTTCTGAAAACTAAGATCAATGCACTTAGTAGAGATTTTTCAGTTCTTGAGACATTGACAGTCTCTTTGAAATACATTGTTTGAGTGCAGCTCTCTTCATCTAGGAAAAATGTAACACTGGCAGTATTAAGTATGATGGAGTCATTACTTCTGGAGGTGAAATATCACCGTTGTATCAAATTGAAATCTTTGTGCTGAGACATCACTTTCAAGGAAAATGCATGAGGCTGTCAGGATCTCGTTTCCTCTTGATGAGTAGGGAATGCAGCCCCCTGGAACAGAAGGGAATATCCCAAGTAACCATGCAAACGCTGCGTTATAAGGGAGAAGGATTGCAGGAAGGGGGGGTGTTTGATGTACAATGTAAGCAGTGATGCTGACTGCATGTAAAAAGAAGCCAGCTTTCCCTTAAATGTAAAGTTTTTCTGTCCTTCCTTCCTGTCTCTTATATTTAAAATAACTCTTTCAGAATGTGGACTGGTCAGTTGGCCCGGAGATAATGATTTCTGGCAAGCCAGTTTAGCTTCTGTGTTGAATGAAAGTGGATTTGAGTAGATACATAGGGCAAGAAAAGGAAAACTGATGGATTTTGTGATGGTAGAAGCAGAAATCACATTCTTCTGTGCCACTCAGAAAAACAGAGATGAGCAGGTGTGGTAGAGGCACAGCTGGATGAGTAATTAATGCAAATGTGGCTAAGATGGCAAAGGGGAAGAGCTACTTTGTGTGAAAATGGGTTGAGTCTTCCTAATGTTGGATGCTTATAGACCCTCGCTGATTTATTAAATGATGCAGATTTGCCAGCTTGAGCTCACAAACTCCATTCCACTAATGAAATTTAATTTTTCGGTGTGTGACTTCTAATTGGCAGGATTATAACCTGCCTGGGATTGGCACTCTGCGTCTGGAGCCAGATGTTGCTGCGGCAGGTGTTGGAAGAGATTATTTAAATTAAATCTTGGCTGTTGAGGGCCTGCTTCTAGTCCAGCTTTTACTCAGTTAAGGCACATTTAAGAGAGGTGCAATGAATGTTATTTGTGCCGAAATGTTCTTGTAATAAGTCCTATCACTTCAGTCCTTTTGTAAGCTTTTAACTTCTGATGTGAAATTTTTCAGGTTTTTGTTTGTTTTACTTTTATTTTTCTCTCTTTTATATATATATATAAATATATATAAATTTTTAAATTAAGAGAGAATTATAAATATAATTCTCTCTTTTATATATATATATAAATATATATATATACGTGTGTGTGTGTGTGTGTATATATATATAAAAACACATACCTTAATCCTATCTAATCCGGTTACTCTGAAGTAACTCAGGGCCAGAGCATTAACTCTCCCAGTGTCCTATCACTTATCAGTGCCAAGGGAGATGAGGTCATGCATGGGTACAGAGCTAGCTAGGGTTGTTTAAACAAAGCTTGGCAGCCCCAGGAGAGGTTTGATGTTGTAATTGCCTGAGACTGGAGTTGTGCATGTCACAGAATGCTGCCAACATGCACAGGCTGGTGCCACCTGGTTCCTGGGCTGGACGGCTTGGTCTGTTTCATGATTCATATGGACTGATGGCACAGGGTTACCATCTCAAACAACCAGAGCACATTTTCCTTTCAGCTCTTCGAAGTGACCAGTGATGTTTCTTCACAGTTGGTGTTTTTGTGGTGAATGTCTATACTGGTTGAGTATGTTCAAGGTTTTCATTCGTTTCTCAGTTAAAATCTGGATTTTTTTTTTTTTTTTTTTGGGGGGGGGAGGGGAGGGGGAATTTTCTGTTCTCATCCAATTCTTTTTATTAGGATGGATAAATCAAGTTATTCACAGGACTCTATTGAGATAACAGTGACCATTATTATACAAATTTATTACTACCATAACATTATATATAGTACTCTATGTCATTAATTTTCAAAGTGTTTATATAAAGAAAAGTTCAATGTTATTACTGTGATCTTGTAGGTTACTCTGCTGGACATAATTGAAGTAATAAGAATATCTAGGCAATAGCCTCTTAATAAAGGCAGTATCACTGAAGTCTTAATGGATTACAGTGTGCCTGGAGTTCATGACGATGCACACTGGAATGAGAGTGCCTAGATGCTTTGCTTTGCTCTTGGGAGCCTCATCCTATTCCAGCATTGGTACTAGAATAAAAAGATGCCATGGACATGCTTCCCTTTTACTGACTTTAAAGGACAATTGACACACAGGGATAGTACAGGGCTCAATCAACAAAGTCTTTGTCTAAGGAAGCACAGGGGCACTGCCCTGCTTGGAGCCAGGTCTGAAAGGCACAACTTGGCATGGATGTAGACAGAAAACTAGTCTACAGACTAGATGCAGTGTTGATAGAAGGAAGCGTGTCTTTGATATCTAGAGCTTGAAGCAGTCCTTGGCAAACAGAATTGCTTGGCTCCCCAGGGGTCTCTGAGCAAATACTTTGAGAATCAACGCTCATAAAAGATTATGGGGATGTGTTGGGGGTCTTACATTGGATTTTGCCTATGGAGTTTCTTCTCTTCCCTGCTCATGAAAGAACAGAAGACAAATTGGAAAAAAAAATACATGACTAAGCAATTTGAGGAATATATGGAATCTAATAAATAATCCTTTTAAAATAGGGTCCTTTGCTTATGGTAACGAGTGATCTAACTATGTCATGAGTTATTGAAAGACTAAGGGATCTCAAGCTAGATTGAGAAGTTTAGTTTCTTTTAAGAGCCAGTACGATTATTAATGCAAACAGTTATCTAGTCTAAGTATTTGCTGCCTGTTTGGTTGTTTTGGGAGTAGTACATTTCGAGTTGTCACTGAAAAATAAATAAATAAATAAATAAAAGAACAAACAAAAAAGGAAGAAGCTGTGGATCCCCATGCCTTGAAGTGCTCAAGGACAAGTTGGATGGGGCCCCTGCCCGTGGCAGGGGGGTTGGAACTGGATGATCTTTAAGATCCCTTCCAACCCAAACCATTGTATAATTCTATTGTAAGATTCACTGCAGGATAAAACATAAAAGGGCATGTTCTGTTTGTGTTGTTTCTTTTTTTTTTAATTTCTGTCTGGTGATACTATGCTAAATAATATACTTAAATCTGTAGCTGAAATGAGGTGATATAATTGCAACTACTGTGCATTTTTTAAAGGCAGGATGAGGGAAATTTCTTATGAGATGTTTAAAAAAAAAAAAAAAAAAAAAAAAAAAAAGCTGGACTGTGCTTAGTTTCATCTCCTTTTCTTATAGCAGTTGTTTTTCATGTGTTCCAAGAACTATCCTAACTAGTTAGTGAAGGCATTCCTTGAAAGTGCTGTGTTCGCTTTCTAGTATAAATGTGCAAAGCTTCTCATTTAATCTCTCCTGCTAAAAGAAACTTGAGAGTGCTGATTCAGCAAAGTCAGTTTGCCTCGTTGTCCAGGAGGACTGTTTCTGAAGCAAAAGCATGATTAGAGTCTATTCTCCTAATTCAATGCTAGCTTACATTTTTGAAAGTATGTGAAAGATAATTACACTAAACTTAGGCACTTACCAGACACCTAAACCTCATGTACCTTCCAATTGTTTTATTAAACTGTATTTGCTGTCATAACCTTAACAGAGCATGCAGTTTCTTTGAAAGTCCTCCAAGGAGAATTTCCACTTCTCTAAGTCAGGCTTTAAACTGAGGCAGGATGCTTAACCCTTCCAGAAACAAAGGCATCAGTTCATCTTTACATCTAAACTCAGGAAGAGTATATAGAATTATTTTAGGGGGACTGGTTCATTAAGCACTTACAAATTTAGGTGCAGATCAGACACTGAAGTCAAATAATTGAACACACTGGTATCTGTCAAGCTTGGGTGTTTGTTTGGTTTTGGTATGTTTGGCTGTTTTCCTCCTTTTCTATTCTCTTGCTTCACTGCTTCTGTCTTCTGCAAGTTTCCAGGAAAATGCTGCTCTTTATCTCTTAAGGCTGTCACTGCAGTATATTTTCTGCTTTGCAGGAAGACATGCTCTGTGTGGACATGTGCAATTACAACTGAACTTGCTCTAGCAGAGGCAAATTGCTGTAGTAGCCAGGTCAGAGACATCAGTTCAGTCACCCAGCTTGGTATTGAAATACCACCAGGCTGAGTTTGAAGTGCCCTTAAAATTACTTCTCTCTCATTAATGGTTTAATGATCAAAATCTTACCCAGGGAATCTGATTCACTGTTGTGAAGTTGAGCAGTGCTGGCAGTCAGGGACATGCAAAATTGTCCATGAATCCATTAATAGGGGTTAAAAATGGTTACAAATCTAGTGGTTCTCCAGATTATTCAGAAAATGTGAAGGAAGATGGTGACTAATGCAACCTTCAGTTCCAATGAAAGCACAGTTTATTTGAGTTTGGTCTCTCGGCTGCTTATTAGAAATGCTTTTAAGAGGTAACATTACATTAGTGATAGTGGCTTATCATTGTTCGGAAAATGCTAAACTGCAACAACAGGCCATGAACTCAGAACACGTGTAAGATAGTCCCATGGGCTACATCATTAAATTTGACTTAAGCTATTTAATTTCATCTGAGGTTTTGTAGGAGAGCATGACAAAGCATAAGGTATTATTATGTTGCATGGCTATTAGACTTCAATATATCTTCCGTTGTTTGTAAATTACACACAACTTAATCACCTGGCTTGCTAATATTCCTTTAGTTAAAACATCAAGATAACTTAGGATAAACTGGCTGTTCTTGGTTTTGGTCTTTAGAGCTCACTACTGACACTAACAAATGCTTCTATACTTTAATATGTTAAGTGTTTTGTTCCTAAGGATTAAAAAGAAGTGAAGAAAAGAACATCACTCCCAAACCAAAAGATGTCTAACCCAACATAAAACACTACAGGCCAGGTTCTGCCACTTGTTAGTTCTCAGGATTACTGTGATGCACAGTAGACCCACTAGGTGTTGTCTTTCTCATAATCTAAATGGGTAGCGATGCAGACAGAAAAGGATGCTCAGGGCAGTCTTTTATGCTAGGACAAACAAATCAATGCAGCTTATACATCATGTGCAGGACAGGTGATGTTGAGCTTATTTGTCTGTTACAGCCTCTTTCCAACCACAAAGTCATGAAGTTCTCTGGCCACTGTAGGAAAATGTGGTGGGTCTGAAACACTTCACTGAGGAGCAACAACAGATGGTCCTCAGAAGCTGGTGTCTCTCACTTGGATTCCAGCATAGTCAGAACAGCACTGTCGTGTGCTGAATACACCCTAAGGAGAAAGCCATGAGAGCTCACAGGAAGATACTGCTTAAGCATATGGACACTGGAACATAGTCCTTATTTTCTCTCCCATGTACCAAAGCTTGGTATCCTTCCACAAAATGAGTATTTTCACGCTATAAAATGCATGATGATGTATGTTAGACTGACACCATTTGCACACAAACAGAAGTGAAAAATAAAGTGTGTGAATGTAGACTCAGTATTGAATGTAAAGACACAGCCTGTGTTTCCTATACGTGTTGAGGCTTTGCACTGGGTGAGTAATGCAGGAACCTGGGTGCCTAGCTGTGAGTATTGTAATTAAGCAAGATGTGCAATAGCAATTCAGAGATGAACATAATCCACAAAGTAGACAAGCATTTTGGCTCCTTGAACTTCTGTCTTCATTAAATTTGTAGTTCATTGCTTATACTTCTGACAAGGAAACGTGGTTGTATGGAGCCTACTTTTGATAAGTGTTTTTGTATGTTAACCTTTTGCCAAATAACTATTACTATTTTAAAATATTTATTTTAAAAGTGGTTCGTGTCTTTTTTGGGCTTGTTCGAATGGGTCTGCTCGGTCATTTTATAGCTGCTCTCAAATTATGTTGCAGTTTTAATTGTCTGCTTATGAGAAATGAAAATTAAGCCAGCAACTGAATTGTTTAAATTTGTAGGTAGTAGAAATCCAAATATCTAAAGCCTGAGTAGGGTGTTAGTAATTTATTTGGGATTCTGTGCAACTTGTATGCTTTTTAATGTATTGATGCTTCTCGCTTTTAGTGTAAGCAAATGAAAGGTCAAATGTGTATCCGATGACCTTACAGGACTTAACACTAAAAAAAAAGATTCAGTCTACATCCCAAGGTGCTGGCAAGGCTCAAACTGGAATTTTGGAAAAATAACATTAAAAAACAATGAATAAAAGCAATACGGCTGAACATTTTAGCATTTGTGCTATTTTGTAAAACAGTGATGTATGAAATGTTCCTTAGGATTTTTTTTGTCTTGTCCCATGTCTCACAAAAGGAAAACAAATGTTACAGGAATATACGCAAGGTTTTATTTTACAGGCTTGGGAAAAGCCGTGTCCTACAGGCAGACTTTCAGTTGTCTTCAAAAACTTAAGAAAAACTTAAGGACTACTTGCCTGTTTTTTTTTTTTTTTTTTTAAGTGTTTGTCTATGAGACATCTGGCATGGAGTATCTGAATTATTCAGAAAACAGCCCTATTCAATACTGTGGAATATATTTTACCTGCTTGAATTTACATGTAAAGTTCATCCGTTGTCTCAATGGAGATTATGGTTTGCTTACTGTTATGTTTGCTGGATGTGTCTATGTCTGAAGTAAAAACAGGCATGCAAAGTCTCTTGTTGATCTGTTAAGAGAATGGCCTGCTATAATTAAATCAGAGAAGACCTGTGATATGCAAAGCTGCTTTTTTCTACTTGTATATGGAAGGATCTTATTTGTAATTAGCCAATGTAAGGTTTAAGACTGCTTTTATATCATGTTACAATACCTTGGTTCTGCTATATTTTAAGCAGATTATGAAATCTGAAAAATAATCTGGACAGACTGAGGACTCCCAACTGTGCCGGATGTTTTTAATAGCTCAGTGAGCATATATATAAAATCATCTGTTTCTACCTTTCAGAGCAAGAGCTTTCTCTGCCATCTGCAAGCTAAAAATACCTTTTCCATTTCAGAGTAAAGAGACAGTGGTGCTGTACTAAAGGTGTAGGATTGGAGGTGGTGTGAACTGTGAGAGTATTGGCACTCAGAAAACTCAGATTCTTGCAGGTGAAGAAAGCAACCAGAAAATGGGGCACTTTTTTTTTTTTTCTTGTTTTGTTTTTCTTCAGTGGGAATATGTTCCAACTGGTTTTCATTGTGGATATTTGTGAGTGTTGTTGCATTCACCAGCTTCTTTTTGACAACCCATAGAAACAACTCCAAGATTGATGATTTTCATCAACTCGCCGAGTCTGCTTCATTGGCATATCCTCATCAGCTTCACTTCATATGACAGTATTTTAGATATTCAACAAAACACAAACTCATGTCTCATGCTACTTTTTTTTTCTTTTCCCTAAGATATGAGGCAGCTTTAAATCCCTGGTAGTTGCTTATAGTTCTGTGTTGGCACGAGGTGTTGTTTTCTCTTTAGACTTTCTTGCCTTCTTGTGTTTCAACCTTTCAAGTTCTTATTTTTTAATGTAATTCCCTACTTACAAAGGCAAAGGTCTTTTGTTATTTTTAGTCTGTTTTCTTAAGAAAATGAAGCAGAAGTGATCAGATTGTCTCTTTGTACCTGTCCCTGCCCTTCCCAATAATTTGGGCACAGGACATTTTCAACCTAGTTTGGCAATGGGGGAATATGAAGTTCTGATAAACTTAGAGAAAAAAGCTTTCTGAACACACTGGGTTTCTTCACTGTATCTTCCTCATAGCAAGAAGAATCATATCACTCTTCATTAGATATCAACAGATTCATGTTGGATCTAAATGGAGACTTAGATCCACAGGAAAACAATTCTCATCGATCCCACTGTTCACTGGAAAACTTAAATAACAAGTTCCACAATGTTGATTTTTCTTATGCCATTGACTTTTGATTTGGGGATTCAGGTGAAAGCTCAGTGTTGCTGCCATCACAGACCAAAGAGAACTGCTGGCATTTGTTAGGTAAACATTGAGAGCTGGCGATGTGAATGACTTGTTACGCAAAGTGTACATGAAGGCAGAGAACATAATATCCTAAGTGGAGTTCATGCCACTTACCATGCACCTTGTTTGTGGGCTCAACTTCATGAGCCTCCAAGTGTGATGGACATCCCTGTCAACAAAAAAGAAGATGGACAGCAGAGTGCATGAGGTGAGGGATATGACTGCAAGTCGTCTGTGTGGAAAGCAATGGAAATGAGAGATGTGCTGAAGTGGAGGCAGTCAGGAGGGGTAGGGTCAGCAGAGTCAATGTTAACAGCGAATGCCAGAGTTATTAAATGCTGTCATAGGATAATGGTCTGCCACTGGCATATCAATATGAAGACATTTATGGGCAGTTAACATCAAAGCCAGGCAGAGGAGGAGATATTGATCCTCTAGTACTGTACCACCATACAGTGCCTTTATTTTACCTGTATCAATTGATTGAGGTGCTATGAAGTATTTTATCCAATGGATGCAATTAAGTGTCTGTTGCTTTCTATAAAGTTATTAACTTGCTTGCATTAACATTAATCATTTCAATTGGTTTGGACCTGCTCTACATTATAGCCAACCATGGACTGCCACATCTAAAATGTACAATTTTTATTATGAGAAGTTTAAAGTAATTCTAGGCAAAAGAAGACGTATCTGAACACATGACAAAAGGAAATGATTGTGCTTCTGGAAGTTGCTCCTGTAGTGAAATGCTGAAATATAAATGACACCATACAGTGGAACATAAAAGGCAAGATTTCATCCTTGTATTCAATGCAATGCAGAGGAAAATGTGCATTCCCTTGAGAAGAGCAAAGAGTCCAGCCTGACTTGCATCCATAGAAAATTATCGATCTAGGGGCACAGGAATGCAACACCCTTGTAAATTTGAGCTGCCAAAATGATTGATGACAGCACTTGCAAATACTATTGTAAGCTTGGGCAAAACCAGATATAGCAAAATCTGGTTTATCTAGAGGAACTGACCAGGCACCCTCCTTTGATGGGGAGGTACCATCTGAACCCCATGTAGACTCCGAAGACCTGCTCTCCTGAGATGCAATCCTTCAGGAGGTGGTTCAACCTTTAAGGAGATGTAAAGGGCGACAAGCCTTCTCTGGTGAAAAGTGCACATTCTGGAAAAGAGATTTAGAGAGTGGGTCTCCCACATACATGTTTACAATAGAGCCTGAATTCACACAGGTAAAGGACTCTTTTTTTCTTTTATGTATGGCATACTTCTGAAAGGCTTCTAGGCCAAGTCAACCAGTGATAAATAAGGTCTTCGCACAGCTCAAGCTTATGGCTACATGTTGACAAATTACCTTCATCAACTTTTATATTTTTGTCTTCCTCTCGGACACAGGCAAGGTCAGATAAAGCAGTCAGAGATTTTTCGCATCCTTTCTTCCTTTGCTGAGTGCTTTTGGGGTGTTTTTGACAGTTCCTTCCATTATGTCAAAATTCCATTTCTAGAAGAAAATCTGCCCCTTGTCTATGTGGTTTTTGTTGTTGTGGCTTTTGTGTGCTGTGTTTTTTTTTTGTTGGTTTTTTTTTTTTTTGTAAACCAATGCTGAAATGTGTAGTCTTAAGCAGATGGTAATTAGGAAATTACAATTGATTCAAAATAATTGTTTTGCATGTTTTGATTCTGTGAAGAAAAATCTCTATTTTTTTCTCACTACTCGAGCGTTTTAATTGAAGTATCACGCGCCATTTATATTTAACCATTTCACAAAGAAAGTTCACCACCATATGTAGGTTATGTGGACCAATAAAAAAGTCTGGGTGACTTTTGTTCTGTAAAATCTGCTTTGCTTTTTCTTCCCCTTGAAAAGACCTAAAAAGAAATTTACAAAAAGCTTTGAAAAACTGAAAATTAGAACAATTTGCATTTATGTTAATAGAAGAAATAATTCATGGAAAATTAAAAAGTAAATTTAAGTAATTCTCCCCCTGAAAGTGGCATCCTGACCGATTCTGCTCAGATCATAACCTGGGGTATTCTCAGAAATTAATCTTCTTTCATGTGTTAACTAAGATACAACCTACTGAGTTTTGGGTTGGAATACTTTTTTTTTTTTTTTTTTTAATTTATTTTCATCTTTTCTCTGCAGACCAGATCATGGAACTTCCTTTTCATCATTTTTAGTGAAACTTACTCCTTTATGTATAAGTGAATTAAAATCTAAGCCTGTATAATTAGACTTGGCTTGCCACAATTAGTCCCGTACATTTAAGAAAACTCTCCAAATGCTCTAGTAAGTAGATGTCCCTTAAAATATCTATCTGCTGTCTGTACAAGAGTTATTCTTATTCTTCACTGAATATGCAAAGGAAAAACCAGTACATAAAGCAATGTATTATTGCAATTCTTCAAACACTGTTTCCAAAAGACTTCTTGATGCTTGTCTGTTTGAATAGATGTGCAAGAACAGAGTTTTTATGTGAATAGTTTCTTTGGCTTCTGATGCTAACTCTTCAAATTAATTAGAAGAAATTTCCCCTGAAAAAGTTTGCAGTATATACTCTATCTTGAGATTTATTAATTCTAAGAGAACTGGAGAAAGTATTTCTCACCTTTCCTTTGCCTTGCATTGTTTTATCATTCAAATGATTTGTTTTGATGTTTCAGGTCCCTGACCACAAATGCTCACCCATGCCATGCAGTGTTTTTGTGTTAACTGTGTCAAGCAATACTCTACTCTTTTTTTTTTTTTGTATGTGTGTGTGCGTGTGAATAATTTTTTTGTGTCTGCTAGAAGAAGAGTGTAGTTTTTTTTTTTCATGTTGTTAAGCAGGAAGGATTGACTCAGAAAAACGGCTTTTATCAACACAAATCATTGTTTTCTAAAGTGGAAGAAGAAAGTTAAAAAAAAAAAAAACAAAAACAAAACAAATGCATATACATCACCCTCCAACTGCTTCCCATACCCCACCCCCAATACATTCATACCACAAAGTATGTGCTGTTGATTTTTTTCAGATTTATTTTTCTGTTGACTCTTGTGTTTATTAATTGTAACTAAGCCCATATTCTCTCCTACGTGACTTGGAAAGTACCTGGACTGCATTAACTAAAAACCACCCATTTGCTTGTGCCAGAACTGCCCTTTTCAGCCAGTCCAGTTATCTCTGACTTTGTAGGGTCTGATGGAGTCTTACCTGCATGTAACAGAAACACTTTATATTTTGGCTGTGGGTAAGGTACCATAACTGCCCCAAAATGTTACCTGTTACTTGTTCTCTACCTTTAGAGCATTTGAAAAGTTGCTGGTACGAATAGTAGTGTGATTCAAGAGTCTCTGGGTTCTTTTACACATGGCTGTAGATGATGAAAAAGCTTGTAGAAAAAGCTTGCCACAATTTTTTAATTATTACAAAAAACAGAATGGAGATGCTTTCAAGTGCCCAACCTCTTACTGAAGCCTGAGAGTTTATTGTTATTGTTTCAGTGCATATCAGTTGGTCTAATAGAATTGTGTCCTACAGCTCTTCCTCTGCTTGCATATTAGACCTCTGACAGGCTCCATTAGTGCAGCGTGAAGAATGACACCTTAGGAAGTCAATAATGAGAGAGAGAGAGAGAGAGAGTCGGTATTTTG
The DNA here is from genome assembly GCF_965140915.1 of Aythya marila. Classification (NCBI taxonomy): domain Eukaryota; kingdom Metazoa; phylum Chordata; class Aves; order Anseriformes; family Anatidae; genus Aythya; species Aythya marila. The sequence goes on along the minus strand of NC_139043.1, from coordinate 63,191,402 downwards.
TGTCAAAATGGTGAAACGTGAATCATTAATGCCTGGCTCATTATTATCAACAAAGCGTATCCGGTAGCAGGCGTGCTAGCTGAACATTTATGCCATGATTCATGCAAAATGGAGATCAGCACCATTCATAATCAAAAATGGCCTAGAGGATATTTAAGAACAATAAATAAGCTTCCCCTGCGATATAAATAAGTCATTTTTAATGTCTCGCCAATAAACCTATCATAGCTAAACTACTTTTCATGGGGGTGTGGGTGTGTAATAAAATAGGAAGATTAATCCCATCCGCATGTGTTGGGCTATTCCACTTAGTTCTGTCTCTGGTGCAGTCAATGTGCTCACCTTGGAGCTGCTCTAAAAATGTTGAGATTGAGCAGATGTTCTCTTGCACTCTGTTAACAAACAAGTTTCCATTTCTGGTTTTATAAGGCTACTTGCCATAATAGTTCATCTCAAATGCAGCTCAAACTCTTTTAAGACTGTTTTGTTCCTCCTTCTCCTGAAATTACTATAGTTAGCATAACGTGGCAAGCTGAAAAGAAGGTGATTTTGGGGTTACTCGCAGCTTTGGTTGATGAGAGTTTTAGGGAAGTCAGACACTCAGCAGCAGCATTGTTTGAGGGGAAAGGGGGAGGTTTTAAGCTGTAAAAAATACATTCACAGAGCAATGAAAGAGTCTTGCTTCTGGAAGGTTCAGCACAAGATATGGCAGCTGCCATCATTATGCAGTGCCTAGCTGGAGTTAACATTTCCCCGCATTTATGTAATTTAGAGATTTACTTTCAGAAATAAAGCACTGACTTTCGTAATCTGGTATTTAAACACGAGAGGTGACTATTAAGACTTTCTGTGGTGATTTATCAGAGAGTTAATCTCTTTAATAATAAAATCTCAGTCATCTATTTGGTAATACTGAATAATCTATTTAATAATAAAAACATTGTGCCTCATTTCTGAAGTCTGTTCTCTTTCTGTCAGTGAGAGCCTAAGATGTAGTTGACTTTACCCCACCTTGCTGGAGTAATGGAGAGCCTATTTGTTAGACTAGCTGAGCGGAGCCTCCTCCAGTCAAAGCTGAATTGAATTATAGGTGCCCAGGGCAAAGTTGTTTCTAACATACCAGTGGATTTATCATGAGAAATGAAACACATTAGAGCAGCTAAACAATCACTCTCAGGGGAAGAAAGGAAATACTATCCTTATAGTATATTTGAGGAAACTGAGTCCCTGGGAAACAGTTGTTTGGTATTGTTCTAGAGTTAGGAAAAAGAGCTTGCTCAATTCAGTCGCTGTCGATATATCCTAGTTCATAGTTAGTGAGGAAAGCTTACTGAAGACAATACCGGTTTTGGTCCATCCCCACAGCAGTCACAGTGCAGAGGGGGGTTTGTGCTTTGTTGCAATACCAAATAGCCTATGGCAGAATCTGCCTAGAGTTGCAGCTACTTCAGCTGAAAGCACAATGCAGACTTCTAGAAATATGAAATCTTTACATATTGGCAATTTCATCGATGTATTTGCGAAGAAAGTAATTGAAAGTCGCAAAGGGGAAAAAGTAACACAGCAATATTCATAATCGTTATGAAACTGTTGGAAAGTATGTTAGTTTGAGTGCAGGGAGTAATCTTTAATTAACTTTCTCATTTTATGCATTTTGTAAGTGTAAGTAATTATCATTCATTAAGACAGCCATGTCGGAATGATTACTGAAATATCTTGAACCATCCCTGACTTCTCTAGTGCTTGCTATGACCAATGATGTAACACCATCGTTAGTGCAGTTTGTAGTTGTAAGCAAAAAGTCTTTGTGGTGTTGTGCAGAATGAGCAACTTCAATTTCCTGAAAGGTAGGGTTTTTTCATGTATACACATGTGGTCAGTACATTTTCTGTGTATTCAGTGAATCAACGTTATTCAAGTTAGGGTAGAAAAAACTAATGCAGTTATGCCATAAGAGCCAGTCACTAAAAAGTAGCAAGCCTAGGCTTTATGATGTAAATGCAGAGAACAGTACTCTGCATGTACTGCTCTGCACTACTACTGTGAAGCTGAAAACGAAGGGTTAAACTGGATCATTGGCCATTGCAGGTAGCCACATCATAAATTCCCATTCATGGATTTATTGAGCTCCATCCCTGTACTAATTACCACTCTTCTCATTAAAAGGTTGGAAACCTTTTAATTTCCAACCTCAATATATTCAGTATGATTTTCAACCTGTTTATCTTTGTGCTAGCTTCGTTCTATGTTTTAATAGCTCTCTTCTTTCTTTTTCTCATCCCCCTCCCCCTCCATGTATTGATGTTATTTCATTTCAGCATTCATCCTACTAGATTAAATTAGCACAGGCATTTCAGCCTATTTCACTCATTTCATTCAAATATCCTTCTCCATTTGCTGACCATTATAGAAGTCCTTCCTTGCGTTTTGTTCTCAGTTAAGTTTCACATTGTGTGTACAGGGGACCAGAACTGCACAAATTTATTCCAGATTGTATTCTACATGTTCCTCGTATGGTGGTACTGCTACTCACTACCTGTGTTAGAATATCATTGCTTGTCTTGGGATTTTTGTCAAGGCTATGGCTCTGTGTACGAGTTTTTTTTTTTGTTTGTTTGTTTGTTTTTTCTCTGCTGTATTTTTTATAACTGATGAGTATCTGAGTGTGGCAGAAGTCTGTTCGTTTCTCAAAATCTTTCACTTGGCTCTATTCAGTTTCATAATGTTCTGACTTCTATGGGTCCCAAAGTCTTTTCTGTATTGCGATCTGATCTTCTGTGGTGGTTTTACTCAGGTGGACAGTCAAGCTGCACCTCAGCTGCTCTCTCACTCCCCTTCCTCAAAGGGGAAGGGGGAGAAAATATGATGCAAAGGGCTCACGGGTTGAGATAAGGATGGGGAGATCACTCAACAATTATTGTGACAGGCAAAACAGACTCACCATAGGGAGACAGTAAGATTTATTGCCTATTACAAACAAACTAGAGAAGTCAGAAACAAAGGAAACCAAAAGCACCTTCCCCCCATCTGCCTTCTTACACCTCCTCCCCCCGAGCGGCACAGGGGAACGGGGGAATAGGGGTTGTGGTCAGCCTATGGTACTTTGTCTTTGCTGCTCCTTCACAGTCACTCTTTTCCCCTGCGCCATGGGGTCCCTCCCACGGGATGCCATCCTTCCGGAACTAAGCCTGCGGGGGCTGCCCACAGGCAGCAGCTCTTCAAGCACTGCTCCCACACGGCTCTGTCCCACGGGGTCCATCCATCCATCCCCCAGGAGCAAACTGCTCCAGCACGGGTCCCCCACGGCTGGGCGGCAGCACCCCCCAGACTCCCTGCTCCTGCGTGGGCTCCTCTCCACGGGCTGCAATTCTTGCCTGGGGCCTGCTCCTGTGGGGGCTCTTCATGGGCTGCAGCCTCCTCCAGGCCACATCCACCTGCTCCACCCGGGAGCAGGCCTCTTTCCCTCTCCCCCTCTCCCTCTCTCTTTCTCTTTCTCCCTCCCTCTCTCTCTCTCTCTCTCCACAAGTGTTTACAAATGTGGTTGTTTTTTTTTTTTTTTTTTCCCCTTTCTTAAATCTGCTCTCACAGAGGGTGCAAACAACATCGCTTATTGGCTCAGCTCTGGTCAGCAGTAGAGCCCTTATCTGACATGGGGCAGCTTCTAGATTCTTCTCATAGAAGCCGCCCTTATGGCCCCCTGCTACCAAAACCTTGCCACGTAAACCCACTACATCTTCCCTTAGGATACCATCAGCAGGGCCTCCTGCTTTGGGATCCAGCAAATTTTGTGGAGGTACTCCTACATTTTGTGCCACTGTCTTTAACGAAAGCATGCTTAAAAAGAGTCCAAGACTAATGTTAGAGAAATTCCAGTAGTACTACTTTTAGCTTGTAACTCTCCTTTTCTTTTTGTCATTTCCAAATTTGGCCAGCATCTCATCCGCCTCACCAGTTCTTGCATGAAATCCCATTTTCTCCAGATGAACTAATGATTTTCTGTCAGGCACAGTGTTATATCAAAATATATTTTTAAAACAAGTCGGGTGCAGGAGAACTAATCTGTCTGCACTACAGATAAAGTCCACCACATTTCACTCATGAGAAACAATAGTTATTTTGTCAAAGGAGATTAGATGAGTCAGACTTGATCTCTTCTTGCTACACCTGTGCAATATTTATTACAGTCTCTGTTCACCTCAGTATTCTTTTATTTACTTTCCCTCAAAATTTGTTCCAAAGCTTTGCTTGTTATTAAGAATAGCCCTGACAAAAAACAGTTTCAGCTTCACATCTCCCCCCCCCCTTTTTTTTTTTTTTTTTTTTTTTAAGGTGTAACACTGTGTTTGCTTTCCTCCTCTCAAAACATTCTCATACAACGAATTTATTAAAAATCTGTCCCTGCTTGCAAGGCCCTGTGTAGGACAGAGGGGAAGGACTTTGTGAGTTGGAGGTTAGCCTTTCCGTCCCCCTGTGTTGAGCACAGGGCCCTGTGTATCAGGATCTGTGTATCACCCGGGTGGTTTGATACCATAAATAGGGTGCTTCTGGGAGGTGACAGATCCCTTATCTGCTTAGGCAGTGATGCTGCTTGGGCTGGGTGTGCACTGAAGTAGCTTGAGCTGTGCTCCAACTTGTATTGTTGAAAAGCTCTGATAGTTTGATATCACATCTTAAAAAGCTTGACTGTGCTGAGCTTACTTTCAAAGGAATTTCCTTCATGTCTTTCAGGCATGAGGAGCTTTAACTTCCTAGTAAATCTACTCAAGAGTAGTGAAATCCCTAGCATTGTTTGGAAGGGCCCTGGGCTTCTCTAAAATAAATGATAAATATATATTTATAATGTAAGGAGAAATCAGTTGAGTCTATTTTGAATCAGCTTCAATTTGAGCTTGTCTGCTCACTGAAGTTATTCTGCTTCAGTTTTAGCACAGGCTGCTCTGAACATGTGGCTAGTCAGTGTCTTGGAGGGGCTGTGGTGGTGGGAGAGGTGCTACCTCTGGTGCCACCGTCTCTGCTAGAGCCAAGGCACCTTTAGTGCTGTCCCACTGAGCCCCACATCTTGCCAGCTCCCAGCTCTGCCTGATGGGTTGGAAGACCCAGAGGACTGAGCTATGGCAGTGAGAACAGGAATGGTGCTAATACTCAGTTTGGCAAGCAAGAGATGGAAACTCATAAGAAAAGACCAGTGAAGCCCCCTTTTTCCCTCTTAATAAGTATGTTTGCCCTGCCAGAGGGGCAGATACATGCAGTGAGACGTGCCACTGAGATTACCAGAACAAATACAGCTTGCAGGTATTTTTTTGTAATAAAAACAACATAGCACTTTGTAGGAGAACAGAAATCAGCGCTATCACCTGCCAGTACCCATGAGGAGCTCTTTGGCTGATGGTTACCTCTGGCAGGAGCAGAAAAACTTGCACTGAGTGGATTTTAATTCCTCTTGCTCAACTTGTCCCAGCTGAAGGCTGGGGTTTCCATTTTCAGTGGAGCTGTTACTCTGAGCTGCTAATGGCAGTGCACCTCGCAGTTCTGTGCCAGATTGCGCTTAGCAGAAGTTTCTGAGTATTGAACCAGGTGGGATTCAGTCTGCAAAAAAACGACAACAAAGATTCAGAATAGTTTCAATTTAGACTCTGGTCAATCCCTTGCTGGGAAAAATTTCTTGCTGCTGAATTTTAATTGACCATAAGAGAAGTTTCTATTACTACTCTCAAGTTGAAATGGGAAGGGAATGATGTTTTGTTTTTCTCATAAAGCCAGTCTGATGTTTTGTTTGCCTTAGTGGTTTTGAAACCAATATTTCTAATCTGTCCTATTGGTGATGAAGACATTTAACTATTTCTCCCCAAAAGCATTTGAAATCTTAATTGTTTCTTGTTGGTTTCTTTGGTAATGTTACTTCAGTAACTTTTCACAGCAGGCTGGCCAACTGTTTCCTTTTCCAGATGTATTATTGTACAATTTTTAAATAGATGCAAATAACTTATACATACAGATTTAAGACCTGATCAGATTCATTCAAGAGAGATTTGAAGAATACTTTCTGAGGGTTTAACAATGTTTTTTGGAATGAATTGATATTGTTTAGCTTGTGTGATGAACCAGTTTATTTTAACAAAGCAAGACTAGTACACTTGGCTCTTATGCAATGTCTCTTGAGACATGACTGGGATAATGCTTTGAAAAAAAACAGCCAAGCAATAATCCTAAATTTTGAGAACTAATTTTAAACTGGAATGTAGAAGCAAAGAGAAGTCCTGTCTGAGATGATTTTCATTTTTTGTGCCTGAAATTGCCAAGCGTCTGCAATGAGAGCAATAGGAGAGAATTTCTAAACAGCTTAGCTTAGTTTATTTTTCAAAAACAGCCATAGTCCAACAGAGAAATCTCAGCTGAAGGTTTTTGCTTGCATTTTCTTGGTTCTGAGAAATCATTATTTTCATCTTTGTAAGTCACAATTCTGTGATTCTCATACATACAGACATATTTCTGGGGTGAGTAATAATACGCTTGGGAAAATAAGACCCTCAAGGAAAAATTAAGACAATTACTCATGGTCAGGGTGGAATAAAGTGATAGGAAAGATATAACTGTCTTCAGAAACCTCAAGGCATGATGTAAAAATTACTTTATTCTGTTATTCTAGTCAACAAGGACAAAGCAAATAATGGATTTACAATACAAAAGAGAAAATGTATATCAACAATGACAACAAAAAAGCTTGAGACTAGATAAGTAGTGGAACAAGCTACAAGGGAATACTGTGCAGTTATTAACACCAAGGATGTTCTGGCTTAGACCAAATTTCCTCCTTATTAAACTAATTCTGATAGTTTACAAGGATGTGACCTCTGCAAGTCTTAATGCATTTTCTGGGCCTCTTTCCCAGTCTTCCCCACATTCACTTCATTTATACTCAAGGGCTTTTTACACCAAGCATAATGAGAAGAAAACCCACACTCCTTCATTTTTTCCTGAACTAGGTGATTCTCTAAGCTTCTTTGTAACCTAAAAGGTTTGGCGTTATAATGAATTACGGCTGTTAATATTCAGTGCTAATACCTCAGGATATAGAACAGGAATAATTTCTAATATGTTTGTGCTCTTCAAAATACATTTAAGCAAAAGAGATATTTCCCAGACTAAAATACAGTTATAACTGTTTTTTTTTTACCCAGTATGACTGAAATGCTGATTTTATTTTTCAGCCTATAAAGAAGAGCAATAAAATACAGTAGGTTGATTTACAGCCTAATTAAACATACCTGAAACATACCTTTTCATGACAGTAGTTTTGCCTATCTGAAATTATGCTGTGACAGCCGTGGTATCAAATGGCCATGTTCGTATTAGTGGGTGAAGTGTAAAACTCCATTAGAGTAGCTTATGAACTGAATGTGCCACTTGGAAATGTGCTGTATAAATAGCTTCTCTTGTTGCTAAGCCTGTGGTCTAATTAACTTGATTTTGCGCGTGCATCTCCAGAAGTTAAATGTGACATCTGAAGATTAATGTTAACTAATGTCCTTCTAGAGACCGATGTTCACAAAGCTATTTGAAGATGCTTGGCACCTATGCAGTGCATTGTGGTAATGATCTCTAATAAATGCACTAACAAGCAGTGGGGTTCAATGTCTCCTGGGCAGCTTGCACCCTATCATGTGACTGTTACATCTTTTCTGTGAGTAGTAATTACTCAGTTTGGTCTACGTTACACGAGTATGGTTCAGCAGTTTTATTTTTGTTCTGCTAGGTTGTCTTTGGGAATATAGTCCAGATAGTTAAAAGCATAATTTACAGATTAAGACAGTTTGTAGGGGGAGAAAACAATTTAGGCAGTTGTGGCTAGATACCTAAGATGCATTTTTCACAGTGAGTTAATGACCTTCACCTCAGCAAGACCAAGTGGCTTCCAACAGTGACTGAGTTAACGGGGAGAAGCAAGGTTTGCAGTTTCCTACAGATTACTAGATCGTCACTGCCTCACTTAGCACTGCTGGTTGCCCACAGCAGATCTAGAATGAAATAGCAGATGGACTATAGACCAGGAGATGCACCCCTACTAGCCTTCTCTGACTTCTTTGAAAATACATGCAGTGCCACCACTAGATCACAAGATTATTGCAGCCTTGCTTAGCTCTGTTAGGGTGTCACCAGCCTGCGGTAAATTGCATTGGATTTTCCTGTACAAATGGGTATACAGTGGTAGTTTTCTTCTTTTCCACTATTCACTTTCACAAAGGGGAAAAAATGTTATTTGGGAATTTTCTGCATATATGTGTAATTATATAGAGAGTCATAAAATCATTTAGGTTGGAAAAGACTTTCAAGATCACGTCCAACCATCGTTATATTTTAAGGGAAGTACACAGTTTGTAGGGATGCAGAAGGAAAGAGAGCATTGCTAAGGTAACTTGTCCTAAATGGAGCTGAAGCAGTAGTGGTGATACTGCACATCTGTCCTGGTTTCAGTTAGAACAGAATTAATTTTCTTCCTAGTAGCTGGTGGAATGCTGTGTTTTGGCTTAGGATGAGAAGAGTGCTGATAACACCCCGATGTTTTAATTGTTGCAGAGCAGTGCTTATACCAAGCCAAGGACATCTCAGCTTTTTGCTCTGTCCTGCCAACAGGCAGGCTGGGGGTGCAGTAAGAGCTGGGAGGGGACAGACCCAGGACAGGTGACCCGAACTAGCCAAAGGGGTATTCCATACCATCTGACGTCATGCTAAACAATATATAGGGGTGGCTAGCCGGGGGGAGGGGGCCGGACTGCTTGGGGTTAAGCTGGGCATCGGTCAGCGGGTGGTGAGCAATTGCATTGTGCATCACTTGTTTGTACATATTATTATTACTTTCCTATTATCACCATTGTAACATTATTATTATTATTATTTTGTTATTATTATTTTCCTGTCTTATTAAACTGTCTTTATCTCAACTCACGGGCTTCACTTTCCATTTCTCTCCCCCGTCCCAGAGAGGGAGGGGGGAGGGTGAGCGAACGGCTGCGTGGTGTTTAGCTGCCAGCCGGGTTAAACCACGACAGTCTTTTTGGCGCCCAACGTGGGGCTCGAAAGGTTGAGATAACGGCAGATCTGACCACAGTGTGTTAAACTAAAATTGGTGTAAGTATTAGACCTGCTTAATAGTCACTTGTCATAATGCTGATTGCTTTAATCTCAACTCTGCTGCGCCTGTTTTCCAAATTGAGTATTATAGTACATTATTTTCCGTATTTGCTCTCTGTCATGTTGTTTATCCTCTCCGGGCCCTGGTTTCAGATCATTATGGTACTGAGTGTTGTAGCAATGGCTTATGAGACGATGAGATATCTGGTCATGACTCTAACTTGGTATTTGTACTCAGTAACATCGTCGACTCTGTATTTTGGAAACTGTATCTTGGAAACTATTAGCAATTATACCTATTGCTTTTTTCCGTTAGGAAGTCAATCTGTGGAGGGGAAAGGGGAAGATATTTTTTCTTACTTGATTACTCTCCCTTTCTCCTTCACCACCCCTGTATCCTCCTGGATCACTATGCCTTCCTCCTTCACCACCCTCTTACCCTCCGAGCTTGCTACAATAGCTCTCCAAGATATTGAATATCCTTGGGATACTCAGACCAGCATAGTCTTGTTGTTCTGCCTCCTGAATGCACTTCAGGTTCTGCTTAAAGTTAAACAACTACTTAGGAAGCTCATCCGCAGATCTGCCCGGAGGCAGTATAGTTGTGGGTGGCAGGGAGTATGGGAGGATATGGGCAGGCATCTAGAGCAGTTGGCACCCCCAGTGTTTTGGAAATTCACCCCTGAACAACTGCAAAATCCTCAAAAACTGGCAGAATGCTTGAGAAAAAGGTGTCATGATTCTGGCAGTTCCAAAGTAACACAAATCATTGTAACATGCTGGGGCCTGGCTCATGCCTATCGAGCTGCCATTGATACTGCTATCAACTTAGTGACAGACCCTGCGGCCACTCCAAGCCCTGTGACAGATCCAACGGCCACTGTGACCCCTACGGTGGACTCTGCAGCCGCTCCAATCCCAGCTCCTGCAGCCACTCCAGTTCCAGCTCCTGCAGCCGCTCCAGTCCCAGCTCCTGCAGATGCTCCAGTCCCAGCTCCTGCAGCCGCTCCAATCCCAGCTCCTGCAGCCACTCCAGTTCCAGCTCCTGCAGCCACTCCAGTCCCAGCTCGTGCAGATGCTCCAGTCCCAGTTCCTGCAGATGCTCCTGTTCCAGCTCCTGCAGCCGCTCCAGTCCCAGCTCCTGCAACTGCTCCAACTCCAGTTCCTGCAGCCGCTCCAGCTCCGGTTCCTGCAGCTGCTCCAGCTCCTGCAGCCGCTCCAGCTCCTGTGGCTGGGTCAGAGAAAAGAGCTGTAGCAGTGCAAGTTGACCCTGCAGAGGGTATTCCAACCCCTGTGGCAGACCCTGTAACGGGGTCAGAGAAACGAGCTGTAGCAGTGCAAGTTGACCCTGCAGAGGGTATTCCAACCCCTGTGGCAGACCCTGTAACGGGGTCAGAGAAACGAGCTGTAGCAGTGCAAGTTGACCCTGCAGAGGGTATTCCAACCTCTGTGGCAGACCCTGTAACAAGGTCAGAGAAACGAGCAGTAGTAGTGCAAGTTGACCCTGCAGAGAGTATTCCAACCTCTGTGGCAGACCCTGTAACAAGGTCAGAGAAACGAGCAGTAGCAGTGCAAGCTGCCCCTGTAGAGAAGGTGAAAAAATGGTATAGAGATTCAGGTCGTTTAGAACGCAGAGAGTCTTCTGCCAAATCTAGGTATAGAGACAACGGAGACGACGACGACGCTGGGCCATCAAGGGTTCAGGAGGAGGAAGATGAGGATGCCGAAAAATCAACAGTAACTACCCGAAGCCTAAACGAGCGTGAGTTACGAGATGTGCGAAAAGATTTTGGTCGCTGTATAGGTGAGCAGCTTGTCACCTGGCTGCTCCGATGCTGGGACTCTGGAGCCAATTGTGTGGAATTAGACGGCAGGGAAGCCAAGCGACTGGGATCCCTTGCTAGAGACGCAGGCATTGACAAAGCAATTGCAGATGGAGCACAATCTCACAGCCTCTGGAGGCGTCTCCTCTCAGCTGTGAGGGAAAGGTATCCCTTCAAGGAAGAACTTTTATGTCTACCAGGCAAGTGGACCACTATGGAGAAGGGAATCCAGTACCTGAGGGAATTAGCCGTACGGGAAGTGATTTATGAGGATCCAGACCTCAGACAAACATCCAAAGATCCAGATGAAGTCAGGTGTACACGACCCATGTGGCGGAAGTTCGTACGGAGTGCACCATCATCATATGCCAGCTCATTGGCAATAATGGCCTGGAAAGAGGATGAGGAACCCACAGTGGATGAAGCTGCTAAACAACTTCGGCAGTACGAAGAAAGTCTCTCTTCTTCCTTACAGGCCTGTGTCTCAGCTGTGGAGAAACTTTCTGAAAAGGTTCAACAACTTGAAGAGAATCTATCATCCTCCCCACCTGAACCAACCAGTGTCCACCGACCAAAAGAGAACACTTGGGAGAAACTTTCTGAAAAGGTTCACCAACTTGAAGAGAGATTATTCTCCTCCGCACCTGCACAAAGCAGTGTCGCAGCTATCAGGGGTAGGCGTTCATCCACACAAGGAAGACGATATGGTGGGTACTCACCCCGTGCCACTCTGTGGTTTTACTTACGAGACCATGGAGAGGACATGAGAAAATGGGATGGAAAATCTACTGCGACCCTAGAGGCACGGGTACGTGAGTTGCAAAAGAAAACAATCAAGAAAAAGGGATTCTCTGAAAAGTTTGCTGCTCCAACTTCCAGCAGACAGTCCTTCAAACACAGAAATGAAGAAGATTCTGACCAGGATTAGGGGAGCCCTGCCTCCAGCCAGGGGGAGGAAAGGGACAATCGAGTTTATTGGACTGTGTGGATTCGATGGCCTGGCACGTTAGACGCACAGAAGTATAAGGCTTTAGTAGACACCGGTGCACAATGTACTATAATGCCATCGAGATATAAAGGACCAGAGCCCATCTATATTTGTGGAGTGACAGGCGGATCTCAGCAGTTGACTGTATTGGAGGCTGAAGTGAGTCTGACTGGGAATGAGTGGGAAAAGCACCGCATTGTGACTGGCCCGGATGCTCCATGTATCCTTGGCATAGACTATCTTAGAAGAGGATATTGCAAGGACCCAAAAGGGTTCCGATGGGCTTTTGGTATAGCTGCCTTAGAGACAGAAGGCATTAAACAATTATCTACCTTGCCTGGTCTCTCAGAGGACCCCTCTGTTGTGGGGTTGCTGAGGGTCAAAGAACAGCAAGTGCCAATCGCTACCACAACTGTGCACCGGCGGCAATATCGCACTAACCGAGACTCCCTGATTCCCATCCATAAGCTAATTCGTCAATTGGAGAGCCAAGGAGTGATCAGCAAGACTCATTCACCTTTCAATAGTCCCATATGGCCAGTGCGAAAGTCTAATGGCGAGTGGAGACTAACAGTGGACTATCGTGGCCTGAACGAAGTGACGCCACCACTGAGTGCTGCAGTGCCGGACATGCTGGAACTTCAGTACGAACTTGAATCGAAGGCAGCCAAGTGGTACGCCACAATTGATATCGCTAATGCATTTTTCTCCATCCCTCTAGCAGCAGAGTGCAGGCCACAGTTTGCTTTCACTTGGAGGGGAGTCCAATATACTTGGAATCGACTGCCCCAGGGGTGGAAACACAGCCCTACCATTTGCCATGGGCTGATCCAGTCTGCACTGGAGCAGGGGGAAGCTCCTGAACACCTGCAGTACATCGATGACATTATTGTGTGGGGTGACACAGCAGAGGAAGTTTTTGAGAAAGGGAAGAAAATAGTCCAAATCCTTCTGAAAGCTGGTTTTGCCATAAAACAAAATAAAGTCAAAGGACCTGCATGAGAGATCCAGTTTTTAGGAATAAAATGGCAAGATGGGCGTCGTCAAATCCCAATGGATGTGATCAACAAAATAACAGCTATGTCTCCACCAACTAACAAAAAAGAAACACAGACTTTCCTAGGTGTTGTGGGGTTTTGGAGAATGCACATCCCAAATTACAGTCTGATTGTAAACCCGCTCTACCAAGTAACCCGTAAGAAGAATGAGTTTGAATGGGGCCCTGAACAACGACAAGCGTTTGAACAAATCAAGCAGGAAATAGTCCATGCAGTAGCCCTTGGGCCAGTTCGAACAGGACCAGATGTAAAGAATGTGCTCTACACTGCAGCCGGGGAGAACGGCCCCACCTGGAGCCTCTGGCAGAAAGAACCTGGGGAAACTCGAGGTCGGCCCCTGGGGTTTTGGAGTCGGGGATACAGAGGATCTGAGGCCCGCTATACTCCAACTGAAAAGGAGATATTGGCAGCATATGAAGGAGTTCGATCTGCTTCAGAGGTGGTCGGTACTGAAGCGCAGCTCCTCCTAGCACCCCGATTGCCAGTACTAGGCTGGATGTTCAAGGGAACGGTCCCTTCTACACATCATGCAACTGATGCTACGTGGAGCAAGTGGGTTGCACTGATTACTCAGCGGGCTCGAATAGGAAACCCCAGTCGCCCAGGAATATTGGAAGTGATTATGGACTGGCCAGAAGGCAAATACTTTGGGATATCATCCGAGGAGGAGGTGGGTCGTGCTGAAGAAGCCCCACTGTACAACCAGTTACCAGAGAATGAAAAGAAATATGCCCTGTTCACTGATGGGTCCTGTCGTATTGTGGGGAAGCATCGGAGATGGAAGGCTGCTGTATGGAGCCCTACACGACGAGTTGCAGAAGCTGCTGAGGGAAAAGGTGAATCGAGTCAGTTTGCAGAAGTGAAAGCCATTCAGCTGGCTTTAGACATTGCTGAACGAGAAAAATGGCCAGTTCTCTATCTCTACACCGATTCATGGATGGTAGCAAATGCCCTGTGGGGATGGTTACAGCAATGGAAGCAAAACAACTGGCAGCGTAGGGGCAAACCCATCTGGGCTGCTGCTTTGTGGCAAGACATTGCTGCTCGGGTAGAGAACCTGGCTGTGAAAGTACGTCACGTAGATGCTCATGTGCCCAAGAATCGGGCTACTGAAGAACATCAAAACAACCAGCAGGTGGATCAGGCTGCTAAGATTGAAGTAGCTCAGGTGGACCTGGATTGGCAGCATAAAGGTGAATTATTTATAGCCCGATGGGCCCATGACACCTCAGGCCATCAAGGTAGAGATGCAACATACAGATGGGCTCGTGATCGAGGGGTGGACCTGACCATGGACGCTATAGCACAGGTTATTCATGACTGTGAAACATGTGCTGCAATCAAGCAAGCCAAACGGTCAAAGCCTCTTTGGTATGGAGGTCGATGGCTGAAATATAAATATGGAGAGGCCTGGCAGATTGATTACATCACACTCCCTCAAACTCGCAATGGCAAGCGCCACGTACTTACAATGGTGGAAGCAACCACCGGATGGCTGGAAACATATCCTGTGCCTCATGCCACCGCCCGGAACACTATCCTGGGCCTTGAAAAGCAAGTCCTATGGCGACATGGTACCCCAGAAAGAATAGAGTCAGACAATGGAACTCATTTCCGAAACAACCTTATAGACACTTGGGCCAAAGAACATGGTATTGAGTGGGTGTATCACATCCCCTATCATGCACCAGCCTCCGGGAAAGTTGAACGATACAACGGACTGTTAAAGACTACATTGAAAGCAATGGGCGCTGGAACATTCAAAAATTGGGATACACATTTGGCAAAGGCCACCTGGTTAGTCAATACTAGGGGATCTGCCAACCGAGCTGGACCTGCCCAATCAAACCTGTTACGTACTGTAGATGGGGATAAAGTTCCTGTAGTGCATGTAAGAAATATGCTGGGTAAAACAGTCTGGGCTACTCCTGCCTCAGGAAAAGGCAAACCTATTCGTGGAATTGTTTTCGCTCAGGGACCTGGATACACTTGGTGGGTGATGCAAAAGAACGGAGAGGTCCGGTGTGTACCTCAAGGAGATTTAATACTGGGTGAGAATAGCCCATGAACTGAATCGTACCATGTTAATTACTATATAATACTGTATGTTATCACTACTATGACTACTGTAGGTGACTAATTAGAATGTATGGAAAAGAGTGTAACCTGAGCGTGACATAAATGGTATGGAATAAGGGGTGGATAGGTGTCCTGGTTTCAGTTAGAACAGAATTAATTTTCTTCCTAGTAGCTGGTGGAATGCTGTGTTTTGGCTTAGGATGAGAAGAGTGCTGATAACACCCCGATGTTTTAATTGTTGCAGAGCAGTGCTTATACCAAGCCAAGGACATCTCAGCTTTTTGCTCTGTCCTGCCAACAGGCAGGCTGGGGGTGCAGTAAGAGCTGGGAGGGGACAGACCCAGGACAGGTGACCCAAACTAGCCAAAGGGGTATTCCATACCATCTGACGTCATGCTAAACAATATATAGGGGTGGCTAGCCGGGGGGAGGGGGCCGGACTGCTCGGGGTTAAGCTGGGCATCGGTCAGCGGGTGGTGAGCAATTGCATTGTGCATCACTTGTTTGTACATATTATTATTACTTTCCTATTATCACCATTGTAACATTATTATTATTATTATTTTGTTATTATTATTTTCCTGTCTTATTAAACTGTCTTTATCTCAACTCACGGGCTTCACTTTCCATTTCTCTCCCCCGTCCCAGAGAGGGAGGGGGGAGGGTGAGCGAACGGCTGCGTGGTGTTTAGCTGCCAGCCGGGTTAAACCACGACAACATCATTATAAAGAAGTGAAGGAGAGCTAGTAGGGGTGCATCTCCTGGTACTTGAGCAAGCAATATAGCTTCAGCACAGTTCAGAACTAGATCTGACATGAAAGATGAGCTGTTATTTCTCTAGGATGTGTGATACAGTGCACTTCCCTCACCTTAATCACAGGCAATTATTTTTTGTACTGATACTGATGTCATCTTTCTCTGTTTCTCATTCTGTTACCTTGTTTGGCATTTTGAGTATACCCAGTCTTGATTCACAGCAAGTGGTTGAATTCAGAGCATTTTTATTGCCTTTTCTGAGATGGCAGAGGAACTAGCCTAAGTTTAGCTTTTTCCTTGTTTTCTAGATAACTGATCATTTTCCCTCCTCCAGCTTCTGCACTTTGGTAGCTCGCCTGATTGACTAGGCAGAGGTATCAGGCAGCCAGCCTCAAACCCCACCAGGGTGGCATTGAAGGCAGCCTAACAGACTGTCACGAAGGTGTACCAAAGGAGGCATAACACATGTACTGACACCTCTGACAGTGAGTGCAGAGGGCTTGCGGCTGGCCTGTGCCAGCTCTGCACGAGTAATTCAGTTGTAACCTTTACTTCTTTATAGAGGAATGACTGGGTACCAGGAAAAAGTCTTCTCTTCCTTCCTGGCTTGCCTGCTTGTTTGTTGCCTTCTCCATATGCTCATTTGTTTTTCTTCCTTGCAGTTCTCCTGCTGTTGCTCACTTGTAAGATTGAGTAACAGGGAAAAAAAGTGTTTTTCCAACTAGTTGTCTTGCACAATGACCACATCTTTCTTTGCATTGTCATTTTAAACATTTGATTTTAATGAGGAGGCCTGTAGGAGGAAAAGAGGAACGTGAGCTGCTTAGACAGCAAGAAGGGACATAAAATAAATAATAATAATAAAAAATCTGTACTCTTCTCAGGTTACCATTTGCAGTGTTTTTCTGAAGGTTTTCACAGGCTCCTTCAAGTTTTGCTTACAGATGGAGCCCTAGCCAGCCTATTTAAAGCAGAATTAATTTTCAGTGACAGCTCCTCTCTTGTGAATCGAACAGCATGGTTTGTATTTCAGATGGTAACTAGAGTATCTTCTTGATGAAGTGTCTCAGAGAAGGTCTTTGGAGAGGCATAAGCCTGTACCTGTAGTACAGTCTCTGTAGCTTCCTAAATAAAGGAAATGGGTAATTAGAGGTAAGCGTGCATATTAGCAAGAATCCTTTACAGAAGACAAGCAACAAGCTGGTGCTCTCTCAAACAGTCAGAGTAAGAAGTGGAAAGTCAGCAATCCTGCCATGAAAGGTAATCCACTGCTGTACTGCTCAAGGGGACGTGGAGGAGATGCATGAGCGGAAGTAGGACAGGTGGCTACTTCTGACTCCAGCCCTCAGTGATCTGGGTTTGTGGTGATGGAGCAGTTAACAGAAAATGCGCCAGAGCATAGCATTTAGGAATAAACTTTGCCAGTGGGTATTGCAGGGCTAAAATGGGTGGTTACACAGCGTAACTGGCTGCCTTTATGCCACTCTTTATGAACACTGAGAATATCCGCCTCCCCCATTGTTGCTGTCATTCTTCTTGATTTGTCTGGAGATACGGATGAGGCCAGTTCCTATGAATATTTAGGAGAAAAAGGCTGTTACAGGGAAGGGAGTAGGGTGTCAACATGTAACAGATGTGATAAGGTGTTTCCCTGGATGGGTTGGAGCTTGGCTGGCCTTCTGTAAATGCCTCTACCTGTGTTCGTTGTTCTTCAAGTAGACAGTCCGCAGGCTTAGGAATTGTCTGAAATGCCTTTTTTTTTTTTTTTTTTTAAGCTTTCACGTACCCGTTGTGTGCTTTGCAGGATGTCAGGAATCTGACAAAGCAGCGGTGCTAGCCTGTGTAAGAAATTTTTGCATGCTATGCCTACTTGTTAAACACTATTTTGTAGATTCTGCTTGATAAGTGTAATTCCTTTTCAATCTGTATTGTTTACCAGGAGTGACCACAAACATTGCATAGTCCCTAATTAAAGTTATTGTGTTAATTGGTTAACAGGCTTTTACATTGTTATTCAGGAATACTGTAAATATGCTGGAACGTAATTGCAGATCTGTGCTTGCACATCTGTGTCTCTTTTTTCACAAAAGATATAGGTTTGGGTTGTGGGTTTTTTTTGTTTTTGTTTTTGTTTTTTTTTTGGTATGATGAGCACAAGCCCTTGGTTTTTATACCATTTCAACTGTCATAGTTTTCTCCTAGAACTGAATGACAGATTTGAATGAAGTGCACTCTCACCTCTGACGATGATGCTCCAATTTATCCACCAGGTTTCAAGGCCATGTTTTCTTGCTGTTATTGATCACTGCTCTTTTATACTGGAAGTAGTGGAGGAGTGAAGAGGGAAGTCGAGTACTTTCCTGTTTGGCCAGCAAAGTGCTATGACACATTGTAGAGGCAGTTTAGAGTTATTCATATCTAACACCTGTTTTATCACAAATAAAAATAGGCTTCTTTGGAAAGAAATGGGAAACCCTTATCAGCACGACACTGATTCTCTGCAATCTTTTTCATTTCCTTGTTGTGCATAAGAACCTTTTTAGTGACTTTTGATTTTCTGTTTACATTTCTGAACCACAGTTCAGAAATGTTTGGTCTTCAGGTCCTTTGTAAGTAGGCTAGGTGCAGTGAAATCTCTGTATTGACTGATAGTTGCAAAAGGTATCACTTTTATAAAGTCAGTCTGTTGTGTGGACATCGCTGGCTGCACTGGTTTCTTTCTGTTGTTCATCATCAGCTCTGGATGTGGAAGGGTGAATCTGTCTGGGTTTTGTTCCTCAGCCTCCTCTATATGGACATAGAACAATTGCTGGCTCTCAAGCACTGGATCTGTTGGTAATAGTTAAGTGTGGGGCTTTACTGACTTGTGCTGCAGTAGTTAGGATTCTTTCACTGCTTTGATTTGGGACAATGAGAAAGGGGAATTTTTAAATAGTGTCTCCTTTCATTAATGATATCTTGGGGAGAGGAGGCATGTTTCTCATACAGCAGTAGTCACTTTCAAAGTAAATCTGAGTAAAGTAGTGAAGCACTTCAGTTTCCATGTGCTGTAAACATCCTAGTCATGCCTGTCTCATCAGGCTTGAGGTTTTGTGGAATCCTCATTTTTCATTGCCTAGTGAAATTATTCTCAGCCTAGAAAAAGGAAAGCTAAGAGACCGTAGGAAGCCTTTTATAAGTACTTTTCCTCCAGCTTCTCTCTATAGCTCTCCCAGTGAGAAATCTCATTGGTTCAGAGAAATGCTGTTGCCTTGTATCTCTATGAGGAGATTGAGTTGGTGTTTTTTGCTACATGTTAGCAAAAACAAGTCTGACTCTTCCAAGTCAGTATATGGTTAGGTAAGGTAAGCTGTTAGATGTTTTCTGTAACGATGTATTTCTAGATAATTTTGCTGCTCTCAAAATGCTATTTACCTTGTTAAAATGGGAGCATTTTTGCCCTACTTTACATGATCAACTTGTCACTTTCCCAAATACTGGTGTGTATACTACTTCGGTGCTGCAAATGCCTAGTGAATTTTGGGCCTCTTGAGCATGCCTACATTGGTTCTTAGCCTCTCTTGGACTGAGGTTATCATGGTAACCAGCTGTGTAGGATCCTCTTTTGTAGCAAATAGAAATGAGAAGCAAAATGAATTCTTAATTTTCACTTGAAAAAGGGATTTGGAGTGGTTCCTGATACCCTTCTCAGGAATTCTGCATTTTCACAGACACACACACACCCCTGGGGAAACTTGTGGCACATCTTGCACAGTTCCTTGGTCCAGTGAGCTTCTTATCCCCTTCTAGTTTCAATGCAGGCAGAACAAAATTCTCAAATAATTCATGTAGGTTTGAAGTTGAACAAATGCAGCTTAGCTCTTTGTATTGCTTTACTGTGTCCTGAAACCTAGGTGCTTGTATCTTACCGTTGCAATTCAAAGTAAAAAAGACCAGTGGCTTTTGTTCGAATAATAATCAGTCCTTCTAAACTACACTGTTCCCTAGGAAAGACAATTACACAATTGACAGCAATATTACCACGTTATTGCACTGCCATTGTTCGTGACTTTCTCTGCCTTAAAGTATGCTGTTTCCCTATCATGTGAGAGAAGGGTAGCCAAACGTTTTTGCTTAAATTATTGCCAGCAGACTACAGGGATCAATGGTGTAGATAACTTGGCAATTGCAGTATTTCTGCAGCATTAGGTGCACTTTTTCTTACGTACTGTATGTGTTACTGAGAGAATTTTTGATTGCGTATATAAAAATGGTCATGGCAGTAGTTATTTTTACTTTATCTCATCTTCAGGGAGAAGCAGAAATTAGTGTTCCTCCTCCTGAGAGAGCTAGTGAGAATTAGTTGCTCTTTGGTTGTCTTCTGTTATTGGCAAATAATAATCCCAGAGGAGGCCATGCCAAGTGGAGATGATATTTCCAAGGTCTGTATTGCACCATTCATTTGTGGATCTTGCTGCACTTCAGAAACTGCAGTGGATCATTCTGCCACCCCCCTCCTCCCCCATCAAATATTATCATCTCCATTCTGTGAGAGGGGGGGAAACAACATAGGGGATAAATGACTCACCCAGAATTCAGCAGCAGCTCTGCAATAGAAGAGACAGATCCATGTGGAGACTCGATCACACAGATTCCAGATCCCTGTCAGACAGAGACGTGTTTTGGAGACCCCTCTCACTGGAGCTTTGCAAACCACTTTCCAAAGGCTCTATGTCACTGATTCCCTCATCTCAAAGCCATGCTGATGGAGGCAATTTCAGGATTTTTTTTCTTGATGTCTTTCTTGGTATGCAGTATCTGTTAATACCACCCCCAGTGCAGAGCTTACGCCTCACCACAGGGTCTGTCTGTCCCTTTACATGTGACAGCATTAATACCGGGTGACCATATTTATATGGCTGACTGAATAAATTGATTGATTCAAGCTCTCTGCCTGCTTTTGAAATATTTGAGAATACACAGCAATGTTATCACTTTCATTATCTACTATGGAAAATATTTTCTTCTTGTGTTTTGTACACCACTTGTGCATTGTTGACATCGGTGACAAGGTTTTTCATATGCGATTAGTAAATGTCTTTGATGCACAATCCCAATATGATGGCTTGAAGCCTTAAATTTGCAGAGGAGTGGAAAAGCCACTGAAATGTCAATCTGCAGGGGAACTAATTGCACAGATTGCAGAGGAAGTAGGCTGTGGAGTTTTAAAAAGCATTAAACCTTTTTCTGCCTGTGTTGCATAATTATTAATCAAGGAATTATTTTGAGAAAACTTAATGGAAGCATGTAGTTTTAATTGCTGGCTAACATATGGCAGTATAACTTTTGCTGTCCCTCCATTCTTAGTAGGAATGTGAGCTGAGTGTAAGATGTGAGCATAGCTCTTGTGGTCATGTCATACAGTTGTTTCATGGCCAAGGATTTGCAAGGATTTCTAGGATCCTTGTCTTCGCATACAGTAGCAGAACCCAAGCTAAAGTGTTAGAGTTTACTTATAATTTTTTAGGATTTTTATTTAATTTGAGCATAAACTTGTAGACTGCATTCTATCCTACTAAAAAAATAATACGTTTGGCCCCTGAGATGGTATTTCTATTTTTATTTAGTATGCCAGAGTATTGGCAGTTTTTCTTCTGTAATGCAGTGAAGTTAAGATTTTGCCACCTGAGGAAAAACTCTGGGTGTCATCTTTTAGATTCTTAGCAAATGCAAAGGCTGAGCATCTTATGAGTTTTTGCCAGGTCTTATTGAGATGCTTTTGCATTATCTCTTTAAAAGAGATCAGAAGTCTTTAAGACTCCTGCTTCCTGGAAAATGACCATTTAAGTTGCTCCCAACTTGCCCCCCCTGGCATCATGAATAGATTTTGAAAAGAATGTGTTAAGCGTTTTCCAAATTTCTAACGTTCCTCTTCATGATAAAGACTGTTATTTATTATTTCACTTTCATTCCAGTATAACCTTCTTCATTTCTTGCATTCAATCAGAATAACCATATGTCACTTTAAAGGTGTGGAGAATGAGTGTCTACTATCAACAGAGTGGTTTAACAGAGTCAGGAGGAAAGCAGAGGTTTTTTAAGATCAAGGGTAGTACCTTGCCTAGAGGGGTGTATTATTGTGTCTCTGTCTGTTATGGTAGCTTGGTGGGGAGAGAAGGATTATCTTTCTATTGCTTCCAAGTATTGTGCAAAATAAATCTAAAGAGAAAAAAAAAATCTATTCAGATTATTTTTCCCATTCCAAGTGGAACATTTGTATGAACATCTACAAACAATTCATTTCTTAAGGTAGAGGGAAAGATGGAATCAGTACTGTATCCCCCAATCTGTGTGTTTAAGTAGAAAAGGTGTCAGTTCCAGCTATAGGTTTGCAGCATTGCCACCAGCTTCTGATGAACGGGTAGCCTTTGGTTCATACTGGTTTGGGCTGTGAGGAGGTGATGCACCCACCTAGTGTCTGTCTGGTGCACTTGTCCTTTCCTGGAATCTGTCCTGCACGCAGAAATCCCTTTTGTCTGTATTCAGTTCACCAAAGCAACTTTGAAATTTACATCTCTGCTGTACTTCAAGTTGAACAGTTATTGAAACATCATAATGTAATCTGTGCCCTTCCAAGACAGGCTTATGCAAATATGCAAATACCCAACTGTTCTCAGCACAGCTAGAAGAAATTTGGCTCTGATGATGTTGTTTCTCATGGGAAAAAGCATTCAGACAAGAGGTAAAAAAATGAAAGTATAACTCTTCTTTCTCATTTTTTCCCCTGTTGTTTCCTACTCATCTGCAGAGGGGACAAGACAACATATCAAATTCATTTACCGTTTGAACAGTCAGGGATGCTTGAATGTATTTCTCATAATTTAGAAAATGAACTGACAGACACAACTGTTTTGGATAGACACTAAAAATATACACTGAAAGGACTGCATAAAGTCTCAGGTAGAAATTAGCTTTTTATTTTATTTATTTTTTATTTCTTTTATTTTTTGTCCAGTGCAGTATCTGATGAGAAATGAACTAAGCTTCTTCCTCAAAGGCACAGCTATAGATCAGCTAGAAGCTTGAAAGACTACTTAAATCCCGATAGGTGGCACATTGATCTATGGCTCCAAGAATTGTGCCAAGAAAGGAAAATCAACAAGATCTTCACCTGATTTATGTAGGCCAGACTTTTCTTCTCTGACTTGCCTTTCAAAGGTGATCTCACAGAGACGTAATTAAAACTTGATGAAGTTATTAAATAATCATGATGATTTATGTCCCTATGCTGCAACCCTGTATATGTTTCTGTGTTGCTCCCAAATGTGGCAAGTTCTTGCCTGTGAAAATGAAGGTTAGAGAGTGCCAGGCTTCAGGCCAGAAATTTTTTATGCAGCTCTTTTGTGAAAGGTCTCCAAATCATTCTAACACTGGATTGCTGTTTACAGTTTGTCAAACCGGAAGTTAGTGAAACAAATCAATGAAATTTTTAATCAGTAAAACTCAGAAGCCTCTAAATTTGCCCACTTTGTAGAGAGAGGTGATACTCTGACAGTGGAGATGCTGACTTGGGGCTGGAGATAGCAGGGTAACACCAGAAGTTGTTATTCAGTCTTAACTCTGGCCTAGAAACCACTAATAACACAGTATTGCCTTTTTCTTCATCCTCATCTTGCTTATACAAAGGAGAAAGAAAGTATTGAGTCAAGGGTTATCTTTCATTAGATATTTAACCACAGCAGAATGTAGGCCTGGCCTGAGTTGCAGCCTATTGATATACTATAATATAAACATTGCTGATGTGCTTCATTTGTGAGGTTTCTGTTGAATTGGATTATTTGGACTACTATTTTTACGACAAACAAGAAGCAGCCTTTGAAGTCGAATATGGATTTTTTTTTCTCTTCTGTCTGGATGCTAGTGGGAATTTTGAAGAAACTATTTCTCATTTGTTTTTGAATTTTTCTTAGCATTTGTTTTGTGCTTTAAGACATTGATCTTGTTTTTTTTTTAACAGGCCTAACTATCTCCATGTATATCAATACCAGCAATTTTCTACGCTTTCCTTTTTGGACTGAAAAGACAAGCCACAATATGTTGTCTAGTTATATAAAAGGTGGGGGGCTAGCACCTCTGATTCTGCATGCAGAGTAGTCAGCATTTTAGATACAGTTTGGAGCTGATTATCATAAGGAACATGAGTTAGAACTGATAATCAAGTTTCTGAGAATCCCTAGCCTTTCCATTAATTTTGATTTATTGATTTTTTATGAGTAGGAGCAGAGATAAGCTCTGGCTCTGAGGAGGATCAGAAAGGCCAGTGTGTGTCGACGTTATTGCATTGTTTCGTGCTGTGATTTATACAGTGAAGGTACTGGCTGCGTTCTTCAGCTTGGCGTTATTTTATTTCTTCTCATCATTATAGTATTTCATGACTTAAAGACAAGTGCCCTCTGAGAATCTGTTCTGTTGTGTCTCTAACATTATTACAGGCTGAAGGCCTGATTATTGGAAGTGCTGAGCCCTTGCAGCTTCAGCTGAATGAATGGAAGCTGAAGGTGCTCTGCAAATCATGCCTGAGGCATTTTGTTCTCTTAAAGTGATTGAGCCTTACCTCATAAATATAGGTCTCTGCTTCGACAAATTCCCTGTTGACTACACATCCTTTGAAGTAAATTGAGATTATTTGATTAGAATGAAACCTATGCTCCAAAATTAACTCTCACCCTCACTACATAGCTGAGGAATTGATTAGATTTTAGTAAATCTGATGTTAAAATTAACCCTCAAATTTACAATTAAGCTTCAGAGTTTTGCTTTGCAATTGGAAAGCTGCATCTTGGGAAAGATCAGAAACCCTCTTTCTTGGGAGCTTCAGGTGACTGCAAGCAGAACTTGGGTTTATATGGCAGCAGGTACTGACATGGCAGAGGTAACTAAATGTGCTGAAAGGGAGGGGTTGTGGCTAGAAAGAGGTACCAATACCATGAGGTTGCAGCTTGTGCAAAGAGTCGGCCTGCCTGCTTCATTCACATCCTCTTGCAGAAAGTTTTCATTCTAATTTTTCCAGTTCCACTGAGAGAAGGCAAATATCAGGCAGTGAGTGATGCAGCTTCAAGAAAAGGGGTGTTGTATCCCAGAGCTGAATACTTCTCCCATTCTTGAAGAGAATGAAGCCTACCTAAGCTGTGGCTGTTTGATCCTGAAGGAAGGGAAGATGCTGCTATATGGACATGTGAATGACTGCTGAAAAAGACCAAAAGAGTACTGATGCAGAAGTGAAAGATGAAGTTAAGAGTTTTAAGGATAAAGTATATGATGAAGGCCTTAGTCAACTTGACTTTTTTTTTTTTTTTTTTTTTTTAAGAGCATAAATGTGAAACCTGCTGAGGTGGCACTGTAAGTCATGGCAGGGTTCTAAAGATCCTTTTCTGTACTTCTCTAAAGCCCCTTCTGTTCCCAAGTTCCTCAGGCAGGCCAAGAGGTCAGCATTGCTTCAGTCCTGCCATTAAATTTTGAAAATCCATTCTTCTCACAAGGCGATTCACAGTCCTGTCAAACTGAACTCTTCCTTTCTGGGATCATCATCACTATACTATTATTTTATTCTGCCTTTCTTAAAGCCAGTATTTGATTTAAAAAAGAAAAAAAAAAAAGTTGTGGGTTGTTTTTTTTTGGTGGATGGGTGGGTTTTGGTTTTTTGGTTGCTATTGTCGTCCTGTTTTGTCCTGCCCCCACCCCACCCCCCTATCTCAGATAAGGGGCACATGACATAAGATCAAAGGATTCAAAGAACAATTTGAATCAGTTATATTTCCATCTATATGTCTCTCTAGATTTCTTTGTTTGCCTCTGTGGTATATCCATATAGAATATGGTAGCTCATCTACTGTATCAGCAGACCTTCACGTTACACTGTGTACTTTGATCTAATATTGTGTTGTGACTGATCAGGTTTTGTATTTGGTTCTCAGACAATATGGTGCATGCTGTTAGCAGTGGGGAAGGCTGTTACTTCGATGAGAAGGCTTGTGTTTCTGTCTGTCCTTCTCTGTCCTGGCCTGAATGACAAACCTTGGCACAAACAAAGCACCCATTGAGAGAATATTCAGGGAAAAGGGTAGTTGCTTCCTCTTGCTCTTTCTGCTGGTCTCATACAGGGAGGCACTGTGCTATGTTTCATTGCCTTTTAAGACTGTAGTCCGAGGGTGGATTTTCAGGATATTCTTTTGACACCCTTTGCTACTAGAACTAGGATTCCTGTCCATTATGGTACTCACTAAAGTTTACGGCTGGTTGTATTTTATTTTTGTTTGGTTTTGGTAGTTCCTGCCTGTAAATGTTTTATTCCACTGCCCCTTGTTTTTCTGTTTTTAGCCAGTGAGACCTGCAATGATTTCCATCCCATGTTCTTCACCCATGACAGATCATTTGAGGAGTTCTTCTGTATCTGCATTCAGCTCTTGAACAAGACATGGAAGGAAATGAGGGCAACTTCAGAGGACTTCAACAAGGCAAGAAAAGGGGTGGGGAGGGAATAACTGGGCAGGATGTTGAAACAAGGCCATGTTTTCTTCCCTAGAGGCACAGGGATTTACTAATTCCACTTCTGCTGAATACTGTGATGTGTCTTCTCTTCAGATTCTTCATACATCAGAGGGGCAGCATTTACAAAGCAGGGGGATTGAAAAAGGTCTGTGAATCTCCCTTACACCTCCCACAGTATAAGGGAGATTCATAGACCTTTTTCAATCATGTTACACTGCAAACTGGAAATACAAACCTGGCTTGAGGGTATATTCTGCCTTTTTATGTTAGCAATATTATGCTGAAGTGCTGCAGCCTCTAACGTTGTAAATAATGCAAACAGACTGTTGCAG
This sequence comes from Aythya marila, assembly GCF_965140915.1. Classification (NCBI taxonomy): domain Eukaryota; kingdom Metazoa; phylum Chordata; class Aves; order Anseriformes; family Anatidae; genus Aythya; species Aythya marila. The sequence goes on along the minus strand of NC_139043.1, from coordinate 63,164,710 downwards.
TGATAATTGTGTGCATCCCTTTCATTTCATACAAGAACTGAAATAGTAAAATATTAAAGAGTGGACGCAAACATGACAAAGTGCTGTACAATCTGGCCAGCTGAAACAAACCAAAGCAACCAACCATCAGTATTGCACCCTTTTCATTGTATGAGAAATCTGGAATTTTCAGACAGTCATATGACTGACAGCAAAGGTGTGGAGAACAGGGGTGTCTGTCTTAATGGGCTCTAGAAATCCTAGTTTAACTCTCTAACATACCAGGAGGCTGAACAGTATCTTTGGCATTTTGTAAGAATGACAAACTCATGTTTTTGTGTCCTGCTGGCATCTCTGTCTTTGTTGGGAAGCTCTGTATCTTGCGCCTCTCTGACTGAGATCGAATGTTGATTATAGGGATGTTGGTTGAGAATGAAAAGGGAGGCAGCTGCATTGTGTCAGCATGTTCCAAAGAAGTGCTCTGATACCACCAGACTCAAACGCTATGCGAGAGCTAGTAAGAATGATTGTGCCTACCTTCTAACTGGAGCTGTCTATTAATGAAATTATCTAAATGTCCTTTTTCCACTGCAAAAGGAAGGTGAATCCTTCAGACACAGTGTGGAATAACCTGTGTTGATTTCTTTTTGGTAAGATAGCGGCAATACCTGAAGCCTGGCAAAACAGAAAATGGAAGTCCAAAGTGCCTGCTGTTGTAGCTAGATAACCTAGAGGCTTGTTCTTGTGTAGAATTTCTGACACATTTCTTATTCCAAATGGTACAAAGAAGAGCAAAAGGAGCAATGATGAGATATTCCACTGAAAAGTATAGCAACCTAAAATCAAAGGCTTAAAAGCAATAATCTTTTTTATAAAATACTACTTTATATTCTGTGGTTGTTTAAAACAAACGGATTGATAACTGCCTGTTGCTTACAGGCCTTCTGTCTCAGTAGAAAAAGGATTTGTGTATATAAGTTTCCACAACTTGAATTTGAGTATTATTAGTTATTGAATTATTATTATTAGGGGAACAAAAAAATGTTCTATTTCTGGCAACAGCCCAGATCACCCTGAGAGAAAGTACAGAAATGTTCTTGTCTGTGTTAGATACCACTGTAGTGGTACACAAGGTAGTTTCTTCTCTGATCTGGTAAGTTAGTTATGTTTTAAGTTACTGAAAATCCTGTGGTTTCACCGAGCAACTCTTGAAGGTTGAGCAGGGTAGGCAGTAGGTCCTGCTGCCTCTGTCACTGAAGATGTAGGAGGATGTTGCCCCTTTAACTCTATGGGGCAAATCCAAAACATGTGCCACCAGCCTACTGAGATTTGTGTATGGTGGGTGCAATTGGTGAGATGCTGGTCCAGTATCTTCTTCCTGCTGTAAAGGGGAGGGAATACTAAACTCCCATGACTGTCATTTCTAGCAGTTCAGTAGTTATGTTCTGCCTATCTGAATCTTTTCTTTTAGTCACAAGGAGATTTTTGTGCTCTTTATCCACTTCAAATGGCATGTGGTGGTGATGTGCATTACTCAGCTGATATCCGTCTTAAAGGGATCTGTGAGTAAAGCAAACCATGTTGTTGTGTGGGCTTGTGAAGCACTTCTGGATTTGTGGAGGATTCGATGTTATGTAGTGGTACCCCAAGGTTTACTCATCTGGTTGGTGGCTGACAGCTGCCAGTGCTGATGGCTTTACCGAACCACACAACACCATTTTTAATCCTTACCTGGCAAACAGCTTTGGTTTTCGTGGCATGTTAATATTCTTTCTTCATCCTTTCTGAGTGCTAAGGGTACCTGTTTTTATGCAATGAGTTTTTGCAAACTTAGCAAGTGAAGGTCATGTGGACACAGGGAACATTCAGCCCACACTTTCAGGAGTGAAGGGGAATAAAGCAGGGGCCTTAGAAGATGCAGTAGTTCAGCTGCTGTGAAAAGTTCTCTTTTCTCCTCTCTTTGTATTACCATTTTTCAGTTTCAGTAACTTGATTGTCATGGTAATATATGAAACACCACTTTTCTACAGTTTGCTGTCTACCTGAGTGATGGGATTGTTCATTTTCTTCCTTCCTTGCTTCCTACCCCAAAATCTCCAAAACAAAATCAGAAGCTCCCAATATGCTAACTCTTTATTTAGACCTAGAGATTGCATTTAAAAGCTAATCTGCTTGCTTTCATCTTTAATCATAATCGAAGAGAAGGAGCTTTTTTGTTGAACTTTTGATTAATCTCCATAGATTGTGTATGAGAGGTGGTAGGAGGTCTGTGTGCGCATATGAAGATTTATTTCCTCATCTCCTGCACTTCCTCGCCAAGAGAAGTGAGGTGATTGAATACTTCCCCACTTCAGTTCTTATTCTCAAGGGCTTTTTAAGACACAGATTGACTTTCTTTTGACGATAATACTGTATACTGTGCCATCGTGGTTCCTCAGTCCATGTTCTGGAGATTTCATATAGCTTCTTTCCCTTCCTTTTTTTCTTTATTTTCTTTTAGAGTTTTTTAAAAAATATAAAGGTACTTTGTTCACAGTTGGAAAAATGCAATGATGTTTTAGTGAGACATTTATGATCCCATGCTTTGTCTCTCTGATTCTCATTCATTAAAACAGACACATTTGTCAGGCTCAGCTCTTGCATTAGCAAAACTCCTTGGATCTCTATGGTGATAGTATGATACTGTCAGACCTAAAACCTTTTTTACAGTCTCTCAATATACTCGTAGATTTCTGAATAGAATAATTCAGTCAGGCAGCTAAGCTTATATTATGTCTGTATAACATTTTAAGACATGCATAATTCATGTCTGGTGAGTTTTCTAGAGAAATTAAGATGCAATAGGGTAGACAGATGTGCAAGTGGCAACAATTCCATTTGAAACCTTTTTGTTTTCCTTTGAGTCTGCAGTTGATCAAAGGACACGTTCAAGCTCTTTCCTCACAATCATATATGAACAGACAGCATGGTTTATGACTTTAGAAATGTAAAGCTTGGAGACAGGATTATATAATCTATGTTTTATTGCTGCAAAAGAAACCATTGTGTATAGAGGTTGGAGACAGTGATGACTATAAGAAAGTTGAATGGATTTATCTTATACTCTAGCATCTAGAAACTTTCATCACCAACCTGCCCATTTAAATAGGTGTTGGTTTTTCCTCCTGGAGGTCTAGCTATTCTCTGCTCAGCCTGCTCGAGGTAACCAGGCCCTGCTGTTACACAAGCTATGATGTACTGACTGGTTGATTTTTTGTTTAACATGTTTTTAACATGATGGTAAATGGAATTCAAGATACCTGCCCCACTGTAAAATTCCTCCCATGGGGCCAAATTAAAGTACGCTTCTAATGGAAAACTGTGTTGATCACCACTAATTTTGCTTAGGTAAATACCCCTGTGTTGCCCTAATGAAGATTTACATTGAAAGAGGGAACCTGTGTTAGTGATCTTCTTGTAAAATACACCTATTGTATATTGTGAGATGAGGAGACCACAGATGGGAGAACATGCAAGGGAAAAGATTATCCTCATCTCTGTTCCCCAGATTTGTCTGATGCTTTTATAGGTTTGAAGTTCACCTGCTGATAGGAAGAAGGGTGAGCAAATGGGTTACCTTAATTGCAGGGCCAACCATAGTTTGTCTTGTTAGACCTGAAGGACAATATGAACAATTTGCTAGTTCTGTGCCTAGGGCCATCTTAAAAACAAACAAACAAAACAAAAAGCAAGGAGAATAAGAATTAAAAATACTGCTTCCAGCACCAATATGTAAGAAAAAATGAAATTCCAATTCACCTACTGAGGTTTCGAAGCTGCTTTGTAGAGAATGGGCACTGTCGTAGCTGTTTTTATTAGTCTTTCATTAGTCTATGAGGTAGCTTTAGGTTTTTGGTGGCCCAAAAATGACTAGTCAAAACAAGACACAGTTTATTTTTTCAGCACAAATGAAGCTGAGTAGAAGACACCAAAACTGAAAAACTTTGAAAGTTCTGTGCTGCTTGGTGTTTGAAATCAAAATCTACTGCATTCACTGAAACTGTAGATTTAGGGAATTGGAAAGCAGAGGAAGGCTGGCTAATGATGCCACTGATGCATTTTTCTCATTACTGAGAACTCTATTTTGCCCTCTGACCATGTGTTTGAGATCATTGTAGTATAAAATACGAACTTGTTCTGTGAAAATTTGTTTTGTGTTGCTGTAATGAGAAGAAAATTCTCAGAAATGCCCCAAACCCTTTGATTTCAGCACCTTGGCAAAGCTGGCTTTCGTTTCACAGCAGCAGAGCTGCGCACCCCGGAGCAGTCGTGCTTGTGGTATCTGTATCAGTGATGCACGAAACCTTAGCACTGGGTTCCCTTGCAGGAGAGGGGTCTGCTCTGCGAGGTTATAATATGTGTCTCTGATGGGTATACACAGGGAAACACTGTGTTGTGTGGTAATCAGTATAGTAGATATTGTTCACGGTGGCAGCAGATGCAAACAATAAATGCCCTACGTGAGTCCTGTAATTAAATACCAAAACAAACAGCAAGGCACTTGATAACCACAAAAGATGTTTATTGCTTATGCTTGGACCCTGTGAATATTTTTCCTTGCTCTGTGACAAGATAACAGAAAAGGTAACCAAGCGTAACATAAAAATGAGAAATACCATTTCTTTGCTGGATGGCTGCTCAGAAGTGCCATGCCACAGGTTTCTCAGCTTCTCAGTGTTGTCACACTTTCAGCAGCTAGAGGATGAATAATTGCATAAGGCTGGGTTCAAAGTATGACTAAGTGTTCATGGGCAGGATTTTAAGGAGGGGAACTGTGCAGGTGGTGTTTTGTGTGGAAACAAGTGTGGTGGGCCAGCACCACTGCAGGGTAGGCCAAGTTGGCCATGAGGAAGCAGAGGCCTGTGGGGGTGTTTGGAGAGCATCAGGACAGCAACATGAGGTGGCTGAGGCAGAGGAGCTGTCGCCTGCTTCTCTGGGTCCCCTGCAAACAGGGGATGCTCTAGGGGTAGACTGTTCAAAATGTCCCCCTCACTGCCATCTTGTCCCAGTTTTAGGTGCTAGGCCTTGCCACTCGCAGCAAGCCCAGGAGGAGGAGTGGGTCTCCTCCTGCTCTCAGGTGATCCCCTCCAGCAGCACTAAACAATACCCCTCACTTTTCTCCTCAATAAACCCATTTTACAGGAGGCAAAGGCACACAGACCCCAAGTGCCTTGACAGTGAGGCAACAGCAGGGCCAAAAGCAGAAGCAGGGCGTCTGTGCTGCAGCCTCCTCCATCACCTGTACCACAGCTCCAGCCCTGTAGCAATGCCTGTGTGTGTGTCCTGCTGCTCAATTGAAGACCCATTACCTTAAAGAAGAGAGAAAAATTAGTTCAACCAAAGCCACTTGCAAGTAAAATCCTTTGGTCAGTCTGTGAACCTGTTTGTTACTTGCTTTTCCTTTCAATGATAAAGAGGAATGAAGAGGGTGGTAAATAGCTCTTCCACAGATGTTCTTCAAAGCAGGTGGTGTTTTCTTGTGGGTGTTTCACCAGCCTGAAGCAGATGCATTTCAGTTCTTTTGAGAGCACTGTTGGAAGGCTTCTGTTGGTGTTTTACCTGTGGGAAAGGCTGGGCCGGCAGAATGATTGCAGCTCTCTTAGCTTTATTGCACCTTCCCTTGGCAGTGCTTTGTTTATATCAGACAGGGATACTGCAAATAAATTATTTTCACATAGAGTGAATTCGGTATTCCCCAGGCTTAGGCAGATTAGCGCAAATTAAATTCCACACTTTCACACCTGAGGCCATTAGCACTATATTAGCTCATATTGGAAACAGTTAATTGCCATAAATATATCGTGTCAATAATTGTGTAATGCATGAATTTATCAAAAACATTTTTTAGAGCAAGATGTTTTGCAAGTCTGCTGCGTATCTTATGCAGAAAATGTGACTGTATTTGCAGGGTGATATTTTTCAATTATAAAAAGGAATCTCCTAGCAAAGCATAATTAGGGACAGGAAGGTTGTCAGGTCTATTGCATTAGTAATCGCTTGCTTAAGATGAGTCTGTTTTAAGCCGTGCAGTTTAATACAGCATAGGGAGAGCCTTTTTAAGATCTTTCTCTAGCATTTGGTCAGTGTTTCCTCTGTACTTTTCATGGCCTGGGTATTCTAAGTTTATTCCTTCATCAGCTGCTCATTTGGGAATAGCAGTGTTTCAGCTTCTCCATCTCTGCTCTCTGTACATTCATCCACACCTGTCAGATCTCAAAATGTGTCCCACTGTGTTTGTCAAAGTGAGTTTGTCTGCTGCTTCTGGCTGCATGAACCTTGAGGAGGGGTGTTTAAGACTCTGAAGATACAGTTGTCCATTTACTGAGGGATCTGTCTGTAAAAATCAGATCTAAGTTTAAATATTCATACCCCAAAGGTTGTGACTGTCAAACTCAAAGGAAATGAACAAGTATATTGTGTTTTTAAATGTAGCTAATCACTTCCTTTTGAGATTTTTTTCAGTGTTCATTATCACTTTCAAGAATGCAAATACATTTAAAAAACATTAGAGGTAATTTGTGGAATATAAATTCTTATGCTGGATAATGAAGCGGAAAGGAGAGATGCACTCACCCTTTCTCTGCACTTCATAGCTCATGAGCTGATTTACTAGTTTAAAGATTTTTTTTTTTCATTAAAAGTAGTATCTTTACTACTTCCTGTCTTTGCCAGATTGCTTTGCAAGTCTTTAATAGCAGGGTCATATCTTGTTATTATCCTAGCTGAACTATGTTTCTCCAGTGATCACATATACAACAATTTCATGGAGGTAATAGGCTTTAAAAGGAAAAGCATTTTAAAGCTGAAATTTTGTGAATTTATTTTCCAGTATGGAAAAAAAATATATAAAAAGAGATGGATTCTTCAAACAGAAATTAAAGAAATGAAAGGATGTGTGAGCAAAGCATCTCTTATTATTTGGTTAAGAGGAAGGAAAAAAGGAAAAAAAAAAAAAGTAAAATCTATTCCTTGGTCAGAAAGTTTTTTGACTTATCCATTCATCAGTGATGAAAGTCACCCTTGGTTTCAACAGTCAAATCTCTTATTTATGAAAATCTTGTCTTCATTGGTAGAGTGGATTTTATCTCCCTGCTTTCTAATGAAATCTGTGAGTTACTGTAAAACACATGCAGATCTGCTTAACACCCTGTAGATGGCAATTTTTAAAACTGTTGGTACTTAAGATTTTCAAAGTGTTCTTCATTTTCATCTCTGTGAGTGCTGATCAAGCTAATAAACATCTCAACCTTCAAAAAGATGATTGAGTGGAAAGCTGGATAACCAGAGGAGAAAAGCTGAGTGTAGGTTATCTGTGCTAACCACTTGTTTTGTGTTCTGTAAGAATGTTTTCCACTGGGAAAGAATTCTTCGCTTGTGTTAGTTGCTGAGATAAATGCTATAACCTAACTGAAACTGTCACCAAAGCAGCATATTTTGTGATATTGCCCCTGTCAGTCTTGACTTAAAGTGTAGATAATAATCAGATCCTGGGAACCACTCTTGTCTCTGTATTTTTATTTCTTCTTTCTAGGATATGTTTTTGTAGTACAGTTAAATCAGAGGTGCATGGCATATGGCTTTTTGCTGCATGAGTTGCTGCTGATGTGAATGTCAGTGGGCATATAATACCAGATTTTCATTTTGTGAATCACAATGCATGGATTTCAGCCCGAGAGCTCCCTAGACTATAGACCTTATTATAGGCAAATAAAAAAGAGAAAGGGGGGGGAGGTGATGTCTCAAAGATTTTGTTTCAGTTGAAATGAGGTTATCGTGACGAAAGATGCAGCTGACAATGAGATTTTTATAGCTTTTCTTAGAGCAGCAGAAGAGCTCATGTTATTGCTGTTTCACTTTAAGTAATTGTAATCTAAATAGCACTGTGGTTGAAAAGAGCAGTAAAAATCTTTCATACGTGTCTCATAAGCAAAGCCAGGGCTTTTTGTTGTTTTTGTCTCATCTGTCCTTACACAAATGCCCTTCCTTGTTTGGAATTTACGTCTCTCGTCTTGATGGAATACGTCAGTCACCATTAAAAAGGCATTTGCCAATCAGTCTGCTGCATGCTGCCTCTATTTTTAGCAGATGAGGTAACTGGCCGGCATCTGAAAAAACACTCCTGTTACCCAATGTGCCACTGTAAATGGGGAGTGGTTGGCTCGGCTGTGATAGAGGCATTTGGGAGGGGAGGGCTGCTGGGAGAGGGAGCGAGCAGGAGGAGGAGATGGGGTGCGGGTGTGGGTGTGCTCTCTCTCCTTCTCTTGTTTTCTCAGCCGTGTCTGTACTGCACACACAGGGCCAACGGGGGAGGTACCTGCCTCTGCTGGTTTTCCTTAGGCTACCAAGGGTACTGGCAGCAGTGAAGATACAACAGTTAGTCCTGCACAGGCTGTGTGAAGCTTGCAGGGGCTGGATATACGTCTGTGTCTCTGTAGCTTTGCTGCCATTTGTATACCAAATGTAGTTCTCCTGTCTGGTCATGGCATTGACAGAGAGACTTTGAAAGTCTTTCTGAAGGAAGTGTGAGGTTTTGCCCCACAGAGTTTTGGGGCTCAAGATTTTTAGGATTGGTAGTGAAGCTGATATGTGTGAGCTTGGGTTCTGCCATTTATCCATTCACAGCAAAATAGAGGAAAGTATCTCCATCCTTCTCAAGGCACTATGTCCCATCCTTCTTTGACCTTTCACCTCTACACTATTGATCTGGACAGCCATATGGAAGATGCAGTGGGTTTACTGATGACTTGAAGAGAATTTTTTGATAGGCTCCTACATCCTCAAATTTACCGTTACATGTTGGTCATGACAAGCAGAGAAACAAGGCCCCAGGGAATGCATGTGAAAGTTGAGGAATATCACCTTAGAAGATGAGTGCAGGAATGGAGAGAGATTTAGTATGCAAGTATATTAACCCAAACAACACAGACAGGTAAAAAGTCAAAAAACAAACTCTGTGTTATATCCTTGAGAAAGACACTAGTGCAGCTGATTAAAGATCTTGCTGTGTCAGTGGAAGATATTAATGCCATGACCGTGAAACTAAAATGCTTGAGAACCATCCTTGCATCAAGAATGTCAAGTCTGTGTCTGGAAGAATGGAAGTATCTGGGGAAATAGCTTTCACACATGCTTTGAATTTTATGGTAATTTTTCTCTCTAGAGATGTATCTTCAGATTTCAAGCATCAGTTTTCTGTCTCAGAGATAGTGGCTGATCTTTGTTGTGTTGCTGGTATAAGAACCTCAGCAGCAAGGACTTAGAAGTCGCAGTTGTATGCATTTTATGTGGACTAGTAAAGGTGGCCTGGAACTTTTTTGTAGTTGTCACTTAACCAAAGATCCAAAGGAAGCTGCAGATCCCACTGTATCATTATTATGCTGTCAACCTTTTCAGACGCGATTGATCATCCCTTCATAGTGAAAATAACATCTCAAAAGTCACCAAGCAGGAAAATGGAACATCCCTATTTTTGCAAAATCAGATGTGAGATGAAGGATGTAATCTTGTAGCTGTCAAGATTTGCAGATTCCTTCCAAGAACTCTCTTCTATGTAAGTTAGGAATTTAGAAGTTGCTAAAGGTCAGTTTTCTTCCTGGATATATAAATATATATGTATAAATCTAAATTTATCTGATTGCCATGTAACAGATACTTGTTCTGCATTTTAAAGTCTGTATGTGTTTGTTTGTCTTTTAAAGCACGTGCATAAACTAGTGACTGGATATTTTTAGGGGGAAAAAAACAACACAACACTGACAAATCTTACTGGATTTCTCTCTAAGTCAAGCTTCCTGTAGCCTCTCTCCCTGGTCAATACCCAGGTCTCCAACAGGATTTATTCCCCAGTCTTTCCTTCTGTCTCTCCCCTTTCCTTGAGAGCAATGGCTTGTCTCTTAAAGCTGTTTCCACCTGACATAAGGAGGGTGTTAATGACTTTTCTCACTTTTTGAAGATGGGGTGTCTGCTGACTACTTTGCACTGCCACATCTCCTGTCGTGAAACCAGAAAAGGCCTATGGAGGTTGTAGAATATTGGAAGCCAGCCCGTGAAGCCAGGGTAGTGTCTACTGGCAGCTGTCCATTTCAGCAGAGGTAGAAATCTGAAAGACAGCATTAAAACCTTAAAGTCAAAATTGCATGCACAGACATGATTCTTATTCCTGAGGATGTAGCTATCAGAACAAAAAAGGCTTCACTCATGAGTAACTGCATAAACACAACATTTTAATAGCAATAACAGAGAACTGAATATGCCTTTATCCATCCTAATTTCACGTAGGTGGTAAGGTTTAATTTACTTAAAGAAAAGAACTATCTCCATGAATCCGTGATATAAACTTCAGGTAGGAAGTATTGTATGTGTGCAGCCTGTAAATGACTTAGGATATATACATGGTCTAAATGGCCCTTTGCTGTCTAAAATCTCAAAGGTACCAGCTAAAGGAAAATCTTTAAACTGGTGTTTCTACTTAGAAAGAAAAGGACAGTCTCTCTATAAAACTTACTTAGTTTTGCATGAGTTAGTTTTTTTTGTTGTTTGTTTCTTTTTGTTTGTTTGTTTGTTTGTTTGTTTTTATTGGCTTGTTGCTTTTAAGCTGTAGAGAACAGAATGTTTCATAGCTGCTCAATTTGCTTCAGTTATTATAATTTGAAAGAATTTGATGATTCTAATTTCCTTCTCTACGCTTCTTGATTTTAGTACTAGAGTAATACTTCAGTACCTAGTATTGATTTTTACCAAGGCTAGGGCTTTGATATGAATTTCTGCACCACAGCAAGCTGAGGATATGTGATTGTCAATGCAAACAGAGGGCTCAGACTAATTTCATGTTTTGTGCATATAATTGTAGGTCTTTGCTTGTAGGATGGTCCCTGTTTTGATGAGTACCATGAATCAGCAGTGCACCCTGGTGTGATGTATGCTATCTGCATGCTCGGTTCCATTAGCTAAAGCATAGCAAGCAGGTCAAAGTAAGTGACTGTTCCCCCCATTTGGCACTTGAGAGGCAGCATCTGGAGTAGTGTGTCCAGTTTTGTGCCCCAGTAAAGAGGAGAGATTGACCAAACGGAGCCACCTTATCAAGTAGGAAATGGAGAAACGGTAAATCATATTGTTAATCATCACTAAAACTAACACAGATACATACAGCATTAACCAATCTCGTAACATTTTTCTAATGTTAAAGAAAATGCAGAAGATCTACTTTGTGTTAGGTGCACTAGCCAAATGCCACTACTCAAGCTTTCCATATTAACTGTAGTAACCCCTCCGAAGTAGTTTTAGCTTGTAGTTCTGACAGCTGACCTGTTATGACTCAGGTCAAGCTCCTTATACATGAGAGGTTAAAAGTGTTTCCTAAAAAATTTCTTGGTAACAGTTAGATAAGTATATTTTAGTAAATATTTACCATTGGCCACTACTGCAGCTCTGCTAACGTAGTAATATCTAACCAGAGTACCCTGTTCATGTGTTTGAGACCTAATGCTTAGAGAAGCCAACATGTGTAACATTGTAAAATGATGGCTGGCTACTAATGGTCTGGGATTTTTTTTTTTGGTAGTTTTGTAATTTTTTTTTTTTTTTTAAGCTAAACTTCCATTATTTGTAGGATCTAACTATTTGTTCTATGCTGCTCTGCTCTCCGGGGAAGTTTATTTCTTTTGTGCACAGGTTTCTGGCCAAAGGACAGTGCCATCTAAAGAGACAGAACATACAAATGGTTAAAAGGGAGAAAGGAACGGTGATATAAATAATTTTTTAGTTGGATAACAAGAATAGATAAGTGACATTTTGCATCATGTTGCCTGCAGAATCAGTGGTGGAGTTGAGAAATTCATCTGCACCTCACTTGTCAGTGCTTTAAAGACAGGACAACCCTTTCTTCGTTTCTTTTCTCCTGTCCTGATGCGCTATTCTGTTAGCAAGAAGACATTTTTCCCTTTTCCCTTTTCCTTTTCCTTTACCTTTTTTTTTTTTTTTTCCTGTGGTGGAAGCACCTTCCACACTTGAGCAAGATTTTCTTCCCTTTGTTTGCATCCTTTAAAGGTTAAAGTATCAAAATGCTTGGATATGGTGTTTGCTACATTTTTGTTGTAGGTTTCTGAAGCGACAATGGGTTGGACTTGGGACAGTAATGAGAAAGGATAAGTTAAAAAGGAAGAGATGGCATTCATACTGTCTTCCTGGTCAGTCTCTTATGTGCAGCTTTAGTAAACAGCAAACATAAGAGAGCAAGGACAAGAGAACTGGAACTATCAGAAACTGAAATTTTGGTTAAAATTTTTCTATCTTTAAATAACAAGGAAGGCTATAGTCATAAATGATGAATTTAATAGTCAAGCAGCATTTGTCAGTTTGTACATACACAACCACAGCACACACTGTGCTTGCTGTGATGATGAAGATAAACTGGGACAAGCTGTACTCACAGCAAGCCTAGTACTGCAGCTGGCTTTGGGCAGGCTCCTGCAGCTGTCACAGATGTTACAGGTGCTCTGGATTGGGTGTAAGATCCATGTGCGAGTCTGGATCTAGGATCCAGACTTGGATCTAGAAGCAGGTACCTTCACACTGCCTGGCTTCGGTACAAGCAGCGGTGCTGTTACTGCCAAGGAGAGACAGTGCCCCAGCCTTTTCCCAAAACAGTTCCCCACTGCCCAAATTTGAAATCTAGTTTCAATCTGACTCAAAAATAGTAAGCCCCACTAGATAGGACAGCTCAGGTACAGAAAGCAGCCAGATGTCACTGTGGGCTGCAGTTCCAACAAAAAAGGTTGTCTACAGTGACAGTATCAAAACAGAGTGATATTGGAAGCTTTGCATCCTACAGAGCAAACCTATTCTGATTAAACTAATAAGTTCAAAATAAGAAGGCTGCAGAGAAGGACCAAGATAACCAGCAAATCGCTTCTATTTTTCTAAGTAGTACAAAGTGCTATTAAAAACGAAATAAATTAAGAGCTGTTAAAAATATATTCAGGAATCAAAGGAAGAAAAGCAGACATAAAAAATGTGCAAGCACCATTAAGCTGTGGAAATTTTCCTTGGACATGTTGCAGTACCTTTTCAAAGCAGCATATGGGGTTTATTCTGGTGACTCTAATTTTAACATGAATGGAAATCACGTGGAATACTCCTGGCATACTGCTTTGAAAATATATCCCTGCACGATTAAGGAAGTCTGAAGTCTTTTTAAACCTCTCTCTCTTTTATTTTTTATTTTTAACAATTCTGAAATGCTTCACAGGAAAGCATTAATGGAATGAGAATGCTACAGCCTTGTATAAAGTAGCAATGTAACAGGTAGAAATACTACTGGCTTAGCACTGTAAATATGTTTGTGTTTAATTGCCTGGGAATTGAAGGGAGAAGACACAAAACTTGGAGTTTGTATCCACTTTTGCAATTGCCTCTGCATTGCCTGACCTTTATAAATTTGTCTCTTTGCTTTTGAAGTAATGATTCCACCTACGGTCTTCAAAGGAGCAGGGAGTACACTCATCTGTACTCATCTGTATACTCATCTGCATCCACAAGGATAAAATAACTGGGGGGAGGGAACAGAAAACACCCAGGTCTGTCTATTCCTCTCTCTTTCTACCATTTGCTGCATCAGAACAAGTTAAAGAAAGATCAAGTTCCATCTGTCAGTCTGTCTTCTCCCTCTTACCTGGTGCACCAGCTGAGGGCAGAGCTCTGCCAGAAGCCCACCTTTTCCTCCCTGTGTTGCCTCTCTGCTGCAGCAAGGCTTGTAGTTGATGGGTTCGCTGGTCCTTCAGACCTATGCAGAAATTTGGATTCAAAAAATGCTTTGAAAGAAGTTGAGCATGATACATTGAACACAGTTTTGAAACACAATCTCACATATTTCGACGGACCTGTTAAAAAGCTAGGACTGACTGTTCAGAAGTCAGTTCAGAAAGCCGTGGGACTCCAGTACATCATCCAAAGAAACTTTATTTTTCACTGCAGTTGGGATGTATAGTCTCTTTGGAAGACGTAACGATACCAGCTGTATTTTGGGCAGGAGTGGATATTATCTTGTTTTCTGACATTGTGAAAAGGTTATAGTAAAACAACCTTAGATTCATCAGTATTGGCTTTTTCCCTCCTTAGTTATAAGGGGTAGGGGTGATATAAATAGTATGAGTTTACAAAGTCTGATCTTCTCAGAGGTATAGAAGTGTGACATGAGCCAGCTCACAGCCCAGAAAGTCAACCGTATCCTGGCTGCACCAAAAGAAGTGTGGCCACCAGGTTGAAGGAGGTGATTGCCCCCCTCTGCTCCTCTCTGCTCATGTGAGACCCCACCTGGAGTGCTGTATTCAGTTGTAGGGCCCTCAGCCAAGAAGGACACAGATGTACTAGAGAGAGTCCAGAGAAAGGTCACAAAGATGATCAAGGGGCTAGAGCACCTCCCCTATGAAGACAGGCAGAGGGAGTTGGGGTTGTTCAGCCTAGAGGAGAGAAGGCTCTAGGGAGACCTTACAGTGGCCTTCCTGTATCTAAAGGGGGCCTACAGAAAAGCTGGGGAAGGGATGCTTTGTCAGGGGTGTAGTGATAGGACAAGGAATAATGGTTTTAAACTAGAAGGGTGTAGATTTTGATTAGATATAAGGAAGAAATTCGTTACGGTGAAGGTGGTGAGGCACTGGGACAGGTTGCCCAGAGAAACTGTGGATGCCCGGTCCCTGGAAATGTTCAAGGCCAGGTTGGATGGAGCATTGAACAGCCTGATCTAGTGGGAGGTGTCTTTGCCCATGGCAGGGCATTGGAATTAGGTGGTCTTTAAGGTCCCTTCTAACCCAAGCCATTCTCTGATTCCATTTTTTAGCATTGGCTTTTATCAGCATGTGTGTGTGTATGTGTATGAAAGGCTGAAAATATTAGCAGCAACAAAACACCCACAAAGCAGTGAGTAAAACTTTCCTAGGAAATTAATGACATAATATTCCTGTAAGTGCTCTTTTAATTTTTGATGTCTGCATCTGCAGTCAAGAATGGCAAAGAACAAAAGACTGAATGATTCTAGCAAGCTGCTTGCTGCTGCACCAATCAAATCATTGATACATCCAGTAGAATAAAAATTCTTGCTGAGTGCCCTCCTGGTGGCAAATGAGCACAGGGTGAACAGCAAAAAGACCTGTAAGTCTAAGAAATCCCATTGTTTTGGGGAACAGGGGTTCAACGTAGAGATGAAGTACAAGGTGGGATTTGCTGGGATTTGTCTCTGGGATGGCAAGCATGGCCATGCTGCGGTATTGATGGCATCTTTAGTAAGTGGATGATTGAGACTGCAGAAACACGCACTCTGCAGATCGATTAGCGAGAGACTCATTAGTGGGAAGGAAGTTATGAGCAGATGCAACAGTCCTGACAAAACGAGCCAGAACACTGATAGAGCTGGGCCTGGTGTGTGGGCTGAATGTGAAGTAGGGTTGCTGGAGGGAGGTTCAGAGAGTCCTTTCCGACAGCAGGTCCTTCCTACCCATCTTCAGAGAAAACAGTCTTAACTGATACTTGAAATGTTTTGAAAAGGATAAGGTAGAAAATGTCCATAAAAACATACAGATGAATACAGACACGAACACAGTGAGGGGTATGGACAGACACCTGGTGAACTTCCAAAGATGCAGAGAAAAGAGAAAGTGACTTTTCCTTTCCTAATATATTTTTCCTTTCTTTCCCCTTCCAACTGAGAATGTGAGGTTTATTTTTATAACTTTGGTTTTGTGTGGGCTGCTGCTTTAGGGCTCAAGCATCTCCCCTGATTGTTCGCAATTTCTCATTGCCTCTCTTACTAATAATTATTTATCTTGATATCACCAAGCCAAAAAAAAAAAAAAAAGAAAAAGAAAAAATTGCCTGCCTTTTCTCCTTTTCAGAAAGCCTTCACCAGTGGTATGTTACATCAGGACACTGCGCTCACCTGTCCTTCAGACCTGCTGATTTTCCACATGGGGTCTTAATTTGCTTGATTATTATGCGTTGTTTCTCCAGTCATTCTGACAGGGTTGCCACTTTCCAGACTAAAAAATGAGATGCACTAGGCAACAAAAGAGAAAGGGTATTTATGTGAGATTTATTTAAGCAAGAGACTTCATTTAAGCAAGCCTATTTATAAAGCCAGGCTATTTATACTACCCATGGCTGTGAATGGGCGTGTGTGGGCACACTTCTGTTGTGCAAGCACCACGTGTTTGGGGTATGTATATTTGGCTGCATGCTTCCACGTACATGGGGAAGGACTGCAAAAGTGGCTGTTAGTGCCTTTGAGAAGGGGGTGTTTGCAAACCCTAGCTTAACCTTGGGAGGCTCTGAATGCTGCGGAAACAAAGGTGTTCTACCGGGGCTTGGCACAGGAGGGGCAGCAGCTCATTTTGTGAGCTCTGAATTGCCTTGTGGTGGTGTGGAGGGTATCGCTATCCCTAGCTAAAGCTAGCATCCACTTGGTAAATTGCTCTTATCAGAATATACTTGCAAAAAATAACAATGTGGAAAACAGTCCTAACTGTTTTCAGTTTACGTGAGCATTATTTTCCCTTTCATGCACATGTGAGGTGGAAGCAGATGGAGTTTGTTCTTCACAAGAAAGTGTGTTGGGTGCTTGCTGAACCTGGAGATTAGACTTGTGTTTTCTTCTCATTAAGGACAGTTTTGGCAATCCCTTTGTGCACCTGCAGGGCCTTCTGACACCCTTCCATGTGAGTCTGCAATGCAAAAGTAGTGTGCAATGAATAGGATACATGGTGGCCAGGCCCCCACCAACAGCTCTTAAAATAATGATTGTGAGGTCTTTGAACAGCAGCTGAGAAGGTGAACCAGGGCAGAGAGAATTTTAATCGAACTGTTTACAGTACACTCTTTTTTGAAACATCATCAACCAGCATTGTCATTCGGTTCTTAATGTTCATAATCACACTGGCACAGTTCCTCTAAAGGCAGTGTGTCTGGGTGTTATTCCTAAATAACACAGAGCAGAAGCTTTTGAAATTAAAACACACATGTAGAAAATTCTCCTGAATAAAAATCCTAATTTCTTTTTCCAGAGTGTCTAGACAAGTGTATACAGGGCTTTTAGAAATCCAGAGATGTTCACTAATGTCATTGCGCCATTTCTAAAGTTGTGTGCAGGTCTCACAGTACTAACCTCTTCTCCATGAGCAAAAGGGAGCATGAATTGTGTGAACAGATTTTACCTTCCCGTGAAGCAGATGCCCTGATACATGGACTGCTGCAGTCAGTGGGGTAACTAATCTCCTGTTTAAGTAGTTTCTAAGTACCTGTTTGTTATTGAAGTATTAAAAAAAATCATATATGACTATTTAAAAGGTGAACCATGACATCATCAGAGTACATTCAGATACCTGAGTTGGATAATTTTTTGCTTTTTTTTTGTCCTTCCTATTGTTCTCTGATTTTATTAAAAGATGAAAAGTAAAATAAATTGTTCTGTTGTCAACTTATATGATCAAGCAGAGATTTAATCAGCATCTTCTGGAAAAATATAATGCCCTAATGAATAAGATGGAAGGGAGCATGCTTGCGTGTAAGAGAGGCAAGACCAAATCTGTATGTGGCATGCTCCATTTCAGCAGAGGTGGTAGCACAATGTTCATTTCTCAGTTCCCACCCTGCGGAGAGGAAGCATTAAAGGAAAGTCTCAGTTTGGATTGCAGATAAATCCAGCTTGTGTCTCTTGTCTGGCAGGCTCTGCAAAGCAAATGCTGGAGAAGTAGTTAAACGTAGAAGAATATTGTGGGTATAACGATTGAGTGAAATGAAATTGTTCTGTCCTGGTCATGTGTACTCCTCACCAAGTGAGTGAATGAAAGAACTGAGATTAAGATGACATGATGGAAAGTTCTCTCAGCAAAGTGTCAAAGGATTTTTGATACAAACAAACAAGCGCTTGAACAAAATGGGAGAGGATGGAGCAGGGAAATGCTAACCCCAATGTGATAGACTAGGCAGAGAGCACTCTCATAGGGTAAATATATAGGAATTTTAAAAATAGAACAAGGTAATAATTGTGGCCTTTGCAGTTGTGTACTTGGAGGGCTGTGTAAGGAATCTTGAAGTTGATGATGTGAAACCTTTTTCTGTCTAGTGCCATAATTTATTGTAATTGATTTGAAATTCTAAAGTGCCCTCTCATGCTATATGGCTGCTACGTATGCTTGAAATGGCAAGACTCAAACATTGCAGATGACTGCAGGGGCTTGTGTTTTTTAAGGTTGCTTTATATGATAGTGTGGAGTTAACATTAGAGGTGGAAACGGAGCCTACAGTTGTGCTGTCTAGACTGGGAAGTCTCCTTTCACCATCCAGACTGTGTGTAATCATTTAGCAATAGGAAAACTGAGAAATATTCCTGTCAGTTCCTGTAGCCAATTTTGGGATTGATTGTAGGCTGTCTTTGGCTTAGCTGAAGAACTTTGGTTATCAAAGAACATGAAGTATTGCAGATTCAAAACCCCTAAGACAGTCATCATCCAAACTGTTGCTGTCTATGTCCAAGACCATCATACGAACCTCCAAAGGTCTGATTTCATTCATATGTAACGGGTAGAGATTGTCTTTACCCCACCTTCCTGCATCATAAAGGCAGAGTGATATGATTTAGAGTGAATGCAGTGGACTGAAAGTGATACACTGCACAACCAATATTTCACTGCTGCAGCAGTCCCTGTTTTACCACCCTGAGTGCTCCATCAAACCCCCAGGCAGCATCTATCTTTTAACATATGTGTGCATCCTCAGAAGAGGGGGGGGGGGGGAGCTTGTCCAGTGATGCAGGAAGAGACTTGAATGCTCCCTGTGTTCAAAATACAAGTGGAAGTAGTGAATACTGAACATACACATTAGTGCCTGGATGGTAGAAATCAAAGCAGTCCATGCTTTGCAGAACGAAAGGTTCTATGTTTTGTAGTTCGTATAGACCTTCCTGGGTTATACGGTGGCAGATCACCTCTGAAGGTCATGTCTAATCTGATTTGCAAAGCTGTGTTCCTGACAGTGTTTTCAGCAGCTTAGATGTCACTGAGGTTTCCTAGTCAGATTAGCTGTGTGTTTTGTAGTAAGGCTGTCTTCAGTGGCAGAAAGGATAGACATTTCTTTATACTGTGGCCCAGCATTTTCATTTTTCCTTCGTGCAGATTCACAAAAGCTTATTTCAGTTGCATTAACATTTAAACAAACAAAAAAATAGAACAAAAAACCTGAATGCTTGAAATAAAGTGATGGTAAAGGAGGCATAAGATTTTATGATACTAGATTTTGTGTGAAACTGAGCTAAATGTGAAATACATGCTTAAAAGTTTCTGAAATGCTTTTCAGAAGTATTCAGAAGTATTTTTCTGTACTTGGAACCCAGTACGGACTGGGTCCTAACTTCTGCTTTGTGTGAAAAGGCAATCTGTAGGTATTCCTGGGATAAGTGAATAGGACTGGCAGTTCCTGGTGTAAGTCAGCTGCTTCTACAAATGGACTTTTGAAGAGCCAGAAAACTCACTGCAAATTGGCAGGTAATTTATGATCTTGGATGAGGAGTCACTGGGGGCCGACCAGCAAGTCTGTGACTTAGTTTTAGTAGGTTAGCCATCTTCTCCATGTAGGTATCTAGAATAAAAAAAAAGTAAAACCCACAATCTGGAAGGATGAGTAAGCATTATATCACCATTGATTGTTCCTCAGCTCCCACACAAAAACAGGTCTCTGCCCGTGACAGCATCCTTCTGAGAGTGGCTGTCAAATTGGCAAGAAGCATCTTTGGTGTGAAGCCTTCCTGGAAATTGTTGAGCCTTTCAGTTGAACATCTTCATTTTATCTCACAGTCTTAGAAGATTTTTCACAAATCTACTTTATTATGTGTCTTTGAAATTGCCTGAATTTTTCTAGCCTTGAATTTTTGATCTCCTATAAAGATTTCTTATTCATTTGCACCCTGTCCTGCTTCAGAGTGCAGCAAATTCTTAATCTGTTTATTTTTACACCACAACCTTGGGAGGAAAGGTAATGCAATTTGCAGGAGGGATTACTAAGAATGAGTGTGGCAAAGGGTGAGGTTTCCTGCAGTTAACTCGAGCAGCTTGCTGCTGTCAGAAGCAGCCATCTCTGTCACTTCTCCTCCTTTCCTATGGCAGGGAAAGGCCTTAAAAATTGGTCGTCCAAGTTCCTGACTGGTTGCCCTAATCTGGGGTGCAGTTTTCTCCCTGTCAGTGGGTCAAATGAAGATGAAGAGTTTTGGAAACTGGGCCAAGGAGAGGTTTCTCAGATACGTCAAAGTGGCACTGATAATCATTACATTTGTTCAGAGTAGTGCTTTGATAAACAAAACCTAATGGAGGGTTTTGAACTCTGGGTATCATACAGCAGAAAGGAGCAATTTATTTGATTAGGAAGCTCTCCAATTTAATATTGGTTTAAAAAACAAATGTCAGTGTTGAGACCCACTAGGAGTATTACAGTTGTTTTTTTCTGTCATTTTATGTATTTATGGTTTGTGTGACTATTTTAAGCTCTACATGTTGACAACACTTTCAGTCCATAAGACACAGCAATTAGAGCTAGCAAACTGAACATTGAATCGGCTGAGCTGCATTATCATTCACACAAAAATGATGGGGTACGCTCCACATCCTAAAACCACCCTCTCTCCTGTGTGATTTGGGTAGAAGGAGCAGGGGAGAGGGATGGAACTGGAAAGAAACTTTTATTTTCCAGTCAGTCCTGACAGCAAATCTAGGGTTTTTAATTAGCTTTCCCTTCCCCTGAAATGCACATGAATGTCTTTCCACAGTTTAAGGCTTCAGAACTAAAGGAGTGACCACAAAAGCCTTCAGGCTCAGGGTAGTGATTACAGAGACCATGCTGCAGGAAGCAGTAGGTCATGCTTCTTTAAAGGAAAATGAAAAGCCAGAAGTACAGCATTGCAAGAAGTGAATCCTTAGGACATCCTGATCTGTTTAAAAAACATGGTTCTCTTCCAAACTCATTTATAAGTCAAAAATGAGAATTGAGTGAGAGATTCCTCGAGAAGACACATCTCCTGGTGCATCTCTCTCTGTTCTTGGCCTTGCTCTTGAGCACTAGACTCACAGGCTTCAAAGACCTGCCCGGACTTCAGATTAGGCCCGCAGGAGGCTGGCAAAAGAAATTTAACCAGAGGTGGCCTTCATTATACAAGGAGATCTGGGAGTCCACCTGCAGGGCTCTGTCAGGCTGGGTTTTAAAACGACGCTCCTTACAGTGGTTAATGCAGTGGATTTCTCTTATTAGAACAATACAGCATTTTTTCCCCCCCAGTGGTCTTCATTTTTTGTTCTTCTTTAAGTTAAATAAATGAAAGTAAATGTTCATGACAAAGGAACACGTTTTCCTTTTTTTTTTTCATCTGAAATTCTTCTCTAACACCATTACAATAGTATGTCAGTATCTCATAGTCTTTCTGGTTTTAGCCCTGTAATATAAAGGGATGTATTTAGATATTATTCTCATTTTACAGATTCAGTAACAGAAGATGGAGTCAGTGAATGATGTGTTTGGGTGCCCCAAAGAAAGTCTGAAGAGCAGCCAAAATTGCCCCAAGCTGCCAGATCTCTTTGCTGACCTCACTGCTGGCCTATTGATCTCCTCTCTCTCAGCTGTTGCTTCCTCCCCTCTTCTGACCTAGTTGTCTCTCCTTTCTAGTATTGTCAGGGGGTAGGACAGAGATTTATGTCTATGGACAAAAACCCTTTTGAGCCTGAAGGTCTCCTGGTGGCCTGCTTCATCAGCCCTGGGCAGAACAGGGACTCCCAGCGGAGAGCAGGTCGCGTGAGGGCTCAGGTAGCCTCCTGTGGATGTTGAGTGCAATTTTGGAAGATTGTGAACAAAACAGCAGATTGCTTGGTGAGCTTCATAATAGTGGTGTCAGTTTTGATCCTAATTTGGACAGGCTTAGTTTAAGGAACTCGAGAGTGAAATGTAGCATTTGATGGCCTGTACAGTAATCTGGGCTCGTGTTGGCCCATTACTCAAACTGGAAATAGGGGTAATGGGACAGTGTCTGGGTACGCAGGGAGTTTGCCTCCCTAGCACACACTCATGTACAAGTGAGTGCCCCTGGGGTACGTCTGTGCATAGCCGTGTTTGCACAAGGAGAAAGCCAACGTGTGCACAGCTCTGCCTGCGTGCACTTTCCCAGCGCCCATGAAAACGGAAGGCAAACTCGCAATGAAACCAGCAGTGAGAGCGGAGGAGAGCGGCGAGATTGCAGTTGATTATGAGGCTGGCAGCAGATGTGCTCGGCAAACCCAGCCCGCTGCATCCAGGCAGTTTCCATGGCGATGGAGCGAGTAATTGTGGAGCTCCGCGAGCTCCCCTGCCAAGGTGGACGCGGGTGCTGCATCCCCACCGCCTCTGCCTCATTCCCTGCGGGTCCTGGGGAATCCGAGTCAGGAGGGGGGGACATGCGGAGACAGGGAGCTGCGATTATTTTTTTTCTTTCTTTTTCCTTGCTTTCTTTTTCTTTTTTTTTTTTCCTCCTGGCTGATGCTGGGAGAGCGGCGCTCTCCCTGGGAAATATGGTCTCCGGAGCTGCAAAATAAATGGGCAGGAGTTTCCCCAAAATGGGAGCCGGCTGCCATTGGCTGCCGTGGCCCCGCCGTGCCAATGGGAGCCCGACCAGCCGTGGGCACCCGCAACATAAGCAAAGCTACACGCTCACCCGGCAGTGCTGGGACCGGCGAGCAAAGGTGTGCAAAGGGGGGGGTCCCTCCTCCCACATGGCTATGCTGAGGACGGATCTCATTAGAGAGCCTCGTCGGAGACCATCTGCCGCTCGCGCACATTGTGCCTTCCGCAGAAAGCAGCATTAAGTCACTCGCTCGCTGTCGTGTGGGAGGCGAATTTGTCGTCGGGAAGGATGGAGCTACGGGATCTCTGTAAGTAAATCCCTGTACTTTACCTTGCTGGCGCAGCCCGAGTGCGGATCAATAAGCAGTGTCATCGGTCAAGGAGCAGCAAAAGGAAATTAGCAGCAACCACAGATAGCGGGAAGGGTCTCCTGGTTTTGTTGCACACGTAGTCAGTCAGCTGTGTTCTTACTAATGGTTCCAGGCATTGGACAAACTAGTTAGCTGTTTGCTTTGCCTTGGGTGGTTGTTTAACCTAATTAAGATGAGTCTGTGCAAGGATGCTCTATTCTCGGAGGCGTTTCAGGATCCCCTCTGGGTTTGAAATGGAGAGCGAGCCACATGGAACAAAATTGTGCCGACACAAAACTCCAAGGTGTCCATGTGCAGTCGCCGGCGCTTGTACTGTCAGTGTATCATGATAACAGGTGCATTATTGCAATGGTTTGTAAAGCGCTTGTTCAGACACTGGGCCAAGGAAGCACGAGTTGCTCACTATGCCTTGCTGTTCTCAGCACAGACAATCGTTGCTTTTCCTGCCCTCTCTCTTCTTTTTTCTTTTTCATTTCTCTGTTGGAGGAGACTTTTAAAAAGGCATGGAATTCAAAAGCTTTCTTGCTTGTTGATGAAACAGGTGAGTGCATGGTAAGTGTGGAAGAGTTTCCTTATTGACCATTGCAGAATGTGATAGAAGTTGATTCCCTCGCCTGTCGGGACTCTGCATTTGCTTCTGTAAAGCAGAAACAGTACATTTAGAAGGGTGGGGGGTGGGAGGGTGCAAATCTGTCCCTACGTAGCCCTCTGGGGTTACTTGAGTTACACCAGCTATGAATTTGGTTCAACATTGTTTGTCTTTTATCAGGTATTTGCCATAAGACTCAGTGCTTTGCTGTACAGAGCTGGTGAATGACTCTGCTTAACCTTCTCAGAGGCTGCTCTCATCTTAGCTGGTTTGTAAAAGCACATAGGAGGGAGGACAGGAGCAAAAAGATGTAGAAAAAAGTTTCTCTATTTTTACTCTGTGCCTGAGCTAGTCAATGGGTGTAAGGAATTTTATAGTAACCAAACCAGGTGTACAAATCAGATGAAGCTGACTGCCTTTTAGGGATCCGTTTTCAGTGTGTTGTGCTCATTTTAGAAATAAATGCAAAACTTCCTTTCCCGGTGCTGGGAGCTGCTGGGAAGTGGCATTGCTGCCTGGAAATCTCATGCTGAAGGTGTGCTTTCTGGAGAAGGCTTAGCTGGTCAGCTTTGCTTTAGAGGTGCTGCCTTGCAAGTTGTGGCAAGAAGGTGTGTGCGAGCTTATTCCTTCTGTTGAAGGAATCATCACCACCTCAGATGTCGATGCAGAAAGGAATTGTTAGGGTTTTAAAGAACCATTTGACCAAATTAAATTAGAGAAATACAGAATGTGGAAATCAGTGCATCGAATCACTGAAAGCGTCTGCTGTGGAAGGGTATAGTAAGCTCCTCTGTGTACTTTCAAGTGTTAAACCTGATGTGTAACTAAAGCAGGAGAACCCCTCGTTAAGTTTGACTTGCTGCCTTTTCTGGAGATGTGGGTGCAGGTCACTCTCCCTGTGTTTTCCAGGGATATTGGGGTCGCCTTTTATTGAAATGATGGCCCCAGGCATCCTTTGGCACTGAACTTAAAAGCAATGTATTTTTCCTAATCTGTGCAAAAGAGAGAGAACTGTTAGCGCTTACTGCAGAACTTATTTTTGTTTAGCAGTGATGGAAGTGACAAAAATAAATTTTTTGAAATAGATATTTGGCTGCTCTGTCACCTTCCCCTGAGACTAGTATACACTTATATTTACTCAGCACTGATGTAGCTGAAGATCCCATCATGTACAGCAGTCTAGGCAAAGAGATGTGCCCACTCCTCATCCTAGAGGTGCATGTTTTCATCTAGGCTGAGATACTCCATAAAATGCTGAGGGAGAGCTTGGACTCCTGCACATCTGGGCATGGTTTGTCTCTGGCTCCAGACTGGTCATTAGATACACATCAAAATGAAGCTCCATTGCATCTTTCTGATTTTTTTTTTCCTATATCTCCTACCTTCTGCTTTATTTTCTGATTGATAATGTAGGAGCCTAGGAGAATGTTATCTTTTAAGGTCACTGCAACTTTAATATGATATTTTAGTTCTTGTTAATGCTGCAGGGATATAGCTCAAACAATACAAACCTCTTGAGTTCAGTCACTCACATTAGACAAATACTATCTGACTGTTCCTATATCTCCCATAACCTTGTTTAAAGAGGTTTGTTTACTTGTCTATCCCTGTGCATTAGCAGATAAAAGGAGGGCAATGGGGAGGGAGAGGGAGAGCCTATAACTGCTAAGCGTTGTATGGTGCATTATACCAGTCTGTCTGAGGGCTTCAAACCACAGTAGTGCCGGAGGTAGAAAAATTTGTGCTGCAATCAAAGCCACATTTGCATGAGATTTTTTGACCTGATGGTGCAGAGAACAGTTGCTTGTCATTAATGCTTGGGGATGATCTATGTGGGAGAAGTATTTCAGATTCCCGGGCTATAAGAGTTCCAGCAACAGAGGAGTGAGTAGGCTTCAGTGAGAGCTGTGGCATGCTGGCAGCAGTTGGGAGGACGCAGAAGCTGAAAAATGCTGTCTTGGGGTAGCTTTAATTGGTTGCATTGAAAAACACTTGCTTTGATGGGCTCATATGTCTTCTAAAATACTTGGTGCCAGACCAAATTGGCATACCTCCATTGACTTACACTAGAAGCCACCAGACACTGATCTGATCTTCAGTCTTAAGCTTAAGTTTTTCTTGGAAGAGCAAGGTTTTTGAAAGGCAACAGGTTAATTTTCCTCTCCCTTTACCTCAGCAACAGCAATGTTGAAAACCAGAGTAGAATGGGTAGTGCACATCTTTTGGCTTGTTCATTGCACGTTAAACTTAACAGGTTATCTGTCCTTTGTCTACTCAGAGAGCCTCATCCCATCTGCTTGTCTGTACTGGAAATGCAGAGCAGAAAGCTAGAAGAGAGGTTTGCTTTGATGAGAAAGTAACACCTTGGGTGATGGCTCTTCACTTTCTGTACATCCACAGATACTAAACTGGCATATTTCACCATTTCCCTTGATCTTAACCCCCCTTCCATTTCAGAACAGACATGGTTCTCATTTGTGTTCTAGTTAAACAGATGCTAGAGCCATCAGTCTTCAGTTTTCCCTCAGCTGTATTTTTATTTTCACCCAATTATTCAATTAAGTAGGTAGAGTTCTTCTGCAAACTACAAGCCAAATGCTGTCCTTTAGGTGTTTCTGAGGTTGGTATGTTCAAAGGAATCGCAGGCAGTGATAAATCTGAATGAGTCTAAAAGCTCAGATATGAACATTTCCTTATTTTTGTTTGTGTCTGGAAAAAGTTACTCCATGCCAGGATGTGGCTTACATTGAACATTGTGGCAAGTCACAGAAAGCTCGCTCTCCCTGCTCAGTACACACACACACGCATCTCAGATGGCAAGTACAGACAACAAAGCAACACAGAGTGCAGAATAAAAATGGAACAGCAGTAAAACAAAGACGAGTGAATCGTGAAAAGCCCATTGATTTGCTTGACACCCATTTTGTTCAACATTGTGCAGCACTAATCTGCAAACTCCTGTGTGTCACAAAAAGTTTTCAGAACAATAAGAACTGTCAATCCTAGCAGATTTTACAGACCTGTCATTACTCTTTCATTGTCTTGAAGCACTAAGTGGCATACAGAAAGATTTTTGGCAGGATTTCAGTAATGGTCTCGTAAAGAGGAATCGTGTGTCACTACCTCACGTATGTTATCGTTTGCAAATAGTGTAGCCCAGCACAGGCCCCTAGAAGCATGTCTGTCCCCATCCTAGTGTGATTATTTTAAGGTGCTTGTTTATTTTGTCTCTTTAAAAACAAGCAAGCAAAAACCAAAAAACTTTTCCCTCTTCTTAACTGTAAAAATCTAAAAACAAGAAATTAGAAACTTCCTTTCACATTTTGACTTGATACCTTCTAGAGAATTGGAATTACTGTAATAAATTCACATCCTGCTCCACTTGCTGCTCCCTGGGAAGGAGATGGGAGCATTGACAGTGATGGCCACAAGCAGAAATTTTTATCTGCTCCCTTAGAGCATCCAGGTCCTCACCTACTTCACTGAGGGCAAATGTCCTCCTGCTCTGCCATGTGTTCTTTCACTCCTGATGTTTTTCTCTCCTGTTAAGGAAGCTCCCCATCATGAGGAGCTACAAGCCATTCTTAGGGCCAAGTCTTTGTAAGTAGAATCATGATGGGAAGAGAGATCGGCTTTACATAAGGGAGACACTTTTTTTTTTTTTTTTTAAATCCAAAATCAGAGGCTGTTTAACTGGACTTTTTGCTTTCAGACTCCCTCTTCCTAGTGTAGCATCATACAAATACATACCTTACCCAAATAAAATTATGATGAGATATAGCAGGAGACATGACATTCACTCTGAAAATGAAAACATGAATTGAATTATGCGCCCTTGGCATCAGTAACTTGC
This sequence comes from Aythya marila, assembly GCF_965140915.1. Classification (NCBI taxonomy): domain Eukaryota; kingdom Metazoa; phylum Chordata; class Aves; order Anseriformes; family Anatidae; genus Aythya; species Aythya marila. The sequence continues at coordinate 63,137,262 of NC_139043.1, read as the reverse complement.
AGAGCCCATACATACTGCAATAAATCTGTAGCAGTTTGAAAAGCCCGTAGTACATAGATTGCCTTCTTTGTGGATTTCACACAAATTGTTTCTCTACTTAAGCATTAAATGGTTTAAAAAAAAAAAAAAAGATGCAAAAGTCAGACCTCAAGGGAAATAAATGACCTTCATATAAACTAGAATTTTGATTAGCTGTAGTTTGGGTCTTTTAAACTCCTCTATAATGCACAAAATCAATCTTGTCATGGGGTGAAAAAGGAGATCTTCATATTAATGTTCATATTAATGTTAGCACGCTGTCAAATTAATACATCAAATAATATGCTCTTATCCAGAGTTGGTGGACTGCTTTTATCAGTGCTTTTGATGTGGCAAAGAAAACGCTTGTTCCATAGCTACAAACCCTACTCTTTTAGTCTTCCCTTCTCTTTGAACTTCAATTTTCTTAAGACTTGGAACATCGTTATACAGAGAGCAGATTTCACAGATAGGTATTTCAAGATTCACATCCAAAGACATATTAGAAGCCACACAAAGGGATTTTCTTTTAAACTAGATTTTCAAATATATGTAACCTTCTGGCTTGACCCCTGGATCCACTCCCAGGCTGTATTTCATGGAAAAGTATCTACCCACATATGGTTATCACCACTAAGATCAAAGCTGTCACTTTATTCTGACACCTGTGAGAATGAAATGGATATAAAAAAAAAAAAAAAGTGGGGGAAATGGTGAAAAGATTTGAATGAGTTCACATTTATAAAAGACACGCACCCACGGATCTCGGAAACGAAGGGAAGACTTGCAGGGTAAGCTGCAGATCTCCTGCTCAGAAGCAACAGAACGTTTCTTTATTTGTTTGTCTCACCCAGGTAATTATACAGACTTGAAAACATAAACAACTATAGATTTTCCAGATCTCTAAAAATATAGCTTCGTTTGCTATGAAAGTTAATAAGCTTCTAACTTTAGGGTGGATTTTCTGCTGGGTGTCTAATGGAAGCCACTGTGAAGGATGGTGTTATCTTATGCTGCCTTTGACGCCTCTCATCAAAGTGTAGTGTCTTTCCATTTGCCTTACCTGGCAAAGCTGTAAACTGTCATAGGTTTATCAGTGAGTGCTTCCCAAAGGACTGCCTTAACTGTCCCTTTAGGTATCTGCAGAGGTAGAAATGCAGCTATTTGTGTTTCTTGCTGTCCTGTGTATAAACAGCAGAGGAACTTTGCAGAGCCTGTCTGCCCTCCGTGCAGATCAAGGACAGAAGGCCCAGGGGCGTCAAGGTGTGCATTTGGCTCTGTCGTGCCCATGCCTCAGCACTACAAGGCACAGCACAGCCCTTGGCTTTCAGCAAGCCAGGATGTGCTAGACCATGCTGGAGCCAATGGCCTGAACCCCCTCCAAGGGGAGCCTGTCCCAGTTTTTGTCACCCTGGCTAGGTAGGCACCTCTGCATCTGATAATTCACCACAGTGCCAAGGAATGCTGCGGCTGGAAGAACCTTGTTCTGTAGGAAAACTAATTCAGAGTCCCTGTCTTCAACACAAGGTGTTAAAATATATCTTTGGCTCTGGCCACAGGGAAGAGCCATCGATCAACCTGTCTTCTCTCCTGTCTCTGTGCCTTCACAAGGGACCTTTTCCTCCCCTTCTTCCCCACACACATTTTGTAGGGTAGAATTCTCCCATGTGGCTAACAGAAGCTCTGCTCAGCCTGCAGAAGGGTGAGCTTCCCTGATGTAAGGGTCTTCACTGCCTGTTCAGACTCTCATCATGCTTTGAAATATAGCTGCAGAGCTGTAGTGATGTCCATGAAACCTCCCACTTTTACAGCTAGCTGCTTTGGTGCATAAAGTATATAGGCAAGGGCTTGAGTTAGAAATACCTCTGATGTTTTGCAACAGCAACAAGAAGTTGGAAGTATCTATCTATATATATCTTAATATTTGATCCTGATTTTTTCTGCCTTTAAATGCTATTATAAGCCAGTTAAATATTTAGTGAAAGTGTGGAAAGTTTATTCACTGTCATTTCCCAGATAAATTCCTTTGTTTTCACTTCCTAACTTACCTTTTTAAGTCCCCTGTTCAAATTAACACCCCATCTCAAATAACAACAAAATGTCTGGGGGTTGTGCTTAAAATGTATTAAGTCACGTATCCAATTGCAAGTGGAGTTGTGCTGTTTTGTAATGCTACAGAAAAAGTACAAGAGAGTCTCAAACAAAATAAGTTTTGCTTGTTCGTGCATGAAATTATATATCAACCCACCTTTGCATGCAGGATTTCCACCATTCAAAACTCATGGGCCTCTGCTCCAGACTGAACTTTTCACCAATTCCAGTAAGGGTTTTCACTGCAAAAGATTGTAGCCCAGTGAAATTCATGACTTTGACTTTTAAAAATATTTATGGTAAAAGCTAGAAGCTTGTAATCAAGAGTTTATTTGGTGGGGTAAATATCAAGAGTTTCAGACATACAGATCTGAGCACTAGGATTTATCATTGATTTGATAAGAGAAACAATTGCTAGATGTGTGTTGGGTTTTCTCGATTATAAAGCACTTTGCTGCCAGGTTTCAACCAAGGAGATAGTCACCTTTCTGTTAAGTATTACTGAGTACTGGTAATTGAAAGAAACTTGTTTTTTCAGTCAAAGAGATACGTGACAGATTTGTAAAGTGACAAGTATAGGAAAGCCCCCCAGCTAATTATATGATTTTAAACTTAAACACCAGAGCTCAGTAGCTACTTGTTCCAGAAGTTTGCCTGAGCTGTGATTTAGAGGCTTTACTGCACCAAAATCCCAGAGGTTGTTGCAGTTTGCAATAATGGGCTGCCAAAAGATAATCACAGTATTCTGGTGATTGTAAAGAAATGTACACATTTCCTCACAGTCTCCTGCATAGAGAGACACCTGGACCTGAATCCAGATCCTTTTGGATTATGCCCTTGATCTGTTGTCCCCATCCATGCTTCTGCATCACTAGTACTAGCAAACCACGTAACCTAATAAGGGGGATGCACATCTCTGAAGACACAGCCCGTCTGGAGCATCAAGCTGTGACTGATGCCACAAGGCCCTCTGTGAAAGGTGAATGCAGTAGGTTGTGTGGGAGCTGTGGGTCAAAGCAGAGCGGTCTAACTGTCCAATTCCAGTCACCTCAGTAGCATTTGTTGCTTATATGAACATTGTGCCCGGGGTCCAAATTCAGGAGCTGTTTAAAAGGAACGCCAGTGCAGGAGGTGAGACTTGGGCTGTGTTGAAGCAAGCAGTGTGACTCTCACCAGTTTCAGTGATCCCAGGTTTGCATCCGGGGATCAAGGGGTCACCTTTCTGGTGGAATGAAGTGGCCAAATTATACCATGCAGGAAGACAAAAGGCACATCTTCCTAAGGAAAACAAAAGATGTCAAAGGCATCTGTGTGTGTCAGTAGCAAAAGAAACGATGGTACTGATTACCAATATATAAAAAAAAAAAGAATGTTTTTTCCACCAGGGGTAACAGCTTGCTACTTGCCTTGCTCTCAGGATGCAGGGAGAAAGGAAGAGAAAAACATACTTGTAGCCAAGTTGGTTGATACAGTCCAGCAGCACAGTCAATCAAGTTGTTTCATCATTTCAAGTCATTCTGTAATAGCACTGATTTATCTTGCTGCCTTGCAGTTGTCCCCTGTTGATAATTTCAGTTTTGTCAAGTGACAGCAGAGATTTTGCTGAAAACCTGCAAGCTCCTCTTACCTGCAGCGAACAGTAGGACAGCAGAGTAAGGTTTTTTCCTCTTCATTGACGCCTATTAAAAGCCTTAAAGGTGTAGGAAATCTTTTTTTTTTTTTTTTTTTTTTTTTTTTTTTTTAAGGATAAACTACTTTTAAAATTACATTGACTCAGCAGAAGCATGTATGTACTTTAGATCATAAAAGGTTGATAATCAAGCCTTGTTGTGTATGCTTAGCTCTTTAACTCTAGCTGTAACATTTTACTTTTATTTTAATTCTCTAGTGGACTGGTACAGTCTTAATATGATAGCAAAGAGACTGCTGGTTTGTTATATATATAATAAATACCTTAGTTATAGGTGCTACTCTTCAGTTTTCTATTTCTTCAGTTCTCTCTGTGTGTGTGAGAGAGATAGATAGATAGAGAGTGGAGATAATTAACCAAAATACATTTAATTTATATCTAGGAGCAGCCTGCTTAATAACAAATTCTCTAGTTCCCTATTGTGCTAAGCAGAACTACACATAGGAGCCATTTTATGTAATTCAGTGGGATCAATCCAATATGCGTGTGCTACCAAAATGTGATTTGAGCCTCTTTGAAAAGTATTTGAGGTTCTTTGGAAAGCTGAGTCCCTTAGATTTGGGGAAAGGAGATTTTTTAATTTATTTTTTTTAAGATGGCACTAGTATGCAAAAATCCAATTAGAAATTATTGTAAAATCCAGTTGTATGAAGTAGGAGGAGATAACAAGTATTCCTGACACTGCTGATGTAAAAAGAAGAGGAAATATACATGTTGTGCATATAGATGTAATAAATAGTCTAGTAATAATTCACCTTTTGATTAGTCCTGTAGTCCTAGAAGACTTCATACTAATGCAATTCACAAGCTCTTCCCTGGAAATGTGAATTTCTATAGAACATGCAAAACACTTGTCTTGCCAGGTTATTTTTGTTTTTCCTATGATTCTAGGCAGATTTGAAAGACTTCTTTAAAAGAAAAAAAAAAGTACCTAAATTAATACATACACTGTACTGACAAACATATGAGTAAAACAAGGCAGTATAACAGCCTAAAGATGCTACATACCATTCAAGTTATTTTCCTGCTGGTATCAACCTTGAGAAGTTGAGTTCTGAAAACATTTTACCTATAAAAAGGCTTTTGGTATGAGCATGAAAAGGAAGAAAGAGAGCAGATTTCTACTATTATTTAGTGTGTATTTTCAGGGCTGATGGAGAGGAAGATTAAACTCCTGCGTGTTTGACAGCAGCATTTGAGCACTTGAGTGAAATTCTATCTGCTCTGCTCTTAATCCTGTGGTAATTCGGGATCTGTAACCACTGATTTCTAAGCATGATAATCCACCCCCCTGCAGTCAGTGGTGTTGGACTCATCAAGAGCCTCAATGGTCTTCCTGGTCTTTAAATAGAAAGCAACTTAACCTGTTTGACGATTAAGTGTTGTTAGATTTTCTTTAAAATGAGTTTGCTGGTCTGGTTGTTCCATTCAATGTAACGCTGGGATGTCATTCTTCCCTTTTTTGGATCTTTTAATGTTGGCCTTACTGGAGTAATGATGAAAAGTATCCCTACTTAGTAATCCCACCTCTGGTGAAACTTCAGTTAGCATCATGAAACAGAGCTTTCGTCTACAGCCTCTTGGCTATGCTCACTGATCTGGAAGTCTACATTTTCCCTGGGTGCATTGTTTCATTAAGGCTTGCCTTGCCACAGGGCACGCGAGAGAGAATACTTCATGGTAGCCTTTAATGATTTCGCTGAAGTATCAGCATGAGTTGGTTACAACACCTCTGGTACAGACATCTATCCTACCCTATGTGTTCCAGATTGGAACTAGAAAGGAAGACAAAGGGAGGTACTTTTTAGGCACATCACAGTGCAAACCCATAAAATGAAATGCTCTTAATAAACCTTCAGAATTAGGTGATTCTCTTTTTAAATACTAAATCACTTGCATTTCTCCCACAATTTTATTTTAGAAATCTATTCCTAAGATAAAGGAAATCAGAAGAATAAATACATGGATATTCTATAAAACCCATGGCCCTGTTTCTAACAGGTATCAGGTATGATATACCTGCAGGTATCAGGAATGAGATCATAGATATTCATGGATGTCTTCCAGTAGCTTTCCACTGACATCAGTGATCACTTAGATTTGCTCCAGGTTAGTATTAGACAGACATAATAAATTCAATAGTGGCCAAATTGATTTTCTATCAGAAGGTACCCTCTAGGCATATCATACAAATAATCTACAAAGATGCATGTGATAGTAGCTAGAAGGGTAGCTACCTTCTAAGTATATACTAAATTTACATATAAGTTATGTAATTGGCAAGAAAAGTCATCTCTTCCTGAGATCTTTACTACATTTGCTTGAAACCAGGAAAAGCAGTAGAGGCTTGTCTCTAAAGATCTGGCAATGTGAAGTCAGAATCACCATGTGTGTGGCCAGAGCAGCACGACGGCTGCGAAGTACTCAGCAGAAGCCAAGAGGGCAAGTCCCGGCAGTGTTTGAGGGCAAAGAAGAGTTAATGATGGAGAAGGCAGAACTGCAAGCCAAGATTTGCTGTAGCTGGCAGTCTGCGTTGTGAAGGGAAGAGCAAACATTCATGCCATGTCCAGAATGGAAATACCAAGACCAACCTTGAACAAGAAGGTATTATTTATATTTGGGAGGCTCGCTATCTCTGAGAAGCAGCAGGGGAGAAAGCACCATCTCATGGTGTGGCTTTTGACTAAGTCAGGCTGACACAGTCTGCTTCAGTTCCTCCATCTACCACAGACTTTTTCTGCCACCTTGAACCAAGGAAGAAAACTTCACTCTTGCACCCTGGCTCTCCATCTGTGACATGCATGAGAAAAAATGCTGTCCTGACATAGTGATATGCTGCAGGTAGAAAATATGCTGAAGATCCAATAATGTGGTTCAGAGCAAGAAAAAATAGACTAGAGCCCCTATGGTTAGGATTTCCTTGCAAGTGGCCTGAAATAAAGTGCAAATCCTGTTTACCAATGTAAACTCATTATATTAGCTAAGGGCACTTTTATAATTAAAGCATCAAGATTCTAGTTGCTTAAAAGAGATGTGAAATTTCCTTTAACAAAAGCGGCTTTGTAGAGAAGCATGAAAAAACAGCGGTATGTGCAAACCCTGAAATTGCTCCTGATGTTCAGTTAAACTTGTTTCTGACCCACTGGGTTCAAATGGGGGCCATTTTTCTTCAAAACTCAAATTCATCTGTTCTAGAGCAGTCAAATTCAGCCCTGAAAGACTCTGAAAGTACTTCATTGCATGTGTGAAAACACATGACCGGCAATATCTGGGCCTTGTTGATGTTTAGGACTAGACCAGTGATGCCAGCTTGGTGAGCCAGCTAGGTGACTGGGGTGGCCCTGCACCGTGGCCAGAGCCAATGTGTCTTCTTCCTGTGCATGTATCCCCTCTCAAAGAAAGATGTAGGCCTGCTGTGCCATGGGAAGCTTGCAGGTTGGGTCCTGTGGGAGAGAGGAATGGGGCAACCCCCAGAAAAGAAGAGAGAGCAAGAAGAGGCTCAGTGAATTGTTTTGAAAGCAGTAGGTAGCTCAGCTTCAATTAGATGGCTGTTGCAAAGACCTTTTCCACCTTCTTACCTGCAAATGCTGGTATTGGAAAAGGTATTTGACTAATTTCTGTATCACCTACATTTTACAGTTGTTTCCAGTTACTTTGGGATGCTTTAGTTCATCAAAATGATTAAAAGCTGGTGTAGCATCTTCACTGTGTTGTCCAAATAATAATTGTCTTTAAGGAAGAAAAGATTGGGAAATGTAAAAATACACTACAAAAAGTGTGCCCCATGAGGATAAAAAATGCTGAGTCCTACAGTGTTTCTACTGTTAATACTTTGCCCTTCCACCCCCCTTTTTCTTTTTCTAGCCTAATAGCTGATGCAATAATGGGTTCCTGCACATTTTTAGACCTAAGGTACACAGTCACATTTAGAACCTGACAGCTTTATCTTTCTGGAATATGAACACTACTTGAAGCCTACAACTGAAACAATTAGCTATAAAACAGAAGGCAGTTTAATTAAAAAAAAAAAAAGTTCTCCAGCTTACAGATACATTTTGAGAATTTATTAAAAGAAAGCAAAAGAAAAGAATTCAAGTAGGTGAACAAGTCTCAGAGTACTTAGCTGTATCTTACGGGTTCTGAGACTATAAATGATTTAAACTAAAAGCCATTTGAGAATACACAATAGAAGAATGGGCTTTGACAACAGCAGAGGGAACAGAATAGAAATGTAGTGTTACTATATGTACTGCTCACACTAAAAACAGCAACCAACAGGAGGAATTTGAACTACTCTGTGAGCATGTATCTTTAGAGCTCTTATTAATGGGTTGTTCTGTTCCTCTCCCAGTTTCTCTTGACCCTTTTCTGAGGGCTAAATTAATCCCTTGTGCAGCTCAGCTAAGGATAATGAAGTTGCCCCAGGGTATGAATGTAGCCCTTGGGTTTGACCTACAGAAGGCTGAGCCTCTGTTCTTTGCTATGTTTTCAGGCGGTTTTGTTTATGTTGGATTAATTAAAAACACCCTCTCCATTCCCCAGGCTTATACATTGTCCTGCGCAGAATAAAGGAGGCTCCAATGCCCTGCCTCTCTCAGCCTATCCACGCCTGTGCAAAGACACAGTGGAAAATGTAGCTAATGAGGAGAATTTAATGGCCCTGGTCATATTTGCGAGCAAAAAATGCACATCTTCTGATAGAGCCTGCGTGGGCAGCCTTTATGATGGGAAGGGGCACTCTGGATTCCTTACAGGCTGTTCTGGAGCTTGTTGCTTATGTTTTGGGGCCATTGCTTGTATTTGGCCAGCAAAGTTGAGTTTTGTTTGTTGGAAGTGAAAGCAAGGCATCAAACCATGTGGTCATCTGAAATTTGCTCTAGGGTGGATATACTGAAATGCCCCTTCCTTTCCCTACACACTAGACTTCTAAAAGGTTTTAAAACAGATTATTTGTTTAATGACATTTGAACAAATCACTTTCCACAAATGGTACCACCTTTAAGTCCAGAAAGATAGGTAATATCCAGTGTGAGAGACAGATTGTAACCTAGTACAAATTCCCCTTATTTTTCTACATAATTCGACTGCAGTAACTTTCCCCTTTTGTTTTTCTTTCTCTTTTCTCTTTCTTTCTTTTCCCGCATCCTTCCTTCTATGCTACCAGTGTGCAGGTGCTTCGGTACCACAGACCAGCCAAGCAGAGACTGGTGCTTTGCTGCGAGGCATCAGAAGTTAAATACCACTGAGAGAAAGAAGTTGCCTTCACGAAAGCAGTCAGAGCAAGAAAGCATTTGGCTCTTTTACCTCAGTGCCATGAAAGCTAGGTGGAGTCAGCCAAATCCCCTCCAACCGCCTCCTCCCCTGCCACCACCTTTTTCTTTACCCTGTAAATTGCTTGTGGATTGGGGTTTAAGCTGGATTCGAAATACTCTATGTATGTTAGTTTATTCCTTCATGAATCAGGAGATTTGGCACATCTATGTCTTAGTGTAAGCACTTCATTTCATGGCTCAGTAACAGCGGAGACAGACAGACAGGTTAGTTTGTCATGGAGGACAACGGATGACACCTTGGAACTCTTCACAACTAGTAACAGCACCAGCATACTGAAATTTGCAAAATGATAAGTTTCCTTAAGGTCAAAACCAACCTGTGAACACCAAAAGGGAATTTACAGGATGTCCTTACCACATCCCAGTGATGTTTCTGAGGGCCAGTCTGTGTGCTGGTCCTTTGCCATTGTGACCGTCTGGTCACTTGACTACCATCTGTCAAGAGGGTGTACTCAAACAAAGGAAAGAGTGGTTGGCTCAGAAAGACTTTTTTCAAGGTCTGTGGTTGTGTTGGATTTGTTTTGCATTGATTCTAGAGAATTCTGATTAATATAAATCATCTTGAATTGCGACACTTGACCAAGGCCTATAATCATGCCACTACTTCAGCTGCGTCTGATTGAGAAGTCCCCAGATTAAGCAGAGTATTTACAGCAAGGAGTCCCCTCTTTGCCAGCTGGGAGGCTGAAACCAGCTGCATTCTGAAATTTGAAGGAAAGGAAGGAAGAATCTCTGAATTGTTTTATAAAATGGTCTCTTCCTCATTACCCTAATCACTTAAGTATGCTGAAGGCTGCAATCAGAGTTTTCTTCCTTGTTTGTTTTTTTTTTTCTTCTTTTTTTTTTTTTTTTTTTTTTTATTTCTTTTAAATCAGGCTCAAGAAAAAAGATTAATGAACATTGGACTGAAAAGAATCACGTGGATCACCCAGGTCATATCCCTGCAACTCAGTAATAGACATCAGAGCAGGAGAGACCATTAAACTTCTCTTCCATGTGTCTCATTGCATGTTGCAGGATACATTTCTCAATGTCCTTTAAGCCATGTAGGTCTACGTAGAAAACAAAGCTGTCTACATAATATGCCATGGTATAGGTCAAGGGGACTGTTGATCTTGGGATCTTGCAGTGTCCCAAGATACATTTCATTTCTTAAACGAAATAGTCTCATATCTGAGGATTACATTTCTTAAATGAAGTTCCTAGGTAATACAAAGGAAAGCAAAAATACCCATCATTTCCAGTTGTACTACTGCACCTTAGCATCTTAGTCCAAAGTGGCATTGATTTAAGCCCTGAGTGTGCCTTCTCCCATCCACGTCTTAGATGTAGCAGTTGCCAGTCTTCAGTGCTGGGGAGAAAGAATGAATGTATGGAAGGATTAAGTGATGTGTTCAAGGTCATACAAAGGCATTTGTGGCAGTCAGCAGTCAGATCAATGCAACCTAAATGTTGACACAGTGCATAAATTAAAGGAATGGCCTACTTTCAGTTGTTTTTTGGTATTTTAAGTGAGAAAATAACCTTCACGTAGTATCCAGAAATAGTCTCTGCCAAGTTTTTAACTCAGCTCTACTCAAGCAGTGGAAATTGGTAATATTTAACCTATTTTTAAAAAGAATTCCTGGCTATCCATGGACATACCAAACTCCGGTACAGTACTTAAACTCAACCTGTCTTTTCTCATTGCTATTACCTTGAATCTTCTCTTCTTTTAAGGAGTATTCCTATTGCTGTGACCTCTGTCAAAGCTTAACAAATGAGGTGTGGTTTCACTAGCAAAGGCTTGGGCTAGGGGCTTTGTTTGCTTTCTGGCACGATAGGACAAATATTTATCAGATCAGCATGGAGCAGTAGCACAGTGATAGCTAAACCAGATCTGGGAAAGCACAATTGAAGCATTGGCATTGCAGGTATAAAACTTAGAATATAAAGAAATTGAAAGAACAGTACTGTGCTCTGGCTGTGGATTGGTTTGAGTGCAGAAAAACTTTAAACCCTAGAGGTCCCATAGCATACTCTTAGATGCTCTTATGTGTTAAGGGAAAGAACAGTTAAGCAGTTGTGGATATGCTCTGCATATTCTAAGATCTTTTGTCATCAGTAGACCAATCCTGTGAGATCCTGAACATTATCAGATCTCAATGTTTTTGTTTTCTATTGAAAAAAAATAAAAATGGACTCCTACTGCAGGAGACAAGACCAGAAAATGCTCTAAATAAATAAAAGGTCTAGAATCCTCTTGTTTTGGAGGAATGTCTCTGTTAAAAACGTTACTTTCCACAATTGGGGCATCTCTGCCTTGCATGTAACATCCCTGCTTGGCATGCTAGATAAAAGTCACATCTGTGGCTCCGTTTGTCTAACAAGCAGTTTTCTTGCAAGCTCTCTAATATTTACCCTGGGGGGAGTTCGTAGACCTTATCTAAGAGGAGGAATTACTTTGTTGTATCTTTGGCATGCTCTTTAAACAATATTCAAAAACCATTTGAAACCACGCTATATAAAGAGGATTCTTTTTGCGAGTCTCAGTGGAGAAAACAAAAGTGAGAAATTTCCCTGTTCTATTTTCTGGCTCTACTCTGCATCCTAGCCCTTGGCTAGGAAGCTGTTTAAGTCATAGGGCATGATAATTAATATTAAAACAAACAAAAGCCAATCTAAGAGACTTTCTGATGCACTTTGGTGTTCTAATTCACCTGCTCCCCTCATCACTTAGATGGCTCTTAGACCGGCATGTATTTTCCTGGTGTCCTACATACATTAGTGTAAAATCACACAGTACATTCCTCATCCAATAGAATAATTTAATCTTTATTCCTTATATGATTTATTGCAAAATGCTTCTACTGCTCCTGCTTTAAGCCCTGCCCTGCTTTCTCCATCCCTGTCCTTTGAGTTTTCAGGAAATGTAGATTGCCAATAGATTATATGGCAGAGTGCTGACCCATAGAGAGGTGACAGGTTGTTTAGGTTTGACCCAAATTCCTCTCAGGAGTTTGTTTATGGTATCAGTTATGTTCTTGTACTAGCTAAAATGGAAAGTGATGTAAATTTATTTTGCTGGGTTTGATCGCAACTTTCAATTGAACTTTATCTCTGAGAATAGTCCTTTGGAGCAGCAGCCTCTGCTTAGCCACCCAAAGGTACTGGCAGAAGCCAGTCCCACTACCTAATGCTGTCCTGGTGGTGCAACCCAGCTTCTGACCTGAAGCAACTGGGACAGAAACCAGAGGTTAGTTACTCTTTCTTGCCACCTTCATATAGTCTTAGGCATGGCTGTCGTTTGGTGGTGGAAATGTCAGCCAGGCTTGAGATCACCTGTGCATTTCATTCCTGAGACTTGGCTGTAAAAATTTAGCTCATTTATGAAGGCAAATGCACTGCCATTTTGCTTGAAAACTTCTCCTCTGCTTGAAAATAATAGCTATGTTTACTACAGTAGCAACAGTAGCCAAACTTTCAAAAAGGAAACCTTTTTGTTGATTGGGGGGGGGGGGGGAAGAGTTGTTTTTGGTAATGTAAAATCTCAGTTTGGCCTTGGCAGGGAAATGCCATGCTGCTGCTGCTGGAACAGGACAAAGAAATGGGCTCCTCAGAGTTGACATCCCTTAAGCTTTCCAGCATTCTGGAGGATCCCCAAAGCCCCATGGAAACCAGATGCATTCCTGCTGCAACAATTAATGTAACCAATCCTCGCAGGAAGGGAACATTTAAGGGGGGGGGAACGTTACAGTATTTTCCTTTGGAAAATTCCACTCTTGACATGAAAAACAGCAGGGTAACAGCAAAGATGGATTGCAAATTTTGACAGCACCGACAGGTAAATATTGGCTTTGTGCAAACAAGTTTCTATAAATAACCTGTCTGCTCCAGAAACTCCACAGATGGCAGCAGGGCTGCCGGGGTATTGATTTACCCACTGTGCTCAGTGCAGAAAAGCACAGCTGTCAGCTTTGCTGTTCTCCTCGTTCAGAGTGTTGCTCCTGCTCCTGCTGAGAGCTGTGTGCCTTGTTCACCATTTTTCTTTGGCAAGTGGAGATGAAGATTAAGAGCCTAGAAGAAATAATTTGAAAGGAAAACCTGCCAAAACAACTAGGAACAAATGAACAATATGTAACTATAGAAAATACTGTATATATATATTCCACACACCAAATGACAGCAAGAACCTCTCTCTCTTGCTCAGTCTGTGTCAGGTAATTTAATACAGTTTACAGTGGTCTTCAGAGAGCCAGGAGACCATGGTGGACTTGAACGGCAAGGAAAGCTTATGAAGAAGCCACAAAGAACTTGTACATCATGAGGAGTAACGGGCTAACGTTCAAGTTGAGGACTAGAACCTGGAGGACTAGTATCATTTGGGGGATCTTCTGTGCAAATAGAGGTTCTGCCAAAAATCTGTAACAGCTACAGAAGGCTTATCAATAAATGGCAGTCAAATAGGCAGATACTTATATTTGTCATGATTATGTTTTTGGCTTTTATGACCCTTTTGAGGGCAGCCTAAATCTCAGGATTATGAATTTCAGGCATCAGCCAGCCAGCACAATCACTGTCTCATTTGCAAAAATGTTGAGTTACAGGCATAATATCAGGAATTGCTTTTTAAAGGAACATCTCAGACTTCGTAATCTGTTCCCTCAAAGCGTTTGCCTACGGTGCAGGTTCATTCCAAAGTCTCATCAGTCAGCAGAGCTGTGTATCTCTTGGGGCAGACACAGCATATGCCATTTGAAGGCATTTTATGCTGTTCTTCTATGTAATCTCTGTGTAATTACACAATCAACCCAGATGATGAAAGTTCTTCTGTTGTTATAGCTACATCTGCATTAGGGATTTTGCCCAGAACAACTGGGTGCAGTTTTTATTGTTGTTTTGTTTGGTCTGGTCTTTTTTGCAAGTAACTGGCATAGCTAAGATGGCAAAAACTAAGCAGAGATGTGACCTAGTTGAAAGCATTTTTCCCAAGATAGACCAAGTGTTTTTTATGCGACAAGAGCTTGAAAAAACAGGGCTGTGAAAAGGGCCGTGCAAATATCTTAGGATTTTTTGAGATAATTGTCATTACTTTGTATAATAATTATGTTCAATAATAGTTTAACTAGACAAACCATAAGTAGTAGGGCACAAAGAGTTGTCAAGAGGAGATTTCTGTCTGAGCTGCAGAACGTTACCAGACTGAAAGTGCCATTTCTAGAGAGACAGCACGTCTATTGCCTTGATTTATTTTTTTAAGCATTTTTAAATGTTAGCAAATCTCCTGTGTGTCTTGTAGAAGTTACATCGTTTCATTCAAAGCTGTTCTTTTCACACACTGAAGTTCTGCCTTGGTTTGCTGAAAGAACAAGCTGGAAGAATCTTGGCTTCTGAGTTGTAGGCCAGTAAATTCACAAATACAAGGAGAGGTCAACAAGCTTTCTTTGTATGTGTGCATGCTGTTGCCTGTTCTGTTTGAAGCTGAACCCCACACAACTCGCTCTGTTCCTACTGCCATCCCTGTCTGCCTCCCAGAGCTTGGTGCACTTCACCTGTCATGCCTAGATGCATGGGATGAAGTGTGCAAGTTACAAAAGAAGCTAAATACAGTGTGCTAAATGTTTTTACACTGAATAGACCATCCTGCTGCTGAACAAGTTTCAAGTGTTTTGTTAGATTTTTTTTTCTCATGTATAATGTATAAATATGGATTCATACATTGTATAAATACATTGTTTTAAATACTTATGTCTCAAGCTGTGCCTGAAATCAGAGTCTGCTCTGGTTTGAAATCTCATTTCTCATGACATAGATTCAACAGAGGAATAAAATACCAATTTGTGTCACTCAGAGAAGGAGAAAAGAGGCACCCTGTAAGAGTATAATGCAATGTGATGGCAGTTGTCACTGCTGTGTACAACCGAGAAGCTTAGTGACCTGTAAGCTACCATTTCCTTGCTCTCTCATTTGAAGTAAAGTTCATGACATTTTCATCATTGTGTTATTGCAGTCCTTTTTCTTAAACCTGACCTGTAAGAAGAGAGGTAAGAGTTTCATTCAGAGAAAGCAACATCAAAGTATTCCAAAAAGCCAGTCAAAACTTCAGCTGCTGTTAATTGTCATAACTCTATGGGTGGTGATGTGGACAGTTTACAAGGGCTAGAGTCACTCGTATATCTAAGGATAATTGCAGACTTCTCTGATGTTTCTTTTGTTGATGCTGTTGTTTATTTGATTGTTTTTAGGAGAGAAATTTGTGTTTTCTAGTAGATAATAATACAGAACCATCAGTGTTGGATGCAGCATATCATAATAGCCGTGGCAGAGATCATTTGGAATGACAACAGTAAGACTGATGAAGCCTCAGAAAAGTTAGATGAGCATTAAATAAACTTAAAAAGTAGAAAGTGATCCTCTACAGTGGATGTAGTCACGTAAAGCATCTTAAAAGCCTTTCCAGAATATATGTGCCAACTCTAGTTCAGAGTAGTTACTGCACTTTAAATAAATGTCATTTTTTCTGTAACGTTTTCCTTTTGCAAATCATTAAAATTGCTCCTAATGTATGATTGTGGGATCAGAATAACTAAAAGAGGAAAAAGTGGGTAGTTTTAATTCTAATTAATTTTAAGTCAAAACTCCCACAATTAAAAGGAATGCCTAAATTGCCAACTAAAAAACAAAACAAAACAAAACAAAACACATTATCCATTGATGATACAAGTAAGCACATTGCATGAATGACCATTTAAATTGCAGTGTGTAATTCTACATGTGTATAGAATTAATGTGCAAGCCTACATGTATGTATGGTGGTATACAGGAGCAGTGGGTCTGGACAAGATGAACCTTCCAAGGTCCATTCCGGTGGCAGTTTTTCTGTGATACATTAGCGAGAGGCGTGTACATCCTCCATAGTATTTTCTTGGGACAATGATTTTTCATCTCCTTCTGTCAAATCATGTCATGCATCACACTGAGTGAATGTTTTCCTAGGTTAATCACTAATCTGCTTCTGTATCAGTAAATATGTTGCTATGGGCACTGTAATAGCAGAACTGAGAGATGAGCTTTTGCCTGGTTGGAGCTGAAAAATGCCTATTTTTATTTTTGATACCCACTTGTTCAATCACAGATGAGGATAAGAGGATAAAGAAGCATGTTCCACTGTCTCTTTAGAATTTAATTATAGAAACGTTTCACATGCACTTTCCAATATGTAGATAATATTTACTATATGTTCATTACTTGTAGTTTTTGGACAAAGCTCTTCTTTTATTGGGCTTTACATTTCTTCACCAGATTGCTTTACAAAAGTGCAGTCTCCTACATATGATCAATAATGAGAAATCACATTCCTTTTCTACACTCCAACATGAACAATACCCATCTTGTTTTTTTGCTGAGTCCCATTATTTAACATTCAGTTTCTTTCCTAAAGTACACTATGCTTCCAGAATAGTGTATGATGAATTACTTAGTTGTGCAAATTTAAATCCCAGAGTGACTCATCCCTTATTTGCTTTTGTTTTGTTTCTCTTTTTTTTGTTTGTTTGTTTCTTTGTTTTTGTTTGTTTGTTTTAAAGAAAGAGGATTAAACTGTATAAATGGAACGTCATTAGGGTTTATTTTGTTGGCATCTGTGGTGATGAGTCTTTGACCTACATTTATAGCAGGCAGTGTACTCTTGCCCTATATCTGGATAATGAATGACAGAAACATTAGTATGAGTTGACCTCTTTTTGGAACATTTTTTGGTAATTTTATATCTAATGGAAATACTAAGGTAAGAATCTTCAGTTAATAAAATCCAAAAGAAAAAGGAACTAGAGAAAAGATTAAAGAGCAAATTGCCCACCTGCTTTTAAGAAGTCTTTCGTTTGTTTACGTAAGAGATGCTCATGGACGAGATTATTGCAACCTACAGCAGTATATCCATTCTGAAAGGTGTCTTCATCAAATTTGAGCAGAGTTAATATGTCATTCTCGAAAGCTGACTTTCTCCAAACCCTCTAGAAAGCCAAGCTAAGTCTGTAAGCATGAGCCTCCAGCCTATTAGTTCTGAAGACCTTGACCTCTGAGTAATGCATATGGAAACAGGCACTGCACTCCTTTGTGATGCCCTTTCTTTCCCTTACAGCAGTGCTGTATTGATGTGTTGAGGGAACTGCATGTTCATAGCCTCTATTAATACTAATGGTCTTTACGGTTCAATAGGAGAATGTAACCCTGTAGGACTTGGGCATGGTTTGCGTCATCAGTATTGCTGTCAAAGTTGCATGTTTTCCCCCTTGAAAATTGCTGCCAAATTAAACAGATTTTTGAGGAAACCATTCTAAATGGAAACAGATGAGTTACTTCTGATTAGTTTGAAGTAGTTTGTAGGTCTTAGGCACTGTAAGCAAAACATGTAAGAGAAAAATTATTGAAGATATTTAGTATTCAAACCAATGTGATACTCTTGTTCCCTTATTTCTTTGAAAATCTGATGCCACTGTAGTGATATATAATTAAAAGATACAACTTCAAAGAAGGAGCTCTTCTAGAGGAGTCAATAGCAACATCCCTCTGTCCTTCAGCAGTCTGTTTTCAAATTGCTGTCCAACCAGGGTCTGAGGTTTTATTATTTCTAGAAACACATACTGGCTGTAACTTGCTCTAAATTAGCACATATATCGATGGTATAAAAAATGTAAGCTCAGTTTCCCACAGGTGTTGAAAGGTCACTTTTTCAACAAATTCACAAACTGGCAAAAACAACCCTGCCTTCTCTTTGAATTTTTAATAGCATCCCTTTTTCCGTGTGGAGTCCAGAGGGCAACACTTCTTTAGTGTAGAGGCAGCAGCTGAATGATCCAGTGAGTGTTTCAGAGATCAGCACGCATTTGTTCAGTTAAGTTTATGTCTGCATGAATGTACGTGTCATGGGTTTGATACGTACGTTCAGCAGCTCTACTTATTTTTCTTCCTGGGTCCTATGTATTGTATTTGAAGGCTTTCAGTGTGGCTTTTATTCTACCAGAAGAAAGCACTTTGAAAGACTTCAGTTAAGGACAGAAAACATTAGGAAAGGCAATGGAAAATAAATACTAGGAGGGCAATATGGGGTCTCAGGAAGGGTTATTTAATAGAAATTTAGGTGAGAGGTGGCTAATCAAAATCTTAGCCTAAGTGGAAATAAGTGTAAGTTATCAATCAGATGCCAGAAAACCTTTCTCCCTATGTTCACAGGAAAATGTGCAGCTCAAATTTTTTCTTTCAGTTTTAAGTATAATGTTTCCAAAACTTCCTAGACAGTAAATTACATATTCATACGTAAGTCAGAGAGACTTTTTCCATATACTGCAGCATGGAGCGGTTATCAGGTTATACATTTCTTTCAGCTTTTCTCTTACCTTTTGTTTCTAGTACACCTTCTGTCAAGGCATTGAGGTGCTAATATAAGAATTTTTAGGACATCCTGAAAAACCTGCTGTGTTCAATAACCTCTGCAGGATGTATGACTGCGATCAGTGTTCTCTGGTCTCACATTATCCCTTGATCATACTCTTTCTGAGGCACGGGGAGAAGTCTTTCAAATAGCTAGGTCCTACCTTCTATAGTGTTTTAATTATCAGGACCAGGATTTCAGATGGGTGAAGCTTTAAATCAGGATCTGAGCCAATTCACTTGATTCTCATCTACCAGCTTCTTTGAAAAGCCAGATGGATGGTGCCCAGTTTTAGTGTTCATTTATACCTGCTGCAGCCAGCAGACTGGTGGGTACTGGTGAATAGTAGAAATGGGGGTCCCATTCCTCCCCCCTCACTTTCTTTTTTTTTTTTTTTTTTTTTTTTTTGTCCTTTAACAATGCCACTTTTTGGAAAAATAACACACAGAATCACAGAATTTTTAGGTTGGAAGAGACCTCAAGATCATCGAGTCCAACCTCTGACCTAACGCTAACAGTCCCCACTAAACCATATCCCTAAGCTCTACATCTAAACGTCTTTTAAAGACTTCCAGGGATGGTGACTCCACCACTTCCCTGGGCAGACTGTTCCAGTGTCTAACAACCCTTTCGGTAAAGAAGTTCTTCCTAACATCCAACCTAAAACTCCCCTGGCGCAACTTAAGCCCATTCCCCCTCGTCCTGTCACCAGGTACGTGGGAGAATAGACCAACCCCCACCTCGCTACAGCCTCCTTTAAGGTATCTGTAAAGAGCGATAAGGTCATCCCTGAGCCTCCTTTTCTCCAGGCTGAACAAGCCCAGCTCCCTCAGCCGCTCCTCGTAGGACTTGTTCTCCAGGCCCCTCACCAGCTTCATCGCCCTTCTCTGGACCCGCTCAAGCACCTCGATGTCCTTCTTGTAGAGAGGGGCCCAAAACTGAACACAGTACTCGAGGTGCAGCCTCACCAGAGCCGAGTACAGGGGGACGATCACCTCCCTAGCCCTGCTGGTCACACTGTTTCTTATACAAGCCAGGATGCCGTTGGCCTTCTTGGCCACCTGAGCATACTGCTGGCTCATATTCAGCTGACTATCCACCATCACTCCCAGGTCCTTCTCTGCCTGGCAGCTCTCCAACCACTCATCTCCCAGCCTGTAGCTCTGCTTGGGGTTATTGCACCCCAGGTGCAGGACCTGGCACTTGGCCTTGTTGAACTTCATGCAGTTGACCTCAGCCCATCGGTGCAGCCTATCCAGATCCTCCTGCAGAGTCTTCCTACCCTCAAGCAGATCGACACACGCACCTAACTTGGTGTCATCTGCAAACTTACTGAGGGTGCACTCGATGCCCTCGTCCAGATCATCGATGAAGATATTAAAGAGGACCGGCCCCAGCACCGAGCCCTGGGGAATGCCACTAGTGACCGGCCTCCAACTGGACTTGACTCCATTTACCACGACTCTTTGGGCCTGGCTATCCAGCCAGTTTCTAACCCAACGAAGCGTGCGCCAGTCCAAGCCATGAGCAGTTAGTTTCTTGAGGAGAATGCTGTGGGAGATGGTGTCAAAAGCCTTGCTGAAGTCAAGGTAGACCACATCCACAGCCTTTCCCTCGTCCACCCAGCGCGTCACTTTGTCATAGAAGGAGATCAGGTTCGTCAAGCAGGACCTGCCTTTCATAAACCCATGTTGACTGGGCATGATCGCCTGCTTGCCCTGCAAGTGCTGCGTGATGACTCTCAGGAGGATCTGCTCCATGAGCTTCCCTGGTACTGAGGTCAAACTGACAGGCCTGTAGTTTCCCGGGTCTGCCCTCCGGCCCTTCTTGTAGATGGGCGTCACATTTGCCAGCCGCCAGTCAACTGGGACCTCCCCCGATCGCCAGGACTGCTGATAAATGATGGACAGTGGCTTGGCCAGCTCCTCTGCCAGTTCTCTCAGTACCCTTGGGTGGATCCCATCTGGCCCCATCGACTTGTGCACATCCAAGTGCCGTACCAGGTCACCAACCAGTTGTTCGTGGATAGTGAGGGCCACATCCCGCTCCCCATCCCCTTCCACCAGCTCAGGGTACTGAGTATCCAGAGAACAACTGGTATTGCCGCTAAAGACTGAGGCAAAGAAGGCATTGAGCACCTCCGCCTTTTCCTCATCTCTTGTAACTAAGTTTCCCCCCGCATCCAGTAAAGGATGGAGATTCTCCTTAGTCCTCCTTTTTTTTGTTGATGTATTTATGGAAACGTTTTTTGTTATCTTTAACGGCAGTAGCCAGATTGAGCTCCAGATGAGCTTTGGCCTTCCTAATTTTGTCCCTGCACAGCCTCGCTACATCCTTAAAGTCCTCCCTAGTGGCCTGCCCACTTTTCCAAAGATTATAAACCCTCTTTTTTCTCCTAAGCTCAAGCCACAATTCTCTGTTGAGCCAGGCTGGTCTTCTTCCCCTCCAGCTCGTCTTTGGGCACATGGGGACAGACCGTTCCTGTGCCATTAAGATTTCCCTCTTGAAGAGCGCCCAGCCTTCCTGGACCCCTCTGCCCTTCAGAACCGCCTCCCAAGGGACTCCACCAACTAGTGTCCTGAGCAGCTCAAAGTCAGCCCTCCGAAAGTCCAATATAGCGGTTTTACTGGTCCCCTTCCTGGCCTCGCCAAGAATAGTGAACTCCACCATTTCGTGGTCACTCTGCCCAAGACAGCTCCCGACAATCACATCCTCCACCAGTCCTTCTCTGTTTGTGAAGAGAAGGTCTAGCGGGGCACCACCCCTGGTAGGTTCACTAACCAGCTGCGTCAGGAAGCTATCTTCCATGCTCTCCAGAAACCTCCTAGACTGCTTTCTCAGGGCTGTGTTGTGCTTCCAGGATATGTCAGGGAAGTTGAAGTCCCCCACGAGTACAAGCGCTGAAGATTTCGCAACTTCTGTCAGCTGCCTATAGAACTCCTCATCCGTCTCCTCATCCTGGTTCGGCGGTCTATAGCAGACCCCGACCAGGACACTAGCCTTGTTGTCCCTGCCGATCCTAACCCAAAGGGACTCAACCTTGTCATTCCCAGCCTCGAGTTCTACAACATCGAAAGACTCTCTAATATAGAGAGCCACACCACCACCCCTTCTGTGCTGCCTGTCCCTTCTAAAGAGCTTATAGCCAGGCATTGCAGCACTCCAGTCATGAGACTGGTCTCACCACGTCTCCGTGATGGCAACCAAGTCGTAGCCTGCCTGCTGCATGATGGCTTCCAGCTCCTCCTGTTTGTTACTCATGCTGCGTGCATTGGTGTAGATGCACTTCAGCTGGGCCATTGCCTTATCTGCCGGCCTTGCCATTGTTCCCCCTGGCACAGCCCCAACAATCCTTGCTTCAGCCCCATCCCCCTTCCTACCTAGTTTAAAGCTCTCTCAATGAGCCTTGCCAGCTCCTGGCCCAGGATCCTTTTTCCCCTAAAAGATAGGGACCCATCTGTGGCCATCAGGCCAGGTGCTGAGTAAAGTGCCCCATGATTGAAAAACCCAAGATTTCTGCGTTGGCACCAGCCCCGGAGCCACGTGTTTAACAGGTGGGCTTTCCGTGTCCTCTCTGTACCCCTCTCTGCCACCGTAGGGATGGATGAAAACACCACCTGCACTCCCGCTCCATCCACTGACCAACCCAGCCCCCTAAAGTCTCGTTTGATAGCCTTCAGGCTTCTCTCTTCAATGTTGTCACTGCCCGCCTGGACTATCAAAAGAGGATAATAATCAGAGTGGCGTACCAGGTTGGGAAGCTTCCTGGCAACGTCCCTGACCCTGGCCCCAGGGAGGCAGCAGACTTCCCTACGGGTAGGGTCAGGCCGACAAATAGGGCCCTCTGTTCCCCTAAAAATAGAGTCTCCAACAACAATAACCCTCCTGTCTTTCTTGATGGAGGCAGTCCTGAGGTGTGGAGTCGACCTCCTCGCCCTAGGCATCCTCCTGGGAACACTTGCTACCTCTTCCTCAGCTACTGGTCTGTCGAGCTCCAGGGCCTCAAACCTGTTGCGTAAGGGCACCTGGGAAGGCGGGGCCGGAAGGGGAGGGCATCGCCTGTGATGTCGAGCAGGGACCTGTTTCCATTCCTCCTCAAGTCCCAGATTCCCCCCCTCTGCCCGACGGCTACAGGGCAGGGGGTCCACCCCCATTTGGGGTGTCTCACCTCGGTACCTCTCCTTGAGGCCCTGCTGGGAGTTACTCCACAAGTCTATCTCTCGCTCACACTCCCTGATGTCCCTCAACCTCTCCACCTCCTCCTTGAGCTCCGCCACCATGCGGACCAGGTCACCCACCTGCTCGCACCTCACACACGCAATCGTATGGGACAGGAAATGTCATACAGGAAATGCAGAAATCGTACAGGAAATGCAGAAATCACTACTCCTTGCTAATGTTCTAAATTGAACTTGAAGTAGTTACAATTTCAAGGCAAAGGTGAGGGGGATTTTCACAAAGATATACTTTTTTTTTAATGTTTTCTGTAACTGCTTGAAGCCTAAGGAGACCTGGATTTAGGTAACACTTCACAACATTTTTGAAGGAAAAAATACAGATTTGTATTTTTATTCGAAGTTTAAAAAACAATGCCATGGCTAAAGCCAACTGGCAGGTTACATCAATTGACTTCAAATAATAATTCCAAGTATTGTTCCCAGTCCTGCTTCACCCACTTAAATTACTTTTGCCCAGAATAGTGATAGTATTATAATGGAAACTGGTTTATAATAGAAACAGTTGAATTTTTTTGTTTGTTTTATTTTAAGTACACCTCACAGTGTGGTTCCTCATGTTTCTCTATGGATTGACTTCCAATTTATCCGGATATGTGATTTTTGTGAAGGATGAGCAAATAAGGTGTTTAGGGTCTTCATGGCATTTTTAAAAAATATCTCACACATATGAATGTGCACGCAGGCATGTACACATTTTGCTTTTACCCTCTTTCCAAAGTCCTTGTAAAAGTAATTTGTGATTATAATTTTAAAAACAGTTGTTTTCAGGATGTTTTTAATCACATCTGGATAGAAGCCTGATTTTTCAGCTATAGTTTTTATTTAAAATGTAATACGATTTGAAAGAATTAAATGCTTACCAGAAATTGTGTCCTAAACTACATAATCTCACATACTGTGAGCTGATTGAATATTTATACAAATGTACAATTAAAGATTGGTCATCCTGATTTGGAAAATAATTATAAAAAAATGAAATGCTTAAGTGATAATAGAAACTCAGCAGCTGGAAACCTGTCAGATGATAAATGGTAAAAATATAGACTTGGAGGGTAGGTTGTGACACTAAAGCAAAACTCACAGAATCACAGAATGGTTTGGATTGGAAGGAACCTTAAATTCATTTAATTCAGGGGTCTTTTGCACTTAACATCTGTTGCCTATAACCTATTTTGTATGCTATGAATTATCATAACTTTCAAGCCTGGAAAGAAACAGACGAACACGGAATTATTACTTACTTGGTATGTTTTTCTCCTGATTCAGTTAAATGGATCCACTCCCTACTCTGAATTTTTAAGTGGTATAGACCAATCCTACAAGTTCTTGTCCTGTTTGGCAGGGTATTAAATTACCACTGCAGATCTGTATACTTTCCCCCTCACTTAACTTATTTAACCTACCCATTATACCTCTTCTTCAGGAGTACGGTAGTCGGCCATTCAGTCTACAGGTAAACATGGAAGACAGTGAAATCTCTTTTCAATGACCTAGGGTGAGAGGGTGCTTGAAATACTGTAATACCTTGTGGATAACCCAGAGTAAGATGAGTCTTGGGATACAATCCAAAGATTGCTTTGGAGACATTCTTGTTTTTTCAGAACCTCATGTTTTTTTTATTATTATTATTTTTTTTTTTAGTGTTGCTTTCAAGTAAAAGTTTGTGTATAACATTTTTATAAAATGAGGAAATGTATAATATTCTAGCATGCCACCATACTCTGGTTTGGTTCTGGGTTTTTAAAGATCTGGTCTTCTATTACAAGGGGATGTGTCTCTTTCCAAGATCCCCTGAGCACCTCAGAAGTAGTTATCAGGAAATTGAGTACTATTTGTAGTCATTGTGGGACCTAACTAGGTGCCTAGATTTTGGGGTCGAGTGTCATGACCAGCTCCATGACCAGATCCATGACATCCACATAGGCTGGGCAGATGTAACATGGGATCTGCAGGTACTCCTTGTCCTCCCATCGTGGCAGCTAGAAGTCACAGGCATGTTGTGAGAGTCCTATAAATACTTGAAACCTAACCCCTTTTAACTCTGTCTCCTGCTAGTGATTTTCAGGAGAGAAGGAGAGTGATGTCTTTCATGTGCTTTCTCTGTAGAGATACCCTACTCTTGAAAACATGAGTATTTGTTTATGCCATCCTTAGCAGACCTAGGCCACAGACTCCCCTGCCATCACCATGTTATCTCCAAGGTCATCTGTGATTAATCTGGAGAACAAATAGGGGTTTATTGAAGAGTAAGCTTGAGATACCATTGATCATTGTCTTCCATAGTCATTCATAGACTGGACTTCTGGCTGTCATGTTCTTGAGGAAAAATAGATACAAAAATTACATCAACAACCTACGTGTTGACTATTAAAAGTTAACTGTACGGAATCTGATACTGCCAGGCTGCAGAAAATCGGGTGTCCACATCTAAGGTTAGAAGAAAACTTTCCTATAATGACTTAGAGCATGAAAAACTTTTCCAACAAGGATTGGCATAGGAGACAGGTAGCAGACTACACAGATGCCCCAGCACATGGCTTGTTCTATATGGTGACTTTATGAGGTGATAAGTCATTTTGAATTAATGCCTTTCTGTGCTGTATTTGTGAGTATGTTTTGATGATTACTTCTTGAGTCATTCTTACAGTAATGTGTTTCTCTGGGTTCTGGATCACCGGTTCTTAACGGATTGCTCATGCCATTAAACAAAGCCTAGGCCCCTTCTTTTCTCTACAGAAAATAGTAATATTTGTCCAGATCTGTGGGCTGACAGAGTAATATTTGGATGGCTCTTTCATCTTGCTGAGGAGCAGGAACATCTGGAAAATGTGGTACTGTAATTTTCCATAGTTTAGAGAGGATTACTAGAAGCAATTGTATCAGAATCTGAATACGTCTGGGAGACTGCTGAAGTGCAGCAGTCATCCACCACCTTTTTTTAGATGGGGGTGATAACATGGCATGGGTTTCAATACAGTAATGAAACAGTTCTTGCAAGGCAGAAAGTTGCTCATTTGGGTAAATGCTTATACCAAAGAGACTATGAAAATATTAAAGATTTAAAAAGACTTGAAATAGCAAGGAAATATATCAAAGAAATATGATAGAAATGAAAAATACACCTCTGCAATTAAAACAACACATTCTGTTGGTCAGGTATTTCATTTATGTACTTACTTTGTAGGCTAATGCAGTGGTTTTAAAACTTCTGGATTGTAGAATTGTACTGTGATGTACAATTACTTGGTCTAAGCTACACATGTGCCTATTAAGTTGAATTTATGCTAATCTGTCCCAGTTAAACAGCTGACAATGTTATTGGCTGCACTACTAAATTGCTTTCCTAGGAGACATCCCATTAAATAAGCCATGTACCCAAAGTAGAATATAATTAATTACATTTTTACATAAGCTTAATATGTTTTACATCTGTAATCAGGATAGAATTATGTTCACTGTGGATGACAAAAGGTTTCTTGGGTCATGTTGCCCAGTCCTCAGTGAGCATGGAACTTACCATGTAACTTCTGCAGTTAATTTTTAAGTAGCTTAGGCTGTTTCTTCTGTTTGTCTTGGAAGATGATTCCACAACCTGACATTACTTGTCTGATATATAGCCAAAATGTCGCCTTCTTCTGGTTTTGTTAATTTCCTCCCAGTTATTCCCTTCACAGAGTACTTATGTGCTAAGAGCAGTTGAGCACCAATCCATTCAGATAAACTCCTTTACTTTTCTGGATAGTCTCACTAAAATCAGAGTGTCTGGGTAAATTTGACTGCAAAATTTGCCCTTTTGTTCATTACAGACTTTAGCTACTTGTTCCAGGTTATATGTTCCCACTGTTCTCTAACAGCTCATGATGCCAGCTGCACCCAGAAGGAACATTGTCCCCTACTCAGTACTGGCAGTCCTCCCTGGGATGAGGAAAATGAAGCAGAATGTCTACTAGTAAAGTGAAGGCTGCCCTTTGGCATGATACATTAAGTCTGTGTTAAGTGACACTTGAAGTAGAACAGCATCTCAAGTAACCTGGATGTGAATAATACTCCATTTTCTGATAGGCTGATATTGGTTATAGTTCAGGTATAGTAATCATGTGAATTGTAATGATGATGTTTTTAGGAACAAAAACATGGATTCTCCAAAATTCTGTTGATCTGGTTTTATAAGCGGATTGCTTACAAATGCATTCCTATGTTTGAGTGCAGGCTATTGCAGTCATAGGGAACTGCAAAAAATAAAGCAGGAAACGTGGGTCACAGTCCAGACAGCTACACAGCAGATCTCCTCAAATTGGCAAATGACAAGTGTTTGCTAATCTGCTCCATATGCCAAAAGAGATGGAGAGCAATGAGCAGTAGATTGGATATGAGACTATGTAAAAGACTTTGAATAGGAGATTCAGTGCTCATGAATAAAGGTAAAAGTCACTTGTACATTATCGCTAAGACAGAAACATAGTTATCAGTTACAGAACCAGCACATGCTTTCTATTCATCTTTTTTTTTAAAGAGGAGTCAAACAATGTTATTCCTAGGGATCCTAGAACAATAGGAATCTATCATATATGCAAGCCATGTCAGTTGTAAGCTCAATCCACAAAAATCTTTTCAAGAGTAACAAGAAACATAATGATGCTTAGTTGGTTTTCTGGAACACGACACTAGGGGTGCTCACTAGTGAAAGTAATACAAGTTCAGTAAGCAAGAATTATTTAAGAAAAAAATAGTTAAGAAAGATTACATTGCATCTCATCTTTCCTCCTTAATGAGTTCCAATCTTTCATAGTGCTTCAAGAAGCTGACCATTTGTTGGCTAGTTGAGGCTAGTTGTTGGCCTTGAGAGGTGAAGTTGTACTCTCATGACTGCTGGGCGGCAGTATGTGCTACAGAGCGTGGTTCAAGGTCTTTCCTCGTCTGTATGCCCAGATAAGTATATTTTTGATATCTGTTTACTGTAGTTTGCATATTTTCATAAACTTAAACCTATTTTTTAAATATTCATAATGAATTTATAGTGAGAATTAGCGGGACTCCACAGAATTCAGTCATCTAAGTGGTTGAACATTTGCTGGGCTCCATTTACACCATGGGAAACAGTGGATTCTATAATATCCTGCATGTTGAAGGAAGGGCATAAAAGTCAAGAGGCCAGGACCCAAGACTTTGCCTCAGAGGCAGTCCAGTGCCACTCATATGGAGCTCCTGTACAGCTGCCTTGTGAGTTCTGCTTCCTCATGTATGTGTTCTACTTTATTTTTTGTCGAATCAAAAATACACCTTTTTTTTTTCAGCATGGACAGTATGTTCCTTGCTTACTTGGCAATCAGCATATGTGGCAACATACCATCACATAAAAAACATGATGACGGTTGGGAGAGTTCTCTCTTTCTCATGTATTTGGTCTAGGCAGCAGAAACAGGATGGTGGAGTGGGTAGGAAGGGAAATTGTGTGCCCTTTTTCCTGGGAAGCTTGTGGAATAGACTTTAAACTGGTAGGATTGATACATGAGTGAAAATGTCAAGAGGTTACTTACTTGGCAGCACATTGTGGTGCTTTTTTTTTTTTTTTTTTTTTTTTTTTAGGATTCCATGAGCTCCAAAAACAGTCTTGGAAATCTCAAATGAAGGAAGAAATGCTGAGAGTATAGACAGTAGTTTGGTATCTGAAGAGTGAAAATCATATTGCAAAATAGTAACAGGAACACAAAAAAAAGTGTACATCTGGTAAGGGTGGATGCACAGATAGCATATTTGAATGTGGCATATTGAAAGTGATACCTACATTAGAGAACACAAATATATATGTACCTATATTTTGTCTCTGGGCATTTAGACATTTGACAAATCATGGCTGGGATTTGTCAAGAGCCAATCTATCTATCAAGTTCTCTCTAAGCAGAGCAAAGCGATTCAAGCACATTATTATGTCATCAGGCTCCAGACCTACATTTTTCCATACACAGTGTGAAATGCCCACTGCCAGTCATGTTATTAACATGCTTTGACTTGGCTCACACAACCACTTAGTGAATCTGCAGGTGTATGGGCAAAAACTGCAGCTAGCTCAGTTTTGGATTTTGAGGTTCATTTTACAATCCTCCAAAACTCTGACGACTATCTAACCTGAGAAAACACACCATGCCACTTTTGTAGCAAAGAATCAGGAGAAGGATGTTACAGAGCAGGTTTGCAGCAAATGTAAGAAGCATGTGTGAACCTGCATTACTCTATCTCAGCACTGTGCATCCATGCAGATTGATTCAAGTGTTGGCAAAGAGGGATTTGTGTGGGAAGAAAAGCTGCCTAAGGCAGCATCTGCATCTTGAATATGTGCCCACAGTAAAACCACGCTTTCAGCATGAATGCACTCCCACCTATGGCTAAGTCTTAAAAGTATCTAAATTGGGCCCTGCATGTTATATGTGCCATGTGTCTAGGTATGTATCAATTCCTTTCTGCTAATCAGTTCTATAATTTGGACTTTAGACAAATATCTTCATCTGGATGCATTTCCTACACCCAAAATAAAAATTAATGGGTTTCAGTACTTAATGGTACAGCTTGGCATTAATTGTTTTTGTTGTTGTTATTGATGTTTTTAACCCTGCCTAATAATCCTTGTTAAGATTATTTCAGGTTAATTTTACTATTGCGCATATGGTAAGGAAAGTGATGTTATGAATTTGTGGCTACATAATTGCAAAAGTCTTAATGATCCTCCTTTCCTCACAGAAGACTCCGTTCTTCTTGTAGGCAATTATGACTAGGGAGAAGGGAATTATTTGGGAATCGTCTTGTACACAGTTTAGGACATGGAGCCATAAGTTAATATATATGGATGCGAAGGAGAGAAATTTGATTAGGATCATTCCTAAATCCTTAGGCCAGAATGTCAAGTTTTTTTTCCATTTTGTTATAATTTTCCTAGTTTTCGTGCATTTTTGCCACTTCATTTCTGTTGAATACTATTGCAGAAGCCCATTATAAGCTCTTAGGGGTTATTTTTGAATCAGAAGAATGGAGATACAAAGGCTGTTTAAATTAGTCATATAAGTGGTGGATTCCCTAACTCTCAGTGTCTGCAAATCTTAGCCAGATGCTAGTCCAAGATGTATTAGAGATCTATTCAGTGCATATGTAACTCCAGAATAAAACAACCTTTTTAGGGAGGAGATCAGGCTAGTTGATCTAATGGTCCCTTCAGAAATTAAAAGCTCTGAATCTTGTATGCCAAACTGCAAAGAAGACTGGAGAAGGTGAAATTAGGCTATGGCAGCTGACATAATAGTTTTAAAAATAAAAAAAAAAAAAAAAAAAAAAAAGAGTTTAGTAGAGTTTAGTATGCATTGCACTGTGATTTTCTTAAGCTAGAGAGCAAAATTTGGTCTGCTCTCCTGTAATAGAGGTAGTCAATTTTCCCTTTCCTTTGGCCACAGCGCTCTGGAACATGGGCCATAGCTGGACATTAACAGTGGCTGCAAAAGAGAAGATGCTTGCCTCGTTCACCTGCTGGGTGCAATTTCAGGTCAGACAAGGACAGGAAGAAAAGGATTTTTACAACAAGATATATTTGACATGGCATTCCTGTTGAAAGCATAAATATAAAACAAAGTTCTGTGGCCTGTTCCCTAGAGTTTTCCCTCAGTGTGGTTGCTTATACTTGTAGCAAAGCCTCTACAAAGTAGATAACATACTTTTAGCTGATCCCTTAAAAACTGGCCAGAACTTTGTTGGAATAAATTAATGCCATTGATTGTACTCAGTAGAGCTAAGCATATTTAGTCCAAAAGAGAGTTTTGCTAAATGTATTATAGCAGTTGTAGCAGAAAATGTTAAAAATTAGGGCAGTCCTGCTCTATAATGTGATTTAGTGATCATCACTTTGCCCAGTGGATATGTCTCTCCTGTGGGAATTCTTTGCCGTTGTGATTTTCCTTTCCTTTTTCTCCTTTTTCTTCTCCAGTTTCTGTGTTTATGAGTGAGAGGACTGTACACTTCTGGTGCATATATAATCTGTGTAGTTGCTAGCAAGCATAAGGAGCTTTTGGCTGAAGTGTCCCTCACCAGTGCCCACTGAAGTTTGTTAACGTGACCTTTACAACAATTAACATACAGGCCTTGGTGCTCCCTGTCATGTTTACAAAGCCACATCCCCACATTTCAGATGAACTGCTATCTGGAATTATTTTCTTATTGCAGATATCTCTGGTGACAGCAATAAAATAAGCACATGTCAATCATACACCTGAGATCGTAAATATTGTCATCACCGGCAAAAATTCGTGTGTGGTACTGGTTATAGAAAGTGTAACAGAACCTCTCATGGTGTTGGTTCATGTTTCTTGTTTTACCAAACTGCTGGGAACTACCAAAAATAATACAGCACAATATGCCTGAAATAGCATCATTTATTTTACTGCTCTGACACATTTGAGGTTGCACAGAAAGAACAGATCTGTGCATTCCTTTCCTTCCTGAGGAGCTCATAACAACTCTCTCGCAGTAAAAATCGCTGTAAATTCTATTTTAATTCTTTCTGAATTAGGGTGCTGTGGACATATCTGTGACATACCCCATTTTTATTTAATTCATTTAATTTTATTCATTAAATTCATTTATTATATTCATTTAATGATAGATGTGTAAAATGAAATAGCAATTTAGGACTTTAAAAAAAGAAAAAAAAGGCATAACAAGTTGGTAAAAGAACATCATAAAAGCCCCTGGGATAGGTTCCATATTGACAGAAACAAATGTCTCTATTCCCACTATCTGCTGTGAACAGCTCTTTAGCAAGTTGTGGATCCCCATTACTCTCATCTGCCTTACTTCCCCCCTCAAAAGCAAAATCCTTTCCTTTCCAAGCTGGGTGTGTTTTGTGTCCCTCCAAGCCCAGATATAGGTTATTTCTCTTACTGGGAGGATGGAGAAAGCAACTGCTTTTTGCTAGTGATTTTCTTAACACACACAACAAAGAGCAAAAGATGGAATATTTCTATTTTAGCAACAAAATAATTGCTTAATTTTCAACTAGAACTGAAGTACAATTCGTGACTCTCTCTCAAAAGTATGATAGTTTTGTGCAGCACAGCCTTGCAGGGCATATTCTGCAATCAAATTAGCCAGTTGTGTTCCCCAGATCTCCTACCAGACGGGTATTCCAAAGAGCATTAGGAAAAACCTTTTACTTGCATCTTCCCCGAGTCAGTCTTCCTTGATTGGTCTTATCTAAACATTGTGTTTTATAAAGACAGATCTATTTAGAAGGGGGCAGTACACCGTAAAATTCATAGCTGTCCTTTGTGTCCAAGTGGGAGTTCAGTTCACAAGAGGCCAGTGTGAAGGCAGACAATGTAGTAACAGCCAGCGTGCAGAAGGCATGGTGGGAGTCTTGCTATTGATGAGGTTAATTTGTTATCTGCTGTGGGACAAAAGGTGAAAAAAAAAACACGCTGACCTAGCCAAAGCAGTATTTATATGTATGTGTATTTGTATGGCAGGGGACAGCAGTGGGAGGAAAGCCATGGAAGAAGCAAGAATAAGTAAAACAAGATTGATTTATTGGCTCTAAATTGTTCATCTGTATTCCATTCTTCACAGTGCTGCAGAGGAGGAGAATGGCTCTGACTCCGTGGTTGGGGAAGAGAGCAAGAGAGGGGGAGGAAAGTGATATCTATCCCAGGCACCAAAAGCGTTTAATTTTCCAGAGGCTCTGATTAAACAAATGTTGCTGCTGCCTGGCAGCCCTTGCAGACTTTTGTTGGGACAGAATTAATCAGGAGGTAATTTGTCTGCTGCAATAAGCAGGGTGGCTTGGCAGCACGTTTGTGACAGGGTCTTTTTTCTAAGTTTCCCCAGAGCAGCCAAATTTCCCAAATTTCCTTCCCTGACTGAGGTAATGCCACCAGCTTTCTTAAGGATGCGGATTGGCTGTTGTTGGGCCCAGCTGGGGTAAATACTTGCCGCAAATAGTGATATGTAGCCATTGCTCAATTGATTATGGAACCCTGGCAGTTCCCAGGAGGAGGGCAAAAGGAGAGCACCATGGGACTGATGAAAGGAGGATTGATGTCATGCAGAACTGGCGCTGAAAGGGGGTAGGCTTTGCCATGTGCTTGAGAGAAGAAATGATTTCGCTGCTGCCTATTGATGCTATCGCACATGAACAGGAGCTGTAGGGGCCGAGAGAGAAATGCCTTGTACATACCAACAGTCTGTGGTGTCTGGACATGAGCAAGGTGGGGCCTGGAAAACTGGCATAGATGTACCAGTGCTGCATATAGACAAGGTTGTCACAGTATCTCACCTGTTTACCCAACTGAGGTATACCTGTACTTTAAACCATACCTATCCCCTTTAGTGACCTTTTCCACTCACCCTCGTGCAACTATGGGAACCCGAGTCACAGCATAGCTGAGTGCAGGTTGCCCCAGCTGTCGGGGGATGCTTCAGGCGATTCTCCAGCACAGATGAGGATGAAAGCTGTCCTTCCTTCTGATATTTTCTGAATTTCCCAAGTGCATGGACGAGGAGTCATGTGAAATGATTACTGTATCCTGCAAGGTATAAAGCTTATCTATATTTATGGACTTTAGTTCTCATGATATACAGTGGGGGAATGGGCTCCTTTGCAGTAGTGCAGCTTTAGGTGAGCAAGCAGATAAGCTGAATGACCTAAGTTATCTGAACTCACTTTGCCTTTTGCCTTTCATCTCTTCTTTTCTTACACCTTCTAGATATTTCTACCATCTACCATTAGTCTGTTGTGTACGTAAAGGATATGTGTGTGACAGTACAGCAAATAAGTGGTTCTGCATGAGCTTACCAGGGCCCCTCTGTCCAGGAGGGATGAAGCCACGATCAAATTATGCAGTCCACTTACAGGAGTGGTTATAAAATCTTAATGCCACTCTGGGAAAGACGTGTATGTTATCAAAATCCTATTTCTGTGGGGAATTAGGAAGTTTAAAAATACATGTGACTAAAATCATGCCTGTGACTAGAAAGCAGTCTGCCTGATTGATGTCCAATCCAAATGTCCTGGGGTCCGTTGTCATTTTAATGCCTCTTGACTCTGCATGACTTGAGGTAAGCACTGCCAGCCCTTAAAAGTCAGGAATCACAGTCTTTTAATGCCCTTGGCCTCATTGTTTCCAGGCCTACAAAGCTATGTGATGAGAGGGGACCTTCAAGTTCTGCTATTCTGTTGTCTAGGAAACCTGTTACTAGATCAAGACTGATCTTTGCCTCTCTTGGGATGGACTTAGGCTTGATGTCCACCTCTGTTTGGAGGTTTCCTTCTAAGTGGAAGTGAAAGAAAACATTATTGCTTATTGTTTCTGTAAAGATACAGGGAATATTGCTTAACCAGTTAAGTTAACCAAAATACGAGTTATTTGTGTTACCTGTGCAGATGGGATGGTTGGATAAAATCATGGAGATTTCTGGTAGAGGACAAGTGATAACATCAAAGTTGATCCTTCTTGTGCCTCACACAGATGCCATCTTGGCTTCTGTAGGGCACAGTTACAAGTATGGAGAGAAATGTGCTTGCACAGAACAGATTTCCTTCTAAGCTGTACTTAGACACATTTGCATTGTACTCAGAAGTCTAAAGTAAGAAGTGGTCTCAGCTGGGCAAATCTTTGAGCATCTCAGGAATGGAAAAGCTTTCCCCTCTTATTGCTTCTGATAAGATGAAAACTGGAAATTTAACACCTGCTCCTTCCAAGCAGTAAATTTAGTAAGTCTGAAAGATGTCTTTAAATATGCAGGTTTATAAACTCTTTGAAATGGAGAGTTGTCTGTCCTGTCTAGCATTCTGTTTTCTGTCCAGTGGAGCCTGAAGCTTGTTATACTCTATCAAGGAAATGTAAAACGAAGGGGAAAAACCTGTGGCGCACACTGCTGAGCTCCTTTAGGATAAGATATTTTGCAGTCCTTGGGAACAAAATGTTCTCTGTATACCAAAGAGAAACTCTTTTACAAACCGAGGCTGCTCAGCAGGGCATCCACGTCTGTGTCAGAGATGTCAGTGCTGCAGCCACACTTGTTTTGTACAACCAATGTGTGTGCCAAGTTTGCACTTGAAAACAAATTTCCTCATGATTAAGGAAGAAAAAAATTACACATCTCTGTCACACCTACTTATGCAACATTCATTCAGAATAGCAGCTTTGCTTTTCTGATTTCAGAGAAGGAACAACAGGAAGGAGAGCGATAGGGGCACTGCTGTTATGCATGTGGCATGTTTCAAGCATGGCTTTTGCCTGAGGAGAAGCAAAGTGCCTCAGGAAAAGCACAGCACTGAGGGAGGACAAGTCCACGTGCCCAGCAAACATGGTTTTAGACAACAATTCATGTCAGGCTGGTGTGCTTGGGGAAGGGGTGCTTGGGGGAGCCTGTAGCTCAAAGGGTCTCCCTTTTTCTGTTGGCAGATGGAGATGCAGAATGCCACCAGGCTCTGCTGCTCCACAAGAAGTGGTTTTCTCTTTCCAAGTGCATGTGCTTTCTATTTGCATACATTGCAGTGGACAGCATGTGGTTAATACCTTTGCTCCAGCTGATGTCCATCCCTCTCACCACTCAAGACTTCCAGATCCCCATGGAAGTCCTTCTCTCTCTTCTCCCAGCTAGGGGATTGAGGGAATGAAGAGCATCTCTTTGACAGTCAGAATAAAAACAGTCCAGGAAGAGCAAGCATCTCAGACATACAGGAGCTTCCAGTACTATCTTGAGCCCCTGGAGTGGAAGGAGAGGACCAGGATGGGCCAGGACCGCAGGAGAAACAGTGGATAGGGGTGGTTTGAAGGGGCAGGCTGGGAGCTGCAGCAAAAGGAGGGTGACCCAAGGTTTTACCTGTGGCTAAGGGGGACTGGCTTCCGGATGCCCTCTTAGGCATCGCTGTGAAGAAATGCATGGAGGGTGCCCAGCAGCTCTCCAGCTGCATGCAGCACTTGGATGTAAATGATGTGGGGGCTGGTGGGGCATGGGGAAGATGCTACAGCTGCAGAACCCCCGACCCTCGCAGGCAGGCTGGGTTCTGGAGAGGATGCGCTTCCTGAAGAGGCACTGAGCCCTAACAATAATTTTCCCCGGCAGTAAAAATGTACTCATTTTATGTACTCGGAGCCTGAGATTAGTCTGATCCAGTAACACCCTCCATCAGCGGACTTCTTAAATCAGACACACACAACACAGAGGAAAAAATATGGTAATTTACATCCTCTATATTCCCCACCATAGGCACATCACAATAGGGCTCCTGTTCCCTCTCGTCTCCTTCCCCTCCCCGAGCACAGCGAGGTTCCTCCCACCTGCCCACAGCCCTTCAGTGCTTGAGCACAACTCCCACACCAGCCTCTCTGCCAGAGCCTCCCCCCAGCCTCTCTTCAGCTGCCGGAGCTGCCTCCATCTGCAGGCTGCTCCACTTGCTGTGCTCAGAGGTTTGAATTTTAAGCTGTCTGTTGAGATATTTTTTCTTCTCGGCAGCGTTTGGCTATTGATTTATGCTCCCTCCTCATCACCAGCATCTCAGTTCGGGGCAGCAGGTGATGGTGAACACCCTCAGGAAGCCGAAGCAGAAGGAGCTTCTTGGTGGGGTGAGAGATGTGCCTGGTCTGTGTCTCCTGTCCCTAATCCCAGAGCTGCAGCCACTTTCCTGCCAGAGGTCATCCCATATGGCACATAGTCTGAACTCACACCCAGATGCCCCACGCTCCCTAAAGCTTACTGGATGTTGGCAGCATTTTAACTTCACAGCTTTGTGCATTGTGGATGTGTTTGGTAGGTATAACTCATCTCTCTGGAGATGTTTTCTACCATAAGAAACCTCTTACCCGTGTGCAGATTTTGTTGCTCAGTTTCACCTCTTTTCACTGTTTCCCACAATTACTGTTAGATAGGTATGAAAGTGCTGTCATTGGCAGCTGTTTGATGACTGGTGTGTAAGACCCATTTGAAACTGATTGTTGTTGGGTTTACTGATTTTTTTCCAGTCTGTTCTATAGCTGCTCCAACAGTGAGAAAAGAATATCTGATGCACAACTGTCAATTTGTTACTGATTGTCTAAGTAGCCCTAGTCCTAAAATGCAGAAATTTTCCTGATGCCATCTTTTTACTGATTATTCCTTGCTTGTGGTTTTCTATATTTTAAGTAGGTCTGGAGGTACAAGCATAAGGAAAAGGATTAAAATGAGAAATTGACCAAAAAGAGGAAAATGACAAATAATACGTGGGCTGCAGTATTACAGAAATCCAACAATAAATAAGGCTTCTGTTAAAGTGCTTTGAGGAGGAGGTTGATGATAATTTTTTTAATATTTTTATTTCAAAGTGAGATATCTAACTTCTTTAGATAAATGTTTTAGGTGTCTTAAAAACTAGCCCATGTTAGCAAAACCACCTCAAAATAGATTTTACTGGACTACTTCTGTGAACAGCAGGTTGATAAAAGAAAAAAAAAAATCATCCAAATTAATTGATTATATCTGTGGTAAACATGTTATTGCAATAGCAATCCAGATTCAAGGCTCTTACGTGTTAGAGCTATGCATACATGTAGAAAGGCTAATTTGCAATAGCCCCTGTGGATTGATTGTTCTTCTGCCACCACTCGCTGTCTCTTGGCATATATTGACTTCTCAACAGGGCAGTTGCCAGGTTCTTAAGCACAGTGTTCAGTGGCTTTTCTCAGATGCTTCAATCTAGACAGAAATACTTCTTTTCAGTCCTTTAATCTGCTTCTCTGTCCTCAAGTTTTATCCTACTTTGCAAGGAGGTGGGGAACATAGAGCTTAAATTTTGAAGATGTTGAATTATTTCCTATTCAACTCAGCTTGATGACAGCAACACCAGCGGTCAGTTTGATCTCATTGTCTCTGTTATCTCTTTTTGATAATCACCATGTGGCACTGGAAAGCAGACCTTAAAATGGTGTAAATTAGGGATTTTTTGCTGACAGACAAACTACATGATATTACCCACAGATTAAAACTCCCCTTGTGCATGGCGAGCTGTTCTGTTTTTCTTCTCTCAGTGGGTGAAGTTATGCTTACTCTGCCTCTCATGCAAAACCTGCCAGTGGCACTTTTCTCACCTTTCTTCAAGCCACATCTTTCCTTTGCAGCCACTGGGGACTGCTCTGCACACAGTGAAAAGCTGGCCTGAGGTGTGCAGATGGGGAAGCTGGCCTGGGGAAGCTCACAGGAGCTGTGGGGACGATATGCTATTAGGGAATTTGCTGCCTTGTTTTCTCCTTGGCACTTTCTTGAAAAGAAAACAGTGCACCTGGGCTAAGAGAGGTTTTCCAAATGAGCAGCTACATCGGTTGTATTTTTTAACATCCTAATTAGGAAGTATTCGAATCCAAACTTGCTGGTTGCTATCTCTGTTGGTGATGCCAACTGGTAATTTGGAGAGACGTTGTTACTGCCTGTATTTTTCATGTGGTTATCAGAAATTTAGGATTTGTGAGCTTTATGAGCAGTGTACTGAAGATGCATGAAAAGCACAGCTTCAGGGAGGGCAGGTAGCTGGTTGTTTGGGAAATGAAAGGCTTCTACATCGTGCCCAGCCACGAAAGGATCCCCCACGTTCGTCCTTGCTGCGGTGCAGGCCAGAGTCTATATCAAGAGCTGTGCGTAGGTAGATTTACTGTGAACACTCAATAAGAAAACTAGAATTCTGTCTTCATCAGGAAATATTTACCTGTCTTTGAATCTTACCCTGCATTACACTGAGGTGTCTGTATAAAACAGCACTTCTGATGACTTGTTTATGTACAAGGTAACGAGCAATTTGCTGTTCTTAAGACCTTGGTGCTGTCACCTCAAAACATCTTTTCTTTTTAACAGGATGCTACTTAGACCAGATTTCTATTGGAATAGTTTATTGCTTTCCTGTGGAGCTCTAATAGGTAGCTTTTTCCCCTCTATTTCCTTCTGACAGTTTTCAAAAATGGGAACACAGCTAATAATAGTGGTTTGCACCTACATAAGTCCTTTTATCTGATGAACTGGTGCATTTTAAAGGCTGGAAGGATCTTACACTCTTGTCATGAACTAAAAACAATAAATGCTTTCCTACCCATGCTACGGCAGAGACAATGTGATGTATGATGCAGATGCAAGTTGGATTCCCAAGACAGCACTGGTTTATATGGTGCAAGGGAGCCCTACAGGGTGTCAGAATTAATTTCACTCTAATTCAGTAATGCTTTAACATGTACCAAATATGTGCCCTACTTTAATGTTGATACAGGACTTGGATACAGTGATAGTGATCAGTGCTGGATCAGGATAGAAGCTTCTTATTTCTACCTGTACCAACTGTAATAGCAACTGGCTGCCTCGTGCTCTCCATAGGCTGGCAGTCCAGCAGCCATCATTTTTGCCTACTTGGTAGGTGATGGCTGTTGAGTTGCAGCACCAGCTGTGCTAAGGTCATATGTAGCTTGGTAGAAACTGATAATGTGCAAAAGAAGCTTGCAGGGCCTCTGTGCAGCATAGAGGGTGTCAAAAACCATGGATCAGTCAGTTCTGGACACGGATTATTAAAATATATATATATATATATATAAATATAATATAAACATAAATAAAATATTATATATATATATTTAATTTATTCAAAGCACCCCCCTAGCATTCTGTGTCCCTGTAAATCACTGAACCCTACCAAACGAGGCCCAGCACAGATGTATCCTGACCCATGGTCCTCCCCCAACAGAGATGAGACTGAGGAAGCTGATGCAGAAGGTGTATTTGAAGACGTGGGTGCTGGTGGCAAGTGAGGTGGCAGGAGGTAAATCTCCTCCCCATGCCGGTGCCCCCCATCTCTTCTGCCTCCCTGGCTCGCTCCTGCCTGGGAACCAGCAGCCTGGCTCCCGCTCCCTGTCGCCGCTGGGCCCCTGGGCATTTCGCCCAGTTCACAGCTGCTGTGGGGAGCTGCTGTTTTTCTCTCTCCTACTATAATAGCACCGTTATAAGGCTCTCCCCGTCCTGTCTCTCCTCTGCAACAGAATGTCGCATGCTTCTGCGTGTGGCTTCTGCTGGGATATTTGGGTTCATCAAGTGTGATCCTGGGAGCTGCTTGTAACTCTAGAAAGAGGTGGGAGGGGGAAGAGAAAATGAAAGGCAGGCCAGAGAAAACCCACTCTGCCGCAGGAATTAAACAGAAAATACTAAAAACAAGAAGTGGGTTTGCACGGGAAAACAGCTCTCATTGAACTGGCTGTGTGGAGGTGTGGGGCAGTGACACTGCAGACATCTGCATTTTGCGTTCTTCTGGGCACTTGGAGGTGCCCAGAAAACACTCTGAAATCTCATTTTCTCAGTGGAAACCCGGTAATACCTGGTAGTAAAAGAGGAGTCTGTTTAAAGAAAATGCCAGAGATGCTTGTCTGCTCTTAACAGTCTCTGGACTTGACTGTTTTTCACATAGTCATTTCCAAGTTCCACTGTCACCACCTTTCCCTGGCTTTACAAGCTCCATACCTCCAGCCTGTTCCCACCCGCTGCATGTTGTGACTATGCAGTGGTTTCCCCTTGACTCTATCCTACTGCCTCTATGAGCACTTCATACAGAGAAACACAGGTTGCATCAATTCTACTAATTTCCCTTACAGGAATTTTCTCTCCCTTTCTGTCTGCCTTCCAGTAGGATAAAATAGCATAAGATTTTGAGAGAACTTTCTGCATTCATTGCCTCACATGCTGCACTCTTATTCACACAGTACAGCAGAGGATTCAAAAGAGAAATAGCATCCTCGTATCCTTCACCTCAGTCCTAGATTTCTCATTACCAAAATATGATGCAGGTGTCTGGACACACTATGCCTGTGCCCCTGGACTATGTTCTATCATGATGTCGATGTTTGCCATTTGGCTTCTTTCTCAACTCAGGCAAATTTACTGAAGCAAATCCTTTGTATAATCGTGCATGAGGCAGTGGGGGAATTTCAGAATGAGTCTTTTTTTGTTGGTGTTGTTGACTTCTGCAATCTGGAGTGCACAGAATTCGACTCTAGCCTTTCAAAGGAAAACAAATAGCTTGCATTTAATTCTAAAAACAGCTCCTGCCCCAAAACACAGAGTAAATAGACATGGAGTTGTGGGAAAGGAGGAGTGTGCTGGCTCATTAGAATTGTAGATTACTGACAGTGTGGAAAGAAGTGCAGTGATTTATGATCATATGGAAGGGAGTGCAGTGATAACATTCAAGTTACAAGAGAAAGGGTCTTTTATCACTGAGATTGTAAGTTTTCCTCCATCCATAACTCACTAGTTAGCTACAGATTAACACTATTTTAAGACACTGTTTACCATCCTAGACAGGATTGATGCGTTTCCAGAGATACGTGTTTCTGTGCATGTTGTTGGTAGTTTCCAGTCAATAGTTGGAAGTAGCCATGAAACCAAATACTGCAGTCTTGTCTTAATCTTTCTGTGAGAAATTTTTCCTTGTTCCTTATTTAACATCAGTAAAGGGAACAGGAGAAAAAAAAAAAAAAAAAAAGAAAGAAAATGGAAATGTAGTATTGACGTATTCACTGGAAGAAAAAAGTATGACTTCCAGGTGCTTCCGATACACATAGTGAAAGAGGTTGGGGCAGAGAAAGCAGTCCACACAGGTCTGATGGTTATTGGTATGTCTTAGTTAAGATTACATATAGCTGTAGAGGGCTTGCCCTGTGCTCATGGAAGCGTATCTCATTCCTGAAGAAAAGGATTGGGTAACCTCAGAGGTTTGTTCCATTCCTAATTTCCCTAACTAGCGGATTGGTTTTGTAATCAAGGTGAGGTGATTGAATGCTTTGGAACAGTTGATGTTAGTATTACATGTGAGATAAATCACTGTTATCTATCCCGGGGAGTAGTTTATTTTCCTGTGCTGCATATAGATCTCAGAAAAGCTTTCCTTTGATCTGGGGGAGAAAAGATTGCTCCTTTGCATCAATCAAAAATCAGGTCTCTGAAGCCATAAACGATTCCAGTGCATTTTTTAGAATGAGGTATGGCAAAACATGTCATCCGTGCTTTTTCTTCTTCTAAGAATAGTCTAGTTGAATTCTGTTGAATTCTTTATATGCTTGGTTACGTGCCATAACTCAAGGGGGAAAAAAATATGCATTGTTCTTGTTATTCATATGAGCAGTACAGTAATGATATAACTACGCAAGGCAAAGATCACATTGAACTAGACTGCACAAATTCAGAATTTAAAATATATATATATAATAATTTCAGAACATTTTTAAATGGCAATGAAAACATTTTTTCCCTTTTTTATCCCAGCATATAGACATTTTGTGTGTGTTTGTCAGATCCAAGCAAACCTCTTGGTTTGTAATAGTCCTGACAGCACTTATTACAATCTGTCAAGTCAGTAATTTGTGAGCTCAGGATTTACAGAATAATTTTTAGAGCTAACATCTAACAAGTCATGGTGCATTTAATCTTTACATTGTTTCACGTATTTTTGTGAATCATTCAGTTAATTCATGTAACTATTTTTATTCTTGTGGCACTGACTGGACTTACTGATACCAATACAGCTATCACTTGAAACGGTTCTGTAGACATGTTTTACAGCTCACTGTTTTCTTCAGTGACATGAATGTGAAAACAAGGGTTTACCTAAAAATTATTACAGTCTATTTGTTGTAAATTATGGTGCATATTGAGATGTAAGTTCATTCAGAGGAAAAGTAAATCTGCACGACTGCCTTTTTGTATGGCTACTAGGTGTTTAGCCCAGTCAGTTACCATAACTGGGAGGACAAGCACGTGAGTGGATTGAATTAAATGGTCCTACATGGTTTTAGTGAACATTTGGCTCCCACATTCATCAGGAAAACCTACGCGAATAATGTAGTTCTCTAATTTAAGCCCAAAACACATTTTCAGTCCTTCTAATAGGTTTTATTCAGCAGAAACTTTTAAAGCTTTGCCCTTAAAAAAAGAAAAGTCAAAAAAGGTATCATTGAAGTGGTGAATGCCATTTAACTAAAGCCTAGAACAACAAAAGCTGAAGCTTCTGACTTCTACCTATCAATTTCTTTTCCTTTGTTCATGTGAATAACAGATGAAAATGAGATAGTACTGTGAAATTCCTTACTTGGGTGCTTACAGTTTGAGTGGTGGACCAACTTTTAGACTTGCTGAAGAACCACAGAAGTGTTTGCAAAGCTGGTCAAAACTACAGTGCTTTTGCATAACGAGTTTAGTCAAGATTAACATTTTTCATAGGCAAATTTCCTTTTCTCTGAAAAGCATATATGGGAATATACTATATTGCCTGGTGCTTTGTGCTAGCTGGTGCGTCTCCGATTCGCCCAGACGATTAGGGACAATCCAGCTCACCAACAGGCTAATACTGAAGTCAATATTCCACCTGAGCTATTGCACCCATGTTGTTCTGAATTTTTCATGTTTATCAGATGTACTGAGCAATGTTTCTAGCTTCTTCTGATCCCTTTTTAAAAATTTCTCTCCCCAGCTTTTCCTGTGTTTCAGTCCACTTAGTCTTTTTTTTTATTCATCATCAATACCCAAAACTTCAGGTTGTATTTTTGTTGTTGGTGGTGGTTCTTTTGGTGTTTGTTGTTGGTATTTGTTTTTAAACACTTTCCTATGGGGAAAACTACCTATTTGAATTTTATCCTTGCTTTCCTTCTGTAGAATGAGCTGTTTGCAAGTATATTAATTTTCACTTAGTGTAAGTCCTTTAATTTAATCATGTATTGTAAGGGAAAAAATACTCATGTGTATGTTCCTAATCATGGGTAATTCATATTACTTGCCTTTAGAATTCACAAGCATGTTATTTGACATGTTAATTGTTACATTGATATCTGACTAAGAATACAAATATCTCCTAATTTTTCCCCCTCCCCTCGCTTAACATTTTGTTTGAGGAGATCAGTGCATTTTGTCTGTGAAAAGCCCTGGATTAAATGCCACCCACCAATGATTTTGTGCATGTTTCATTTTGCCAAAGGAGGTTGTCAGACATTGGGGGAAATAATGTAATATTAGTTGACCTAAGACTTTAATTAACTGACAAGTAAGTTTACAAAAACTGTCATATTAACTTTGCACATCATTTTACTGGGGTGGAAAAGCTTTGTCACACAGCACTCATTCATTTCTTCCTTTGCTTACTTTAGGGTGTGAAGCACAAAAAGGAAATAAACATGTTCCTTATTTCTGATGCAAATAGTAT
The DNA here is from genome assembly GCF_965140915.1 of Aythya marila. NCBI lineage: Eukaryota > Metazoa > Chordata > Aves > Anseriformes > Anatidae > Aythya > Aythya marila. Next base: position 63,093,254 of record NC_139043.1, on the reverse strand, counting down.
TCTGCAAATATTAAGTGTAGGGAGGACATCTCCTATCTATAAGTCAATCCTGTTTCAGCCTAATAGAACCCAAATATTTAGTATTTGACTTGCATGTTTAGGTAAGCATCGTTGGGTCTGTTTTGGACTGAACCCTCAGCCATGAGGTTAGGATATGGTTTCTACCCTGCAAGAAGCCAGTGGTCAGCTTCTACATTGTCGTTTACCAAAAGGTTTGAATACTTTATGGACTGTGTTTATGTACTCTTTGATGACGATTCTAAATCCACTTGCATTTCAACTATGTAAAGGACCACTGTTCCCTTCCCTTTCTATTACTATCAGTTTTGCCCACAGCTTCCTCAGGCCAGTCCTTAAGGAAGGTTTTCCTTCAGAGAACTGCTTTCTGAGCCATGACATTATAATAAGTGTATCATTTCCTTCATCTTTTGCTCTTCTCCCATTTCCTTTTAACTCATCTTTTACCTTCAGTCTTCATTTTCTACTGAAATGCAACATCTATCAGAGCCACAGTCTCTCCCTCTCATTTTTCTTCTTCAAACTTTTCCATCCTTTCATTTATTTTGTTGCAAATCATCACCCAAATGCTTTTCTCCACATGCTAATACTCCCTGCTAGAACCCCTGTTTCTGGTCTGGTCACTTTTCCTTGTTTATAGCATCTTTCCTACTAGCTGCCTTTCTGTTTCCTTTGTCTACTTCTGTCTGTTAACAGTCATTGTTAAAAGTATTTTCTTGTTCATTCCTCTAGCCTTATATTACCCTTCAGTGGAATTTCTTTGGTAGGCTTTTGTCTTTTTCCCCAATCAAATTCAAGCTGTTTTTTGCTCCCAGCCAAAGCCTCTTCCTTTGTTCTTGTCTTTAATTGAGCAAATCAGTTTTAATATTGAAAAATAACTGGAGGCCTCCCAGATACCTAGTGCTTCCCTATCAGGATGTAGATATCCAAGGGAAAAATGATTGGTGCAACTAACAGAATTCTGGGAGCTACTTCGGAAAGTGGCAAGTGAAGCTGTGACCACAGGCTCTTCTTGCAGAGGAGGGGTATCCTGGGGATGCAGCAATTAGTGGCCCATTGTCACTGAAGCTGTGCAACTTTACAAAATGCTCACATCCAATAGCAGAATTAGCCTTTTTTTTTTTCTTTTTTTTTTTTTTTCCCCCAAGGGAATGAACATTTTTACATCAGCTCCTTTATATTCAATCTCTTCTCTGCCCTCTTCCTTGCCTTGTTCTCAGCCCCCATTTCTCACCATGTTTCAGAGTGCTCACCAGTCTTGTTCTTGTGACCCTGAGGCTGTTGTTCTTCCCTTCTTACAAGCCTGGAGCCCCTGGAGGAATGTAATGAATCCCCTATCCCCTCTTGTGTAGTCTTTGATTAATGACAGTCTCAGCATATCAGTTCCCAGAAACTGTGTGGTATCAGCCTGGTCTCCCACATCTCTGATTAATTAGTCAAGGGAATAGAAAAAGCTGGAAAAATCAAAACCACTCTGAAATGTGTTGGCTTTGCTTCAGCCTTTCTTCCTTCATCACTGAGGAAGGAAGATCTGGGTTGGACCTCAGGATCCAGGTCAGGCTCCTCCACATTCTTTTTACTCTTCCTCATCAGAAGAGAGGTATTTTTTGGTTTCTGAGGCAATGAACAAGGTTTCACATTGAAGAAATCTATTACTACAGCACTGAGCTTCCAAGTACCTGCTATAAGCCTTTTAAACAAATTGTGTAGAACAGCTATCACATCTCCTACCTCTCAGCTCCATTATCACATCTGCTGGGTATGCTCATTTGTTCATACTAGGTTTTCCTGTAAAATGATGGTCATTGCTGAACTTAATAATGATAGTGATACCACATGGAAACAGGCTTCTCAGCTTGATCAAAACCATTGCATTGTTTCAAGTTTCTTTCCTGTAGACAGAAAAATGTCTTGGTTCATACTAGAAAAGTATACTCACAAACGAAAGGAAAGAAAGGAAAGCCAAAACCCCAACAATTTGTTTTTTCACAGTGGATTTTAAATTCTGCAGAAAATGAAGAGATAAAAATGTATCAGAGCTTATACCTGCTAAATCTTCTGACAGCCACTTCCTCATCCCACTGCCTGAAAATGGATCAACTTAATTATTCCTGTTATTGTATACATGCAGCTGGCTTAGAGTTGCCTCTTTATCATTTGCTCCAGCTACTGTCCTTGTATGCTGCAATAGTTAAGAAGATTGAAAACTGTTTTTTGTTATTGTTGTTGCTTTAGGTTCAGGATTGTTTGTTTGTTTGTTTTGTTAGTTTTTTATAATTCCAAAGTATGCAGACTGTAATAGAACAAATGATCTGTGATTTTGGTGTCTCTTATCAATGTTTAGATTGTACCAACACTGAGCTTAAATTTACTTGTGTAGGATGGCATGTTTGGATTAATATACTAAAATAATGCGGAGTGAAAGCTTGCTGCAGGCTGTGACCAATGTACTAGTGTAGTGAAGTCACAGATTGCAATATGTGGAGACAGGAAAACAAAGAATAGCATTAAATTTTCTTACAAGGACCTTGAAGTCTCTCAGGATTACTCTTCTGAGTAGTCTGGAAATATAACCATTGATCTAGTTAAGACAATTCTTCTGTTGGAATAGCCTAAAAAATTGTCTTGAATTACATGGAGCACACTTTAAATATGTAAAGTTTTCATTAAAGTGGTTGACAGGTTGCTTGAAAACTGAAGTCATTTCCTTTCCCTTCAGAATTAGATTTTCTTTATGGCTTCCTTTGTCAGTAAGCACTGTTCATTAAGAATGATTTGGCCATTTCATTCTACAACCTTATTTTTTGCCTGCACTGTTGATTTAACTGAAGGAAATCCCTTTGTGACTAAAATGATCGAGCTGGATCTCAATAACCGTATCATATTTTCTTCTTCCTTTTTTTACATTGTACAAATGGAGCTGTTTCTTTTCAGGAATGTTTAGATAGGAAGGAAGCAAGGTATGAATTGCAAAGACAGGTCGTCCCACTAGTTTTCTGGTTGTTGTCTTGTTGATTTTTTTTTTAAGTGGTCACATGTAAAAGCCAATGAATACAGCCTTAAAATGTCTCACATCTCAGATTCTTCCAGTCTGGTTGCAGAAGGGGGGTGTCTCTGGATATAGCACTGTCCAGTGAGTTGTCTTTTATCATACGCTGCAAAGAGACAGGAATCACACTTTGCAGAACTTGCTTATTCTGAGCCAAATTACGAAAGCACCAAACCCAGTAGATCATTGTTGGACTCGTGACTTAAATCTGAGTCTTGACCATGCAGAAGGAAGGTAGATTGTCAGATTAATGGCAATCATTTAGCAGAACATACCAACAGACACACATACCTGAGTACACTACCAAGCAGCAATCAGTGTAACACATGCCCCAAGACAGTAAAAGTGCAACACAGTGCTTCTATGACAGTCTTTGCATCTTTCTTGAATGACCTGTAAGAGGGGCATTACATGTGAAAAGGCATGCTAATTCAAAAGAAGCAGTGATGTTGTGGGGAAGTTATAAGAAGCGTTCATCTTCTACCTCTTGTTCTGCAGGTGGATTGTTGTGAATCTGCAGCTTTCTGGGATGTTCTGGGGGTGATTTCTGAGAAGATTGGTGCTGCAAGTTTGTAGAAAGAGGATTTCTGCTGAGTGGAAAGCTCAGACTTAAATTTCCAGAAGCCTTGCAGGTAGTGGTAGGATGTCTTAGATGGCAGCCAGTCTTCTCAGGTCATGCTAAGGACAAGCTTTTGCACTGGTATGGTATGTCATGGTATAGCAGAATAGAGAGGTGGCCATTTTGTGCTGCTTATAGTTGCAGACAAGTTGCTGAAATGTAGTCAGTGAAAAGGTTGCAGTATAGTTGGGTGTCAGGCTCTGACAACTTCCTCTTCTTTACATTGATGCCTTCTCACTTTTTATTTTGTTTCCTCATTGTACAGCCTAAGTGTTCAGACTTCTCCACAATCCTTAAAGGCATGAGCTTTATTTGCATAGATAAAAGTCCTTGTGGCAAGAGACAGAGTGAGAAGAAAGAACAAAAGAGGAGGAAGTGCTGGAGAGGCAAAATAATCAGAATGTGATATGACAGATTAGGTCAAATAAGCAAAATACAAAGCTAGACAAAAACAGTTTAACAAAAAAAAATGCATAGTTCAATGTTATGGTGATATCAGCCAGAGAAATGAAAGAGAAGTTTTTTTTGTTGTTGTTGTTTGTTTGTTGTTGTTGTTGTTTTTTCCCTCTACTGTCTTTCTCTTACTGTCTTCAGTGAATTTACCTGTCTTAGTCATAATGCAGAGCTTGGGATTCTCATACCACACAAAAGGTCATCAGATAAAAAGGACATGAATGAAAGCAAACGTGCCCTCTGAAACCCTCATCTCTCAGTAAGAGAAGCAAAGTGTAATGTAATTAAATGAACTGTCTACAGTGTTTATGTGTAATTACACTGAGTAGAGCATACCTTTAATTTCATTGTAACTTCAGATACACACGGAGGAAGGGTTGATGCTGTCTTTCATACAGCAGTAATCAAGGGCTGGCAACTCAGCTTTAGAAATTATTCAGACAGATTAGAGGATCTTGGCAGTGGTTCCCAAATACTCAGGAGACGCACTGCAACCAACAGCTTTGCCATTTTGGCCAGCTAGTTAAATATTGTTGGCTATAAACATTACAAGGCAATTGATCACCCCCTTATGCGCTGGGCCTGGGGCATACGCTTCCTTCCTTCTGTCTGGGGAGAAGGGCAGCCAATAAACCAAGTAGCTCTTTGATGATACCCTGAGAATAACTTTCCAGATCATAGTGAAGAAGAGGAATTTGCATTGTTTGCATGTTAACCACAACACAGAGTACCAGAGAAAGGAGACAAGGGTCTGTACAAGATTTTGCAGCTAAGCATAACTGAGAGCACCCGTAGCCCTGATTACAGGACTATGTTTGCTCGCAGCTCTGGTTTAGTGCTGAAAAACCAGGGCAGTATGGTGGTAGTAGTTAGCACAGCAGTGTAGTATGCTTAGTTTAGCAGTTATACTCTGCCTATTTGTTTGAAATGGCAATAATTTGTTGCTTTCTAGCAGATAGAGAGTTTGATCCCATGAGCAGTGGGATGTAAGTGTCTGAATTAAATGTCTGAATTTCTGCACTCTTTTTTTTTTTTTTTTTTTATGATAGTACAGAATTGATGACTGCAGCCTGAGTATAAAACCATGTGTAGTAAACTTGTCTGGTGCAACTTCTCAGCAGGCCTGAGAAAGTGGAAGTGAAGCCAGCAGTTGAATGTCATACTCTCTACGACAGTGAAAAGTTAAGCACAGTTCGCTGGAAGCTTAGACGTTAGTATTAGGAGGTACTGTGTTCTCAATAGGAAAGCTTGGTTTCCAGTCTCTCCCCTCTTTTCCCTTCATAGTACCAGTATGGTTGCTAATAATAGTAATTAATTGCAATTAATAATGTATAACTATATGAAATATAAATTACAATTAATTAGCAGCAATTAGTAGTCATTGCCAAGAAGGCAGAAAGAGCAGGAGAGAAGATAATTTTAAACATCCAGCTTATTGCTAAGGTTGTCTGCTTAAGTTTTCTCCACTATTCCTTTAAGGTTGTTTCTTTTGTTGTGTTTCCTAAGCCCTTTGGTTATTAAAACAAGACCCAGTGATACCACTAGGAGAATGTCACGAATCTCATTGGATGGGGTAGCAATTCGTCAACATTCAGGTGTTATGTTTGCTTGGCCTTGCTGTTTGTAGTTTCTGAGGTGTGACAGCATGTTTATTACTTAGATTGCTATGATCTGGTGAGTGCACTGTAATGTAGTCAAGGAGGCATTACTACCTCTAAGCAATCAGGTGGCAGTCAAGAGGAGTTTATATTTCAGATGGGGAAGTAGCAGGTTCTCACAGGCTAAGGAGCTATTCAGAAGGGTTTGGCTGTGCATGGCCACCATCTGAAAACAGATATTTCTCTATTATAAAAGGCACAGTGCATAGCTGAAGAGTATAGAACTCAAAGTTGTTTTTTTACCATCAAACCAAGTTTTAGACTTGCTCAAACACACAGCAATGTACCTACTAGATTTGTAAGAGTAGACGGAGAGGATCTCTGCTTTGTCTGGGCCAGATTTCCAAGATTTACTGAAGTAGCATCTTAATTGCAAGGATGCAAGGAAATGTGGTGAAGGCATTTGCTTTCCAGTCGGGCCAACAGCTTTTTGAGAAATATCTTTCTCTTCTTGAAGTAGATCTCTGGAATGGATGTTGCCCCTGTAGTAAGGAAGGAGACTGTCTTCCATTTTTTAATTGCTTACTTTCAATTGGTGGCCACAGCTAAAAAGAGTGTTTAGATCACATCTAGGACATAATTTATTTCTCAGGAAGCAAAAAATAAAAAACATAGCAAAGGCAATGACAGTTACAAGACTAAGACTACATGTGAACCAATGGAATATTCATATGTTAAGTTTCCAGAATGATTAGGGAACCTCTAAGGGCCTGAGCTTCTGTTTTAAGATACACGATGAAGGTGGAAGAACAAAGGAAAATGAATGGAGAAGAAAAAGATCTTGGCCTCTGTGTAGCTGTTAATTTCTGTCATGTCTGCTTTCATACCATGGCAGTGGTTGCCATTTTGTACTGCTTTCTAGATTTTGGATTTGGGTGGAATAGGCCTTTCTGAAACTGACACCGTGTTTTCAGCCAACTTTAGCACAGCATTGGATAAGTGTTTCAAGGTGTGTGATTTGCACCAGCACCAAAGAAATGAATCCAGAATTTGGAGAGAGAGACAGTAATCTCTGATATGTAATTATTTGAAGTAAAGCCAAGCAATTCCTCTTAGTTAACTGTGTCTCAGCAGTTTTCTCTGATAAAATAATTATTATGCAGATTGATGGCTGTTGCCCAGACATCCTTCATTCTCATTTTTGGTTTGCATTGTTTATGGCATTATTTCAAAAACAATCCTGTAATATCCCTGGCAAATTTCTCTCTCTCTCTCTTCTGACTAATCAACTTCTCTTTCCTTCACTGTATATGATAGTAATGTGCCTGCAGTGTAGAGCTCTCACAGGATTACCAAAAGGTTGAGGTTGGAAGGGACCTCTGGAAGTCAGCTGGTCCAACCCCCCTGCTGAAGCAGGGCCACCTAGAGCTGCATGCCCAGGACCATGTGGCTTTTGGGTAGCTCCAAGGAGGGAGACTCCACAACCTCTCTGGGCAGCCTGTGAAAAAGTGTTTCCTGATGTTCAGAAGGAACCTCCTGTGTTTCAGTTTGTGTTCCCTTCTTGTCCTTTCACTGGACACCACTGAAAAGAACCTGTCTCCCTCCTCTTTGCACCCTCCCATCAGATATTTATACACTCTGAGATCTTCCTGAATTTTCTCTTCTCTGGGCTGAACAGTCCTAACTCTCACAGCCTTTCCACATTGGAGAGATTCTCCAGTTCCTTCATCATCTTGGTGGCCCTTTGCTGGACTCTCCCCAGTATGTCTGTCTTTCTCTTGTGCTGGGGAGCCTAGAACTGGACACACAGATCTCTCTCCATCTGAGAGACCATGGAGATTCATGATAAACTTGCTGAGGACTGAAGCAACTTAGCCACAAGGCAGAACAGGGAGAGAGAACTGGAAGTGCTTGGATAGCAAGTAATAATGATCACAAGGACAGTCACATGGCCAGACCCTCCCTCCTTTCACCATGACAGTAATGAAGGAAACAACAGATCACAGTTTGTGGCTTATCACTACTGCCCTTTAGTCAGGAGAACACCTGTAAGGCCCAGTAGGAGAGTTGTAAGACCTGAAAAAACTCTCTGCAGTATCTACTGGCTGGTACACATCACCTGGGTCAAGCTGGCAGAAATCAGGATGTTCATCTGCGCTCTCAGCAACTTAGGACTTCACAGCTTTTTTATGCTGTTACAAATACATTGTTGTATGCGTGCCTGTCTCCGACATGACAGGGCTATCATCTCAGCTCAGAATCCAAGAGAGCCAGGCTACTGCTGCCATGAGCACACGAGCCACAGACCGAATGGGATTTACAGTCCTGTAACTGGTGATCAGAGTTCAGCTGTCAGGAGACTGTGAAGTGATAAATGACCCTTGCCCCACCAGTCCCCCAAAATAATAGTTTTCTTGTTACAGAGCAGATGGGCTTTTGCTGTAAGCTGTGTTGCCTTGCCAGAAGTTGGCTAATTTTCTGGTTATGCTACTGAGAAATTGACTTGAGACCAGATAATACTAATCTTCTGTACCTAGGTGGTGGGCTGGACTCAGCTGGCTGCCAGGTGCCAACCAAGCTGCTCGCTCACTCCCCCTCCTCAGCAAGACAAGGAGGAGAAAAAACAATGAAGCAGCTCATGGGCTAAGATAAGGACACAAAGATCGCTCACCCATTGCAGTCACAGTCAGAACAAACTCAACTTGGGGAAGATTAATTTAATTTACGGCAATTATAACAGAGTAGGGCAGTGAGAACCAAAATAAAAACAACCAACTAACCAAACAAAAAACTAAAACCACCTTCCTTCCACCCCTCCTTCTTCCCAGGCTCAACTTCAATCTCAATTCTTCCACCTCCTCCCCCCGAACAGCACAAGAAATGGGATCTGCAGACAGTCCCTGATGCTTCCTCTCTGCCTCTCCCTCACGGTCCCTCTCTGCCCCTGCTCCCCGTGGGGTCCCTCCCACAAGATGCCGTTCTTCCCCAACTGAGCCTGCGAGGGCTGCCCACAGGCAGCAGCTCTTCAAGCACTGCTCCCACATGGCTCCATCCCACGGGGTCCATCCATCCCCCAGGAGCAAACTGCTCCAGCACGGGTCCCCCATGGGTGGGCAGCTCTCCCCAGCCCCCCTGCTCCTGTGTGGGCTCCTCTCCACGGGCTGCAGCTCCGGCCTGGGGCCTGCTCCTGCGGGGGCTCTCCATGGGCCGCAGCCTCTTCCAGGCCACATCCACCTGCTCCACCGGGGGCTCCTCCACCCATGGGGGGGCTGCAGCGTGGAGATCTGCTCCATGTGGGACCCATGGGCTGCAGGGGGACAGCCTGCTCCACCAGGGGCCTCTCCACAGGCCACAGGGGAACTTCTCTACAGATGCCCATAAACCCAATACAACCTGGAAACCTTAGTCCGACACACAATAATATTTGAGACAAAAACACAGAAGGTGTTAACACAGGTTTTCTTTTCTCTTCTTTGTCATCCACAGGTAATGCAGGTAGTGAAAGAACAGATAATGAGAGCACTCACTACCAAGCCTAGCTCACTGGATCAGTTCAAGAGCAAGCTTCAGAATCTCAGTTACACAGAAATACTGAAAATACGCCAGTCTGAAAGAATGAACCAGGAAGATTTCCAGTCTCGTCCAATTCTGTAAGTACTGTCTTCTCTCCTAACCTATTTTTGCATGGAAGTATTAACAAATGTGAATGATGTTTGTCAGCTCTTCAGGGGAAACTGAAGTGAGAAAGCTGTCCAGGGAGCTGTGCTCAAAAGCAGTAGTGCAGCATCTATCTGCACAATGTGTGTATGTTTTCTTCTGCTGGGACTCCCAACTTTTTCTTTGAGTTCAATTAAACCAGATTTATCCCTATAGGGTCTCACCTGTCTTACTTGTAAAAAACAATGCTCTGATATTTCCTGGCTTTGTATGATTGTGTTTATGAGCCTTTTTATGAGATTGTTGTCAGGAATGACTTTTTTCATTTGTATTTTTTAAAACTTTGTCTTCTGTCCAAGGGCCTTTAAAAATTGTAGATGCCACTTCTCTGAGCCAGACAAGATGTTAAGAACAAGAGGACTGACTCTAGAAGAGTGGGGTTACGTATTACTGTCTTTATTGATAGCATAATCTTTGGTGTTAATGAAAAGCCATTATTTATTTGTAAATGATAACATCAATTCTGGCAGAAAGACAATGGGATTCTCATTTCTCTGTTGTTTACTGCGAAGAATCAAATGCTAATATTGCCACCACAGCTCCTGCCTGCTGCTCAAAATATCCTTTGTTCTGTTATATCAAAAATGGAGGCTGTACTTGGCTTTGGACCAAGGCTTATGGCTGAACAAATGGCACAGGACAGGTTCAGACTCCGCAGTGCACAAAGGATGTGCTGAGAATAGCAGGAACCTTTTGAGATCAGCAGAGAAATAGTGAGGATTCCAGAAGCATCAGTTGAAATGTCATGAAATCTTGACTGTGTTTGAAGTATAATGGCTCATGATTTTCCAAATCTCCTTTACAAGGCAAAGCAGTACAGAAGGATTTGGACTAGGGAATTTGAGAATTCAGATGCAAGATGCTCATTTTGATTTATTTCTAAAGGATATAGATATATCTAAGTACGAGCTCCAGGGACACATTCATCCAAGGGCAGTCGGGCAACAGCGGAAGCGTAAACTAAGTGGAATTACACACTTAAATTTTAATCATACCAATGTGGATCAAAGGGAGAATGCTTCTTTTATGTTTTCAATGTATTAGAAGATAGGACTTAATGCCCAATTAGAACTGATGTCACTCATAGTAATGCATCAGTTAAACAGTTACAAATGGTTCCAGTCAGTTTTGCATCATTACACTGCTCAGAAATCCCCTGCCATTCCCCTGCAATGTTTAGTGGTTCCAAGCCACTCAGTAGTGCTAAGCTTGTCACCAAAGCTTCTCGTTTTCCTTGCTTCCTCCCCTATGAGTCAACTGTTTAACTATGATACAGGTCAGCTATTTATATTCTCATGCAGCATTGCCTAGCTACTAAACTTGCTAGTGCCTTTTGCAAGCTCTTTATTTGCAGTATTGCTCTGGTTAGTTGCTGCCACAGTGCAGAATTTCCTTCCCTATCATGGAATGAATGAAACAGCTAACTCAAATAGTTAAAAGCAAATGAAATGTTACCAGATTCTGGACAAAGGCTAAGCCTGAAGGCTATAGAGGCTAACTAAATCGATAAGGTGTTTAAGCAATCACAACTGCATTTGCAGAGATTTGGCTGTATGCATTTGCATTTTGATTGCATCCATGATCACTTATTCTTGACAGTGAAAAGAAACGGTTCTTTCATTTTCCCGTTTGATTTGATTCCGTGTACTGAACTCTCTCAAATTGCACAGATGACACGACTTATAGAAGTACAGAATCATGGTCCCATTGTAGGAAAAGAGACCGTGAGTGAAGAGAGCAATCGTGGCTGTGCTGTATATTTTAAAGCCTTACAGATATGCTAAAAGAGATTGTGCACAGCTGAATGTAAAGTCAGTGGGCCTTGTTTAATTCTGCTTGAGCGTATGGCAGTCAGATGATGTTTTTTCCTGCCTTTAACGTGATAAAAGTCTTTCTTTTGTTGTTCTTTGTGTGAAGTACTGATGTTCTGAGTTTTCAAGCTGCTGGATGAGGGAAGTTTCAGTTAAGTTGGACTTGAATGTAAGTTGGAAAGTACTGCTCTAGATCCCTGTAAATGCAGCAACATTTTTTTTCAACAAGTAATTGTTTCTTTTATACGATCATTGTTTCACATGGAGCTCATTTTTTCAGAGCGAAAGGAAGAAGTCGTACAGCACAGAAAGCATTCATGAGCTTGGGATCATTACAGATCAACCAAACCACCACTGCACAACAAAACTATAAAATGTCACTGGTTTATATGCAATGGCTGTGGAAGAAGGTGTCTAGGAAGGAATCCTAGCCTGTAGAGAACCAGAGATCTCCTTGACACATTATGTGGAAATAGGGATGGTTTAATACTCGATAAAGTTCTGTTGTCCATATGGAAACTTGCTGGTTTGAACTAGTACTGAAGAAGAGCTAGTTTCGTCTGAATAATTAAAAAAATAATCCAATAGTTTTCAGATTTGAAGACAGGTCTGTTATCTTAAAAGCATGTAACTGATAGCAGGATTTTGCCTATAGTGCTGAGACCAGTGAGATCAGAAAATTACTGATCATATATTACTCTGTAGTTCCCTCAACCCTTCTGTCATATCAGCCCACTGACTTTTGTCATTCTTACATCACAGGAACACGGGAGGAAGCTAACAGCAATTTTTAAAGCCTTAGACTTTCCTCGTTTGTTCTCTCTCTTCACAAGGCACAAACTGTTCAGTTGATGTCATCTGAAGGAGAATAAATAAATTTTTCCAAAAATATATTTGCATTTATGATCTTCCCTTAGCTCTTTGTTCCTCTGTGTGCTCAAGCATGGGGACTGTAAAACTGAAGAAAGTACTACCTCTGAGCTTCTCTGTTGTGAAGACAAATACAATGCAGATCAGCAAAGAGGCAAAAAGAGCTCTGGCACATCAGCAAAGAGTCAAAAGGCTTCCCTTCTTTCCTACCTTCCTTTCTCCTGTGGAAAGTCTGTCTTAGACACTGAAGTACTTCGGAGGGGATTACCTGTTTATTTTTGGATTGGTTAGAAATCCTTCTCTTCTTATGATTTGTAAAGGGCAGATGGGACTCTAGAGGACAGAAGAAGGAATACTCCGGGTTTTAATAACCAGATGTTAATGTGCTGGATGACCCATTCTTTCTTTTTTTCTTTTCAGTAGTGTCTTATAACTATAATCTTATGATATCTTTAACACCTCTTTAATGACAGTCATCTAATTTCTAAATTAAACTACCTAAACATCACACTGATGTTTTTATCAATTTTGAATGTTTGAATTCAATCCAGCTAGAGACAAAGCCTATAGCTTAGACCGTTCAGTAATCTGCACTGTGTTTTAACATGGTTTTCCTCTGCCCCTGCTCCCAGCTTTTACCTGAAGAGTGGGGAAGCACAACAGTTCTGAAAGGCAAGACATTTATTCAAGCACAAAATTGTTCTGATCATAGTATTTAACTATTCAGTGTTTTCCTGCCTTAGTTCTCAATAAGAAAACCATAGTGTTTAAAATTATCCTAAAGGACTTAGAGTACATTTCCGAAAGGTGGCCTGTTTCTATAGTTACAATGCTTGCTTGCTTTTTGACCAGCCATATTTTCCCAGCTTGTGAATATGCTGTGGGTTATGCATCAAGTACTCCAGCCATTTTGTTAATACTTGGGAGAATGATGGCATTTCTGTTTAAAGCCCTGATGTCTCTAACAGAGAACTTCCAGTGGTTTCAATGGGGTGTTGGCAGATTAAAGGTACAGGATCCACGTGAATGTGGAAATCAGCAGAGACCAAACTTCCTAAGTGACACATTTTTATTTTATCGATGGAATAGCACAGCTTTGCTTTCTTTTGATGATGACTGCTGGAACATACTGCCAGACAGAATGATTTTTGGTATTACCTACTGTGCACAGCAAGGCAAAATTATGGTTCTGACACACTTCATATTTTATAAACCATCTACACATTCAGTTATTTTTTTAATCTTACCAGGCTTACTGTCAAGTTGATGTTTCAACCTGTCTTTTATGTATTCTTAATGAATCTAAGTGAGGATATAACTGATGAATTCAGACACCTCTGAATCCATGTGATGGTATATGAACTCAAGCTTTAAATATTACCCGCATATTTTTTCCACCTAGTTCTTGACACTTTTAACTCTTTTATCAAAGTAGGATGAAGAAAATAGATTTCCTAAAGGATATATAATAACATTTCTAAATGCACTGCAGGTTTCTGCACTCCCGGGCAAGGGTAAAACTTGATCTTTGAGCAGTCCCCATCATGGGCTACTCTTCCACTCAATTCTGCTAGAAATGAATTAATTGAACTGCATAGGATCAATAAGAATCATATAGCACTGGTAATGGTTTTGGCTCATTGGCATTGCTCATTGCTGTTTTTTCTTGCTATTTCAAAGTGTGTTTTAGCCTTCTTGTATTGTCCTAAATGCTAGTAAAGTATACTAGCAGAAGATTGTGCAACAAAAGGTGACAGACCCTCAAATAAGCTTCACAATGTTCCTGCAATGAAAGAGCATTATTTGCTGCAGAGAAAGCTTGTTGATGCTTTATAGGAAGTGTTATTTTTAGATGCATAAACTGAGAAACAAGTAAGTTACTTGTCTGAGTCATACACTGATGCTGTAGTGGGGAGATGTCTAGAACAGAGATACCCTGACTCCCATGCCTTGCTATAACATAACTTTTTTTTTTTTTTTTTTTTTTTTCTGGAGCAGGCTAGATTCTGACCTGGGCATGCCTCTCACTGTTGACTCCTTTGGACAGAAACATCTTGTGAGACTCTCAACCTTAGAGGAAAGAGGATGGATTTCGATTGAATCTCAAAAGTGTCTATTTTCTTTCCTCCCAAGGGAACTAAAAGAGAAGATTCAGCCTGAGATCTTAGAACTGATCAAGCAGCAACGTCTTAATCGACTTGTGGAGGGTACCTGCTTTAGGAAACTCAACAGTCGACGTCGACAAGGTACAGCTGAGACTTCCGGGTCTGACTTTTTATTATCACTTCTGTCTAAAAGTTGAGATGATGAGTACTGCTCTTACTAACAAGAAGCTTGGTTTTATTGCTGTCTTGACTGATTTTACTAGGGAACATCTGAAAGAATCTCGTGGTTGCAATTGTAGAATCTTCTTTGTTTCACTGGAACTGGTTTTGGTTTCATCTGGAATAAGTTCATCATTTGATGAAAATCTCAAGCAGCAGTCTGAACGTAGTATTTCCATTTTTGCCTCGGTGTCCAGTCTCCTTGTTCTCTCAGAATAAAATTTCTACCTCTGCAGGAATAGCACATATAACTTTGTGTATCCACAATTTGAGTGTCTCAGAGTTGGATCATTTATTTTCTTGTAGGTTTATTTAAATTATATTACTAAACAAATAACAGATGTTCAGTACTTTTATACATGTGATGAGCTCATTTTGTACCTTTCCCTCTGGTACTGCCTGTCCTTAGTTTTTGCCATGAATTACCATATACATTAAATATATTATGGAGTTCAAATGTACTTTTAAAAACCACTTAGATCAGTAATTTGTTTACATTCAGATGAATAATGATTGACATGAGAAGATTCTTTTTCCCAATCCTATGAGTCATTGCTCAGTACTAGATTTACAGCTCGTTTTTTACAATTAAACTCTTTATGGTTCTTTTTCCCCTCATAGGGGGGCATGCTTCTTTCTTAAAACAAAATAATGGGTATATAGTATAAATTGAGCAGATTAATTAGAATTTTATCCCAAAAAATCCCTTTAGAACCCTTATTTTGTCAAGATTCAGATTGCTGTTTGTTTCCCAACTGCAAATGCAATGAAAAATAGAAAGTTACAAAAGCTAAGTACTGCCAAAGTACTGCCATATTTGAGAC
This sequence comes from Aythya marila, assembly GCF_965140915.1. Taxonomy (NCBI): domain Eukaryota; kingdom Metazoa; phylum Chordata; class Aves; order Anseriformes; family Anatidae; genus Aythya; species Aythya marila. Next base: position 63,077,971 of record NC_139043.1, on the reverse strand, counting down.
CTTCAAATCAATTGAGAAAAGTTGCTTTCCTCACAGAAGGAAGAATCCCTGCAGTGCCTGATTTCTAAGAAACAAGCAGGCAATTTTCCTTAATGTTGAGTGGTTATTTTGGAAAATTCCAAGCCTTTATCAAAGGGTCAAGTTGCAGAAAAATATGATGCAGCTTTATTTACTCTCTGTCAAGACTACAAACACCTATAAAGCACTTGGAGCAGAATTTAGGGAAAGAACATTAATATTCTACCATGACTTCTGTACAGATTTCATAAGAAGGCATGATATGTGTTTCCCTTCAGCAACATCTTTGTGGAGTGAAACTAGCTGAAGTAATGTATAGTTTTGTTTGGCTATCAGTACTGTTGTTTTTTTTTGTTTGTTTGTTTGTTTTTTATTTTATTCTTTTCAGAACCTTAATCCAAATGACTGAAATTCTAGGGAAGGAGCAGGGTCTGTGGCAAACCTACTTGTTTTGGCAAATCTCCAAGTAGAAGATAGACTATTTTATCTTAAGCTGTTGTAAGTCCGTAATTCATAGGATCAAAAACCGTAGAAGATGTAAATTGGTTCAACTTATTTGAGTGGACCTGAAAATAATAATAAACAAAAGAAAAAGAATAATAGCAACTTGATCTTATGGTCCACAGTTAAGAACATTACTGTGTACTATGCCTTGGAGTGAACTGTATGGGCCACCAGATTGCTTCGATGTCTTGTTTATTCAGGGCCAAAAGAGTTCATGATTCTTTGGAAACAAAATATTTGTTTCCATGCCTCAAAGAGCTTACTTACCTTCTCTGAAGGTGGTTTGGTTTGGTTTGGTTTGGTTTGGTTTGGTTTGGTGGTTACTGGTTTGGATTTTTTTTCACTTTGTCCGATAAATGTTCATTTAGAAGGGCATGTTTCCACATGCCCTAGAGTTGTGTGTACCTTATGTCAGTCTTCCTCTATTCCCTGAAGTGAAAGTGTAAGGTATCCCCCTGGGAAAAAGGGAGGGAAAAGACACAACAACCATTACTAAAGATGACAAAACTCACCAAGGTCTAACACTATGTAATCCAATGAACAAGAAAAGCATTGTAAACACAAACATGTTTGGTTTATAAACTGGTTAACTGGGAAGCGTCCCTTTTAAGGTATGTACAGTGCCTGGCATAGTCCATATAGCAAATAGTTGCAGTTGACACAAAGTGGAAGAAGCTCTATTGAAACTCGCCTCTTTCCTTCAGTGTTGCCTGTACCCCAACCAGAGCAAGCTCTAAACCAGGCCTGCCATGATATCAAGAACTAGAAGATGAGCTAAAGTGAAGGACCAGAGGCATAGCAAATGATGATAAACATCAAGGCAGACCAGCTTTCAGATAACTCCCCTGTATGTCCTACTAGAAATGGTACAAGTCCCAAACTCCTGAATGTGCCTTCTCTTACCTTTACCGTACCTCCCCATCTCTTATCCCCTAACCCACCCCACACACAGTACATGTGCCCTGTGCTTACTGAGAGGATCAGCAGGAGCCCCATCACCTGCCCACTGCCCCAGCTCACTTGCTGTGGAGCTTGGCCATGGTCCATCCAGGTTGACTTTGTGCCAAAACAGGAATGGGGAATGCTGTGAGGCATCACGGTTTGCCCGTTAGGTGGCAACCTCCCTTGTAAGAGTAGTGAGATCAGGTAGCTGTTCTACCTCTATGTGTACTGATCCGTTTACATCTCCTATAATTCTTTTTTCTCTTGAGACAATCTTGGGACAAATGTTGCAAATCTACAGATTACACAAGAGGAACCTGAACGTTGCCTACAGAGGAGAAGCTGAAAGCATTAAATTGCCTGTTTAAAAAATAATTAACTGGCATTATTCCACAATAAATTCCATTTAGACTGTTGTTTGAACATTTGGTAGGACACACATGGTTAGTCACAGTAAGTCGAAACAATTGACTTACAAAAACAAAACAAAAAAACAAACAAAACAAAACAAAACAAAAACAAACAAGGAGGGAGATTGCATCCTCTTACGACCTTCTGAGAGGAGGTGAAAAACATTTCTTACATACAAGGCATTGGAACACATCCAGTCCAACAGGTGATTCTTTTCAGGGAGCGGAGCTGAAGGTTAAGCGGTGAAGTATCTGCAGTCAGATCTCTGCCTTTTGTATTCCAGCACGGGATTATTGTTCATCAGGGTCTCTCTGCAGCCGAAATCCAGAAATACTACATGTATTATCGTCCCAGCAGGATCCTTGCCACTTTCAAAGAGTACATGGCCTTTGCCTTGCAACATTTCATGGTTGAACTGCAGTACTAACTCCTGTTTTTATTAGGCATTCTTAATCAATAGGAAATGAAACAGTAAAATCTGGTCTGCTGTTCTGGTCACTGTTCATTGACTAGCTCTGCAAGTCCCCACTTTGTTCTCTGATTGTGGACATCAGCTGACAGACAGCCCTTTTCATTGTTCTCCTTCCTTTGGTAATTCCTGAAAGAAAGGGGTGAAGACTAAATCGAAAGCCTACAAAGCTATTTATAACCCTAAATGTTATTTTTTCCAGTAAAGCTAAGTAGCAGATCAAGACATTTTATTGGAAATAATAGATACTTCTGTAGCTGTCATCCAGTATATTTGTAGTTTGTTGCTGAGTGTACTCTTGGAAATAAATTCCCCTGTTAGCTTTATAAAAGATTATAGAGAAATTGCATGTTATCGAAGTGGTTTTGCAGTCGAAGACAAGGTTTCTTGTACAGTTATATTTGGAAGGGAAAGAAAGCCTGATGATGCACACTACTATATTAAAACACAAGGCAGAATATTTTTTTTAGTAACCTGGAAAGAGAAAACTTAAATTAAAAAAATCAAGCAAAGACAAGTTTTCCATCTCTTGCTAGGATAAGTGACTCACACTTTTGAATGAGAACACACTTTGTCTTTTTTTCTGCAAAAAGCTACTGCTGCTACTTTGTTCCACCCTCCACACTCCCATAAAAATAATATTGTTCAAGTATGTGACATGCTGAGAGGAACTGGTTAACCAGAGTGCCTCTGGCATTACCACAAGCCAATTAATCGCCAAGCCTTTTCAGAACTTGTTGGCTTTCATCTAACCAGCTAAGACCAGTTAGAGTGACAGTGTGTCACTGTGGTAAGTATCTTAGAGAAACAGCACAGTGAAAGAGAAAGGGTGAGTCCACAAACATGTATCTAAAAGCTACATCCAAATTTGGAAGGTTTTACTGACATTATTACACGTGTGTTCCCTTTGCTAAATGTGTGATCAAGCCTTTCTTTAAAAAACAAAAAAAACAACCCACCTTTCATTTTTAGTAATCTGGAACATATCCTGGGATAAAAGGTATGCTCACAGACTTTTTTCATTGGACATCTGAGCTATTTTCTCTCCAGAGGTCTAACTCTACAGCACTTCTGTACTAACCACCTCAATTCTTCACTCGGGATAGCATTGTTAAGGGTGTATGAGTCATTGGCCATTAATGCATGTGGAAATACCATATGAATGGCCACACACTCTGTAGCCCAACATCAAAATGTTCTGTGCCCTACTATTTGGTCACAGTTTTGAATATTACTCTTCTATCCAAACTGGTAGCTGGTTGTGCTATTCAGGATTTTTTTAACCTTGTTTTAACAATGTGCTAGGATATGTTTAACCCACTAGCTGTTTTAACAATTGTTTGAAGCTTAAATGTTTAAAACTTTTTCAGGCTTAAAAAACAAATCAAAACAAACAAACAAATAAAAAATCACAACAGAATGACTACTACAGTTTCCCAAAGAAGAATCTCTAGCACTTGAATTTGATTGCATCAGAGGTCAGTGAACTAAGAGATAGATAACTCAGTGGCAACATTAAATGCTAGTGCCTGAAAATTGTGATGAAATCACATTGTATCTAAAGACTCAGTGTTCAGCATCCACTCCTCCTTCAGTGTGTACACATACACACAGATCTCTGTTGAGGAGTGCAGGGGCTGTTGAGAATTCATGGCACTTCAGCTTAGCAGATTTGTATTTAAGAGCTCTGGAGGTTTTGGTCAGTAGTTCTTCATTGTTTTATAAGCACTACTCTCTAATCATAGTAGAGAAGAGTTCAGGGTTTTCTTTTTTCTTCTACATGTTTTTTTGGTTTATCTATTTGGAGCTGAAAGTAAATGCTCGCCACCTCCCACATGCTCTTGTGTAATTAAGGCTTCTTTCACCCTTCTTGTCAGTGGGAACAATTTCATACGATATTTATTTTGACTGCAGCATTACTTTATATACTCCACTTCCAACAAAATTGCATTCAGCACCTGTACTAGTAAAATAACATACATCCCATTCAGAGCTGCTCCCCTCCAAGGCGCCGTGATCTCGCATAAGTAGGTTATTGTCTGATAAACTGTAACGTCACATAGAGGAAAAGAAGAACCCCAGCTGGCTAAGGCTGAGGTGGTTGTAGAGGCTCCGGGAAGGCAAGAATGGTTATGCCCCATCACTGATGTGCTGTCTGCCCTGCTCAGCCTGGCTGCTGCGGTCGCTCAGTGGCTGCGACTGAGGGAACCTCATTAGTTCCATTTATAGGTTTCATTTAAGGGCTTTCCCCCTGACAGCCACGCTGTGGTGCGATGGCAGTTATTAGTGAGCCCACAGGAGGATTGCACTGGACGTGCTTCAAGCTTCACTCTACGGCTATTAGTTATTTAATTAACCTTGGGTTATGGGGAATTGCTGTAAGAGGCTTCTCAAGCCTTCAGAGCAAGGCTTTCTTATGATAAAATCACCTCTTTGTGAAAATGAAGTACAGAAATTTTCACTGGGCCTTTTCTCCTTTTGTTATTGGAGCAGGGGGTTGAAATGGGAACAAGGTTGCCAAAATGGTCTAACTCTTAGGAGGCTGAAGAAGAAACCTTTTACAAACCCTCAATAAAAACTATAGCCCCACACTAAGTCAAAAGGAATTCATAATATTTTACTTTACTTTATCCAGTTATATCATCATCTTCACCAGGTTATTGACAAAGTAGTGAGACCAAGTTGGCTTTTATTAGGGAAAAAATGGTAGTTGTAATCTTAGTGTCAGAAGGATATATTGTCCTGAACAGTCTTGGAAACACCGAAGTTGCAGTTAAAGCTAGGTATGTAGCCTCCTGCTACAATCACTAGAGGCTTTTCTGTGGTAGACAAGGCGCAAGATGGTCTATCATCAGGTTTAACAGAATATATTTTTTAAGTGTCAGGTTTTGAAATGCTTCTGGTAGAGTTCTCTGTAAAATTTCTGAATCTAGAAAAGTTTCACATGCACAAAGTTTCTGATGCACAAGCTGCCCGACAAACTGCTTTTGTGTGTATTCTTCAGATGACAATCTACTGAATGAATGCTCCTGCTTGCTCTTGTTTCAAATCCCTACAAATGCTTTGTAAGTGGGATTTTCCTCTTGACCCCATGCTGTGCAATATGGTACGTGCTGCTTACGGTCCTGGAATGCTTATATTTCAGCAGCTCTTTTTCTATGCATCACAGAATCATCATCTCAGGCTCTCCTACCCACACACCTTTTAGTAGTGCATATGTCTTTGAAGCAAGTAAACAGAATCTTCCCCATCACTGTGTTGACCTTTTGCCAGTGGTTAGTAAGGTCTTTTGGAACTTGTCAGAAGAAGGGCCTGAACACTCAATAAGTGGTTGGAAATGTGTGGTTTATTTTCTCCAAACATTTTTGCATTTTGACAAAATCTTCTAAAAAGCTGTATGGCACCCCACTTTTGACATTCAAACTGAATTGCCTTTCTCTGTGTTATAGTGCATTGTATTTTAAATGGCTGGCTAGGGTACTTCCAAGGGTCCTTTAAAAAGGAGTAGGGTCTGTGAAGATTTTACTGAAGGAGCGAAGAAGTCCTTGCTTTGCTAACACCCAGACTGGTGACTGTACAGCTCCTCCTGCGTTTTATCCCAGCTGTGGCTTCATCCGCTCCTGGCGACAGCAGCATGATGGGGCTTTGTCAGTGCTAGCATTTCCCCTAAACTCTCCCTTCGGCTGCTGCTTGGCACAGCATCAGTGCTACCTGCAGCGAGAGGAGCACAGAGGCAGAGAAGCCCCCCCAGCACTTTAACGTCTCGCCTTGCTCTAAGCTTCTGGAGATTTATAGCTTGGCTGTAACAAGACTGTATTTTTGACAGCTTAGCATTGTGATCTATTTATTAAATAGAAAGTGCCCTGACAAGAAAAGGTAACCTTGTTCTTGCTGTTTCAGAAAGGGAATTGGCAAGCACCACCCTTGCCCGCTAGGCAGCGTGGTAGCCCTGCTCTGCAAAGCTGATGTTCTTCAGGGGATAGATTTTAACAAATAGCACTAAGGGCAGTTATATCCTGAGAAACAGGAGTTGGCAGGAAGCATAAGTATACATCTCCTAGGAAGGGCTAAAATGCAAAGAGGAATGTGATACATGCCCATTTGTGAGCACACCAACCACTGAGTTATCTAGAAGACAATGGACTTAATGTTTTTAAAATCTTTGCATGTTTGTTGTGTTCATTCTCCCCATAAATATGGGAGTGTTCTCTCAACTACAAAAAGACATGAGTCAAAATTTTCTTAAGTTATGGAGTATTTCAAATGTATCAATATTTGGATGTGCAACAGATGACATCTGGCAGGGCTTAATTCTCACATAGGGGGTTCAAAATAATGAACCTTTTATGGGTGTGTTAAATTTAGCTGCTAAATGCAGTGGTTACTTACCTAGGATGCATATCATGGGTAACAAAATATCATGTAAAACTAAGTCAGCTGCTTCTTGCTAGTATTTGTTCTTGGAACCAGTGGCAAAATCAAAACAGAAATGGTAAATGAATGCCAGCTATGTTTAAGCAAGTGAAATTACTGGGCAAAGTCCCTGCCCTGCTTTTCATACATAAGAAATATTTCTTCTTCAAAAAAAGCGGGGGGGGGGGACAGTCCTTCCTTGTAGTGCCTCATTTGAGTATCCAGTTGATAATGCTAATGAAGACATGTCAGTGACCTTGTTTTAATGCCTTTATTTTAACAGACAAATTTTGGTATTGTCGACTTTCGCCGAATCATAAGGTGTTGCACTATGGAGACTTAGAAGAAAGTCCCCAGGGAGAAGTCCCTCATGATTCATTGCAAGATAAACGTAAGTCATGCACAGGGATTGTGCTACTTTTGCTTCTTTCAAGCTCTTTATAAGTGGTAGTGGATTTTTCTTAATACAGGACATTATCAACAACTCTGTTCATGAAGATACATAGCAGAGGACATTTACTCGTGCATTCAAACACTGCTGTTCTGGTTTTGGCAAGCATGTATGAGGACTGAGCTCAGCTTCCCAATGAGCTTATACTTTCATTCAGCTTGGAAATGTCGTGCTTTTCATGGGGAGGAACACAGTTTATTTTCATTCCTCATCTAACTGCAGATGTCACATTAAAATACTTTGGCATATTCAGAAGTGCTTCCTGTCCATGGAGACAGCTGTTTCTTTTGCTGCAAGCAATCTAGTGACATGGAAAACAGAGGTCTTTTTCATTATCATGGCAAGTGGACTTAAAGACAACACATTGATTGCTGTGAGTGGTATTGATAGGACCTCACAGTTAGTTTGTAACAGGGGACATGCCTTTGTGACACCTCCTGCCATGAGATTTCTTGGGATATTTTGTAGGGACCAAAGTCATTTTGGAGCCCTTCAGAAAATCATGCTCTCATGAAAAGTTCTCCTTAGTCCTTCAACATGATTTGTAGAGGTTCAACCTGCAGTCCCAGGAAAGTTTTTTTTGATGACTGAGACAATGACCAGTGTAGTTCCATCACCACAAAATGACATCAAGAAATCAAGCATTGAATAAAGAATCCTTTTTAGTTGTTCTTTTCTGAATTGCCATTAGTAATAAATGCCATTCTCAGCATTATCAAATCAGACACACTTGCACAAGTATTCAAGTTGGTGGTTCTATTTCTTTCATGAAATGACAGAAAGAATAATTTTGCAGATGACAGAAGTTTCTCCAGCCTGCAAACTGAGAAAGGAGAGAATCAGTGATTTGAACTTTTCTGTGTGTTAGTAAAACAGAGAATTGTTTCTCTTCTCTGGTCCCCCAACCTATCTGCAGGCAGCACCTTTTAAAATTTCTAAGTGCTCCCAGACACAGACTGGGAGGTAAGGAAGAACCTGTCTACTGCTGGAGCCCTGACAGTTCACGGTCAAATTCACTTGTTTTTAGTACCTTCCTCCAGGATGTTTCAGGCTTTTACTGCAGTCTTGGCAAAATGTAGTACAGGTTCTCAAATTGCTGCATTGGCACTAGAAGACACTATTTTACTGGACAAGGCTTAGGGAAATTGCCCTTGAAAGTTACAGTAGTATGAGAATGGCAGAAAAAGAATGAAGGTCACACTTGAATTGCAGGCACAGTTCCTGGACCAGCAGTTCCCAGATTTGGTTGCATTGAGCATATTTCCATGCTCAAAACCCCTACCTGGACTGCAGGCTTCACTTTGCATTTGCGTTTCGCACATGCTCTTGAAACTACTTGGGAATGTCACAATCCCATTGGGACAGCAGGATCCTGCTTTAGGAACCAGTGGATCAGACCCATGTGTTCCCTGTGCATGCCTGCTGGCAGTGCAAGTCCTGATGTAGTTTGAGGAAGATACGGTTATTTCTTACATTTCTCAGACTTTTCAGGCTGTGAAAGATGTAAGATTTACCCACATTAAAGTTTAATAAAACAGAGTTGAGAATATTACAAGATGTGATATTATAAAGTGGCACTATTTTAAACAAGTCGAGCCAAACTGGCTTGGGAATTTTACAGAATATTTTCAAAAAAATACTTAGTTGTTCTTTGGATAGGTATATACTGAATTTTGAGCTCTGAAGGTCTGAATATGATGTTTAATGTTCTCCATGTCCACCAAATGTGGTGGTTTCCATCTCTGGGGAAGGATGTGCCTTTAGATTTCACTTTTCTCACTTTTGCTGATGGTTAAGATTGTCAGTACTTGTGGACAGGTCAACAGATAAAAGAAAAGAAGTGTGTAAGAAACTGGAGGGCTGAGAGAAGTAGCATAGGACATTTTGTGTGCTCCTTGCCCAGCCTGAATAACTAGTGTCTATTTCCAAAAATAAATGGTGGCTGGTTTGTTGTTTGGTTGGTTGGTTTTGGTTGTTTCTGTTTGTTTGTTGTTTTGTTTGTTTGTTTGTTTTTGTTGTTGTTGTTGTTTGTTTTGTGTTTTGTTGTTCTTGATTTTATTTTTTATTTTTTTGTAGACGTTTTTACTTCTGTGAATGTCATTTCTCTCTTCAGGTTGGCACAGTTAAACAAACTGTTCCAGCTGGAACAGAAAGCATCTGCCCTCTTTTTCAGGGCTCTATCCGTTGTGAGCACACTGAACCTGTGCTTATACCCTCCAGGATCTTGTAGTCATCTTCTGGTACCATTTGAAGTCTCAGGCTTTCGTATTATTATGCTGTTCTATATATATGTTCCTTTCCTGAAGTTGCAATGATAATGAATAATTTATAGATAATTTATAGTTTGTAGAAATTTTGTCTCTTGCTGACAGTATTGTATTGTGGATTGTATAGATTCTCTGTAATGTAATTACAGTTGGAAAATTGACTTCCACTTGAAGCTTAGAGAAATTTGTCTTCATGTTTTAATGACCTCATGATGTTTACTCTCTGAGTGAGTCTGGGTGACAGCAGCTTCCAAAACTTTTTATAACTTTTTTTTTTTTTTTTTTTTTTAATGATTTCTGATAATTCTTCTTAAAGCAGTTGGAACGGGTTGTTATAAGCCTTGCTAGTCCTCATTCCTGTTAGTACTAGAAGTGACTAAAATGCTGATGGCAGTAAGAAAAAAACATATTTATATTTGAGAAACTTAAAGAGGCAATAACAGAAGGACAGCAGTATCAAGTGAGATCAAGGGTCCAACATGCCCAGGATCCTCTCTCCAGATGTCTGGGGAAGAGCAAAAAGTGGGCAGGCATAGTACATTAAGTAAGAGAGTGATCAGTGTATGCTATGTACACAAGTACACCGAGTACACATAAAAACTATCAAGATGCAGGTACATGTTTAGATGAGAAGCTTTTTCCCAAGGTAATCACAGAATCACAGAATTGAAGGGGTTGGAAGGGACCTCGAAAGATCATCGGGTTCAACCCCCCTGACAAAGCAGGTTCCTTAGAGCAGGCTGCACAGGCAGGCATCCGGATGGGTCTTAAATATCTCCACAGAAGGACACCCCACAACCTCCATGGGCAGCCTGTTCCAGTGCTCCATCACCCTCAAATCTCAACAGGCAAGCAAATATCATCTTTTTATCACAGAATCATCTAGGTTGGAAGAGACCTCCAAGATCACCTAGTCCAACCTCTGACCTAACACTAACCAGTCCTCCACTAAACCATATCACTAAGTTCTACACCTAAACGTCTTTTAAAGACCTCCAGGGATGGTGACTCCACCACTTCCCTTGGCAGCCCATTCCAATGCCTAACAACCCCTTCAGTAAAGAAGTTCTTCCTAATATCCAACCTAAACCTCCCCTGGTGCAACTTTAGCCCATTCCCGCTCATCCTGGCATCTTCCTACAGCCTCCTTTAAGGTACCTGTAGAGAGCGATAAGGTCGCCCCTGAGCCTCCTCTTCTCCAGGCTGAACAACCCCAGCTCCCTCAGCCGCTCCTCATAAGACTTGTTCTCCAGACCCCTCACCAGCATCGTTGCCCTTCTCTGGACTCTTTCGAGCACCTCGATGTCCTTCTTGTAGTGAGGGGCCCAAAACTGAACACAGTACTTGAGGTACAGTCTCACCAGAGCAGAGTACAGGGGGACAATCACTTCCCTAGACCTACTGGCCACACTGTTTCTTATGCAAGCCAGGATGCTGTTGGCCTTCTTGGCCACGTGAGCACACTGCTGGCTCATATTCAGCTGACTATCCACCAATACTCCCAGGTCCTTCTTTGCCAAGCAAATTGCTTGATGCTTGAAATTTTGTCAGGAACCACTGATGCCTGTTCTAGTTGTTCTTACAGATTTATTTCTTAGAACAGACTGAAAATGGTGGTGTGTGTGTTTGTATACAGTTTTAACATGCTGGTCTTGCCTCTTTTTAGATTCTGTAGCTTTTACACATCTTGGTTATAACTCATTTTCTGTTTGTTTGTTTGTTTGTTTGTTTGTTTGTTTTTCCTGTTTGTTGTTTTGTTTTGTTTTGTTTCATCATCACTTTTGGATTTTTTAATGCAGTGCCAGTGGCAGATATAAAAGCTGTTGTGACTGGGAAAGACTGCCCTCACATGAAGGAGAAAGGAGCTCTTAAACAAAACAAGGTATGTTTCTCAAACTCTTATAAATACATACCCTGGAATACAAAGCTTGTCAACTTGACCTTCCCTAAACTAATACAGATATTTTTCATTCCAGCCTGCCACCTTTCAGTATACACACACACACTTCAGCCCATCTGAGTTAAATTATTAGGACAGCCTATTCTCCTTTACTCATTCTGTGACAGATGTGCGTTGCAATATGCCCAGAGCACATTAGGATAGTCTTTAACAGTGATGCCTTCTACCTCTAAAGTCAAGCGGTTTTGACTGCTGCTATAGAGCAGAGCAGCAGTGACTGTTGGTACCTACTCTTATGTTGTCTCTGATAAATAACTAGCTTGTTCAGGCTGTATTCTCCAATGAGCTGACATACAGTGAGCACAGGCATATGCCAAAATTGCAATTAATGTCCAGCTGTTGATAACTTCAAATCCATTCAGGTAAAAAAATTGATGCCAACAAAAGGATGTACGGTCGATGCTAGGCAGTTAATGAAGTGAATAAGGATGTGTTCAGCAATGTATTTGGAAAAAAAATAGGAGACATGGTGGTCAGCTTCAATTAGATTTATGCTACCTTTCAGAATTTCAGACTCAGCTTAAGCTAAGACTCAAGTTGAATCTTGCACGTTTTTGTTAGTAACAATTGCCATCACAGCAAGAAGAAATTGAATTACTAGCAAAGTCTCACTTATTTGATGGTAAAGGTATTCATACCATATAGTATGATATATATTAATTTCCATTGGGTTGTGCTTTCTGACCTTATAAGTAAGAATGAGATTCTAATGATATTCAGTCTGACCTAGAACCACACCCTGAGCTCTGTGAGATGGATTAGAGGATTTGAGTCAGTTTCTAGTTACCTGAAATTGAGGAGTTTGAGGTCCAACTAGAAAGAGATTTTGGTGGACAAAATTCCAAAGGTAAGAGTTCCTGCTTCGAGACTTTGAAAACAAAATGCACGCACCTAGTATTCAAATAAAATCTGGAGAAAACAATTCTGAGAGGAGCTATAGAAAATGAAAGGACACTGTCAAAACTATGTCACACCACTGTTGCAGCTTCACTGCTGACCTTTCTTGCCTTAACTATGGCTGGAGAGAGATACACAGAACATCTCAATTGTTCATGTATAAGAAACACAAGGAAAGATGCTTTAGATCTATCAGGATACCGTCATCTCTTTTCAGCATTAACTTTACACGGTCAGAAATGAAAAAAAAAGTCAAGCCAAACGAGGAAAAAAGTCCCAGGAGTATCTTCCCTTGTTAATTTTTGGAATCAGAGCACTGACACACATACACAATAGATTGCATACAACTCATGCCTCAAGTTACAGATGAACCATCAACAGCATTTTGCTGGGGCATTTATATGATGCATATAAAGTATTTTTAGTGCTTCCTTGTCTTAGCTCTCATATGTCCTCACAAAGAGGAAAGATAGGAGCAACGAAAGCAGTGGGTGTCAGTGACAGAAATGTGTCGTCTTTATGGAGCAATAATGTCTAGATAGTATATAATGCTAAATAGCAGAGCTGCAGATGATTTTGTTCTCAGCTATCAGCATTGCCCCATTTCCTTCGGTAAAATAGCTTTGGACTGGTGTAAACTTCTGGCTGGGGATGTGAAGATCAGGAGCTGGTAGGTAGCACATCTGCATCCACAGCTGTTGTACAATATTGCAACAATTTAACCAGCATCATAGGAATAACACATCATTGTTTGCTGAGTACCAAGTTAATGTGGACAGTGAGATGAAAAGGAAAAAGCCCAGCATGGAATGCAATTTGGCTGATTTTGGTGTATGAAACCTTTCCCTTTTTGGAATTTCACACTTGGTGATGTATTTTTTGAAAGGTCTTTTCATTTGGTGCTTTCTGTGTGTGTGTGTGTGTGTGTATGTATGTATAAGGTGTATATATATATATAGACCACCTTAATGTTTATTTATTGGCTGCAAAGAAAATAGAATGGCAGAATGCCACTGCTCTGAATATAGCTGGAACTGGCAGAATGTCCATAACAAAGGCTTCAGCATCTCATCATTTTCTGGCACATGGCTATTCTTCTTCCAGTGGGATCATTTAGAAATAAATAAGAGTTAAACTGAGTTGGAATTTGCATGCTTATGAAGCTGGAACAGCATGATAGGACCAGACCCGAGTCCATCATTGTTCATCTTGTGTTCTTAAATTCGAAGTCATCTTTTCTTGGGTAATATTAATGAATTTCAAGGACATGAAATATACTAGATTTCACAGCATTCAAAACAAAGCTTGAGAGAATAATTTGGATAAAATGTTGCTGTGTATTTGTATATATTCTTCTTTCAACCTGTATTTGCTGATGCAGCAGGCTTCAGACTTGATGCCTTTTTATTCAGCAGAACTGATTCTGCTCACTTCCCTGTTCCTTTGCAGCTTCCCTTTTATTTCATGTTGGTTGAACAAGTGCCCTGCCACTGCATGTATATGTAATTCTCTGAAGAGGTTCTTCTGACTCTGGCAAGTAAACTTAACATGGCTGTTATCTCAGCCTTTGGCAAAAGACATTGGCTGAGGCTGTTGACAACAGAGTAGGGAGAAGTACTGAGATCATTACAGCTGCATAGGATCAATCAGCTATAGAGACTTAAGATATCAGTTTATCATAAATAGTGTGTCTTCTATTGGCTTATATCAGAGATTGAAGGAGAGGGGGAGAAGTCTGGGGAGTGGAAGAGCATGTTTCTCCTCATACCACCTGCAATAGCTTTCCCTGTGAAATCGAAACCAATTGAAATTCAATTCCCTGTGGAACTGAAATGTCCAGCAACCAGGTGAGGCCTCTTTTTTCCTGTTTCCATGAACATGCCTCAAAAGAGAGGCACATTGTGGGTCCCAGTGCCATTTCCTCTTGCAAGCATCTAAGGAAGGACAGATGTCTGAAATGTGCAAGGGTGGAAGGAGTTAGAAATGTCAAAGGAGTGAGTTCGTCAGGTTGAGGTGGGGAGAAGTAAAGCAAAACAAAGAAGGAAGGAACTGATTCTCCTGGAAGGAAGAAATGATAGGGGAGGAAGACCAGAGACCAAGAGATCTAGATCTGGTGTAAGAGGCTGGAGTGGAAATTGACTTTGAGAAAAATTGACAAGTAGGACAGAAAACAGAAGAGAAAGCCACAGACGGCTAATGGAGACTTAATACTTTTCCTTTAGGAACTGCTCATTCCTCAAAATCCTCACCTGTCGTTGATGAGAACATAACAAAACCATGTGGGTGGTCAGCCACAGGTCAGCCAGCTCAACTACTGAGACCACCGTCGGTGTGGAGGGCTAACTGGCAACTCCAGCTCCTTAGGCTTCCATTTTCCCTTGATGGTTTGCTGTGCCTGAGGTGATAGAGATGCCGGAGCCTGGAAGCTGCAATCCATGAGCCTTTAGTCCCAACAGCAGCCAACAAAGAAGCTGAACTGGAGCCAGGGCTGCCAAACTTCCACTTTCCCACATAAAAGGAAGTTTGGCGCCTTCAGTCTAGGCCTTTCTGTCTACTTGACTGGGAATGACCAAACCTGGGTGTCCCTGGGATGTTCCTCTTTCAGGCAGGAATTTTCTCTTTACCTTTTTTTGAGATAAAGATCTTCAGTCCTTTAAAATTCCTCAAAGGACAAATATTCAGAGATGAGGCCTGTAGGACTGTTGACCTTCGTGAAATTCAGGAGCTTCATAGTAGAGTAGTAAAAGCCCTTTTTGCAATGATGTATTTCATTTTCACAACCTCAGTTACATGACTTGGCATGTTCTGATGTCAGTAATTTATAACACTCTGTGAGGAGATAATGCCAGGTTTGTGTGGGCAGAGGTAAATTTGTTTGTGTAATGAGGGATATCGCTCTTAATAAGGTGTGGCTGAGAGACATGCCTAAAACTCCAAAAGGCTATGTGAAACATGAGCAATTTGTTTGCTTGATGCACCAACAGTATTAGTAGCTGCAGCTTCCTTGGGCACGGACTTGTCTCCTGTGGCTTGGCAATACAGCAAATTGGACCTAATAACTAAATTCAAGGAAACCAACAGCATTTCCCATGAGATCCTGATCTCTGATCAGCCAAGATTATCCCTAAGGATTACAAGTTTTTATGATTCAGATTCTGCTCTTAATCAGACATGTTCAAAAATGAAGTAACCCTTACTGAAATCCAAGAATCTGTGCCAGTTTTGAATCACGAGATCAGGTTAGGAATCCAGACCAACACATATGCTGCAGTTCCTGCAGTCAAATCTTCGGTTTTAAAACTAGGTGTAGTAAATATAAGAATCAATGCTCTTGTTGCTGCTGGTGTGCAGGGCCTGTTGTCAGCTGAGAGTCAGTGAAGGTGACCAGTATTGGGATTGTGAGCCTCAGGAAGCCAAGAGGCTTAAGGAATAGGACTTATGATACAGATCAAAGTAGTTCTGAGTCAGCATTCTCTTGCTGGAGCCATATTTTTTTCCCCACAAAGTAATTATTTCTGTATCAGCTAGCTTACAGGTTGTGAAATTCTTGTAGCAGCGCTTGTAGTGATGTGTGCAGTAACCATTATAACATTACGTGCTTACTGCTGGACGGTGAAATTTCATTATTTATTCAAATTGGTTGTGTTTCCCCATAGGAACCTAGCTCCAGGTGCCTTTTAGGGAAGACCTATGCTTAATGAATTCACTTTGGCAACCTTTAAAATTCCATCTTTAGTGCTGAGGAGAAAAATGATGATTTATCCTCTCCCAAGATTAATTTTGGTCTTCACAACCAAGTAAGCCAGATTGTTCAGTTTGAGTCTGCTGATTCTCATTCAGGTAAAGACAAAATGACAGAAATCTCCTGAGAATGAATAATTTCACAGATTTCCAGCAGTGAACAAAAACATCAGTATATATCAGAAGATTAACTGTCCTGACAAGATTTTTGACGTAGGGAATCAAACCTACAGAACTTTGCTAGTTTGCAAGTCAATCCATGCAAATTGAAGAAACCATGGGTCTTCACAGAGAGTTTGTTATATGTGTACTTTTGTGGATTATATTGATTTTAGTCCTCAACATCATCTAGCTCAAATATGAATTCAAAGTAATCTGTGACCAAGTGAGTAGCAGTCAGCAATAGGCAAGGTGAGTTAGCTTCACTTGAAGCATCTGTGTTGGGCTTCTTGTTGTGCAGTGGTCTGGTACTCCTGCACCTTTGGCCAGGTAAGGGGAGTATCATAACCTATTTTCTCACTTGTTTTGGGGAACAAGGGGTAGTAAAGAAAGAAAGATCTCAATGCTTGATTGCTTCTCGTGGTGCATTAACATACGTTCCTTTTTCTTATTCCAGGAAGTGCTAGAGCTTGCGTTCTCTATATTGTATGATTCAAGTGGCCAGTTGAATTTCATTGCTCCGGACAAGCATGAGGTAAGTCAAGTTAAGGGTGCAGAAACTTCTTTGAAGCCTTCTTAGTTCCCTTGTGGTAGCAGCCAGATTTTAAAGAACATAAGAAAGGTCATCCTGTCACAGAGTACAGGACAATCTGAACCTGTGTCATATCTCAAAACAACCTGAAAGCACAGGGATTAGTATGTGAGCAAGACCTTCTGCAATTTTCATGCATATCCTGGGCTACGTGTTTTCTATTTAAATGTCACAGAGCACCGTGGGATCTGAATTCCAGGACAATATTTCTAAGCCCTACTGAAATGCATACTATAAGAGTAAGAAAAGAGCTTGGGTGCAGACCTCACAGTTACACAGACCTTGTTCATCTTTTCCTGGTGCAATAAAGATTTCCCCTTGTCTGGTCTGCTTTAGACATTGGAGTATTTTGCTGTGTGTTCACTTTGGTGAACTTTATTTCAACGCCAATGATATGCACAGGCAAGCTGTTCATGAATCACTGCTGTCCTCAGCTCATCTTGATCGTACCAATATAATCAGGGGAAGTTATACCATCTCTAGGTCTCAATTTCAGCCAATGATTTGTGTTCTCCAGAACAGCATATCCCCATTTTCTTCATTTCATGTTGCTTAAGACCATTTATGACAGGTGATCACAGAATGTCCTTTCTCTTGCATCTCCATAGATTGATGCAAAAGGAATTTGCAATCAGTCTCACTTGCATAAAGGCAGTGTAAATACAAATAGCAAGGCACAATGGCAGTCTCCCCCCTGCTCCTTTCTCTTACTTGATAACAAAATAGACAACATCATTGCCTTTTGGAAGATGATGGAACTAATTTATCTAATGATGTGGAATCATCACAAGTGATTCACTCCAAGAACTTGGAATTTCCAAATAAAGATTTAGCAGAGTACCTATATTAAAAAAGTAAAGAAGCAGTAAAGTTTTCCATTCTTGTCTGCAAAGTCACAGGAGTTAGTTTTTCATCTGCACAATTATTTTATGGTGTCACATGTGGTCTCAGTTCAGGACACTGCCTTGAGATGATGAAACACAGAAGACTGCATTTAGCTGCATTATACTGTAGTGTTATTAAAGTGCATGAAATTGCATTACAAGTGAAGTATATTTAGTTACACAGCTTCAACATTTGCAATTCTGGATAAAAACCTTCAAATAAAAGTTAATTTTAGGAGAAGAAATGAGGTTATGCTCATTTGGATTTTCCTGGGTATTAATATTTGAGTGTCATTTTCAAGTATGTCCATTCCAGAGAAAGATTTGCTGGTAAATTTTCATCCAAGAGAAACGAGCAGTAGGATTCAGGCATAATGCACCATTAGAACTGTAAGTTTAAGCCAAACACGATCGTCTTCATCTTTTAAACTGGATGTATGTTAGAGGCTTTCTGATATAAATTCTCCAGAAATTAAATTCTAGTCTGTTTCAGTTCGTAAGAGCCGTTGGTCATGAAAATCAACAAATTTTTCAGCTACTTCTCTGGCAAACATAGCTTAAGGTTTCAAGTGTATTTTAATGTTCTAAATGTTCAAAAACTGCTACTGCATTCTACTGATGGGCAGTAGCATTGTGAGATGTAGTAACCCCTTGCTAGTGATTGTGATAACACACCTATTATCTCTATTTCTCTTTTTGATCATATGCAGCTTCTTTGAAACAAAATGAATATGCTCAAAAAAGAGACTAAAGGCAAAAATCTCTGCTGCTACTTCACAGTTCCCAAGTGAACATTTCCCAACGGGCATCTCCCTTCCCCTGTACTTTTTCATGGCCTACAGAGGAGTGAGTTGCAATTATAGTAAAAATTACAAGTATACAGAGGGAACACCCATGAGGAAAAGCAAATAAGTTGTTCTGAAGCTCATGATTCTTCATCAAAGTGACTGAGATGCTTGTTGATAAAAGTGCTAGTTTAGCCATGTTGTCAACTCGGGAAATTTGATAGGTGACATCTCATGATATGGATAGCTTTGCATGAAGTGCCAGAAATATTAGCGCACTATGTTGGTACATGAAATCTGTAAGGTCAGACTTACTGGGTGATTTTTTTCAAATACTTCTGCAGTCCTTGTGATTGTAGAGAGATTTGAATTGGGAATAGAGTGTGACCTAAAAACTAAAGTTGAACTAGGATTGTAGGATAATTCAGATTGTAAGAGACCTTGGGAGGTCCCCTGTTCAACCTCTTGCTCAGAGCAGGTCAGCAGTGAGCTCAGATCAGGTTGCTTGGGGCTGTATCCAGATGGACCTGGAAAACCTTCGAGAATGGAACCTGCACAACCTTTCTGGTTGTCTGGTTCTGCTGCAGGACTCCCAAGGTATTTCCTTAATAAAATCTCATTACAGAACCACTGTCGTTGAGATTTGGACCTTGCACTTGCACACTTAAATTTGACAATACCCTTAGCCATCTGTTGGAGCTTACGGCTAGCCAGAGAATTCAGCACTGTGAGATCACTCCATTGTATTTGTTTTTCATTTGAATACTAATAGCTGGTTTCAACTACACAGCAAAAAGGTGGATTAATCTTATCCTTGATTTTTGACAGAGAAACTGATGAGAGAGGCTATAATTAGGTTTCATTGGAATTTTATGAAAATGAATCTGTAGTAAATTAATTTTTCAGTGGCTCTTAGTCTGTTTTGCATATTAAAAAGAAAAAAGCTTCTGAATGAGTGCCTCTGTTTTTCCACCATCTCATTAGGATTTCTCTCTGCTCAAAATGTGCAGGAGTTTAATTAGATGCACTTGCCAACATGGAGATTAGAGAGGAAGCCCCTTTTCCAGGCCATTGTACTCATCTGAATTGTGGCCAGAATTTGGTTTCTGTGGGCCCTGAATGAGTTATATCTGGAAGAGGAAAGAACTGTAGTTCTGCTTTCTGGCTCACTGCGATTCCTCCCCAGAGAAAGTGCTGGCCATACTCACTGAGCAGGTGATAGACGATTTACATCAGGTGCTGCATCTGTTGAATGGATGCACTGCACTTCTGTAACCTGAGCAGAGCCTTTTGCCTTTCTGTTCCTTTTCTTAAAATGAATACCGGGGAAACTTTCCCTAATAAAGATTTTAAGTAGATAGTAAAAAATAAATAAAAGTAGTACATTTTAAAGTAATTACATTTCTAGGATAGCTCTTTTCCTGATATTCTGCATACACTCCACAAAAGCTGCATACTTTAAAAGTCTTCAGTGACATACTTTGGGGGCCTAGAACAGGCAAGGTAATTGCTTCCTTAGTACTGTGAGCAGGACAGCCTGAACCATCAAGTCTTTCCTAGACAGCTAATTTCATACTAAAGCTGCATCATGGCTTTCCAACACCCTGGGTGAAATCCTAGCTCTGCTCCTGTTTCATTACTGACTTAAATGGGTCGGATTTCACATTGGATGTTGAAGCGTGTTAACTATCCTATTTTAAACACATGCCCTTTTTCTAGATGAAGACATACCCCAAGAGGGGGTTTTCTCTCTGTCTTAAAAATAATCTTCATTTCTGCTGTAGGATGAAGTCAACTGTGACTATCTTTAAACTTGGCGATATCATGTAGCAAATGGTCAGCTAAATTTAAAATCCATTTTTTTGGCATGAAATCTAGCAGAAGTATTTGTAAGATAAAAATGTAGTTACGGTTGATTTAATTCTCTCCTGCAAACTAGGACACAAGTTCATGATTGCAATCTTTATTTTTAGATGGTAGCGTTTGAGTACTTCTGTTCATAGTTGCATAAATGGCTTATAGTAATAAATGAAAGGGACTTATCTGATTTAAGTTGACTGTAGATCACCAATCTCCAACTGTTTTGTTGTATATTTAAAATATTCAGACCATGTTTATCTCAAGCTGTCAGTCACTGGGAAAGAACCTCCTATTAGGAAAAAGTTAACAACAAAGAGAAGGGATTTTAGAGGCCAATTCAGCATTTGCAGCATTTGGAATTACACCGGGTAGCTTGGCATTTAATTTTCGTGAAGGATGCAGCATTGACTGACTGCAGTTTTTGCAGTATGTTATTTTGTGCTCTGTGAAATAGTGGTAAAGTAGGCATGGGTATGTCAATGAGAGCCTATTCCCACACATGTCAGTTGACACCACCTTACTATGGCTTGTTTTGCTGTAAATTAGATAGTTGGTAGAGGATTTCTTATGGAAAGAGTAAAGGTGAATTTTGGCTGGTATTCACCTCACCTAACTTAGAATTAAAAGTCTTGGAATTAAAAGTTCGGTGTAGAATCATCAGGCTCTCTTCTAAGTACTGGGCAAAGATAAAGATGGGGAGAAGGAGGCATCTCCAGATGTTCAGTGTCCTAGGTTAGGTATCATTCTTTCTCCCATAACTGTTGAGAACAAGAAGCTTGGAGGAGATACATAACTGTCCAACCACCTACATGTTGTCATTTCTTCTCAGTTTAAGGGAGTTCTTTACCTATTTCCAGAGCACATCAGTGGAACATGCCTTCTTCATGATACAAGCTGGTAGAATGAATCAACCTCATTTTAGGTCTCTGTGTACATCCCTGAAGGAGCAGTAACTGTGAAGGACCAAGCCAGACAAACAATTTATGTTCAGAAAGTCTATTAATGATAATTTTTATATTTTCCCCATGCAGTATTGTGTATGGACCGATGGGCTGAACGCCCTTCTTGGGAAGGATATGTTGAGTGATCTAACGCGGAACGACTTAGACACGCTGCTCAGCATGGAGATAAAGCTACGCCTCCTTGACTTGGAAAACATACAGATCCCAGATGCTCCCCCACCTATCCCAAAGGAGCCCAGCAACTACGACTTTGTTTATGACTGTAACTGAGGCACCATTGAAACTTGCTTCAAACTGGAAATATTATAACTGGAGAGATAGAAAAGAAAAGAAAAGAAAAGAAAAGAAAAGAAAAGAAAAGAAAAGAAAAGAAAAGAAAAGAAAAGAAAAGAAAAGAAAAGAAAAGAAAAGAAAAGAAAAGAAAAGAAAAGAAAAGAAAAGAAAAGAAGAGTTTGTGAGAAAAAAAGAAAAACCGATTGTGCACCTTGGATTCTGGCTTTGGGGAGGAATGTAGAAACACTTGCATTCCTCCCTGTTCCCTGCATCCCATCCTTCCCCATTCCCATCTTCCCTATTGCTCATCCAAATCCACATTGCTTTAATTAACTTTTAATTGCAGGCCAGTGGCCTTGCTTAAGGCAAAGACTGCCACTAAGAAGCACCCTCCCAAGGACTTTTTTTACATTTTTAATACTGGAATAGACATTCTTAACTAAAGGATGATGTTATCAAACTGCATGCCTGTGACACCCACTTGGCAGGGCAGAGGCTTTAACTGGAAGGAGGGGGGAGGTAGGGAGCAGAAGCAGCTACTGTAAGCAGAAGATTTCCCCAGGCACTCCCAAGAGTCTGCTCACAACTGAATCCAATGCAATGACAAAAAAATGTTAACTGCTTCCCAGTACTCACGCCATTCGTCACTGTCATTGTTCTTTCCACTGCCATCTCAATTCTCGTCACCAGCCTTCACCCAACTGATCGGCTCCCACAATGGAAAGTCTGCAGGTTTTTGCTGTACCATACGCTGCAATGCTGCAACAGCTTTTAACTTCGTTTCCTCCCAGCTCTTAAATAGCCCTACACTAGCAGATCACTAGTACAAACTGTGTATGAAGCCACCATTGTGTCCTGTCCCTGTAGCATTCCCTAAGCCTCAATTGCCTCTAAAATTGGCTTGTTGCTATTCAAAGTGATTTTTATTTTCTTCATCCAAAGTTCAATAGTAATTTCCACAAATTAATTATAACTGCCAAACATTCAGGTTTACATTGTTGTCATTGCTACAGCGTTAAGAATTTGCAAGGGATTTTTTTTTTGTACGGGTTCTAATTTTTTATTTTATTTTGCCAAACAAATATATTTAAAGAAAACTAATTTCATTGTGAGTACTTTGGGGGGGGGGGGGGGGGGGGGGGGCAATATTTTTACTTAATTTCCATTTGGAACATTTGCCCTGGAGGGAGAAAACAATATTCCCTTCAACTTTGCTGTTGAATAAAAATCTGAGTTGTGATGATTCTTGGAACTTTGTTTTTCTTCTGAAGTTGTCTTTTATTCTTTATGGTTGCTAGCAATTCTCAAGTGTTTGTTCCAAAGAGGAGAGAGAAAGGCTGGATCTTTCTCACCTGCATCTGATTTAATTTAATTATTCGTTTGTGGTGACAAGGATAAGGTGAGTCCAGAGATCCCCACTTGCCATAGGTACACAAGCCTTCCTGTAACAAGGAGCCTTTCAGAAATATGAAATCAAACTGCAGCGACGTTCTCATGGTCAGTTCAAGGCTGCTGCCTTGTACCTGTACCTGTGCTTCCGTTTACTCTATGGAGAGGGTTCCCTCCTGCTCTTTCTTTTCTTCTAGGTATTTCACCAAGTTCAGTCCCTCATTAAGTGCTGGGTCGAGATCTAGAGGAACCCACCAGCACTTACAGCTGAAGACAGATTTTTGTTTGTGAAGGTTCCTCTCCTGCTCAGACACAGCCTAAAAAGACTGAAGGGGTTTAAGGGTTTTATCAGAGCTGGTGCTAGAGAGGAACCTAGAGGGTGGTTCCAGTTTAGATGGACACAGAGGACCTTAGCTGAGGTGGCCTTTGCTCCATCCAGCTGTCTGGGGCAGTCATCGTGACTGACCTCATACCAGGTGAGAAGAGAAATTATGTCCTTCAGGTGCAACTATACAGAGGATGAGGAGACCATGGTATTGAGTTCAGGCAGGAGAGTCCTAAGGAAGGTACCTTCCTGAAGTTGTACTTGCAGTATTCTGTGAATGTCTTGATTTATCAGGAGGCATAAATTGGTAAAGTAAGGAAAAAAGAAACTGAGTTAAATGCTGGAGTAGAAAGTTAGGATAGACCACAGCCTGAGAGAAAATTCAATACAAGTGAGAATAGGGATGTACAGTGTGAGATGTAGGAGGTTGAGATATTTTATTCTGTGAAGCTTTGTCAGACTATAGCAAAGGTAGATGGGTTAGGAATGAGTGGAAGCAAGGCACTGCCTGCTGCAGGGAATCTGGGAGGAGTCTTGGAGGAGGGGATGGAGTTAGGAACACATTTCTTTACCAGACACTGATGGCTGCCTGAAGACAAGGCTCAGAGCAGAACAGAGAATCCAAGTTGCTTTATTAATCTCTCTGACCCATCTGGGTGACTTGGCTGTGCATAACCTTTGCTTTTTATTTACAGACTGCAGAGCTAGCGCTTCAGATGGGTATTGCTCATTGTCAAAAGAAACACCTTTCTCTTCTAAGTGGTGAGAGCCAAACATTGCCTGCTCAGGGGCAATCAAATGTGGAGATCTTAGCAGGAACACGTCTGTGTGAGAATCAGAAAGGAGCAAACAAAAACCTTCCCCCTGAGGACGAATTGAGCAGGAGGAAAAGGTTAGACTTGGCTCCCCCACAAAGGTGAGTGCCCCAAATTGCAGGCATGCTAAATTTGTCACCCCCCACGTGTCCTGCCTGTGCAATAAGAGAGAAGAGGCTTGAGCGATGCGTTGGCGTAGTAGCCCATGCAGCTATTTTAAGAGCACTCCCACAGCACTCTGAAGGGTCACGGTGCAAACACAAATCCTGCCTTCAGTTTCTAGAGCTGTCATACAAGCTTTCTTCACCATTATGAAAGTCAAAAAAAAAAAAAAGTTTAATGATGAACAAGTATCCCGTTGCTTCCCATTCATTTAAATAAAAACAAGAATGAAAATGGCAAATTCATTCGCTCGTGCTGTTGTGTGTTCTGGAAAAGCTTTTAAGGCTTCCAATTCAAAGAGCTTCAGCAGCAGCAAAAAAAAAAATCCCACAAAACTGTTGAAGTTTTGCATATAATTTCAAAACATTAGCAGGGTAATTGCTTGTAAAAGCTATAAAGGGAAAAGAGAATTAAAAAGAGAATTAAAAAAATTTAGCTCCTGTTTTGGAAGTGACTTTTCCTTTGGAAGTTAATATATTCCTTTACAAGAAAACATGAATCAAGAAGAATATGCATCTTTTGTCAGCTGTTTGTCCTGCTTGTAAGGACAAGGAGGAGAGCGGCAATGTTAAGTAATCCTGCACAAAAGAAAGCTATGTGTCATGGAAAGAGCGAGCTCTCATGACTTTCATGACTTCTTTTCAGAAGCTTTTTTTTTTTTTTTTTTTTTTTTAGCATGAAGTACACTTCTATTAAACATTACTACTTGCAGAGAAAATAACATTCTCTTACAAAGAGGCAGGTAGGTGATGACTGTCTTTTGGGTTGCAAAATTACCGTGCAAGATCTTGGTTATTTTATTTGATAAATCTTCTTCTTGCCCTATCCAGGACAGCATTTTGCTCACTCGGGGTGCTTGTTACCAGCATTTCTCTCACATCAGTAGTTCCCAGTAATGCAGGCAAGTCACGTGTGTATGGGAATGTGCAGGCTTGTGTGGGAATCTGGTGGGATCCACTGCCCACCCATCTTTGGCAGGCAGCCGAGCCACAAGGGCGCTCTAGTGCCCACAGCAGCCTCATAGCCAGCCACTGAAAAGCTCATAAAAGGAGGAGGGATGCAAGGGTGGAAGACCAAAAATCTCCTCCTGACAGGGAGGAAGGGTGGCATGTGCACAAAATGTCCCTGAATGCTCGTCTGTCATTGCTTGTTGTTGCACAGGGCTGTGGTGTCTCTGGTGTGCCCAGTTCTGCAGTGGTGGAAGCTGATCATCCTGTGCAGTAACCAGAAATGGAGGGTGTCTGGAGGAGACAAACACTCTTTTAATGCTGTATCCCTGCCTTCCTCTCTTTTGTTGCTGCTACTGCTTATTTATTGCTGACAGGTAAATGCCAGTAGCTTCACTGTCGTGGAAGTCATTCATGTAAGGAGTGTAATAAGATGAATGTGAGATTTTACCCAGGTTTTGTTCCTCTTGAGAGGGAATGAAAAAAAAAAAAAAATAATAATAATAATAATAATAAAGAGTCTAGCCCTTAAATCTTGCCCTTACTCACCTCTGGACATCTTATGTGTCAGAAACAAACTTGGAACTGTGAGCACCTGACCTAAGAAAAGAGCTCTTCCCTTTGCAGGAGCATCAAGGAGCTGGAAATAAAAAGGATTTCACATCCCCAGGACCTCTGCGTGGTGCTGAGGAGAAAAACCCTGCAAGATCTGGAAGACATTTGTAGGACAGAGCCTGTGTCATGTACACTGGCTGAGTTGTCATTGCTTTCCCCAGAGCTTGCTAAATCAGGACGAGACTCGCTCCGTGCTCCCTCACTAGATGATAATTATATTTGAATATTAAACATCCACATGGCTTACACAAGTTCCCTGATTAACAAAGCACTTAGGTTTATCCCCATGCAGCAGAAGAGACTTGATTTCAGTTTGATGAACAGGCACCTAAATTTAGGTGTGTGCTGATGGACCTGGCTGGATGAGGGTTGTGTGAGCAGAAAGGCAATTTTACCAGTTGCTGGGTTTTCATGACATGCTTGCAGGCAAAGCAAGTAATCACTTCTCTGTGTGATGTGGAACTGGGCTGGGTGCCACTGGTTACTTCAGGAAGCTGACAGAGACATTGCCTGATTATTCAGTGCCACTCCAGATGCTTCACATGCCTTTGGGACTTACACAGAGGTAAATGATCAAAAGGGGTACCCCTTTCAGCTTGAAATCAGGCTGAAACTTGAAAGGAGAATGGTGTCAAATGTGCAGTTTTGTTGGGGCAGGACCATGTGTAAAACGGATGTTGGAAAAGGCATGAATTTTTATTGCAAGGTGATTTCAAAGTGCTGATTCAGGGAGCTCAGTTCTGCAGCAGCCTCATGAGGGCAAGGTTAAAAGAAATGGAGGCAGCTCCAAACCCATTTAGTGACATGTATTTACATTTTCTGTTCCCTTCGAGCTGAGAGGCCTTGGAGGTCTCTGACAAGCAGAGCTGTCCTGGTGATGCTTAGCTTGCAGAGACATGCACAGGGCACAGGAAACATTTCCTTAGCCATCTTTCTTCTCCATGTGGAGCGATTGGAAATAGAAGGGTTTTCTAAACTGATGCATTTTTTCCAACATATAATTTCTCTGAAATAGCCCTCAAGTTGTCATGTGGGGCTCAATAGCTTTTGTGGGTTTATACTGTCCTGAAAGAGCCATACACCAAACCCATCTCCCATCTTATTTGTCTCCTGTTTATCGGCCATTTCCTATGAGACGTGGCCCATAGGACAGTCACGGAGCCAGGGGACCCAGAGCAGCCTGTCCCAAGGAGAACTCTGGCCTTGACTTTCAGCCTGGGGAGGATACGGTCCCGAGTCAGCAGTGCCCACAGGGAGGGGAAGGCAAAAGAGACATCAAATATAACTTTGCCAAGTGATGCAGACAAGGGCAGACTTTCTTTTATGCGACACGTAAGGATGTGTCTTGAATGACTTTATTTCAATTGTCATTAGAGGATTTTGCAGCCTGATTGAGCACCGCAGTTAAACTCTCCCTTGATGAAAGCTCGTGAGTCTAATTTTAATCTCGTCGGCAGCCCAGTGTTCAGCCTAAACTGATTGTGTTTTGGGACTCCATTGGGTTGCTGTGGGGGGAGGAAGGATGGTTGTCTTTTGCTTAATAAGAGGCAGCATTTGTTACATCCATATCCTCTCAGTTTCTCTTGAAACGTCTCGGATTTGATGTCACCTTCCCCAGGGGGTGAGGACATCCGCAAAGAGTTTTGCTGTCCCACCAAGCAGCCCACACAAAGCCAGGACAAGCGACATAGGGATCTGCCGGGCTTCAAAAACCAAAGTCTTCTGTAAGTGCTTAAAACGAGGACACTGAGGATGCTGGTGGCTGTGGAGGGAGAAGCAGCATGCTGTGCAGAGCTGCTGACTGCTTGCATCTTTCCCGGACGAAAATGGCTCATCCACAGGGTTCTCCCAGGGCACAGCTCCCTCCGCCAGGCGCCTGCTCCCCCCTTCCTCCCTGCAGGCAGCAGAAGCCTGGTGCATCTCAGTAGCTTGGAGCTGTGAGCAGGGGAACATGTGAAAGGTTCCTCTGCCAGCAGGATGACATTTAAACAGCGACAGTAGGATTATATCTGCTCGTTTTTCTTTTTTTCTTTTTTTTCCTTTTTTACTTGCGCATATTGTTCAACTCACGATACCCTCTGTCAGCCTCAGTCCTTCCTCAAAGCCCTGGGTTTTCTGCCTTGCTGTCCCAGGGTGGATGCAGTGACACCTTACATCTCTCTACCACCGCACCGATCACAAATTGCCCAAATGTTGTCCAGCAGAGCCAGCTTTCACATCAAACGCAAGTCTTGTACTTCTCAGGTTTCCAATACAGTTCAAGCTCCCCTCAAAACTGAGGCCAAGGGGTTGAAATGAGCTTGCAGTTGGCTTCTTCAACATCATATGAGGTTATGCTTTCAGCCAAAGCTTTTCCTTTGGTGAGGACCCTCACAGAGTCCTCCCTGTTAATTTTCATACAACCCGTAAGAGTTTGTCATTTCCCAGCCTCCAATTCCTTATCAAATCCACCAACTCCTAGGTGGATGCATACACACACAGGGTACAAGTGCCTCCATGTCCCTTTCCCCCAAAAAAAGTCTAAACCCAGCACATTTGCAGCTTGACCGTGACCAGGGCTCCAGTGGGCAGCATCCAGATGAGAAGGTATGGAGAATAATCAGAGCCAGGGGCATGCTGGTGGAGGTCAGTAGATTGGTGGGGATGCATGGAGGGGAACGTACGCGGGGAATATTGGGGCAACACATATGAATTTAGCTGAGCTGTTGCTTTGGGAGGGAACCTGAGAAGCTAAAGCAGCCAAAACCTGCTGCTCAGGGTGCTAAGGATCGCGGTCTCCTTTGGAAAAGTTGTAGAGTTACAGGCCTTTGTTTATTTCTAAGATTTAAAGCATAGTAAAAAGTTACAACTGAAACAAAATATGATTTTTGCAGATTGTTTTTCACCATCTATTAGAAATTATACATTGTGGGACTTTTTCTTTCTTTTTTTTTTTTTTTTTCTTTTTTTTTTTTTCTTCCAGGAAACAAGCCAAATTGCAGAAGTCTTGATACCCTCCTTCAGATTAAAAATGCTGGTCTCTGCATAGCCCCAGAACCTCTAACTCCAAACCTGCATAATCAGAAGAAAACCATCCCACCTGCCTGTACCGCTGGCTTGAAAAATAAGGTGCACACTACAAGTCCCTCAACAGTAAGTACAAGAGAATGAATTGCATTATTTTCACCCAAATATTTTTTTCTGGCAAGCTGGTTTGATGAAGAAAGTAATCCAACCTCCCCCCTCCCCAGTTTTGCAGCATATGAAGGAATGGCCATAGCCATGAATCAAAGCTGTGCTCATGGAGGAAAAAAAAGAACAAGCAGTGACTGCCTTCATTGTATAGCTTGGTTTTAATCAAACTTTTATACTCCCAGACTTCAAGGGGCTTCTTGGCAACAGGCTTTTGAAGACAGGTTTCTGAATTAAGCTCATTAGTCAAGTGACTAGCAAGTATTCATTTGGATACTTCACCCTGGTGGGAAAAAAAAAAAAAGAAAGTGGTGTGGATTTAACAATTTTGTTCATGCAGAGCAGAGAAATGAGGCACAGACAGTAGTGGTGGTGTGGTCAGCTTGGGCCTGAGCACCAACTTGCTCTTGATGGCCCTACATGGTGTCCAATCCACCCTAGGATGGGCACCAAGCTGCTGCCATGCCCAGCAAGCCCTCATCAGTGGGGCATTACTGCCTGCTGTCCATTTTCCAGTGCTTTGTGCTGTTTAGTTCCCTGGAGTCTTATACCATGAAGACCAATCCCATCAAGCCAGCAGGAGATGTAGGGGAGCAGTTGCCACCTTCTTGCATTGTGATGAGGCTTACTAGACCCTCAGTTATGGCCATCTGGGGAGGAGAAAGCAATTCCCACTGCTGCCAGCATCCATGTCATCCATGCCAGCATCCATTCGGGCCCCAGCACGGTGGGATGGGGCCACAGCTGCACTTCCCATGTTGTAAGAGAGGGAAAGGCATAGCTGTCACTGCCCGGCTGGCCAAGTTCCTGATGCGAATGAGACTGTCTGCTCCTACTAATGGCATATCAAGGCATCCAAGGTGCTGTAGGAGCACAATTTTATGCCAGGCATCAGAGAAGGGAAAAAAAATGAGAGTAGGGTGTGATTAGAACTCAGAGATGCTCGCCATTTGTTAACGGACTAGTAATTCTCTTGCTGATACATTAGCACATTAAAAAGGCATTTTCCAGGATCCTGAAAGTGTCAGTGAAGGCCCATTTCCATCAGCCACCTTTGCAGTTTCACAGCTTCCCAAGCCCGCTGACGTAGGCTCTGTCGGGCAACGGTCCCTGTTGCTCAGCCAGCTCCGTAATGCGCCATGCCTTCTTCCAGCAGGCCGTGAATGGAAAATGCCGAGATGAGTGCACCCAGTTCGTGCTTGGACTATGCTGTAGCCCCATGGCAGTGTCATCTAACAGGAGCCAGAAGTGCAGCACTGGCTGCAGTTTGGTCCAGAATTTATTTGGGCACCCCAGCCGAAGATGCTAAATGTTCTTTTCCTTCCCTCATGTGAGAAGGATTTGAGCCAGGCTGCGATTTAGTCCTGAAATATTCTGGAACAAAAACCCAGCAGTTAATCTTTTGGGGAGACAAGTATGCTTATCTTCAAGGAAGTAGCTGTGATATGAAAGCAAAAGAGGATTTGATTCTGCTGTTACAATGAAGATAATAAATATTCAACTCAGAAAGACAGAGGTAGGTGCGAGGATGATAAAACAGGTGTGCAGGCTTGGAGTGACAGGTGCTGAATAACTCCTGAGGAGGACCCTGAGATTTACAGAAGGCATCAGGAGATTTAATGTCTCGCATGAGCCGTTCCCTGTGCCCGGGCAGAAGGAGGTCTGTTCTGTCCCGGCGATTCCCCTGCCATGAGCACAAAGAATGGCTCTGAGCAGCCCGTCACACCGGGGACAAACACAGGATTAATAGTGTCTCCCGCTGGCTTGTACCCTACCGAATGCATTGTGGTCTGTGCCTCCAGGGGATGGGAAGGTCTTATTAATTAATTCTCTTAATTCAAGCACCTGTAACTGATTTATGTGCAGTCTAGGGCCTGATCCTGCAGGATGTCAGCTGACTTTGGCAAGGCACACATCTTTGCAAATCCCCAGCAGAGGGGAGCTATGGGATCTTGTGCGGCAGTGATAATTGGGAAACCCAAACCGTATTTTCACCAGTGCATCTAATACATTGCATTTTTTGCCCATCGATGCTACGGATTCACCCTCTTTCTTGCAGTGAGACCGTGCTCAGTGCCACCATCTGCCACCACCCTAGATGCACCATCCCTGCACTCACGGCTTCCCTGCAGGGACGGCCGCATCCTGCCTCTCCCACCCGGGCAGCCACTGGCAAGCCCAGCCAACCTTGGCAAGGACATTTACTGCAGGAGCTGGTCCCGCGCTGCCCAGCACCCTGAGCCAGAGCCACGTAGCTCTGCCGCCACCGCTGTGCTTCAGGATGGCTAGCGTGGTGCCCCTTGCATCTCTCGGGGCAGTGCTGGATGTAAAGAAATGTATTTGTTTATATTTGCCTATCTAGTTCATGAGGGAGAGGTACAGCCATGAAAATGGCATATTTTTAGCACCAAAACTAACTTTTAAAATTGAGTAAGACTGATCCTGTCTGGCCCCTCAAATGGGAGGCTTGCTCTTATTCTTGCACAATAAGGTGTTTCAAGATTATTGTCCTTTTCAATACACATTGAATCTCTCCTTCCTTTTGTATTGTGGAGACGGCACAAAATCATGAAAGCCCTTGAATTAACTATTGCAGATAGGTAAACTAACAGATAACATCTTCTTCCTTTAGTCATGGGGAAAAAAAGCCTGCTTCCGTGTTTTTCTGTCCCCGTGAATGTCTTTTCTAGATGGTTGTCTCTTCTCCCAGGATGTACCCAGTGTGTGCTCACACCTGTCTGCCTGCAGTCTTCCTTCAGCAAAAGCAGCCTGTAATTCTGCCTGCACCTTGCCCTTCTCCAAAAACGCTGAAAGCACATGTTTATGCTGCGGCAGCATTGCTCTGTGGCATGTCCCAAGTGCCCACACACAGGAAGAAGCAGTTTTAAGTGATGAAATACCTGCATGCAGGCAAAATGAGCCATTCTCTGAAATACAGTAAGTGGCTTCCCTTGGAAGGGTTTTTCCTCCCTCTCGCAGATACCTAGTGAGAGAGTCAGGGTGTGAAGGGAAGCTGTGGAAATGGGTGGCCCCGGATGGCCGGAGGGGCTGAGTCCCACCAGCCAAGCCCTGCAGGCCAGGCCTCACAATGGAGTGACTGCACCCAGCCAAAGAGAGCACTGCCTGAAGTAAAGGTGAAGATGGAAAGCGTCCGTAACGTGTGTGCTGTGTAAACTGTGGTGATTGGTAGGTCAGATTTTCACGGCTGAGGTCTTGGGTCCCAGCAATTCAGTGCTGTAAAACATGCTAGACTTTTTTTTGGGGGGATAGGGTTGGAAGATTTGCTGGGTACTCTTCCTATTGCAAATCCAAAACAGCATTTCAGCACATACTTGGGAAGCTTTACCTTGCTGAGAGGAAGGGAATGATTCATTTTCACTTGGGCTCCATAATCTCACACATTCAGGTAAGGTTTTCTGGAACAACAGCACACTTTCCTTGGGCCTGGCTACTCACTGACTGTGTTGTGGGGAGTGAAAACCACGGGTCACAGGAATGCACCTTTGACTTTGTTTCCTGATGCTCTCCAGAGAGCCACAGACAAACCTGGAGGAGTTGTGTCCCAGAGCACCCTCCCTCCTGCATCCCAGTAGAAATGCTTAGGATCCTCTGCAGAAAACAAGCCCACCCTGCAAGGGGAGTCCTACAGTGAAGTGTATCCTCCTTGGAGGTGCGAGGGAGCACAGCGGATGCTATCACAGGTGCACAAGAAAAGTGAGGGCTTGGGAGACACTGCAGCAGCCGATGTGCTTGGCAGGAGCAGGACGGGGTCACCTCTCTGAAAAGACAAGCCTGATAAATATAGACAGAGTTTGGGATAAAAGTTACAGCTTACCTTCATCTGCATTGATGATAGTTATTTTTGCTAGTCATCAAAAGAAACTGCTGAATGTAGGATTAAAGCAAAGAAATGATGTAGACACATAAATTATGAATTTTTCATCACGAATTATTGCCTAAAATAGTGTGATGCACCAAATAGATCTAGGGCAAGTGTTCTCTAGTTTTGAAGGGCTGGAAATGACACCAGTTTCAGAGAAAAGAAAAATACTTTATTTCTGTATCTTAAAAAAATTGGCCAACATTCCCATTTGTCATCCAATAGTTCCTAATCTCCGTCTGCAACTTTTGCTACGGCGATGCTTCTAGGTTTTGGCTGTTCATCTTAAAAGGCTTCACTGGGATGTATTTTTCAGAAGGTCAGTGCTGCGTATGTGCCAAAACCCAGCTGTCAGGAGGGGATTAGAGAACCAAACACTGAGATGTCCACACCCAGCTGGTAATTTTGGGAAAGGAATGTGACCCTAGCTTTACTACCTCTTCTCACTTCCCCACCACTATGTGCTCAGGAACTTGCAACACAGGTTCATTAAAATTTCTTAACCAGTTTTCACTTTGGCTTTCACATCAGGCCTTTGGGTCAAGGAAGCACTCTTTCCAGAGGATTCCCAAGGCAGGATTTTGGCTCTGCCTCCCCTGAAAACCTCACTGGGATGGCAGCTCTCTCGAGGTACCTGGGTCTGCATGAGGGTGGGGAAGAAGAAATGCTCCTCCCTCTGCTTGACAGAGGGTGAAAAGGGAGAAGGCTTGGGTGGAAATAAAACCCAAGTGAGATCAAGATACTGAGATCACTGGATAGCTGCACTAATATCTTTATTGTGGCTACCAACCCTCTTGGTGACCCCGTGCTGATGGCACACCTGTATGCCATGCTACTCTTCTGCCCCAGACCAAAAGAAACTTTGGTCTACTGCCTGCACAGCTCCTCAAACAAAATGAAATTCCCTGTCACTCTCACATGTTATCTTTTATCTGGGCTTGCACAGACACCACTGCTGCTGTATTGCTTGAAGGCAGGCTTATTCAGTCTCACTGCTGGGCATCTCCAGCATCACGGCTGCCCAGAGAGCAGCGCAACCATGTAGCATGCACAGGGATGGAATAGGTTTGAGTGTACACAGTTTGATGATTGCTATAATTTCTGCTTCCTGGTAAATGCTGCCTCACGTTTCTTGGGGTCCAGCTGCTGCTTTGTGCTCAGGTGATCTCCAGAAATCCTGATGTGGCTTCTTCCTTGGCTTTATGTGATGGGAAATCGGTGAGGAGTGGCAGACTTGCTGCTGGGGTGTCTGCCTGCTACCTCTGTACGGCTGAAAGAGCCACTTTGTTCAGTCTCAGAAGCACAGGAGAGGCTCACTTCTCCTCCGGGTGGTGAAGCTCTCTGTGTGAAGGTCACTCAGTCCCTGTTTTGTTGGTCTTCTGGGCGTAGTGTCAGACCAAGATGTTTACTTGGGTATGTGCATTGTGAGAAATGACTCCCATGAGGGGAAGGAGGTTTGTTGGAGGTTATTTAACACCCTTGAGGCTTGTTAATTTATGTCCATTACTTTTAATATATATAAGCGCTGAGTCTACATGATGAATGGTGGCAAATAAATAGCCAGGAGACAAAATCCACAAATACTCCAAAACCTACTCATTTATTTTCTAAGCCAGAAAGAGGAGGGAGATGCTACTTCCATGCCGTGCTTCAGTAACACTCCTGATTCTTCCCCTCTCAATTATCTGGCTGTGTGGCTTTTACCTTATGTCATTTAGGCAAAGAGAAGAGAGTTTAGGATCAGACCTGGATAATCCTTCTCACCTGCTGCAGTGTCCAGCATCTTGATGTAAAATTAAAAGAAGAAAGATGATCAGGAAAGCCCAGCCAACACGTTATTGTGGCTGTGCATATCTATGCAGGAAAAAAGAGTTGGGCCCAGCATCAGCAGGCTTGGAGCACTTCATTGTGTTAGAGCAATTGATTTGCAAGGCAGAAGATTGTCTGCTCTTCTTGTCTGAACAATTTAGTTGGCTAGACTTTGCTAATGCATATGGTCATACCCCTCATATTTAATAAACGTTGCATTGGGCATATATCAGGTTTCTAACAGGATTCAGTAACTCACCGCTGGGTATTATAGCTCTTTTTTATGCATCCAGAGTGTGAACAGAAAGACATCAGAAAGGTATTTTAACACAGTGCATATTTCTCTGAAATGCTATTTATGTTTCATTGAACCAGCTAGTTAAATCAGCTGCAAAAGACCGCAGAAGGCCAGTAATGAGAGTCAGCCAAACAGTCAGCCATCCCACCGCGCACAAAGGACAGTGTCCTGGTGGAGGATTTAATGACTCCCATGTGTGCTGAGGGATCGGAGAACAGGTGAGATATCCTGCACTCAGGGGACATCTTGAGAGGAAAACAAATGTCATGCTTTCTCCCTCACTTATGTGGTTTTATAATCCTTGTGTCCCTGGTTTTGGTTCTTGCAGGGCTATTCCTAGTTGTGAAGGCAGGAGTCGTGCCTGTGGTACCCAGCTCCCAGTCCCTTCTGGGGGGAATTAACTCGTCAGATTTGCATCAAGGCCAGCTATACGCCTGACCAGTCCTGACCGAAAGAGCCTGAACAAGTACTGTGGTGTTTAGCTGTTTTTCCCTAATGTCCCAAATTTGGGAATGGGCCAGAAAAATGACAATACAGTGATGTACATACTGATTCCAAAGCAAGAAAGAGATGAATCTGGGGGATGTCCAGCCAGGGTAAAGCAGCAGAAAGATGGAAGAAAGCTTCTCCTAACACAGAGCTACTTCGGAGAGGCATATTTCTGCTTTACGGTGAGGTGGCTACAAATGGTGGTAATTAAAACCAGCTGCCCATGTCATCTTCTCATATATATGCAAGGCTCAACCTCTGATGTCAGGATAGTACATCAGCATAAAATCTGCTATAAAGGAAAAGGCAGACTGTTGCAAATAAGTCCTTTGGGAATTTTCGGTGATAAATCCAAAAGATCAAGAGCAAAGGGCTGACCTGGTGCCTGAGTCTGGTTTGTCTAACACCAAAGAGTGGCAGTGAGGAAGGGTGCAAGCTTCACTGGCCATAACCTTACCCCTAGCTCATCTGAGCTGGTGAACTTGCAGTCCTCCAGGTGCATTGAGTACTTTCATGCAGCCTGACGTACCTACAAAGAAAGAAAATTCTGTTCGTGGCTGGCTGACCAGTCACTTGCTTAATTAATACTTGAAGAATCAGCTTGTGCTGCCTTGGTGTATTTATCTATGGATGATGGATGCTGTCCCTGCAGGGTCATTTTGCTGATGGAAACTGTCCAGCTCACCTGCAGGTCTTTTAATGTTGAAGCAAATCAGCAAAACATCTCTTTGAAAAGACAAAAACATCCTTCAAACCCAACGTTCCTCCTATTATTGAGCTGAAAAGTGCCATCAATGGTACTTTTGTTGCACAGGTCCCATTTCTGAGCAAAGAAGTCCCAGTGTAAGCCTCAAATAATATATTTAGATAATCTTGTGAAATGTGGTGTGCGCTAAAAATGCCTCCTATGCCATTTGCTGTGTACCCTAACCCAAACACTGGGAATAATTACCTTTTATTTTTGGCACACACTCTGTGTTGAGATGCAGAGGCTGTGGAGCTGCATGCCTTTGGTTTGTGTGATCAGAGGAAAGATCAAACAGAGCAAATGTCATCCAACATTTATTTTTCTTCTCCTTTGACATTGTGCTCTCCCATTGTAAACACCTCAAACCTGGCAGCACCTGGGGCGAGCTTTCCCCCACCAACATGCCCTCAATCGGCGCCAACCCTTGTGTCTAATGGGTGGTTGCATTTCTGACAAAACCAAACACAACAGCGATAGCTCCGCAGCAATTGGTGCGGGAGGCTGGATTCTGGCTTGCTGAGTGAGCTACAAGCTATTTATGGCCAAGCAATAATGGGAGAAAAATGCCATCATGCTGAGTTGGTAATGCTTGGCTCTTACTTCTTCTGGATTTAAATGAGTACCCAAATTGCAGGGCACTGCAGAGTCTGACCCAGACTGAATGAGTTGTATTTACATCTGGCTCTTAGTTACTCTATTACCTAAGTGCTCCAACTAAGCCCTTCTAATTAATCCTTTCTCAGTAGCAGTGCCGTACCTGCTTGCCCCCTACTTAGCAGATTTGTTTCTTTTGTCTAGGTGATGGCAAGAATTAGGTCTTATTTAGACATGAACAGGCTCAAAATTGTGACCACACAACTTGAAAGGAAAAAAAAATTTACATCGGTAAGATTACTCGTGAATTTATAGTGACATTTGTACATAGTGAGAACACAACAGGCAAGTTTGTGTTTTTTTTTTTTTTTTTGGACTTAGGTTAATCAAGCAAGAAAATGCAACACCAGTAATGAAGCTGTATTTTTCATGGTTCCCTGTCTAAAAGTCCTAAGAGTCTTGTTGAGTCTTGTTTCCACATTTTGCTATATTCAAAGCTGAAGTAGGCAGTCAGTGACTTACATTTCCAAATGCATAGATATCAATGGCTCTTGCAAGCTGGGACAGTTAATTTCATTAAAGGTTGCAGAATAAAGGATAATCATCTCAGCTACAGCTTGGCAATAGCTTGGAACAAATTTTCAGATAGGAGTGTAGGAAAATATTGCTTTAAATGCTTTCCCTGCAGCTTTGAATGACAATGAGATTGAGAGAGACTCTGAAATAGATGCATAACTTGAACTGCAAGCAGCAACTGATAAGGAAACTGGGGCAGAGGGAATGACTCAGTTGGATGTGGTGCAGAAGCAAATCCACATGGGGCTTTGGAAATGTTCATCCATGCCAGTGATAATGCGCCAACCGTGGAACTGATTATGACAATCAAGAAATCCTGAGAGCAGCAATGAAAAATAACAACACAAAGAACCAGAGGGAACCTCAGCGTCAAAGGGCACAAAGGACAGCGTTTGGAAAATAAAAGGAAGAGAAGGGACTGAGAGGATCTTTGATCTAAAGGCTTCTTCCTGCAGGTTTTATCTCTTCAGCCAGAAAAATACAACGCATATGTCTATTCCCTTAAGAACTGAACAACATGTCAAATAAGGAGAAAGAGACAGAGAGAGAGACAGGGAGAAGACCTCCCAAAATAACAGTTAGTCATCATAAAAATGCTTGCATGAATGTGACAGAAGAAAAAAAAAATATATATACATATATATATATATCTTAAAAATAAATATGTAACAAAATCTAACCAAACAGTATAAAAAAGTGCAGTAATGTGTGCAGTGACTTGGACATAATAGGGTAGATAAATATGCAGTGCCAGCTGATCTCCTTTCGTAAGATGTCTATTCCATATTTCAAGGGAGCATATCCCTTTTCCAACTGATCAATCTCTACTTCTGACAGGTGACATATATACTGATGCCTATTTGTCCCATTTCGTGGCCTCAAGTGAGTATTTTCCATCCCCTTTTCTTTTCATGGTCTTTTTTCAGTGTGTCTGCCATGCACATAAACAGGTCTTCAGGGACCCATTACAGAAAGCAACACTGAGAATAACTCCCTCCTTGCATCTCATTTTGCACTTTTAGTGGCAATCACATGAAGGATCCCCTTTGGGGAGACTGACTGTTTCCTTCAAGAGCTCTGGCAGTGGTGTTTAAGCCATTATTCAGAAGATCAGAAGACCTAAATCTGTTTCATTGCATCTCTATCAGGGGCAACAACAGGGGAGGCTGAAACTTTACCCATCCTCTAGCTCATATTGAAGTACAAGCAATGAAAGAGTGTTATGGGGCCTTTGGACCCCAGAAACCACACTCCTGCTCTTAGGACCCACCACGGAGATTGTATTTCTTCACTAGATGTGCACACACACTGCCGCTGTGTCCTCTGCACTCACAGAAATTTAGGTTGGATTCTGCTCTGCTTCATCTGCTTTGCCTCGGGTTTTTTGGCAGCCTGGCATGTGTGTACATTTCTCTCAGATTGGCCTAAATTCAGAGAGGCTTGGGGGTGCAAATAGAGAGCTTGAGTCAGGAGATACCAAGTGGGGCGTGTAATCGTCCATTAGTCCTCGTGACCTTCTCTGGGGCCTGTCATCTGTTGGCAGCCAAAGCCCTCTTTAGGTGGTGTCCCCCATGCACCACATTTACTGCTGGCCTGCGTGTGGGAGTCAGGCAACTGGTGTTAGCTCTGTGAACCTCCTTGTACTCTACAAATCCCCAGGAAGCATAACCTGGAAGGATGTAATCATCTCCTGTGTCAAGCAGGGTGACCCCTATGTGTGCAGAAGGCCAGCACACCCAGTATTGGAGGAGGGCAGCACCTCCTGAGCCAGGTTTGTCCCATCTCTCTTTTTCCTGGCTTAGATGTTACGCACAAATGTAATAGAAGTGTTTATGATCAAATCCCTTCCTTTGGGACAGATTTGATGTGTTTTATTTTACCTCCCATTAACCTCTCATTTATGTATGATGCTAAGAAGAGACAACATCACTTGTTCCTTTGCCAAAGCCAACCTGGCAAGAGGCAGGCCTTGCTATCTGATTTAAGAGGGAGAAAGAAAGATTTAACATTGGGAGGGGTCAAATTCCCAGCTGGTTTCTAATTCTACACGTGCGTATCCCCTGTTTGTCTGATCAAATTGCATATTTCTAAAGCTTCAAATTTTTCTGTAATTGGTGTAAGAGCTTCACAAATGCATGAGGTCTAGTAAAAAAACAGCACTGCATTACATGTAATTCTGGGTTATCTCACCACTCTTTTGAACCTCAAATGCAAGAAAATAACCCCGCCGATGAGGGGATAGAGCAGTATGCTGTGCAGGTTTACACATCAGGGAGCAGCTTGGGAGCTGGCTGTATACTTTCTAAGTACTGCTGTTTGGATTTGTGTTTCACTACAGTGATAAAGTGGAAACCATTCCAAAGACCTCAGTGCTAGCGAGATTTTTTTCCTTGTCTATTATTAGCACTCTGCTTTAGCAGCAAGCACTCATGAGCCAATACGCACAATTTTAAAGGACTTCAAAGTGTCATCGGGAACCAAGTGATATGTATGTTAAAAAGGGTTTAATGGAGCTGCAGTCACTGTAGCACAGCGGCTTTTTATAGCAAGTTTTTACAGCGTTAAGAAAAACATCCTGCAGATTTCAGTAGGGCTGGCATATGGATAAGGTACTTTGCACTATGATTTTTGTTTATCTGCTATTTAAAAAAAAAAAAAAAAAAAAAAAAAAAAAAAACAGAAAGAGGGAGCTGCTCTGAACATTGCTAGCTATATGAAGAACGATAAGCAGGAACAGGCCTGCAAAGCTCAGCAACAGCTATTAGCTCTATTTTGGGTGTATTTTTTTTCCCTAAAAAAAGGAAAAACATACATTTGCAAGCCAATGTCTTGGTTTAGGGAATGAATATATACAGTGATACGTACTCATATTGAAATTGTTAACTTTTTTTTTTTTTTCCAGAGCCACTGGATTACAAAACCATGGACCACAAGGCAAATTGTTCCCCAGAGCTGAGGCAGGCTTTTAGTGACCATCTCTGAAAGCGCCTTAGGTTGGGCTCCTGCTGAAGAGAAGTCTTAAGAAACCATTCACAAAAGCCATGTTAAATACTAGAGATGACACAATTGCTGTGGCGTCATATTGATCTGCAGGACTAGCTGAGGATTTGGTAGGGAATCATTGATTTTAAAGATGAGAAACTGCTGATTTATATTATCCGTGTTTCCCTTTACAGCGCCATTTACGAGCCTGCTTTAATTATGCCTGAGAAGTCTGTAGAGGTGCCAAAGGAGACAGGCTCCTCATTGCACTTCAGCGTCCTGCAACAAAAGCCTGCCCACATCTGGGAGAGCCGACCATGAGTCTTCAGGCCAGGGAATGGCTGGCTGCAGCCTCGTCCTCAAGAACCGCAGGAAAACCCTTTAGCTGTTGTGCCTGCCTGAGCAGGGACAGATCAGCATTTCCAAACCTCACAGGCAGCTGAGGGATGTTCACAAGGCTGGTGGGAGCAGGGCTGCCCCAGCCCACTCCCAGATGTGCAGCTCACTTCGCTCCCACTGTTGCCATCGTGCCAGCAGCTGCCAGCCCATCCTCCTGACCTGGTCTCTGCTGCCGGCAGCCTCTTTCTGTTTTTTTTTTTTTGTTTTGTTTTGTTTTTGTTTTTAATTTTATTTTATTTTTATCCCATCCTCCTGTACAGAAACCCTGCTCTAAAGAAGCAGAAGGAGAGTATTTATTTATTTATTTATCTGAGCGGAGGAGGGCAGAGGAGTGCTGGGCCCAGGGGGGGGAGGAAGGGTTTTGTGGGTTGTTTTCTTTTTGCAACACTAGTTGCTCAGGGGAGTGTCTTGCGTTATTAATGCTGAGTGGCTCCGGCAGCTGCTGTGGTTTTAAGGTCGTTAGTCACCCACTGCTGGTGCAGGAGAAGCGAGAGCACTGAGCCAGAGCTGCTCAGGCAACCCTCTTTGTCCCGCCAGGCCGGCAGGTTGTGAAGAGCTGCAGGTGGGGCTGCAGGCCATGGGGGGGTGTGGAGGGCAGCAAGAGCTGCAGGGACATAGCCCCCTCACCACAGCCATGGGGCGAGTGTGGGGTGCTCCCTGCATTCCATAGGGGCAGACTGGGGAGCAGCCCTGCATCGTATTTTACCCCCCGCGGGAGCTGCCAGTGTGATAGGGATGCAGGATGCTCCCCGCGCATTAAGGGAATGCAGGCGCACGTGCGCTCTTCCCATCTGATTGTTGTTTGGTTTGTTTTTTTTTTCTCTCTCTTTCCTTAGGATGAGGGCCTCTAGGCAGACATTTCTTAATTTATTCTGCATCCTCTGGCTGCTGCTGCTGCTGAAGGCTGCCTCTTGCTCCCCTCTGCCCAGCGGAGACGACTCACCGCCCCCTTTGCTCCCCTCCGGGCTGTACAAAAGACACACCTGTGTCGGTATGTATGCAGGCTCTGTTTGCCCGGCCGGCTACTTCATTTGTTACTGCACCGGTGAGCGGAGCACTGCTGTGCATGTCGTAAATCACTCCTTTATCTGTTCCTACAGCTGTACTGCAAAATACCCAAAGCCTTTGGCGAAATTATCACTTAAGATGTTGCAAGGCCAGCGTGGTGTCTGGAGTTATTTTATGATTTTGTTTTTGAGCGGCTGCTTCCCAAAGTTCACGGTTTTTTGCTCTACAGGGAATGGTGTCTGAAGCTGTGGCTTCAGCGTTTATAAGTCTGGGACCTGGAAAACTGGCGACAGTTCCCGATGCTGGCGGTGGGTCAGGCTGGGTGGTGTGTAGCCACGGGAGGACACGCTGTCCCCTGGCTCATGTAGGGTCTCCTCGGTGATTCCCTTTCCCAGGAGACCACTCCTGAGAGTAGCTGATCCTCGCTTGGGCCACAGATAAATGCCTGGAAGGTTGTTGTCCAAGGTGCTTGCATGCTGCAGCTGAAATTCCCCAGGACCTGGCGGCATGGCTGATCCCTGTGCTGGTTTTGGGGCCAAGGGATGCCAGCAGGGGGGGACATCAGGGTAGTCCCATCTCCTGCTGTGCAGCCAACAAACTGCCAGGGCTCCTTCCTCCCATCTCTCCTTCTCATGAGTGTATCCTGCACTTCCCATGTGCTCCCTGAACAGGACTGTGGCAGCCCAGCTGAGGTGGGGGGGGTGCGTTTTGGCAGCCCCCTCCCACAGAGCCAACGTGCCTGTGGGGATCTCCACAGCAGCTGTGGCTGGGAGCATTGTGCAGCCCTGACACCCCTGACTAATTTCTTCCCAAAGCAGAACTGGTGACTGGTCAGCGTGACCTGGGGGTATCTCTGCGTCAGAAGGGCTGTCGGTGTGACACTCTGTATGCCTAGAGGGATGTGGCGGCTTACATCTTGCATGCACACAAATGTATCAACCACATCCATCACTTAACTTTATGACCCAATGTTTTACACTGTCTTTTTTTTAGCTTTCAGGGCATTTTTAATAAATCACGTTGCAGTTCTCCATGCCTCAGAAGGCAATATTTCAAGCAAAAATAATTTTCATTGTGTCTCAAGGAGCACAATTAGAAATAATTCTAAGCTTGATTGAAATTTTGTTGTTGTTGTTTGTTTGTTTCCCACGCTCCCAAGCCACCCAAAGTGCGGATCTGAGCAGTGCTGAGGCAGGGTGAATGGAAAGCAGAGCGAAGTCATGGACTTGAGTAGCTCCAGCCAGGGCTCAGCCGCCAGCCAGAAAATGAAAGCAAGTGGTGAAAAGCAGAAATGGCTGCCTGGGACCACTGCTGCTGGAGCAGGTAGTGAGAGGGAGATGGTGCTTTTTAATGGCCAGATCTTTAGTCAGCAGCACTTTTAATGGCATGGAGGAAGAGGTGAGCATGCTTCCCCTGGGATTATTACAGCTGAATTTTTAAATTTCAGCTCCAAATGTTGTCTGCCCTTTCCAGCTACTTCATGAGCACCTAGTTGCCCCATTGATGCACAAAAACCCTAAATGACCCCCAGAGACCTTCACCACTCCTGTAAACCACAAGAGAGAAGTCTGCGGGGCACTGAAGCATCACAGGGCAAGGCTGGTGACCACAGGCACCCCAGCAATCACCCCAGGGATTTGTGGGTTAGCTGCTTTTTTGGCTATCTCTTGGAAAGGAGGACAAGCTGCCTGTGCCTCTTCCCTTTCACAAAGAGGACAGGGGTGTTGGTTGCACTGGAACAGGGGTATCATCTGGTTTGGTGACCAGCCCTCCTAGGAGCAGAAATGAAGTCGAGATGCACCACATCTCTGGGAGGGCAAGTATAATTTCCTTTCAACAGCTTGACCACAGACACTGTTAGCTCAGTTTTCTGTCTGGGAAGGCATCAGAAGAGGACTGTGAGAACTTTCTCTGACTTTTTGGCCATATAGACCAAGGCAGTATTTTTAACATTAGAGACACCCACTGCGAAACATAGAGGAGTTTTCTTGAAGAAATGGACTTTCTCAATTAAATGCTTGGTCAGGGGACTAATCTTTTGAAAACATTTGTCTCATTTTTTTTCTTTTAAGTGAAATGAGGTGTCTGCACATTGAATAGTCATTTCTGAGCACTGCTCTGTGTGCTCAACTCACATGACAGAGATTACTAAGTTAATAGACAATGCCAGTGACAAAATAGATGCTCTTTCAGTTACAAAACACAGAAAATATTTTCCATAAAATCTTTCCACTGAAAGTAAAACCCACCTCGAAGAAGTATGCAGAAATTATATGATGGGAGAGTGAAGTACAGCTCTGGTACCCCAGCTGAATGTGTTACAATTTGGTCACCCTTTTTCTGCTCCCCTTGCTAGCGGCATTCCCTGGGTAGGCACCATCTCCCCCAGGATGTTCTGGTCATACTGGGGAAATGGTTGGGTCATTTTTGACGCATTTTCTTGGGGAAAAAATAATTATTATTAAAAAAAAAGGCTGCTTAATTCAAAGAACGACTTTTCACAATTGACTTGGTATAAAAAATATATAGAATATATATATTATATATATAATCCCCCTAGAAAGGGATTTAATGCTGCTGCCTTTTAGAATTATAGAAGAAAGAGGGAAAGAACCTGGTGATAACCCTCTTGGCCTTGAGATCAGATCTAGTGTTCCTACGTAGTTCCTAAACATCTCCAACCTACTTTTAAAT
Source organism: Aythya marila (assembly GCF_965140915.1). Classification (NCBI taxonomy): domain Eukaryota; kingdom Metazoa; phylum Chordata; class Aves; order Anseriformes; family Anatidae; genus Aythya; species Aythya marila. The sequence continues at coordinate 63,033,482 of NC_139043.1, read as the reverse complement.
AGGTACTAGAGAGCAGAGCTTCCACATGGTCTTTCCTTTGCCCTGTCTTCAGAGAAAGCTTCCCAGCACCTGACAGTCTCTTTTCTCCATCTATGAAACTGTCTCCTGCCTCCCCAGGCTGAGGAAATGCTCCCTCTTTTGCATGTAGTGAAACCAGCTCAGGTTCTCCCTCTAGTCTTCTTGCAGGCCTTGCATGTGATGTACGCTTCTTCTTTGTCCCAATGACAGGTGAAATGGCTTTCATATGTTTTCCTCTATGTGAATACCCATGAAGATGCTTTTTGCTCATGCAAAGACAGCGAGTTTACGGTCTGTGCACTGTTTTGGGAGCTGGATTTTAGATTTGGTTTTAGTTTCTGGGTTTGTTGTTAACTGGCAATATGTCTTAAGGGGTTTCTTCAGGACAAGACCTAGAAAACCTCTTGCTAGAAGCAGCCTGAGAGTTTCGTTGGGGCATCCGGAGAGCAAGATGCTGTGTGTTTTTCTCTCAAGAATTAAGTATGAGTGTGACCTTTGAATACCCAGCTCAGGCCTTTGACATTTCCCATCTGTTAAATGAGGAAAATACCACCCATTTCACGAGGCAAGTAAATGTTTACTTAAGCTAGTACTAATGTACCCAAAGATAGTACAGTAATCCCAGTAACTAGTAATGCCAATGTTAATATTTCTTTACATGTAAGATGATGTCCATTATTTATATACTATTTCTGAAAAAGTTGTAAAGCTTTTATTCCCCTTCTGAATTATGACAGAGCAATTAAAGTGTCTGCAAGTTGTCCTGTACTCTAGCAAAGTCAAATTCGTCCAGATGTGTCTGAACCACACTCAGGAGAGGCAGAAGTTGCCCTGGAAAACAGGGGAGATGCTGAAAGATAGGAAGGAACTGCTACATTCATCTCTTCCAAATGGTGAAAAAAATGAAATTTGGGGAACTGTAGATCAGTCAGTTAAGCATCAGTTCCTGGAAAATTCATGCAGTAATTAATCAAAATTTTTTCAAAGCACCTTTCAAAAATAAATATGAATAAGAGCCTAACTTGATTTATCAAGGAGAATCAGTGTCAGAACAACCTAATTTTCTTTGATGACAGGATAACAACATGTAGACACAGAAGAAGCAGTAGATGCTTGATTTTAGTAAGGCTTTTGGCACCACCTCAGTAAGTTTCTACGCAGTGGAATAAAACTGGTGTATGGCCTTGTTCACAGAGTAATTACAAATAGCTCACCCTCTATGCGGAAGGATGTACAAAATCAGATCTTTCTTAGACCTCAACTTTGAATGTAGTATCATTCCATATTTTGTTTAGCCTGGATAATAGAGTGCTATTAAATTAATAGCTTAGATAAAACTGAGAAGGCTTGCAAGTATAGTGTAGGGCAGGATTAAATTCAAAACAGTCTTGAAAACTTGGAGTGGTTGCCCCCCCCAAAAAAAAAAAAAAAAAAAGAGTCATTTCAACACAGGTATGCGGATGAGGAATGGCTGGCTAGGTAGCATCCCCAAGGAAGATCATTTGGGCTTGTAGTGGCACAATGATGGCATGCTGTCAGGGTGAACACACACACTGCAGACACCAAGATGTGTGAACAGGAGTTAGCTTGCAAGACATATGAAGTAACCCACTACCTTTCCCAGCACTGACAAAGCCCCTGAGGAATTTCTGCATTCCCTTTTGGGGCTGTCCATCAGGAATGAAGCAGAGTGACTGGAGATTTCAGAGGAAAACAAACATAAACTATAAAGCATGATTGAATAAATTGGAGTTAATTAGTCTAGAGAGGACAAACTTGAGAAAAGATGTTAAATCTGTCCTCAAAAACATTAAAGGGGTGATTTATCCTCCAGGATCCTAACAGACACAACAATAAATAATGGAAATACATACTATTCAGATTAGGGGCATTCAGGTTAGGAAGAGTGTGTACTAATGGTAACAATAAGTAAGCACTGTCATCAGTTCCTGAGGAGGCTGTAGAAGACCTCATTAGAGGTCTTAACAGCTCTATCCCTTAGGAACAGCACAGACACCATTGGTTAGCTGCTAGACTAGAGGTGTGTGTAGGATGGCTTCTTCCCGGACGGCATTTCTGGCTCTCTCTTCTGTGACTGCAAGCATCATTTGCAAATAGCAGAGTTTATTTATTTTCTCCCCAGCAGCAGGCTGCCTTGCTCCTTTTGCCGATTAACTTTGGCTGCCCTTTTTGGAATGAGGCTATTAGTCAGGGAGTGCTCGATACACCCAGACAGCAACGCTTTCCATCTTCTTCGCTAGCAAAGCGAGATCCTGTGGGTCAGCAGCCAGGGAAGCAAATTTCACCGCCTTTGTGCTCAATATAATGCCATTCTCAGTAACCTTCATGGGTTACCTCTTCCGTCCACCCATGAGAACATAATTCCTAACATATGAGGGTGTGTGGTTTTCAAACATATTTTCAGCTCTGGTTACATTAAAAAATGCACGTTTCAGAGCTGCCCAGCTGTACAAAACACTGGTTTTCACCTGTGTTGATTTGTGTGATAGTCGATGTACCCAGCAGCTCACCTCTGTGCATGGACATGGGGATGAAATATGCCCAGAGTGGCAGCAGGACCAGTGGCATTCAGAGCTCCCCAAAACTTTATGGAATTCACCAAAGGGGGCTGGAGGCTTTTCATCACCATGCTCAGACAAAGCGGCTGTGCACATATTGTCTGGGGAAAGTCTGGGCTTGGTTTCGATTGCAGTTAACTCGGTATGAAGCTGCAGCACCTCTGTTCCCTTCACTGACATTGGTCAGTTAACACAGCAGCAAAACTTGGTCTGATGATCAGCAACAAATAGCATATTTAACTGCAGCCTTTTTTGCTATGATTGTTCATCAGACAGAAAAACCACAGGCATGAGTAGTGAGGAAGATATGAAAGCAACTCTTAAAAAGGAAATATTTTCTACAACAATTTCTATTTTTTAACAACTGATGGTAAAAATTTAATTTTCAAGATCACCCCAAATCCTATTGAAAGTTTATGACTATAAAATGTAAATATATCTACTGATCTCAATAAAAGGTGTGCTTCGCATACCTACCTATATACGTACATTTGGGTGTAAATACACATACATATATCTATATGTGCATATACAGACGTGGGTAGTCTTGTATGTCACTGACGATTGCCTTTAGTATATGCTTTCTTTAATAATCTTACTTATTTAGTATTGTCTGTTTGGTTGCTGATTGCCCCAATATATGTGCCTCCCACTACTGTTCATATGTTAGCCCTACACAGAACTTCAGAACAACCTGCATATATATTTAAGGCAATAATTTTCAGTGATTTTAGGAACTGTACATTTGAAACAAGTTTTGTGCATTCCAGATCTTAAAATGGTCAAATCTCTGCAGACTGAATGAAATTATCCATGTGGCTCACTGTTTGGCACTGGACAAGGGAACAGTCCCAATGTCAAGAGATAATAAAACTGCCTCTGCCACCATTCAGGCTTCAGTACATTTCTAATACTCTTCCCAGATTTGAAAATGAAAAATATGTTAATGGCACGCATACATTATTTTAATTAATTAATTTTCAATTGGAAATGCCTGGGGTTATAGATCTAGTTAAATAGGGCTCTTTAAAGTATACTACAGGAAACACCAGGGATGCGTTTAGCTGGCAGGTATAGATACCAGAGTGTTCCACTAGATGGAAACTAAATTTTCTGTACCAGCGTAACAGTATCAGAGTCCTCATAGGACATCTTAAGGAAACAATAATGAATGAGTAGAGCTCTGAAGCTCAGGGTCTAAAGTGTCTCACTGCTGTTGCATGAGCTGCAGAGGCATGAACAACAGAAATGATAATTGATATTCTAGGGTTAGCTATTTTTGTTACAGAGCTATGATACACTTGAGATACTGCTATATTGACATCAAAATTTCAAAAATATCTTTACCCAGTATACTATATGTAATTTTATGCCCAGTGTCACGTTTGGTAGTACTATATCATTTAGCATTTTCAGGATATTTTATGACACTTGGCAAATTTAGGTGAAAAAAGGTTTTGTATACGCCAACATATTAGAATACAGATGCCTATAATTATATTCCATAACATCAGTATCTCTATGAAATACAATAACTCTAACTGTAAATGGAATAAAAAACAAAGTCTGAGTTAAAAGACTTTCATAGTCACATCCCTTTCTAAATAGTCTTTCAAAGCAACAAATGCTGTGGATCACATGGGAAAATAACAATCCTGACTTTGCCTATACACCTATCTGTTGAGCTGACTATTTGCATGTTGGAAGGAAATCCAGAGATTTCAATGGGTTGTTCTTTGAAGGTATCAGCTCAGTGTTCAGAAGCAGCAGCAGAATGCAAAATGGGTGTGGGGAAGTATTAGAAAAGGTATATATAGTAGAAAAAAAATCTTTCCTGTACTGGGACATTGAATATCCATGGTCTGTCTGCACCTGGAGTACCCATGTACAGTTTTGTTCCCCATCTCAGGGAAGAAAACAGTAGACCTGCTGACTTCTAATTAGCTCCCCACACTCATTTCAAATAGGAATGCCTTATTTTGGGTTGAACTGGACCTGGATTAGGCAAATTCGGAAAGAAGTGTTTTTACTCCAGAACATTAGCATCAGCATGAGAAGTCACAGTATGGTCCAATACACTTTGTAGACTACCTCTGGGAACTCCACCTCTGTATGATTCATTTTAAAAGATGTACTGGAACCCACAACATGAAATGATCATCCGAAATGGAAGAAGTGAAGCCCACGTTTCATGAAAACCTTAATCTTCTGTATAGAACCAGGAATGTGATAGGTGGATTTGTTTTTACAGGTGCTTTGCTGCTGCAGACAGGTATTTGAGGCAGAGGTTTGCCAGTTCACCAACTAAGGCTCCAGCTCCTGCACCACGGGAGCAGGCAGGGCAACCACAGCCTAGTGGGTAGGGCTTATGGAGAGCTATTTGTGTCCAAGGCCACTTTTCTTGGCTTATTTCTTCTTGTGCTTCAGGGGTACAGCTAATTTATAGCTGGGGAATGCTGATATGGCTAGATGGGCAAGAAAAGGCTCCAACACTCACGAGCTTGAGCAAAAAATGGCAAAGGATGATGTGCTAGGTGCCAGAAATCCATTTTACTGGACAAAAATATCCACAAATCCAAAACTTACAAAAGCATCTCTCAGCATCCAGACACTCCTTGACATCCGCAGGTATAATTCTAATTACAGATCCTTTCAAACATGTGCAGCAGAAGTGGATTAAGTTAAATAGTCTGTTCAAACTGCCAGAGGCTTTGTGGCTAAGAAATGAATCTCTCTAGCTCTGATTTTATTATTGGGGTATGATTATTATTTTTTTCCAAGCATATTGGAAACATCATTTTATTATTACATGCTATTTTCAAATACTCGGGAAGAAGTACTTCCTGACGTGTGTTTTCAGATTACTGCTGCTGAGTAAAATGGTTATGGCTTTCTCTTATCTCTTCAGAAATTAATAGCAGATGGGACAAACTACCACTAAAAGAGACAAGTGTTTTATTAATACCAAAGTCTCTAATGGCTGGTAGGCATTACACCACCAATGAATTTCTTCCAGAGAAAACATCCTTCAGCCTGGCAAGGTATTGAAACCTGTTGTTATTGAAGTGTGACAGCAAAGTCAATTTCTTGAAACTTGTTTCTAACAAAATTCATATGCAACTACAAAAAAAAAAAGAAAAGTTGAGCTTTTCATAATCTTTAATTATGAAGCCTATCTATCCAGACCCAGACCAGACCCTACACTGCAGGGAACTCCAGGAAGCTGCTCTAGGGTGAAGGGTATTAGTAACTGGAGATTCCTTGCTGAGAGGCGCTGAAGCACCAATTTGCCATCCGGACAATCTCTCCAGAGATGTTTTCTGCCTGCTGGGAACCCACAGTCACGATATCACAAAGACGCTACCAAGCCTAGTAAAGCCAAGGGAATAAAACCTATCCCTACTTTTTCATGTAGGGTCGAATAAGGCCACAGTGAAGTGACTGTGAAATATCAAAAAGGGTTCTGTGTCCCTCTGAAAGATGTTGAAGGGATCAGGAGCACAGGTAGTATTCTCTATCCTCCCAGTTGGAGACTGGGACCCCAAAAGAAGGAGGTGGACGGATCAGGTGAATGATACGCTGCATGGCTAATACCATACTCAGGTTTGGGTTCTGTGATCTCAGATGCACCTTTGAGAGACCGGGCATGCTGACACTGGATGGGGTGCACCTGAGCAAGTAGGGCAGGAGCATTCTGGGCAGCTGCCTGGCCGAGGGGAGCCTGTTGCTGAGGCCTTCCTGCTTCAGCTACAAGGAGCATTGTGCCTGCAGGCTCTCATCTTGATGGTGACCTCGACCCCTGGACGTCTGCTGGGAGAGCAGCACAGCAGGCCATGAGCAACCCAGGAGACTCCTGCGGTGCACTAAGGGTAACTTCAAGGCCCAGGTTGGTGGCAAACCAACCAGAGGAGAAGTGTTGCTGGTGCTCCACAGCACAGACCAACTTGTTAACAAGGCTGAGACTGGAGGCAGCCTGGGCTGCAGCAACCACACCATGGCTGAGTTTGTGATCTTGAGGAATATGGGCCTGGCAAAGAGCGAAGTCAGGACCATGAACATTAGGAGACCAAAATCCCACCTGTTTAAAGAATTAGTGGGTGAGACCCCATGGGACGCTGACCTTGGTGACAGGGCAACTGATCAGAGCTGGCAACTCTTTAAGGACACTTAGAGTGCAAGAGCTCTCATGAGGATAATCAGAAGGCTGGAGCACCTCTCCTGTGAAGAAAGTCTGAGAGAGCTGGGGCTGTTCAGCCTGGAGAAGAGAAGGCTCTGGGGAGACCTCACCATGTCCTTTCAGTACCTAGAGGGGGCTATAAAAAGATGAAGAGTGACTTTTTACATGGGCAGATAGTGATAGGACAAGTGGGAATGATTTTAAACTAAAAGAGGGGAGATTTAGATTAGATCCTAGAAGGAAATTCTTTGCTTACGGTGGTGAGACACTGGGACAGGTTGCCCAGAGAAGCTGTGGATGCCCCATCCCTGGAGGTGTTCAAGTCGAACGGGGCTTTGGACAACCTGGTCAGGTAGAAGGTGTCCCTGCCCATGGCAGGGTGTTGGAACTGTATGATCTTTAAGGTCCCTTCCAACCCCAGCCATTTTACGATACATTGCTTTATATGTGCCCAGCCCATAATGAGAAATAAATTACATGTAAATATCTAGTAAATTAAAAGCAAGCAATAGTTGCTAATGACTGTCCAGATCTGGAAGTGCTTTTTTACAGATCCCAGAGAATTAAGAAGTTTATACTCTCACACACAAGTAATCATACTTAATTATGGCAGTGAGATTTCCACAGTCAGAGACATATGATTTCCCCCTGTCATTTTTAGCTATTTTACATTTTTAGCCTACAGGATTAAGAGCTATTAATGGTTAGGATAACTTGTTAGCATTTCTGATTATTTGTTTATTTAGCATGCAGGGACATTTCTGTTGATTTTGTTAGGGGGTAGTGGCTTCTTCTGCTGCAGCCAGCCATGAATCCTTTTCCTACCACTAAATCCAGAGGAAGATGCCCTATATGATGAGAAACAAGGATTTGTAGTAGGAGCAAGGATAGTCTAAGTTAACTTCAGCTTATGGACACTAACCCCTTGAGGCTTTACCTATAACTCAACACAGGACACAGGTTCTCCTAGAGAATAAATCTGAATTGCTCCCGGGGGGGGAGTGTGTTTTTTATCCAAAAATCAGGGAGCATGGGTGGGGTTGACTTCCTGGACTGGAGTAAGTCCTTACACGTTTCTCCTTTTCCTGAGTAACTTACAGTCTCCAAGCCAAGAGCTGCTCCTGATGACCTCAGTCTAGAGGAAAGGTTCTGTAGTCACCATGGGCATGGCCTGTGGTGGGACAACAAGAAGTGCCAGCAGACCAGAAGGAGCAGAGAGCCACAGCATCTGAGGCAAAGGACACCTCTAACTGGAAGTGCAGACCCCCTTGAAAATCAGTCAAGTCTTTCTTCACCTGCTTTTCCTGTCACGTGTAGTGTTTCATCTGGAGAAACTGCATTCAAGGAGAGCACTCGAAGAATGAAGTTGTGGCTGATGGGTGCCTGCAGCAGGGAGGGGTTATAGCATCCTCTGTGTGACAGTAAAAATGGCATTATGAGACCAAACACCCTGAAGTACAGCTCCGTGGGTTTTTCCCAAGTTGCCAGGCTATTATTGTTATTTATATTCATATAGCATCCAGTAGCCCAAGGTACTGCATTAAGTACTTCACCATCTCAGCAATGACTCTGTTAATTCTCAGGCAAAGCAAATCTCCCCTTGGGCCTGGTTCAATAGACACAGAAGTGCCTGACTGACTTAATAAACATGAAAAATTTCCATTTAATTGCCAGGAAACCTCTTCCTGAGTAGGGCTACCTGAATGATTGTTTTTGTGATTGAGAATTCTGTTTCTGTTTGGCAGAGCTGGACCAAAAATAGCTATTTTTCCCCCCTCTGCAGTACTTTGACAAATATGAGAGAGAAAATGTCTTATATCTTCAGTGGAGGCGGTCTTTTTGTATTCCAGAGGAAAGTGAAGCACCAAGGGTATTTTTATCCTCAGGACAACCTGTTGGATTATGAGTGTTGCTCAGGCTAGCTTGTGTGTTTTGCAGGGTTGAGAGAAGAAGGAATGACTTGTTTTGGGGTTTTCTCTTGGTTGAATCTGTCTCCATATACTCTCCTATTCTTCCAGGCTGATGAGAGGCAATGGCATCCTTTATAAATCATTCTGCAGAGGATTTTGAGTGAGAGTGGCTCCCTTCTGGCTCCCTGTCTCCTGGCTGTCTGGGATACCCAGCTGTGTTACGTAGGCTCTGAGTCCATGCTGGGACCTCACTCTCCCCAATAGCTGTGAAGTGTAACTATTTTTGTTAGAGTTGACATCACCGAATTTTTGTTTGTTTGCTTGTTTAATAAAAGGATGGAGCCACTGCAGAAATGGAGAGTGCAATGCTGACTCACAGCAATTTAAAATCTGCCTGAAATTAGAGGGTTATGGTCATTGTGTGAATTTGGAATTATCTGTATATGCAGATGACACTGAAGCTTCTTCATCTTAAAAGTATCAGAAAATTAGTGCTTCACACCTCAGGAAACACCTTACTATGATGTGCAAGCTCTTAGGTCTCAGCTGTACCCACTACAAGGAGCAGATAAGCTTTATTCCTGCTTGCAGCAAGATTAGTGATGTGAAATGATCACCACTGTAGTTCAGAGGAAATGTTTTCTTTACCACCGTGGGAGAGCAGAAAGAACCCTGTGGCATTCTGGCTTTAGGCAATGGCTAGCTGGGCCTAATGGCCCTACGCATGCCAAACACCACTGGGCTTCAGAGGAAAGCCTGTGAAGAAATGGTGCCACAGTGGTTGTGATGCCCCATGGCTGTCGGCACACACGTCTGGTCCATGACATTTCTTTTGCAGGCAGCCATATCACCCATTCATTTTCTAGTTTTGGTAGCTTTCTGTGTGGCTTGTGTGAACAAGAAGTCCCATCAGGTACAGATGTGTGTCCTTTTTCGTGTGAAAGGTACCAGGAGGGCAGGAGGCAAAGCTGACAGCTGTAAGCTGCAGCTCTCCACTGCACTCCTTGGTTTTCATCCTTGAAAGGATAGAAAATCCTTTATTTAAAAGCCATGTTTGGTGCTGTAAAAGCCAGGCTGTTCTGTGCTTTCCTTTTACATCAATATGTCTCTCTGATAACCTACATGTTTTTGAATAAAGTCAGAAATTTACAGTTATTCACTCCCCCAAGCACTCATCTGCCATGGAGCATATCAAGAAATTAAATGCCCAATGACACCTGAAGTATGGCACAGGGTGCTTCATCACACAATGGGGATAACTGTATTCACTCTGTTTGTTTGTTTGTTTGTTTGTTTGTTTGAAGGATGTGTGCTTGTGGTCTCTGTGATTGAACAGCTTGCACAGTGGCACAACAGTACAGTAAAGGCAGCCGTGGAGAGACTGTGCAACTACATACCTGGTAAGTACCAAATAATGTGCCATATGTTACATCAGTACTGCTGTATTTCTCTGTTAATTAAAAATTCACACATTGAGTCTGAAAAAGCCTTAGCCACTTCTCGTGCAGCATCTAAAATCAATGTGGCTGAAAGATAGCCAGGTGCTATCTGCAGGAAAGACGTGGCTTCAGTGGAGCTGGGATTTTGTCCCAGAGCTACAGTGAATGGGATTGTATTATGCCCACATGCCTGTCAGTCCCTTTCTCCCTGCTCTTTGTCTCCCCTTTGTCTCTTTGTTAACAGCTTAAAAATAGTCAGATTCGATGTATGTCCAGCCACTCCTCTTTCTTGTTGATACGGGTCTTTATAGCAACTGAGAAGATTAAAATATTTTCAGCATGGATAGGAAGCCACTATTGTAAAATCATAAAAATTAGCTGAGGTTGACAGCGGTAAGATGTGAACCATTTGGTCTGCACAGAAAAGCTATTGAAATGTAACTGATGAGAAAAAATTTCAAAAGTGAGAGCTATTCCATATGAATATATGTAGACTCCCCCTTTTCTTTCTCTTATTTTATCCCAAGGGAGTCTCTCTGTCCAAGCACGTCTCTAAATAGAGAACAGTTTGAATACCAAAATAGCTTTGTGCTTCACAGACCCATCCTACAACTATTTAAGTAGCTAGATCTCACATTAATGTCATCTTTTTAACTTTATGAATGCAAAAAGGTGGCTTAGGATTCTACATTAAAGAGCCATTTTTATAGGCCTTCATGAATTGTATCTCTGAGAAACCATCTTGATAGACCTCCGTTTCACAGAAGATGCATGTAGAATATTAATTCCTTCCTTTCCAAGACATTATTTCCTGATACAGGATGGGGCGGGGAGGTAATTACTGGAATTCATTCATTGACAGAATGATGCTTATCTTATTTCTATTCCATAAGTAATATCCTCAGTGTTTTAAATTATAGGCACATAACCATGAAGTTGCAATTAGAAGCGCTGATCCTGATATTAAAACACAATTTTCTTCTTTAAAACGTGACATGCTAGGTCTATGATCATGATTCACTCCATGGACTGTGTTCAGCTGACATGTCAAGATATTTCTTTTCAACTGCCATTCTTTACACACATAAAATCCTATTATCCCTTTAGCTAAATCTGTATAATCCAGTTACCTTCTATGAGATGCATGGATACACCCAATAGAAAAAAATGACCCTGAACTTGAAAGGAGTGAAAAATCCTAGGGATTGTGCAGGAGCTACTGTGTAACCCAATTTATCCTCCCCTAGGAGGTGAACTCTGCAGCCCAGCAGGATTCATCAGCTTCCTCTCGCTCCTTGAAACAATAGAAAAGCTTGGATACTCGTGAGGAGCAAGCCTATTAAATCAGGCCGTGCCATTTCTGCTGAAGGAACCATTTCATTATTAGACACATGCCTACAATTACTTTTAAGAATAACTGTGACAAATCAATGGCAATGAGAATTTTTCCAGGGACAAAAAGGGAATAAGCACTTTTTTTTTTTTTTTTTTTTTTTTGTTAAAGGGCCTCTTATAATTTTGATTGCAATAAAGGGGAGTTGGATCAGATCTTCAGTGACGTTACATGCTATTCAAAAACAAAAATAGTTAAAGAAAAAGAGAGGAATTCAGCACCCATCACTCCTTCTCAATCCCATAGGCTGTGTAGAACAAGACACAGTCGTGCTGGCAAGAAAATATTTGTATGTGCCATGTACGTGATTTGAGCGACAATAAAACTATGAAAGTATTAATAGTAACACCAGTGAAGGAGCAGACAGAAATGCCAGGTCTGGAGGAACGGGCAGTATTTGTGGTAAAAGGGATGTTAGCAAGAATATGTGTTTGCCTGGATCCTGGTTGTCTGCTGGATGAAAGAGAGGTGTCTGATATCCAAAATGTGCTTTGAGACTGTCTGTCTTGGTGTTGCCTCCAAGTCATGCTCTGCTTCTGTCAACCACTGCTGTGTAAACACCTTAGAGCTTGAGTGGAAATGGCAACATGATTAATACCATCTTTCCTGCAAATATTTATCCATTGGGACTCAGCCAGGAATTGTATTTCTAACACTACAAAGCTATAGAGGGAAAAAAAAAAAAAGGTTTTATCATGTAAGAACAGGGAAGTTAGGGGATTTCTTCCCTGAAGCAGCGCAGAAGGAAATATATTTACTTCTGGCCAACCACCTCAAAGCCGGAGGGAGACAGGTGCCCAGCCTCATCCAAGGGTGCTGTATTCAGAAACGATACCAAATGTGGGGTTATTGATGTCTATGATGCCTTTCCTTTTAGGTGAACAAGAATAAAATCTAATTCCAGCCAGGAGACCAATTTTTGACTCACAGATAGCTCCTAAAAAGCCAATAGAGAGGAATTATGCAGCAAAAAAGGCAAAGAAATGAAGCTAATAACTTGATTGAAATAAAATATCTGGCATGGGATAAGAAAAATCAGCTGCTGCTGTTACAAGAGCTGTCTGCAACACTGAATGAGTAGGAGGGTGCTGGGGAAATAATGCTTCCGTGCCCTCCTGCACCTTCCAGGGCCATGTTCTCATTTCTCTGGGGTGAGCACAGCCAGGGTCATGGATGGGCAAGAGGAAATGACTTCTCTCAGGAATTTCACCAGCTGTGAGGTTGCTGGTGCAACCCAGCCTCTTGGTGGCTCCTACCAGCAGCAGTGCTGCCCTGGCAGGGCATAGCACCTCCTCTGCAGGATGTGTGCATGGTTAGCCAGCTCCTGGCTGCTCAGGCTGGGAAACACAGTCTCCTCCCTGGGGTTGTGAAGTGGTGGAGGGGCTGCTTTTTTACAACAGTACCTCAAAGAAACCTCTGATGAGCCGTCTTCTGCAGGGCATGAAGGGCACATTGCACCCAGATTCAAAAAAGACCCCTGAGACAGCACGTGGCTGGAGACTGTGAAAGGGACCAACATGCAAAGTGTCAAATATTTGTGTGAATGTTATTACTCCTGCTCTATACAAAACAGCATCTTCTACCTTGCAAAATCCCCCAGAGACACGGAGGCAGCTCAAGCAGTAGCATGAAGTCCTTCATCGCTTGCTGCACTTTATCTATTTGTTTTCTTTCTTCTTGTAAGCCTGTCACAGTTTGCTTAAACTGCTCAGAAAATGCTGCAGCATACATGATTTGTTTCAGCTTTCACATGATGCAACACTCCGAACATTTAGCAAGTGCTTGTTATCCGTTTCAGTCCTTTCCATGTAGCTTGCCTAAAGCCAGAGAAGGGCTTCATGTCCCAGCCTAGGTCAGAAATTCAGAATTTCATCCATTCTCTGGTTCTATGCTGAAGTCAGGGTCACATGCATTTCTCTTAGATAAATCATCATTCACCTAAAGCAAATCCTGCTGTTTTTTGACTATCATAAAACCAGTTTCACTGTGCTGAGTTACTTTAAAAACTTATGTTTTCTAGAAAAACTGCAAGGTTTCTGTTACGTCCTTGCTGAACTTTATGGACCTCACATAGCTGAGCTGTAAGTATACCTGTATCTTCTTGAGTCCTGGCTTAGTTTGTGCTTTCAGAAGTATGGATGCACTGTCAGATTGAAATGCAGGGTTTTCATTCCTAAAATCACCTGGTTTCTAAAGCAGAAATGCTTGAGAGCAATTCCAGCTCGGTATTTGGCACAGCTGTTCCTGAGTGAATAAATACAGGCTGCTGCTGCTAACCACTTTCATGCTGCATTTGCCTCTCAGATCAGGCCCACCTGATGTAATTACATTTTGAAATTCAGCTTGTTTGGCTGATGGAGGAATCTGAATAACCTGTGTGTGCAAGACAGGTTTGACAGAGTCCCACTATGTTAACACTTGTCTCTCATTTTCCCTTTTATCTTTAATCAAGCTTTCTAATTGTCAGCCCCTACATGCTCTTAGCCCTGACCTTGATACACACTCTTGGGGAAGCCCACTAAGTAATGTAAGTGATTAAAGAAAAATAACATAGATCATTTTATTCCCCTTTGAAAGTTCTTAGTTTAATTAACAGAGCCTTTGTTAGACCTTCTCCCTCCCTAGGGTTTTTATTTTTATTTTTAAAACTAGCCAAGGGACTGAAAGTGCTTACAGGAAGAAGTGCTCCAATTAAACATTTTAATTTAATTCTTGATTGGCCCAGAGGTGTGTCCCAAAAAGAAGGAAACAGTCCTAGCACTTGCGCTTGGTGATTAAAGGTTAAGGATCTTTGAAGGATTTCTGGTTATTTTTCTGAGTTAATGACTGAACATTCATATGTGCCAAGTTGCATATGCATTAACTTTAACCTTTAAATTTTTGTCAGACTTTTGATTGATTAAAAAACAGAAGAGTCATAATGCATTTGGTTCAGGTGCTGCATGTCAAGTGCAGTGCTTTTTTATCATCCAATTTTAAATGCTGAGTAGGATACCATGGCAGAAAGTTATTTACAGTCTAACAGTATACGGAGCAGTGGTTATGGGCTATGATGAAGTGCACTGAGGCTGTCATGTAGTTCTGAGATTTAGCTTCCCATGGGAATAGCTTCTGCTTCTAAGCACCCAAAAGAACATAATTGTCTCTCTTTTTGCACCATTTCATTTAGCATAGACAGGGAAATGAATGCTGATGTGGTCTGCCATTCCTTGAGGCTGTGTAAACAGGATCCAGGACAACCACTTTGTCATCTTTACCCTCCTCCCAAGGTGAGTTGCTTTTTGACTTCTTTCAAAGTTGTGAGCTGTGGACGGCTGCTTAAGCTGGGATTGAGAAGTACAGAGGCTTTCAGGCCATGTGTATTGTTTGGGGGGGAGGGGGAATAAACATTTTTAATACAGATGCTTTCAGAAAATGCCTGTCTGAATGGAAGGTACACAGCATGCTGTTTGGAGTGTCAGTAATGTGGCTGTTAGGAAGTGGGAATTGCAGTGCTAACCTTCCTTTTACTAGCCTGGTCAGAGACAGAGAGTAGACCGAAAAAACTCATTATCTCCAGACTTTATTGTTAAGCAGCACAATAGCCCCCAAGCTGATACTCAGCTGCAGTTCACCTATACCCCTATGTTACCGTGGCACAAGAAGTTATCCTGCATCGTCTGATCAGCTGTGACAGCCTGTGTGGGCCCTAGCTTCCCACCACAAATGTGGGGTTATTTGACTTGGCTTGGTCTGCTGTGGGAGAGGTTTAAGCTAACTTGCACAACCTTTTACCACAGGCTAGGGATGTATGCAGTTACAACGGCAGTGGGGATGGATAGTTATTATGCCATGGGGACTTGACTGTGTGTCAGAGCTCTGTGACACTCAAACACAAACGCACATGCACAGGTGTGCAAACAGATACACTTGGTTGTGGTGGTTGCTTTCAGTCACCATGCAGCCCAGTTCGCACTGAAACCTGACAGCAATAGTGGCTGTCTGGCAATGTCAAAAAAAAAAACAAGTGATTCACTGAGAAGTCTATTTTTGGAAATATTTTTCCTGCATCTGGATAAATTTCTCCCTGATTTCTAAAGGTTTGCATAAGGTATTTTTACACAGGGTCTTGCCTCGCAGCCACTGAAATCAGTGAGAGCCTTTTTATGGGCTTCAATGAGCTGTGGTTCATCTCCAGGATAGATTTAGTTCACCTAATATTAAGAGCTGCAGAAACACTTGTATTCCAAGAATGACAATAGCGTTTATGTTATAACAGGTGGGTGCCCCATATGACTTCTGTGCCCTGTACCATGTTAGCATAAAGATATACGGGGGTGCAACCAGGCAGGGATGAAAGAAAATATGTGCTGGAGAAGAGAGGGCCCACACTGACCTGATTCAACCAGGACATTGCCCAAACTTCATCAAACATGTTTCTTCAGAAATTCTCCATCTGAACTGGTAAAACAGTTCATGGCTCTTTCCACCCTTCCCAAAGCACAGCAGATCTGCCCTGTTGCAGGTGCTCTATTAATGACAGCCAGGTCTTTATTCATCCCACAAATTTTCTTTAGTCTCCAAGAGTTTCTGCCCCGATAATTGCATAGGTTTTTTCCTCCTCTTCACTTGTTATAGCAGCAGAGACCTTGTCAGTGACCGTACAGTCTCTCTCTTTTTTTTTTTTCTTTTTTTTTTTTTTCCATTTTTGTTCTTGTTATACAAGAACAGCCTGAGGAGTCCTCAGGCTGGAGGTGAGAGCCTAGCAGGCTTTCCCAGTGTAGCAGAGCAAGCAGCAGGACAGCTGTGGCACCCGTGGCTGCACGTACACTGCAGTGCCAGCCCCAGACATGGATTTTTTCATATGGACTTCCTTGCTTGTGTCCGGGGAACAAAAAGAAGTTGAAACCATCCTGCATCCTGACTTCTGCCTGGGGCAGAAGCGCAAGCCACCTCTTGGGGTGACAGAGGATGCAGGCAATGAACTTCAGTTAAAGAGGGGTTTGGGCTCTCCGTGTAAGCAAAAAATTTTTCCTGATTTGGCAGACCGTGAAGCTCAGGGCAATTTCTAAAGGTCACAGCTAGCCCTGCACAGGCACAAAAGAGGCCAAGCCAAGGGGAAATGGGATGTTTTAGCAAGCAAGGGCAGCTTTTTAGCCAGTTTTAGGAGTTTGTCATAAACCTTTGCACCAAAATCAGGGTATTCTTACCCATCCTCCCTGTTTTTTTGTTTTGTTTTGCTTTGTGGCTGTGCATCAGGAAAAGCTCTCCCTTCCAAATGGTGGTTATGTCCCACTTTCTGTCAAGGCATATTTGCTTCTCACCAGGATTAAGGGAGCTCTATTAACAAAATGATTTCTTTACCCAGGCTTTAGTCTCCATCTTAGCACGTTTGGTGCCCCCAGACAGCACAGTGAGATGGAAGAAGAGCAGGGCTCTGAATTCATGCTCAAGTGGTTGATAAATTGCCCACAGTTACTCTGTAACAAGTCAGACTGGGTAAAGATGAATTACAGGTGGGGGGAAAAAAAAAAATTAATATACAGTCAGAGACACAGATGCATAAAATGCAGTTTACCTCACATTTGCTCCTTTGGTTTGTAATTTGATTGATCACTTCAGTTATATGAGCCTGCAAGTGCTGGCTCAGTCCCCTGCCAAGTATTTGAGCAAGACTTTAATACTAATGACTGCTTTGTTCAACAATATCGATTTTTCAGGTACTTCATTTATTCATTTAGACTTTTGGATGCACATTTTCCAAGAATTACTATTGTGTTTGTACTGGCAAAGGGAGTGAAATGCAAGCTGAGCTACTTGCCCTTATAAAGCAGTATAATGTTCTGGTTTTAATTGTCTTTAACATGGTAAATATCAACACTTAGCTGCTTTTTCAGTCTAGTTTATTTTGATACGTTTCTGTGATGTTGCTCTAGTTGAGATCACATGTATCACAGAAAGAGCCATGTCTTCAGAGACCCAGCAAACTATCTGCATAATTGAGACATTGCATACCATGTAAGTGGTATATGCACTATATCACTTCCCCAGTCTCTGACAAATTAGCTGAAATTAATTTTTTGCCAACCTGCCCGGAGCCATTAGTGCTCTGTGATTATTCTAGGAGACTTGGCTCCAACTGTGAATAAAAACCACTGCTCTCTTTCCACGGAGCAAAGCTCTCAGCAAGGAGCTGGAGGGCAGAGCCTCATCAGCAAGCTGCCTGGCAGGGCAGCCCCAGGGCTGAAAGAGGGTTGTTTTGGGAGCAGACCCTGATGTTGGTGGGGAGAACTGGAAGGATGATGAGGTGTTGGTGCAGATCACCAGCATGGCTGTGCAGTGCTGTGAGCAGATTTCACTTGGTGTGGGGTCCCGTGACCCCACCTCATTGCCACCAGTGGCCCATAGACCAGGGCTAGAAGGGCAGGTGCAAGGGTAGGCTCTCCTGCTGTATGTTTCTTGTGCTACCAGAGGCTGTCCTGTCCATGTTGTATGAGAAAAGTGGCTCTGGGGACTCCTCCAAGTCAGGAGGCCAAATAACATGGTGCAGTTGAAGTGACATGTAGGTTTGCCATTGGCAGCTGAGGTCTGGGCAGCATCTACAGTTGCTGTAACATGCCTTGTGGCTACAGCTGCATCAACAGAGAATAGTCTAATGATGGCTGCAGTACTGCACAGAAGTGCTGCCAGTGGCTACATCTATCCAAGCTACTTGGTTTAGGATGACAGGATATTGTTTTAGCTAAAAATGTTCATCAGCTCCAATGGTGGAGGGCTTTCTGCACTGGGTCCTGTGACAGGGATTTTCCTTCACCAAGTGAAAAGGGCTGAAATAGGGTGAAGGCTTTGGTGCTGCCTGCCATCCTCATGTTCTGGTCCAGGTGGGGAGCAGATTTGCAGGAAGCTCATCTCAATTTCTCCCTAGATTGTGTTAAGCCAGCTGGCCTATTCAGTTAAATGGCAATACTTAAATTGATTTTGTTGGGGCTAGAATAATGGCTTGATTTCAGCACTGGTGTCCTGCTGCTGCCAGTCTCCTGAACAGTTGGTGCTGGAAGGAGCCTTCATTCTTCTTTCTGCCCTTCAGAGTGCCTTTTTTGCTCCAGATTATTAGAGGCCTTGTGACTGCAGACTTTATCTTCATCTCCAGTAGCAGAAATTTACTGGGAGTCATCTTGTATCAGCAAAAATATACATATTTATGCTAATGTCATTTTATTCTACCAAAGTAAGCTTCATTGCCACAAGCGCTGGTGCTGGTTCACGTTCCCACTGTCAGACCTTTCACTTTGAAAAAAACAAAAGACACATCCCTCATGGACATTACTGTGGGCAGCCTGATCTTTGCAGCAAGCCTGGTTGTGCAGCTTTCATCTGAGTACTGTGGCTGGGATTCATAGTTTTTCTGGGTGACATGGACTGGCTGAGCACTTTGGTCATGTTACAAAGCCAATGCAGTGGAGTCAACAGAAGTTTTGTTTCTAGGGAAATGAGAACTAAAATGAAGGTATTTCACACATTTGAATAGGGATGTGTCCGTGGCCTTGCTAGGAGCCTCTTGCAAAAGATGGTTATGAAAAAAGAAAAGGATACAAACAGTTGGGCTAGATTGAGAGTGGCAGTCCTGGTCATAAAGAAGTGTCCAAAACTGCTCGTGTCTGCCTGGGTGACTGTCCAAGCAAGTGCGTGCACACACACTTCAGCCAAATGAAGAGAGGCATGCTCTTCTAGGTTTCCAGCTTGGGATCTCTCAGCTACAGCTCAGATTTTACAAACTAGAAGCCAACAAAGTCTGACTAGGGAAAGCAGCTGTTTAGAGTTTCATTGAATAAAAACACTGCTACTAGTTACTACTTTCTCTCATTCCTCTACCTTTTTGAGTGAAAACACAAACCATGTACCAGGTGGTGGAGCAGAACCAAGCTGTGGGGCGGGAGTGCTTCTGTGTTCCTGAGGAGACCAAGCTGCCAGCCAAAGGCAAATCTTGTCTCTGTGCCCTGTTTCCTTGCTTTGCAGCCATAGGCCATAAAGCAAGATGTTCGGAGGTGGGCTAGGGTCCTGGGAAGCCAGATCTCCTTTTTGGAGATAGGCAAAGCCTTCTGAAACATGAAGTGTTTCTGCTGCAGTCAGAACTGAGCCCTGAAGAAACATCTGACAGGCAAGCTAAAGAAGGCAGCACTTGTTTCTCCCCTTTCACTTTTCTCTCACCATTGCCTCTGCTCTCATTCATTAGCAGAAAATGAAATGCAAAACTAAAACACCAGAATCCTAACCTTCCGTGAAAGAAACCAGTGTTTGGGGCAGGAGAATGGCAGGCAAGAGTGTGAGGTCAAGGTGTTGCTCATGGAGGCCAGCTCTATGTTTTGCAGAGGCCAAGGAGAAAAAATAAATCCAAATGTTGCTCCCAGAACACACAGAGTCCAAGTCTAAAAGAAACAAGTGGATTAAAAGGGCTGGAAATCAAATTAGTTCTCCATGGAGGAGAAAGCTCAGAGTCAAGCCTTGCATGTTTTAGATCTGGGCTTGCACAGAAGGTCCCTATTTTGATTTCTGAGCATGTGTAATTTGGTTTGTCTGTCCCATGCCATTGTAATGATTCCCCTTAAAGCCTCTGCAGGATGAAAGGTGGGAGCTATAGAACAAATCCTATTTTTGCTGGTGCTGCTTAACGAGCTCTGCAATGTTTTTGTACCTTGATATGCCTATTCCTGGTAAAAAGATGATGAAAAGGAGTTAGAAAGGGAACTGTTGGAATGTTTTGTAAATATCTGCTCTCCTATCCAGCCAGGATAGAGCGGGCTAACAAGGATGATAAATGAGAGACAGTTAAAGTTGCTTTGTGTACTTGTTTATGATGAGGAATAGATCTGTTTACAAATAATAATAATAATAAAGCTGGGAATACCAGGGCTCTGTGGAGGGCATTAAAGGAAGGCAGTGACTGAAATCCCAGTGACCACCCCACATCCTAGCCTCATCCATGGCATGGCCACCTTATGCACTATGGCAGCAATCAGCTGGCCAGGCTGAGCTGATTTGGGTGGATGGGGCTGGCTGATTTCTGGGCTCCACACACCCGTGTCCATCAGCTGCCAGAGCCCTGGGAGCCCAGTCCTGTCCTTTCTCTTACACTTTCTCAGCACTGTATTGCTGTAGCTGTCTAAACTGTGTGCTGATGCATTGCTGCCAAGAGCAGGAAACATTTCTCCCTTCCTGCCCAGCAGAAAGGGTTTGATGAGCCTTACCTCCTTGGAAACTTTTCATGCATTGTATTCTATTTTAAGCCAGTTTCCTCATCTGAGCATCAATGTCTTTTATTGCAGAAACGACAGCAACTGGCAGCACACACAATATAACTGTTGCAAATGCAAGATATACGTTTGATTTTGGGGACAGAACTTGCCCAGTGGGATGGAACTAGAAACCATTATCTTGGCTCCTTCCTAGCATCTCTCATCTATTATTTGTGACATACCCACATTTTTATAAGACTAGAGACACAAAGATGGTTTACATATGTATAAAGCATTTAGAAGTCTGTGTTCCTTGCTGCTTGTTCTTATTTTTCCTTATGCTTTTCTATTGTTAACCATAAATTTTTGACCCTTGAATCTCTCACTTAATTAATTTGCTTTGATGATTGCCTACATCAATTATCATGACATGCTAAATTTTATCCACAGTAAAAAATGTTGATAATGGTTACTTGAAATGCAAATATATGCTGCTTTAATATTCCAAGCTGGCATGCACGCTGTTCACTAAGGTGCTGTCACTTAAGGGATATTCTCTTTCTTTTAGAAATACTTTAGTACTTTATACTGTAGGCTGGGCTGTAGGAGGAACTGATAAGAGGTCATCTTCTGACAGAACATTTTGTCCTTACTAACCATTTTGATAAGAATCAAAGTGCTAATATATTTGTTACACACCGGTATGTTTTTTTTTTTTCTTTCCATTTGAGAGAATTTCAGAAGTAATTGATTATTTTTTTTTTTTTAAACCAAACATCAAAGCCCACAGAACAAAAGCAGTTCTTTTTTTCTGAACGAGGGTAAATGAGCGGTACTTTCAGCCTTCTTTCAGCTAAATGCTGAGGGAAAAGGCAGTAGCCTTCATGCAGACCAAGTCTACGTAGATATTACTGTTTGCCAAGATAGCCTTATAAAAGCAGAGCAGTATATGGGATCTATCATCATTGAGATGGAATAATGTTGTCCAAAAAGGAGAATGGAGCAGCAGGAGGAAGCACGGTGATGATAATTCACCAAAAGCAAATGCTTTTGCCTGAAGTTTGCACACAAATCTGCAAGCTGAGATCATCTTGGGGCACCCAGCTGCTGTCTGTCATATTAACAGGGTTTCCTCATGAGTGTGGTATCCCTGCTGCTCCCCAGGGACGTTTCTCAGTGCTTGGCAGTCCCCAGCTGTGGTAACCATCAGATGGTGCACGTTCAACCACAGCCCTGCCACACTGTACGTGGCATGGCCATCTTCCTGCTGGCCGCAGGTTCCTGGCTGTCCCTTGCACTTGCAGTTGGTGTGTTTTGCGAGAAATTTCCTCTCCTCCTTTGAGGAGGATATGTGTTACCTGGGGGGGAGCTTGGGGAATTGAGTTATCACTGGTAGCTGATGTCTTTGTGTTCCGTGGCCTCATAATGGCCAACTGATGTTCGATTTTCAAGGGTGCCTTTCCAAGGTCTTTTCTAGCCCTGTTTTCAATAGTCCTCCCATTCTTCCTTTCTGTTTAAATGCAATTATCCTCATTTTGAAAGAATCCTAAAACAGTCCTTCAATGCAATTTTACATGACCCAGCAGCAAGGCAATTCTTGCTGTTGTCAGCAAGTACTTTCCCTCCAGGACAGGTATTCCCAGAATGAAGAGATGACATTCCTAGAGTCCAACCAGGAGATTTGCCTTTCAGGTGTTATTCCTTCTTGTCCTGCACTCTGGCTGTTTCTCTGCTGGGATGAACCTCAGATGAGGATAGCCCCCATGCGTGCAAGACCATACTCTACCACAGCAAGGCAACACAAACATAACCCTTTTCCGACCATCTAACGAATGGGTTACTTTTCTGCAGGAATCATGGAGAAGCTGGTTTTCTACAGCTCACGTGATGCAGTCAATTTAAAAGCTGAAATTCATATCCTGATCTGGACTATCCCTCAGGAAATAAATGATGCCCTGGAGCAAAATAAATGAACTCTTGCCAATGGATTTTCATATTGGGTGATCAGATAATTGATTGTTAGTCCAATAAAAAGTAGAAGATGATGCGTTTGTGAACTCATACATCATTTTTGTGCTGTGACTAATAAAAATAAAAAAGGGGAGAAAATGCTGAGATACTGTGAAGCTGATCTGTTTGTTGTTTTTTTGTTGTTGTTGTTGTTTTGTTTTCTCTCTTTTTTTTCTTGCTTTCCTAGGTGGGGCTGAGTACTGCAATATGGAAAGCAAAAAGGATTTTGAAGACTTCCAAGGATCTGGTAAGAAATCCATGGCACTAGGGTGTTTTACACTGTATTTGCATTTTACCAAGGTCCTTGCTTATTTTGTCTAATTGTGAACCCATCTGATCATCATAGAATTGGATGCTGACTTGCTCCTAGCTTGTGTAGGATCATCTCTATCAAGTGAGACTGGAAAGAAGGAGAGGGAGATTACAGAGAGGAAATTTGTGCAGCAGCTGAGGACATTGCATCTGTTGGCTCCATAGTGCAGCTCCGCACTGAGACACTCACTTGTGAAAAATACAAGCATATACACATTTTGTTTAGATTTTTTTTTCAAAGTTAGGTATTTTCCACTCAGCCTTGTGCTGTGACCTTACTCCCAGAGATGCATCCTTCCTTCAAACTTCTGTCAGTGTTTATCATTGCTGAGCCTCAGCTCCTCCTCATTTCAAGCTTCCCCTTTGCTATCCCTGCCTTGCCCTTGTGGCCATTTGTAGGGGGAAGTCTCGTGAGCTGCCTTGCTGCCTCAGAGCACAGTGAGTGCTCTTTGGAGTTGTCTGAAATTCAGGCAATGGCCTAAATGCAAATTCTACTTAGTTTTTCCTTTCTGTGCCTCTAAACTTGAAAGTTGGGATTGGAAATTTTCTGCCTCCGTCAGTTTTGCAGATTATAGTAGATCTCTTCTCAGTGGCAGAGAAGAGAAGAGCAGCTTTTATTCTAATTTATGAAAGTTTGCTTCCAGTTGTCTTCATGCACTTAACCTAGAACAAATGTTTTTTGTTCTCTGTGAAGAAATTATTGATGTTGCTTCTTCCTGAACCCTCACTGTGATGCTACTCACAAAAAATGAAAATTGAGGTGCCTAATTAGCCTTCGGGCAATTGCCAAATTGTGATGCCAGGGAAATAAACAATGCACTGGAGAGATGGGTCTCAGTTCCTGCAGAACAGCAAACAGCAGGATCTTATTCATTTTCCTTCCTGTTTGGTGCTGTGCTTCTGATGGCTTGAGATTTCCACTCAAATTACATGCCATTCCTAATCCCCTTCCCAAGTCCATGTGCTAATGCCTACAGCACTCAGTGACACTGAGTCAAGGAGGACCTCGCTGTCGGACTGAGCCTGGGCACAGGTATGGGGATGGAGAGGGATCGATGTGCAACTGCGGCTTCCCAGGATGCAAGGCTCCTTACCTCCTTTGCATGCGCTCCACAAGCTGGAATCAGGAGGGCGATCCCTTCTCTTTTCTACCCTTGGCATGCCAGGCTGCATTCATCGTGTGGCAGGCTGTGGCTGGCCTCCATGGGCCATCCATACCATGTCCTTTGGGCTTTCCAAGGTAGGTTGGTATTAGTTCTTGGCACAATGGGGTCTCTTCCAACTTGCTAACGCTCTCCTGTGTCCTCAAAGCTGCTCCGCAATGCCTCTGTGCCTCCTTGTTCTCTGTTGCTGTGCCCTTGGCCTCTTTCAGCTTCTACTTGCCTGTTACCAGCAGGAAGGATGAGCAAGCTGTGCCCTGGCTAAATACAGTGTGGCGGAGCTGGGCTTCAGTGTATTTCTAAGCCTACATAACTGCACAATATGAGGTCAGCTCAGATTAAAACAAATAGCATGTCATTGCTTGGGCTTCTCCTGCAGTTATTCCTAGTGTGTTTCTTGAAATGATCCTTTTAGAAACACATTTAAAAGCTAGAAAACTTAAAATAACACTAAGGGCATAAGTGTCTCTTGCAGCTTCCCTTTCACCTGGGTTGAAGTTAATTTCATCTGAAACCCAGAAAAGCAATGTAGTAAGAAGCAGAAAGGAATGTCACCAGGAGAGCACAGTGTGTATTGCCCTGCATAAGCCCCATAGCCTAGAATGGCAACGTGTAATGAAAGCTGGAGGATCCGAGAACCCCCTGCCTGTGGTAGGACATCTCTGCATCCAGGCCAGAGAAGGTAGAAAAGCATTCACTGGGTCTCTTTTGAGCTTTGGCCCATGTTGGAGGGCAACAACAAGTTATATCTGTGCATTCTTCCCACAGCCACTGTTCTGGGTTCTTTTGTACTGTGATGTGTTTGGGGAAAGGACCCTCCAGCTTTCTGGAAAATTTCTTGCAAGCTAACTGTCCCCAGCTCTGCTTGGCAGCTGTATGCAGGTGTGCATAAAACAGAAGTGATTATGGCTGTTGGCAAGGAGGATGGGAGGTCAGCCTGGTTGCCAGGGCCATCGTATTTACTGGGCATTTCTTAAGAACATTGTAGGTCTGGGAAAAAGAAAAGGTATTTGCCAGATGTAGAGTTCTGTTAAAAAAGGCTACAATCCAAATATCTAATAAGTATCTCCATTCATTAAATGTAGTAAGCCATCTGACTGCTTTAAAACAAATACCAACAAACATCAGGGGCTTTTTTTTTTTTTTTTTTATATATATAAAACCAATTAAAATAATTACTGAAATGTCATTATGGAATGCTAGTAGGTATTGAAAAAAAGTTGTGTTATCAATCACTGTAAGCACCTCCAGCACTAACTTTTCTTATGGATGGAGAAGACACGAAGAGGCATATTTCAGCAACAACAGAGAAAAAAATACTTCAGGCAGAAGAGTTGTGGCATTAGCATTTAATGAGAGTAAGCTCCATGCGTACAGTCCTGTAGTGACTACATGTTGCCTGTAACTCATGCCTCTGCAGCAAGAGAAGTGGGAAGCCACAGAGGGAGCCAAAAGAGAATTGTAAGGCAGATCAGATCATGAACCAGCCTCTTGCTCACCCACTCAGGCTACTCAAAGAAAGTAGCCTGCCTCTTCCCTAAGACATGTTCTGCAATTTTAGCATGGCTTGGCTAGGAATGTCTGCTCGCCTGTGCTCTTCTCTCTTACATGTGCACACAAAAATTATCCCTGTGCTCCTTTGCTGCCTTTTAAGGCCATGTAAGCAGAGTCAAAGAGTTACGCCCTGCTTACTGTGAGGACGCAAAGGCTGGGGACCCAGCAGCTGCTGCAGACAACTTCTGCAGCTAGTCCTCAAAGCCCAGTTCAGCATAGCCCATACTTCTCCCAGGACACCATCATGCCAAAGCTGGGCAGTCTGCTGGGGCTGCAGGATTGTCTCCGTTTGAAGCTAATAGAGCTCTAGTTGGCAGCAGTTTTCATGACTAGCTGAGAAAAAGGCAGGAAAGGTTTTATTCTACTTACAGCGAAGGGTAAACTTTAAGTGAAGCCTGAGAGCAGAATAAAAGGAGGTCTGCTTTATTAATTTATTTCTTGGAAGCTGTGTAGTTTGTATTTCTGGCAGAGTTTCGGCTCTGGATGACTTAACTTCAAAGACTTTGCTTGCTGTGATTTAGGCTGAAGTGAGAAGCCAACAGCTCAAATGAAGACAGCGCAAATCTTAACATGATGGAAAGCTTTAAGAGCCTCTAGTGTTTTTCTAGGCAGCCCTGGGATTAGTCCTACATGGAGGAAGTGGGGGAAGTGCTTTCTTTCTTCTTTCCAGGAAGGTGTACAGAGGTTTGGTTTGCAAAGCACTTTGAGAAAACTGGCGTCCTGCTTTTGTGCCTCCCAGTCACTGCCTACCTGGCCATATGTGCATAGGCACGTACACCCTCCACACCTGGGCACTGTCATTGCACAGTAGAAGAGACGGAATTAAAACCTCCACTAAAATCATGCCACTAAGCTATGTGGTTGGTTAGATGGCAAACAATGTGGTGGCAAGGTAAAAGCATGATATTTGCAGAGGGAGGACCAAGTGTGAAGTGAAGGGCTGCATTCCTCTTGCCCAAGACCTCATCCAGCCTGGCCTTGAACACCAGGGATGGGGCATCCACAGCTTCTCTGGGCAACCTGTGCTAGTGCCTCACCACCCTCTGAGTAAAGGATTTCCAACCAGCATCTAACCTAAATCTTCCTTCTTTTTAGTATAAAACCATTCCCCCCTCATCCTGCCACTGTCTCCCCATGTCATTTGAGTTTGACAGAGCTGAGGAGAGTTAGCTGGGGTTTTCTGCAGGTTTCTTGTCTCTTGGCTCCCCTGAGTCCTCCTTTTTTCTTCCTGCTCTGAACAGAGTGGGACTCTCATCTCCAACACTCCTTGTTGCCTATCCAAGCGAACACCTTCCTGCCTTTGCTGGAGCTGCAGGGCGGTGCCCTGACCACCGCTGCAGCACTGCCTCTGCCCTGCAGTGACACCTCAGAGCCCTCCATCATTCAGAACTTTATATGCTGATGTTACTGCCCCTCATGGCAATTAACAGTCTTTCAGTGTCCTCTTCTGAGTTGTATCCAACACTTATGTTCTGTTTTATGTTAGATTTGGGTTGTAATCTCATTAGCACAAGAACCATCTTACTTTTCTTCTGTATGCAAAGTGTGTAACACAAGGGATTGGCCCAAGGATAGAAGTGCTATGGCAATATAAATAATTACCCTCCTTTGCATAAAGTAATGAGTATGTCCATCTGCTCAACTGTATCATATTTACATGCTGAATACAGCCTTAGTGAGTACAGTTAATTAGACTGTGCACTGACTATCCCTCTGTATTTATTGGCCACCTGAACACTTGGTGTTTAAAGACTACCTGAACTTATGAAACCACATTAGCAGCACGTTTGTGGGGTTGATCTCCAATGCAGCACGGTGTTCTGTAACCTGAGAATTAACTAGGAAGGTCTCTCTCTCCTGAAGCTTCCTGGATTGGCCCACAGTTATGGTGTACTAATGATGAAAGAGTTTATCCTGCAGCAGCTGCCTTTTACAGCTTGCAGGGCTGGCCAAGATAAAAGTTAGTTATGAGATTCCCAAGTAAAAAAATCTCATGAAAAATCAAGGACATTCTATGCAAACACTGGATCCTCCTATTTCTCCCCTTTTTGGGGTTACTTTTGAGTTTTGGCTTATCCAAAGCTCCCCACCAAGTGTGCAGAAACCAGCCTTTTAGCCTCAATGTGTGCTCCCATTCACTAGTTCTGCACTAAGTGTCAGACACTGTTGTGTTTATCCAACATGAGAACTGCGGTTTTTATGAGAGGTGACAAAAGTAACTTTGGTACATGACAGGAGACAGCTTCATGAGAGCTTCTTCTGTTTAGCTTTACAGCTTTCTGAAAATAAGCGTTGTTGGTTTGTGAAATGTTCAGTTGAAATCCCAAAGTTGACTGCTGTGTCACATCTAAATCCTCAAATCCTCTGGCATGTAGCATCTTTAGTGGAGTTTTTTGTGTTTTCAGATGTTATTAGGCAGAAAACATGATGTAGCTCTGAATTTGGCTGTTACAATATCCGAAGCCATGCGGCCTCTATGAACTAATGTATTCATCTTTTATCTTCTTCCCCTCCAGAAAAGCACCACGAGGTTCTCAAATCTATGTGCCTTTCCTCTTCTGGCTAACCTATGTGAGAAGATTAAATAGTACGTATAAAGTTTTCAGTCCTCAACCAATAACAGAGTATGGTACATTCCTTTCTTTCAAAAAGAAAATTCTCAGCTTAACAAATCTCCCTATGCTTTACTGCTGTTTCTTTCCTTCTTCACATGACCACTGTCCAGGCAGTACAAAGGGGGCTTGCAGAGGGTTCAGGCAGGTGAGAGTGCTTGGAGAGATCCCTGTGCTTTTGCAATACTTAAAATATTTGCATACATATAGTTAGCAGTTCTAAGAGTACAAATATACTCTTATGTAGGTTTGAGCCCTCACTTCATACACACAAAGATACCACATCTCCAAGTGTGAGCTGTTTTTCTCCTGAGACTTCTTGAGTCACAGAAATGTCTCCGTTGTGTTATTCACCAAGTTGTGCTGCCCACAGCTCAACACCAAAAGCCATACTCTACTGAGCTGAGGGCAAGCAGCAGCTACATAACTCTGTGAGGAATACCAATTAATATGAAATAAGAACAGCTTCATGTCACTGCTAGCTTAGAGTCAGAGTTTCGAAGAAGGGCCAAGGACATCATCTGGGTTATTTCTCCTAAAGCATATTTTTTACCTGACAATATAAGCATTTGTTTGTGCAACTTGGTATGCAAATGGCAAGTCTTCTAGGCCTGTCACAACAGAAGAGAGATGGCGTAAGGAGATGAAGGATACATATCAGAATGAGTGTAAGCCATTTATTTGTAAGAGAAGAAGGCTTCCATCATCATAAAACCCCATTCTGCAGTTCTTTCCCAGGTAGAAGACTTCTGTTAATACTACATATCTAGCAGATTGCAAGATGTGCCAGGCTGAGTTTGGTATTTATGTCCAAAAGTGATAGTTACTTTTACTGCAGATTTGATGCCCCAGCTTGTTCTAGACACTGAGGATTCAATATCGCAGCTACACAGGAGTCCATCAGCTTCTCCTCTGGTGCTCACTCAGCAGATATTGAAAGAAATCTGGATTTGCTCCTTTGGGCAGAATCGCTTTGCTGAGGTACAAGCACGGAACTAAAACTGAATGTGGAGCTGTGAAGAGCATGGAAGCTATCATCTATTCTGAACGCTTTTTTTTTTTTTTTTTTTCCTGAATAGGTTTTCTTCCATCTGTTAACACAGTGTTTGTTGTTTTTGTTTTTGCAGTGTCATAAGAAACAAACTACCTTTTGAAGATTTTGATGGAGATAAATTTAGTACTTTCCCAGTAAGCAAAGCCTTTCCTTTGGTACAATAATCCCTTGATAATGAGAATGTATATGAGATTCCTCCTACTTTCTGCAAAGCCTTATTCATTCATGTGAAAATGAGTGAAATCTAAAGAGTTTTTTCCTCTTTTTTTTTTCTGGATGAAAAAAAATCATTCATTTATGTCATTTGGGGAGATGTACACACAAAGCTGGGCTCCCTGCAAAAGCAAATTGCTCTGCTGCAAAGTGGTCTGTTTATTGAATTTGAACGAGGTAAAGTAACATCAAGTTAAAAAGAATATATAAGAAAATTGCCAGTTTGTTTTATTTTAGCACCAAAGTGCGCAAGGTGTCATTTTTTAAAGCTTAGGTTCTGGAATACAACCCATTTAGTGGGCTTTATTCCTGCACCTTGAGTTAGATTTTCATTTTACATATCTTAAATTCAAAGTGCCAGGGTAACAACGACCATCCTATTTGTGTGCTTCTCCTGGCTTTTAGACATTGCGGGGCTATCACTGGCGAGGCAGAGACTGCGATGACAGAAACACAACCGTGTATCCTGGCAGACGGTAAAGCTTTTAAATATTTTAAATAATTTAATTATTTCTAATACTTGTGGCATTGTGAAGAATGAGTTCCATATTTGTTTTTGGCAAAACTCTGGGAGGGGACACCACTGCTTTGTGCTTAATTTCACTGTGATGGAGATGAGAGGGGATGGTTGAGACCAGGGATGGGAGTGTATTAGCCTGAGGGGTGAAAATCTGATGTGTTTTGTGCGTACCATGCTTGTCATCAGCACCAAGAGGGAGGCTGTGCTCCAGCCCTCATGAATTTGGAGTCAGGGGTTTGGTGAATTTCAACAAAAAATCAAAAAGAAGGAAAAGGGTGGGAAAAAAGGACAGGTCTTCTGCAAAAGTCGTCCCCATTCACTTCTCCAAAGTGGAAATGCAAACTGAATGGGTAAGTTGCATTTGACATCCTCCTATACTGACTTCAAATGATTATTTCATTTTGCAAGAAAAATTACCTCTCCTGGACTCAAATGGAAAATAAACACCATTCTGTGCAGAAAGGAATTTCTAATTATTTGCCATTCTCCATAGAAAATGGCACAAATGATCTGATTTCCTTCAAAGCCTCTTTTTTCTTTATTTTCTGTAACACTGTATACCTTTTGTAACTCTGTTTTAGTCCTGATAATTGGGATGTGAAAAGTGACTCTAACTGCAATGGCATATGGGTAAGTAAAAGAAGTTGCCTTTTCAAATTCTTTCCTGATTACCTTTTTTTTTTTTTTTTTCCCTCCTTTTGAATTAGTCCATAAATGGGTGGATTTTTTATTATTCTGGTTTATCAACTGATTTGGATTATTCCATGTATTTACTGTCTTGGATATTCCAAGTAATAAAACTGTATTTATTAAACTATAAGGAAACAGAGTAAGCAGATATGAGAGATTGTTTATTGATGTTTATGATTATTTAAATTATAGCTATTATAATTAAAATGTATACACACTTATTAGAATAAGTTAATGGAAAGTGTCGCTATTATGATGCAATGCTTCCTACAGGCAAACATTCAAGACATAACTTCTCAGTCTCTGTTTTGCACTAGCATTTTTCAGGCACTTGATAGAGACTTTCATCTGCCTTTTCTTTCCTCCAACAGGGCGTGGATCCAAAGGATGGAATTCCCTACGAGAAGAAATTCTGCAAAGGTGAATCTTTACAGTCAGTGCAAGAAGCAATTTGTATTTTGTATTCATTTCATAAATATTTTAGTATTTGCATGGTCATTACCAATGTAGGGGAAAGAAAATGGGTTTCACAACTTTATGAGAAAGGAAAATAGCACACATCCTTTTTTCTTGTTTAATCTTGAAGATGGGCAGAAAGAACCTGTGAACAGCACAGGCTGCTGGTAATGTTCTGTTAAAAGCTAGTGTGGTTATTATGTTGAAATACATAGATCAGGGACACCAGCAAATGGAGTCATTGCCTCTGACTGAGCCCAACTGAGGAAGCAGTTGGGTGTTCATGTGTGCCCAGGTGGACCCACAGCAGTGCTTCTGCTAACCTTATCTCCCAGACAGCAGTGTGGGTGTGTGGGAGTGTGCATGCACACAAAGAACACCCTCACTAAACCACCACTGGCTGCTCACCTTGCCTGACATTTGCACCAAAGCCCTGAACATGAGTCATTGCCTGGCAAGCCTTTCCAACTTTTTTCAGTGAAAGGCGATCTTCAAATTTATGAAGAAGTTTGATTATATATATATAATATATACATAATTACCAAACTGCCAGATTGTTCCAGCAGAAATGCTTGTGTGAGTAGTGCATCCACCACCAAGTCCTGCTATAAAGAGCTCTGAGTGCTTTCCTGAGTAATCCCATTTAACTAAATGTTTAAGTATTTTTCATACATATTCTATGGGTAGTAAAAATAAAGGTTGGCTGAACAGCAGAGCCTGTGCTGAAATAACATCCTTGAGAACAACGAAGATTTTTTTTTCTGATTAGCAAGTTCTCTCCCTGCTATTCATGTATTCATGCCCAGTACCCAGGTGTTGCCCTAGGGTTGCCTTTTAGTATGTGGTGGTTTTTTTTCCTTTTTTTTTTTTTTTTTTTTTTTCCTGCAGGTGGTGTGAAAATCCCATTGCAGGGCTTGAACATTTTGGCCATACAAAGGGTGGTGTACTCAGACTCCATCAGCTGCTACTGCTGCTGCTCTTCAAGCACTGCTCTCCATGCTCTGCCTCATTGTGCTTATAGGGGTGCTATACCTGCCAGGGCCATTTCATGCCATTAATCAAGTGTGTTTATTAGGTGCGGACTCACGAGGTGTTGTGCTGTTGGGAGACTCAGCCGGTGCGCATTTCCACATCCCCCCTGAGTGGATGACCGTCACGCAGATGTCAGCGGTGAGAAATTGCACCCAGTTTGTCAAAACTGCTGCTTGCTTTCTCCCCTCTGCCACGGATCGAGGCGTCTGGTTTTGAAATACGTGTTCGGGGCTGTTTTCCCTCATCATTGGCATATATGAAATAGGATGGGGAACTCGAGCATGCAGGCTCTGAGGCTTGTTGCACAAATATGTCTGCAGAGGTGTGGGGGTCACACGGGTTTGCAATAGACTTGTCCTAAAGGAAATGGTTTCTGTAACAACTGTAGAGTATCACCAGCACAGTGACGTCTATGGACAGTATTCCAACACTTTCTATTTCAACAAAATGTGCCTGGCTGTGAATTACGCTGAGATTCAGCTGTTGCAGGTCACTGATGTGAATGATATAACAGGAGAAAAGATCATTCAAGCAAAGAGTAATTGGAAGGGGGAGAGAGAAATTCACAGGCATGCTCCCGTCCTTTGTTGCTGTTCACTCCCACGAGCCCCACTACCCAGAGCTGGTGTGGCTCCCTGGCCAGGGAGGACTGTGTTGTCTTTTGTTGCGAGGACATTTGTTGTCGACGGAAGGAAGACAAGCGCACTCAATATGAGTGATCAGCAAGCTCCATTTTATTGCCCGAATAGCCTAACTTTTATAGTGAACTTAACAGGGGCGGACAGTGGCTCACACAAGATCATTGGTCAAAAGCACTCAGACAAACAGTTACAAGAAAACAACCCCACCTGCAAGAAAACAACCCCCATGTGATTAGCAGTCACATAGACCTTGTCCTTGAAGCCAGCTGCTGGTAACAGTATTTTTCTGAGTTCCTTAATTGGGCGATGTGAGAGTCATTACCGTGGGAGCTTCTCACAGTTACTCTGGTAGCTTGGTTTGCTCAGCTACAGCAGGCCCTGAGATTTTCTAAGGCCTACCCCGGGTTGCTTAAAGCAAGCTCAAATGGAACAATTGTTCCACGGGCACATGTCCACGTCCTGTATGCCAATTCCCAACAGTCTTTCCCTGTATGAGGGCCCTGTTGCATGGATGAGCAGATTGCCTCTGCCCGTTATCCCTGGGGAACACCTGCTACTCCTCCATTGGCCTCTGTGGAAAAGTGATCTTGAAAATTTCATGAAAACAATCCTTATTCCAAAATTTCAGCAAGTGATGGTGCTTTTGGAGGTTTGAGAGTTTCATGCATTCTCCTTCTTTTGCTCCCAGAGCTGAGCTGATTTAAATATTGCCAATTAGCAGTTGTTTTTCTTTGTTATACATTTATGAGCAATGATGAGATGAATGACACTGATGACAGAGCTGATGATGAGCATAATAAATTAGCACTAATGGTAATTGATATTATCTTGTCTAATAAAGACGGTAATAACACTGATGGTGATGATGATTCTGGCAGTAACACCGGTGGTAGAGCCACGTAGGCAAAAATAATTTCAGACTAGTCAGCATTTTATTATCACATATATGAGGGTTTAGAAGGCATTTCTCTTCCTTGAAACTTGCTCATCTTTTCTTGCTGGTCCACTAGTTGTATGGACCGAGAGCTGGTCATGGCATGCAGAGCCAGAAGCTTCGAGGTCTGGAGCTGGAGAGCAGATCACAAAGTGGGTTTTGGTGCCCGTTGTTACAATCTGATGGACATTGAGCAACTTGTGTGGCTCTCTCTTTGCAAAATCCAAAAACTTATCTCAGTATTAAAATCCAGTTGGCTGGCTTGCTGGGAAGAGCAAGTGCCATCTGGAAAAGAAGTGTTGTTTTTTTTTCCCCACAGGAAGGGTGCCTCAAGTCATGTCAAGGGAGGTTTAGATTAGATGTCAGAAAGAATTTCTTCACAGAAATGGTGGTCAGACATTGGAAGGGGCTTCCCAGGGAGATGGAGTCCCCAACCCTGGAGGATGTTGTGCTTAGAGACATGGTTTAGTGGTGGATTTGCAGTGTTACATGATGGTTGGACTCGATGATCTTATGGGTCTTTTCCAACCAAAATGATTCCATGGTTCCATGATTCTAAGTTAGAGCTAAAGCCCTGCACCAGGGGAATGAGTGAGGACAGAGACATTTCCCTCTAGGTTTTCTTCATCACTCCAGGAATTGGAGAAGCTAAATACAGCTGTTTGCGAACTTTCCTACTGACCTGGCAAAAATACAACAGTTAATGTAGAGATACAGAGTTCAGTGCTGTAAATGAACAAGTGTTTGAGCTCTAAAATATTACTTAATTTGCAGCTCACCCTAACTAAGAAAGTTGTCACCTGTGCACAAAATTGTTAACAAAGAAATTTCTAAGCTAATTCAGACTTTGCTGCTGCCTCCTTCTCTTGCTTGCCCTCTGCGTCTCACTCCTTGTGTGTGTGGAATAGCAATAGCAGCAGCCTACCCTCCTCTGGGGTCTTGTAGGTGCAATATTTCTTTCTCGTGTTAAATCCTGTTGGCATATGTCCTTCATGTGCAGGTTTAATTAAAAAATTAAAATTAAAAAGGAAAACAGTTATTTTTGAGCATTTGAAAAATTATTCCAGATATTTCTTCAAAGCAAGGGAAGAATGAAAGTGGGGAGTACTGTTGCATGCAAACACTTTGCAGAGAAATGTCTGCATGAGAAGTGTCCCTTCCTTCCTGTCATCCTCTTTCCCTCTTCTCTCTCTCATTGTCTCCCTCTTTCAAATGGAAAAATGAAAGGGTTAAAGCAGAAGGTCATGGTTTTCCATCCCTGTAAAAGCCAAGAGCTAGCAGTGTGATTTGAAGCTAGTCAAAGTGCACCTTTCATGGTCAATAGGCACCCATTTTTTCTCAGTACTAAGTCTTCCTTGAGGGGAATTTCTGAGTACATCTAGGGCTGGTTTTGTGACCAGAGAGAGCATGGAGTGTCTACATCCTAATTGCAGAGAAACCATCCTCAGTTTGGGACCACAGCAATAATCTGATGTTCAGGCTCTATGAGGATAATGTGTTAGCCTCATCTACCTGTTGTTCACTGGTGCTATCAAGATCAAGATACTTCACTTTGATTCTGCCAAAATTTCTTTGATAAGACACATTGAAAAATTAGTTGATCAGATGGCTTCCTCTACAGTCAATACTAGAGTCAGTTCAAAGCTTTAATTTCCATTTCAATGGCATCTCAGCCCTCTGCATGGAATACCGAATAGGGCTTCCCCCCCCAAGAATTTTACCATGTTCCAGGGAAAGCTTTGTGTGCCTCTTAATTCAAATTTATGAAATTTAATATTGTGTTACTTATTTTCTCTATATTTATCTGTTTTTTATATTTCATATTTATCCTTACACTTGTTCACGTATACAAGTGCTTACATATACAACTGTAAAGTAAAATTTGCACTTTAACAATTCTGCAGGCCCTCTTGTTAATCAGCACCACATCAGCAGCAGCTGTTAATTCCTGCTTTAGAGCTAATTAGGTGGGGAAATAATTTTATGAGAGAGAAGCTGAGAATTCAGTTAAGAGGCTCTGCAAAATGGGTACTTCTCCTGATTATGCTACCATGCAAAGGAGCAGCAAAGTTGAACAAGGGAAGAATGAGAATACGAAAGAGAAATTTTCTCACTGAAGTGGGCTCAGGATGTCATTTGGGTAACCGGCTGATCAGCAGGGGAGTGACCAGATGGGCACCTAATTTGGTGCTGAACAGTTTTGGAATTCAGATCCCTACTCTGTATTCTCATAGACCACTGCTGGGAAGCTGTTATATGGAAAGCTGTTCTATACTGGGCTTTGGATTTCTCTGTCAAGCTGGGAACCAGTCACAAATAAAGTTATCATCTCCCTTAGAGTACTTTCTTCATCCCAAAAGCATATGGAGACTCTACTCACTGTGGAGAGTATTCATTACAAGGTGGGCACATCTTTGAAAGCTATACTCAGATAGACATGTTATTTCTCCAGATCTGAAAGTTAAAGCCAACAACAACAAAAAAAACTACCCTGTGTAGCTTTAGGGGAAGTCACAGGTACCTCAGTTGCAGTGTTTTTGACCAACATGGTGCTGTCAAGTCTCAAAATGTACCCTATGAGTATCTGGCTGAGGTGCAGCAACACTGAGAAAATAACCTTAGGACCATCACTGAGGATACCTGCCTGCATGCTCCTGTAGAAGCAGCAGAGCACATGGCTCCGTTCTCAACCTCCCATCACACCGTTAAATCCCCAAACAGTCATTGCACAATTAGAGGGAGGGAGTTACTCAGATGTAAGAAGGGGCTGAGTCACCCTTATTTTAGCTTCCTTCTTGTCAACTGGTCTTGGGTTTACCAGCCCTTTCTCCTGTAGAAAAGTTCAGCAAGAATTGAGCTGAATGCTCATTCCTTTGACGCAAAAATTCTGACACTAAAAATAAAGACTAATGCAGTAGACATGCTTTTTATGAGGTTTAACAAAGCAGAAGATATACTGTTGGTTTTGTCTGTGGATGATGGTTTTTGTGGAAAGCTAATGTTAAAAACACTAGTGTGTCTAGCAATGGATATTGCACTCCTGCTGCTCTGTCCATCTGCTTACAATTGACTTCCAAATAGCTACTAAATGCAGCATTTTTCTGTTGTTCGTCTGGGATAGGAGCTTACATTTAGATCTCATTTTAGAGATCATTTTATCTGGAGATAAAAGCAATACATTTATAAATGTGCTGGAGATACCCTTTCTAGGAAGATGCGTTTAAACACTCTTGGATCTCTATTTCATGCTAAATAAAGAGAAAAATAACTCCCACATCTGTCTGTAATCCACTATATCCACAAAATGTCTACTTGCCCACAAACTCAAAAGATTTCCAGGTTTCATTTAAATAATGGGTTCATACTATATATTTCCCGTGAAAAATAAAAAATCCCACCATAATTTCTTTATAAGTGAGTTAAAAGTGAGTTCAGGATATCCTGATCACTTATCTCTTTAAATTCTTTTCCCTCCCTCCCCCTGTTAGAAATTACAGCAATTTGATCTGTGAAAATCTTTTTAAAAGTGTTCTCTAGCTTTTTTTCTAAATCCAGTGATTTGCAGGCAAGTTTCTCCCAACTAGCACTGTGATGACTAAGATGCTGTATATTGGAGGAAATAAGGAAATTTTACTAATTCCACATTTATATCCCTTGCAACTTCACAGAGAAAGTATAAATGTAATACATGGTTTATAAAAAGATAGGATGCTCTCTCCTCACAAGCTTTAAGGTCTGCTTATTTTTACACTTAGAATACTATCTGAGCTACTGAATGCTATAAAGAGATTTTGAACATCATTAAAAATACTATAAAAACAAACACCTAATTCTCCTTCAATTTAAGGGTTACTTCAGCACATTCACAATTTCTGCAACTGCCATTTCTAAAGGCTCATATGAGCGTTACGTTTCCAGGGTCCTTTTTAGGCTGTATTTTAAAAACCTCTTGGTGTGGCAGCGCTGAGCAGTCTTCCATTTAAGATAACTTTGTCCAGCACAGCTTGGTGCATGCCTTTAGCATCAGCCATGGCTTTGGCTGCCTGGTGCAAGAGAAGCAGGAGGGTTTGGGGAGATGTATCTCAAGCTGGGACACATCTAGGAGGTGAGAAGGTTCCTTCAAAGTGAGACCCATCTGGAGCATTTGAGACTAAAATAC
Source organism: Aythya marila (assembly GCF_965140915.1). Taxonomy (NCBI): domain Eukaryota; kingdom Metazoa; phylum Chordata; class Aves; order Anseriformes; family Anatidae; genus Aythya; species Aythya marila. The sequence continues at coordinate 62,995,407 of NC_139043.1, read as the reverse complement.
AGCATTTGAAGCTATGTTGGGAAAACTTTCTAATCATTCTCTGCTGAAATATGACACGTAGGCTGAAGCATGGTTTCTCAGCCAGAATAATCTAAAGAGTGGTGTTTAAACAAGGCTATGCTCAGAAGTTTTGAACTAAAAGTCAGCATGGATCCATCTCTAGTGTGGGTCACATTTGCATCTGAGATTAAGCAAAATGCAGTCTGTTAGACTGTGCTTTCCAAATTAAAACCCAGTGAGTTCATGGTCTAGCATTCTTGTTAAATTTCCATTAAATACTCATCTTCACGTTTCAGTTCTGAAATATCTTGAAAAGTCTGGCTTTAAGTGCTTTGCTGGAGCAGTGTCAATGCCAAACGTATATATAGTTTTCAAATGCAGCTATAATTCTGGGCTCAAACGTTTCTTTTCAAAGCCATTTGCAACTCAAGTAGATTCTGGCTAATTCATATTTAAGCTAAGTTTGCAGGAGAAGGAAAAAAAAAATTGAAAATTACTGTGGGCCTTGTCCAAGGAAAACATTATCGTGGAGTGCTAATGGAAATAATGAGAGGCTTGGTCATAGAAGAATTTGATTAAAAAAAAATATTTAATCTGTTTTGGTCTCTCTGTATACACATACATGCTGACATTCTGTGACTGGTAAGAGACCGTATCTACAGCTTGCTCTCTATGTTAAGTCACTTATTTCAATGTTTCAGTTGCCTTTAAATAATCCAAATACTCCAAATGGCCAAGCCGTGCTGTACCCCTCCATTTCTAATTAGCCCTTCGATTAAGGGCCTGTTTGTACACAAAGTTATCACATTTGAAGAAGGCAGGTTTGGAAGTTCCCTCCAGTCTTTAAAATATGTATGTATGTGTGTGTACATATATGTGTATGTGTGTGTGCGCATATACAGATACAGCTAAGGACACATGCACATATATATGAGAGAGAATCAACTGAAAGATATTAAACCAGACCCATTTTCACCCTGGTAACTAATGCAGATCTACCATAAGTAGGTGAAATGCACTGTTACATGCTTTACACTGGCATCTGCTTGCATCAGGCTTCTCAGAGCTCAGCTTTAGGATTTCATCCCCCCTCGTTCCTTCTCTCCCCCCTTGTTTTCTCTCCTCCCCTTTCCCACCATCTTCCTCCAGCCTCTTACATACAAAGCCTGTAGCCATATACTCAAGCTAAACTCCTGTTCACATAAATGATAATTTTGTGAGAATGAGGACTTTTTGGGGACACCAGGATTTAGTTCTCAGTTACCTCTGACCCTCTTGGAGGAAGAATTACCGCCTGCTTGCTGTTGATAGCAGTGCGGGCTTAAGGAAAACCTACAATGGATTTAAAAGAAAATGAAGCTAATAAATTACACCAATTAAACCAGCCTGTAATTTCTCTTATTTTATGTGTTGACCTTCTTTTGGTTATTACCTTTTTCATCAACAGTTTTTCAGTTTGAGTACACTGGATTTATGCATTTTTCTTTGTGAGCCTAGTCCAGACTAGGAGAAGCTGCAAATTTACTCCATGTTCTTGTCCTTGTGCAGCAACACAATTTCGTGAGGCCATTTTTCTCGCCTTTCACCAGTTTTGGCACTTTCACAAATCAAAGTGGAGATGAACTGGGCACAGTGTTTCGAATGTGCAGCCGAGCTTGCATCTGCATTGAGGCTTTTGCAGAGGCAGTCACTTAAAATAAATACCAAAAAAAAAAAAAAAAAAAGCATTAGGGAGTAATACCAGCAAAAGCAGGAAAAGAGGACATTTGCAGTAAGGACCAATTAGAGGTTTTTAAAAGCTGGATGCTCATGGTTTATGATGTTGGAGAGAGCAAGGGAGTTTGGACTGCATTCAGCATCATCCATGCCTTCCCCTCCATCTGCAGTAGAGGCTGGGGACACCGTGCTGTCTACTCTTCCTGTGTCCAGGTGGACCCACCTTTGGGCAGGGCAGTGCTGCAGCAAAGAGCTGCTGCCTTAACAGTGTGCACCTGCAGCATGTGCTACACCTCAGGAGGAGTTTTGGACCCCTCCAAAATCAAAGGGTGCCAATAGATGCAATTCAGCCACCTCTGTGTGCCCCAGGTATGCCTGTCAGGCAAGACTCAACTTCTTAAGTATGTGCGTAAATAATTACCACTATACCTATTGTTACAATTATTGGTTTGGGGCTGTGAATATGAAACCAGGCTGATTTTAAAATTTTCTCTTTCAGAAATCATTTGCTAACCTCCCCATGGCTTTCACTGACGAGCTTGACTGGCCCCAGTTCTCAGAGATCACTGGGTTCCTGAACTCCACCATTGGGTAAGCTAATGGATGGGGAGGGTGAGCTGTAACAAGTCTGAAGGCCCTCAAAACATTGTGAGACTAATGGTGCTTGGAAGGAAAGACAAAAAACACCAGTCAGCTTGATTTCTGAAATCAAGGTAATCTAGCCATATTTTAAAAATCTTAAATATATGGACATTACTCTGTCCTTAGAAGGAAGAAGAAAGAAAAAAAAATAGTAAAAAAAAATATATCTCAAACTTCTGGGGCAGGGAGAAATAAGCATTGCTGAAACTAACAAAATCAGCATTTGCCTTTTTTAAAATTTTTTATTTTTTTCCTCTCCTTTTCATCCTGTTTCCTTTCTGGTGTTGAAACAGTAGAATAAATGATAACCTGAGGTTATTTTGATGGTGTTCCTTTTGGGGGGAAAGGTGATCTTTCTTCCCCGTTCTTTTGTTTTGTTTTGTTTTATTTTTTTCACATTGAGAGGGAAGTTGCAAAAGAATAAGGGAAAAGTATGTGACTTGATTTACCTTGTTGAATTGCTTCATGTGGATGGGGAAGACTACTGGAATAGATGGAGAGAAAAAAAGTCTAAGTCTCAGCCAGAAGGTAAGGAAAATAAAACAAACATAAAGAAAACACCTTGAAATGTTGGCATTTTGAACTGTGAAGTAAAAGAGAAAAAAAAAAAAGTATTTTTCAGTCATCTTTTTGGCTAGCATTAAGAGGCCCGTGCCTCCTGCCAGATCTAAAGGGTACAATACCTCAAAAGTGCCTGGTCTGGCCTGGGTTCTAGGTATTTTTTATTTGATATGTCTAGGACAGGTCATGAATACAGTGAAATGCCAAACCAAGCATGGGGCAAGTCTACAGAGGCCCTTTACCAACAGAACTAGAAAATTGGCACAGCATGCTGTCTTCCAGGAAAGATATCTGCTGCACCATACACTTGTTCTTTCTGCTTCCTCTTTTCTGCTTGTGCATAAACCGGACTCCCAGCTGCAGTTACATTCACAGGGTGTGTGTTTTAAAGTTGTATACTACCTGACAAGCCAAACAGAGAAGATCTGTGCAGGCTCCTCACTCAGAGATAGCAACAAAATCAGCCTTTACAGATCAATTACAATATCCAGCTGCTCTATAGACAGTACTTAACTGGGCTGCAAAGGATCTGAAGTTGGCAAGTGACAGGAGCTTAGTGCTGACCATGGCATTGCCAGCTGACTTTGGACCAGTGCTGATTTTTTCATCTATTTTTTAAACTCTTCCATGCCTGGAAGAAAATAAAGGAAGACTGCTTGGAAGGTTTTTTGCATTTTAAAGAGAAGCAGCTCAAAATCTCACAGCACAAAGATGAAATCTAGAGGAGACCAGTGGGCAATGTGCTGTGGGAGAGGACAACTTGCAGAAGGCTCCCATTTACACTGAGCCTGCAGAAACAGAGATGCAAACTGATGCAGGCTGTGCCCATCCTTTCCCCAAAAGTCACTGAAGAGGGATGCCACGGATTAGCTAAGAAGTGTATGCTCTGGCCAAGAAGTTTTGTTTGCTTCTCCTCATCACCCTGCCTGCTATGCTGAAAGACAAAGACCTCCCACATTCCTAGCATAGCCTACTGCTTGCTTACTAGTTAGTCTTATCATATGTTTCTATGTAGGTAGTTACTTTTTATTGCTGGTTTCAAAACTTATCATTGTCATGTTCCTCTGCATTTGCCAAAGTTGGCTGTTCTTGAGCCATGGTATTTCAGTTATCTGATTTCTTCGGTGCCTAAGTTCAAACACAAGATCAACAGCAATAGCCATGGCCAGGTACTTGGGACTCGGAGCGTGGCCTTCCCATCAGCTTCCCTGTGGGCTGTTATCCTTTTCATTGCATTTTAATTTTTCTTGACAGTGCAAAGTAATGGAGAAAACTAACCAAAATCAAATTTAACCTGTCTTCTGATCAATCCACCCAAGATTTATGGCACTGGGAAATGAATGCCCTGACAATATTTCTTCTCCTTTATTTCTTCTTCCACAGCAGCCAATTGAAAAGTCAATTAGTGAGCAATCAACAGGATTGTTTTGATAAATGATGTATAAGAAAAAGGTTCTTAAACACCTAGCCTGAAAGATTAGGGTGAAAGCATCCAGGATGAACAATCCAAACAAAACTCTCCAACCATTTATAGTTTCTCAGAGAATGTTGGGGCTTCCATTTTAGGCCGTGTTATTCAAAATGAAATAATTTTATGACCTCAAAAAAAAAAAAAAAAAAAAAAAAAAAAAAAAGAGAAAATGTAAAATGGAAGTATATGCATAACTGGTGCACAGTGTTGTTCAGAGACAAGAACAAACTTTTTAAACATTGGACTTGTTTTCATACACATAAAAGTTTAGTGGCTTGCGTTTTCTCAATTTATTTCAGAGGCTGGACAGACTCTCTATATCTACGTTTACGCAGGAGAAATCGCTGTAATCACAGAGACTTACAGAACATTTCCCAAAATGGTAAGTTAACATATTTCACTTTTTTTTTTTTTTTTTTTTAATCTTATAAGTCCCACAATTTGATGTGGCTTTAATGAACATCTTCCAGAAACAAAGAGAAAACCTTTCCAAATTGCATGCATGCCTTGTGAAAAAAGTAGTGACCATCACTTATTTAACTCAGCATCCTTCCTTGGTTGCTTTTATCTGTGCTTTTACTAAGGACTTCCACTGAACTAAAGATCAGTGTACCCCACTGTAAGTCTAGTTATTTTTTTCCCTGGTGACCAAAATGGGGAATGTGAGGGGTGTTGCCGGTAGTGACAGAGCTAAGAGGCCTGACCCCACCTCCTCTGGAGGCTATGGCATGGTGCCTTCTTCCTTGCACACCCCTTCTCTGCACCCCCATTGGGGATGCTGGGGTTCCTATGCTGCACCCCACAGTAACACAGGGAGGCTCACAGGACTGCCACACCAGCAAGCACAGCAGGCACGAAACTGTCCAGAGCCTCACAGCAAGGGTGTCTGTGATGTCCTGCAAGGCCTTTGTTGAAAAACCATCATCCTTCTGCAAAACTGCAGCAGTCAGTGGTGCAGGCAGCTTTGTGTGCATGTAAACCAGATTTTGAAGAAGTAATCAAGGACACAAAGGTAAATGAGGACAAAACTTAGCACTGTTTTGTCAATAATTAATTTTGTGAGGCTGGCTTAACACCTTCCTATAAAATAGCAGTCTGTGTTGGCAAGGTTATACGCAGCAGGCCTAATCTACCCGGAAATAAGGAAAGGCTCTTCTTATACAGTACCTCACAGGAAATGTTCATGTAAGTGAAGAAAAGGAAGATTAATACAAGAAATAAAATGTGGGTAAAAAGACAGCTAAGCAGAAAAGCACTGGGTTTGAGAAAGGAGACATGCTCCTGAGCCCAACAGCAATAGAGATGTCTGAAGGAATGTTAAAATACTTTGGCAATTCAGCAAAACAAAGATTAAAAGGGATTGCAGTCCTGGTTTTGAATCCTTCAAGGCATAAACACCACAAGGAGAGAAGAATGGTTTAAACTGAAGGACACTTCTGGTACAAGAGCATGGCTTTTCATTAATCATACCTCTATTTGTAGTGGGAACATTAATAAAGGTTATTACCTAAGAGAGAAAACCTAGAATAGCCCTCAAAACAGAGGAGTGGGGGTAAAAAGAAGCCCAGAGCTGTTTCAAGACAGAGTTTGATTAAATCTGCCAAAGTGGTTGCATGAAGGGATGAGATCTCCCTTTGAAATTAAGGCTTATGATGTTAACTATTGTGTGTCGGATTAAGTGATGTCCCCAACAGTGGGTTTAAAAGATACTTGATCATTCTGTGATTACCACATTGTGTTTGCATGTATTTAATTTTAATTCTTCAGAAAACTGGCTGCAAAAGTTAGGGAAAATTTAATCTCCTTAGGCGGATAGTTTGAGTTTCTGGAATATATTTCCTCACCAGTGATGAGTCATATTGGCCACAAGTGAGGAGTACAGTTGCACTCGTTTCTAGTGTTATACTGAAACGTGTTAAATGCTGGGCATTAGGTTTTCTGCCAGATTTAGGATCAGAAGGGGTCTGCCCTGACCCCCAGCTCCATGAGCCAGATGTCTCACAGTGCTGAAGATGTTGTCCAAGCAGGTAGTATTGTGCAAGGATCCCTTGCAGGCTCAGGTGGGCTTTTTCATCAGAGTTCCCCTCGGGTGCCAGCACCTAGGCCACTGGCAATGCATCCATACACCTTCCTCCATCCCGAGGCACATGTATTTCTGACTTGCTGTCTTTTTGCACTAATATATGGCAATGTCTTTGATATTTTGGATGGCTATGGGTACTTCTCACCTCGTCTGTCAGACGCGGGGCACTGGGGTTGGTGGCTTCTGTGACCACAGTCCCTCAGGTATCTACCCCTTCTGGTGAGGGGATAACAAAAGGCCGAAAAAGATGAGGTCAACAGTTCTTATCATCTATAGGCAGTTAACCTCAGTGCCTGATACCCTATCACCCTGTTCTGTTGTCTTTAATTTAATAGGAGATATGCTTTCCCTTCTTCCTTCTTCCCAGTTCCCCCTTACACTTAAAACAAAACAAAAAAAAAATGGGGGCGTGGAGGAGAGGGGTCTTATTGTATGCACCATTCCTTTTTACACGCTTCTCTCTCACGCTTTCACTGCAGACGTCTGCAGGATATAAAAGGAGGTGAGTCTGTGTCACGGCAAAAGTATCTGAAGAAAATTACAAGTGATAGAAAAATCCCAGAGTATCTTCCCTCAGTATCTTATCTTAATCATCACATTGACACAGTGCTGTAAAGGTTCAAATTTCTTGCCTTGTTTGGCATAATAGTTTCCCAGAATGGGAGGATTTAAACGGGCACTGTCGTTGTCAGTGAAGCTAAAAGCCAACCACCAGCCTGACATAGCCACAGCTGGGAAAGCTGGATTTTCCTCCAAAAATACTTCTTCCTCAAAGAGATGCAAAGGGAGAGGTGCTGGAGCTGGGAGTCAGCAGGGGGGCTGTGGATGCACAGCAAGCAGCTCACATTCCTAATCAACATTCTCCATCAACATTTGAATTTATTTGTTCATTGTTTTCAGCATGGTTTAATTGTCTTGCCTCCTGGCATCTTCACACAGGCTTGCAGACCATGTGTTATTTCTGGTTTTTGACTGACTGAGAGAGATCCCAAGGTGTGAGGGACGGATATGAATGCTCAGGTGTGGGGTTTGAAAGTTCTTCTGAATGTCCTCCATCACCTGCTGAAAACCCCTTGCTTCTATCAAGATGCATCCTGACAGTAAAATCAGTTGCTAGAATATTTAATAATAATAATAATAATAATAATAATAATAATAATAATAATAATAATAATAAATATTAAGTAAATATGGAGAAAGTGAATACTTTATGAATTTCTAAATAATTACAGAACAATTTTATAATTATCATGTATGGTTTTCTTGAGATATATGGATACCATACGTTATTTCAGAATGTGGGTATATTATATACTTCTTTGCCACTCATAGGCTGATCTGTCTCTTTGGGATTCTTGTCCTTGACCAGAAAAAATTAAGCTTTGTTAATACATGCCATAGCTCATTGAGCAATCAAGAACCAGATAGCTCATTGTGGCTTCAAAACCAATTAAGAAATAATATAAATATACATATATATATGATATATAACATATAATATATAATTTCTGCTGTTTTGGAAATTCTAGTCAGCCCAGAGTTCATCTGGGGAAAACTGGAGACTTTTTTCTTTGCATCTTTGCATTTCCAATTGCTTTCACGGCAGATAGGATCTAAAGATTAGTAAGCAAGGAGCCCTTCTCAGACACGCAGCAGTTTTGGTGCTATCTGGACCCAGTCACATCTGTGCAGGTCAGCACTGCTCCTTGTCAGCAGCTCTGCACACCTCAGAAATATTTCAAGGCTCATGAAACTTGGGTTTATTCACAAGTGGAAGTAAAACCATCCCTGATTCCTCACCAAAACTAATAAATGCCACTGGTCCAAAAAAGTTTGAAAAGCAACAGAGAGGGGGGCAGGAGAGGTCCAGGAGGAGGTGGGGGACTTTCCACAGTGCAAAGGTAGCTGAACTTCAAATACTTACTCTGCCTGGTCTCTTCTTTCTCTCTTGAATTTGTTCATCAGAAATTACATCCTGGACCATAAGCACTTCCTTGATGACTCAATTTACCCATTAAAACACTTCTCTAAGAAAGCCCTTCATTTTCTTTATCCTTTGACTTGATTTATAGCTGTGCCAATGCTTTCCACTGAGATGCTCATAACTACCTACGCTTGTGGAGGTAATACCTACCCAAGAAGAGCCTCTTACCTTTTGTAAATGCATCTTTAATTTCCAGAGATCCTGATTAATTTATTTGTGCTAGCACTGCAGCCTCAGTCCAGGGACTCATGCAGCAGAGTGGCTTAACAAAGGGATGCTGAATTTGATCTGAAAAAGGGATATTAAACGGAAAAAAAATCAGCTAGCAGTGGTTCTGTTCCAAGCCATATTTTCTAAGGACTGTGTGGGGCTCTTATTCAGCTGAAAAGAGCTTCTCAACAGGAGGACTGGATTTTGTATGGAGTAGCAGTCCTCAAGAGAGAGGCAACAGAGAGATACGTTCATTTTTAGCTTGGAAGAACTGGATTATTTAAAACATAAAGGATTCCTTGATATATGCAGTTGGCATCACTGTCAGCGATAGTAACAAAGGCACCACTATTAAAATGCAAAGTGTATTATTGCTACCTCAGGGGTTTATCTCTTAGATCTTTTCCCAACACCAATCTGGCGGAGATTTAATGATGTTCTGCCCACAACGTTCCCCATAAGAGCTGCGGGGGGACAGGATTTGCTCCTCAAAGCAAGCTTCAAGGCACAATGCAGAAAAGAGGAGGAGAGAGACCAGAGTGGAGCTGAGCAGAGAACAGGGGTGTAAAACAAGAAGAGAATGAGTGAGAAAAGAGGATAGAGAATGAAGATACTGCAAAATAGAAACAAGTACAGAGCGTAAGGCCTGCGCCTGAAGTTTGTGTTTCTGTATGCTGCTGTGGGGTGAGCTGCTTGCAGTCATGGTCTTGGTCTAATCTTGAACAAAGCATTATTTCTTTTCTGGCTGCTTCTTTGCTGTCACTCCTGCACTGCAGGTGATGGAGTTTGATTTGCATGCTGTGTATTGCTGGGATGTGTATGCACAGCCTTCGAAGTGCCACTAGTAAATTTTACGCATAAAAGCTTTTCTGATTAAGAAATGCTTTTCTGATTCAAGACATAAATGAAACACGATCGATATTCACAGATGCTTAGGTTTAGCTAGTTCTTTTCCTGGAGGAGGAGAGATTTGCATCCAACCATTTGGGTGAATTTCTATTTAAATGTAAATAATCCGGAGGGCTGCAGCTGGCCAAATACTATTTTTTGTAAGTCTGCCACTGGTGGCAAGAGCAATAGACACCCCAATGTTGGTGTGTAGTGCCATTTAAGTTGCATTACAGTATCTTTCCCACCTCCAGCTGTCTCTCCAGAAGTGCACAATCTCTAAGGCATCCTGTGTTGTATCTGCCAACCCTGCTGCAGGTGTCCTGGATACTTTGAGATGTCAAAAATGGCACTTGGTGCCTATGTTTAGGGCTTGAATCTCTCCCAACGTGACATAGTTGTGAGACACTTACTCTGTTAGAGGAGTGAGAACAGTTCCTTTTGCAATTTATAGGGAAAGTTAAAAGTAGATTGACTGTTGACAAGTTAGGTTGGCTGGTTTACAAGAGACTACTGTGTTCAACAGATGGGAAGAAGCTGCCAGATCTGGATTAAAAGCCAGATCCAAACAACCCAGCACGTAAAAGTATTTGCTTTTCTACAGTCTGATACGTGAAACTCATGTGACAGGTAGCAGGTCACTGGATTTGGCTTCACTTCCTAATGCTGGCACCCAAAAAAGTTAGAGATTACCTGTTGCTCAATTTTTATTTAATAAAATAAAATAAAATAAAATAAATAAAATAAAATAAAATAAAATAAAATAAAATAAAATAAAATAAAATAAAATAAAATAAAATAAAATAAAATAAAATACTCCTACATTCTTAGAAATGTGCAATGAAATTGGGTTTTGCTTTTCATTTTGTTTGTCACTGTAACAGTGTTGTACTATTCCTCTTATTCCCACTGCATGTGATCAGGTGGTTCTTCAAGAAATCTCCTCAATTTAATGAAAAGGTGAGTGTTTGATGGGATTTGAAGACTGACTGCAGGTACAGAACTGTGTCTGGGGTCCTACACCCTCAAATGGAAGAAGCAGAGCCCTGTAATGAATGTGTTATCCAGAAGTGTCTCAAGAAGCAGAGCTTCACTTGGCCATTCTGCCCTAAGTACTGTCGGTCTCTTCTCTGATATCAACATTCATCAACAGAAGAAAAGCTGTTTTTGGATGTGGGTCTCACCATCCCCAGGGCCTTGACCCTAAGACAATGTAGTATTTCCAGTGATTTTAGGGAAGAGGCTAAGTCTTTCTTTAAATTTGTTTTTTTTGGGGGGGTCTCCCTGACTCCCCAGCAATGTGGATAGACACGGCCAGGCCTGCTGTGTTGTCTCCATATGGGTATGATTGAGTAGCTACCAGATAGGGAGAGGCAGCAGCTCTCCTTTTCAGAATAATTTGGGTCAGCCGTGGGATGGTTGCATTTAACTTAGCCTTCTCCATGCTGATGTAGTTCACATCCTAAGAGATTTATAGTTCTCTGCTGCAGAGAAAGTATTAATGAATCCTTCCTTTCTGAACTGCAAGCCACATCCTGATTTGATCTTGAGCCCAATCCTACACATAAACTTAGTTGTCAGCCCCACATAGTCTTCTTCTCCCAACTCTAACTAAAAACCTCCCAACTTGATTTATGGCTTTGCCCTGAAATGGAGCTGCTTGATTTGGCTTCTGAATACTGCAAAGCTAGAAATCCAGCAAGAAAAACAGTGAAAAAGACAAGTCCATGAGGGGGTAAGAGGGACAAGGGAAAAAAATAATATGTAAGAATATGGATTAAAATACAAAATTATAGGAAAAAAAAATAGCCTAGAACCATAGTCATCTGAGCATTGGCCAAAATTGATCAAGCTACTTCCAATGCACATAGTGTGTGATTCAGACATTGAGAATATATTTGCCCATTAATATGCTGCTGATTTATCTTTCAGCTTGGCCAGAAACCAGCTGTTGGACAATCCAGCCATAGTTATCTATGCTACAATTGGGAATGACGTCTGCAACGGGTAAGGTCTAATCAGTACTAACATTTATATGGTCATAAATTTGGCTTCTTTAGAGTACTCCTGGCTTTTTGGACATTTCTGTCTCATTGCTCAAAGCCTACCCTTAATGGCACTTTTCTTTGCTGCTGATCTTTGCTTCATTCTTATTTTTCTGCTAAAAATACTGGTTATATCCTTACCTGTATCTGTTGTTGCCACCTACCTGTCCTTATTCAGAGCTTGTCCGTCTTTCTTTCACAGTGATAAAATGACCAAAGGCATGTTTGAAGCTTAATATTTCTTGCAAAGTAGATGAAATGAAAGCAACAGGAGGAAAAAAATAGAGCATTATGAGCATGTATATCCATTTTATTCAGTGTATCATCTCCCATCAGACAAGGTAGCGTTACAGGCCTACCTTTTCTGAAGAACCACAGTGTGGTCCTCTGTTGAGGTTTAATTTCACCCTGCCTCTGAGCACACTGCCTGCAGCCTTCATTGTGCTCTCATAAAGTTTTTTGTCTTTCTGGCTTTACTCCTATCACAAGCTCAGCAGGAGAATGAACTGAAGCTTTCCAAACTAACAGTTCTGGCACTACCTGTTAACAACGCTCTCAGGGGCACACAGAGGTCACCATTTTGATGCTTCTCTTCCTCCCATAGTGAGAAATCCACAGCCCAGGAAGTTCACACACAAGCCACCTTTCAACCAGGCCAATGCACAGTGCACCCACGCTCCAGCTTTGGTTTTGCAAGTGGTCCGAATGGACACTTTGTCGGCCTAACATTATTTTCACCTTGATGGAGCTTCAGATTGCCTTTTTAGCCAGTGATGTGGTTTAACCCTGCAGACAGCGAAACACCACACAGTCGTTTGCTTGCTCCAACACCATAAAGTGGGATGGGGGATAAAATTGAAAAGTGCAAGAATTCCTGGGATTAGATAAGGACCATTTAATAAGGAAGAAAAAAAAATATAAAGAAAAATGAATAAATATATACATATTAAAACAAGTGATGCACAATGCAATTGCTCACCACCTGCTGACCAATGCCCAGCCATTCTCTGAGTGGCAGCCACCCTAGTTTTATTGCTGAGCATGAGCCCATAGGGTATGGGACATTCCTGTGGTCAGTGTGTGCCAGCAGTCCTGGCTGCATCCCCTCCCAGCTTCTGGCGCACCCCCAGTCTCCTCACTGGCACGGTAGCACCAGGAGCTGAAAGCCTTGTCTCTGTACAAGCGCTTGTCTCTGCAGCAGCTAAAAGATGGATGTGTTGTTGTTCTTATCCTAAATCCAGAACACAGCACCATAGCAGCTACTGGGAAGACAATTGACTCTATCCCAGCCAAAACCTGGACAGACAAATTAATAAATCTGATTAACATGGACACTTTCAAAACACTCAAAACATTTTATTAAATGATGCCAATGCAGCTAAATCTCCTTTCAGAGCTTTTAAAGTCTCACCTGCAAGTTGTGTAATTAAGTTGGAGCTATTATTAAGGCTCTCAGGCTTTGCCTCTAAAAAAAAACATTTTCAGTTGCCTAAAACTTTGCTTATCAGCAAGTTTATTGTTGAGCCGAGTGGGAAAAGCAGTCACAGCCATCCCTCCAGGCCTCCTGCTGCCTGCTAGCATGGTTGTCCTGGGCATCTGGTTATCCAGAAGCTTCTGGAGTATTGCTACAACCACCTCCAAGGTGATAAACCCTGCCACAAGACTTCAGAAGTGTCTTCTTACAGGCGTGGGCCAGGCTCTGTTGAGCATGTATTTCGACTCTGCTGTTTTGCTAAAGTCACTGCTCTTCCCTCTGATTAACTCCTCATGCTGCAGGTTAATCCTTTCGCTTCCCCTGCGTCTAACCCTGCTTTCTATTCTTGCCTAAAGAAAAAGAGAATCTCTCCACAAAATTTAAACCATTTTGGCCTTGCATCATCCATTTGTGTGTTTCAAAACAGTATTACTCAAAATGCCGCTTGTTGTTTTATCCCAGTGCCTATTACCTGGCAGAGACACTCTTGTCTGCTCCAATTCTCTTTGCTGTCTGTTTTTCTCCACAACACCCATATCATCAAAAGAAGCTGTGGCTGTGGTGATCCCTGTGACTCCAGCAAGGAAAGGTGCTGCAGCTCCTATAGAAACACACTGTTTTCATTGAGTGGGGTGGGTAGCAGAGAGGGATTTTTGAGGATCCAGTCATTGTCTGGCTCTGATAATACCCACAGAGGTTACAGAGGATGTGGAGCATCCGATGAACCTGACTTTAAACCTAAAGCTAGACAAATAAAAATCTTTTCAAGGACAGCTTTAAAGGGCAGTAATAGAGCCCTTCTGGTCATATCCTGTGTTTTGCCTTCAGAGAGCAATGTGCTGAGCACAGCTTTTAGCCAAAGAATTGATAAAATGCCAGTATTTCATCCCATGTGAAGAGCAGGGTGATGTGTTACATGGATGCTCGTAGAGGAAAAAGATAATGAAATTGGCAGCATGCGTTGTATGTTCCCAGTAGTCTCCACACTGTGGAGTCCAAACAGAGGGGTTAGAAAAATAAAGACAGATGGCAACGGTATCTCTCAGCCCACTGAGGTGTAAATGTGGGACACCATGTGGGACACATGGACCTGGAACAACAACAAAAAAAAGCAACAAGAAAATAACGCCAGCAGCCCCAGATGCTGTGCAGTTACTGTGTGTTAGTTGCATTTGGGGTAAGGCACTGCGTCTCCAGCCTCTCTTTCCCAGCTTTGCAGTTGTGTATGTGTATGTATGTGCATATGTGCATGCATGCATATGGGCACGTGAGCTCTCAATGAAAACCACACGTGCACCTGGTGGCCCCGTATGCCAGTGGCCCAAACACTGGGAGTGTTAGAGATGTGATTAGAAAGCAGCACTGAGGATGAAACATGGTCTGGGGAGGATTTATTTGGATTGGTGGTGTGAGACCAGACCTGCCCTGCAGGATGTGGTGGTGCCAGGTGCTGGAGAAGGTCTCTGTGCAGCCAAGTACCCTACCATTGATGGCTGTTTGCTTATGTGCTGACACGAAGAGTGGTGGCAAACATCAGCTTACAGAGGTCCCAGGTGTGCAGAAGCCATCCCTGGTGCTGCCTCCCTTATTGCACAAGCCAAAATGCATGTGCCTACAAGACAGCTTGCTTCTTGGCTGGTTTTAATTTCAAAGCCTGGCACAGAGAGGAAATGTGAAGAAATGCATGGGAACACCTGTGTGACTTCAGTAGAGGATGACAAGAGGTTGTGGAGCTATGAATGTCATATTAATTTCATCTCCCGCTGATGTGTTTGCTTGCCGTAGCTGCCTTACATTAGAGCAGTATTTTGAAATTGAGTGCCACAACACCTGTAGGCAAAAATGAAGTAATTTAAGGGCAAAACCACAGTCTTATCTCAAAAGTACCTTGCTCAGGTGGCTGTCTGTGACAAGCATGAGCTTGAATCTTAATGCTGTTTTTCAGTTCTCCCTGACCAGAAATTCTCAAATGCTGTAGAAGCACATTCTGCATCAAGATAAGTTTCTAGGCCCAGGGAACATGTCTAATTATTATATTGCATGCAAAATACAGCAGCTAAAGAACCCCAAATCCTAATTAGAGGAATGCAGTTCTCCCACAGGGAACTCGGTTACCCCAGAGGACAACCATTTCTAGATGTCTAGTCCTCAAGACAAAACAGCAAAGCTTGTGAAGGCTCCAGCTTTTGGAGGGCATTCACCAACAAGCAATCCCGCTTGATTTCCCAACATCTCAGTCATCCCCACATGGAGTTCGCCTTTCTCTTACCCATGGGAAAGCCATAGGTTGGGGGCATGGAGCTCAAAGGACTTCTCTAGGGAAAGGTCTCCATCCTCCTGTACCACATGGAAGACTTGAGCATGCTCTTAGGATGAAGGCTTCCAGATAAAGCCCTTTGTCTCTGAAAACCTTGGTCAAGCTGAGTCTCACCACCACAGCAGGACCAGCCTCATTTCCCCAGCCCTTGGCTCCTGCTAGGACAGGTTTACCTCACTGGGAATGCTTTCACCCTCTTCTTCATCACCCTTTGCAGACACATGGCAATAGCTCTAAGGGGAGAGTACACATGTGCCCTTTATATAATAAAGTGGTTGTTTCAATAATATAACTAGATCAGGGTTCTCTAGGTAGCCTGGGGGAGTTTGTTTGTTTTTCTTACACAAGCTGAAATTTATTTCAACTTCAAGATTTTATTGTCCTTCAGCATTTACATCTATGTGCAAGGGAAGGACAAACCAGAGTGTGAGAGTCTGGCTTGGAGAGGTTCAGGCCCACTGGCAAGCTATAAAATATGGGCATTTAGTCCATATGGGACACTGTCACAGCTCCTGCATCCTAGTGGGCATTTCTGAGGACTATTTTAGCTTCAATACCTCCTCCTTCTCCCTCCAGTCTCCTACATTCATTTGGACCTCTCACTGCTCTCTTGCAGCATGGTGGTAGGAGGTGTACAAGATGTGGGAGGCAAAGCTACCTTAGATATTCCTACCTGGCATAATTGAACAGGATGCTGAATGTGAGGTACACACAGCAAGTAGTGGGGGAAGCCATCCTTGCATCTGTTCTGGGGCACCCCTCACCCTGAAGCCATGTGTGCAGAACAGCACTGGTTCCCCCTGGTTGAATCACAGAGGCTAAAATAAAACCACCAGGTGCAGTAGTCTGGGGATTCCTTTTCCTGCTGAAACTTTGCATAGACATCAGACCAGTCCCAGACTGGAGTTTGACAAGTATGCTGTGGTCGGTATCGTTGCAGTCAGCAAAAAGAGCATGTGCTTTTAATGACTAGAAACTGGCAATTTTCTGGATTTGTAGCAAGTGGCTTGAGATGGTCTGCAACGGCTGCAAAGAGTGAGGCTCTCTAGTGGTTCTACATGGATCTCAGCACCATGAGAAACCAATATAGTCATAGTTTGCTTCATAGCTCCGATTCACCGCTTGGCAGTGTAAATAAAGACTAACTCATTCCAAACAATGGGATTACTCTACCATGAAACTGGGAAGAGAGCTAAGGCTTTTCTCCTACATGGAGGTCACTCCACAAAAATGGGTTGCATGAAGGGTTGCATGTCTGCCTGTGTTTTTAACAGGGAGAAGGCTTTTGTTTGTTACACTGAGGGAGATTTCTGCATCACTTTTTGTTTTGGCAATAAGAACAAGGGATTAAAGCACATCAGCATCACTTCTATAAGGTTTCATTAAGCTAACCTAACATGTAAGAACAGAAGACAAGAAAACACTTTAATTTCAGGTGCCTGTTTGGTGGCACTGTATTACCTGACACAATGACCTGTTTGTGTCCTCTCCTTCTGCAGGAACCATGACACCCTGGCTCACATGACGACCCCCAAAGAAATGCTCTCCAATGTCATGCAAGCTCTGCGTTACCTGGACTCACGGCTTCCGAACGGCAGCCACGTGATTTTAACAGGCTTGGTGGATGGACGCTTCCTCTGGGATAATCTGCATGACAGATACCATCCTCTAGGTAAATATGAGATGTTGCAGGGTTCTCTCAGCTATCTGCCTGCTCATGTTTCCTTCTGTCCCTGAATAATTTATGGATCTGTTGACATATTTCAAGCAAACCTGACAGAGTAGAGGAGATCTGGAAAATATGAGCTGATATTGGCTGTGCAGTAGAAGTAAGAGAGTCATCCCCAGTGCAGAATAGAGCACCTAGAGGGCAGATCCCTATGGTGCCCATGCCCCCTGCCCCCACCAGCCAGACCCAATCAGCTCCAAACCAGGCTCAACACATGCTGTGGATGCGCAAGACAAGATGTTCTGCTTCAGCCTTGGACCCAAATTGTGGGCAGCCTGAACATGCTTCATCCTGGGTCTTGTTACAGGTAGAGCTTGACATCTGGTGAACAGCTCCACTCACTGACTGATGGGTGTCTTGGGTGTGGACTGGGACAGAATTAATCCAGGGAGTTGCAAAAGACTGAGTAGATGCTAAAGGAATAATTTTTCCACAAGCTCTGGGTGTCTGGCACCTCCTACGCTGCACACAGGTGTGACAACTGAAACGTCACGCCATGTATAGACACATCTTGGGTCTTTCTCTCAGAGGGCAGTTGCCATAAGGTTCCTTGAGGCAGTGTTTGCAGGGATTTGGAGGCTAACTTTGGGAGTCTGTCTCCTCAGAGCATACTGAGGGCACATGCAGAGAAGCTGCATGTCTGACCATTGACTGGCCATTTGCTCATGCTATGTCAAACAGCAAAGAGGAACATCATCTTGGTGGAGTTGCATTAACACATCCTGCACTGTGGTTAGGCTGGTGTCTGTGCCTCTGGGGTCAGTGTGGGCACATATCCATGGAGAACTGGGATGTTTATGGGGTGGCAGGTTTGGGGATGTTCCAGAACCCCTTCTCTACAAATTCCTACCACCCCAAAGTCAATAAAGAAAGAATGTGAAATATTTCATCCTGCTACCAAAACCTGCTTTTATACAAGCAAGTATGTTCAACCTTCTCCATTTAAGTGGAGACATAAGAAAACAGCGAGGCCATTCTGCTGTCAAGTTTTAGACCAAAAACATGTTCCTTTTGTCTCTGGGTAAATGAATCTCCAGTGCATCTGAGTAAGTGGGAAGTTGTTGCCATATTAGTCCTCATCAGTAAATGGAGAGAGAAAGAAAAGCTAATGTACATCATTAAAATGGTAGATTACATCTGCAGATGGATTTGGCAACCACAGGGTATTAGAGCTTTGAAGAAGCACTGTGCCTGGTTTCCCAAGGTTAATCATTGCCAATGGCCCCATAGATTCTTCTTAATATTCTACATGTTATTTTATCCCTCTAAAGTACATGCCTCTTAGGAAGTCTGAGGTATCCATTTCTGTTGTTTTCTTGATTGATCATCACATTTTCTCTAATAAGCACCATATTATTATCAAGTGAAAACAGAAAAGAAAAAAAGAAAAAAAAAAAAAAAAGAAAGCTCCCATCCCTTCTGGCACAGAGTGAACCTGTGATAATTATTTTTCAGTCACATAAATACACTTCTTTGCTTGAGTGCATGTTTATCACAGGGGCAGTTCCTCTACTGGATATCTAATTATCAGAGATAACACGTAGCATTTTTGGCACAAGCCAAACCGGGAGCGGTTAGCTATAGGACCAGTTGGCAATTTTTCAGAGGGCTTCATTTGCCTTGGAGGGAACCAATTAATCCTAAGCAGCATTCTGCAGCAAGATATCACTTCTGGCAGATCCTCTGATGGGTTGTGAGGAGGTTTCCCTGCTAGGCAGCCAGTCAAGCACCACGAGACATTGCTCTGGGTTTCAGCCAAAATACCCACCTGGGCTCACGTCAGCCAAACCCATCAGCTGCTGCAGCCCTTTGCTCCCCACTCCTCCCCACAGCCCATCTCAGAGCCTGACCCTTTGGGGCCATGTGGTTTTGGGACATTCCCACCAACCCTTGATCTTTGAGATCCCTAATCATTTCTGTGAGGAATGGATACTGCTGCAGGGTAAGATAGGCAGGAGTTGCACCTGTACAGTGGAGATCCTACAAAGCAGCCTGAGGAGCCTGTTTAATTTGGGTGATGTCATACTCTGCAGTTCCTGAAACAGCAATGACAAAAACTACACGTTTCAGCCCTGCAAAAATAAAGAAGTCTGATGGGATGCTCAGTGTGCCACAAACTCAGAGAACTAACTGAGTGTCCATTTAATCTCCATCCTGGCTGTAGTCACCAAAGAAGCAAAAGGATTGATAAAATGGGTATTTTTCTTAGCAAGCAAGGTTACTGTGCAGCAGTGAATTTCAGGGAATGTCAGCTGGGTGTCAAGGGGACTGAGCCGTGAGGATGGAAAGAAAACACCCAGAGCACACAAGAGCTGGAGCCCCTTGGTTTGGATTTCAGGTAGTGCCTTACTCCTCCTTTACACCAGGACAAGGGAGAGCAGAAAGAAAGGTTGCTGCCCACAAACACATTGCTCCCTGAGGGGTGGGAAGCATCAGCAAGCAGCACGTTCAGCAGAATAATTGCGTTGTCCAGATATGGCCTTTCCAGGAAGGATTGAATTCTCCCTCTACTCATCCTATTTGTAGCTACAAAAACTTGGTGCTTGAGTTTGCTCACCCACAGAAATGCATCCACATCCCTCAGTGACAGCAAAATTGTTTCTCCCTTGTAAGGCTGTCCTCTCTGAGACAGATGCAAAGCTCAAGGTACACACACTCACCTTCAGCCTTTCTTTTGGCTGTGCAATGCCTGTGTTTTTTTTGGAGAGTGAGAGATGTGCAAAGGGATGGCATACCAGCACCTCCCAGACCCACATGCATGGTCGTGGTAGGGTGCCTCTCCTCACCTGGGGCTCTGATGCATGGGGAGGGACACGTGGAGCCACTAAGAAAAGTGATGGTGGTGCCTTTGGCCATTGGCCATGCAAAGCTTCCCTCTCTGTGTTTCGCAGGGCAGCTGAACAGAGACATCACCTACAGCCAGCTTTACTCTTTCCTCAACTGCCTCAAGGTAAGGGCTGCCTTAGGAGCATCCCTCTGGTCTCCTCTGCTCTCCACCTGCCCACTGATAATGTGCTGTCTCCTCTGCCCACCTAGGTGAGCCCCTGCAATGGCTGGCTGACTCCCAACAAGACCCTCAGGAACCTGACCTCAGAGGTAAGGAGGAATACCAACTCTGCAGTGGTCACATAAGTCCACCCTCTTGCCCCCGTACATTTTATAGAATGATAGGATCATCTAGGTTGGAAAAGACCTTCAAGATCATCAAGTCCAACCACAAGCCTGACCTGCCGAGTCCCTTCACTCAGCCATGCCCTCGTGCTGTACCCACACAACTCTTAAATACCTTCAGGGATGGAGACCTCACCACTTGGCAGGGCAGGCCCTTCCAATGCCTGACCGCCCCCTCCATGTAGAAATTCTTCCTAAATACAAGGTGTCTTGTGTTGTACATCAAAGTGTCTTCACTGAGGAGCACAGGACCCCCCAAATCCTTTCACAATCACCAGAACAGATGAAAACTCATGGTCTAGATGTAAGGCAACAAAAGGGATAGTTTAGATGTAAGATGACAAAAGAAACATGCAACAATTCCACGTCAAGATAAAGTTTAAATTGAATCTATGCAGTGATATAATTTTTGCTTTTGTCTTTTATATGATTAATGGTTTCTTGGCCTAAGCCTGATAGCCCAAATGAAAGACATCAGTTCTTTTTTTTTTTTTCTTCCAAAGCTGTGGAAACTTCCATGCCCACCCTTTGAAACACCTCGCAGGCACTCAGAGCAGCACAGTTAAGCTGCAGGCTTTGCAAATGAGCTCCTGTGGTGATCCCTCAGCTGTCCAAATTCATTCCTGGGGGATGTGATCTCCCTCAGACAAAAAACATTCAGGGTCCTGCTCTTTGAGGAGAAAATGTGCCTGGTAAGGAAGACACTGCTTATGGAGAAGGTAGTTGCTAGCACGGAGTGCCAATGGCACAGATTTTGCCGGCAGCTGGAGCAGCCCCTGAGAGCAAGATCCTGGCCCCGTCTCTGTCAGGGCTTTGTGCTGATCTCCCTCAGGCACATCGCTGTGGCCTTAATCACCAGGTGGCACGGCCAAGGAGCACCCGGGCTGCAGGCAGGAGTGGGAGCAGCCAGACACAGGTGTCCTTTAAAGCTGACACTAAAAACCTGGTGGCACATCATAGCAGGCACTTATTCCCTGATTTTTAACCCTCCCCCTGCAGCCATGTAAAAGAACCAGTAAGCAGACATAGTCAAAGGTGCCATCTCTGTGCATTGTCATACTAATGTATGCATTCAGTAAACAGAAAATATGGCCTTAATTTCACCAAGGTTTACATACAGGTTTCATTTTATGCCCCATCCCTCTTGACTTATTAAGAAGATTCCCAAATCTTTACAGAACTGCAGCTTATATGTTACCTACACCACAGGACATACAGCACATGTAACTGCTGTCCATGTACAATTTCTGTGTCTGCAGGGCATGAATTAATCTTCCTCCTGGCTTCCTGTCTGAAAATAATTGTCTATGTTATCATCCAAACTGCACTTGTTAAATATTTAGGAGATCCTGATCTCTGTTAGGCTGTAGAAATTACACTGTATATATCAGTTACATCTGTGGCTGACGGAGCTAATTTACTCCACTGAAAGTAAGAGCAGAATGTGGTCTGGCTAGCTGAGTGCCAGTACCCACAACGCAGCAGCAGGAAGGATAATGGGAAAGGAGGAACATTTATCCTCTGCAGAAAGTTTCTGTTTTCTTTAAGAGGATTGGAAATGACGGGGCTGCTACTTGTCAAGAGGCCTCTGAAAATGAGAGAGCCTGAATGATTATACAGGACTAGAGCTGCTGCTAGGTGGGGTGTGTGGTAAAATAACTGGATGCTGTGTTCATCGTATTATCTCAGATGAGGTCTCGGTACAAATCTGCAATGGCACATGGCATCGCAAGCTGGGTAGCCCAAAGGCAGAGGATATCTGGTGCATGTCTGTGTCATGATAAAGAACTCTGATTCTCCTTTCCCCCAGTTACAGGGGTATATTAGCTTTCAAATTCCTGCCTGCACATCAGAGACAAAACCAAAGCCCACTCAAAGCAGCATGAGTAGCAATGAATTGACATCAAATTGCTTGATTTTTTCAGAGAGCCTTACAACTTTCCGATGTCCTGAAAGAAATAGCGAGATCTGAGAAATTTGCCAACTTCGATGTTTTCTACATGGATTTTCCACTGAGACAAAGTAAGTTGCTTTTCTCTCCTTCTCTCAGGCAGCTTTCAGTCCCGTGCTGGGCTGTTAATGCCCTCTGTACATGTTAGCTCTGTACCAAGGCAGCCTGGGTGACCCTGGTGGCACTGCCTCCAGAAGACAAATTTTTCTTGGCCAGTTTTCCTCCCTGAGTAACACAGCTGCCCTCCCTTAGCTCAGTGTTTTCAAAAGCATCTCTCCCAATAAGAACTGGCTTCCTTCCTGTGCTTCCTCAAGCACCAGAATACCTCTGCAGCATTGACTCGAGGACCTTACAAAACTCATCCTTATGTGATCTTAAGTGACATTAGATAAGTGCATTACCTAACTCACTTCCTTCTGTAACTGACATTTTAAGGGAAGAAAAAAACAAAAACAAAAACAAAACAAAACAAAACAAAACAAAAAAAGAATATGTATGCTTGGTCCTCCATTTTAAGCAAAGGATCAGCATGGGGTGAGGGACTGAGGTGGGCAATGTATTCAAGCAGGTAGACAGTGATGGAAAAGCAGGAAAACAGCTTTTTTCCTACATCCAGCCTGAACCTCCTGTGTTTCAACATTGCCTCTTGCCCCCCCCCACACACACACCTTGTACTGCTGTGAAGAGCCTGGCCCTGTCCCCTTGTCACCTTCCTGTGGGCACTGGGGGCCACAGGCAGCTGCTCCCTGAAGCCACCTCTTCCCCAGAGCAAACCCCTTAGCGCATGGGGCAGAAGCTCCAGCCCCAGCCACCCTAGGGGCCTCCTGAATACCATTAATTTTTAGATTCTGTAAAGAATACATAACAATAATAAAAAATGATCTGCATTTCCTTATATTGGTATTCACAAAGAGAGGTCCTGCTTGAAAAAAAATTTGCCTGGGGACCGTATGTTCTTTTATTTTTTATTTTTTTAATGATAATTTAAATCCCAGAATGTAGACAGCTAAATCTGGAGCCATGAAGGGACAGAAGCAGCCTGGCAGTACTTCAAAGTGTACATCTCTGACACCTCTCCCCATCAGTGTCTGGGTGTCCTTGGAAGCATGAAGCTGCCGAGGCACCGAAGATTATTGTGAAATTTTCAGCTGCAGCCAAATCACATCAAAACTCACAAAATTGTTTTATTCTGTACAACACAGTTCATGAAGCTGGGTCTGGGTCTCATGCAGACCACACAGGGGAAGAGGTAAAGAAGAGGATGGGAGAGGGAGTTTTTCTACCTTAGCTTGGAGACACAGACCTCACTGCAAGTTAGCTATCATAGCACAGAGTTTCAGGATGTCCAAGTCTCTTTGTGGGTTTTGTATCAGCTACTTAATATTTAACAAGTCATTAGGGTTTGGAACAAACTACCTGCTGGGTAGGCAAATTACTTTAATAAGTTCAATTGCTAACTTCAGGTAATTTATTTGCTTTCACGAAAAGAAACATCTTAATATAATTTGCTGTTCTTGATTACATCGCGTTAAATAAATGAGGTAAACAAAATCACACATGCACATACAAACATCGGCTCTGACAGACACTTTGCGAAGTTTCCTGCAGCCCTGGTGCCAACCATGTGAGCTTCCCCTCAGTAAAGCTGTTCGTGAGCGCGCTCAGAAGCGAGCTGAGGCTGCTGACCTACTTTCCTGGTCTCTTTCTGAAGCAAGCGCAGATCCTCCCCTAGACTCTCCAGGCATCAAATATTTAGCGGTGGTTGCATGCTGTCATGAGGACACTGACTCCAGGCGGGCCTGTGCATGTGTACATAGCAGCTGCTAATCTCCTTGGAATGAAAACTGGGTATACCAGCATTTATTCTAGGTTTAGATGGACAGGCAAGCTCAGATGCTGCCTTTGGCTCAAGTGCTTAGTGTTTCTATAAAGGGGCGCAATAAATACAGGGTGTGGGTTGCTTTTTCTTGTGGGGATGTGAGTAAGCTCTATTGTAGTCCAGCCTAGGCAATGGGCACTTCTAAGGCAATCTCCAGCTCTACTCAGTGCCTATTTGTCCCAGAATTGCTCTAGGATTTTTGGAGGTCAAGTATAATGGAATAAATTGACCTTTGTTGATAGAAACCTCACTTACTTGCTATTTCTGGACTGGAACAGTAGCGTCTACTGAGTGTGTTTTACAGCACACAGCCTCATACACAGTGTATAACATCATACAAGGGGTTAGGGGCTAGTTCACACCGTGTGTATGTTGTGAGCGCGTGTACTCCCTGGTGTAAAATAGGATGAAAATGTTTTCACGTCCAGTATCATGCAATTTTGAAGCAGACCTTCAAGCCCTGTGCCTTGAAAGAAGTTATTTTGCTGTTGAATACAGCATCACAAGTACATTTCTATAGTTAAAGCGGGAACACCACCAATCTGTGAAATCAAAGTCAGAATGATCGCCCAGACATCGCTTCTTGACACAACAGCCAGAGTCAAGCCAGCAGAGCTGGTCCCAGATCAGAACTGTAGCACTTGAAATGAGAACATTTTTCTCATGATGGGCTGCCTGCATAACACTATTAAGAATTCTTAATCTGTCATTATAAAAAAAAAGATATAAAGTTTACAGTCTGTTAATGCTATATCCACCAGGCCCGCATTTGATCGCTCTACAGCCCTTTTGAAGAAAGCAAGCTTTTTACTTCTCTAATGGCTCTGGGGCTTACAGGGCTTACAGTAGAGCAGCATTTGCATTGAATGTCATGCTTATGTAATTCAAAAGGTTATTCTGTTGGAGTTGAAAAAGATCACTCAGAAGAAAAGTAACTGAAAATGACATCTTATTCCTGCAGACATCAGCCCCGGCAAACATTGTGTTACCCTCTATTTCTCTAAAAATCACTGTTTTATTTAGCTTTTCATCATATATATATATGTACGCACATATATTTTTTTTGCTCCGCTGAAGCTGCAACTCAAATGGGAAATACAAAAGTATTAAATCAGTATTAAATAATTTATAGCTTTACTCACTACAGCATCAGTCTTAGGAGGGAAAGCGAATTCTTTTACAAGCATTTATGTTCAAAGCACTTCCTTGCATAAATATTGCAGATTTAAAAAAAAAAATAAAACACTAAAAAAACAATAAAAGCTTAAATACTGCCCAAGGAGAGAGGGATTGCATGCAGTATTGGCTCTGACAACTTCATATAAATTATCATAATCTTCATGCAGAGCCGTTGTGAGCTTAAAAGTAGCGGGGGCATTGGGAGGAGGAGTGCGGTGCCGTAACCTCTCTGCTTGTGTGCTTGGCAGCGGCTGAGGAGTGGCGCAAGATGGGCGGCGAGCCCTGGCAGCTGATCGAGCCGGTTGATGGCTTCCACCCCAGCCAGGTAAAATCCAGACCCGAGGTGAGGGGTTGCAGAGCAGGAGGGATGCCAGCGCCTGTGTTGGGTTGGCTGCTCACACTGCCTGCAGTGCCCACGTGTCCTGCAGCGGGGAAGAGGAGAGGTTCTTTTCAGGAGAGAGACCCTGACCCTGTCCCTACCCATAAATATGACCATGGTGAAGATCCTGCCCACGTCCATGCCCCTACATCCCACATCCTCAGCCTCCAAGGCCACGGATGCTCCTCATCCTAGCCTGGAACAGAGCTTTTGTTTTGAAGCCATACCTATAAACTGCTTTATTCGCTGCAGCCGCATGATGAAGCACTTCTCTCCTGATTCCTTGGCCTCCAGGGATGGGTGGCAGGAGAAAGTTTGTAGTCAGAAATGAATGAAAGGGAAGGAGAAACAGCTGCTCGGCTGTAACTCCTCACTTTGATGACCTTGTGCAATGTTTGCCCTGTTCCCACCATGCTCACTTTCAGAGTACTTTTTTCTGAACCTGCACAATGCTTTGGGAGAGCACGTCATGCAATCAGCTACAAGCAACGCAATGCATTTTCTATAGGCTAGCTTCAGGTTTCAGGTATGTACACAGTTGAAAATAAATTCATATTTGAAATATTAAAGTGGAAACAAAAGAGTGGCCCATCTTCCTGGTATGGTCCTAAGTAAAACTGTATGACTGCCCAGAAAACAGTGCCACAATGGGCCAACCCCTGTGCCCAAAAGCACAGACTGAATTTCTGAGGCGATTTAATGATGGGAGCCAACCCCACACATATTCTCTGTTGACTGCCTCTTCAGCCCGTGGGGAAAGGCGTAGGGACATCCAAAGCATAAGTGCTTTCATTGCTGTCTTTTACATCCATGCTGGCTGCCTCACCTTTGCCATGTCAGAATAATTTCCTGGTCACAGAGGGGCCCCTTCATAGCAGAAATAATGCCTGCTTGGCTACCAAGCAGGACCATGAGGAAGCTGTGGGAAAGCATGGGCTTAGAGCCTGAGGACATGGGGGAAGTGTGTCTGGATATTTTTGGTGCAGGCCTTTTAAAAGGAAGCAATTAGAGAAAACTTGGCAAATGAAACAGGAGTGAAAGCTGTGATGAAACAAACCCCATTCCCACTTCTGCCACCTGGGGAAAATACACAGAAGGAGGCTGGAGCAGAACAGGGAAGATCTTTGTGCTATTTTTATGCCTTACCCCAATACCCTGAGGCTCGCCTGAGGCTTCCCATAGCCACCAGTAACCAGCCACTGAGGGAGCCGAGCTCACTGGGCCACAGCTTCCCCTCCAGGCTCTTGCATATATGCCCTGCACCCCACCAGCTGCTGCAAGGGACCCTTCCTAAGCCAAAAGAAAGCTGCGGAAGGGCATGGAAGAGCAGCTACCAAGACGGGCGCAGCTCCTGGCGCAGCAGGCTGCAGGCCCTGGCCACATGCTGCTGTATTTCACTCCCCCTGGGCCTGGCATCCTGCAGTCGTTACCATCTCCCCCTCCTGCTGTTCAGATGACGTTAATACTTTTATAGGTACATTTTCCCATACAGTTAAGGTGCCAGCTGTAGATATGCCTCACTTCAAGTGAGTTATTGCCCTTCTAGGAATTATTAATTAGCCTTATCCAAACATCCACTGCTTTAAATCCATTTTTCTTTTCCTGGTATTATAGGGAAGTCTGTTATCAACACAGTGCTGTTGGGACTGAGAAAGAGTGGCTCTTGGGACAAGGAAGGGGAAGTGTGAGCACAGCGTGATATTTAAGAGTACGCTTGAGAGAGATGATAAACAACTCACTCACTCCCCATGCAAGTTTTATTTAAAGTTTTACGTTATACCAACATGAATGCCTCTGGCCAGATACAGCTTTAATACCATCTAGTGCTGCCTAGCACAAGAGCTGATGCTTGTCAAGTGAAGGGGATCTTTTACTTCCATCTTTGCTGCTATTCCCCACTTGTCACACATAGCCCAACAAATAAATATGACTGATAAGTTCTAACTCAATCTTTTTTACAGCACTTTTCTCAAAGATCTCAAAGCATTAGTGAAACAGTCATGAATATTTGAACTGAGCAGCACCCTAAGGAAAATATACACA
Organism: Aythya marila; assembly: GCF_965140915.1. Lineage (NCBI taxonomy): Eukaryota > Metazoa > Chordata > Aves > Anseriformes > Anatidae > Aythya > Aythya marila. The sequence continues at coordinate 62,967,685 of NC_139043.1, read as the reverse complement.
TTTTAGCTCTTGCCTTCAGATGCAGAAAAACTGAGCATGGGGTATGAGAAGCACAGTGCCACTCTGTGCCAAGGTGAGCTGGAGAAACACCATGCTCCCCCTTTGTTACTATGCACTACTTGGCAGGAGAAGTCTGATATCTGCCCTGGATTTCACCTGCCATTCATCTGGCATCTCATTAATTGAAGAAATAATCCACTTTTGTAAACAGGCGTCAGCACATATATCCAACAGACCATCACTCCAATTATGCAGTAGAGTGGAAGGGAATTGAACCTTCCTAACAGACAGCCATGGATAAATCACTGCAAAGAGAAGGATGAGGAAAAAACGCAAGGTGGCAACCATCCATTTGTCCCATCAGACCTATTCTGTTTTTTCATGCATCAAAAAGGCTAGGCTGGAACACTTAGGAAAAAAAAAAAAAAAAGTCTCCATAGTGTTCACAGAGAGTATTTTGATCTAAGAACCCTTGAAGGAAGGAATAAACACTAAGCACTCGTGTTTAGCCCAGCCCAGGCCTATATTTCATTAGGGGACATTCCTACAGGAAGAAGAGCATTTTCCTGCGTGTTTTTGTTAAGCTGCAAAACTGGAGATTACTCATTCTTGGCGTATCTGTATTTCTCTTAAGTTTAAAAACTAAAACACCCAGATCAAGCTGTAAGTGGATGAAAGTCGCACCATTTGCTTTTAACTCCTAAAAGCATGATGCCTGAGTCCTCCCAACATCCCTCTAAAGTCATCTCTGAGACAGTGCTCCCCCAAGTTCTGCTTGACTGTCCTTGGAAGAAATTTCTTCCCCTTGACTAAAGGGGGAGCCCAGGAGCTTTCAGCAGCTTTTCCTTCCTACAAATCTCACTGCAAACCATCCTGAGTGCCAGATGGCTTCAAGGACATTGCTTCTCTCTGGAACAGCTGATTGCTTTGTTTGTATGACACGACCATGTATTTCAAGAGGATCCTGTGCAAATGGCTTCATTTCTTGCTTTTATGAAGTTACCATTGAGAGCGCAAAAGCCCTGAGCATCACAAACTGGAAACAGGGATGCTTGGAAGATTCTTAATGATTATGTACTTGCAGGAAAGCACAGCTTGAGTGTGATTAGATTCTCCCTTTTTCCTTTTTTAAGTCTTAGGAAAGCACATTATAACCAGGAAAGAGAAAAAAAAAAAATGAAACAAAACACATCAGATTAGTTGTGTATTTACTCTTTGCTGAGAAACATTCCCATCCCCATTTTGGTACAGAAGGAAAAAACAACCAAAAGCTGCTAAAATAACACAGCCACCTCAAAGTCACAGTCATCCAGGACTCTATAAGAAATAGGCAATATTTCCTTTAACAAATAAATAAAATCCCGAACAATTTTTAATTAAGATTAAAATTAAAAAATGCAAAAAATAAAAATAAATTTAACTGGTGCAAAAACACAAGCTGTTTGGAATTTAAAAAGGACCTAAAGAAAAGATTCCGTGAGTCATGAACCTTTCTCTGTGCCTCACTTCTCATCCACTGCAAATTATCAGCACCATGTGAGCAGGTGTCTGAGCAGGACCTATGTTATTTAGGGCATTCCAAGCACATCTTAAATTGTAATCAACAGCAGCGTGAACACTGTAGAGTTTACCTCCTGTGATACTCTTTCACTCTTTCAGGGGGGTACAACATGCAAAGATAGTGGGTTTGGTTTTGTTAAAAAAAAAAAAAAAAAAAAGAAAAAAGTCATCCTGCTAAAAACATAAGGAAGACTTAGGGACTTGTGAGGGAGGTTTGGAGACTCCCATGCCTAAAAGGACCACTCTGACACAGGTCTCAACCGCCTGGCAGCCACTGAGCGGCCCAGAAGCTTGTTTGGTCAAGTTAGGAATTTGTACCAAGAAAAAAAATGCCACGTTACAAAATCTCCCCTATCCCTCTCCCCTGCCTAATGTCTGATAGCTTAACAAGGCTGCAAATGACAAGAGTCCAAGAGCTTCCACCCTGCAAATGTGGCTCTCTGTACATTAGCTCTGAATAAAGTTTTCTTCTCCTGGCCCATCATTACAGCTTTTTTTCAAATGCACAGCATAAAAAAGCACATAAAATTTCCCCAAAGGTTCCAGTCTCTTTCTGAAACTCTGAAACAGGGTTCAAATAGTTTGATTCCATAAATCCATCTTGGGCCTTCGTACGAAGGCTTTGTTAGCTCTATTTGAGCCTTGTAATTATAATCAATGTTAGCATGAGTTTTAGACTTGAAAGTAAAGTTACTGTATAGGCAAAATATAACCGTAGGTCAGAAGTTGAAACAAAAATGTGTTAGAAGGGTGTGAAAATTTGGTTAAAGGAGAATCAGGCTATTCTCTTTCCCTTTCTCTTACCCTTGATGATTTTCACCCTGGCAAAATAGTACATACAATTTCTCTTTAGTGCATAACTTCCAGGGCAAACACTCTGTGAAGGCTAGAGCAGTTCTGATAGCGAGGAGAAAAGCTATTTTACAATTTTCTTCAGGTCTCATGAGAAAAGGCTCTGAAGACAGCCAGCAGCCGGTGTGGACATAGAGAATCAGAGGTGGTTAGTTTTGAACCTGGATATAATTGGGCCTCTTTTTCCTAGCACCTGAGGTTTCCTTACAGGATAGCAAAGAGAATAGTTATTAGAAGTATCAGAGGAATTCAAGAGCATGAATTCCTTTGGACTAGCAAGAGATTTATACCTTATATCTAAGCAGTGCTTTTGAAATACTTTCATAATGCTCCAGAGGAAAAAAGTGAGACCCTATGGCTTTTGAACAGAAGAAGTTTGTTGACCATGCACTGTAGGCATCAGGAAATAGTTGAAGACTCTCATTAGACCTGATTGTCTGCTTGTATATCTTTATTTTCCTGTAATTGATAAAAAATAATTTACAACTCTTTTGCAAAGACAAAACACAACTGTAACAGAGAGTAGAACTTTATGCTTGCGAGCTACACATACGGTCACGTTTTCCTTCTATGATAAGTAACTTAAAAAGGGTTATTCAATGTTAGGCTTCACATTTGATCTTAAAAACAAAAACAAAACAAAACAAAAAAACAAACAAAAAAAAACACAACAACAAAAAACACACCTTTTTGGAATCCCCCCCCTGACCATTTTACCAGAAATGAGCTCTTGTTGATAAATCCAGTTTTTGCACTGGTCAGGAAAGTGCAGATATGTAATCCTCACCTTATTTTACTGTTCAAATGGATTTTCACCTCTTCAAGCAGCTGGAATAGAGTATTTTCTTTAGCTAGAGGTTACGCTCCATCACATGTTTATGGAGGGGAGTCTGCCTTCTAATGGGGACTGGTATAAAGCCACTGAATTATACAGGCACGAGAAATTGATAATTTCTCATATGTGCTGTTCACAGATTGCTGCAGCCCTGGGAACAAGCATTACCTGGCAGAAGGCACTACATGAATGGCCTCAAGTGCTTGGAAAGGAGAATCCATTCAATGACCAGATTGAAGCTATATTCAAAGATCAAGGTGGACACTGACTCCCAAACTGCCAGAGCCACGGTTTACAGGGGTGCTTCCTGGTACATTCCATGATTAGAGACCAAAACAAAAGAAAACAGAGGGCACAAGAGCCACTCTTATTTTTTTTTGTTGTTATTCAAAATAGCAGTACAAAGAGACGGTAGTGCTGAAGTTAGCATAGCAGCATTCTTTTCAGTGCTGTATCTTAACTGCAAAGTCACCCACCTGTACAAGTAGACTGAGCTTTTTCTTTGGAGCTACAAAAATAAAATAAAATCAAAGGATACCTGCCAGCTAGACCATTCATTGTACTGGTTTGCAAATGCATAATGCGATTGTTTCCACGTACAGCAACCCCGCAGCCCTACCTCATTGTTTTCCCTGCAGAACCGTATTTTTGGGCTTTCCATTTGTACCTTTCAACAGTTAATTTGATCCCAAAAGGGGTGGGAGGGGGAACCCAACCTAATCTTGTTGCTATGAGTTGTATACATGTAATTACCTCAACTGTCAATATGTTATTTGCTATATTGCTGCTATTTGCTTATTAAAACGTGCGAGGAATAACAAGACACTAGATGTTAGATTTGCCTGGCAGCAGTAGTTCAGCTTGACTGAGCACAGGTTCCCTTTCCCACCATTAACAAGCTCGTAACTTGACCACCCTTCAAGTATTTAACACAGCTTGCTTTTTAAAGCTTTAACACATCCCTACTCTTTAGCTTCATAATAAATGCAACATGCACAATAAGTCCCACCATTTTGCAGGTATGACCTAAGGAATCGCTGAAGGTAATGGGCAGCTCTTACCTGCTCTACTTTACACGTAGTATTAAAGGTTGAGAATTAAAAGTATTTATTTCACCAGCTCACCCAATACTTCTAGAAAAAGGCAAACAAGAACACAACAAAAAATAAAAAAACACCACCACAGAATACCCAAACAAAATTAGATACAGCTGTACTAGTAGCCCTACTGGTGATAAAGGGATGAGACAGCATAAAATAGTACTAATTACACATGGAAAAATATGGTAAATAGGAAGTGTTAACACAGCATGACTAAAGCCATCAAAATTAGCCAGGGCTCAGTTATACTCTGTCTATTTCTTTTGTTCTGAACGTGCCTGTGTATATGGCTGCATCGGCTGTGACCCAGCTCTGAGGCTGCAGGACAGACAGACGGCCTGGCTGTGCGCGGGCCCAAGCACACTGACCACATCTGCAGGAGCCACATCTGCTCTGTAGTTTGAAGAGGCAGAGGAGTACTTGCAAATACTGTTTTGAAGCAAATCCTAGATACTCTATTTTTTTGTATTTCTTTTTAAAGTGCAGTCAGTGCAGCATCTTTTACTAAGATTAAATTCTTGTGGGACAACCACTAACGTTTGGGGAAATACTCATCTTTAGGAAACCAAGAGGGAATGCATTCTTTAATTGAATGATACTTACTATCATGTCCCACTTCATTCAAGGCATTCAGATGTTGCCAAAATAGCCATTGTCTCCCAAGAAACAGTTTCAACTCAGTCATCTTCAGACATGCCTCTGCTATTGGTCACACATGGGACAGGCTCCCCAGAGAAGTAGTCACTGCACCAAGCCAGTCAGAATTTTAGAAGCATTTGTACTGTGCACTTAGTCTCATGGTCTAAAATTTTGGGTAGACCTGTGCGGTGCCAGGAGTTGGACTCAATGATCCTTATGGGTCCCTTCCGACTCGTGATATGATTCTATTATTCCCTTTAGTTCTAGAAGAGGAAACATACCTGCTTGCTGTACAAAAATCTCTGCCAAATAGCACAGCATTCAATATACGCTTTCCAAGTCAGGTTTCTTACTGTCATTAAAAGCAAAAGCAGGACAAAAAGCAAGTGCATCCACATTGTTTTACAATTTACAGCAAGGACAATACCTCCAGACTCATACTGGATAATTTCCTTTATACCAAAACACAGAAACGTGGCAATCAAAGGAGGGAAGAGAACACTGCATTTAGACGCCAAATTTTCAAGCCATTACTGCATCCCAATTGAGTTTAGGCTTTGATAATGCCAATTAAGAGTTTTAAAAGCTAGTAAGACTCAAATTTCCTCAGTTAAAATAAGCTTCATTGCCCAGAGCAAAGCATATTCATTTGTAGAATTTCTTATTAGTAGGCATCTTGAAATTGTGCATAATGGAAAAAAAGAAGACTAAGAGGATGTTCTAAATTTATAAAAAGGCGAGAGAGGCCTGAAATCCCCAAAGCTCTTAGACTTGCCCTAGCAGTGTAATTACTCCATGCTTGATATGGTCTTTGAGGGACTTCACAAAATGGGTTTGCCATTGGCTGCAGGAGCACTAATCGAACCATGTCATGCCTCAGCAGCAAACTCTGCAATTCAGCTTTAAGATCAGGCAGTACACAGAAACTTAATTTGTAAATAATGCAGTAACTATTTGCCAGTAAAGATGAACTTGGGGTGTATTATGCCACCACCTTTTACAAGTACTACATCTGTTGTTTCAAAAATACAAAAAATAGTGGAAGATCTGCATGCCCAAATGCTTTTTGAGCAGCAGTGGTAACTTAAACACCCCATTTTAAACAGCTGGTTCTGACAAAGCTTAATCTAAAGCAGCAGTGAGCTATGTATTCTAGTCTATTTCCCTAATTTAACCATCTCCTGATGCTTAGGATGACGACGACAAATGCCTGAATAAAAGAAAAAAATTGCTCTTGGAAAGCTAGGTATAGCACCATGAAATCAAGCTTTATTAATAGTACAGATTTTTAAGAAGGAATGTCTTATCTTGGGCATCCCCCCCACATAGTTGAACAATGTGGACACAGGGGGATTTCATCAATGCCTTACAGCACATTGTTTCAATGCACTAAACACAGGAGGCTTTTGCTGTTGTTTTTCTGTTCGACTATTTTATAACAACTTAATGCTTTGCAATCTGAGAGTATCAGAGAAACTATTTTTGGGTTATAGAGCTACATCTACATGAAGCTATTTGAATTCAATTGGCCTGGCCTACTACAAAAGGATCAACAACAAATATGAGAAAACTCTAACCTATTGAGCTGAAAGCTCTCACATCTTAGTGAGATTTCCATCCCAAACTTTTCAAACCCTGTAGCTGTATTTGGCTTTCCACTTCAGGAAAAAAAAAATACAAACATGCAAGACCTCGAGAATTCTGGGATTCAGACAGCACAATCATTTTTTAATGTTATGGTAGAGTACAAGTTAAAACTGAACTGTTGTTCTGTAGTCTCTCCGCTTTCAACATTCATCAAGGTTCTAATACACTTGCAGAAAAAAAACCCTCAATTAACCCTCTCCCTCACATCTGCATTTTCCTTACTCCCTCATGCCTATCTTGCAGTGCTCAGAAAACAGATGATCCCTGACAACATTTTTGAAAAAATTTTTCCACAGCTCACCCTTGAAGGAATTGGGAGATGTGAGAGAGGAGGTAGGCATTAGTGCAAGCCAGTAGAGGTGTAAATGGAGGCTTGTTGCTAAGCAGGTGTCACGTGCTTCTGCTGACTGCAGCAGTACATTTGGTCACTGACAATTTATGTTCAGGTCAGGTTTTCAAACTTGCATCACCTGTTAAAGTTCATACATTTCCTTGATATTTTTTCCATTTTCAGCAATAATAAAACACATAGGTTTCTACAATGGATAATAGTCCAAATTGAAAATACAGTCCAAATGAAAGCATGTCACTCCTTTCTATAGACTCTTGCTTCATAACTCAGCCTACCAAGAATCCACGGATGAAATTTGCACTGCCACTGTTCATGTACCATTGCTACTCTGCTGCCATGTCTTTACTATGTGAGACGAGAACCATCTTTCCTCATCACACTCAATGAACCGCTCATGTCTAGCTGCTTCTACACCCATGTATGTTCCAACCATATTCATGGTAACTGCCCATAAACAGTCTGGTGCTAGCTACCCCTAAGATGTTGCATTATATTCCCAAATCAGGAGGTATTTTTGGATATACATACTGAATAGAATTTCCCAAACACCACATGGAGTCTAGCTTTTTGTCTTCAGACTAGCGTCTCAAATGCACGGATGACATTAGGAGAAGTTACATAAAGTTATTATTTATTTTAAAGGGATAAAATATATTTCAATACATAATTTGGAAATATTTAAGAACATCTGAAAAAGAAAACTAGGTTTAAAGGCAAAAGTACAAAAGTGGCTGGATGAAAACAGTTTAAGATAACAGAATTTAGTGTTTCAAGTGTGAATATACAACAGGAATAACAACTTACCAGTATTCCACTACTGCATGTGCAATAGTGGGGTAATGAGATAGTATTTCACTAAGCCAGTGAAAAGCTTTGAAAACTGCAGGAACATCAACTGACTAGTTCTGCCATTTGAAATGATGGGTCTGAAGTATTCTTTTTGTCTGCATTTACGGACATGTCTATGGCGGGGCAGAAGATCCATACTTATGGCAAGAATATTAGTTGGTAGATAACAGCTTTATAGTGTCTTACAGAAAAAGCAATTTTATAATCTATTTCTGGTTCTCAAATCGAGTAGAATTCAAGCTTGTACAAATCATGAGTTCTAATACATACTGACATACACAAACCTAGAACTAATTTTTATATAGTAGTCTAACAAAAATATTCAAGACCTTTCATTTCTATCAAAGTGCAATGTACTGCATACATAATTCCATACCTGTAAACCATATAGCATACATGCATCCATACCAGGTTGGTATGAGAAACGGCATAAAAATCTAATACAAAGAAGTATGAATATTGTGCATATCTTTTGTTCTGACCAGAAGAAAAGGACATTGTGAAAGCAAGAAATACTTATGCTGCATGTTGTAGAATAAAGTTTGCTATTAACTACTTTGCCTGATCGTTATAAGAAATGCTCCAACATTAAAATTCCTTCTTCAGCACCATCCTTCTGATATAACTCTGAGCTAATGTTTCTTTCAAGGAGCTGAGTTAACTAGTAAGCTTGTGTATTCACTAGCTTTCCCCACCCTCCTCATTCTCCAGAAGTGCGATTTCCTCCAATAATTTAGTTATTTCAAGAAGAGAATGTACTTAGCCAGAGACTTCTAAAAAAAGGAGTTATATAAATATTTAGCATATTTAGAAACAGCTAATTGCTTCCTACCACACTCAAAAGCTAGGAAAAAAGTTTTAAAACTCTTAAAGTGAGAGAAAAATACTGCATAAGAGTCCTATATAAAAGGTATGTACCCTCAAATTTAAAGCTGAAGTGATCCAGAGAACTTTCCACAAAGTTTCATTTAACTTTTTTCTTTGCGTAGTTCATGTGACCTTTTGCATGTATATATTTTCTTCATATTCCCCTTCCAGTGCTTAAAGCTTTCCAATTGGTTTATAGCAAGCATCAGGTTGCCACATACGAAGATCAACAAGAACTTGGTTTAGCTTTTGCATCCAAAGGTTACGCTCTTCTTTAGTATCAGCAGACAGCCAATTCCTAAAAAGCGAAGAACACGAGTTAGATGCCTTCCCCCACAATTGTTCCGAAAAATCTGATCTATGGAATCCCAAATAGCAGGGGAAAAATGAAATAAAATATTCTAGAATTCTGCAGAGTGCTGCCAAGCTATCTGCCATTTCCACTTCGAGAAATGTCAAGTTCTTTGTTCTCAGAAGAAAGAAATGGGACAGTAAGACAAAACATGATTAAAAGTGATCAAGACAGCTTAAGTATCATCCAGAAATCTTAGGATTTTAACGATCTTTGCATTGGCACACCAGAGTTGTAAGGCTACATCATTAAAACCATCACACAAGGCAAGACATGGCCCCCCCAACACCCTCCCTCCCACAGCCTACACAAACCATGATTTTATCCACTCACTTTGTAACACAGAGTGTGTCTCTGCACTGGCTAACAAGTGTCTCTCTATCATCTTCCCTCTGCGGACGGACAGTTATCAGTTCAAAAGTGTTGGGACGGGCACAGAACTCCCTGTTGGCAGGTTCAATCTGACGATTAGTGCAGTTAGCCAAGTTTATACGGCCCAAAGGATGCTGAAATTGAAGTTAATCATCAGTTAAGAATATTGTTCTGAAGACTAACTCTGAACGTATGGCTCTGACAATCTTTCCATATGAAGTGAATTCCACCCCCCACCCAAATAAATAGAAGTCTATTATTGCTCTTTTCAATGTGAAAAGTAGAATAGGGGAAGCAAGATAACACAGACAATGAAATAGGCCCTGCTCTGTCACATACAATACAGTTAACAAATCCATCCTTACCAGAGCCTTAGACCAGAAAAATATATTCACCCTTTTCTTTTTTCCTTTCAAGAGAAACTTGCTTTTAAACTCAAAAGTTCAGGAGTGATTGGTAATAAAATCCAAGCCAATAGAGCAAGCTCTACTAAAGCCTACAGAAGGCAGGCACTTCAGGAATGTTTGTATCATTCTCATCAAAACCTGTAAATATATGGATTCACCTTCAAACACGCAACTAAGGCACTTAAGTGGAGAGTTCAGGTGCTTTAGCTCCCTCTGTAGTTAGTGGCTAGACCTCTTCAGGGAGCATTTCAGTTTTCAAGGCAGTTATTTCTTCCCACTGACTACAGAGGGAGGCTCAGCTGCATGCCTAAAGTTAGTTACAGACCTTGTCTCCAATTTATCACACCTACAGAATACCTCACCACGGAAACATCACAAGCAGTTCCTGGTTAGGAGAAAAGCTTGCTATTTATTAGGCATGTTCATTATGCTATTCCAGAGACAGTTAATACAACCTAGGTTACAAGAAAAAAGGATAGCTCCATCTCAATGAATATTAAGAAACAGTTCCCATAGATATACGTATATACCCAATCTGAAAAGCTTATCTAAAAAACATATCATAATTTAAAGCAATCATTGTCCAACACTGGTATTTCTGAGCTACATGCATCTTTGCATAATAGAACAAACATAGCAGGGGTAAGGAGAGGCAGGCATATAAGGAGAGAGTTTAATATTGCTGTAGATGATAAATAAGAGCACATCTATGTTATTCTTTAAGTATACCTTTCTCAGTTACAGCGACAAGTCTATAACATTTTCAAGAACAGATCAATCTAAGACATATCAAAGCAGTTTTCTTGTGCACAAAAGCAGAACAGGAAGCTTTTTCTTGATCAATTTTTTGCCTTTTTAATTACAGTAGGCAGAGATTTTTCCTGTCTCCTGGCAAGGAAAGAGTACGTTGATATATTTTGGCATTGTCAACTACCAGCATATGGTCTTCCTCTGTTAGCAGGGAAGAAATTAAACTCAGGCAGCTGAATCTGCATAGAAGACCCAAAAGGACCAGAGCTCACCACAGAATTTGGGAAAGAAAGTGTTCTGCCAACAAACAAGCAAATGTTTAATGGCAAATTGCTTAAGTGAGTCAGAAAAAAAGCCTCTTGAAAGCAACTCTTAAAAGCAACTGGAAAGATTTCAGTACACACTGCAGGAACAGGCTAAAGAGAGAAGAAAGTTCACTTTACTGACAGATGAACCTCTGATTTGGTGCATTAGCCAGACAATACCATGAGTTTCTGCAAGAACTATTTAAACCTACCAGTTTCAGCTAGTGTGGGAGCTGCAAGAAAACAATGGTAAACAAGATAGTCTGTAATTACATCTATGCTTTTACAATATAGAAGGATTGTCCAGTCTCATTCTTCACCATATTGAATACTAAAGTCAGTGTTCGGTATAAAGATTAGGCCAGCTGGATGCAACTTGCTGTACAACCCTGATCGATTTCAATTAAGTAATCTCTAGATTAGTCTTGACAAATATAATGGAAAGCCATAAAACTAAGAGGAAAATTGAATATGGATTTTCCTCCAATTTTCTTCTTCCCCACCAGATATGGTCAATTTCTAAGTTTGCCCTGGTTTAGGTCATATTTATGACAAGTCTCCTCCATTCCCCAAAAAACTTTAAGAGCTTGAATCTCATGCTTTGCATATAGTTACCTGAAACCTAAAGTATTTGCTGTCTTTAAAAGTGATCAGTGAATTGCATAGCGTACTACAGAACTTTATAGGCTTGATCTTTATAAACAGCATTACCTTTCGTTTTTCATCATCTGGGTACGTCCAGTAAGATATACAGTTTCCAGAAAGTACACACCAGCGCCTATGCCATGCTCCAAATCCACTAACATCTTCAAACATAGTCTTTAAAAAAAAAAAAAAAGGAAAAATATTATCACCTTCAGCTTGGTCTGTACTCAGCTATTTTCCCTACAGAGTGGTTCTGCAAGTACAACCCTTCATCGCAGTAAACTTAAAAGCAGGAAAAGATATACTGGGAGAAACTTCTATTAGTATATTTTCCAGACAGCATAGAAAACGAGCTTACACTATTACTCTTAAGTTTGCAGCCTTCAGCTCAAAATGCACCTATCCCAGCTACTTTAAGTGACTAGATTTTAATACTGACCATAGTAATCATTCCTATCATTTTAATACAACGGAGGGTTATTTATAGAAGATACTTTCTGCAGAGTTCACAAGACATGCACTAGTATAACACAAATTATTATGATTAGGTATATGAGTCATCTTTGACTTACAGGTCAGGATTATGAAGTGTATGTCTGGCTATTCTGCAGGCTACATTCAGGAGTCCAGTCAGTTTAAAAGAAATTAGAAATCAATTTTAATTGTTTGTGTTGGCAGTATATTTTATTAGATGCTGTATTACATCAATTTCAAGGCCCATTTCCTTTGTATTGAAATGGAAAGTTTAGTATCTACCTTCTATCCCTGATCCCTCTTGAACTTGCACAGAGCACTTTCTTCCAATTAAAGTGTTGTGTTTTCCCCTCTTTGTAATTCATACTATATATTTTTTAATGGCACAGGGTGTTTGCAAACCCTCACTCTGAAAAATTTAATATGCACACCATTCTCCAGGTCTCACATATTGTATAGTAAAAGTAAACACATGCTTTATAATCCATGCACAAAAATATGGGATAGCAAACAATCTTGTTAAATGTTTGCATCTAATCAAAGTTGAAGAGACTTCATTACGTAAAAGGAAAGGAGACAGAACTGCTTGAAAAAAAAGTAAAGAAATTTTGCCTTATGAATACACTAGAGTAACAGTAAAGTTTAATGTTTTGCTGAATTATTTTCATAGCACATTTACTGCCATCTGATGGATACAAGCTTAACAGCGCCATCCATTAGGCTCAGGTGCTCTTTATGCAAGTCCAGCTTTAAAGAGAGAACTGCTTAAGATGTTTCACAAAAAGTAGCGTAGCTTCCTTGTTAAGTTAAAGTATGTTCAAACAATGAGGAAAACCTCTTTTGATAGAAATAATTTTTACAAGACCAAAAAGAATCTAAGATGCCTTATAAGAGTTTCTGGCAGGGAAATTAGAATCTCATCTCATGACACACAGACTACAGCAAAAAGGAAGTTAACTCAAGTTCAGAGTAACAGGGAAACTGTTTACAATAAAAACACACCAACGAAAATTTTAGTAAGAGGCAACAGTACTAAAGATAGCTTTAATTTATGCTGCGTTAGAATATAAACTAGGAAAGTGTGGGGACTTAGTTCAGGAAGAAAAATAAATCTTAGTTAAGATTCACTACCACAAATGCATGTGTGAAGTTAAAATAGTGACTATATTTAGTCAGACTTATTTCCAAGGAAGGAATTTGAAGTGAATATCTTACCAAGAACCCTTTTTCCTCCACAGAAGAGTCCACTTGGCATTTTAACTTTAGATAAATATGACCTTCCAAAGGAGACAAAACAGGAACCTGCAAAAAGTAAAACAATTAATAATTTGAATTTGACACCTCTCGACATCTACTCTACCAGCTCAAGCAAGTCACCTGCACCAGAAAGTTAGCTCTGTCTTGTTCTGAGGATCCGTAGCCAGAAAGCAGTGATCAAGCAGGACAGTAATAATCAACAACTCTTTCAAGTTCATTGACAAGCTTTAAGATTTATTAGTTTGCTCAGGATATATGCACAAGCATGCCTCTGTCTAGAAGCAACAGGCATGTTGGATGTTGGTTATAAACCAACAAGCAAGGTTATAAAAAACACATGGCAGCAGTCCACATCCTACAAGCTTCTGCCTCAGTTTGACATTAAGCTGCTTAAAAAACAAAGTGGGTTTAAACAGGATTGGTACTTGGATGACATAAGCATTTCTGGTAGATACTGATGTTGTAGTGCCTATTCAGAAAAATATTTGTACAATAAAACAATGCCTGGCAGGAGAGAAAGTAAAAGTAGTTCCTGACTGTCACTCAAGGTGTGTGACAGTCATACATATTCCATCAGGAAGTGTTGCAAACACTCCAACGTGCAATAAAATGCATTTCTGAATGAGGGCCTTAAGGAATTTTATTTTATCAATTCCCCAATTTTGTGTGTTCTGGATTCCTTTCTATTTTGTGTCACACAGAAACACTTACTTGGATTATGAAGAGTTTACTAAGAGTTGTGTGACAGTAAAGTAAAACTGTTGTATAGTAAATTGAACATTTCAGTTATGCAGAGCCTACAACACCATCACTAATTAAAAAAGGTCTCAGAACATCCTCCTGTGCATGTAGTGTATGCATTACATTCTAGTCAACAATATATCCCTTTCAAAATGAAGTAGGGTGAAAGTAGTGAGAAAAAAGCAATATGTTGAATAAACAGCTAAATGAAGAGAAAACTGAAGTCCATGACTAGCCTAGCTTGCTTTCTGGTATGGTCATTCATATATACACCATAAAAATAAGTTGGCTTACTGTCAAGGAAGATAATCTGCAATGAGACTCAAGATAACCCTCAAATTTTGCAAAAAAAGTAATTTTCTTAAGAGAGCTTGAATTACAAGTAGAAGGTGATAGGCATTAAGCTTACACCTTAATTTTGTGAGAAAACATATAAAATCCTTTTTCTTCCGAGATCCACGCAGAGTTAGCTACATAAAGCTATTTTCAGAGATTAAAGAACAATTATTTCTTTTAAGCACATTAATTTACATAATTCCTAAAACCCCAAAAATACGTATACCAGGCAAAATATTTCAACTGCGTATTTGTATACAGATAAGAACCTCATTTTGATGGGCTTAGTACTTTTAAAACTTTAGTTCTTTATGATCACTTTTTGCTTAAAGTTTGCTTAAAAGTTGTATTCAAGCAAGGTCTTGACCAAATAAGGAAAAAGATTTAGCTCCTGAGCAATGTTAGTTTTCTTCAACAAGTTGAGTTAAACCAGTATTTAGGCTGCTAGTGGATTTTCTATCAATCTCGGTCAACACAGTTAAAATTGGCTAATTTTAAGCTCCATACAGCTCAACAAGAAACTGGCTTAAATTTCCTGGCTAACAAATTTTCAGAGAGACATTGATATGTTTTGAAGAGAAGCCCTTGTCTAGTCAACTAGGAAGACAAGAGACAAGCTAGTTAAGGAAAAGCCCTAGGGGTCTTAACTGAGTTCTGTCAGCATCCTTAGCATTGTACAATACAAGAAGTCAAATTCTTTGTATTTCTTTTTTAAGGCTCCCAGCATCTTGTTTTAAAAAAAGTGCTTACAAAGACATTAAGTATTCATTAGAATTTTTAAGAACTGCAAGAGAGTAGAGGGCAGACAGATGTAAGCAACATGCATCAGGAAGCAGTTTCCTATTTAGTTATAAACTAAGCAATCGTAGCAACCTTGTCCTGGAACATATAGCTCAATAGTTCTCTTTCCTCCCCTTCAAAATTCATCTATGGAAAAAAGAAACACGCTCAATGCGGTCAGTACAAGGTTAAAGGTTGTTTTTTTGGTTGGTTGGTTTTTGGTTTTTTTTTGGGGGGGGGAGGGAAGGAGTGTTACATAAGTGAATTTTGATCTGATCTACTCTGAATTTTAGCTGTGCATGACATAACTGGGAAGCATGAAACTCAAAACCCATTGAGTTGGCAGTTTATTTCATATTAGAAATGAGTGGAGCCAAGTTTAAGAGCAGCTGTTCAGTGCAAGCACAGGCCACAGCAAAACTGAAGCTTTGCAGAGGTCATAATTTCACGGAAAAGCTAACTGAAAATGGGAAATTCTTATTCACAACTGTTTAAATCATGCACCTGGAAGAAATTAACCAAATCACATTTTCATGTTTTCTCAAGAATCCTATTTGAACATTGTGTTTATACTATAAGTTTACTCATCCAGCCCAGTGTTCTGTCCTAAAGAGTAAACTAAAAAGGCTCAAATCTACATTGCCAAGTATAAAGTAAAAGCTGTTTTCCATGACACCCAGAGCAATGGGTTTTCAATAACCAAGTCACATGCAAAACGAGATCTGTGTGATCTATGAGATCTGTCTTGGTAAGGGGAATGTTTGTGCTGAAGAAACAGAGCTGCTACACATATAGTAGCAGTACAATTCAACTATATGGTCTGCAGACTGTTTCAGTAAAGGAGTCTGCTTCTATACATATAAGTAAATCTGAAGAGCAAATTTGGATTATTCTGATCTCGTTTTTAATCTTGTGCACAAACAACCATTCTTGTGTCATCTCTTGTCTGAAGCTATAATTGCAATACTACTATCATCACAATAAGCTAATTAGTCTAGAAGAAAATTTCTTCTGACACGGCCATTTGGATAAAGTTGCAATTTAGTACTAGCATAATCTGTTGCAGCTTCAAAATTAATTTGAATTAGCTTAGAATAGCTGCTGGCATAAACACCTATTAAAATAGCATTTAGGTGCAAGATGTTATAAGGTTAGAGTTTACAATGAATGCAAGAATGTATTTTTTTTTTTTATAACCTTTAATGGTAAGAGCCAATAAACATTGTTTAGACAGGGAACTAAGGTATAAAACTTGATAATGGCTCTCAAAAAATAAAGATAGTTTGTTTCTACAGATTTAATTGGGATGAGAGAAGAAACTTGTACTCCTAAAGAAACTTATACTCCTAACTATATTCACCTGGGAGTAACTTCATTATTAAACATACTAAATATACTTAGATACTTAATAATACAGTATTTAATATTTGATAGTAAAAGCAACAAGCAACATGAAGACTATGTACCTGCATACATTAATTTTGTCAGTAACAGCAATCAGTAACCAAACACATTCACTGTCTTTGCACAGATATACCATACGTTGGGCAACAGAGAAGAGCCAACACCTGTCATAACAAAGTTTTTTTCTGTTGCATCTCAAAAAGACAGTTCAGTCATCTGAAGTTAATATAAGTAAAACCTGTGTATGTTTATATAGATACATACACGCACACAAACATCTATGTAATGATTTCATTTCTAGAGCAGTAATTTTGCCTGGAAACAGTAAACTCAGGCTCATTCATTTCATTTAATTCTAATAGTATGTGATTATCTTTAGATTAGTAAACAGTAATTTCCATTACCTTTTCCAATGCAAATTTGGCATTTCCTACAGAAGACAATGATAGCTTGTGGGATCCAACAAGGATGAAATTAGTAGTGCGTACTGCATTAGGGCCACCTGGACTGGCCATGGCTGTGGAGAAAAGTTCAAGGCAAGTTGTAATACAACATGCAACTGAGATGCTGCAGTGTGTAAGTGGCCACGTATGTACTACTGTATAAATGCCCTATTCAGTACTGCAAAAGAAGCACTCTTTGCAGTACAGCCCAGCAGCACATTCAGACAGGATCTTTATATACCCCATTGCTCAACAGCAGACCTTTTTTGTTGTTGTTAAAAAGCTTTGAAACATTTGCAAAGGATAAGATAATTCACTTTAAGAGATGTGATGGGGACAGAGCACACTCTAGGGCATACCACAAAGCACACATACTGTGCAACAGGGACTCGAGAAGAGGTCAAGAGATTTGGAAGTCAACACACTGCAGTCTTCCAGAACTCGCATGCTTGCATTTCTGTACCAATAGAAACAAGCCACATGGCTTAGACACAGGGATCAGACTAGTTGCAGCAGCATTGTAGACATCTCAGTTAGCTCATGAGCTCCTTATTGCTACGATTTTGTACTAAAGCTAGCTCAAGTATGTCAAACTTAAAGTAGGCAAATGTATAACCCATTTATAAGTGGTCAGAGAAACTCATAGATGCTATTCTCCTTCTTCCCAAGTGTCAGAAAAACATGTTAAAAACACTACATAAAAATACTTGATAATCTGTTCATATTTTCAAGAATCTCCAAGTTTTCTCTATATTACTTTGTTGATATGAGGCTCTAGTTTACATCTTAAAATTCATCTGATTCCATCACTTCAGGAACAGAATTTAAACTACAGTATCAGATGCATGATTTTGGTTTTGCAAAGAAGTTCCAAGAATAGTAACTTAGATATAATATTTAGCAATTGTAACTTGCAAACTGGCCTAATTCTGCATTCGTTAAATATAATTATCATGGTACAAGTATCATTTATTAATACACCACTTTTGATAGTGATGTTATTATTTATCTTGATATAACATGCTTAGATTCTGCTTACCTGGAGTAAGAAGGGTGCTTTTCTAGAAAGAGAGAAAAACAAAAGCTTAGAGGGAAAATAGTTTGAGAATTCTACAGAACACTAAGATACATTGAGAGAAACTAGATTTGAAGTAATTGAAAAAAATTAAATCCAGATAAACATGCACTAACTGCATATTTCCAGCATCATCTATTCAGAGCTATTACCTATTTCTTGAGCTGATGCTGAAGACTTTGGCAGAAAGCTGCACAGTTTAGGTTCAAGTAAGGGACACAAGAAGCCTGTTATAGGCACAATCTTATTAAGTATGGGAATACAGCCTTTGGAAGTAGTTGTATTTAGAGCCTGTTACAGTATTACATTCATACTTACCGAGGTAATAGATGTTAATAATCTCTTTGGAGTGATAACCTGCAAAAAAAAAAAAAAAAACACACAATGAATGCATTTGGATTTCATACTACTTACGTTGTCCATTACATTAACATGAAAATTAGACTTTAAGGCTTATCATCTAAATCAATTTTGAACACATACTAGCTGTTTTTATAAGTCTTGTTTTTTGAACCCAAAGTGACTGTAGTGACTTTCCGTGGAAAAAATTCTATGCATCAAAGATGTACTGCAGAAAAGTTTATACTAGTCTATCGCATACTTAACATGTATCTGAGAAAACAATGTTGGTAGACCTTTTTCTTTTTTGCAGCATGGCTTCAAAGTTACATTTGCTTATTAAAGATAGATATTAACAAGTACAGAGATGTTCAGTGTGCTACTGCTGTACGTTATCTATACTTCCAGGTGAAAGTCCCCAAGTCTGAAATGAGACTGTATATTAAAAATGAACTAGAATTATGTATGCATCTATTCTTGAACCTGAAAGACAAATACAATAATATTGTCAAAAAGCAGCTACAGTATGCCATCAGCCCCACATTAGCTACTTACCTTGAGTGCCACAAAAACATTCAGTATTAAGTGAAGATTTCTGTGAACTAAGACACAGGATAGAAAAACCCCAGACTTCAAACTGGTTTTATTGGGGGATAGGTGGAAGCACATTTTCACTGCAATATGGAAGTAAAAATTTAAGGAATGTACTGTTCTCAGAGACAGGATTTTAAGCATTAATCCCATTTTCTTTGGAGGATGCTCAAGTTCCTCATTTTTACAGTGAGACATCTTAACAAGGAGGAAATGGGACCTAAAACTGTCAAAGCACTATGTGCCCAACTGTTGGAATGGCAAGCAGAAAGTCACCTCTAGTGAGGTGCTGGCTTGTTTTGGGTCACAAAGCCTTAATGAAGCTTTTTAATGAAGCACGAGCAGTTGAAGTGTGTGTGCTACGAAGGCTGAAGCATTTACTTCCAATGCACTATTAAAACATTTGCTTTAGAAATAAGCACCTATTGCTTTTACTTAACGCTGGAAAGAAAAAAAAACATTGTAGTTGATCAATAGAACTTTTAAGACAAATCAAACTGCAGGGTAGGGCATACTGACTTATGGAATTTAAGTAAAATGGAGAATAAGGGTAAATCGTTATCAAGGGCAACCACACTTATTAAATAAAAAGTCTGCAAAGCACAGCATTTTGCAGAATTAATAAGACTGTCTCCCCAAATGGATTTCAGATTCAAAATGCTGAAGGTCCAATCCACTAATAGCTGCAGGACTCTTTAACCCATCTGTTATTGCAGATGTTACATAAAAGAACAAGAAGAGTGAAAGCAACAGATTGTCTAAAACTATTAGTCAGTTTATCCCTGAAAACTGCAGTCATCTTAGTGTACCTTCTGTTGAAATACAACATAGTGATTTTCATGTTCCATTTACCTTAGATTTATTTGCCTTTTTCCTTTTATCTATGCTTACAACTTCTTTTCTCTGCACCTGTAAGGCAAGAAGGTATTAAGAAAGCATGACATATCATTCTCCCTTATGTATCCTCTTGACAGAGCCTGATACATACCAAACTGTAAACTTCTAGATTTATTTCAAAGTCATTTGACACATCATGCCTAAAAGGGAGAAGTGGAAAACAAGTTAAACCGCAGACTGCAACAAAGAAGGCTTTTTTGTTGTTATTAAGTGTTACTCATTGCTTCTTCCCTCCTCCTGTTCCCTAAAACTCTGCAAGGAGTAACTAGGAATATCTAGGTTCTACTCAGAGAAGCTTAGTTTGACTATTAGTCAGCGCTATCACTCTTACTAGTAAGCCCTTGTTTGTTCATTCCTACAGGTCAATAGGGATGTCTGAAATCCTTTCACTTCTGCAATACTACTCCCCAGTGCAAGCAGCATTGCTATTCCTAAAACCCCAAGGTTTACTACCTCAAGATGCTTTCTAGAACTCCAAGAACAAAAGTGAAGGAGGGATAAGGGGTAAAAAGAATACATTTACCATTTCTCAAAATGCACTCCTTCAGTCCACTGCTGGCCCACATTTCCACAGAGAAAAACTGCTTTCTAAATGAGTGTACTGGACTTTAAAAGTGAAGTGGTTTTTTGTTGTTGTCTTTTTTTTTTTTTTTTAAACAAACCAGCCATTTGAATTTACATCCTTTTAGCTAACATTTGAGAATTGAAGCTTTAGTTTTAACAATACTATTTTTGAGACACCAAAACCAAATAACTATATAAAGTGTTAGTTGCTGCAGAAGAAACACTATCTCAGAGAGCGATTTATTCATCATTAGAGGTTCTAGGGGCTAACAATCATAGAAAAAGCAATAGACAAATTAGCTGATGAATGGTGGAATAAATCTAGATTACTCATTTCAAGAGTACATTCTAGCTATTTCTTAAGTCTAGAAACACTCATACCACAAGGCCTCACCTTATTTGTTTGGGGAATAAAGCATTCTTATATAAAAATGTTATTGAAAATATTTATATATGCTCCATCAGAGATGGAAGTGGCTCCAGAAGTGTCTTTACACTTATACTTACATAGTAAACGTTGTAGTAAAAGTAAGAGCATCTCCAGTCAGGGAGCTGGTGGTGCTTGCTAATGGAGTTGCAACTATATTTTCTGCTCCAGATCTCAGTATTATCACATAGTAGTAGTTTGCTGCTTCTGTAAATATATTTCAGATTTAGATGGTTTTGTTAGCAAAAGTTGTCCAAGTATCCAAAGAAATCTAGAGTACTACACTGCCATTAAACATGCCTCTGTTTCATTCGTATTCCAAATTTGTATTTAGTTGAGATTCACTTAAAAAAATAATTCTGAAAACAAGTTATTTTTCCTAATGTGTCCACTACTGAAGTCATCTTCACAGAATTCACAAGTGCATTATGGCCTGGTGCATCTCAGGCCAGACCTATACTACCCAGTACATAAGAGGAAGATCTTTCAGTCAGACTGAGAAATTAATCTTAGTTCATTATTCCCTAGGCCTACCAGCTTAACCACACATCAGCTTTTACTTTTTTTGCCCATTCGCATAATTTTCAGTCCTGTGAATGAGCTTGTTGTCAAGGCAATCAATTTCCCTAACTTTTCACATAAGGAAAAAGACTACAAGAGCATATCTCAGTAGTGTCAGATGACTTGAAGGTTTGGTGTTTGTGCACCAAGTTGATGCATTGAATAATGTCATGTTAAAAACAAAACAGCTTGGTTGGTCTGTTACGTAGGACAAGTCAGCTTTCAGAACAAGTGGTCTGCAGTCCAGTAAGCATCAGTTTGTAAGCTTTATATCTGACATTCTCTTTGGAGATAATGATTCATAGAGTTTATTCTGGTGCACAGTATATAGCAAATGCTGCACTTCCAGAATACAATTTTGATGACAAGTAATTCTTAGTTGTTTGTTTAGGCAATTCAGTTGCAAGAATTACTGAAAATAAACTTCTGTTTGTTTTCCATTGAAGAGATTTTTCTATAAACGCAGATAAATTCTCTCATACAACAAAAACTATACCGGTGTCAGAAGGTTAAATGGGAATACCAGACATAATCTATGTTTTTTGTAATATAAAATATATTTTTAGTATCTTCAAATATATATTTGATAGCATAATTAAAAAGAAAGCAAGAAATGCTACATACGAATTCATAAGAAGTTCTGGAACAAGTATTAAATAAGAAATGTCCAATGACTTTTGCTCTCAAATTTTAGTGAAGTAAGAAGTACGACCCTGTTAGAACCCAGCTACAATCAAGTTTCACAACATCATTACAAAAAAAGCACTCATTGCAGCCGTGCAGATTCTTTAAACAATCACTTGACAAAGAAGCTTACTAAGGTCCAGAGACTATCCTGGAACAAAGATATTCTTCTCAGAAGAGTGGTCAAGCATTGGAACAGGTTGCCCAGGGAGGTGGTGGAGTCACCGTCCCTGGGAGTGTTCAAGGAAAGGTTGGACATGGTGCTGAGGCACATGGTTTAGTTGGTGACAGTGGTAGTAGGATGATGGCTGGACCAGGTGATCTTGGAAGTCTTTTCCAACCCTAATGATTTTATGATTCCCAGATACTATTCCAAAACAAAAGAAAAAATACCCACCTTAATGACTTAAATATAGCAGATAATAGATAACTGATATTTATAAATTAGAGTATTTTGGGGTGTTAACAGGACAAGAAAATATTTAGTCACTGTTTCAGAGCACCTCAGAAGTCAGAATTTACATAATGATATTTAGTACTAGACTTGCATCCATGGAAAAATCCCAAGGCAGTAAGAAACGCCTGAAACAAAAGTTTTACTTCCTTCCCAACAAGTTAGAAAAATAAGTTTCCGTGGTTCTTTAAGACTGGGCTGGTGAAAGTCACTCTAATGTCTTTTGAGCATCACAAGCCAGAAGATGATGACACTAAGGAGACCAGGGTGAAAAAAAAAAAAATATATTGCAAACTTAGCCAAAAACAGACTGATTAAGTGTACTTGCTAAGTTTTCCATTGCACCCAGAGTTCTGAGGAGCACCAACACATAGGACAAGAAAAAAAAGCAAACAAGAAGAATAAAGCAAATCTATGTAGGAAAATTGGGGAAACACTGGAGAGAAGGTGTGTAACTTTCAGTTGCTACTCTTACCTGGTTTTTGAACTGTGCCACAAACAAAGTCTGCTTTTAGAGGTAGACGCATCTCTGAAATAGAAACAGATCCCCTGGATGGAGTAAACTCAGAAGATGTGGAAGCAGCTTTATTCCTTTTAAGAAGAGGTCCCTCACTCTTCAGTTTATTTAATTCTTCCAACAAAGCAGTTCTCTTCTCAGCTGTGTAGAGAAATTCATGAATTGTAGTTGTAAGACGGTAAGTAGTACTGAACATAAACTTTTTTTTTAAACCACAGGTATGCAAAATGCAACATAAATGTTAATCACCTTTCAAAGAAGTAGGAATATTTGGGACAAGAAAGATCAGAAGTATTTCCCTGCCTACTGTAAAAATTGAGACAATAGATATTTTCACCTCTTTTTCCACATTAAGAGCTATAGATAGGCAAGTAACATCATAAATGGATTTTTTAGACTACAGTTCTTCTGAGAAGAACTAAAAAAATCTGACTTGCATCTGAAAACCTACTTGCAAAGAGAAGTAGTCTCTCTGCTTCCGCTTCCTCTTGAGACCCTTTTCCATGTTCTTCATCAAAACAGCAATTCAGAGCTTGGCTGGCTTGATAAATCACTGTCTGCTGCATGTTAATCTCATTATTAAGCTCCTATAGTAAAACATGGATTAAAATAATTAGAAAGAAACAGCTTTACAGTTATGTCAAAAAAATGAAGCTGAATGCCTTGAGACTTACATTTTGGCTATGCTTCAGAAAAGTTACAGAAGTAAACCACAAGAAACCTTGCAGCTTACAGTTTTACTTCTGCAAACAAATAATTCCAGCTCAACTTTATTCTACCCCAGAGGTAATTTAAATATGGTGGTGAGTATGTGTGTTATATCCAGGATAGTTTTCCGTTTGACCACTGGCGGCAGCAGCTAAACAGAAAGAAAATCAGCAGCATACACGATGAGGCACCAGTGAAGATCAGAACATTGCCTACTGAAAGAACGTGGCTGTGAATCCTGCCTGAATCAGAGACGACAAAACATAATTCCCCATCCTCTTTTCAAAACAATGTCTTGTTTTTTTCAGACAAGTACTTTATAGCGTGATCCTATTAAAGGATGCATTAGCTCATCAAGTTATGTTGTATGATCCCATGCTATTAAGCCTTTATGCACAACAACCTAATTTAACATACTACTTGAAACAGCAAGTGTTCTGGCCATTTGAAGGTTGAATTAGGTTAAGAAATATTACATCAGCAGAAAGATTTTAAAAACATTAGATACCTGCATCTTCTTTTTGATATTGATTTGATCAGATGGCCCATTCTTTTTTGTTTCTAGTTTGGAAGCAACATCTTCTTTGCGAACAATGACTTGCTTTATTGAAGGACGATCAACTTCTTTAAGTCTTTGAGATCTATATGCATCAACACTTTTAAAACAAGGAACAGTGTTAAATGCATTTTGCACACTTGCCAAGCATTTTTATACATACACACTTTTATTTATGCACCTACATACATACATCAGTCAGTATTTTCCATTGTGATTAAACAGTTTAAAAAGAAAAGTACTTAACTCATTTTAAATTTAAGCAACAGGTCACAGAGGTGACCTTTGGTAAAGGCTGAGAACTTTAAGAAGCTTCTTTTGTAGTTTAAGCAGTTTAAATCTTCCACTAGAAGAGTTAAAAAATGCCATGCGGCATCTTAACTCATGTACTTACAGAATCTTTTCTATTTTATTACCTATACAGGAGGTTGCGATCTTCTGACGTAGAGCTAATACTGTCTCCAGATTCTGCCCTGGGGACTTTAGTCCTTTGGAACTTATCAGACTTCAGACTTACATCACTGACACTGCTATCTCCACCGGTTGACTTAGAAGGAGAAACAAAGGCCTAGGGAGATGAAAAAGTTATATTACAAATATCTGTTCATGTTAATCATGACGTATTTCCTCCTACCTTTATAAGTTTTATGATTACATATATGCAGTACTTTTAGAGGAAGCAGAATATTATTTAAGCAGATAGTTTACAAATATTTCCTAGGATGAAGGGGGCACTGTTTTTGTTTTTTAAAGATGCTAATAGATGAACTTCCAGCACTTTTCACCATTAGCTCTCAAACTAGTCCAGTTAAATAATTAAGATCTTTGCTAGTAACTGCTTCATTGAATGCATGCATACAAGTCCAGTGTGAGTAATAGATCTATATATTAAAGCTTGATTTAGCAAAAGCTAAATCACTTGTTTAGCATAGCAGGTGCTATTTTATTTCCAGAGGAAAAAAAAAAAAAACTTCAGAAGTTTTAACTTATTATGCTGTCACTAGCAAAGCATCATTTGACTTTAGTATTTGCCCAGGTATCACAATACACTAAAACATAACCATTCACAAGCAAGCATCACATCTCTTGAAAACAAAGAAGCCCTTCCCCACCTCCCAAGAGCTCTCACCTCTGGACCAACAGATTCCACTAGAGGAGTTAACAGAGACATTGATGAAATATTTAGTGACTCTTCCTGCTCATCCTCATCACTTTCACCTTCTAGGTTCATGCTCATTTCTTTCTTCAGCTTTTCTATATCTGGACCATCCTCTTGAAGAATTTCAAAGATTTCACTTATCACTTTTGAGCTATTCATTTCATCATCCACACTCATTTCACCTTCACATACATCATCTGAAAAGGGATGTTTAAAGAAATATTAGTAGCATCAAGACAGTATTTCTGTTTATATAAGACTAAAGAGTTGACAGAACAAACCAACCATTTTCACTTTTCAAGCAAGATCAATTTAAAAGCACTATAGTCAGGCAAGTAGAATCCTAAATTTTACTTCCATCCTCATTTTACTTACTATTAGCCCTTAAGCTGCATAATTCCCCAATGGGGGTACAGAGAAGCAAAACAGAGATGCTCTTGTTAGACAAGTTTCAACATTTCAACTCAAGCAAATCTGAAACTGCAGTCTCCCATAGTACACTAGTTATTGATGTCCTTTCCCAGATGTTTACCATCAGTTTTGGTATTTATTGAAGACAAAAATTATGACAGATTTACATAAAACAAGTCAGGAAACCAATTACAAAGCATATACATGTGTCAGCAAATGTAGAGAATTCATTATTCAGACCTGAAAGACATTAACACTGGTGGACAAGTGAGAACAGATAGCTAAGCACATTAATATGCATCTAATCAATACAAACCATTCCGTTTCTCAGCAAGTTGTTCAAGTTGAGAGACAGATACCGCTTTTACAGGGCTCTTTGGCTGAGTTGTCTCCACAGGACTGGAATTATCAGTCTCTTCACATTTAGGAGCATCTGAGAAGTTCAAAGAAGTCAGTAAAGATTGTCTAGCCTTTTGTTTTACGTATTTAAAGTACTGAGATTTGGAAGATTCTTAATGTAGCTGACAACTTACAAAAACACTGCTAAGTCAAGTTACACTGCTGTCAAAACGAGTACCAGAATACACATCCTCCACAACCAGCGCAGCTAAACTTCTGTATCATCAGAAAATTGATAGCATGAGAAAAATGCTGAAGCCATAGCAGAGTGCAACCACTCCAGCAAAATGGAATTACAACAAAAAACTCCACGCGCAAGCCCAACCTAAAAGCAGCATATTATCCTGCATTTATAGACACGTGTTTGAGAGCCTGTTTGCCCATAAAGTGTATAAGCAGCATTTAAAGAAGTTCACTGTTTTCGAAGAACTCAGGGCTCTCACTCAACATCAGATGGGATGTCATAAGCTTCTCAATTTTTTTTTTTTATATCTCCTACTAAAATAATTAATGTCATAACAGGATACTGACAAGGGAAGAGTTTGTGTAAGTTCAGATACTCAGGTACAGTGTAAATGAAGTCTGTAACTGGCCCTTCTCATGCACTAAACTCAGCATACATGAAGATGTGAAACATCAGTAAACCTACTGAGAAAAAGGCAAAGGCAGTCTGCCTTGCCAACCCTTCAAGCAGTACAGGGGTACAGAATGCCATTGTATGAGAAGATTTTTATGAGGAGACTTAGGCAAATCAGCAACCAAATAAGGTCATACTGAGGTCCAGTTCCAGTCATCGGTACTACTACTCTCTTTATCCACGTATGAATGCTAAGGGCAATGCTTCAGTCCAGTATTAACCACAGATAGACAGTGACAGTTCTCACCTGAAGATTCTACACTGGGAGACTTTGGTGGCCTGTCATCTGCTGGTATGTCTTCAGCTGATCCAGAAGCAGTGGCATGGGAACGAGGAGAACGTTTTGGACTAGCTTGAGATGGGCTATCCTGCAAAAAAACAAGAATATAGTATGTTCAGGTGCCAGTGTTCAAAGTGACTAACAAATACTGCCTGAGACAAACACGTTGTAGTACCTGCTAGAATAAAAAAAAAAAAAGGTTACCTATCCAATATCAAGAAAGACCCTAAATAAGAAAGTCAGATGAAGTAGTAAATACGAAATTGAGTGGTTGTGTGAAGAGCTTCTAGGATGGTCTTTTTTGGGGTGGGGAAGACATAATATTTATATATTAAAAATAAGCGCACATTTCTTACATAAGATTATACGTAGTAGCACACTAGCCATCAAAAATAACTATTCAGCTCAAGTCAGTATCACTTGTCTCTAACTGATTCTATTAGAGGAAAAAATCCAGTGCTTCATTTATTATCATACAGTGTACTTGAGGAGCAGTCTTGTGTAGCCTGGGTACTTATAAAGCTTAGATTTTCATCTTATCTAC
This sequence comes from Aythya marila, assembly GCF_965140915.1. NCBI lineage: Eukaryota > Metazoa > Chordata > Aves > Anseriformes > Anatidae > Aythya > Aythya marila. Next base: position 62,939,915 of record NC_139043.1, on the reverse strand, counting down.
ATTTGTGCCTCTACCTCCATGTTCAGAACACGTAAAAGCAATTCACACATCTTCTGATGCATGCAGCTAGCACATTACCATTTTAGCTTCTGGAAGTTTTCTCTTCGAACTTTCACTTCTCTCTGCGCCCCATAGATTGCCCCTGTCAAACCGGCCACGAATACATGCAAGTTCTCGTTCACGTTCCTAAGCAGATAAAAGGGGATAGGTGAAAAGTTGACAGGTTTAAGACATTGAGACAGTTCATATTCCTCAGGCAGGTGGAATCTTCCTCAAGCTTAAGTACAAGCTATGAAGGTAGCAAGTCATACCTGCTTAAGCTGAAGCGCTAAACTGGCAGTAGAGGAATTTTCATTTTGTTTGAGAAGCCTTTCCTGGATTGTCCGTGTATTTGGAGTGACAATGGGTGTTCTGTACCCTGGTGTATTCGTAGCAGGACTGCGTGCACTATGCTCTTGACAGCGTTCTCCAAAGCGTTCCAGGAAGGGCTTAATTCCTGATCCCCCTGCAGGAACAGTTATCTTGCTTAAAAGAAACTCAAACGGAAGTCACAACAGTTTTATATCCCACTGAAGGTTCTCAATGAAACAATTAAGATACAATACTAAGAGCTCTAAAGGAGACATTTTCTAAAAGCCAAACTTGAAGTGCCAGTCACTACTATAAGAGAACACTGAAGTTATTAAAGCAGCAAATCAGAGCAAATAGATGTCCTTCTCTTTCTAAGTTCCACATCCAATACACCAGTTTATTACTCCAATTGGTCTGTTTTTTCCAGTATTTCCCCTAAACCAACTTCATTTACATCTTTCATCTGAACAAGCATCCTACAACATAAGGGGGATACATTGTTTGAAATCCACTTCATTTTATCGAGCTTATCTTTCATAGTCTGCATATCTAGAGACACGCACTTGCTCTACTAGCCCTTATTTCAAGGAGTTCAGGCTGCCAGTCTACATTTCTAACCCAGCAAGCAGTTGAATGTAAAACGAGGGAAGGTCACTTGTTCTAACACCAGTGCTGTCACTGAAAGGAAAGATACTATACAAAATTAGAGTATCTACATGGCCATCAAGAAGGGAAGTATTTACTTTTGATTTCTTCTAACATACACATGCTCTCTTTTATTTCTTATCTACAGGATACTTGTTATAACCAACAGTTGCAAATAAGTTTTAAATAGTCTGAATTAATGTTAGTGGTATATATTTTTACATAAAGAAGAGTTGGATTGTTTTTGCTTTCAAGAGTTATTAAAAATACATCAAAAAATACCCTTGCAAAATATGGAAGCTGTACAACTTCTAATTATCATAGACTCCTTCAGTACTTTCCTGGAGTTATATCAGATAGCGTACATTTCGTGCTCTGTTACCATAAGTTAACTAGCATGTAGTTTTTCCAACACAGGTGGTTTGAACAAGGATTCATTGCAGCTGAAAGACAGCTTACCTGGTGTTGTGGGTTTATCCTTAGGTTCGAGTTGCACATGTGTTCCTTTGACTGGCTCTTCTTTGGACTGAACTGGTTGAGACAAAGTTGATTTTACTGGTTGCGTAAGTTTTTCAGTTTTCTGAGGGCTGCAGGGTTTCTCTATTAGTGGCCGTTGTACTTCAGATTCCTTAGGAGTGAGAACAGTGATGCTTGAGGATTGTGTTATAAAATTATTTGAATCCTTAACCAGAAAAATAGAAGGAGTAACATTAAAGTGTGACTGTACAATCATTCTCTGAGGATGAAAATGAAAGAAAACATTCTGCACAGCACACTATGTTTTATATTCCATCACAAATAGAAAGAACTGACAAACAATGTTGTACAATGTTTAAAGCATCTTGATCCAGTGTTTCAAATTGTTCCAGTATTTGATTCCATTATTTTTTTTGCCAGCTAGGTCAGGTAGTTTCTCATGTTTCCCTAAACAGGATAAGGCATTATTATTGCCATTTCATAAAAGGAAGAATAAGCATTTGGCACTATTAATTTCAGCAGGCTGTCTGAATTTCTATACAGCATTAATATTTAGAGTTTCAGACAGTTAACTACACGAAGTTATAGTGAAACCCCCAAAGGTTATTTGTTACTTTAAGAAACCCCTTCTGATAATCAAAAGGGCAGCAATTGATTACTTTGATACCAAAATTTACAAGGCTCATACACTCAGTTTCAGTCTCAAAAAAAAGCAAGTCTAAGCTGCTTCAGGTCTGCTGTTAAGAAAAGAACATGGGATTGCAATACAGGAAAAGCTGTAAATTAGCTAAGACTGCTCATGCTAAACATTTAAGTTTGTTAGCAACATTCAGATTAAACAGGTATGAGTTAACACTTGTCCCCCCAGTACCCAAATCAATTATTAATCAGCAATTAATCAGACACTCACCGCTATCTTTGAGCTTGCTGGTTTATTAATAGAAGCCTCAACAAGCCTTTGAGAACAGGATGCAGCTTCCTGCTTTACACTGCTACTATTGATTCTAGCAGATGCTCCACTTGTAGTGGACAATTTGGATAAACAAGTAGTGCCAGGCTGTTCTTGTGCATTGTTTTGCTTTGCAGATGGATGACTTAGGTCATCTTCCCAGGAGCCAATTGTAGCAGCAAGGTTAGCTAAACGGCCCCTTCTCCCAATAGGAGTATTGCTCCCCAGAGCATTAGGTGTCTGCTTCGGTGGAGAAACAGGCAGGTCTTTTGACTGGAGGGGGGACAGAGAAGTGCATTCAGAGGGATCTGGAAAAGAACACACATTTTCCTAATAAATTATATTGATAAATTATTTGCATTTAATATATTATTTGCATTTTGCTCTTTGTTGAGTTTATCAACAGTTAAATGCTGTTGAAAGCACTGAGACTAATCAAGTCAAAGTTCATTGCAAAGCCAACACTTTCAACCAAGTAGTTTACTAGTATTACATCACTGTTGTGATGAGCTTCATGCTAGTAGCAAAATGTCTAAAATTCAGCTGTAGTCAGCTTCGTTATTTTAGGCCTTTTCCAGTTCTGCCTACTAGAATTCTGTATGAAAACACCAACATTCTCACGCACACAAAAAATTGTCTACTACCACACTTTATTATCTATACAAACACTGAAAGACACTAGTACTAGAAACATACCCTCACTATCCCAGCAGCGTCGCTGTTCTGCCAGTTTCTGCATACGTGTTTTGACTGAAAGGGCTGCAGGAGTTTCTGGCTTGGTGTTTGTTTGTCCTTTCTCAAGAGGCTGAGCCAATGAAGCTCTGTTAGATGCAGTTACGTGCGACTCTGAAGTCATCCCAGGAGAATGATGGCTTGTGGAATTTGAAGGAACAGGCTGTACATTCTCTATACTGGAAGCCTGAGTCTCTGTATTGCTTGAGCAGAGCCTCTTAGATGGTGATGGTTTTGTATTAGGTTTCGCTGTATAGGTGGGAGTATTCAAGCAAATTAGCATTCAAATAATCAAAACATTCTCAGACTGTACAAAACTGCAATGCAAACAAAGTTAAGATGAATAATCTAATAGGCCTTTCAAAATCTGGCATGATCTTTGGCATTATATGATTTTTTTAAATAGCTTACTAATTATTTAGAGCAGCAGCTTTCAGGTTAAGTAAACATTAGCCATATTCCCTCAGGTAACTGCATTCATTGCTGTTTACTTTACAATAACCACTGAAGGGTTTTCACTTGCCATCAAAACAAAATAAAAATGAGACTAGCATCAAGAGACATCCTACAAAAAAATTCATAAAATTACCTTCTTCACCAGGAAAAGATGCCTGGTTACCAGTTTCTAGTAGAGGCTCTCTGACTCTCTTGGTCTGCACTGTAGGTCTTGCTCCCATGTTGGGCCGCCCAGCCATTTTCTTCTGCAGGTTCTCTCGCCTTGCTCGGGTTCGTTCAAGCAGTTTCTGAGTCAGTAAATCATGTTACTATACACTCCAGTGTTTTTACTGGTAACAGTTCAAACTAAAAATATTTCAATTTTTACTGTCATAAGCATATACCAAGATCCACAATACTAGAAATGTATAATAATTACACTAAGACAGATATGGCTCTCAGCTGCTGATAACTGATCCACTGTACTGCAATGTGACAGAAACATTTAAAGTTTGATTTCCTGATTAGCTATCCCTACCTCCTCCTGAAGAGGGAACAAAACAAACGTTTTCTACACTGTCATCGATACGGTTTTTCTGACTTCCTCCCATTCCTCACTGCAATAAGCCCTGATCTCCACACTTCTGTGTCACCATTGCAACACACACAGCTTCTCCCATTCTCAGGAAGTTAGATAAGAGTTAGCTCACACTGCAGCAAATTCCAAGCTACCTTCTTCCTATCTGGTCAGCCAGTTCATGTTTGTAGGCTATCTGAAGGGTTTCAGCCTACCAGATACCAGGCTCCAACACTTCCTTCATTGATTTGGGTCTTATCACCTAGCCACACAATTTCACAAAAACTGATGAAAGTTTGAGACATCTCTGTTAAATTAAGAACAGATGCAGCTACCCAATAGATTCCAAATTCCAGTTATTAAATCAATGAGTGTCTCTCATTAACTTGGTTTTCAAAGAAAATCAAGCTAGAGAGACAAGCAATGGCAAAAAATGGAGAAAAGAGGCTTTTATAGACCCTGAAGTAATCAGAAACATTAGATAGTAATTCCATTTTTTCACTGAACCACCATATGATAGTATCGAATGGTCAAGTCTGAATAGTTGTCTTCAACATGTTGCTGAAGATACGCTCAAGCATTTCTTGAACACTGACCTGATGGGCACTAACCCTCTAACAACAAAAAGGAAAAAAAAAGAAAAAAGATTAAAGTGGTTCTGAATAGTCCATAAGAAAAATAACAGGTTGTTAAAATACAGGAAAAAAGTGGCTATTACGCCATCTAAATCAAAGGTGAACTTCTTTTTGAGAAATAGTTAATGTCATAGCTGTCTCTCTAAATGTACAGGAGATTTATCACAATCTGTTTTGTGCAGGAAAATTTGCAACAAGGTGTCAATTAAACTTTAAGAAGTTCTTTCATTCCCTACCTTTTGGAACTTGGCATAGTATAATCATATTCCATATGAAATAACTGTTTCTATGAATGTTCTTCTACACTAGCAGAGAGTAATTCCTTATAGCACCCAAGTTTGAAATAATATTTTTTTTATACTGCATTTATAAATCAAGGTAATCTAAATAATGCTTAGTTACTACTTTGATCTAGGTTTCAAGGCACTCTGAGACAAGAAACTGTGTGGTCAAACCAATTGCCTTTAAAGGGAAGCATATAAACTGCACTTTTTTGGTGGCACATAAATTATTGTACGGACTGTGCCAGCCATTATCTACCCTGTCACATAGCAATTAAATACACATTTCGCATTTTTTAGCGTCTAAGGCTGAAGTCTTACACAATGTTTCATTGTAGGGCTACAAAGGACAAACAGAACATCAATCTCAACAGTTTTCTGAGAAAGCCTCTTCCCTAGCTTCCAAAGAAAGTGGGGGGAAAATTTTTAATAAAACCAGAAACACAAAGTGCCAGGAGTGCCTTCACTACATGTTGCATGCAGTTGTGTCCAGTTTTCTTCCTCCAACCCTCAAAAGGCTGAGCTACAAAGCATTCAAATGATACACACAAATAAAACATAGGCTGTACAGATTAACAGTGCTTCTTGCACAAATTTGAGTACATCTTCCAAAACAGTGTTTCTACAGTTCTATTCAAATGCAGTTGCATTCCTTTCCTGGGGTAGTTGAGTGAATTGGAGTTTCAGTTGCTACAAGGCGGATGTCATTTCACAGGAATGCATGCCTCTCTTGTTGATCTCCAAATCTCATTGGCTTTTTCCACCTCAAGTTTTCCGTGCAACTGCCATAATTCAAACTCTGCTATTACACACGATGAGTAAGCCAGTTACCAGAACTTAAGACTTACTTTTCAAGTTCATCATAAAGGCATTTACTATCAGTATATTCTCTGTGTGTTCTGATGACAGCCAACAACTCAAGAGTAGGACATACCTATTTCTTTATATCTAGGAATTTGAAAGCTATAATGTCATACTTAGAGGATTCACGGCGTGCATTGCAAAAGCACCTTCTAAAAATGAGAAAACATCTTCCCACTTTAAATGCTGACAGTCTTGCCTTTGAAGAAAAAAAAAAAAAAAAAAAAAAAAAAAACAATATGTATGTGTTAAGGTACATCTAAGAACTGTACTTAGCAGTCTTAGAGAAGACAGAGGCCCCCGTGTGACTACAAGAGTGCGCTGCAACTACCCTGGCTTTGCAAGCAAAATGAAGCAAAGGGAGCAAGTTTATCCACGGCACTGAAGGAACAGCTACTCTCAGACTTCACATATGCAAATCTTTTCTCAAGCAACTGCATCATTTTTTTCTCTTTAGTTATCCAGCACACTAGGATTTGTTCTACCAAACTAAGACCTTTGTACAAGAAAGTGAATTATATGATCAACTACCAACTGAAAGTCACAAATGATGTACTTATTGTGATTCTAAAAAACCATCTACCATCTCCTCAGCATTCCATATGAACAGTTTAGCTGACACCTTGCTTCTAAGATTAATCAAAAGAAACGTTACTTTAGAAATTGTCTGGTTCAAAAGCATTGCACTGTATTTTGCAGAAAGATTTAAGCTTGAAGTGATTGAGACTAACAAATTGGTTTTTTTGTTTGTTTTTTAACTGTAAGGTCAAGTGACTGAAAACTGAATTAACAGCATGCTTATTTTGGTCAGTTAAGAGTTGAATTACACTGCTTTACATAAGCACCACTTACAATGCCTCACCAGCTCACTGCAAACAGAAGAATAAAGTTATGTGCATACAAAAATTAGTAGTTAAGCTAAGAAAGGCCATATTTAAAAAAAAAAAATCTGGACATAGATACTTTACAGTAGGTGGCAATAAAGTTTCCTTTGCAGAAAACCTTTTTGAGGAATGTTAACAAACTTGGATTTAAATATGTTAATATTGGTCAGATTTTTAAATAACAGGAGTGTCCTCCACAGCACAGATGTTCTCGACAAGACAACATCTTAGGCATTTGGCAATACTAGCAAACATTTGAATGAAGTTTACACTAAGGAGTGGCCTCTGTGTTGGTCCTAGCTTTTCAAAGCCAGTTATCTACACAAAGGGCGTGCCGAGGTTGGAATATTTCCCAGCATGCAAAACCATTTCAAACCTGATTCAGTATTCTGGACTTGCCGTTTTATTTAAGACTAGCCTCATCATGTCACTCGCTTCCTATTAAGGAAGCAGTCTGTAGATGTTTACGCTTGGCAAACCTTACAAGGAGGTGGCACAAACCTGCCTTGGCAGGACAGATCAACACCTTACCTCGAGTTTCTTTAAGTCAAATCTGTACAGTCCACCTTTACAGGCACCTAATTTACTACAGGCATGGCAATCTGATGTGTAGATGGCTTTCAAGGGGAGGAAAGACTATTTCACCAACATAATTGACCTTTTTTTTTTTTTCTCCAATAATTCAGTTTTAAAAATTAATTTAGCTTTTGGTTAAATAGTCTGTGGACTCGTGGCCAATCGTTTTCCCTACGACATTTATTTGAGTTGTTAGAAGTCCGCTCTCTGGCTTCCCATCTGCCTGACATACGACCAGAGCAAAGCGCAGCATCCTCACCAAGTCCCCAGCCCTCACATAGACTCAGGGCATCCAACCCCAGCCACCCCATAACACAAGCACACACCCCAAACGCACCGTATTATTATGATAACTACGAGGGTTTTTTTTGTCATTTTTTAAAAAACGAGGAAGCTCGCCTGCAAACTGAAGTTCCCCATCTCGAGAGGCAGCGGAGCCAGAGAGGACGGCTTTCTAACGAGCCGCCGGCTGCTTTGGGAAGGCCAAGAGAAAGGCGGCCGCCCAAAGGCCCGGCAGTACCGGCAGCCACCCCCCGCCGTCCCCGGGCGCACCTCGGTGAAGGGGTCCATCGCCGACACCTCAACCTGCCTCAGCCCGCCCCAACCGCTCCGCCGTTTGAATTTCAGCGCCCGTTCCGCCTGCGCATGCGCCCGCCCGCTCCTCCCCGAGCAGGCGGGAAGTGGAGGGAGCGCTGCCCAATCAGCACGCTGCCCACCCCCCTCCCACCCCTCCCCTGCGTGAGGCGGCTTGGTCCGGCCGCCATGTTGGCCCTCCCCACCCTCCCCGGTAGCTTGCCTAGCGCCTCCCCCTGTCTCAGCCCAGAATAAAGAAAACCCGACTTTCTGTGAAATAAAAAACAGTGAGTTGCCCCCTTGCCCCGGGTGGTGCCCGATGAGCCCCCACAGCTTGCTGGCGGTGCTCAGTAGCAGTGCCCTGGTGCCTTCCTGCCCCGAGGTTTTTGTTTTTACAGGAGGTGTTGGCAAAAAAACGTGGCACTCCGTTTTTTTAACCGGGGAGACTTACATCCCAGTGCAGTTGGAAAGGTTGTAGCTTCTTCTCACAGCTCTGACATTTGTCCTTGCATTGCAGCCCGTCACCAAACCCAACCCAGCGGCTCCTCATTCTGCTGACCTCTTTATTTCCTCATACCTTTCCTGAAAACGCCAGCGTTCGGGCACTGAATTGGCAGAGGCTCATCTGGTGCTCAGATCCAGCCCTTGGCACCATCTTGCTCATCCCTGTTGTGAGTTACATGCCATCTCAACTACAGCTTGGTTCTTGCCACCAGTATTCACCCCAGTAGGCTGCTCCATGCCTAACTGCATGTATGACTAAAACCTGACAAATTTCTAGCTTATTCATTACATATTTGCACTCCTTTATGTCTTTTTTCTCATCATTGTTCATGACCTTGCATGAATACCCTTCTTAGCGTTGTGCATCTGGCCTTTTGGATTACATATAGGCAGCAAGCATTTCCTCTTCCAACCTTTGTTTTGCTGGATAAACCACACTCTTTTAATCGTTGCTCATTATACAATCTCTCCAATGCCTTGCTTGCAAGCAACATGGAATCAAAATGCAGCAGAATCTAGAATTACAACATTGAATAACCTCTGAAGGGATCTTCAAGATTGGACATCCTGGCCAGCAAAAGTCCTTGCATTGCTCTCAGCTGTGTGAGGGTTGGAGCAGTCCGAGGTCCGGGCTCAGGACTTTCTCATGTGCCAGGCTGCCAGGGAATTAAACGGAGAGCCATCATGAGACTCATTTGTAATCTCTGAACCAGCCTTTAAGGTGATAAGAACGGAGAGGCATCATTTCAAGATGGGATTAGTTGAAACTATCACTGGGAAACAATAGAAACATTCCTCTAATTGATCAGTGAAAAATCAGTGCAGGCAAATACCAGAAGAGAAAGTAACCAATATGGAGTTCAAAGCCCTGGACTGAAAATAAAGAGAGGGAATTACCATTAAGTCTTTTCTCTCTCCTACCATCCCAAAAGACAAAAAGTCATGCACAATTTGAGGTCCTGTCCCCGCCCCCCCCCCCCCCCTTTTTTTTATTACAAAACAGAATTGCTGCAATTTAAATACATTTTTTGTTTTTTTGTTTTTTTGTTTTTTTGCTTTACGTGTGGATCTGTGAGATTTATATAGAGCAGTTCCCACTGCCATTGATGCATGTCCAAAGGTGTTTTTATCCACTTCTGTCATTTTTCAAATGTCAGCACACAGTGCACGATGCTCTGCCTAAGGGCCTTATCCAGCCAGCCAAAATAGCGTGAGCTGTACTGTCAGTGTACATAACAATCTCATCTGCTATGTAATACTATAAAGAAGGAAATAAACATTTTACTCTGTAAAAGAAATTTCCCATAAAAATTATTTCTATGAAGTTTACTCTGAAAAATAAAATCAAGATTCTTAGGAGTACATAACTGCGCCAGTCCAAGTCAAGAGCAGCCAGTTTCTTGAGGAGAATGCTGTGGGAGATGGTGTCAAAAGCCTTGCTGAAGTCAAGGTAGACCACATCCACAGCCTTTCCCTCGTCCACCCAGCGCGTCACTTTGTCATAGAAGATCAGGTTCGTCAAGCAGGATCTGCCTTTCATAAACCCATGCTGACTGGGCCTGATCGCCTGCTTGCCCTGCAAGTGCTGCGTGATGACTCTCAAGAGGATCTGCTCCATGAGCTTCCCTGGTACTGAGGTCAAACTGACAGGCCTTTAGTTTCCCGGGTCTGCCCTCCGGCCCTTCTTGTAGATGGGTGTCACGTTTGCCAGCCGCCAGTCAACTGGGACCTCCCCCGATAGCCAGGACTGCTGATAAATGATGGTAAGCGGCTTGGCCAGCTCCTCTGCCAGTTCTCTCAGTACCCTTGGGTGGATCCCATCTGGCCCCATCGACTTGTGCACATCCAAGTGCCGTACCAGGTCACCAACCAGTTGTTCGTGGATAGTGAGGGCCACATCCTGCTCCCCATCCCCTTCCACCAGCTCAGGGTACTGGGTATCCAGAGAACAACCGGTATTGCCGCTAAAGACTGAGGCGAAGAAGGCATTAAGCACCTCCACCTTTTCCTCATCTCTTGTAACTAAGTTTCCCCCCGCATCCAGTAAAGGATGGAGATTCTCCTTAGTCCTCCTTTTTGTGTTGATGTATTTATGGAAACATTTTTTGTTATCTTTAACGGCAGTAGCCAGATTGAGCTCCAGATGAGCTTTGGCCTTCCTAATTTTGTCCCTGCACAGCCTCGCTACATCCTTAAAGTCCTCCCTAGTGGCCTGCCCACTTTTCCAAAGATTATAAACCCTCTTTTTTCTCCTAAGCTCAAGCCACAATTCTCTGTTGAGCCAGGCTGGTCTTCTTCCCCTCCAGCTCGTCTTTGGGCACGTGGGTTCCTGTGCCATTAAGATTTCCCTCTTGAAGAGTGCCCAGCCTTCCTGGACCCCTCTGCCCTTCTAACCGCCTCCCAAGGGACTCTACCAACCAGTGTCCTGAGCAGCTCAAAGTCAGCCCTCCGGAAGTCCAATACAGTGGTTTTACTGGTCCCCTTCCTGGCCTCGCCAAGAATAGTGAACTCCACCATTTCGTGGTCACTCTGCCCAAGACAGCTCCCAACAATCCCGACAATCACATCCTCCACCAGTCCTTCTCTGTTTGTGAAGAGAAGGTCTAGCGGGGCGCCACCCCTGGTAGGTTCACTAACCAGCTGCGTCAGGAAGCTATCTTCCACGCTCTCCAGAAACCTCCTAGACCTCCTAGACTGCTTTCTCTGGGAAATATCCTAGTGTGCTGGCATATTTGACCTGGGAAAAGGTAGTTTCACCGCCAAACAGCAAATAGATGGGTTGGCCCGTAGTGTGGCAAAACACAGTGGTTTATTAAATGATCAGAATAATTTATGGTGGCCAGCACTTACAATCTGTTCTCTGCCAAGCCAAAAGTGATTATACTGCTTTTGTCGGCTCATACGATAATCACACGTGCAAGTTAGTCTGGTATTATCCAGTGAAGGAATACAGTTACATGTATGTCAGGAATGATGCACATTTGGTGAGTAAGTGCGGCTGCAGGCATGATGTGGATTTAAATTAGGGTTCTCAGAGCATATGTCTGTCTTTCAGGAGCCCTAGGAGGAGATTCATAATCAACTCAACCAGACTAAGAGAACAGAAGACCACGTAACCATTACAGCATAACTCTCATCTGGGACTGTGCTTTATCATACCAAAAGGGCTCATTCATTAACCTGCCTTGGTAAGCATAGCTGGGGGGAAAACCCTTAAACTGCTAATTTGCTGAGGGAATATATGTTAACTTTTCAAAACATACAGAATGATTTTCAAACAGCATGTATTTTATTTATTCCCTCACTTGTCCTTTGCAAAATATGGGGGGGAAGGGGTACTCAAGAAAATACCAGCTTACAGAAGATACCATTTATATTAGTGGTTGGAGAAGCAAACTGTTATTTATATTCCACAATAAATTACCATTTCATGACATTGATGGATTAGCATTACTGTTGTTAGAGATCAAATGCACCATCTTACGCTAGCAGCAACTGAGGGAAAATCGCAGTTACTGAAGCTGGAGGGACAAATGAAAATATTATGGGGAGTAAAAAAAAAAAGAGAGAAGAATGGCAGATAGTGAGGCGAGATAAACAATAGAAGGAAAAGGCAGAAAAGAAAATAAATGAAAATGAAAAAATAGTGAAACAAGTAATGAGACAAATCTCATATTGCAATAACGACAGAAGATACTTGTCAAGTGGTCTCAATTTCAGAAAACAAACAAACAAAAAACGCAAAACCTCTGGTTAGTTGAAATTTGCATTTTTACAAGTCTGTGGGAGTTAAGGAACATTTGTCTTGTACTCTGAAGAAATCCATTATGTTCACAATTTTCTTAGTATAATACTATATTTGTATCAATAAATCACTGAAAGTTTCTCAGGACCTTTTGTTTAGGTCTCCTGATCTCAACTTACACAGAAGATGGAGAATTACAAATACTTCCTTCTTTCGTGTCTCTATTATAAAATACCTTCTCTTCTTTCTCCATCTATACAGTACAGCTTTACAATTTGCTGACATAAAAATTCTGTAACAGAGCAAAGGGCCTGAGAGTACTTAAGTGCCATTATGTTAATTGAGACCATTCCGTTAATTTACAGTACCCAAGGATTTGCTTGCAACTCTGTAGCATAATGCAAACAGAATAATTGCATTATCACATCAGCAATCTCACCAACCAAAACAGTATCATATTTTATAATCCTGAAATAATTTTCTGAAAGATAGAAAAAAAAAGGGGGGGGAGGGTGGGATTCTTCTTGAATTTTTTTTTCACACACACACAAAAAAGTGTTTCATCAGCTCTAATCCCTTTTTTGAAGACTCAGTATGTTGTAAGTTCAGCAAATGATACTTTTCTGACCTGTCTATTCTTGCCATCTTATCCTTGTAGTTTAAATAAATAAGTTATAAGACACGCAGAAAATATACCATGAGTAATGGTGTATTTGGCATCAGAAAGCCCTAGGACAGTACCTACAAAATTACCTTGGTGTTATTAAAACGAAAGTAGGTGCTCCAAGTGTGGTGCATGGCCCATATGCTTTGCTAAACAAAGAAACACCTAAGGGTATGAAATGGGTCTTACATGAGTTCATGCCTTTTTGCTCTTTGCTCATCGTGTCATACTTTTGAAAATAAATCCATGCAGACATGAAATCTGTGCAGTAGTAGCATGTCTACACTAGAGGGTGTTACTTGTACAGGATTTTAGGATGAATTTTGCTTTGGAAATATGTTTTTCTCTGTTTGGGGAGAGGAAGAAAAGCATACCTGAAATAAATAGCAGCTGAAGCTACGGAGAGAAATTCTACTGAAATCTGAACAAACACAACTAAAATATAATGGTGATGATATTTATTTTCCCCACAGCTACCCATGAGGGACACTGGTAATAGAGTCATCTCTGCTACAATAGAAACTACATATACAGTTACATAGAAACTCTGTTAGAGCTGAGTAAATATACTCATATATGAATATATATAATATATATAAATATAATATATATAAATATGAGATCAAGCAGACAGTGTGGAAGAGGAGATATGGAAATGAATGGCAATGGGGAGAACATTGTGCTTTCCTCACGTTGGTTAAGAAATAAGCAAAGTCCCCACCTGACCAGCCAAAATTTTCTAGGCAAACACTCATTTGTCAATTGAAATTATCCTAGTGCTGCAGAAGAGTTGGCAGCCAAAAAGTCCCAAGGATGAACATTTTGAAAACGCTCACAATTTGGGCCAGATTTTTTGCCAGCCCCTGTGCTGCCTCCCTGGTGTCAGTGTGGCCTCAGTGAGGTACCTCTGACTCCCAGGGGCACCGTCCTGCCCTCCTCAGAAGGACCCTGGCAGTGACAAGGCACCGCTGCGAAAATGGGTGGATGGGTTGAGGAGGATAAGTCTGGGGAGGTGTCTTGGTCCACCAGCTGTGTTGTAAGCCATGCATGCCTGGCTGTGACATATACGTTTATATAACCCATGTCTCTGCCATAGGAAAGAAAGTAGCCCCTTCCTTCCTAGTAGGCTTTTGTGAGTGTACAAAGCTGAGCACATTTTTCCAGGAAATGACTTCTAGAAATCCACTTTCTTCATCAACTGAGCTAATTTCCTTATAAAGGCTTATATGCAATACATACTTCTGATTTTTTTTTCCCCCTTACTGATAAAGGACAATGATTGATTACATTTCGAGGTTCACATCATGTGGATATTAACCTGCTTTCATTTCTGTGAATGTTACTGAAAGTTTTGCCTGCATTTTGTCAGGCTGGGCTTATGGTATCAAGCCTCTTTGGCATAAAGCAGGAAAAATTTGGTGGATAAATCAATCCAAATACTGGAGCTGTAACAAGTTGTACTCTGCAAGGCCTCTTTAAATAGCAGTCCCATTGAATAGTAATGTTTGTATGCCTAACACTCTACAAGCATGTACTGCCTTCAGCGTGTACTAGAGGCGTGGGATGCAGCTGCAATCTGACAGCAATGTCAGACATTTCAGAAGGAGTTTCTAGAAAGGGTGTGACTGGGAGAGTGGTCAGCTAGAGTCACTTGATCAAAGAAATTACTTGGTCAGAAGATATGCAGCCAGCTAAGTCATTAAGTTGCGGAGGGGAGGCTAACCTTGCCACTCCAATGGCCCTGAAGCTGTGCCAAATTATGCAAAGTTATTTAAATACTCTCACTCTCAGCTTGCCTACTTCCTCTGTCAGCACAGAGAAGTGAAAGGAAGATGGAGTGAATGTGAGAGAGGAACAAAGTAAAGCAGACATTAAAATACGTTTGTGTATATTCATATGTATATATATTTAAAACCCCAATGCACATATAAACATACATATTTATATATATGTGTGTGTTTGAATTTTGCAGTGTTAGCTTTTGGCAAGTTTAGAGATGAATAAAATCACTGCTCTTCTGGACTCTACATGCTGCAGAGATTACTGATGCTAATGTTCTTTCAAAGATACTCTTCTATGTACTAGACATCACAGTATTGCTGGCCAGATAAATAGGAAATAATTATCTCTGAAAATAATGGCATGCTGACGTTGAGCTTAAAATACAAGATGAACATGCCCTCTTTAATTTTGTCTCTAACAACAGGCAAGTGATATCCAGATACAGATTTTAGTCATGTTGTATAACTGTATTGCATTAGATGCACTCCACAGTGTGTCTCTTCTCAAAACCTTGCTGTTCGTCCCCATGTCATCTCACCTTGTTGCAGTGCCATCTGTGCAAACCGTGCTGCCAGCTTCCATCCCTACAGACTTTCAAACTCAGATGCCTTTGAGGTCAGAACTGTTACAAGTACATTAAATACATGTATGTATATATATCATTCTTGTCATATATATTGAGATACCTAGCAATTTTATTTATTTATTTATTTTTGACTGAGCTTTTATGTGATGTTTTTAATCACCAAGCATAACGAAGCTTGCTCTGAGTTAAAGCAGCATACAGGGGCAGCTGGCCTTTTAATATTTCTCCTCTGTGCCTTCTGCTGCTGCTTTTGTCATCCTTGTAGCATGACCTAACAAAACTTTCAAGTCAACCTGCAAAGCAAAAAAGCTAACAGGGAAAAAAAAAATGCTGGAGGCAGTAGATTCAGGGTTGACTGAATGCCAAAGCACTCGGTGAAAAAGGACTCGGGCACAAGGGAGAAGTGGGCAGGAGAGGGGAAACAAGAAGAGGAGGCAAGCTCTGGAGGGAGCAAGGAGAGGGAATATAAGCATATGACATGCTTATCAAAAGCTGGAGCTAGTGTTTTCATTGATATTGCTTCCAAGCATAAGTATGATCTCTAAAGTAAGAATTTATAGTCTAAACACCAAAACTGACTGGGGAATTACAGTAAAGTGGTATATTGACTTCACATTGTAGAAGCCATCCACCCTTTCTTTATCTGCTATGCTGATTATTTCCACTACTTGAACTGGTTCACTAATGGGTTTATTTTTTTTCCCTGTAATTCTCATATATCACAAGCAAACTGTAACTGAATAGTGATAGCTTTGCCTAGCTACATTTAAAACTGTTTACTCAGTTCCTGCAATTTGAGATTTGGAGACAAGCCTGTGGGTTCCAGATACAACAGAGCTAGCAAAGAGGGTTTTTATAGGTTAACTTGTACACGTTAACAGAGCATGTATCTCCACTGTTCCTCAAAGAATTTGTGGGAATAGAAATGTTGTTTTTGCAGAGTTACATTGTTTAGAAGGAGGGAATGTGGTACTGAGATATGCTTACAGTGATAAGAAAGTTTAGCAGGCGACCTTGTAAAATGCAGACAATCAGACTCCTTAGGACAATTAGGTGAAAATCATGGTGTCAAGTCAAGTCAGATAAGTGAAGAAACATTACCACTTCAAGCAGTAAAAATGTCAAAAGAAATTTGAAATTTAACAGGCCGGCGACTGAAGGCCATGCATTGTTTGTGAAGCATCAGATAGATTGTGAACCTGGATTACCCACTCAGTGGGGAAACAGGGGAGGGTCCTGCCATCAAAAGGTATATAAACTGTGTTTTGGAACTAGTAGATGCGCTCTCTCCTGCTTGTGGGGCGCCCGCCATTGCAATCGCGAATAAATTACTACTTCACTGAGATCCTCGCCTGAGCCTAAGTTATTGGCTACGGAGTGTTTCTCACAAATTCAAGTTACAAAGGGCATCCAGCTTGACAGCTAGGTATAGCTGTGCTCCAGTACTAGCCTTTGCATTAGGCTCTGAGAAAAAAGACACTGCAGTCTTGTCATAGCTGGTCTTTAAGAGTCTCTCCCTTTGTGAGGCAATACTAGATCAAATGAAAATACATGCTTTAAAGTTTGTTTGTTTGTTTGTTTGTTTGTTTTTCTTACTACCCTGTACTGTAAGTATCAGACCAGAACTCTGTGGAGATAGTCCAGCCACACAGCTTTGTGGTTGCGTCTGTGAGGGTTGCTCTAAGGAGGATTCATGAAGTTCAATACAACTTGTTCAGGTCAGGCTGATAATTATCAGTTATTATCAATTATCAGCAACGGGGATCATTGCTAATTGTCAGCGCAGCACACGGCTATGGCTCAGTTCAGTGCAAGGTGTGCCCGCACACCGACAGGAGAAATCAGGGGTGTTGCGGCCTGATGAGGCAGCCCCCCCGCACTACAACTCCCAGCGTGCACCTCGCCCCTCCAGCGCCGGCCTCCGCAGGGTTGGGGCGGCGCGCGGCATGCTGGGACTTGTAGTCGGCAGTGGAGGGCGGACGCTCGGCGGGGGCGGCTCCTGCGGGGCGGTGGCGAGGCCGCGACAGGGACAGGGACGGGGACGGGGACAGGGACGGGGACGGGGACAGGGACGGGGACGGGGACGGGGACGGGGCAGGGACGGGGCAGGGACGGGGCCCGGGTGGAGTCCCCGGGGGCTGCCCGGCTCCGCCCGGCCCGGCACCATGCTGGAGTCCATCCGTGTGACCGGTGAGTACCGCCCCGGGGGGTCGTGGGGTGGGATCCTGAAATCAGCCCTCGGGGCTGCAGCTCAGGTTTATCCTGCTCAGAGTCAGCCCTCGGGACGGATGCGCTGCTGCAGGAGGAGAGCAAAGAGGTGGATATTTTTTTTGGAAAAAAAAAAAGGTCTTAGGTGGTACTTCAACATTCCCAGCATGGCACGGGCTCTGTTTACTGAATGTCTTGGTGCGAAAGTGTTAGAGAGCTCAGCACCAGTCTTTTTTGCAGGAGCTGGCCCTATAGCGAAATAATTTCCAGTTGCTATAGGCAGAGCTTCTAGTGCTGTTAAGTATGAGTTGCCTGACTCTCTCTTCAAACTGATGAGTGCTTGTAACCCTTAAAGGCATTTAATAATAGTAAGAACAGACGCTACCACAAAACCTTGGTCAGATTCTGTTACTCCACAAATAAGCCTGCAGCATTTGAAAGTCAGTGGGACATTAGAGATTCATGCATAGCCCTCTCCATAGCCTGTTTGTTGCAGAACATGCTTTCTACAACCTTCTGCACCCCCAAACCATGCCATCTAGAGCTAATGAATTAAGTGTAGGTTTGTAATCTATTCACATTACCTGGATACTGAAGATAAATGTAACAATTTAACATTTGCAAAATATATCAAAGGAGAAATCTTACTTGTCATATTCTTATATTTTCTTCTCATCTTTCAGTTTCAGACTTTGCTCTTTTCTTATTATTTGTAGGCAGATCAAAAATTATTTGCATTTGAAAATCCAAGTTGAACTATTGGAAGTGTTTTCTCATTTGGGGCAAAAATAAATTCAAACATGCTCTAAAATGGTAACACTGAACTGAAAAACTAAAGCAGTGTCTCAGGTGATTACATTCCAAGGATAAGCACGCATCTCCAAGAACATCTCTGCTACATGCTGTAAAAAGCACACTTGCAGTTTGGAAGGGATTTGTCAATTATGCAGGTATAACCTGAGTGACAGGTGCTAAAAAAGCATGAGCTCTCTGTGTTTTTAGAGCATGGCTAGCTGGGCAGATGGAGATCTGTGCCCACAAATATGTCATTATTCACCTCATGCCACCTATTTTTGAATCCATTTGGATAGTAACAAGCCAGTAGTCTAGGTGAGGAAGATTTTTTTCTAAAATGCTATCCAAAATCTAGAAAAAAATCTTACATGGGGTTCTTATTACACATATTATCAACATAATAAAGTATTAGTTCAACACATCAAATGGAAACCAATGATATAACCTAGTTTCTGAATTTGTCATAAAATTTAACATATTTTTCTAACAGCCTCTGACAAGATTAGGCAGTGTGTGATGCCACAAGATCCAAAGCTCATGATGGGATAAAAGGTGTGCAACATAGACATGCAAAGTATTTCATTAGCACGGAATTAAGAGGAGATCTGTGGATCCCACACACCCTGTGTTAGCAGATTTGGGGTATGTCCCTTCTCCAGTAGTATTTTGTGTGGTTCTGTGACACATCAGACATTGGCATCTGTGGTATGTGGCAAGTCCAGCATCGACAGCTCCAGCAGGTACCTTGAAAATGACAGGGTTGGGGCTAGAGCAGGAGGTGGTCCTGCTCGTGTGCAGGGCCCCATACCCAGACAGGAGGGATTTAGCTCTGCCCAGTGCTCTGCCCTGCTAACCCACCTCATGGGGTGGCTGAAGCCAAATGCAGCTGCTCATAACAGGGTCAGAATTGTACCCTGGCCTAGGACAGACCAACTTTCCACTGAACAGGAGGGCTTTCCATCTTTTGGTCCCCTACTGATGCTAAAGTGGGGACAGGCAGCTCTTCTGCCCCTTCCTCCTTCTACATTATTGCCTTCCACTCCCAAACCTGGCTGGTTGTTTGGTTCAGTAAAAATTTAGATCCTGGTGAATTATTACTGTGTTGTTGTTACAGAGAGGAACAAGATAAAAATAAATGGAAGTAAGCATGCTGGGAAAGTCTTAGGAGAGACTATGTCAGTTTTGGTTTTTGTTTCTAATAGTTGAAGGACTTGGGGCTTTGTGACTTTTGAGCATTTGGGGATGAGATCAGTGGAGAGAATCTGTGTGCATAAGTCATTGGTGTGTGCTTTTTGTTGTTGTCTGCTGTCAAGATTGAAATGCAAAAAGTCAGAGAAAATAATATATATACATCTCAGAACAGCTGTAACATACAGGGATGAGATATGAAAGATAAAACCTATATGAAATGTAGTGTGATATGCAGCATAGAGCTGTAGCTTACTACAATGGCATCCAAGTTGCCTTTTGCAGACTTCTTACAGGTAATCTGCTGATACATCTCATGGCATCCTGTAAAAGCTAGAAATCACTGCTATTCCAGTCTGCATGATTAACACGGGCTGGTGATCCACCGGCTGCCTTACAGTGGTAGGAGCTGTTGTCACTTTTTGAAAACACTGAAACACATTATCAGACCATAGGCTGAACTGGCTTTATATCTAGAATACAAAAATATCTGTTTCAATCACCACCCACTACTTGGACCTTAGAAACTCTTTAATATAGTTTAGTAAAGTGAGGTTCCTAGAAGACAGCGTGTTTTTTGTTTGGATAACGATGTCTGGTCTGTAGGTAGTCTGAAACAATTTCTATTATTGATTAAATTGACATATTCAAAGCTGAACTTTAGAAGCTTGGTGTGTGGCAACATAGTCATCATGGTTGACATTGTCTCAAATATAGTTTTCTAGTTGTAAAACAGTGATGACCACAGGAACCAGTGAAAGAATTTGAAACAGTGGCTATACGTGTATGACCTCTGTGAGAACTGTGGTGTTACCTGATACAATCTCCCAAATCTGATGTATTTTCTGTTGATTCTAGATTTCCAGCAGAAATACGCATCGAACAGTATCCTCCTTCAGTTGGGAGAAGGTGAAGTACAACCACCTTGGTGTGGCACCTTAAAAGCCCTTTCCTATAGAACTGCACATTGCTATAAAACTGCTCGTATAAAGTAAAAGATGGCACATACAGAGTTGGGGGACAGCATTTTGGTAGCAATCACATGCATACAAAGCCTGCCAGGGAGAGCTCAGGAGAATCCTGACTTGCGATAATCAGAGGTTATACAGACACATGTATTTATTACTGCCCAACAATACTACTGAGTGCTGAAAGATTGCTGTCAGGAGCTTTTTATACCAGATAGACACAAGAGCTTGGGGGTGAGAGGTATGGGAGAGGAGGGGTCCCATTTTTGAGTGTTTTTCTAGAAAATAAAAAATTCACTTCTTATACACACTTGTATTAATTCAAATTAGTTCGTATGTGGTGGCAATTTAAGGCTCACTCCTCTGCTATTTGTGGCTTCTGAGAATTGATTACTAAAGAAGGGGAAACATTACTGCTGTTTACATTACATTATCTTATTGTCTATGTTTTAAGAAGATGCACTTTGCTTCTGTAGACAAAAATGTAAGTGGAAATTAAAGTCTCATGCGCAGAAATTTAATATTTCTATGTCCAGACATGGTGAAAACCTCACCTTTCATTTGTCCTTCTCCAAAAGTAAGGATTCTCATCCTGCAATACTTAGAGAATCGTGTGCTCATTGTGAGAAACACTCCGTAGCCAATAACTTAGGCTCAGGCGAGGATCTCAGTGAAGTAGTAATTTATTCGCGATTGCAATGGCGGGCGCCCCACAAGCAGGAGAGAGCGCATCTACTAGTTCCAAAACACAGTTTATATACCTTTTGATGGCAGGACCCTCCCCTGTTTCCCCACTGAGTGGGTAATCCAGATTCACAATCTATCTGATGCTTCACAAACAATGCATGGCCTTCAGTCGCCAGCCTGTTAAATTTCAAATTTCTTTTGACATTTTTACTGCTTGAAGTGGTAATGTTTCTTCACTTATCTGACTTGACTTGACACCATGATTTTCACCTAATTGTCCTAAGGAGTCTGATTGTCTGCATTTTACAAGGTCGCCTGCTAAACTTTTCTTATCACTGTAAGCATATCTCAGTACCACATTCCCTCCTTCTAAACAATGTAACTCTGCAAAAACAACATTTCTATTCCCACAATTCCCCCCTTTTCTTTTTTTTTTTTATAAACTGTTGATTTTTGCAAAAACTCTTTTTATTTTTATTTATTTATTTAAAGTGTAATTTGGTAAATATCTTCCTGTTCTTCACTTTCTTTGCTCTCCATTTCCTCTAATATCATTTTATCTGAGTAGGGTGGTGGATCTATGGTCATTTGTTTCAATAATGTGGTTTCAATTAACCGCTGGACAAGTCCCCTTACACAGGGGATAACGCAACAGCCAATAGCTGTCAAAACTCCTGCTACTGTAATCAAGGATGTAAATATGGACATTACCATCCCTTTCCATTTACCAAACCAAGATTTCAACCATCCTGTGATGGAAGTGTCTGCTCCCGAATTTTCTGCTAATTCATTGGCAACGGTGGTAAGCCCTTGCAATGCTCTTGTTACTGTGCCATCCAGGGCAGTATTGTTAGGGATAAAAGTACAACAACGGTTGCCCAGCATCACGCATACATCACCCTTCTCCTCGAGCATCATATCTAATGCTATCCTGTTTTCCCAAGCCATTTTGCTGATGGCATCTAGTTGTTCAGCGATTCCTCTCATCGCATCCTTGGTATAATTGATGAATCTCTGCTGATTATAATAGAAATAATTAATCCAATCCACATTTTTATTGATTGTTACCCACCAGAACAGTAACTCAAACCCTGCAGCAATTTAATTTCTGGCTTTATATTCATCCCGAACTCCTCTAGGTACCCCAACAGAATCTATGTATACTCTATCATCAAATGATATTCCTAAGCCTCCTTTACTTCTTCTGGGTATTTGTGATGTTTCTCTTTCAAATGCCAGGGTGAAGGGTATAGCTGATTGAACAAGTGCACAAGTGCCTTCCCAATTAGATGGTAGGGTGGACCATAAGATCTTCCCTCCACCGTACCACCAGAGATCTGCCCTGGGGATCTCTAGTCTTGAGCAGTTTCCCATCAAGTGCTTGGTAGCACAAGGCAAATTCTCCCAGATGCCAGGTAGCACTCACACCCTGCCGTGAGAGGCAAGCAGTATGGTTACCTATAGCTGTAGAGAATGCAGGGGGAACTGTGATATTGTTATCATGCAAGAAACAGCAAAGAGAGACTTACAGGCCTCATTTCCCCAGGCAGTCTTTTCTTGGTACAATGCAATCATACATCGCATCCCTTGGGAGTCTTTGGTCCACCCCCATGGGAAGGGCACTATCTGGGCAATCGGTCATCCCGAGGCACAAGCATAGCAGTAGCTACGGTTGAGACTCTGGACAGTATATTTGACCCATTCTATCCAGGCATTCACGTCCCCATACCCTGTTTGAATCTCAAATGTTTGAACTGCCACATTTCAGAGGGCCTCCTGTTTACTCTCCTGTTTTCTCCTTGAGTTTCTCCCTTTCTCTGATGGCAATAGAGGATTGTTTCCATACAGCTATTCTCAATCTGGCTGTTGTGTCTCTCCCAGTTATTTGTTCTTTCTGTTCAATTGTCATTGGGCATTTAAATCTCCACAAGCTAACACCTCACAAGCATCAAACGTGACGGCTTGTGGTACATAACCCTCTGTCACAGTCACCCATATTTTGATGGGGTATCCCGTTTTTGCTATTATCTGGTCATGCCTTTTCCAAGTTACCAATTGACCAAGGCCTTCTCTGAGGCCTAGAATCACTAAAAACAAAATTAATAATCAATTTTCCCCTGTCATTATTTTTAAACCTTAGGTTTCCAAATAATTATCGATACAAAAATAAGATGTACACTACTACTATAACAACCCCCCCCTTGGGAGCACTGCAGTTCGCTATAGGTCTGTCCTTTCTCTCAATCAGAAGTCACACTCGTTAGTTACCTGTGAAAATAAAAGGTTAGTTTACAATTGTAAGCTCTTATCCTGCTCAGAGTCCACTATGAGATTTTTCTCTTCGATTTCAACTTCCAACAAGTCTTTTGTAGGAACAGCTTCCCAGGTACTAGCGTCGACAGATGCTCGAGTATAGTGAGTCCAACCTTTTTCCGCAGTTCTTACGGCTGTTTCAGTGGTCAGTAATTGTCCTTCCCATTCAGGCCGGAGTTGACTCTTTCCAGGTCCGAATCAGGACCCAGTTTCCTGGATGATGGTGGTGAATGGGGAATTCCAAAGGTGGGGTTTGAGCCAACAACCCACAGGTCCTGAGAGATGACAAAGAAGAAGACAACCCCAGAATACAGTTCTTAAGGAAACTCTCTTATTTTGAATTGTGGTGTCTCATCCCTTCTGCCCAGATAGGGCAATCTGAACAGCATCTCATATGGTGAAATTCCTATATCCTTTCTTGGTGCTGTTTGAACCTGTAGGAGTAAGCATTTTACCCAAGGAAGTTGGGTTTCTAACACTAGTTTAGTTAATTGCTTCTTTAATGTCTGATTCATTCGCTCCACCTTCCCAGAAGAGGAGGGGTGCCAGGGGCTGTGAAAATCCCACTCAATCTCTAAGGCCTGCTTTAACCCTTGCAGTAAAGCTTACACCCATCTAGTCACGTGGTCAATTAGGACAAACAAGTAACTCAGTAAAGTTTACCTGTATACTTTGGAAAGGTCAAACCCCTGGCTCCCGTCCCCCTCTAGATGGGTTACAGAACACCTTTTTATTTACCTTTTGACATATGGTACATCCTCTACATATGTGCTTCCCTAAAGTGTATATTCCTACACAGACATACTTTCTTAGCACAACATCACACATTGCTTGCACCTCCTAATGACTCTTCTGATGTAAAACAGTTAATATTTGCCTCATTATCACTTTATTCAGCACTTCTCTCCCATCAGGGAGTATCGATTTTCCTTCAGACTTCATGGCTCCTGATTCCTTAAAAAAAAATCTTTCTTTTAAAACTTTTTAGTTCTTTCTTAATTTTCAACAATTCCCTGAATCCTCTCTGCATTTATTCTGTTTTCCTTCAGACATTAGATGCCTTAAATACCTGACTTCTCTTTCTCCATATTGTAATTTATTTATTTATTTATTAATACTCCCAAGCCCTGCTTTCCCAGAAAGTTGAATAGCTTGTTAGTAGCTTCCTTCACAACTCTTTTCTCCTGTCCTGACAATAGAAAACGATCCACATATTTGTTAACATTAATACCTCCTTGGGAGGTTGTAATTGCTCCAAAATCTCTTTTTTTTTTTTTTCTTTTTTTTTTTTTTTTTTTTAGATCTTACCCAAATAGATAGGTGTCCCTGTAAACCCCTGAGGTAAAATTGTCCACCTATGTTGTTGCTTCCGCCCCCATTTCAGGGTCTTTCCAGTCAGAGGTGAATATACATGTATGTTTGCTCTCAGGGCCAGAGAGCACTCCATTAATAACACTGTTATTCCAGTCTAACAATTTACTATTTGAATGCCCAATTTAATCATCAAATCCCTTCCCAACAAATTAGTCCTTGCCTTGGGTACATACAATAATTACCCAGTGATCATTTTATCCCCTAGTCTCAGCTTGGTATCCCCCCCAAAGTGGCACTGTTATCCCAGCCCCTTCTACCCCCATCACTTTTTAGGGTTTCATTAGTTAATTTAATCCCTGATACTTTTCAGGTCAGTAATGACCTAGCTGTTCCCCAGTGTATTGGGTTTGATGGCAAGGTTCGGGGGCTGTGAGTAGGGGGTTGGGAAACTGCAGTGGCAGCCCCCGTGAGAAAAACCCAGAAGCCTCCCCGTGGCAGATAAGGGACAATTTCATCTGGCCCCAAAGGGGCCCACTGCTGCCCAGAGCCAAGCCATGAGCAATACAGTCCGTGCCTCTGTGAGAGCACATCCACGAAAACAAACAAAGAAACAAACAAAAACCTGCTGCTCAACAGCAGTTGGGAGAGTGAGAAACCCCCCCGCAGACACCAAAGTCAGTGCAGAAGGAGGGGGAGGAGGCGCTCCAGGCGCTGGAGCCGAAGCCCCCCTGCGGCCGCTGGAGAGGCCCCTGGTGGAGCAGGCTGTTCCCCCTTCCTGTCCCCCTCCCCGATGCTTGGGAAACTGACCAAACACCACAGCAAATATGCAAATATACCAAAACTTCTAGACTGTTACTTAGATAATGCCTACATCTCCTTTCCCTGCTCATTCAACTTCAAACAGCTCTGTTAAATACTACATGTCACACCTTTAACACCTTCAGCAACCCTTTTAACACTTCCTTTATCTTTTTCCAGCCTGTACTTTTCTAATACCAGCACCAAAGGCTCAGGGTCCAACTTAATTCCATACCTTTTCCCTCCAAGATACTGAAACAACATATCAATATAGCATATTTCATCCCATTTTCCTTCTTTCCTCCTTCTTCCACTCCAGATATTCCTATTCGAAGTGGCCAGCCTGGCCACACTTAAAACATCTTACGAAAGCCTGTCCCTGCCAGGATTTGGGTCACAACACAGGCAGCCTTCTTTGCCTGCCATTCCTTCATCTCTCTTCCTCTCCTTTCCATCCTGGCCCTGACTCCCCCTGAAGATTTTCTTCATCTTTCTCCAACCCTCTGCCTCACTACCCGCTGCACTGTCAATACCATTAGTTTCGCTCTCTGCTTTTCCTTCTCATCTCCCCTCCGGACACACACCTCCAGGGTCTCCCGCAGGAGGGTCCCCCAGTGACTGTTCACTACATCCCCCCACCTTCTGAAGCATTTTCTGCATATTTTGCCAGGCTTTAATCACACAATGAACTTTCAAGAGCCCTTGGGATACTGGGTCCTCAGGTCTCATCCCCAAGTACTTTCTCATTCTGACACTAAGTCTCTCATATGATTTCTGTGTTGCACACTATTATTATTCCAGCCAGGATTGGCAAGTGGGTATTTCTGCCCTGCCGGTATTACCCCTGGTCCTGGAGGATGAGCTCTTTCCCATTCTTGGATAGCAGCTTTCCTCCTGATCATTCCCATTTCTTTCCCTGTAAACAACATACTTATAGACATAATTCCCTCCCCCAAGAGTATAAATCAGGTCATAGGAACTGGTCTAATTGTTCAACTAGGCTGTTGGGGTCCTCGAATAAAGACTTCCTCTTCTTCTTAAAAGTCCTAACCTCTCTGCTGGTAAGGAGGAGGGGGTAGTTCACCTAAGAGGATACACAGTTAGTGTTAGTACTGTTAGTATCAGGGAAGGCAAAATTCTCAACATATCTTCTACCTTGTTCTAATTCTTGCCAGAGCCTAGAGTACAATCCTTCTTTAGGGACAGTGTTAATACAGTGTTAATTCCAGTCCCTGTCTCCATTCCTGGAGTGACTGCTGCTGCCACCAGTTCAATATTAAGATTATAGGGAGCATAACTTGGCTCCTTCTCTGAAAAAGGAATCTTATTGTTTACACATACATTTAAAGCCTGAATTTTCATCAGACCCGTATTTTGGCCAAAATACTGCTGTTTCCTTAATTGTTTCTTTTGTCCAGACTGATACACAATATTTAACCCTTTTTTTTTTTTTTAATTATTTTTCTTTTACAATCCCTCTAATTTTGGGATTATGTTTCCAATTTCTTATCATTCTTCAGGAAGAACTATTAGTAGGCACTCCCCCAGGGATATGCCTGTCCCCTGGAACTCATATTTTCCCATTTTTCCTAACCCTCGCCAGTATGTGCTACAGAAATTTCCCTTCTGCAGTGTACCACACACCAACGTACTGAAAGATGGGTGTGTACCGCCAAGCACTTCCCCGTGCCAGCGTTACCGCACACCTGAGTTTACCAGATTCCCTGGTGTACTTCCAAGCACTTCCCCGTGCAAGGATTACCGCACACCAGATTCCCCTGGTGTAGTGCCAGCACTTCCCCGTGCAAGGGCTTACCATACACCAGATCACCCGACCCCCAAGGCAATACTTAATATTTCTTACCTTGGTCTGTGCACAGAGTTACCGGATCGATTCTTAAAAAAAAAAACGGAGTGCCTACCTTCTTCCTTTCCCCACTACTTCATGGATCCTGCCTCTTTAACCAGTCTCGGGCCCTCTGTCAGCTTTCCGCAGAACCGCCACCGTCGATGCACAGGACCGCTGAAATCAGCGGGGCATGCCTTCCTGCTGCTGCGGCGGTGGGGCTCCCCAGTAGGTAACTGGATCCCGGACGAGCCCCCAAAATTGTGAGAAACACTCCGTAGCCAATAACTTAGGCTCAGGCGAGGATCTCAGTGAAGTAGTAATTTATTCGCGATTGCAATGGCGGGCGCCCCACAAGCAGGAGAGAGCGCATCTACTAGTTCCAAAACACAGTTTATATACCTTTTGATGGCAGGACCCTCCCCTGTTTCCCCACTGAGTGGGTAATCCAGATTCACAATCTATCTGATGCTTCACAAACAATGCATGGCCTTCAGTCGCCAGCCTGTTAAATTTCAAATTTCTTTTGACATTTTTACTGCTTGAAGTGGTAATGTTTCTTCACTTATCTGACTTGACTTGACACCATGATTTTCACCTAATTGTCCTAAGGAGTCTGATTGTCTGCATTTTACAAGGTCGCCTGCTAAACTTTCTTATCACTGTAAGCATATCTCAGTACCACATTCCCTCCTTCTAAACAATGTAACTCTGCAAAAACAACATTTCAATTCCCACACAAGAGAAGGGCAAGGTTGGAACTGGCAAAGAAAAGTCACTTCTGTCTAACAAGCCCACAGAAGTGTGAAACACAGTTTCAATTTTCAGTGCCTTTTGCATGCTGCTGCTCTGCACCAGGGATTCCCTCTTTCCCTTATGCCAGGGGTCAGAGCAGGAGGAGAGTGCTCCTCCACTACAGGAGCTATATTTGCTTCTATTTAAACCATTTGGTTTACAGTGTTTCTGCTCTTTTTTTTTTTTTTTTTTTTTTTTTTTTAAAGCCAGCCATTGTTGCGCAGCAATTTCAGTAGATGAAATCGCAGCATTGCTTTAAGGATGAGAGGTGTGCTTGAACTTGCTGATCTCTCTTCCCTCCTTTTTAAATATACCTTGCTGTCTGTATTAAGAAGGAACATGTGAAGCACTGAGGTCTTCTAAATTCATGCTGCTGTTTGTATGGTGCTGCAAATTGTCTGCTGTGGCTGGCCCACTCTAACGTTTTCATCCTTAGCGAGAGTAAGTTCTGCGAGTCAGGTCCTGCCTACTGGACTACTGATACCACAGCACAGACCCCTGTGGAAAATCACCATGTATCCTGCCTGCGTATTCACATGCAGGTTTCTGATTTTTAAAGTTACTCTTTATCCATGCAAAAGCCTTCCTTGCATGATAAATATCAGATGTTGCTTAAAGCCAGAAGTGTAACTGTCCACATAGATAAAGCCATGTGCAGAACCCCATTTTAGAAAGGTCGGTTGTTTGCTGCAAACTGGTTGCCCTTGTGCAAGATGTGCATCTATACATGGAGGTGCAAGCATAAAACACTTGTTTAGCTGCATATTTACAAGTCTCTCTCTAGATGCGCTTGCAGACTTCTTCCATTTGTCTAGAAGTCAAGATTGACATGATATGACTACAGTTAAGACAAGTTGTGCATTTCATTTGTTGTTGTTTTGAGTCTTTAAGATGAGTGAAACTGTATGAAACAGTTAAATTTGTTCTCAGATTTCCCCCCCCCCCCCTCTTTAATGCAGAAAAACTTCACTGGCCTAAGCAAGAGCTTTCTAAGAAATCAATCCTGAGTCCAGAACATAAGGTGAACATTAATAATGAAAACAGCCTCCAGCACCTGTCTCCTGGAGTCCTTAAGGACACTTTCACAACAGGAACCAGCAGCTACAATGTCCTTCTTCAGAGCAAAGAAGAGAAGAAACACTACACTCAGAAGCAGTCCTCCGCTCACCACAAGAAACACAGAAAAGCCACGAAGTGCTCTACCACCTCACGGAGCAGCGAGCACCGCAAAATCCAAGTGCCCACTGCCAGTGCTGGGTGGTGCTGCACAAACAGGCAGCCCTCCATCTTCATCACCAGCCCGGGGTCTAACAGCATGAAGTTTGCAAACACTGTTTCAGTTTCAGGGAACAGCATAGGACTGCCACCTAGACCCAGAAGTAGAGCCAAGAGGCATTTCAATCAGTCAAAGCCAAAGCAATCCCAGTCACCAAAAAGCTGTGGAAAAGAGGGAGATGTCTCTGGCCAAAAACTCTGTCTACTAACTGCAATCAAGCCTTCCAATGTGGAGAAAGAGAAAATGAAATTTTTCAAGTCAGATTTCACATACAATCCTCAATTTGAATATGCAAACCCTGCTTTGCCAAACGTGTTAGCTAAACATAGCCAAGCATCTGACAGATTTCTTAAGCAGGTACAGTTACTTTTTTTTTTCCTCATTTTATACTCTTAACTATTTCTTCCGCACTTGCAAAATGTCATTTGGCTTTATAGCAGGTGAAAGTTGTTCATCCTCATTTTCCTCACATGCTGTTTGAAAAATGCATCAACAATAAAACTCAGAGTCTTTTTTGACTGAAAAATGAAAGTCTGCCTAACTGTTAAAGGATTTGATAGAATAAAGGCACAGTTTCTCATAATGGGGTTTACGTGAAACACAGTTTAAGGCAAGAAAGATTTTTAAACAGTGAAGCAGATGTAGCACAGAAAAAAAAGCAAACAACAACACACAACAAAGCATAAAGAAGCTTTAATAAATAGAGAAAAAGATTGTGTAGAAGTCCTCTTGGTTACACAGGTGGGGGGCAGTTACTTGATATTGTTAGCAACATTAATCATAGATAACAGCAAATCAACAATAATTTGTCAAACTGGATTTAATGCGAACTATCCCTTTTAAAATGAAGTAGCCTTAAAATGATTTTATGCATGATGGATGATTTTATGGAGCAAGCCTGTCACTGATTCATCCTTCTTAAAAAAAAAAATAAATTTAAAAACCACCACATCCTCATTATGAATATTCATTATCAAAAAGGGTGAGTGATTCCCCAACATTATTTTATTTATTTTACTATCAAGTTTTATCAAGAGAAGCATTTCTTAAATGTTTCAGCTCCAAGAAGTACTGAACAATATCCTGCACGTCATATACTTGAAGAAGCAATTTTAACACAGCTGTAAGCCCAGCAGGTGGCACTCTCTCTTTTTCATTTACAGCTAGCTTTAGAAATTTTCATCTTCATACACATTTGAATTTCATTTCATGCAAATTTACTATCCAGAAAAAGCAGCACGAATCAAGATTTTAATCAGCAAATATTGTACAAGCACTCACTTCTTCTCATTGCTAATGTTTTTCCATGCATGCTTTCATCATCTGAAGAAATACACAGGTATCTCATAGAAAGCGTTAAGATTCAGAAAAGATGACTTGAAAGAAAATAAAGAATACTGCATCAGATTTTGGTCTGCAATAAGATCACAACTGCATATAGTCATCCTTTTCCCTTAACATTTTGTTTTGTGTTAGGTTTTTGGCTTTCACTGGAGGCTGTAGTTATTTTAGGAAGCTTTGCTTTTTGCAAACAAAAATGAAATTATTCCTAACCTATCTACAAAAGGTGCTTACAGAAACTGAATGCTTGCTCTTCTATGACTAATACCTGTGCAAAAACAGCTTTTCTCTGACAGAACTCTCCAATTTCATAGTGGGGTTCTGGGATCCTTTAGTTAAATAGTATCAAAACCTGACATATTGTAATTTTAAAGGATTTTTAATCATTTCCAAAGTATTTTTACCCACAGCTGTGCCTGGTAAGACACTAGAATAGTTTGTTTTCCTATCTTCCTCTCTGCTTCTGTGCATATCTGTGGAATCGATTAACATAGCATTGCAGCAACATTTCTGGAAAATGAATCACACCCTACCCTGCCTTGAAGAAAACAAAACAAACAAACAAAAAAAGGCGGCAAAGAACAACATGGATTTGCAAACCATTAACAGTTCTCTAAAAGGAAAAGCATGGGGCTGCTCAAAGGCCTAACTTCCCCAGGCCAAATCAGGTCAAATCAAAGAAAATTTTCAACCTTGGGCACAGTACACCCCTTTTATCAATTGTCTTTTCAAAGTCATGCAGTAAACATTTTTGAATTGTATTAATACATTTGAAAATAGTAATTCTAGTGTCTTTACTTCCATACTTTGCTCTATTTCTTTGTTTCTCCCCCTAACTCACCACGTTTTCTTCACAATAAGTTTCTTTCATGAATCACACAAAATGTGCTCTTAGAGAACCTGAGAATAATAAAAAGTAATATGTAGACTTGCAGCTTTTCACTTTGATTGACACCTCTAGAGTTTCAGAAATGGTTCTTTTATTGTTGTATGTCAAGGTCAGCGCAGCAGCTGTGCATTGTAGGTTTTTTTTAATTATTATTTGCTTTTCTTTTGGCTCAAACTTCTTGTCCTCTGTTGTTGTTATTAACACAAAATATTTTTGATTTTTGCACACATTCTATAGGTAGAAATGTGTATTTAGAAGTAATTTTCCCCAGTGTTTGCAGAGCAATTGACTTTACAGTTGGAGATTGCTAAACTAAAATTAGCACAGAAGATGCAACATCAAGTAATCTGCTTGTGAACACCTGCATTTCTTGAACTTTACATGAAGGCAGGAAAGCTGTTAATATATACACATTTAAAGTAAATCATTTTGTTGAAGGAGTAATCCATCCCGTAAAAGAGTTGCACATCCTTTTCCCTTGCGCTTATAAGAAAATAGCAATTTTGAATTAATAAATAAATCAATTGTGCCACATTCTGTTTGTATTACATGCACACATAAGTTATTAGTAGAGGTAGCCTACAATTAGGTGGAGCTGGAAGGGCAAGTGACAAGACACTGAACACAGCAACCCCTCTCAGCATTCAGCTCATGTCACAGACAAAGCGTGTTGAAGTCTCAAGAATGTGTATATATTGGCTATAAGGAGCACTCAGTTGTAAGGCATGTCATTTTCTGCTGCTAACCAAACCCGCTCCAAAACTAAGATTTGTAGATAAAGCATATTAATGTGCAGTGCAAAGGTGATGGGGCCATCCAAGTGTCACAGTTCTCAGGGAACTACACGGGCTTCCCTCTTGCACTAGGGCAGCACTTCTGGTGCTACTACAGTAGGAACATAGGTTTGTTTCAGTACGCAACCTCATACAAAAAACACATGAATATTAACTTTTAATTCTGTACAAAGTACTTGAAAAGTTTTTCATTAAGGATATATCTGCCAGATCCAGGTTAACTAAAACATACTCTTCATCACACAAAGAGCAAGCATGCAGAAGAGCCAAGGCAAACGCTGAACAACCCCCCAACCACTACAGCCTAAATATGCTATCCTCAAAAAGTTGCACTTACCTCTCTCCCTCCTTTCCAGTTGCACCCAAAGAGGAGGTGCAGCCACCAGTTTATGGCTGTTGATCAGCCTAACAAGTTCCATCTGGTACCACTTACCCAAGCATGCAGCCAGAAGGTTTTTCCCCTTGCTTACACACAAATAAGCAGCGCAGGGAAGAAAGCAATGGTGCCTGCAAGCCTTGTCTATCTCACAAATCTCATCTGAGACTGCAAGCCTTTTGTAGCAGAGCTGCTTCTGAAGTTGGGGAGAGCTGGTTCTCTATCACTAAGCCCATTTTCTAATTTGGTTGCCCTGAACAGAGCTGGAGCAACTCTGCTGTGAAGACAGTAGCTCTCAAGTAACTAAGTTGTATTACTGCACATGGATGACTTGGGATTCAGAGAGCTACTTGGCTGTAAACAATTAAAAAAGCCAACACCACCAAAACCTAGACCTGATAATTACACACAGCCTTGCCTTGCTCTCATTAGCGCTTCTGTATCATTACCTTCATATTTGTATGCAGAGTTTGCTGTGCAAGGGGACTTGTAAATGCTGCTTCTTTTAGCACTCTTTGGTAGTGATAAGAGGGTTTCAAACAGACATTTTTGGTAATAATGAAAAGAACAGGGATTATTGCTCCTAACCAGTGACCTGGTACAACCAAGTAGTCCTTTTGCTCTGTTCTTTTCCCTGTTGCTTGAGAATTTACTTTGGCCCTAGGAACTGTAGCAAGATCAGCACCTTGCTTTCTGCTGACCCAGAGGCTGGAAAAGAAGCTCATTGTTGGATGCTGGAACAGGCAACAGTTTGCATCCTGTTCTGGGTTTTCCTAGCAAGTTTTTGCAACACCTGACAACTCAGACAGCTGCAGAATCCCAACAGTGGGGCTCCAGGTTGTTTTTAGGATGCTAAAAATCCCAAACCTTTTCCCCTCGGGTAACGCCATCACCTGAGGTGGTTGTGGCGAGCATCAAAATCAACAGTATCTGAAGTGGGAGAAGACAGAGTAGGTCTGTGCTTTTTCAGGGGAATATTTCTCTGAAAGCCTGCTACTGACACTATGCTGTTGATTCACGCGTCTCACAGATTTTTTCTGAAAGAAAAACCTTAAGCAGCTTGGGGAGAGTTTAGGAGAGTGCCTGAAGGCAGGCACTAGAAGCAAGAGCATGGGTCTCCTGGCTGCCAAACTCCTGCCACCTGCCTTGGTATTTGGGTTTCAGCACCAGGGAGTTTCCTGTTACAGAGGGCCGAGCAGAAGGTTAATGTATGTACAGTGTTTGTTTTCTCACTGCTGTGATGAGGTAGCTTTAAAAAATATCTGTGTGCCAACTAAGGAGAGTCCCCTGGGATAACACTGCCAAACCAACCCACGCAAAGCTGCATCTCATAGTAGTACTTTGTCCTTATAAACAGTGGCAAGACAGAGAATGGGTTAATAAAGCCTACATGCCCTTCTCAGACACTTGTTTTTAAGAGTTTTCATGTTCAGAAGAAACTGCCACCTTGCTCTTAAATGGTTTTGGCAGTCTTCTGCTTCCTTAGACATGCTGTTCTCCATCCCTCCTCTACTCTGATCAGCTCCAGATTTGTCCTGCTCTTTTCAAGAAGTGTGTAAACTATATCACGGGCTGCATCAGAAGAAGTGTGGCCAGCAGATGGAGGGAGGTGGGTGTCCTCCTCTACTCCCCTCTCATGAGACTCCACCTGGAGTGCTGTGTTCACCTCTGGGGCTATCAGTGTAAGAAGGACATGGACTTGTTAGAGCAGGTCCAGAAGAGAGACACAAGGATCATCAGAGAGCTGGAGCAACTCTGCTGTGAAGACAGGCTGAGGGAGCTGGGGTTGTTCAGCCGCGAGAAGAGAAGGCTCCAGGAAGATCTTATAGCAGCCTTCCAATACCTAAAGGGGGCCTACAGAAATGGTGGGGAGTGACACTTTATATAGGGAGTGTAGTGACACGACAATGAGTAACTGTTTTAAACTGTAAGAGGGTTGATTTAGATTAGATATTAGGAAGAAACTCTTCACTCAGAGGGTGGTGAGGCACTGGCATGGGTTGCCCAGAGGAGCTGTGGATGCCCCATCCCTGGAAGTGTTCACGGCCAAGTTTGATGGGGCTTTGGGCAACCTGGTCTAATGGGAGGTGTCTCTGCCCATGGCAGGGGGTTGGAACTAGATGAGCTTTAAGGTCTCTTCCAACCCAAACCATTCTATGATTCTGTGGTTCTTTGATTTCTCTTCTTCAAACCTAGCTCTCATCTTTTGCTGCCTTTCTCGGCCTCCTTCAGTCTGTGCATCTCACTCATCTTTTTCCTGTTTGTTTCTTCTCCATCCAAGGCTTTGGCATCACATTATAGAAAAAGCTTAATTCACACAGTTTGATACAAAACTGACCTGGACCTCACACATGTGGTTTGCTTAGAGGCAGGCCAAACTCTGTTCCTGTGGCATCTGTGTGAGGACTGAGAGCAGTCCTGACTGGGAGAGGACGTGTGATGATCAGCCTTTCTCTGCGGAGTATTTGGTGGGATCTAAGCCAAGATTCTTCTCCCCCACTAGCAATGGTGCTGGTGTTCCTGCTTCTCTGTAGTAACATATATATATATATATATATATATATATATAATGTTAAGAAGACCTGTTCAGTCCGTCATGCAATTTAAGTGGAGGACAGGAGTCATGATTTCCAAACCATTTGTCAACTCACTCCATGATTTTATAATCAGGCACTATTCAAAAACATCTAGAATTTAGCTGTTACTCTCAAATATTTCAATTTCTACATTGCTCACAGTCAGCAGTCAGTGAAACTGTGAGGCTACATACATACTCATGAATAAAACAATCCTGGTCCAGTTCTCTGGCCCAGAGGGCAAATGGCAAGGCATGGCTCGTGCTCTCATGGCTAAGCACTCCTCATCCAAACCGGAGTGGCCTCCTTCCCACTTGTGTTGGGAACACAGGAGCTGTGGGACCCTTCAGTCAAGGCCAGGCGTTACCTGAGGTGGCTGGTTCAGCCAGGGCAGGGTCATGCCTGCAGGCCTACCAGCAGTTAAGCTCAATGCATAGATCCATTCCAGCACCTGAGCCATTATTTCTGGCTGTGTTTGATTTCCTAGGAGAAACGCATAGTGTTGGATATTTTCTAAAAGGTGCCCTAAGATCCCTGAAAACAGAAATGACCAAATTGTGGCTGCTTTGGAAAACAGCATTCGTCCTTGCATCCGTTCCTGCACTGAACAACTTTCAGATAATTTAAAGCCAGACTTTTCCACCCACAGGATTTACTGCATTTTAAATCACGTTATTGAAAACTTTTAAAGGGAAGTGCCGCTTTATACAAGCATACAAAATACATTTGAATGCAGAAAGACCTGTCTCAGCTGCTTGGGGAATTGCGGTTCCCTGCCTTTGGCCTTGGGGAGAGCTTCAGCTCAGGTTTGGACTGTAACTCAGCCTGAAGCAGCCCCCTTACATCTTGCTTCTTTATCTGGCTATCATCTTTATAAAAGTGTTATTAATCACAGCAACATATTACTGTTACAGCTCTGAAGCTGACATAGTTGTGACAGGATACCTCAGCCATCTCGTAGCAAACGGGTTTCCACACAGCTCTGTAGGAGATGGCTCGACCACACAGGCCAAAGTCCATGGCCCTATTGCCGAGCAGCATAAGAGAAGTTCTTCCTGGTGACAGAATTAGTCTTTTAACAACCAGTAGGTAATTTCAGCTAACAGAACCACCTAGTAACTTTCATTCAAAACTTCACTTCCAGCATCTCAATGGACTTGAAGAAGACCTTACCAGAATCCATGGCTGAGAGACAGGGTTGGCTGTGAATAGAGATGGAAAAAAGAAGAGGTTTGGGAGACAAAATACAGTGCTGCTGGGCAGCAAGACTCTTTAGGAATGGAAATTACAGGTGCACATGTGAAGGGGTTTGAGCATCAAAGAATTTAAGTGTGTTTAATCTAATGAGCTTCACTGAAATTTAATCTCAGCAAGTATTGAAGACAAATTTTGTGCCAGAAGATTAATTCAGAGATAACGTCTTTCACAGTGAGCAAATGAAGGTAATTAGTTATTCAGGGAAACCAAGTACACCGAAAAACCTAGCAGTTAATATCTTAGGGGTCTGGCACCTTACAAAGGAAACTGAAGAACTGCAGAACCATGAGTTACTCAGGTGGCCAGCTGAGAATAAACTTCCTGGGACAGCGGTCAGACATTTTTGGTTTGCTTCTTTAACCATGGGTTTTGTTGGAAAATACCTCAGCTTTTGCAGAGATACTGAAACCCTTTTTAAAAACAAACAAACAAACAAACAAACAAAAACAACAAACAAACACTAAGATTTTCAGAAGAAGTTAACAACAGGTATGTAATAATTCAGTTTAAAAAGGAAAAAAAAATTGGAAAACATACAAGCTATTAAGAACTAGATTTTCCTTGATTTTGTTCTCTACATTTAGGCCATCATCCTAGACTTTGCTAGAAGCAATTTTCCTTAGTCCTCAGAAATATTATGCCTTCCATTATGGATTCATGTATTCCTCCTTTTAATACTTAAGTTGGACGCTGATCTTGCTTCATTTGTCTGAGGTCATTTTTAGATGATGTGTGATGTTATGACTTGACTATTCACAAGCAAATGAATTACTTACTGACATGCAGTAATCTCTCTAAACTTTATTTATGTGTTAGGCCCTGCCACAACTATGCATGCATACAAGACCTAATGTATGGGGAGGTTACTGGGAACTGAAATACCATTTGCATCACAAGTCTTCAGTACAGATGTGTAGTTCTCCATACTCATATTTCCATGTGATTAATTAACAGAAGTAACAGTAAAAATAATGGCACCGAGCCTATTTGAATTGTCAACAGTAGTGGGGAGGTAGAACGATGCAGGTGAGGGTGCATCCTCTATTTCGATACATTCTTGAAAAATGCCATTTGTTGTTGAGTTGCAGAAGGATGCTGAAGTTTTCATTGCATAGTAGTGTCATAACAGGGAGAGGCAAAACCAAAGTGAATGGGGTGGCTCAAGCATTACAAGGGCATGGTATTCTGCTCTTTATGGTACCTCTGGTCAGACATTCAGGCACCTGATCTTATAAAGAAAACTTTACAAAGAAAAGATAACATGTTCCTCATTGGTGCCTTTCTTCATGACATCCAGTTCTTAGCCTAACTTCAGCAAGTGCAGGGGCCAGCTGCCAAGATGGGCTGGATCCTGAGAACAAGCCCAACGCCACAAGGCTGAGTGGCGGCACACAGTTCCTCCTGGTGGGACGTCATCTCAGGGGTGCTGGGTTAGGACATTACAATCCCGAATTTGCTCAGGGTGGGTCTAGTGCATGACTGCAGTATGTTCCTAACAAGCCTGAACTTCTGCTGGAGTTCGCAGGGTGGTTAGGGAGTAGCAGCCGCGGGAGGCAGCGAGGGGAGATAGGGTTCATCTAACAACACCAAGTGGCTTTATTGTGAGCTTCTTTGTGCTGTAGTCATGCTCTGGCTATACTCTGCCTTTCTGGACCAGTTGTGTTAGTGCTGCATCATGGTGCTGCTATGCTGTCCCTGAAGAACTAGCGGGATAGCTGTTGGAATATCCACAGGTGATGTTTGCAGCAGGTTTCTGCTTGTACCTCATTTTCAGATTCAGTATTAATCTTTCCTAGCCCATGCATTTTGCTCCCATGGCTGAGAAGGGTTCTGTCAGTAAAAACTGGCTTGGGAGACCCAGGTGTTCTTTATTCTTCTAAACAACAACAACAAAAAAGAACTGACCAGAAGGCCCTTCAAATTTAATATCAAGTATGAGAGGCAGACAAAGAAATATTAAATTAAGTGCAGTATTTCTTTGGCATTCAGGTAACTTATCCTTCATCAAAGAGATACAGGACCATAAGAACACATCATAACTACTAGCACTTACAGCTTTACTCAGGAAAATTACTGAAGGTTGCTTAGATTCAACTTGAAAAATATTAGAATGGGATTCTTAATAGCAGTGAGAGATACAAAATGAATGGCTGTTTTGTGGACAATAAGCTAATCAAACAATGCCAGAATTGCATAGCTGGAAACAACAAGAGTGTTATCAGCTCGGTGCATGGATATAACTGTACAAGGTAAAGAGAGATTCAGTCTGCAGGATCTCTACCATCATTATTAGCAGTATTTTCTTAGCAAGAACATTCATTCTTTAAGGTAATATCAGTCGCATATATATATTTTTTCCCACTGATATCCCTGGCAGCTTCTGCTATCACATCTATTAAAAAAATCAGTTTCCTGTAGCTGAGCTACTGCTGGGTAAGAAGTTATTCTAGACTGCATTTTCCTTGAAGAGTGTGAAATGACATATTGGAAAGTAGATTATTGGGGATGAGCATTTCACACCCCAGCAGTAACATCTTCAACATGCAAAGTTCACACCACATAATAGGCATCATGCTCTGCTGACTACCCACAAGGGACTTCTTCCAGCAGCAATACATAAGAGAGCTCAAGTTGCCATCACTTTATTTGCCTAATGAAACTTTCCTTCTTCATTTTTTGGGGTTATAGAGAGATAGTATGGTTTAAAGGAAAGTTCTGTGGATAAAGTTTCTGTTCTTTCTCATCCTTTCTGAAACACAGAAATCCATGGTACAAAGGATTTCATCGTAGAGACATTTTTGGTAGAAATATTACTGTTTAAATTATAGCTATACATCTATTTAATCATGCTTCAACAATTGTAAATCAGAAAATACGAAGAGTTGTAGCAAGATGACAGTAATAGTTGATATCTTTAAAATACTTTGGAAAGTCATAAAAAGAAACATGCTGCCAACTTAACCTGTAAATGTCCTTGTGAGCTATTACATCTGGTTTACTAGGCAGTTGTGCAACTTTGCCCAAATGAAAGATAAAATGGGTATTATTTCACAAAAGTGATAATCATTGGTGTCATGCTGATGCATGTGGATCGAACATAAGTTAATCAGAACTTTTTTTCAGTACTTTGGCATTAATATATGTCTGAAAATGAAGTAAATTGATTACAGAGTGTGTCAGCCTACATTCAGTGACTACAGTTTGATTTTGACTCCCAGCAAGTTAAAAATAAATGGAAGAGAATAAGAAAAGAGAGACAAAAAAAAAAAAAAAAAAAGAAAAAAAAAAAGAGTGGATATGCCAGTCTGACATTGGGTTCTTACTGCCTGCATATTTGCTACGCTTTTGTATTTTATAGGCCATTAATATTATGGAGCGGACACTGCAGAAGTACGGAAGCTATGAAAAATTTGAACAAGCCACTGGAGGCAGCTTGCTGACCAAAAGCCGCATCTGGAATCACGTCAGGAAATACATGGTGAAGGAGGGCTGTCTTGGTGAGGTAAGTCATATGCCAGATCAGGAAAGAAGCCTTTATTTAGATCTTTCTTTATTTCAATGAAACTGTCTGCTCATGGCTGGGACAGGCGTACACTTCATTGGGTTAAAAACTGGCTGGGTGCCCAGGCCCAAAGAGCCATGGTGAATGGAGTTAAATCCAGTTGGAGGCCAGTCACTAGTGGCATCCCTGAGGGCTCAGCACTGGGGCCAGTTCACTTCAATATCTTTATCGATGATCTGGATGAGGGGATTGAGTGCAGTAAGTTTGCAGATGACACCAACATGGTGTCTTAAGTTGATCTGCCCGAGGATAGGAAGGCTTGACAGAGGGACCTGGGATATTCATGGGTAGTCAGCTGAATATGAGCCAGCAGTGTGCTCAGGTGGCCAAGAAGGCCAACAGCATCCTGGCTTGCATAAGAAGCAGTGTGGCCGGCAGGGCTAGGAAAGTGATTGTCCCCCTGTACTCGGCTCTGGTGAGGCCGCACCTCAAGTACTGTATTCAGCTTTGGGCTCCTCGCTACAAGAAGGACATCAAAGGCCCTGAAACATGTCCAGAGAAGGGCTATGAAGCTGGTGAAGGGTCTAGAAAACAAGTTTTATGAGGATCAGCTGAGGGAGCTAGGGTTGTTTAGTCTGGAGAAAGGAGGCTCAGGAGAGACCTTGTCATGCTCTGCAATTACCTTAAAGGAGGCTGCAGTGAGGTGGAAATTGGTCTGTTCTCCCAAGCACTGAGCAATAAGAAGGGGGGAAATGGCCTCAAGTTGTGCCAGGGGAGGTTCAGGTTGGATACTGGGAGAAATTTCTTCACTGAAAGGGCTGTGAAATACTGGAACAGGCTGCCCAGGGAAGTAGTTGAGTCACCATCCCTGGAGGTCTTCAGAAAACATGTAGATGTAACACTTATTAACATGATTTAATGGTGGACTTGGTAGTGCTAGGGGTCAAAGGTTGGACCAGATGATCTTAGCAGCTTTTTCCAACCAAAATGCTTCTCTGATTCTGTGATCTTAGAAATTACACATGGAAGGACTTGAGAGACTGGCTGGGAAGCCTTTCCTCCATAATTGCAATACTCCTTACATCATATTTTTCTCATGGCTTTGCCCAGTCCCAATTTTTGAACAATTCAGATGATGCATAGTCCTTCATATGGCTACTTGAATACTTCATGTATTCAAGTAGCCATAATGAAGTATGGCTACTTGAATACATGAATACTTCAGCCATCTCTGTGAGCCCGTTTCCTGATTCATATGTGCTTATTCTTAAATTAACCTCTTTTGGGAGTACCCAAGAGCGACACCCTTCCTTCCCTTTTTTTTTTCAGCTACTTGGAGAGTAGCACATTCCCATTTATTTGACAGTTCTATCCATTCTCTTGTATAAAATTATTACACCAAAGGTAAGAGAATTAAGAAAAGGCCAAGAAAAATAATCAGCAGCCCAAGAGACTGATTTATAGGAGTTTGCACAAATGAAAGTGACATCAGTGAATAAAAATGTCCAGAAGAGGTTTAGTTGGTTTAAGTGCTGTTTTTTCCTGACTTCAACCTTCTAATATTTTACAGTCCTGTGCAAACAAACTTATTTCCTCTACTTAGGATTTTAGACAATGTCTGACTGAGTTACATTGAATTACTTGGAAGAGTCAGACAAAACTGAGTGTAGGAAAAGAGAATTATTCCAAATGAAAACATCAGCTGACACAGTCCAAGACTTAGATGATATCATTAGCAGTGAATGAGACTGGAATAGGAGATAGACAAAATAGACAAGAATCAGTTTATAAAACTAAATTTAATTACTAAATGTAATAATACTAGGAGAAACTGCTAAAATCATTGCACCTTTTTGGGAGACTGTAATTTGACACTGATACCAGACTTTACCTATGTTTTTAAGCGTGAGGTTACCAAGCTATAGTTTGGAGAAAGCGGAAAAAAATACACAATTGAGATCTTCGCTGTGCTTTTATATCCCTTAGCGTTCATGTTTGTTTTGGTTTGTCTTCATGGAAGCAGAATGCTGCACCTTCCTGAAACATCCTACATCCTTCTTAATGAAACTTTTTGAAAAAGTACAGTTAAATATGTCTATTTAGTATTGCCTGAAATACTACAGAAGTACTCTCTTCATTTGAAGAAGCATTAATAAAGTTAAGTGGTACCAGTACTTTAAATCTAAATGCCTTTTATCCCTGGGTCCTTTTTTGTTAACTTTGATAGCAAAAAACAATCTCTCCTTTAGGTACTCTTTTGAGGAGTACTGCAGGGACTATCTTTAGGTAATACTTAAAGAACGAAAAATGCTTAATCTTCAAAGAGAGTTTCCCATCTCCCTTCCAGTCACTTGTTTAAAAATTCTTTTTAAAACTCAAACACCAAAACATATCAGTATGCACCGATTTCCTTCTCTGTAGGTATTTTTTTATTACTAATTTTCCAAGAGAAAACAGGAAAATTA
The DNA here is from genome assembly GCF_965140915.1 of Aythya marila. Classification (NCBI taxonomy): domain Eukaryota; kingdom Metazoa; phylum Chordata; class Aves; order Anseriformes; family Anatidae; genus Aythya; species Aythya marila. Next base: position 62,897,270 of record NC_139043.1, on the reverse strand, counting down.
GAATTACATTCCTGTATAAAACAAAACAGTATCAGCATTTTAATAAATATTTAAATTCTGCATCATGTACTGGGAGACAAAACACACAGTGCTCCCCCCCCTCCTCCATGTGATTTCAGAATTGCAACTAAGAAGGTTCCAGACAGCTAAGTTCAAAATAGTACCACGATAAGTAGACACTGTTCAAAAAATGTAATTTCTCTAGTTTACTTTGCAGCTGGTTGCCCCCCAAAACTAGTCAGTGTTACCGTATTTAATTTTGCAGTCTCATATCTGCCTGTGTTGAATCCCACCGAAGCTTGAGGGATTTATCAGAAGCATAGGTGACTACAACATGTCAGCAGAGTCAGGTATGTCTCTCGTAGGTTAGTTGCTGTCAGCAAGAACCATGAAGGGCAAGGGGGCCAAAACAAAAACAAAATATTGGAAAGGTCAAAGGGAAGTATAAAGCAGTAATGGGAATGAGAGGAGAACTCTGATACCTGGACTCTCTCATCCTCAGATTGTGGTCCATCTCACGGAGGACCTGCTTTCTCGAGCATCAATGACAGTGGTGAATGGCCGCCCCACTCTCACTATCAATATCTCCACTGCGAGAGAGCACTGGCTGGAAGGGATGCTGAGACACGAAATCGGTACGAGCATGACATCAGTTCTTCAGACAAAGGGGAGTACTTGCATGCATTTGTACTTATTCTGCAGTAATCAGCCAAGCAGTGTATATACACAGAAGAAGGGAACATTCCTGTCTAAAGAGCCCACGCTGTAGGTGTGCTAAAGGGAAGGAGAAACTTATTTATCACTGCACTACACAGTAGGAGGAAGATTATCCATTTGGGGGTCCCTAGGGTTCATGTATATTAATATTTTAGGTCAGGTCAGGAGAGAGCTTTTAAAGCGAGTCTACCGACTAGCCCCGCTCACTGCACTGAGGTTCACATCCCAAAGAAATCTTGGAGCAGACAAAGTGAATCCTTTCAGATGATGCTAACCTGGCTGTGCTCCAGGACATACCTACTGTGCTGCCACTGCTTGGGGATGTTTTGTTTGCGACACTGACCTAGCGCTAGTCTGGATTTAAAAAACTGAAACACAAATAGTCTGACTGTTCAACCTCAGCACTAGCCATTTCACTTCACAAATTTGCTTCTGTTATGTTGCATTGCTTGCAAATGTAGGCATGCTTTCGGCATGAAGAATTTACCCAGAGACCCCTAAATCCGTGCAGGATTGCATTTTTTTTTGTATTGCACAAGGCTGGCCCAGCCCTGTAGAAAATTTCTGCAAACTGTTCTGCTTAATTGCATCAAAACTACATAAATGTGGCTAGTGTCTGGATTTCAGCTAAAGAATAAGCCCTGTGTTTGCCCTGAAGCAGCTTTACTCACAAGGTAAGAGGACAGCAGCTTCTTCCAAGGCTGCAGCTGGGCTCTTTAGTCAGCTTCAAGAGGCAATGTTTCTGCCCACTGAACCCTTCCCTCCTTTGATTCTCCTTCCTTCTGTTCACCACAAAACCTAGTCTATGCTAGAGGCAACCAGCATGCAAGACAGTTTTGAAAATTTCTTTTCGTGGATTTGGGAACATAAATCTTGCTGACATTTGTGTTCATTCGGCATTTTGTGGGAGTTTCACTTTGCAGTCAGCAGGCGAATAATTGCACGTGTATCTAGCTCTGACAAAATTCTCTCTTGTAGATTAGGCTAAAGTTTGCCAATTTTTCCCCAAGCCCAGTTCAGAGTCCTGAAATTGGCATCTCCTTCAATATTTTATCAACGTTTCTTTAATCATTTGCTATTACTGTTCTAAGTCCCATATCCCTTTGTTTTTAGGAACTCATTATTTTCGAGGGTTTAACAACAACAGCCAGCCTTGGTGCAACTGGAACGGACGAAGGAAACATGGGTTGAAACCAATTAACCCTACAGAAGAAGGGCTAGCGAGCATTCACAGCGTCCTCTTCCGCAAAGACCCTTTGCTTTGGAGGGCTGCCCTGCTCTACTACACAGTCTATCAGGCTAGTCAAATGTCCTTCAGCCAGCTTTTCCAGGATGTGGGGAAGTTTGTCAAGGACCCCAATACCAGGTGGGATTACTGTGTACGAGCCAAGAGGGGGTGGACTGACACATCACAGCCAGGTGGGTTCCCTGTTTCTCTTATCTAGTTTTGTGCTTCAGGAAGTTTTCAGAATGTGCATAGAGCTCCTTCAACACAGTAAAACGTTTACAAAAGGGAGAAATGGGACTCTGATGTTCCTGAAATGAAGCAACAGGATTTCTGCTGTTGAAAACAAGACTGGAAATGCGCATTTTCAAGACATTCAAACTGAATCGGTAACCGATTTTTTGCTGAAAGTAAAGCAGAAGAAGCTCATTCAGTTTGACTTCCTTTCCTGTTTATTACAAGAATTATCGATCCAGATGTTCTCAGAGACTATCTTCTGTTTGATCTCTTTCTCTGGCTGGTGGGTTTAGCCTTCTAGTTAGTTTTTGGGAAGGTTTTCAAACTCTGGGATAAAAATGTAGTTTAAAAAAATAAAATTATTCTATTTACAGTAGTTTCTGAGAATATGCCTTAAACAAGCCCTTACAGATTGCAATTTATATCGTTTCCTTTTAGGCTGTTTCAATAAAGATCAGGTGTACTTAGATGGCATCCTCCGAATCCTGAGATATAGGGAGTCCATTGATTTCCACCTTCTGACAGCCCTTGGAAAGGTGAGTGGACTCTTCTTTACCTAAAGGATATGGTTTTATCATCTGAGTAAGCCTGCTTGCAAAGAGTTATGAGTCACTGTGCTCTGTTTTACTTTGATAGAAATCTCTGTTCCATACAACACCTGGAACACACACTGCAAGTTAAAAATATTTTGAGGTCCTAAGAATTCGTACCAGCTTTTCCTCATTCCTCAGTTATCAGATTAAGATTTTATGGTCGTACTTCTCAGACTTTCCTTTCCTCCTTTTATAGAGTACTACCTGACCTGCAGTACAATGGACTGCCTTGAGCAAGCAGGACAGGTACTAGATAAGGTGGTGGTCCTAGTAAGAATCTGAATTCACGGATTGATGTTAAGGCATCTTGTTACATCACAAAGGGAGAGGCAATACTGTGATTTTCATCTCAAATTCCTCTCACCGTTTTTTTTTTTTTGTTTGTTTGTTTCCAGAAATCATGGTCTGTCTTTTCCAGAATATGTTATTTCTAAATTCACAGGTCATATTTTCTGTCCGTTGTCATTGCTTGTTTGTTCCCAAAATGATAAACAAAACCATACTAACAGCATAAACTTTGTCAGAGTTCCTGAACCAATTCCTTGGATTGCTAAGTTTCCCCAGTTCCTAAAGCAGGGTTCATAGTCATATAAAACAGGATTCAAGTTAATATTACTCTTGCATTTAGAGCTGGTATACCAACATTTTTGCCTGCTTGGCATTCACTGGGTGATAAAGGGGCATAGCATATTATGATAGAGGCTTTTGGTCCACATTTAAGAAGCATTGCCTGTAGTGCCAGAAACATCCCTACTGGTGAACAGAACTACTTAAGTCACCGAACCAAGTTAGAAACCTCTACAAGAAATTGTGCTCTGTCAGATAAGTCTTTGCAGCTTTTTTCTCTGAAACTTCCTTTTTCCTTTAAGGCTGCTTAACTCCAAGCAGTTTCTACCTGCTAATTTGTACTGAACACATACCCTTCCTGCGCTGCTTTATCCCTTGCTCTCTTCGGAGGGACTGCAGTATTGTCAACCCGCTCCAAAAGTGTATCATCATTGCTCATATAATTGAAGATTCAATTGTAATCCACACAGAAGGCACCTATATTAAGGGTCTACAAGCAATTTAATTCTAGCAGTATGATGATTTACAAATGCTTGACTTTACAACCTCAAAAATCAAGGGAACTTAAAGGCTACTCTGATTGATTGCAGAAATGTGCAGTAAAAACAAAATGGAAATGCATCTGTAAGAGCACTGCCTGCTCTCAGAATCACAGAGTGGTTGAAGTCAGCAGAGACCTCTCAAGATCATCTAGTCCAACCAGGGTCAGCTGTCTTGCAGGGCTTTGAATATCTCCATTGATGGATATTCCACAGTTTGCCTTTGTCAGTGTTTTACCACCCTCACAGTTAAAAAAAAAAAAAAAAAAAAAAAAAGTGTTTTGTGTACAGATGAAATTTTGTGCCTTTTAATTTGTGCCCTCTTGCCCTGTGAGCAGTGAGCACTGCAAGAGAAGAGTCTGGTTCCCTCTTTGTTCCTTCCCATCAGGTACTTATAAACATTGGTACGATGCCCCCGAGCCTTTTCTTCCCCAGGCAGAACAGTCCCAGCTCTCTCAGCCTTTCCTCCTATGGCAGATGTTCAGTTCTCTCAGTCATCTCACTCCAGTATCTCCACATACTTCAGGAAAATAAAGTTGTGTTTTCCAGGAACGTGGACATGTTACAAAGAGCCTATGTAAGCCTGTTATAGCCTCTTTTGTTGTTGTTGTTGTGTTTGTTTTTTTTTTAATCTAATACGATATTTTTAATTATATGCGGTTAGGAAGACTACCCGTTGCCACAGTAGGATGAGATTATGTTTTTAATCTCCTCAGAACGTCATTTTTTTGTGGGTTTTAGCAATTACAGCAATCCCAATCAAACCATACCTTGAATCGCAGATACTTGTTTCTTGGTTGCAGCTAAAGTAGAAACCCCTAAATATAATTATGAGGTAAAAAAGGTCTTCTTTTTTTTTTTTTTCTTCTGAGGGAAAGAGTTGGAATTTAAAAACTGGACAGGAGAGAAGGTTCATATGTAATCTAATTTGGTTCTGCACCTCTGAGAGTAGATGGTATGATCTTGTATGGCTCCCCTGTATCTACTTCTAAATACAGTAATCGAGGTGTAATGCCCCACCATCTTCAAACAGCAGAATCAGTGACGTGAGTAAGCCTGGACATACGTACAGGTTCTTTTTTTAAAAAAAAAAAAATCAGGATGCACCTCGTTATTGCAGCTAGAAAAGCCTACATGTCTGCTCAGAGGCAAATTCATTCTCTTTGCAGACTTTGTTCCCGTTATCACCAGTGAGACATGCACCCCACGTCTGACCGCCGCTAAGGAGTGGGTTTAGCAATCTGGATTACACTCTCCTATCCTTCCAGAGAGCTCTTCAATGTCTCTTACACACTGGTGGAAGATCTGTGCTTACTTTAACCTTTTCTGAAGAGGAACCACCACCCGCTAAGAGGGCAGGCTGTTTCCAGGGAGCCCTGACAGTGCAGTGCTCGGTTCCATAGAAAAAAACATGGGTTAAAAAGGTTCAAAGGTGCAGGCTCCACTCTCAAGCCACCTGGCACAACCCTGCTGTGAGGAAATAGGATGTGCCAGTTAGTAACCAGGGCCAGGCTTGTGTTTTTGCCAGCACATATGCTCCTGTCTGTAGGGTGCCTCAGCACACGCAGCTTGTAGACAAGCAACAACCACACGAATTTCATCACACTGGATATTTGCCCAAGGAGACTGGTTCTGTGTTTGCAGGACAGCCTGAGCAGCATTGCACAGCCAAAGCATTCGTACTTTTCTGGACTATCACGTGCAGCAGCTTGAGCTATTGTGAGCGCAAAGACTTGAAGTCCTAGTGTTGCGAGGACATTTGTTGTCGACGGAAGGAAGACACAGACGCTCAATATGAGTGATCAGTGAACTTCGATTTATTGGATAGCTCAGTTGTCTTTTATCTAATTCAATATAATTAGCTCATACATATTGCAAAAGCTAAGCTCATGATTGGTTAGTGCATTTCTCTATTTTATCAGCTAGTTTCTCACTCCCATCAACCGAAATAACACAGTTAGTACTTTCCCAAACCTCCAACGGATATCGTGTCCTTGTGCCTGATTAGCTCCCAGACGTTACGTACTTTCTCAGACTCATATGAGCTGCGTTCGATACTTTCTTAGCTCGCGACCTCCTAGTTGCTCAACATTCACATGACCTACTTCACTTAACCATTCCTCCACATCCTAGCTTGTAGAATCATAAGACTATGGTAAAAGATCTCAGCTTCCGTTACAGAAAACAAGTAGTAGGCCTTGTAGCAGCTGGAAAAAAAGTTTAAAAGTGTCCCATCTATACCCAGAAGGCTTTGATGCCAAGAGGCAAAACTAATTTGTACCCTATTAAATGAGGAAAAAAAAACTGGGGGGGGGGGAATGCTTAAGGTTGCCCAAGCTGTAGTTAGTTTGTTACTAGAGGTGCATTTTAATTTAGCTTTGCATAAGCACATGTGATAGTGAAAACACAAATGAGAGTTCAGGTCACCTGGCACCCTGCTTTTCCCAAAGCCCAGGCCTGCCTTCTTCCTGTTCCATGCCTGTCTGCACTCCCTTTCCTGTTCCTCAGTGGCAGGCCCAGCATCTTCTCCATTCTCATATCGATCTTTCCACCTCTTTGAGAAGAGACCCCAGGACTCACATGTTCCATTTTTTCCCTCTGTATTCCTGCAGCTGTTGTAGGTCAGTCTCATTCAGGTTTCCATGCGTTTTTTCACTGGTATAATCAAAAGCAGAATCAGGAAGTATGTAGGCATTTGCTAAAATCACACTTTTTTTCACATCTTCCATTGAGGTACACATGCTTTAGGGTTGCTTTCTAAGGAACCTCACAAGCTTTTAAATCTCCCTGCTCTGAAATCTTCTCTCATCTACAAAAGGCAATTTAGAGCCACAGCAGAGAAGTAGCAGGACTACAGTGCAGAATTAACCCATGTCCTTCTTTGCAGATCTCGTATGAGGACGTGGACCGCCTGAAAGGATTGGCTGTGATTGAGAACATGAGGGTACCGCACTTTCTGCAAGATCATGCCCGGTATATGGAGCAGTTGGAAAAGATTATGGAAGTCAATGAGCTGACTGATGAGGAACTCCAGGATCTCATAAATTAACAGTATTAATCAACCATTCGCTCTGTGAAACTGAGGGTGTAGAAGTGGACTTCCTAGAGTTTACAAGAACGGACTTAAAAGGGGTGGGGTGGGAGGGAAGGGTGCCTAGAATACATGGAATTCAGAAAATGTCCCTTTGTGTTCCTTTTGCATTGTGGTTTTACACTGCTGTGTTTTGTTTCGTTTTTCTTCTAAGTGTGTGTATTTTTTTTTAAGTTTGGCTTAGGAATTCCTTTGCAGTGATCTGAGCACTCATCTACTCTATTTTGTAGGCTAGTCATAGTGCTTGACACTTTCTTTGGTAACGTACTACCTTTTCCCATCCAGATTTAGAAGTGGAAGAAAAGGGAAAAGGGAGATTCTCCTTTTGTCTATTCATATACGCCTTGTCTTCAGTCAGCTTTCACAGCTCATGGTTATTGCACTGTTGTAGATCTTGCTACATCACTGCACAACTCTTTCCTATTTGGTCATCACTGCAACAACAGCAACAAAAAGTAAAGAAACAATCACGGTGCACAGAAGCAGGTCTTTGTGCAATAGGATGAAAGCTCTGATTAAAAGCTATAAAGGTTGGATTTTTTACTAGGAGATTTAGCATTAAAAGAAAAAAGGTATCACTGCTTTGATAACAGGTAGCAAAAAGCAGCTACCTGTAAACAGGTGGCAAAGTTAGCATCTTTATCCCACCGGTGTGTTACAGTTCTGCATCTTTATTTGTACAGTACATGTTTCAAGAAGTCGAATTCTGGAAAGGGTCATCTTGCTTTGAGGATAAGTATAGCATGGCTAGTGAGTTCAGTACAGTAGCATTTTGGGAGGAGGCTTGGGCAGAACTGGGATTTTGTTACTTTTGTTATAAATAAGTTTGGGAATACAGGAACATAAGTCAGCACAGCAAGCAACACCCACTTCTTCTGCAGGTCACTCGAGCCTAGAGAGGATCAAGTCACTGTTTGAGCAGCATCAGGCCTCCAAACTGCAGAAAGCTTGAGCTCGCAGAGCTCAGTGCAGAAATGAGACATGGGGAGAAAAAAACAACTCACAAGTGTCCTGTTTCTGTGTTCCCACAGAAGCGCTACACCACTTTAAGCAAACTTACCTGTTTTAACTGCTGGTGCTACATCCAGACACACGTACAGAGAGCACGTCACTGTAAGGAATGGCTAGTCAAACGATAATCAGCTTACGTGATGTAGGAAATCTTACTACATAGACTATGTTTCCTGAATCCATAGTATTATGGCATTGTCAAGGCAAATTGAGTTTTGCACCTGGAAGTACTTTGACACAAAGGGTTTAGTTTTAGTAGGTAGTATTTTACTGGGATAAATCTGAACTCTTGGGAAGCTGTTATGGTACAAGAGCCTGGGTGAGAACAGGGGGTGGCCTTGGTGGAGCCTCTGTTGTTTCTTCCCCTACTTCCTTGGCCCACAGGTAACAGGCCCAGCATTGGAGGAGGCAAGTAGATGGAGCCAATGTTCTCTCTATGCCACCTTGCATGGATTTGAGCCCTGGTGTCCTTCTCTTCCCCATTTATCCTTGAATGGAAAAGAAGGAATAACCCTCCCACCTTCCCCAGCCTTATTTTACACCCAGGACATTAACAGCCATGACAGCAAAATCCTGAGAACATGTTTCATGACAGGAAAATACTAAAATCCAGGAGGAAGAGTTCTCAGTTGGCTAAGGGGCCCGAAGGTTTTTGAGTAATGCCACAAAACCAACTGCCTTTTAGCTAGTATTGCAGTGTGCGTGCAGCAGCTGGCTGACAGCTTCAAAAAATAAGATGCACTCAACAAGCATAAATTTACTAAATTTGGTTACTTTCAAGGCAAGGACCAAGAACTCTGCACAGGAGCCTTAATTTTGTGTTGTCGGTGTTGTTCACAATCTAAAAGCCTTTCAGCCTCTGTATGCTGAAATAAAATCCCTTTTTCTCCCCCTCAGACTGTCTAGTTTGGTCACTTGTAGCTTTGCCTGCAGAGCCTTGTTTTAGAACTGGACCGGGCAGACAGCCTAATGGGGGCAACTTGCAGTCCTGCACCCTTGGTATCTGGATTCAGATCTGGGCTCTTTGCTGGGAGTAGAAAGAAAGCCAGGTGTGGCTGAGGTCAAGTCAAAGACCACAGTCAAAAGCCATCTTCAGAGTAAATCACACAGAGATCATTTAAGCTACAAAGATTTGGGCTCACTTTGCAGATCCAAGGGTACATAAGAGGGCCAGGCCTTTACAAAAAAGACGGTTTTGAATAGGTATTTTCTTACTATGGAGAATTTCCTTCCTCCGTTTACTTCTACACCAAGTGCTTTGTCCCTTACCCTGGTACTTGTGTGCTATGAACTACAGATATTTGCTGTCCCAGGTCCCTGGAACCAGGAGGCCGTGTTGCCACCCTGCTTTGCCACAGGATACCATGCCCACCGCCCTTCCTCCAGCACCCTCTTCCACTGCCCTGGAGCCCTAAATGCTAGCGCAGGCCTTTCTGCTTTACTACCAAACTTGTCTCATTTTCCCCGAAGTCGTTGAACTACTTCTGTTCTCCGTTATTCTAGAAATAGATTTGCCTAGTGCAAGGTTTGTCTGGAAGTAGTCACTATAAAGATATTACTGTAGCTGTAGATGAAAAACCTGCCAGCTTCTGTTTTGTCAGATTTGTCCTTCCGCCTTTGTAAGTATTTCAAATTTTGAAGCGGAGCTTTTGTAAGTTTTCCTGAATTTCCTCCCCTCCACACTGTGATTAGCCTGGTTACTACCTTATGGTACTGAAGTTCTGTAATAAAGTTTTTGGATGGCAGTGCACGTGAGCTTGTGTCACTACCAAGTTTCGTGATGTCAGTGATGTGACTGTGCCTTTTGTAGCTGTCTGGTCCAGTTGCTTTGCTGTATGAATGTCTCATTACTTCTGTGTTGTTCCTATAGAGAAACATGGCCAACTTTGGGAAGGCCACCCTGCTTCACCAGACCCGTTTTCAAGGAATTTTTATACAAGTTTTACAAATAAAACTAAATGAAAGAATGACAGATTAGAGTACTGTAGCGTTACTCTCTTCGGGCAGCATTGCTTTACAGCTAGCTGGACATCCCAAGCTGCACGTGAAGGCTTTCTGGCACACAGTTTTGAGAAACATCACTTAGGGCAGGACTCTGCTGCCTGAACCCTGCTCCTGGTGGTAGCACAACAAGGGCCGGAGAGGCTAAGAGCAGACTCGATGGTGTGAGGAGCAGGGCTGGAGGTGCAGGAACAGGCCCAGGCCACGCCACTCCTTGTGTGTGGTGGGGCAGGGTGGAAGGAGGCCCTGCAGAGGGGACATGTCTCAAGTGGCTTGTGCAGTGCTGTGGGGCTTCAGAGGATAACCAGAGCACACATACAAGCAGCAGCCCCCTTGCACAGCTATTGTAGTGGCAGAGGTCCTAGCCCAGCAGTCCCGAGTTGTGCTTGAAGGTTCTCATGGATACATTAGGCCCTACTTTTACCTCATGCCATATACCAAATGAGACAGGCCAGGCTGTCCCCTCCACCTTACTTGGTTATTTCTTCTCCATGGATTTTGTCTTGGTCTCTAGTACTTATTCTTCAGGCTGCCTTAATTTAATATCCCAGTCCTTCACCTTCCTTTTTATCTCACAAAACTGTTCACTACCACATCATCCATCCCCGAGCCTAGAAAACCAGACAAGTAGCTTCCACCCACCAGAAAAATCCATACTTGCTCTATGACTCAGCCTCTGCCGCTTCCACCCAATATTTCCAAACAGAGGCCCCCTTTATTTTGTCTCTGGAAGCTCTGCAGCTCCCAGAAAAGCAGCTTTTCCAGGTTCTGGCAATATATCTCACCAGCTGCACAGGACCACGAGGAAAAGCACCCAGCTGTGCTTCACCTCTCCACCTGCTCGCCATCCCTCCTCCTTTCCCAGCTCCTCTCACAGCCCCATGCTCCCTCACCTCCCAGCACCTTTGCTCAGACATCTCCCCACCCTTCTCCTTAGGGCCCTCTGCATTGCAGCTATGTCCTAGACATACAGTACTTTGGTGAACCCCCACCAGCTCCCTGGTCCCCATGCATGTGGGATTTCTCACACATTCCCTCCTGCCCCCAGCCCTTTCAGGCTTCTTCCTGAGTCCCTGACTGTCCCAGGGGAAGTCCCTTTGAGGAAACCAGTAACAAGCTGGGGAAACATCCTGCTCAGAAGCTGTTCATTCGGAGTTATTCATTATTCAGGAAAACGAGTAACATTCCTACAGTGAAAAGAATCAGGTTAAAGTTCCCATAGACCAGATGCCCAAGAAGTGCTCAAGCAGTAAGACAAAAGGGATACAAAATAACTGTCCCGCTGCATAGCAGCGCCTGTTGTCTGCCAGTGTGCAAGATGATGGAGGTCTGAAGCTGTGATCTGGAGAAGGAAAAATTTCCTTGAAGGCCACTGCCTAAAAACTGGTGGGAACTTGCTCTGAGAGCTGGTGCACATTGTGTTATCTCCTCACACGAAGTTTGTGCAACACTGCAGTTCTGGTCTGTGCACATTCCACCCTATTTTCCTATTAAACAAGGCCTGTGTTTTCACACAGCTGATAAGGAGACACCCTGGGACGCCCCTCAGACTGGGAACATCTCAGCATGCGGGGTTACAAGATGGCCAGAAGGACGGGCCAAAGAACGACCCAGCAACTTCCTTCCTAAAAGTACCTTTAACCCGTGAGCACTCTAGAGTAAATCCTTTTAGTTACGCTGATGTCACATGGAAGCTGTTTTGCTTCCAGATAGGAAGGTAAAAAGGACTTAAAGCTTAAAACCCTAAAAACCAAACAAACCTCATCTTATAACCAGGCAAATCCACTTGAATGTGCATGTGTCTTTATATTACATACTACCCTACAATGCGTGGCCTTTCACGAGAGGCACCTAATCATGGGGTTGAGCCTCCTGACACCACCCGCAACCAAAGCAGGAATTGGCAGCAGACAACACCTTTCAGGGAGCTACAGGAGGTCTGTAACAACAGCTCGTGAGGGTACGCCTGCCGTTCCCCGACACAACACAGATTGTCACTAACTGCAAATTTATAAGCTGTTATGACTTACTGCCTCTCAAAGCATCCTTAAGAAGAAGGGAAACGATGACCCAAGAACATGCGAATGAGCCCTGACTTCTCCAGTTTCCTCACTTCCAAACTGTATCAGTACCAAGAGGTAGAGCAAGAAGTTTTAGCTGCATAGAAACTCTATATAAAAGTATGAAAACTCAGAAGGCCAAGAGCCTGCGTGGCTGGTGGCTGAACCATTATCTGTCCTTTAAAGGATGCTGATCACTGATTTCTGCGAGGGCTTAGTGCCAAGACCCACGCTGTTAACCTTGTTTGATCAAGCTCACACCTTTGCTGAACCTGGATATATTCAGCCTACTGCTGTCACCACCAGGCTCTTGGAAATTCATTTCCAGGACAGTTATTTGTGTTTGCTCCTTAGAGCTCCCCAAAACATCCCTCATGTATCACAACTCCTTTTTCCAAAAATTTACATCCCTGTTTAGTTTAACACTGCAAAGCCATAAGACCAAACTAACACTTGCTGAATAAATGTGCTTAATTGTGTAATCCCACAGAACAAGGCAGAGGCTTTGCCCTGAAGTAAACAGGTCAGAGCAAACAAGAAAGGAGAATAATTGGCTGTGCGTATTTTAGAAGCCAGGGGAGATCTGGAGCTGGCACATGGTCAGGAGAAGAGAGGAGCTGTAAGAAGCAGCCAAATCTCACCTCCAGCAGGCAGGGAAGGGCTCCAACACCCTTCATCATGCACAAGTGAGCTGAATTGCCTTGCAGAAGTGACTATGCTTCGGAAAAATAAAGCTGTACCTAAATGGTCTATAGACACGTGATTCAACCTCGGACATAACCCCAGGGAGAGGAGCCCGAAGCATGTAGGTGCAGATTATATTTTAGGCCATGGCTACAACAGGTCTTTTGCAAGTCTCCCTGTTTCTCTCTGCACCATCTCCCTTGTTGCTGCTTCCCTCAGCACTGCAAGGGGAATAAAGCCACAGAAATCTGGGCTAGCATTGCCTCTGCTATTAAGAATGTTAACATAAAATTGCTACTTGAGATTGCCTCCAGAGTCACAGTTGCCGGCAGAGGCAGGAGCACACCAGCCACCGCTTCAGTTTTTGAGCCGCCACAATACAACAAATGCTTTTGGGGACCTCCAAAACCCAAGAGGGAAAGAGTCTCACAATAACCTTACCATCCTGCAAGAAGAGTGGAGACAAAAAGCAAAGCAAGCTCTTTAAAAAAAAAAAAAAAAAAAAAAAAAAAAAAAAAAAAAAAAGTGAAGCTATGAAAACAGTCAGGCACTGCTGCTCCCCACCATGAACTAACCAGGTGCATACCTCGCAGTGACCCTCCACATGAGGGAGGGCTCCACCAGCAGGTACCAGACTCCCCTGTCCTCCTCCCCATGCTCTGTAGGATCCATCTTGCTCTTCCTTCACACCTGCAGCAGATTAAAGGGGATCCAGGCCTTTCAGGTTTTATTTCCATAGCTGTGAAGCCATTGCAGCCTTCCAGTGTGGTAATATCCAGAAAGCATGAGCATGGGTCTCACAGGTAGCAACAAACACAGGATGAAATTTTCCTCAAGCTGAATTACACCCAGGTGGGTGCAGAGGTCACCTGTGCTCCCAGCGGGCAGCAGACATTACCCACCTACCTCAGCCCACAGATAACAGCTTCAAGATGCATGAGAAGGAGCACATTCTTGGGGATTTTACTGCCACACACCTCCTGTGGTGTTCATTTGACCATGGGACCATGGTAACTCCATTGCACCCTAACCTATACTTTGCAGTGTTCCAGGAGAGCTACTTGGATCAAAGTAAGGGGATACAGCAAAATTACGTCTGCTGGAAGAGGACAAAGCAGTAGTAAGAAGCCAGAACCAAAGCTGGAACCTAGCTCTCTTGCTGCCTTGTTTAATGATCTGGGACAAATGCTTGCATCTCCCATTTTCAACAGGGAGTGCTGAGAAAGTGAAGGTACATTTTTGTCTGATGCTCTGAAATCTTAGTCATCCACTGAATCACTTGAAATGTCAATGAAACCTCCCTCTACTGCGGTGTGAGCGTGTGCACAGTGCCTTAAGAACAAGGATGTGTTTGTGGAAACATGAACTACAATTTCACCTTCTGCACAATGTGCAATTGCGCCCTGGCAGGCGGTCAGGAGGCAGACAATATGCCTCTTTAATAACAGCACATTTATTGCTTTGCCTGAAACCTAATGGTAGCAGATTGCTACAGGACTCCAAACCACCGTTTCCTGCAGTAACCTGTTTGCCGTTCAGAGCCAATTTACCCGAGCTGGCTTCTCTGATCTGTTCGATTATCTTCTCTCTAACCTTAAACAATCCAGCAGGATTTTTGCTGTGATGTGAGGCTGAGGCGAGAGAGAAAAAAAAATGTCTCTTCCCCAAGCAAACTCAGAAGAATCCAGCTGCCAGCTGGATCCGTGGCAGAGCTTCCTTCCTTGGCAAAGGCTATCCCACCCTGCTTCAGTTTTACTTTGGCATATACAGTAAGAAACACCATCTGAAATATTCAGCCACATGTGTTTGCATGTGAGTTGTTGCTGCCTGAAATTAGACGGTCTTTCGGAAAGTTAAACTCACAAAGATGCTATGAGAATATTACATTGTTTTGCTGTAATACCCTCAGTTATAGCATCTCCTTGGTTTGGCACTGCTGTCAGGAGTATTTTTCCCTTTATAGCACAATAAGTCATGTCAGAGAGCTTTTCTTTTCACTCAGCATTAAAATGTGCTGCGTGGTCAAACTGGACTCTGGAGCAGAACACGCTGGGTTAGTGGGCAGCTCTGTGCCTTTCACATGCAATGTATTGCTTTTGTAGGTGCTGAATTGCTTTTTCCAGTCCTTATAAGTTTCTCCCCTCTAGGTCACTTTCTATTAATTGCTACTTCACGAGTTTTTTGTACTTGGTAAATCCGATGCTCCTTCCCAGGCACTACATGGCAGCTTGTTGACCAAAGTCCTCCTCCCTGCTCAGGACATGCGCAGAAACAAAACTGCATAGGAGAACCCCACGTTGGAAGCAGACATCATCCCTGCTCTACATATGATGATCATATGCCACATTCAGACTCCTTGTAATGGTGCCTGAAACAGGCTTATGAGCTTAGGAGAGGGATGCAGAACTGCCTGTTCTTCCAGAAGCAGAAATTGAAAACAAGGCTCCCAGCAGAACTGATGGGCAGAGGTGGGTGCAGCACACCTACCTCTTTGATCCTCCCTCCTTGCTCTAGAAGCTTGCTCCAATTGCTATGCCAGTGGACAGAGGACCAGGGCTGTTCCTGTGAGATCCCCAACAGGAAGCGAAGCAAAGGGCACTGCCTTGAGTGCTGACAGGTGGAGAAGTGAACCAGGTCCTACAAAGGGATGAGTCAGTGCTTTCCCAGCTCCTGACAGCTAACATGCAGGAAAAAATATCACTGAATGCTGAACATTAAACTAAAAGCCAAAGCCGAGCTCTGTGAAGCCCTTCTAGGACAAAATGCACCCTGCCCAGAAGCAGGGAGAGGAAGGGAAGGATGAGAGGTGTCCACGCCCGCACTGGGCTGAGGAAGAATGGCGCTTCTCTGGGCATGAGGGACTACTCAGGTCCTTCTGCTCACGTAGGGACCTGGCCCCCTTCCCTTCCCTGCTTCAGCAGTTTTTGCAAGTGCTGAGCTGCACTTAGGAATTGCCAAGAATTTAGTGTCTTTCTTTTTGTGGCCTCTGCTACTCCCCTCAATTTACAAGGCAGCAAAGAAAAGTAACCATCACACACACCATGGCAGCAAAGCCCTGTTTCACTGCAGTTTAGCAAAGATCCCATACAGTATTAAAAGTACACTTTATTTTCTGTACAGTTCTCATCCAGATCTCCAGGCAATGTCCATTGTGTGCCCATAAAAAGTTACAGATTGCTCTATTGCCATGAGACAGTAACTGTCCCAAAAACTGTCCATGAGGGACAGAGAGCGACAGCCATCAAAGTCAAGTGCTGATGCTTTCTGGACGCGGGGAGGATGATGGGAAGGAGGGAGAGGGGGAGGCAGCTCTGCTCTGCAGCTAAGTCTCAAGCAAACAGAGCTACGGACTGCTCCTTGGGGACCAGGAGACACCCCCTGGTTCGTATCATCGTTCGTGCTTAGTGTTCAAGTCGTTGCGCTCAAGGGTCACCCCATTTCCATTCCGTGTCACCTCCTTCCTGTTCCAGTCCTTTTCCATGTAAAATTCAGCTAACACAGGGCAGTGGTCCGAAGCCACCCCACCCCAGGACCAGTTATCAGGGATCCATGGGTTTGTGAGACCTTCCCGCACAACAGCCCAGTGGCCTGCATGAAAAAGAATTGCAGAGAAACAAGATTAATGTGGAAGGGATGCCTGGATTTAAACGTTTCCACAAGCTTGCAAAAGAACTATTCAGCATGCCCAGTAATTGAAGGCAGCCTCACCAGCAGCCGTAGGAAGTCACTACAGCCCCCACATTCGCCACGCACCGCTAACCACACACAGGTTTATGACACCTAAGTAGAAACTCTACCTGTGAAAACCTTTTTCAAGCTGCGGCTGATCCAGATGTTGTCCAGTGACTTGCATCCTTGGGGGTTCTTTGTGCTGATATTGGTGAAGGTACCTGAAGGGACCAAGTGATGGAACTTCTCTTTCCTCAGTATGTCGTGGTCACTGCTGTCGGGAGCCTGGTTAAAATCTCCCAGGATGATCACGTCTTTTTCTCCTGGAAAACAAGAAAAATGGAAAGAAAAAAATAAATGTAAGGAAGTACTGGATATCCGCTCCCTAAATTCAAGAAGGGGAGGTAACAGAAGGAAGAAATATACAAATACTTTGTAGCAAAGCTGACTTTACTCTGAACTATTGAAAGCAATGCTGCTTAAAGCCTTTTTCACTGGCTGTTTACTCATGGCCCTTCTGTTCAGGACAAAAAAAAACATCCAGTACATGTTTCTTGTTTGGTTCTAAATATCTTGGTTACACTGGCATCCTTTGCTTGCTGCTCACAGACAGTGACAAATCCAAAGACTAGCATTTCTGGTCTTAGAGGCTTTTATAAATCTGTGACTTTGTAAGCTTCTTTTTTTCTTCTTCTGTAAGATATACATATTGGCTCCAACCTGCCCTGACATTTTCTTTTTATAGCTTTCCTGTAAGAGTCAAGGATATTTTTGTGATAATTCCTGGAAGACACAGGCTTTTGGTAGTATATATTGGAACAGGCTGCCCAGGGAAGTGGTGGAGTCACCATCCCTGGAAGTCTTCAAAAGACGTTTAGATGTAGAGCTTAGGGATATGGTTTAGTGGGGACTGCTAGCATTAGGTCAGAGGTTGGACTCGATGATCTTGAGGTCTCTTCCAACCTAGAAATTCTGTGATTCTGTGTGATATATCAG
Source organism: Aythya marila (assembly GCF_965140915.1). Classification (NCBI taxonomy): domain Eukaryota; kingdom Metazoa; phylum Chordata; class Aves; order Anseriformes; family Anatidae; genus Aythya; species Aythya marila. The sequence goes on along the minus strand of NC_139043.1, from coordinate 62,879,880 downwards.
AGCCCTGAAAGTGCAGTGCTCATTCTAAGCCTGTGCAATGAAGAAATCTCAAAGAAGAAGCCTGAGTAGCAGCCTGCAGTCCTGATAGCAGGAGGTTATTAGTTCACAAACCCCACAGACACTTACTGGCTATAGAAGCTTTCATTCTCCCAGATGGCTGAAGAGATACTATTTAACTTGTGATGTCTTCGAATTTGGCTAGGGCTGAATTTCCAAAGAAACCATGGAAATTACTTGAAATGCTCATCCAAAAATCCCATCTTTCCATGGAAATATGATTACCTCACTTATATTTTATTTCCAATCCTAACTGAATGAGAAAGGAAACACTGGACCTTAATTTTATACCCACAGCATGTGTTCTTCAGAGCTCCACTGCTGTAGACAGAGACATCCCAGCTGTGCACCAGGTAAGAGGAGAATGGACATGCCCCGGTGCCCATCTCAACCCCCTGCCAGAAAGGTGTGATGAGCTCCAGGACTGTGATAGCTGAGCAAAGACACTGCTGCAATGCAGAGCTTGGTACTGGGGAAGGAGGAAGCTGCAACAGGGATGCACAAATGCACCAAAAATTATAACAGAGCTGACTTCAGAGAAGAAAACAATTCTATTCTGTAAGCCCCTTTGCTTTCTGGGGTTGAAGTGTGGAGGCAGAGGGGTGGACCAAGTGATTGCTCTACCATATGCAGCTCTCATGGATAAAGCTATTTGTTGGCTGCTGTTGCTTTAGAAGTAGCTAGCCAGGAGAGGGAGCACAAGTTAAACAACAAAATCCATTGCACTGCTCTGCTTGCAGTGCTTCAAAAAGGGATTGGGAGAGGGCAGGAGTGCAGAGAGATTGATAGTTTATGACTTAAAACAAACAAACAAACAAAAAAACAACTTTAAAACATGATGCTTGCTAGGATGCAGAGGGGTGATGAAAAAATAATGAAACTACTTGTGTTTTTTCTGCCCTTTGCAAGCCAAAAATCATACTTCACATGACATGATATTTAAATATTATTCTGCAAAGTGTTAGTGGTAGTGACTTACCTACCTCTAGAAGAAATAAAAAACAAACCCAAACCCAAGTTATTTTAAGCTCCATCAAAACCCAAATGAAAATCAGTGTTTGTCTAATGGGGAAGGACCAAATTCCCTGGAGGGAACTGGTTTTCTCTCATGACCTGAATAAAGTGCTTGAATGGTGCCTCCAAAATGTCACCTTCCACCTTTACAGCTCACATCTTGGCCAGATGGGCTTCCATTCCTGCACAACGCTGAGCAGCAAGCTTGCTGAGAGCTGGCAGTTTTGCATGCATCTCACTGCAAAAAAAACAAGATCTCTCACTTGCCAGGCCATGGAGGATGAACCTTTACACCTGGGTGCCATGAGGCTGCAAGGAAATCGCATCATAGGGCAGCCGTAACTGGGTGCTCAGAGGTGACCATGCTGCTGCAGTCCTTCCGGACTAACGCTTGCTTAACGGCCAAGGCAGCAGTTGGCTTCTGCCATGCTCTTAGCCCAGTGATATGAAGCAGTAAGGCCACTCCAGAAAGCTCCAGGGCATACCCTTAATGCAGATTACAAATGGCAGGCAAGCAGGAATCCTAGCAACAGCACCTCGATCCTGCACTTAATATATTTCTTTTAGCCAATTCTCCAGCCTTACGTGAAAAATATATTAAAAAAATCATAATCAGAAGTGGAAATTCTAACTGACTGTTCAGTTCTGAACAATTTAAAAATAGCAGAGGATAAAACAACCAACACGTAGACATGTTTGTGGAAGCAGGTACAAAGTCGGTCTGGAGTATGCACAGGAAATGAGTCACTGTATTCTTCGCTGTTTTAAACTTTCTCATGCAGAACAGCTAAGCATAAAATCCTAATGCAACATAAAGCAGACAGAGATGGAATAGATGGGGTGCAGCAACCATTTGAGAAGCCAAAACCCAGTTTGCCAGCACATCACCGAGGCAAAGGGTTACTTCTGGTCCCCTCTGCCAGAAGCTTCTGGCGTTCCACCTTACTGCAAATCCCTGGGAGAAAGGCTGTGCAGCCCACCTGCGCTGAGCAGAAGAGGCAGATGAGAGCATCGATGGTCTAGATAACCGCCAGCTGCATTTCCCCTCATCCTGGCTCACTAATTCTGCCAGCTCCTGTGACAGCAATACCGTGAGCAGCAGCCCTGTGGTTTCTGTCTGATCTGCCTCCCGTTGCCCCCAATGGACACCAAACAGCCAGAGCAAAGGAAACAAATCTGTCTGGGTTCTCCTGGGTGTGCCCCAGAAAAGAAAAGCCCTGCCTTAACTCTGGTCCCCTCTGTGGAGCGGCTGAGCACTGCTGCAAGGACACCAGCCTGCACATCTGATCGGCTGTGCACTGATGCAAGCAGCTGAGGGACTGGACTTGCAGTGCACAGAGACAAAGGCAACCACCTGTGGAAAGCCTGCAGCGTTGAATTCTGCTGTTCTGCAGGGACTGTGAAAGCCTCCTTGGTTTCACAGCAGTCCAAAGAGACCCCTGTAGGACACTCTCTCCTGACTTCCCCATGCCCTGAATCAGTCCCCTAATGAACCAGACTCTTAAACCCCTAAATTCCTCCTGAAGAGAGTGAAAACCAGATCATGAGAAGGATGTGACATCACATCAGCTGGTAAGATGCTGCCTCTCAAAGGTCTTCTAAGCCTGATGCATGGGTAATCTGTGCAATATGGACAAGCCAGATGGGAGAAAATGACTAAGCCAACTCCCTGATCCCTGGGTCCAGCACATCCAGGATGGCATCTTTGTGGCCATGTGGCCACAGCAAAGACTTGAGTCCCTCTGGTGCTGCTGAAGGGAAAAAGAAGGAGGGAAAAGAGATGCCAGATCCACTTGTCTGATGGGAGAAATGTGGAGACACCACTGCTCTGGGGAATGGAGACATTACATGAGACTGTGTGTAATAACTACATTCCCTTGGATGCTCACGTGTCCCTTTGTAAGGTTGAAAGACAGCAAATAAGGTGCCTGTTTGCAAAATGGGAACAGAAACTCACACTTAAAGGAGTATCCACAGGAAAATCAGTCTTAATTAACCATATTTTATGGATTGCTTTGGAGAAAAAATGAAGGATCGCGGTAATTTTAAGCATGACATTGATTTTGGCAGTACTGAAAATAACGTGTGAAAAACCATTTGTTTATGAAAGAAGACCTGCACACCACAAGTTTGGAGGAATGTGAAGCTCTGTGACAGATCAAGTCAAGAACATATACGCTCCAGTGACATGTCCACCATATGAAAATAAAAGCACAAACTAAAAAGAAACCCTAATGTCAACAGTCTAAATTTAGATGCAGCGGAAATGCAACTCTGTTGACTTTGGAAGCGCTACACATTTATCTGTGTCCCGATTTGGCCTTCTGGGATTAAACAAATGATCCTTTTGTTTGCCTTCATCCTTTTCATTTTCAAGGTATGTGGATAAATACTTAAATTCATAACACTTAAAAATAGCTCTGACTGGACTCTTGCAGCCTAAAAGGAAAAACAGTGAAACATATAAAAAACTGCAAATACATCTTGCATTAGGATTTTAATGCTTCCAAGTGACCAACCTCGCAAAACTGTGCAAAGTAGAAAATGTGTCTAACCTTTTAACCCTTTTGTGTCCTTGTTAAGCAGTAAGCAAAGGGCTAGATTTTTCGATTCCTATGAAAAGATCACCAATATAAACACCATTTAGTATCTGAAACCTGCTGTTCTGCTCTACAGGAAACAGTTTAATCTGCAAGCCTCAGAATAAGAAGCAATTCTCAGAAATGTGGCAAAGAATTTCAGCTGTCTATTAAATTGCTCAGGTTGAGATCTAAATTCTGGTATCCCTCATCTTGGTGTAAAACCAGAGCAACTTACCTGAAAACAACAAAATTATTCTGCATATTACACCCATGTATGAAAGCTAGTTTCTGGTCTCTTTTCTCATTAGTGGGCATCTTCTGACTTGCACTGAGTTTTCCAAAATAAGCCAGATGTCTTTTTTTTTTTTTTTTTTGGCTGAACTTGCTCTAACACTACCATAAAATCACAAGGAGTTTCACTTGAAAAGTGGAGTCAAAGCCAGTAGGGAACCCTGCGGTATTTGCATTAATTATAATAGATTAAAAGGTAATGAGCAGAGAAAAAACAGATTTGCCACACTGTGAAGCATTCAAATAAAGACAATCTAAAAAGACAAATCTAAAGACAATCTAAAGCTGATGAGGATATTTTTGAAAACTGCACTGAGACAGTTATGTATATATTTTAAATTCCTCTTGATTAGGCATGATGACCAGCGTGCGTGTGCTAACTGGAAGGAAGACAACACCGTACCTTTCAGAGTCTCCTGCAAAGTCTGTGCAAAGGTTGCTAGTTTGTGGCTGTCATGGTTCTTCCCTGTGTTCTCCCCTGCTGCGGATGCCAAGGCCAGGTGAAGGTTAACCAGTGTCAGATCATTCATCCCAAACTGTGGGAGCAAGGAGGGAAATCAATACAGGGCAAGAAAGGTCACCAAGCAATTCACCTATTCCACATACTTCCAGCACTAAATCCTGGTGACTAGGACCCACTTCACTCCACATACAGTGTATTTTGTTTTGTCTTGGTGTTTTGGGAAGACAGGGAACACATTTTGCACCTCTTCTTGCAACAGCCTAATACCCTTACAGTTCTGGGGAAACTGATTTTCGTAAGCACACAGCTTCTTTCCACAGCAGTTGCAGTGAGAATCTGACTGCAAAACCAGTAATAAGCTACGAATAATGTCGTCATTGTTACATGGACTAATTACTACTCTCCTACGATTGGCCTTGGCCTGTCACAGAGATCAACCATGAAACGTAATGCACCTTGAAATGGGCGGTTGGCTCCCTGCAATCTTCTTCTTACTTTCTGGGACTCACTTCATTGCGTGGCACAAGTAATACTTACTCCTAATTTAACTTGTCTATATTTATTAGAAACTTCTCTGAAAGCATTACCAGAGATGTCAAATTCCCCAAACTGGAACTCTCCACCACAGCCTGTATGGAGAAAGGGGTTGTACATTCACTCAAGCATATGCAGAACAGCTTGGAAAGAGTCAGTTTCCAAAATGCTTTCTTGTACATGGGTGCAGCCTAGTGAAGAAGCCTTAAAATGGAAACTCTACGCTATGTCAGTGATGTAAGAGATCAGTCCCGAGCCTCCCAGGAGCACAAAACCTTCTGTAAACATCCATTCTGCCTATGCTCACCCCATCTCCACCCCCGATATACGGCACTGACCAGAACCACGGAGCTATGGTTGCCTGCTGCTGGATACTCACTCACCTCTCCAAAAGCCAGGGAAGGTGACAGGTGATTGCTGTCACTCTATCAGACTGCAGACACTACTGAAGATCCACCCCCCCACACACACATACCTAAATGCTCCCTTGCAGCATGGCTCTCTCCCACAGGAGCAGGGAAGGAATGATCCTGGTGATCCACCTTACCTATCAAGGCCCACTAAGCACCTTATTTTAATCAAGCCATGACAGAGTGTTGATCTGATGAAATGGATTAGTCTTGTGCAAGTTTTTATCTATTAGTAGACTGTGCCTCTTTCCAACTTCTTGTCTTTTTTTTTTTTTTTTTTTTTTTTTTTTTTTTAATAAAAGCTCATCTCTGCAAGGGTCTGTTGGCACAAATGAGTTACCTTGAAACGTGCAAGATACGGGTGAGGATATGAGTACTTCCCATTGCCATTAGTCTGTACATGCTCCTGAGAAGAGGCATCTTTCAGCTCAATGCCAGCTGTCGTATCCCAGAGGAACCCAGAGTATTCAACTCCCTGCAATTAAAACAAGAGAACAGGCAAAAAAAAAAAAAAAAAAAAAAAAAAAAAAGATGGTAAAAACAAAACCTTCTGCCCAAATGCAGTCTCCTAGATGAAACTTTCACCCAAATGTCTCAGTACTTCAGTGTCACTGTTGGTACTGGAGTGGTGTACATCACTCCCAAAATACACAGAGGTGGGAAAAAGTTTCTATCCTGGCCTGGCACCTGCTGAGGGTAGGAAGTCTACCTTGCTGTGCACAGGTGTAAGGGAGAAACAGCACCCTAGATTACCCATAGGAGATAACAAGAACTGGCGGAAAAGCTCCTGTGTTTCACCCTGGCCAAAACCCCCAGAAGGTGTGGGAGGAACAGGCAGCCCCAATGGCTTCACTGAAAGCCAAGCACACCGAGTTGAAATGCACATTGCTTTGCCACTTGCACTTGCATGCTGGCTATCAGACACCCAGGCAACCTGAGCACTGTGTGTCCCAGCCAACAATTTAATAAGCTGCTTTATCTTATACAAGTAGAGCGCATTCAGGACTGCTGCAGCAGCGAGAGATAAAGGTGCAGCCTCCTGTGTGCATGTATGGACTGATACACGTCCTTCATTTCCTGCTGTTCCTGGCAAGGAATCTGATTCTTCTCAGTGTGGTCAATAATAAAATAGCTTGTTGCCCATGAGAAAATAAGGATATTTTTTTTGCCTAATCCTGAGCAGGAGCCTATGTCCCCAGCATCCCATCTCTGCCAGTGGCAGACATTTACAAGCAGAGCATAAGGGAAGCTGTAGTGTGCAGAGGCTGGTGTTTGCCCTGACAGGCTCTTCCCAGCACTGGCACACTGCTGCAAGCCATCTTTTCCTGTTCCTCTCCACACCATATGCAATCTTACAGACTTCTGTCGTGCACGAGCTAAAAATATCCAGGCTCGTTCAGCCTCTTGGCACAACATCTGGTCTAGACCTCTCAGCCCTGTCAATCTTCTCTCTCTCTTTTGTAGCTCAAGTGCTTCATGTTCAGTTCTCCGCTCCTTTCATCCCGGCATCTATCATCCTTCATGCTTTTTTGGACTACTTGGGACCGTGGCATTCCCAGAAAGCTGTCTGCACTCATTACACCAGCAGCAGTATCTAATTCAAAGCCTGTCAAGCCTCCCCTCTCATAGCACAGACAGGATTTGCCTTGGTATCATTCAAACCTGTTTCTCTTAGCGAATCATAGTTAAATCCATCTCAAGGAAATGTCTTCCATTTCAGTTGCAAAAAAATAAGTATTATATGCTCTGCTGTCTTCCACTGAGCCTTGAAAGAAAGTATTAAGGTTGGCTAAAATCCTTCTGTAGCCCATTTGGCCAGTTTTAGACTTGAAACTGGTGGAATAATTTTGTCAGTATTTTAATGTCTGAAAACCAAGTAGGCTACAAGAAAAGATGTAGAAGAATAAAACAGATGTCAGCAGCCCCCCTCTATTCCCTAGCTCCAGATTTTCCATCAACCCAGTGGCCAATATCAGTGTTCGGTAGAAGGCCAAATGACTGGGATGAGTGGGAGCACAAACCTATGCACCAACCACTATTTTGCCTTATTTAGCCCTGCAGAGTGTCTTGAGATCGCTCTGTGCCAAAGATGCTATACATTCAGAGTACCACTGCATTATTTCATTGCATTGTGTTTGTGTGCACAATGTTCAAACCTAATGAACCCATCAACTAACGTAAGGGGTAGAAAAGGCTTTTTGGCTTAGTGTAGGGTGCTGTAGCATAGCCAGACTTCCCTTCTGTAAAAGCACCTAAAAGGGAGAGTCAGTAAGTAACATTTCTATTCTTAGTTTGGCCACAGATTTCTCCCATAATCTGGGGAGTCCTTCATCCTTACATCCCTACCAGTAAAACAAAGTACATGATGATTTTCAGTTACTCAGTCCACACTCAAAACTTTCATTGTTATCTTCAGAAACACAAGATTCAAGAATGAATTGACTAAGGACTCCAGATTCAACACAGAAACTCTGAGACAATCACTAATTATTGTTGGGAAAAAAGACATAGCAAAGGGAACAACTTTGCACAACTTCACAAAATAGTTTAAATTCAGTGCTCTAATGATCTGTTGTAAGAAGAGGTTCCAAATTAAAGCTTCCAGCCAGGAACAAAAGCACCCCAAAAGGGATCTGCTGTCTGCATTGGAAGTAGAAGTGTTGTTCTGAATTGTGTAAAGCTTTGGACACATTTAGTCCCTTAGTCTTTCTATTGGTACGTACAGGACAATTCTTGTGGTGCTCAGGTGGTTTTTGTTGTTGTTTGTGTTTTATATCCTTAGCACCCTGGAAGGAAAAGGGAGAGATCTCCCTTGGGAGAGACCACCTTTGGATGCCATTAGTAGAGTGCAGCCCCATATAGCTGTACCTTGAATATAGTCAAGGGTGCCAGGCACAACCCTCACCACCTTGTAAATGAGTACCTTGTTGCAGTACGTATATATATTCCCAGGACAGAAGATGCTGCAGGGAAAAGCCCAGTGCAGCAAGTTGCTGATTTTCAATAGAGTCCAAGGCATATTTCAAAGATACTTGTATGGCACTTTAGGGAATGTGCAAGATAAGCTCCTCTGCCAGATGAGGATGGCATGCTGAGCAGCTCCTCTATAGGGTCTTTGTTTGTAAACTAGGAAAACTGGAAGCTCTTCCAAATTCCAGCCAGTGCTGTATAACAGAGCAAGCTCAGCTGACCAGCAGAAAAAAATCAGAAGTACTGCAGCATGTCAGGGGCAAAACAATGGGCTCTTTCCTTGTCCTAAAGTGTAGCCTTTTTTCTGTATTTCTTTACTGTTTTTATCTCCCCTAAACACATGGACACCTTCCTCCTTAAAAGTATGCCATGGACAGGGGAGAACAACTCTTCTAAATAATCAATAGCACAGTCAAACCGAATGCCATTTGAAGAGTCAGCTTTAAAAAAAAAAAAAAGCTGCAAACCTTGCCAAAAGGATTTGCAAAATGTTTTGCCTTAAACAGATTAAGAATATGTCCTTGGTTAAAGGCAAAAAAAATTGAAGCAGAAGTTCAAACGTAGGGATTAATGTACCTTATGTAGCTGGCCCGAGGGTTTTTCAGAAACAACACCCTTCCAACATCCTCTAGGACCCTTCCACTTGCGGATGTTTGGCAGCGTCGGCTGGTTCAGCTCCATACAAAACTAGAGAGAGAGAAAAAAAAAAAAAAAAAAAAAGGTTAGGTTTCTAGGGCTTTAAAAAAAACCTGCAAAAAGCACGCAAAGAGGCATTGATAAGATACGCTGTGAAACACAGGCTATCGTCTCTACTGAAATGTTAAATGAAAGCCCAGCTACAAATCTGAGGTCAAGGAAGCTGCACCAGTTTATGCTAGCTACAAAATTTAAGCTCCAATTTTTCAGCAGCACAATAGCCTAGGCCAGCCCTGGAAGGGGAAGCCGGCTAACCCAGAAAGCACAAAAGCACACTGAGCAGACATGAGGAACACAAAACCTCTGCCCCCCGAAAGGTTTGCGCAGGAGGTAGTCTGGGACCAGTCCCAGGATCTCGTCATTATTTGGAGATTGGGTTAAAATGGCACAAACATGGCAAGCAGAACATATTCTAAAAGTGCCTAAGTTTCTCCCTTGGGCTCTTTTCCCACAAAGTGCCGCTGGGAGAGCAGCAGGGGGGCTGTCAGGGGCAGGAAGCCCCCATGTAGGAGGGCTGGCTGCTCTCCAGCGCCCGCATCGCCCTCGGTGGTGGGGAAGAAGCTGAAGGAAGGGCGGAGGATAGACCCAACAGCCAGTACTCAGCTGACAAACTGATTTTGAGGGGTTACGGCTCAAAAGCTGTTTGTAAAGAAGCAATGAGTCGGTGTGGTGAAGGCGAGGAAGCTGAGAGCTCAGGCTAAGAAACCTCAAACAAGCCAATGTGCCCGAGGGCACGCTGCGGGTACTGCAAGGGGTGATAAATCAGAGGAAGGAGAACCTCAGTGCTACAGGGCACATTTCAACATCTGCATTTCAATGGGCAAGTAATAAACTACCAGCATAAAACACATAGCAGACACAAACCCTGTAAACTGCTGCAGGAGCTCTGCGTAACATTTCCAGCCTTTCCAGAGATGCTGGCAATAGAAATGCTGCCGCTTCACGTGGCATTTTGCAGCCATGCATATACAACATACACGCTGTAATACCACCATATGCACCATACGCGGCTGTATTGTGGTATGACAGATGCTTTATGGATGCCTGTGACTCCCTGTGCAGGAAGGGCTTGGCTGCACATTTTCACACATAGCAGATCTTTCTGGGGCTCCCCAGAGATGCTGGTTGTCCTGGACATTGCTGTACAGCCACAGAACTTGGGCACATTCACACTGCCAGGCATATGGTCAGAGCTATAAAGACTGTGCAGTAACACCCAACAGATCAAGGGTACTGGGACTGTGGACACCCTGGAAAAGACCCCACATCCACTTGGATAATAACAATTTAACAAATTTGGAGATAACAATTTCCAAAAATTTGGAAATAACAATTTAACAACAACAACAAAAAAGACTATGCCTTGGAAAACCTGGAGCCCCTTTATGCAGATGCTATGAAATACTTTTTGCCAGGGGGTTCAGAATAAAGCTTAATAGGAGGAGTTTGAGCCCTCTGCAAAGCTACTGTCAGGTCAAGACAGACCCCAGCTGGATGCTGGCAGGGACACCAGGCATCAGCACACCCTGGCTGTGTGGAAGTGCGTGCACACAGCAGCTGTGGCTTCGGGGAAAGAAGCTATTAAAAAGTAATCACTGTGAAACAGTAAGAGACTTTCAATGTGCATTTTCTTTCTTTTTTTTTTCTTTTTTCTTTAATTTATCTGACACTGGAAGAGCTGCACTGACACACAGGTTTTTGCAGTGAAAGACCATCTTCAGACAAAAGCTTGTAACCCAAATGTCAGCCCAACAGAAACATCGATTTAACGAAGAAGGATTTCAAGGCACACAATAACCTCAGTGATGGTTCTCTGTGGTGGGTCATGCTTCTGGCCAAACACAGTTTGAAAAGTTGTGCTGCAAATCTGCATGGATATAAACGTTTCTGATGTGGGTATCAGCGAAGGATGGGACAGCTGTTCTCCATACTGGAACGGGGAATGGCTACCCCCTTTCCAACTTACCACTTGTTCTTATTCACATGTCTATTTCATCTTTTGTTTCAAAAAGAAAAATCAACCCCTGCTCTTTTACTAACTGCCTTGTCTGTAAGTTCAGTATCCTGGATGCTGAAGCTGTAAGCATTTACCTCTAAAATACACACAACCCAAAAAGTAATCTTTCTTGTCTTGGAAAGCCAAGAGGCATTCACACTCAAAAGAGAAAATGTCTGGCACATCCTTTAAGAAACTTTTCTGAAATGTAGAGATTTGCTGGAACTTCTTATTCAAGATGCTGTGTGTACTGCATCACTGCTTGTTATATAGCTTCAAGCAGTGCTAGGGCTGTGCTGGTTTATTAAACAACGAGGCACACAGGGCACTTGCACAGCCTGAGAACAGAGCTCTGCTCTGGACTGAAGGCTAGGTGAAATCATAACACACACACACAGTAAGTCACAGCAGTAATAATTATCATTCCTGATGTTGTTCTGCTGCCTTTAAACTGCATGCATTTGCTGAATGAGTTTTCTAACATTTAAATAACATAAATCAGCAACCATGGGGAAAAAAAATGAAGTTATGAGTTTTACTGTAAACCAACAAAAGAGTTAACTTATCTCCGGGTTGCAGCTGCCTAGTGGACAGCACAAAAGATATAGCAGGGCTGAATAAATACTACAGAAACCACCACTTTATTAAAAAGAGCATCTGCAATCAACTAGTTTGAATATTTCCTCCAAATTGATTTCCTTAAGGCCCTGATTTAACTTTGCTCAAAGAAAAAGATGACAAATAAGATTATATGGTTTGTTCAGAAAAAGGCATCAGCCTGCTCTGGGTACAGTTTTAGCAACTGAGAGCATCCCCTCCAGCAGCTGACTTTAATTTGTGCCCATTTTTCAGGGCTTACAGGCACACAGATTTTGAAGCTCTTGCAGAATACTTGCTTAGGTCACATTCTCTGCTGAAGTGAGAAGGGTATTTCTTAAATCACATTGTTCTGCCCACAAAGCCCAAGAGCAAACACGATTACAGTTTCCCTTGTACAGTAAAAATCTACAGACAAGCTCATGGCCTACATTGGGCACGAAAAAACACCCTTTCTTCCTTTGCAAAGTTAGATCTAAATCAATCTTTCTGGGGAGCTTCTTCTCATGTGGTAAAGAAAAATCAAAATGAAAATCTCAGTCAGAACATTTTCCCCCAAAATCCTCATAAGGAATAAAGTCTTAGCTTTTTTTTTTTTTTTTTTTTTTTTTTTTTCTCTAAAGAGCCTTTCAGATTGCAAGTTTCCTGAACAAAATCATCTTTCTTTATTAAATCCTGTACATAACTGAGTCAAAACTCAAATAGATACTGCCATATCAACAGCACAAGGGCTCTTTTACACAGACTGTCCCTGTATCATACCTACATGTATGCCTTCATGGTCTCTCTTGCAGCTCAGTGCTAAGTGGTTTTGGATAAGCAGTGCATCCAGGGTGTGGGAATGCAGCAGCACACAGGCTCCAGTCACACTCTAGGTAAAAGGCTGTCTGCCCCTGAAAGGTGACCCCCTGCGACAGCCACCTGCCTGCTACCAGCATGTGAAATGCAACGAGTCAACAAGAGCCACCACTCCCAGAACTGGGGCAAGCCCCACGGCCTCTGCTTGTCTTCAACCTATCAATCACCCACGAAGGGAGGATCCAAAGACGGAACTGCTCTGTTTCCCCTCATAAGGAGCCCGTGCCGATCGCTCCTGGCCACTCCAGAAGCAGACAGGTACAGGAACGAGCTTACACCGGGCAGCTGGAAGAAGCTGAGGAAACACACATTAGAGTAGGGACAGGAGAGGGAAGGCACAGTGTCTTGGACAGGTTCAGGGTGCCCTGGGTAATCTTTGCTTGCTTTTGAGGTGCTGTTTGTGCAGTGTGGGTAGTTAGGGTCTGGCGGCCGGAAGATGTCGCGCTGTACGGAAAGGTGGAGCCCCTCCCTTGATGGACAGTAGCGTGTGGTCTGTGATGTAAGCAAGCGGAAGTGACGCTATGGGCCTTGGGTATATAATACCATGTGACTCGACAGTAAACGCCATTTGCCATCCACCACGTTGGCGTCTGTGAGCCGATGGACCGAGCGGCCTGGGGTTGGTCGCCGTGCCGTTCCTGAACCAGGTCGCCACAGCCCCCTGAAGGCAACAGTGCAGCCACTACAAAATCAGGCAGAGTAGGCCCGATAGGCACAATACCACTCCATGCACACAGCTTGCCCCATCAGGTGTAACTCCTACAGTACACGGGCTGGGGACCACACTGAGATGGGGACCTCCTTTGAGGTGAGCATCCTTTGCCTGAAAAGAGGATGCACTCACTACTCCTTTACACACTTAGGAAATCAAGGTGACCCAGGAAAACAATGCCTTAGGGCTTAACAAGGCTAGATGTAATTGTGCATTTCTTATCAGTCTCATCTGTAGATATTTTAATTTCAGACCTGCAGTCAGAGCACAGGCTGTAAAGAGAGTGAGGCAAGAAGGAACTGTAAAGAGGAGCTTCCAGTGTGAGCCTGTTACTGTGGCACAGTACGCCTTGTCTCAGTGCAGTAATCATCGCCTGAACTTTAGAAAGGCACTCAAGGCAATTAAATGTTCATTTTGTTTAATTACCACAGATGCTTTCAGGCCAAAAGGGCACTGCATTAAATGTAAATAACAACTTACTTCTTCAAAGCAAAGATGATTTTAGTTCCTCTTAAGAAAGGGGAGAGAAGAGAGCTTAGGGAATAAACACGCTATTTCTGAATGTTAAATATGCACAGTTCCTTTATTTTTAACAGGTACTAGGGGGAGCAACTTTAATGAGTACAGGAGATGCGTATGAAACTTCTATCAGTTCCTTACCGTTTCACATATGTTAAGAGATGGCACATTAGTAAAGATTTGACATCTCCGTGGTGAAAGAGACTTGGAGTATGAGTTGTGAAGAGCACAGGAGCTGGTAATAGCTGAAAAGTAGACTTTCATCATCCGCAAAAACAACAACAAAAAATGTATAACTATACAATTAGGTCAAAATTCACCACCTTTTTCAAAGCCCACCTACCCCCTCCAAACCTGATTCCTCTAGCAGTAAAACTCCCATCCTGAAGCATGATCTAAAATATTCCAGATAGAAGATGTAACAAAACTGACAATGGCTTCACGAGACCATCTGGCGCTAGCACTATTAATCCATCCTTCAATATATATTTCTTCTGCTCCATCACTGGGTACTCCGTAGCATACAAACGTTCTTAGAATTAAATGCACGCTATCCTTTATTTTCTTTATAAATCCAAGAGTGGACTGTACTTCTATTTCCAACTCAAAATGCAGACTTGAGAACCTGCAAACCTTACCCAATCAACCATCTACAGGACACAGCTACAGCTGGTGCTCCCTAATTGAGCCTGACCCAGAAAGCTGGGAGCAGAAACATTGAGAACATTTTTGAAATCAACACCTTCAGTTTTCACATAAAGCACCCTGATGTGACACTGATGCTTCTGAAGAAACAGAGCGTTTTGTTAGATCATGTTTGAGATGAGGAAGAAGCAGAATTAGCTGGAGATCTTTGTGGTGGTTGTATGTTCCTGGACTCACTACAGAGGCTGGGGTAAGAAAACAGGTTAGGGCTGCAAGAGAAAAGCACTTGGTATCCACATCCCTGCAGGCAGGAGCAGCTAAGCAAAGGGACACAGAGGAGCATCAGTTGTGTCTGGGTTCTTGAATAACCAAGCATAACTGCAGGGAAGGAAGTGTTATTACAGCTATAGCCTAAAACAGAATCAACACTGGATCCTATTTCCTTCTGACAATAGCATAGTCTCTTGCTTGTTTGCCTTTCCCTGAAGTGTATCCATATCCTGTTTGCAGAGGTAGCCAAAAATTCTGGACACAAACAACTAGTAGATGAACACAAACACTGGCGTGGGGGATGCACTTGCAGGTGAACCACATAAACAGTGCAGAGGAAGTAGAGGTGGTCCTGCGTTAAGCTGTAATGTTTTATACATGCCCATTCAATTAGTCCCTTCCAGGAAAACATCGTGAAGCATTTCATAATATTTATTGATTGTGTTCTTCGAGTATTGACATTACATAAAGGTAAATAAAACTTGGCAGGCAGAAGACAGCTAGACCGATAATTATTAGTGTTTCCAAAGGAGAAGAAAACTCCACAGGCAACAAAGATCTCAGACATATCAATACATTTCCTGTTGGAGAAGATTTCTCTTTCTCCCTCTTGAGAATAATTCTACAATGAAGATGTTAGTGAAGAAATATTTTTTTAGAAGTGTGGTTTACAGAAGCCAACTTATAAAGTTTAGGAGAAAAATTCTGTGATGGAAGTAAAGATAAGGAACAAATCTACTGAAAATGTCACAGAGACAGGACTACTCTCGGCGAGGTTATCGAGCCATCCTGCCATGTTAGCGTGCCCTGTTTGCTCTGTGTCATCGAGACCTGGGGCAACACCTTTCCATTCTCTATTTACTGGTTTGTCACTCTGGGAGCTAAAACAAAACATTGATGATTGAGTAAATTCTGTCATCCTCCACGCTCTGCACAAACATTATATCTAATGAATCCTTCAAATGGCTCCATAAACCCATCACAAGCAGCAAAACTGAGGCAGAGCCCTTCAGCAGCAAGCATTCAGCCAAACCCCTAACCAGCACCTGGCTTCACACATAAAGCTGCACCTGCAGGCACAACCATCACCTCTTTTTGTTTGTGCAGACTGTGGGCACAGAAAGCTCATTTGTTGTGCCAACATGCACATACAAACATGGACATGTTGGTAAATATGAGATCTCCCTCCAAACCACATGTAATGGGAGTTTTTCATCAGCCAGTTTCCATCACCTGGCACCAGCTGTGCAGTCCATTCCCACTCTCCCAGTTAGGTACCCAGGGCTTCCTCTTTTGCAAAGGGGATGACGGGGGCAAGCCAAGAGAAGACAATGAGTTCAGAAATGCAGGTTATACCTGTCCTTTTCCAGTCTCCTGGACACAGAGCACATGGTGGCAAGCAGATGACTTTTTCTGCTTGGGATCCCAAGTAGTGGCCCATCATAAGGGAGGCACCTTCGGCTTTTCCATCAGTTTGAGCATAGCTCAGTGGTGCCTGGAAAATGTGCTGCTGCTTAGACAGCAACCCAGTATTTCTGACAGACACCCATGAAGGAAGGATTTCCTTCTTCTGAGGATCAGATTCTTCGCTTCCAAATGAGTGCTTCAAGCACCATGTCAAGGACTGGAGAGCAAACGTCTACCAGCCTGCAGCCTTGCTGCCCAGCGAGGTGATTCATGTCCTGAACTCCAGGCTTTGCTGCAAAAACCATTTCTAAGCTTAATACGCAAGAAAGGAAACCTCCTGGATTGAACTCCTCAGAGGAGACAGGATGAGGAAGGCGCTTTTTCAAGCCAAGCTATGCGCAGGCACAGGCTAGAAACTGAAGTGCTGAGATTGGTATCATTCTGGGCATAACTCCCGTTATCAGAGGAACACTAGAGCAAAGCATTCAAGGACTCACACTTTTTAAAACAAAACACATCACCCTCACAACAGGTATCTGAGTCCCTTAAGGAATCTGGCCACGTTTTGAGCCAGCCCATGGATTTGAACCAAGCTGGAACACGAGGCTCCCTTCTGCAGCTGCTGTGTTACTCAACCATTGTAATTTATGAACGTGCGGGAAATAATTATGCTGATAAACTTAACATTATCTCAATTATCAAAAGTGTGCAATGATTTGTTTCCATACATGAACCTGTTTGAACCAAAGCAGATTTTATTTTTTAAGTTAGGTTTTACAGGATCAGTTGGGGAGTGGTAGGAGCATAAGTTTGCACTCCCAAGTGATTTGTTTTCCTTTCTGAGCACTTATTTTGGAAAGAATCAACAATGAGTTTCTACATTGTCCTCCCAGATGACCTCACCAGAGTCACCCAACTGCTTATTTTTTTGTAATACCTGAGAGGAAATTACATTCTTTATCTTTGACTATATGATTAAAAAAAGGATTGTAGCCCATAAAAACAGCTCTATGCTCGTCTTTTAATCATGGTGTTCCTGGGACAACAATTTAGATCATTCACTGGCACCTTCATCTAGCTTCATTCCTAACAAAAGTTATTATTTATATAAACAATGTCTTTTTATAGGGCTTGAAAAGGAAGACACGGAAACCTTTGGTGCAGAACAGTGAAACAACAACTGAAAGAAGATAACTATCATAACACACTTTAAGTGCCAGGGACTCTATTAAAAAATCACAGGATGCTCGACTACCTATTGTCAAAATGGGCTATGAAACATCTTTCAGCCAGGCTGCCATTTAATGGGAAACAGCCTTCATGTATTTGGTGGAAATATAGGCTGCCTTTTTGCTATGAAAGAGAACATCCATACTGGCCAACCTGTGCGTAGGAGCAGTTTTATGGGTTTTCAATTTCTCACATTTCTATTACAAGCTGAGCTTCTTCCTTGTACTTCATGAGACAGACTCATTTTGCAGAAGACATTTCCTGCAGACTTCTTTGCCTACCCTTGAGCGCTTTTTTTAAAACATAATACCAGAATTGAGCCTCAAGAGCTTGTCAAGGATGGTCCATAAAGCCTTGCAATTCATTCAAATGAGTGTTTTAGTCTGCGTAAGTATGCAGTATAATCATTAACAGCAATAATAGGAGCTAATATGGTATAAAGAAGAATAAAAAAGAAACCCTCATGATTACAAGCATATCTTTTTCATCGAGCTGCTTTTACAAGAGATGAGTGGATGAGTTCAAGCGCTTTTCCTACATTGTTATAAAGCTGTCTGCTCAAGCAGTTGGCTGTGCTAAAATCATAGCCACAACACAGTTGAATTATTTACTTGTTACTACATTGTCTGCTGTAAACGTTCATTTGCTTTTTCACATTTCTTCCCCATCTCATTATTTCCAAATGAAGAAGACAAGTTTCATCTTGCCACCTCTTCAGCCACCAGAAAAAGCAGATGCACCTCTCAGGGAACACAGACGTATGCTTAGAAAAGTATTATTGACATTATTAAAGCACTGAGGGCTCAGACTTTTTTCTTTTTGGGGGGAGATACTATACGTGTACTACTACAGATAGTGCCTCAAGCAGTGACCAATATAGAGCTCCAAGTCTTCCACAAGGTAAGGTATTGTATGCTCAGCGAGAGCACGTGTACTTCATTTTGTACCATCACAGCCACCACTCTGCAGGGCCACAGCTTGCCCAGTGAATGTTTGGAAAGCTAAACTGCATGCTCATTTGGATTAGATATAAGGCACCAGGTAACCACAAGTCAGTAGCTTTCTGGGAACCCTTCTTTTATTTTTAGTTCCTTGGCTAAAAATAAAAATAGCCCCCCATTTAGTTAGCCAATGCTTTTGTCATGCAATGGGGAAGCTCCTATTTATTTCTGTGGCGTGGTGCAAGACCATAATACGTGACAAGGACCTTACTCATCCAGCACTCACCGGGACTACATAAGTTGAAAATCAATTCATCAGAACCCAGCCCTTAACACAGAAGGCAAATAAAAAATCAGCCTATGAAACATGAGACCCAGGAGTGATAAGAACTGGTTTCTTGTTCACCAATTAAAAATAAACAAACCAAGCCAGAGAGCTATTTCCCATGATCTGAGTCTCCTTACCTGCACACTGCCTTGAGCCAAAGGAAAGGAGTATGGGAAAAAATGTGCTAATACAAAGGAAGAACAAAACTAAAGGGGAATGGGGAAATCATACAGTTTTGAGGGTTGTTAATCAAGGAAAGCTGCTTAAACACATAAGGTAATTAAATCTCACTCTACCACAATGGTAAAGTCTACTCATGTCCATAAGTGCAAGTAAAGTGTTTTTTTTTTTTTTTTTTTTTTTTTTTGTCTTTTTTTTTCCTTTGTAAACTTCTGGGATATAAGTAGAGATAAAGATGAACTGGACTGTGCTGATGTGTAGAATGAGAAGGAATAAAAACAGCATGTTATGAGAACTTCACTGACAAAAAGGAAAATCAAACGGCCCTCATTATTACAAGACCACAATTTGGACACCTCCTCTACAGAGACTTTCATCAAAAACTGTAATTCACAGGGCATTTTACTTCCACCCATTCTTTTCCTACTGTTAGAATACTGTTTTCCCCAGCTGATTTACATCTCTGTTTAGAGGAAGCATTCTTTCCCATGATAAGAATACAAAAACAAGGAAGAGAAGAGTAATGTAATATGACTCACAACCATTGCCAGTCTCAAATATCATTCCTTCATGAATTACACTTCAGATTACACTACATTACAGGACACTGTGCCACCTTCTGTAAAGCTATTTATATCTGTCTTGTATCCTATTCCACTACTTGTTTCTTGGATGCTTATTATTAGAAGGATCTCTTACAGGCATTAGGACATGTAATCTCACTTTTTTTTTTTTTTTTTAAATCTCATACACTTTTTCTAAATTATTGTTCACGCCTCTAGTCCTTAATGCAAAGAGTCTGATTTGACACTCACTCCCCTCTGAAACAGCACATTCTTTATTTAAAGGTTTGTGTGAGTAATAGATGGTCTGTCTTCTACAAGTAGCACCTTTTCAAGCGAATCCAGGAGACTGCCCTCAAGCCCTGACTAAAGCTCTGATCAAACAGATGCAATGCTCTCTGTCTCCCTGTAGGGAGTAAATGAATTACTTACTCCACATAAAAAACAAACAAACAAACAAACAAACAAACAAACAAAAAAAAAAAAAAAACACCATGATTTAGGCTGATATTACAAAACTTTTGCTGCCATGTCAATGTATTAAAAAGTAGGGGGAAGAAAAATCCAGACAAAAAGAACCTTCCTCAGAACTGCTGACTGCTCAAAACTAGTCCTGTTCTATGAACTGGCTTTGTCTTCTACCATTTTATAGAAGAAAGACATGACATGAAAAATCATTAGATTAAGGACTCTTCACATTACTTCTACCACCCACAAACTGAAGTTAAACACATGCTAGCATTTCTAAATACACATTTTCTGTTTCTCCTTGGTCTGTAAGTATAGTTATGATTTTACTAATGGATAAGTTTAGCTTCTGTCCAGGGACAGAATTAGATACCGCAAACAAACAAAAAAACAACAATAACAAAAAAACAATTAATAGAATGAGCAATCCCCATACCACTAGTTCCTAGAGACACACAGCCATGCTTTGGGGGAAAGTAACAGTGCCCCTCCTAAATGACATTTTAAGAGCAACCCATGTTCTCCATGGCTCCCAGTGATGTGTACAGCATTGTTTCATGAGAAAAAAGATGTGAAATGCAACTAGAGAAAAACATCCAACCAAGATCAAATAAACCAGCGGTATAAGTAGGTTTGAGCCTGTGCTTCCTATGCTGTAGAACACATTTCATTTATACCCGTATGAAGTCTGGGTTGGGCTTACGCCCTCCCCAAGAATCATTCCAACAAAACCTATGGCTTCTGGCTCTAATCATGTGGAAGTGGTTCAATGACATAGGTACAACAACAGGTTACTTCCCTTTACCATGAAATTTCTGGACACAGGGGATGAGGGGTAAGTAAAAGACTGTGCCCTTGAGTATTATCTGCACTCGGATAAAGAAGCAAGAGAAAGGAAAGACAGAGATAGAGGTACGATGTTGGAGAAAAGAGGGTAAGTAATAGAGAATAATGTGAGAAAATAATTAAAATAAACTCAGCCAGGCTCTCTGTTGGAATAATCTCCTTTCACTGGGAGCAGTCAATCACTGCCTCCTTGGTGGCTCCAGTGGAACAGGGCAGGAGTACCAACCTCAGCTGATGAATCATGAAGTTGAATTAGGCAAAGGGTACGCAGGGAGGCTTGGCACCACTTCTCTCTAGGAATGGGGAACAGAAAAATGAGGCAGCAAAAGGGCTGGAAAAGACTGAACAAAGGTCCTCAGTGAGTCAGTGGCAAGTCTCCTATAGGAGACTTCGGCAGCAGCTCCCAGGCTTGCGCAGGCCAGAACTCAAGGCGTAATGTTTGCCTGCAAGGGCAGCATTTACTGCACAACCAGCCACTCAGTGCGTTTACCATGGTGACGGGCCAGATAAATGTCCTTTGGTGACCCGCTGCTCCATGTCAAGGCACATTATAGTGCCATTCCAACTGCCCTAGCAAGTGCGCACACAAACATATTTGTATCTATGCAAGAAAGAAGCCATGTGCCCATGCTTGCCCATGCAAATGGAAAACAGGACCTCTCTTCCAAACACCGCAAAGCTCCTAGGGATAACCTTTCACAAATAAACAACCTGCCCTGCTCTGAGAGGGATTTTATAAAGAACAGAGATTACAATGGGTTTAATCACGATTAAACACTGATCTGGCTCAATCTACTCAAAAGCAGACAAAAGATAAATAAAAACCTCCAGCAGATGCATTTCATACTGGAAATTCTGGAACCTCAATTGACGTCATACTTTTTATGTTCAGATAGTATCTGGAGGAAACAGTACACTGGATCAAGAAAACAAAAGCAAAGTTCTAGTTAAAATTCTCCATGTGCTGTGTAGAAAGGCAAACGCGACATCAGGGAATGCTGTAGTGTTTTATAAACTCATTTTTCACAGTAGCTGAAATTCCTCTGCTAGAGTGATGCAACTGGAAAGAAACAAATTCTCCTTTTTGCCCCGATCTCTTGGGTCTTATCCTGTAAAAGTGGACGACATTACTCACTGTGTTCACCACTCATAGGCATTTTGGTGATGTGACCGATAGCCCAGCTGAAGCGCACACAGCACTTATACACCAACACACACAGGAAAACAAGCAGAAGGAGTTGGAAGCCACAGTGCAATTAGAAAACTATGATCTAATTGCTATCATGGAAATGTGGTGGGACAAATCACACAGCTGGAACACCTGAATCGAGGGCTACAAGCTTTACAGAAGAGATAGGCAGGGAAGGAAGGGTGGGGGTGTTGCCCTCTGTGTTAAGACACGGATAGATTACGAAGAGCTGCCTCTGAGAAACAACCACTGCAGGATGAGAGCTTGTGGGTAGAAGTTAAGGCTGGAACACCAGAGGACAGGTCTGCTACAGCCCACCTGGCCGAGGGGAGCCTGCTGCTGAGGCCTTCCTGCTTCAGCTACAAGGAGCGTGACGCTTGCAGGCTCTCATCCTGATGGTGACCTCAACCCCTGGACGTCTGCTGGGAGAGCTGCACAGCAGGCCGCGAGCAACCCAGGAGACTCCTGCGGTGCACTAAGGGTAACTTCATGGCCCAGGTTTGTGGCAAACCAAGCAGAGGAGAAGCATTGCTGGGCCTGGTGCTCCCCAGCACAGACCAACTTGTTGACGAGGCTGAGACTGGAGGCAGCCTGGGCTGCAGTGACCACGCCATGGCTGGGTTTGTGATCTGAGGAATATGGGCCTGGCAAAGAGCAAAGTCAGGACAAGTGAAATTCCAGTTATTTAAATAATTCCTGGGACGCTGTTCTTAGGGACAGGGGAACTGATCAGAGCTGGCAACTCTTTAATGGCATTTTTCTGAGAGCACAAGAGCTCTCCATCCTAATGTGTAAGAAATCCAGGGAAGGTAGGAAAGCAGGACAGCTGTGCAAGGACCTGCTGGGCAAACTGAGGCACAAGACGGAAGTGCACAGGCAGTGGGATTAAGGGCATGTGGCCTGGGAAGATGTGCAGAGATGGTATCAGGAAAGCCACGGCATGGATGGAACTGAGCTTGGCAAGGGGTGCAAAGAATAACAAGAAGGGATTCTGTAGGTACATTGCTCAGAAAAGAAAGACCAAGGAGAGTGTGTCCCTTCTGATGGATGAGAAGGCAGAACTGGTAATGACAGACATGGAGAAGGCTGAGGTACTCAACAATTCTCTGCCTCAGTCTTCACTGCTAGTCAGGCTTCCCACATCTCTCATTTCCCTGAACCTGTAGATGGGGGCTGGGTTTCAATGTCCCACCCACTGTAAGTGAAGAGAAGGTTCAAGACCATCTGATGAAACTGAACAAGTTTCAAGAAAGTGGTCTCTAGCTACAAGTCTATGGAGCCTGATGCCATGCATCCCAGAGTCCTGAGGGAACCGGCTGATGTAGTTGGCAAGCCACTCTCCATCATATTTGAAAAATCATGGCAACCAGGCAAAGTCCCCAGTGACTAGAAAAAGGGAAACCACTCACAGTTCTAAAAAGGGTAGAAAGGAAGACCTGGGGAACTACAGACCAGTGAGCCTCACCTCTGTGCATGGGTAGATCATGGAGCAGGTCCTCCTGGAAGCAGTATCAAGGCACATGCATGACAAGGAGGTGATCCAAGACAGTCAGTACAGCTTCACTAAGGGCAAATCGTGCCTGACCAAGCTGGTGGCCTTCTGTGATGGAGTGACTGCATCAGTCAACAAGGGAAGACTGACCAACGTCATCTACCTGGACTTGGCAGTACAGATCCAAGGCTGACTGCAGTTAATGGAAGCCTCCCTACCAGTTTCAGTTTGGTCTCCAGCTCTGCATCTGCCTTAAGTTTTGCTTTTACTGAAATAAATACTGTGGAGGTTTCTGTTCACCTTCAAGTCTCCTGTGCCATAAATATGCATGGTGTGCTGGGATGGTCTATCACAAACTGAAGAATGAAGTAAACGTCCCCTGCAGTGGACACACAAAATATACAGAAGTACAGAGCACTCCACCTCGAGTGTAGAGAGAAAACACATTCACCCTTCCTTTTAAACATACAGGTTGGAGGAACAACTAACACAAACTGAAGTATCTCTGCTGAAATTTAGCAAAAGTGAACTAATTTACTACAGCTGAGAACATGGCCCCAGATTTTTGTCAGTGGTGCGTTTGCTCTTATTGTGAAAAGAACATACCACGTCTGCAGCAAAACAAAGACAGAAGTATTCTGAGGACAACTCTCCCTACACATTCTGCTGGCATCAAGCACCAGTGACAGCATTGTTTTGGCATACTTGTTGCATAGGGAAAGGCATGATGGATTTGAACACTAAAACAGAAACCGATGTGAAATGTCACCTGGCTAAGCAGATCAACTTGCTAATTACCTAAACAGATTTATTTTTAAACTACAAAAACAGCATGTTTCTTGAGAAAATTATTTTTTCCCCTTTGCCAAATAAATGCAATTAACACTTGCCAAGTCCTCTGGAGTTCTTCATCTGCAATTAAGGACTTCACAAAATTAGACCGGGTAAAGTATTCAAAAACACCTTGGGGCAGTAGTGACCCTGGAGGTCTCCCCCAGAGCTGTGCTCCTAGAAGAGGAAATGATGCTTCTTACAGGATCTTCTACGTGCTTCTATAAGTGCCAGCACACCTGTGTACTCGAAACATTTTTCTCTGAAGCCTGAGTGGCCTTGAAGCCTACTGGGAATGAGGCTGTCATAGAGGTGAGCCATCACTTGGCATCTCACCGCCTGCATTAGTGGCTGCCCCTGGCAGCAGCGGCACTTCTGAAGCAGAGGAATGCCAGCACGTCAGCAACACTGTCCCGTGACAGCCAGGGTGAGCTGGGTTAGGAAGCAAATATCCTCCCCCATGCCATGCAAGGTAACTGCTGGAATGGTCTGACAGAATATGGCCAAAATAAACACAAACAAGCCTGTCTTCGACCCAGAATTTTCTCCAAGTAAAGATGATTCTTGTTCTCGTTGCGTGACCTGGTCCCATTTCACTGAGTCCACAGATTATTTTCCTGTTTGTATTAATGGGATGCTGGGGTGCATACAAGTGCCAGCAGCACCACAGAGAAACAAGCACCCGATGAGCAGCACCAAGGCTCAGACAACTTTGTCTAGAGACAGGATCTACAATTAAACCTTGTCAATCACCCCTTCTGTTTTGTCAACTTTGGACGTAAATGCAACAAATCATGGTAGATATTTGGCTTAAGGGACCACTTGGCCAAATTTGCCCTTACACACATCAGGACTTTGAAAATTAAACAAACAGTGTTTGCATAACACAAAGCTTCTCACAGTGGGATAATTTTCAGTGGCCAAGGTGGGAAAAACATACGAAGATAATCACAGAATCACAGAATCATCTAGGTTGGAAGAGACCTACAAAATCACCTAGTCCAACCTCTGACCTAACACTAACAAGTCCTCCACTAAACCATATCACTAAGGTTTATAATGAACTATATAAGACTATGTGTAACAGATTTGATTTTTTTTTTTTCCCCATAAGTAACAGATACACCACTTTTGAACTTGACTGCAGCACCCCACTGAGAGAGCACAAATCCTCCTGCGACATACCCTGGGGAGGGCTGCTATCTTCTTAAGACCCCAGCAGTTCAGTAGCAGCTCCAAGACTGCTTGCAAGCTGCAGGAGCTTCAACAGCCTTTTGCTTCAGGTGCCTCCCCTCCCAGCCCATAATAACATTGCAAACGGATAACAGCAAACCGTGTTTTGCCATGCCAGATCATTTTCTTATGCTTTCTCAAGACCCTGAGGACATTTGCTATACATGCACTTCACTGTGATTTGATTTAATGGAGCTACTCTGCAGTACAAACACTCCTGTGAGCCCATGTCTTTTCAGGGGACACTGTTGTTCATCAAAGTGTTTTTACTCATTTTGAATTTTCATGCGAGTATCAAAAATATGTAACAGCACTTTCAAAGCTGAGTGCTGAATATTAGAAATAAGCAGGTTACAGAAGTTTGAAACCGTCATATATAACTGTCGTCAAGGAAATATGATAGCCTAGAAAGTGTTGTATGGGAAAAACACATTTAGGTTACTATGTCCATAGCTAGCTTAAAGAATTTTTCCCTTGAAAATACAGAAGATCAATTTTGTAATGAATATTGAAGTATTATTTAATAATATTCTGTATTCCTGCAATACAATACAGATTAATGATTTACGAATATAAAATTCAGCACGTATTTTCAAGCCTGATTTTGCAAGCAGGCAGGACAAGAATTTTTTTTCTAGCCTACTTTTTTTCTCATTTATTTAACAAATAAAGACAGCCAATTTCTTTGTACTTACATAATTCCATACTGTTGTTTTCCAGAGGGCTAAACAGGCTTTTTAATTTCTTTAAGCTTGGCATTGTATGAAAGTAGATATCAAATATTCAGAGAGCTCAATTTAGAAAGATCATTTTTCTGATGCAGAGCTTTTCTGAAGAGCTTCCTGCAAAGCTACAAACAATGGCAAAAA
Organism: Aythya marila; assembly: GCF_965140915.1. Taxonomy (NCBI): domain Eukaryota; kingdom Metazoa; phylum Chordata; class Aves; order Anseriformes; family Anatidae; genus Aythya; species Aythya marila. The sequence continues at coordinate 62,853,689 of NC_139043.1, read as the reverse complement.
CAGCAATTCCCACCAGGCTGACGTCACTCTCTGGCCAAGCCTTGTTTTAGGAGGCCTTGGGCCAAAGGGAGGTTCATGCCTGACAAAAAGGTGAGAAATTTATAGGGTATGAGATATCAGAGAAGCTGACTACTGCAAACAACTATAATTAACCTCTTTTGCAAAAGGAGTGTTTACGAACCTTGTTTTCTTCACATGTAAAAAGTCACTGTATCACAGTATCACCTTCCCAGTCTTCTGTCACTACCTTTTAACAAAATCCAGCTCCTTCTATCAAAATTAAAGTTGCCCAAAGCCAATGAAAAATTCAGTAGGGCTCCTCCTCGCTGTGCTGAGTGAGCACTGGCTGTTTGCAAACCCTGTTATCCCCAAGAGGGCTGATGGATGGCAGGTCCCTCACCTCCCCAAATACCCAAGCATAAAGCAGCTCCCTGGTGCAGACATAAGGAGAGCTCAGATTGACACATCATGCACTCAGCTAGTGTCATTAGGGCTGACATTGAGCACACTGAGCAGCCAGCTGCACTGATCCTTCATCACTAAGTTAAACCACATTTCTTCCAAGGCATCTTCTTCCATTCTCTGTGTTCAAACGGGGCTCCTGAGACGCTCTTCCTTCTTCAGACATTCATTCTTGTCAGTTCAAATCATCTACCTCTCCAAGCTGTTAGCAAGGATCAATTTCGGGAAAGCTGATATGGGCAGACTAGAGGCATTACTTATTCCATGCAGTCAACTTTGACAAAATGTGGCCCCCCTTACTTCATGTCCTATGCAGCTAGAAAGACGTACCACATGAAATTCCACAGAGTTAAGAAGCCCTGCTAACAGAGGTCTTTATGAGCTCCAGTTAATTATTACTCTTGTATTACACATATTTTAAATACCTTTTCCAGCGCTTCTCTATCAACCAGCTCCTGCACAGCCAAAAGCTTGATACTGCAAGAAAAAAAACACACAAGAGAAAAAAAAGAATGAATCACACCATTGCAAGCATTACAGAAACACAAGTAAGAGCAGAACTGAAGTTCTCTTCTTATTTTCTCACCTCAAAGAAATTTATAGAAGCATAGATAAAAAAAAACACTCAGGATATAATCAACTAAAGAAAGAGAGAAACAGTATTACTTTGCTTTGCTTTAGCTGCTCCAAAGAGATTTTCTGCTTTCTGCTTTACAAGCATATCTGAGTTCACTTTACAGAGAGCCTGCATTAATCATTACATTTTTAATAACCCAAACTAATACTGAAGGATCTTCTGAACGATGAGCACAGGGAAAGAATCTAAACATTGCTATCATTTTTAGTCAGCTCTGTTCTTCAGTATCAACAGGTCTCCATGAGTCTCACAGTAGCCATTCCAGGGAATTTACCGTATTATATATGAGGTACTGTACCTAAGGCAACCCAGCTAAAGAAATTTGAGGGGGATAGGAAGGAAACATGCGTAACTGAAAGCAGGGTGAATAGACAGCAATCAATAATCGTTGTCCTTGTAAAGCCACTTGTTAAGCAAACCCCAATTTCTTCATCTACTGAATCATTCCTCTATAGGCTAAACCCTACTCACTGAATTGCATTCACTTCAGCAAGACTCAGAGTTACCCAAGCAGGATTTTGCCCTGTAAGACAGGTAACTCAGGTAAATTACTTCTAAATCAAGGTATGTAAAAGAACCTTGTTCCGCTTCTACACTTTCATGATTGGTTTAACGAGTAATCATAAATTATCCACTCTTCTTCAACTTCAGTTACTTGTATGTGTCCCCAGTTACTGCAAAAGCCCAGTCTTTTCTTCCTTTCTAGGCTAAGGAATATCAGGAAGAGATTTTATTGCATCCCCACCAAGCTGAAAGGCTCCCAGGATGGGTAGGAGCCTGAAAGCAGGTGAAACTCTAGAGATGTTAAGGCTAATCCCAATGACATTTAACTAAAACATAAGAGCACATCAGGAGGAGGGCCTATTGGACATTCCCCATTCTTTTTCAGTCACTGTAGACTTTTAAATCCATTCCATGCTGAACTCAGCACTTCAGTCTTCTCCATTACAAAAAAACATTTTGTTTCCCACCAACAGAGACCAACAGATGCATGAATTAGGTAATGACCTCCATTACCCAGTCTTAAAACCTGTCGCTTAGTATACTATACTTGTAGTCCTGAAGATAACTTCCTTTACTCAGAGATACACAAACATTTGTGTTGCATCATTTGGCTCTTCCACTGCATTCAAATATTGTTTAAATCACTCTCGTGACTCTAGACAGACCCAGGACAGGACAGTAAAAAGCTCCTATTCAATACTGCGTGTGTAGCTGATGTAGCAGTCTGTCAGAGGATTTACTTTGCCGTGTACTACAAGAACTTTTATCAGCTGTTCCAAACCTCAGAGCAATGTTGCATAATTCTCCAACACCCACCAATGCTCCAGTACATTAATTATGTACCATCCTGTAATGGCAGTCAGCAAAACATAGCTTCAGTCATGTCCTTCTACTGCATTACAGTGCTTTCCATTACAAGTATTCACAGCCTAACACCCTGAACATACATGTGCTTTCACTTTAACGTACTTCCAGTTTTCAGATGTCTTCAAAAGCATCATAAAAAGCCTACATCCAATGAATTATGAATAGCCCCAGGCTGCGCATTCACAGTCTGTAGAGCCTATTATTGCTAAGACAAAGAGCGTTAGAGATGGTTCAGAAAACAAAGGGACAATCAGAAAGGAAAGGTACTCCACTGAAGTACTACCGCCACAGTGGCAAGGGGCGCACGATCTGTCACAGCATGGAGAACACCCCGTGCTGCACACACACGCCAGCAGGACGGGAAGGGGCTCAGGAAAAGCACAAAGCCAACACAAGGCAAAGTCTGCTGCAAAGACTGCTTCAAGCCCCAATGCACGTAGTGAAAGCTAACATTTTGCCATTCCCTTTCACAAGCTGTTCAACAGTGTCTTTTTAACTATGCAAATTACTTTTGTGTTTTCCTTTTGAAGCCAGCAGTCACATGAGACTTTGAACACTTCATCATCAAAAGGTAGAAAATATCCATTGAGGTTGCTGATGCTTCTACCAATTTACCAATCTATTTTACTAACATTAATTATCTGACACTCAATAGCTACAGAAGAAAGATGAAGCAGAATGCCAAAATGCAAGCACCGTTTCCATTTGAGATCATCATCTCATTGTACACACCTATCCTCATTGCTATTTACAGTAATAAAGCCCCACAAAAATTCCTTCAGCCAGCATGCTTTTATTTAAAACAAAGTGTACTGAGTTACAGAAAAACGAGTGATAAAGAAGGGAGCATAAATCCTTTTCACTTTACCTCATTATATTTAGAGTGATGCTGTCCTCCTGCCCACAAAACGTTTAGATCCTGCAGAGATACTGGATATACAGGGCCAGAACCAAATCTGAATTAAACACTGTTACACCATTGGCAAGAACAGTTTTCGTGGCCTGTGCGCTTGACTCCTGCTGAGAAAAAGACTTTCCTCTACTGCTCTAAACTTACAGAGATCAATGTTTTCCCCATATTTTCCTAAGGGTCCTCACTGTTTTCCACTCAGGCGTCACCTTCACACAGCCAGCCACAAGACACTTGTTTCCTCAAAACACCGGCACTGATGCTGCCTCTGCCCTGGGTTACAGTTCACGGCCTGGAAAATTGCTCTCGATAGCCAGTTATTTACTGCTCTCTCTTCCAGTGACTCCAAGTAACGTTTGTATGTGCTACTTCATGCAATGTCGGCTTAGAAAGGCAGCTTGTTTTAAAGCTGCCACTTCGGGGAAAAACAAGCAAACAAACAAACGAACAGGCTGCTTATTTTGGCTATTTTTTTATCCAACAAGTAGTGAAAGCAGCACACGCCCACATACACTGTGGCTTATGCTTTTGCTGAGGATTTCAGAGTAGAAGGGAAAACGGCTACCTAGCCCCTGGGGGACAGCTCTGATACCGCAGAAATGCAACGACAGGTACTGAAGGATGATGCTGAAGGCAGAGCTGTCTGTACAATGCTATGTTTATGTGCTCTGTTTACATACCCTGTTGCTATTTCTTTCACCCTCACCTGCAGTATGTGAACACTAACTCATAAATGAAGCTGTAGAAAAACCTATTTCCTGAAGAAACCTTTTGGCTAGCTGCTCTCACCCACCAGCTTTCAAGTACACCGTTAACAAAGCTGTACTGCAAGTAACTATACTGACATGATGAAAGAGGCTCTGGTTGTATCCAAACCTGTATTAAAAGTACTTACTGACTCAATTACTTTCCACAATCTATTTTAAAAAGCTACTGAGATTAATATCCTTGCACCCTGGCACACTCAAGATACTTGAAAGCATGCAGTGATCAGGATGAAGAACTCTCCTACAGCAGTACAAATATGCAAACATGATGTGCTGTCAAGGAAACACGACTTCATTTTTCTTTTTGGCCGCGGGTGACACACAGCATTTTCTCTCTAAGGGAATTCCTTCAGGTTTCCAGAAGATTAGTCATGGTGCTGAGCGAATGCCTATAGCTACAGACCATTTCTACTCCTCAGGGCAGCATTGCAATCCTTCCCTAAAAGCATGCAACTTCAAAACAAGTAGCACTGGGTTCCTCTCTCTAATCCCATGTACTCCACTGCAGGAATAATTAAAGCAACCCTTAGCACTGCTGCAAACTCGCTGACAGGTTCCTTGCTGGTTGGGGCATTCCCGTTCACCATGAGCCATCATCACAGATTTGCACTACCCTTCACCTCCCAGTTTGAGCTCTTCACCTCCCACTGCCCCCACGTCCCACTTGCTCTTGGCACGAGCACAGTGACCTGCACCTGCTGAGCCAACCACACTCCGGAGGTGAGGTCCCCGTTCAGTGCAGAGCCTGGTGATTTCAGGAAAAAAGGAAAGAGGAGGGAGTGAGGAAGAGCAAGCTGGGTGATCGACTGGTTCTTGAAGTGTTTAACGCATCACAGCATCCTGCAGAAGCAACTAGGTGCTGTGATGGTAAAGCAGCAAGTCACCACCAGGAGAGTGGCACTGCTTGGAGCCTGCACCTGAGCTCCCCGTGCCGCATTACCCTGTAAGCAGTCAGTGCACCGTGAGTCTCCAGGCGTGCCAGCACGGCCAGATGTGTTACTGCTTTGCTCTTCTGTCTCAACAGCCAGCCTCCATAACCAGCTCGGAGCAGCAGAGCTCCCTGGCCAGCCAGCACTGGTTGCCTCCCTCCTGCCTGTGGGTCTATCAGGGCGAGTAATGATCCTCTGCAGTCCTTTCCGCTTTCTGCACCAGCCCACTCACCCAGTTGGGTTTCTCATCTGGCAGCAACGTGAACTGAGAACTGATCTCAATTTGCTTTGCAAGCTTATAAATCTTCACTTGGGGCCCGAGGTTTTCCAAAAACTTCATGCTCAGACCATAAGCCTGAATAAAGCTATCATCGAGAAATGCTCTATGACTTCTCTTAGCTCTCTGGCTCCTTCTTCAGCATACAGCTGTACCAAATCCCACTTCATCTAGAATCACAGATATTATTACAAATAGCCTATGCAAAAACCACTTGAGCACAAGCAATTATTTTAAGCATTATTAAATCATTCCCTCCTCCCTCCCATAAAATGTTCCAGTTTGTTCTTAAGATTAGACCCCATAGGTCCACAGAGAAGTTTTATGGATGATTTACATATCCCAGAATCAATCCTTTTTAAGCACCCAGAATAAATGCCTATAATGAAGTGCTTGATAACAGATTCACGTTAGGGTTAATGCAAATGAATAGTCCAAGACCCCCCCCCCCCAACACATACATCATCAAATCTTTATGCTGAAATGCTTTTGCATACGTACACAAACTGACTTTACTCATAAATCAGTTCAGTGGTAAGAGACGCAGACGAGAGTCAAAAAATAAAAAACAGGGTGAAAAAACACAGCTCTGCTGTGCTCACAGCCCCTGGTACCTGTAGGGAGCTGGCTACTGAAGCACTCCCCATCAGCCACCGACTCGCAGCTGTGGTCCCAGGGCTTGACTTGAGTCCCCAGGTCCCTGCCAAACAGCACACTCCGACTCATCTCCACCAGGCCAGCCTACAGTCCCAGCACTTCTTTCGGTGCTCACCAGATGACAGGGTGAATAAGAAGGAGGGCGGTGGTGCTTATGGGCTGTGGAGGGGGCTACTGCAATTACAAGTTTACTGCAGCAGTCATGAGAGGGAGGCACAACCCCGCTGCAGCCAGCTGCTGATGGCACGATGCTAAGGACTGTGATGAGCTGGGTTTTAATTGTTGTAAATACAGGCAGAAGAGCAGAGGCAATGATAACATGCATCTTTGGTAACACTGGGGAGAGATAACAGCCAAAAAGTGACACACAAACAAACAAACACAACAGTACTAATACATGTAAAAGCAGGCAGAAGAAAGAAAAACAGCACACTTAATGACTTATCCTCATAATCTTCCTCCATCTACCCATATGAAGTCTGACAGGGAAATAAAATCAGTTTCTCCTTTTCCACTAAAATCATCTGTGTCTTCTCAATCACTCCTCAAATGGAGGGAAAATTTGTGCCTGCTGCCATGTCTAATGGCTGCTGGAAGACACCAGAGAGCTTGTGAAATACACAGACAGCCCTGGGTGGGTGTACCATGCCATATTGCTTGGAGACCAGCCACCAGGTAATGGCACAACAAAATGACTTGGAAGAGTCTCAGGAAAAAGTATTTTTACAGTAAGGAGAAATTAGGATAAAACCCATGAGCCACATTTTCTTTTATAGATACACACACGTACACACACCCCTGTATATACATACACACACACATTCATCCATTCAGGGGTACTCTCTCGCAGTCTCGCAGGATGAAAGCAGCTGTTCTTCGATGCCTGGTCACCATTGATTTGCCTGCACAAAGGTTTAAAATCAAAAAGCACATCAAGGCTCCGCAGCTGGGAACACAACCAGGAGTAAATGGAAAGAACAGAGAAGTTGCAATCCATCAGGCAAACTGCCAGCCTAATGCCTGCTGGACAAACGCTGCTCCCCCGACGTTTGCATCCACGGGTCCTGTTATGTTGTGTGAGTGGCTGGAGTATTTGTTACAGAGAGAAAGGAAACCGTAATGGAACTAAAAGGGGGAAAACATGAATTATGGATGCTTAGTACAGAGCATTAAAGGGTGAAACAGCGGCATCTGAGAAGCAGCAACAGACTGGAGAAAAAGTAAGTAGTTTAGTACTGTTTTCCTTTCTTTTTTTTCAGCGATCTCCTGAGTCCCATGGTGCTCTCAATCCTCTCTGGCATGCCGCTCTCTCCTTGCCATTCTCCTTCCTACATCTGCTGTACAACAGATATGGGGCCATCATTTTGTAGGAGCAATGCACTTTATATCAGAGGTCTGACTCAGGCTTAACTGATGCTCTGGTTTCAGCATAGCTATGCTGTTGCAATAGATGACTCGTAAACCCTGATCTGCATGTACTGCCAAAGCACGAGTGCAAAAACAGAAAGTTGCAAGAGCATCCAACTTCTTCCTGGCTCTCTGGAAGGCAGTAAGACATACTTGCACAATGACCCAAACCACAAGCAGCAGCAGAAAGCACAGATGCCCACATGTAACAGAATCACGGACTGCTTGAGGTGGGAAGGGACCTCTGAAGGACGTCAGGTCCAACACCCCTGGCTTTGCCAGGGCCACCTGGAGCACGTTGCCCATGACTATGTCTAGGTGGCTTTTGAAGATGTCCAAAGAGAAGATTCCACAACAGATTCACCACAAAATTAAGAGGGGAGCTGACCAAAAATCCTGGGTTCTCTGCAACTTTAAAGGTAACAATGCCCATAGTAATATTGTTCTTTTCTTGTCCATCTACCCAGAAAAGGTATCTTCTGAACTGCGAGACACTGATGCTCAACAAGAATGATAGGCTTCTCTGTTGTAAAGGGGATTAACAGCAGCAGGGAAACTCTTCTTCTCCAGATAAAGGATATCAGACATTATTCTTTCCTTGTCCGGAAAAGGGGGAAGGAGACTGGACATCATCAACTCATTTCCACTTGCATAAAATCTCTCTTTCTGAAGGTTCCCTCAAACTTTTAAACCTGAGGAAGTTACAGAAGGAGCATCCTTTTGGGTGCATGCAGCACACGTGCACAGAAGCACTCTACTTGCATTATGTTCACACATTTGCTGTCCTACCTCAACTCAGGGTGTAGAGTACTGAAGACATGAGCCCAGAGCTAACTGCACTTTCCAAAAACTCTTTGTTTGCTAAGTTAGAGGCCATCCTACAGACTTTTCTTCTGCTGGCATCTTATTTTTTCCTATTCTTCCCCAACTCTTTCTCCTCAAGCTGGTGCAATGCCAGGAGAGTGGCAGCAGTAATAAAAGTAAGCATTATGGAAGGTTTCCAAAGTCCTTGGAAGAGATGTTGGTTATTAAGGGCTGAGATATACTGCACTTGATTGAACAGTACCAAACCCGATTCCTGAGACGCAAAGGTTAATTAGACAAACGGCTCAAAAGGATCAGTTGGTTCTAACTCATTACTTGTTGATTTTTTTTTTTTTTAATTCTAAAAGAGATTTTAAAGTAGACCAGGCATTTGAAAACAACCCCCAAACTCCCAAAGGCATGAGATCAAACCATGAAAGGCCTGAGACTGCCAGTAACTCAGTGATTATAGAGTAGTGGCCTAGTGAATAAAGAGCAAGCAAATCAAATACATATATTAAATTATACTGAACACAGCAATCTTGTCCTCATGTATCTTCTAGCAGCGACCAGGTGCAGACACTGGCAATGCAGATTTACTTCCAAAATCATTCAAAACTCAGGCTGGGCAATCCAGGAGGCTTCTCTGTCACCACTTCCACCTACTCCTTCACGCATTACGCCTGTGCCAAGGACTTGACTACACGATAATTCAGGCAGCATAAGGGGATACTACTGCAAGCCAGAAAAAACAGTCATATTTACTCATGAAAAATACACACATTGTTTCAACCCCTCTGTTTCAACTTGCTTCTGGCGACAGTAAGCCAAAAAAAGTTGCCCGTATTAAGAAAAGGGAGAGGGTGGCTTTTATTTGCATTTGTATTGTGGCAAAATGTATTCTCCCTCTTCCATATTGTATTTCTCACTATTTGTAGCTAAGAATAATAATGTCTCCCTTCAAACTGGTTTGCCTTACATCTAATCGTTTTGATATTACGGAAAATGCTTTGTACAATGTTCACAGTTTTAGGATTATTACTATTTTTAAAACACTTTTCAGAGTTAAGTCTGTTTCCTCATAACTCTGCAGGAAGACACAGGCTTACAAAGAGTGTTGTGTTTGTGGCAACATTGATTTCTTGTGAGTCATTAAAACTGGACATGAGCAAGTTATTTAACTTGCACTGAATTATTCAAATCTGTCCAACAAGGGAGGAGACCAGGATTTAAAACAAAAATTAGCAGCTCATAAAATCAGAGGTGACTTAGAGCTTCCAAATATAGGCATTATATTATAGTGTAAGTGGTGTCTGGCATTTGGCTATTTTTCTGGATCTTCTAAATCATTCCCTGTTTGGGTAGGGCCTCTTCGTTCCAGAAACGGCACCTTTTCCAATCTAATCCCACTTTATTGCAGCAGTGGAAAAACAGACCAGTCCTTAATTAAACCGAAGTGTATGCCTTCAAAGCGTGGGTACACGCTTTGTTACACCCTCTCTGGGAGAGGGTGTAACAATATGCTATCGTGCTGCCACGAGGAACAAAGCTACCGATAAAATTTGGGGGGCTTGGGGTGCAAAGCAATTAACAGGGACTCTATTTGAAGAATTTACCTTTGTGTCCCTGCAACAACGTATGGTTGGTGGTACATGACCCAGAATCAGCTGGTGGTATCCGAGTGCCTGTAAAGTTTAGTCTGGCTTTACACGAAGAGTATTGAAGCTTCCTGGCTGAATCTGAATATAGAACTTCAAAGTCTTTTGTAATATGCTCTTAACAAAGACACTGGCACTGAAAAGCTGGCTCCAACTTTTAAGAGGCTGGCAGCGTTCCACAACAATTGTGCGTTTCATATGAACATTTTACTCAGAATACTTTACGCCGAACTAGAATTGGTTAAGCGGTGGAAAGGCTGAACACCGGGGATTAAAACAGGAGAACATACACAAGAGGTGCTCAGAGAAATACTGTGAAGTTGCTGAGAAGAGGCACTGTGATGAAGGGAAAGAAGCACTAGAGAGATCAAGAGCAGCACTTTGGTCGAGTGTATTTTCCTCTACAGCATTTTCCTGACCAGCTTCTGTTGTCTTACAAATTCAAAGACATTTCCGGAGGAGGGATAAAAAGAAGTGTGTCATTACAGCAGGTTGAGAATAAAGCAGAAAATGCCTTAGCAGGCAGACTGTATTTCTTAAGGACTTCCCACTGCATGGCTAAAAGCCCAATGGACTTTACAGTGTGGAGCTCTGGGAGCTCACAACATGACTTTGATGCTACAGTGCCCTGCAAGAGTATGCGGCAGGCCTCCAGCACCCACAAACTCTCCTCAACCCCTGCATTTTTTCCATCACCCTTCCAAAAATCTTCATACTGCACCAGAAGCCATTTTGGCTTCTTCAGTGATATTAAGGAAATGAACAGTAAGGCACAGGAATTAGTGATCATAAAGGAAAGTGTTTGCTTAAGCAGTCAGGAGGTACTCTAAAAATATACATGCACATATTCAGGCACATACATGCCTCAGGATCATCATGGCAGTTTACTAACACCAGCATCCAAAACAGACATTTCAAGCAAGAAGGAAGCACAAATACAAGCGGAAGTATTTCTCGGTCTCGGATAACTCCGTTCCTCCTGTTTCCAGCACTGTCACCAGCCACGGGCCTGACCAGTAAGGCCTCATCCACAGCCTGTATTGGGTATGATTAAGACAAATAACTGTGTATCTACCAGGTCTCCTGACAGAATAACACCCCTGCATTCTTGCCCTGGTGAGAGGCCCTGGTGCAGGCCTAGCCTAACAATGTAAAGTTTCCACTTCAGTGGAGCAAAGCGTGTCAGTCAGCACATCTATCTCTGGCACAACAAACATAGATGGTGGCAAGATCGACTGCTAACTACTGGGTTGTTCTTGTTATAGCATCTATACCATATGGCAGAAAAAGGGATGCGATAGACAAGACTTCCTCAAAACTGTCTCTTGGCTAGCCCACTTTCCTTAAAAAAATAGAAAGAAAAAAAAAAAGAATAATTTGTACCCACACTTTGAAGGCATACAAACAGGCATCATCCTCCTAAAACTGAGGTCAGCTGCACATTCTGAAATGTGAAGTAAAGAAATTGGAAACTGTCAGAAGAAGCAGACAGAGGGAGCAAAGGAAAAAAAAAAAAAAAAAGAGTTTCCCATTCCAGTAAAGACGGCACTCCTCTGTGTTGCAGGCACCCGAACCTTTCACACCCAGACACGCCACTGAAGACAACTAAATTAGCCAACTCACAACTGGAGTTGGCATTAAATCATCCTGAGTTTTGCTTCCACAGAAGCTACACACGAAGGTCACCAGAAAAGCTAAGGCTGTTGTACTCAGAAAATAACCATCAGATGATGCTGAGGTTACATCTGCAAGGAGGCCACAGAAAGCACAAATGAGATAAAAAGAACAACTGCCACAAAAAGGTGAGAAGCTAAAAGCCAAGAATTAATTACAAAAGTATCCTACCAGCTTCATCTACAACATAGTGTGATACTGCAGTGAAGTGGAGACAGGAGCCTCGGGGGCATTGGGAGTGTCATTTATCATGTTTACCCAAATGGCAAACCAGGTGGACTTTCTATCAGTCTGGTTATTTTCCCTCTAACAATGGCTCTGAAGAGCGACAGGGGCTACACGAGGCTCAAGCCTCAGGTTAGCCAAAAGCCACAGCCTCACATAGCCTTTGCTCCAAGTATTGGAGTAACGCAGAAAGGTTTTAACCCCCCAGGGGATGCATCACATATCTGTAACTCTAACCCTGGAGAGAATGTAAACCTTCCCCAGCTCTCAAAGTCAGGGAAATGGCTGACTCGGCACTCTCCCCGACAACTGCTTTCTTCCATGAAGCGTCTGCTCGGTTTGCTGGCAGGATTTTCCAGCAGAGCTACACTAAGCAGAAGGGACAGACCACCCAACACTCAAACAGAAAGCATGCAACAAATGTATAGCAGAGCATGTTACGGCCTATTTCACAGCGTACTACCATTTACTTTTCCCTACTGCCTCCTAGAAAATTCCTGGACACTGTGTGTAGTGCAGAGAATGATCTTCCATCAACCAAATCCTGAATTTCTGTCTCCAGTAGTACCACAACCACAGAAACATTGGTCAGAAGGGACCGTCTGAGGCAACAAGCCCCTCAAAGTCACGACTACCACAAGGAACTGTCCTGAGGTCTGCTGTGGCCTCACTCAGCTGAGTCCTGAGAACCTCCAAAAACGTGAGACACTACAGCCTTGAGAGAACCTCTTCCAGTGTTGCACCAGTTTCTGAGTGAGGAAGCCAGCCGCCCACTTGTACTAAAGCAAGGGGCTATTTCACCCACAGTGCTGGGATCTGGGTTTCCTGTTGAGCTTCATAAGGTTTCTGCTGGCCCAGTCATGTTTCTCCAGGATCTTCTGGATTGAAGGGTTACCATCTGCCGCTGTAGCCACTCCCCTGAATTACGCACTGTTACACAGCATAAAAATGTATTACTCATAAAGGACAATTACCCTGCGTAGTAAATACATGGTACAGTAACAGTCTTTATTGACATAGGAATAGCTTTATCTGAATAGACAGATGAGTCAAGTCATGTACTTTTTCCCCCTGACAATGACCTGTGCCAGTCTCTTCAAAAGACACTGAGACACACAGTAAAGAAGCCAAGCAGCTCTTCCACTTCCCCCCTGCCCCATCCCCATCTCACGTAATGGGATGCCACCACTCTCCATACAGCCTTCTCATCTGGTGGCTCCCAAGCTTCCTGGTCGGTTTGAAGCTGCTCTCCAGACTGAAGATGCCCTTCATGGAAAATTTCCCACGTGAAACTTTTCACTGGCAAATGCTACAGAGGGGATGTGTCACCCACCAGGAAACCACAGTCACGTCACACCCAAGGAGCAAGGGGGTTGCCTAAGCATTTATTTCAGCTTCTCCTGAGCTCAAGGAATTTTCTGGCATGGGCTTATTAGTGTGCCATACTAAGAATTCCCTTGAAGCAAGCACAGCTGAAAGTTTTTCCCTTATTCTAATATGCAGATAGAAAATAGAACAGTTGAGTAATTTTACATTCACTTATCACGGTAATCTTTTTTATTCTAGTATCTCATGACTTTGAGACCAGCATGAACCTCATCAGTGGAAGAATCTCATTAAAATGACCTGAAAAAAAAATTACCTGAAAGTAAAATCTAAAGTTGATCTCATGGAGGGTATCACTGAACGTGTTAAGCTGTGGAATATTTATATGTGGAATAACAAGTTTCAAATTAGGAGTGTCATATGGGTACCTAACCAGCTTATGTTGCTAGCAATAATGGGTGCTGTCACACAAGCGGATTAACCATCCTCCAGTCAACAACTGCAAAAAAGGCTGTGTACGATGGGACATGCAGTAACTGCTTTCATGCAGTGGAGGACTGTGCACAGGAGCAAGGCAGCTCATGGTTTTTTCTTGGTCAACAGAGTGGTGGTTCTCCACCACAGCTCAGACAGACTGTCATCAAACCGGGGACCCCGTGAGGATAGAACAGCAATGAAACCAGGCCCATGTGTGGTTTTTAGTACAGTTTATGCTAGCTCAAGGGCATCAGTCATGACCTCCCCACTTTTTATAAGACAAATACAACTGCTGTATTTGTCACAGCAATAAAAAAAGCTTAATGCACCGCAGTGTCAGTCTCCAAGCGATCCAATCTGATAAGCTATCTCACCGTGCAAGGAAATAGGTGGTGTGGCCAGGCCTTGACGGAGCACAGCAGAGCCACTTAGCAATACAACACAACCTCTCAGCACCGCCAGCCATCCTGTTCCCCACTCTAGGGTCACATCTGCCCTCCTGGAAGAGCCACGTGGCACAGCCCTGCCTCCCCAAAAGGGGCAAGCAGCACGGCCCCCAGCACGTACGGATGGGCGGCCAAGGCTCAGTCTGACTTTCTCTGGCAACTGCAGATAAAATGGGTTAAGCAGTCACCACTCCCAGTCAGTAAGCCACGTTCAGCAGCTGTTTAAGTGAAGCCAATTTACTTCACAGACAGGCAGCTCCCAGATTAACCTGGATCAGCACTGGGCACTGAGAAAGAGGAACAAAGAGCTACACGGAGGATCTCAGAAACACGTGTTTCTTAGGCGATGCTGAGAACATGCCTGAAGCTGCAGAGAAGTGAAGACTCTTGTCCAATATCACATAAGAGAAGAGATGGAGATGGGACAGATCCAGAGTGGCTACCAACCCAAGCCATCGCCTTCATCTCTTAGACCACTTCAATTTTTAATGCTTTGTTTAGACATTTCACAGCATATGAAAGCATATACATTATGTAAGTGCTAATTATATAGTGCAAATGACTCCTACTTCAGATTTAAAGAAAGCCTTAATGCAATATCCATTACTTCAGCATTTACTCTTAGCTACTTGGGTCATTGGTCTGATTTTTTAATAGCCTCTGTGCTCCCCTCCTTCCCTCCTCCCCCCCCATTTTTTTTTTTTTTTTTTTTTTAATTTGGACAAATATTTCCTAGCTATAACTCTGGCTACAATTTCGGGCAAATGCTGGTTTGTAAGGATTTTCTAATGTGAAGGAATCAGAGGATATCAAACGAACTGAAACTTAAAGCCTCTTTGGCACTACTCAGAAATGGGGCACGTGAAACTCAAAACTTAAAACTATTTGAGACATAGAGCTAAACTTAAGTTTCCTTCGAAGACGCAGCCATCGCTGGTAGTTACTTTTAAGAATAAGTCTAGCAGAAGCAGGTTCATTTCATCGGACATATTTGGCTGACATTCAGCACATGGTTGACCAGTGCTAGGTTAGAAGCACAGGAAAGCACTAGCAAAAACCATGGTCTCCCTCTCAGAAAGGCTCAGGCAGGCAGCAGCAGTTTTAGGCTGCCTCTTTCTTAAAGTGTGTCAAATAAATCCCCGAACACTGAACAGCTACAGCTTAGTCTTAAAAGGTCACGCACTATTTAAAAATGAATAAATAAATAAATAAATAAAAACAGGATAAAATAAAACCCAAAGCAGAGCACCTAAGGAATCACACAGGCTGGGAGGACTGCAATCAACATTCATTTAATTAGGCAGCTATGGTGAAACACGGACACCTATGAACTGCCACTGGGGCTCAAATTCATACAGCATGCTGTCTCTGTACATAAGCAGGGCACAGCCACGTAAACAGCTACTACAAAAATCTGTAAAAATGACCACTGCGTGAATTACAGAGCACTGTGCCTATGGGGGAATTTGCTCTCACCGGCCAGTTTGTGGGTGGTTTAAGCTCTGAAGCAAGGAGCACTTGTCATATCCGCTTCACCAGGTGTGCAACAAGGGACAATAGCTGTGACTGTGCTGGCAGCTCTGTCATCAAAGGTTTTCTTCTAGAGCAGGTACAAGTGAACTTCAAAGCAAAACCTCAAATCCTCCTAATTTTGAAAGGTGGTGAGGTGTTGTTTTTCTGTTTGTTTTTAAAACTAAAATAAAATTAAAGCCTCTCAGAGGGCCACAGAATGAAGACTTTGCTGCACACATGATTCTTGCCATCTTCTGTGCCTCGCTCACGCTGCATATCACAAATGCTTCAGGTGCTTTGGATCCAGGCTGCTGTGAACTCTGAGCAGAGTGAACTCGCTGAACTGAAGTAATCCCCTGCCGGCAAGGATCCAGCCAGACATCTTTGGGGTTACTAGGATTCATGTTCAAAGAAGAGAAATGCTGTCTCTCTAATAAAAATAAAAACTGTCAAAGGCACATGGCTCAGCATTCAGTCAGATATTATGTGGTTGGGATTGCATTGCCACAGGATTTAATAAGAGGAAGTTCTCTTATCTCCCTTGGTTAGGCAGAAAAAAGAACCCCACCAACAAAAAACATGTCTTTTCAGCTCTAAAGAGAAAAGAGAAAAGCAGCTGTCATCACACAACCTCTGTATTAGTGGAAGTACAAGAGGAAAATAAAGTACCTGACATTACGCAAGTCTTAGCAGTGTAAGAAAGGTTAATAGAGTTTATTGGACTTCTAATAGGGATAATTATAGCATTTCTGCACAGCCCGTATGCATCAAAAAGGTAATTTCATTTGTTTTCCTATTTATTCTTCCATGACTAAATTCAAGGCTTTCTACCTCCAAACTCATTTTCATTCATGAGCCAATTACCTGCGCCATTTACTTTGACAAAACGAAGAATTTTTATGCAGCTGTGTAGCATATATAAAGGTACTGAAGCTTCAAGACACAGCAACACGCTAATTTCTCCAACGGGATATCTTTTGTTTTACAGTTTTGCTGGCCAGAACATCCAAAGAGAAGGAAAACCTCCATGCCTTGTCCTGCTGTTAAAGAGTCCATGGAGTAGCATTTTGCGGGGTTACCATGCCAGGCTGGTTGCTCTTTGAGCATAGTGCCAGCAGGACTTGGGACTTGGTGGTGGCTGCAATGTCCTGACATGGACCAAGTGCAACAGTTCACATTGTGAGAGGAGAAGGAAGAAGAAAGAGACAGCAGGCCCAAGGGGATGGTCCTTAGAGAATATGGCAGCAGCTCTGTCATGCAACAGACCTGGCTGTGGCCCCTTGGATGTTCGCTGTCTTTCGATAGTTTAAACAATCAAAAATTATTCAAATGTTAACTCTGCTATGGCCTATGTATGTGAAATAAAATAAATCATCCCTTCCCCTGTGCCTTGAACCCCAATACTCAGGGAAAGACCAGCCAAGTCACCGAGCCTGAAGGGGAAGAAGGGAAGAAAAAAAAAAAAAAAAAAAGGAAAAAATACAAAAATGTCATCATTCAGGAGTACTTCACTGAAGGAAAAAGCTGAGGACAAGATTGCAATCTGGCATCTCACTCTGAATAAGGTCATCTTGAATTGACACCATCCTCTGGGAAAGGAGCTCAAGAAAATGAACATGTAGTAACACAGGAAGAAGAGACTTTGTGAAAGAAGGCCACAAAGAGAAAAGACAGTCATCATCCCTTCCTCTTTCAGGAAGACAAGAGGAGATGACAATGCACGTCACAGCTCAAGATGCAATCACACAGAAAAATGTTAAGAACAGCTTTACCAGAAAAGCAAAGTGTAAGAAGGGAGCAGAAAGGAGCATTTCAAACTTTCCTTTTGCCATTCAAAGAAGAACAAGAATATGTCAGGCACAAACTTTACTTGTAGCCCCGACGCACAGTTTAACAATTGAGATGGACAGATAAAGCAGTGTGTGGAAAACTAGGATGGGTTATCACAGGAGCACCTCAACACAGGTGCTTCCCTCTCCCCTGCAGAGGGCTGGGGACACATTCCTCTTTCCCACAGCCCCGAAGAGCAGTGGAAGAATCACAGAACAACTTGGGTTGGAAGGGACCTCAAAGATCATCTAACTCCAACCCCCTGCCATAGGCAGGGATGACACCCACTAGATCAGGTTGGCCAAGGCCCCATCCAGCCTGGCCTTGAACACCTCCAGGGATGGGACACCCACAGCTTCTCTGGGCAACCTGTCTCACCACCCTCACAGCGAAGGGTTTCTTCCTAATGTCTGATCTAAATCTACGCTCTTTCAGCTTAAAATCCCCTTTAGATAGGGCTCCTCATCCTATCACTGCCTATGGCTAGGTCCTGCCTTCCCAACGTCTGAAGGCTAGCAGAGCCCATGGGCCGAGCAGGCAAACAGCCACCAGCAACTGCTCGCCTCCTGCCTAGCAAAGAAACCTGGGCTGTTTGGGTTCAGCTCCAGGTGTGTACACAGCATTGGTGGACTTTTTGTTTGGTCCCAGAGCAGTCAGATAAACCCGTGCTGCCTCACCACACGGCAAGGGAGGCAGAGCTGGGGTGTTAGCCTCCTGCGATGAGTAAGCAGGGATGGCGGGCACAGAGGCAGCGTGACGAGGAGTTTGGTAACCTCACGGGTGAGCCAACACTCAGCTGGGATCAGCTTCCTGTCAGGAAAACACTACAGTGAGGAGTTGGTCAACACTGCTGCCAGCAACCTCTCCCGTGGCATGCAACCCACCTGCAGGGGTGTCCGGCTTTGCCTTCCCTCCCTCCCCACCCCCATCCCAAAACACAGCAGTGTTCAAAAGGCCCTTTCAAGAAGGGGAACACCCATCTTGTCTACAGGATGTGACAGGCAAAAGGGATGTGGGTTAACTGGAGGGGGTGCAGCAGCACGCCTCTGTCTGCCAGGGCCTTGCAGCCAGCCCGCAGGCACACCACACAGCCCAGGCTTCAGTCTCTAGATCACAACTGGCCACACACTTGGTAGACGTAGCTCCAATTAATCCTGTTATTTTATTTTTTTTTATGGGCTATCTTCATGGTTTCTGAACTTTCAGAACTGGCAATGACCGAAGGTTAGGGCCCAGTCCTGTAGAGGTGACTTCTGTATCTGTATGCCATTGATTTAGGATGGAGCTGGCCGGTATTCGTGATTAAAACTGTTCACAGGTTCCAGTAATTAGGAGGGGACACCCTGAAGAGGAGACAAACTGCTGAATGGTGTGCACAAGCTCCTCCATCACACCTCCCTGCACCTCAGACCACATCCCACTCCAGCCTCCTCTCTCCTCACATCAAGTCCTTTAGCACTGCACAGGCCCACAGATAATAAATAATATCACAAGGTGAACGAGAGGGAAAAGAAGCACAACCTGGTGTACTGGAAGAAGCTCTGACTCCAGTCTGACTTCACTGCTTGAAGGCAGGAAAAGGGGAAATAACCTAACTGGGATAGATTTTGCTTTTCATCCTTTATCTGCTTTGTCTCCTTAGGCTCTCAAATGCTTCAAGAACTGTACAAAATCTGGAGCAGTAACGTTCACTCCTGATACCAGTCAGGTTAATCTCAGTGCCACTTGAGATCAATAATACAACTATCACTACATCATGGGGATTATAAATAATGTAATCCAAGCTTCCAAGGCTAAATTTCTGTGCTAAAAGATGCCCTTGTAAAAGACATGCACATATAGAAATATATTTTTTGCCCAGCATTTTGTTTTCTCATTGTACTCGTGTTTGGGAAGAAAAAAGGCTGGGAAAGTCCTTTCCTCCCTGTTCTATTAACCTGCTTTTATTTCCCCTGGCTACCTGCACACAAAGAAACAGCAAAGCAGCAGCAAACCCCCCAAATGACTGCAAGCAGGGTCAAGAAGGAAGCACTGTTTCTTCATGCTGAAAACCAGAAGGCCCACAGTGCCAAAAGTTTGTGCTTCTTGATGATCGGCCAGTGAGCAGAGACATTAAGCCCTGCCCAGAGGCAGCCCTGGTAGCTAAGCATCACTTGGAGAAATCCATGGAGCCAACCACTCGTACCACCATCACGCCACACAACTGCCCTCTGCCTTGGCTCATCGCTAATTCAGGGTTATGTTATTCCCATGAACTGCTGCTTGTGTTTCTGCACAGAAAGCAAACCAGAGAACATGCTATCCTCCATAAACACCATATTCTGCATGGAGGAGGGGATTAGGGGAAAACAATGGCAGAGTGTCTTCAGCAAGCTGGAAGCAGTCCCAGCTTCAAACTTCACAATGACACACAGGAAGAAGTTCTGAAAGCTTCCCAGTCAAAGAGTACCCCTGTGTGCCAGGCTTGGGGATGTCTGGACATAAGAATGGCCTTTAAAGCATAAGGACACAAGAGCACTGCACACAGACAGTGCCTGTGAATGCAGAGAACAGTGGCTCAAGCTCAGCTTTTTTTTTTTCTTCCTCTCCTTTTCTTCTCCTCTCTGGCATTCAGTGTTAATCGTATTGTCCAGCTTCTTAACCTTATTTAGGTCAGAGGCTTCAATGCAAAATAGACTTAGAAACACAAACCTTCTGTGGGAATGAGAAAGCCTGCTTGGCCAGAAGAGGAGCTCCCCAGATATTAAAACTGAAGCACAATCATACTTCAGAAAGCGATGATGGGAAGATACAGTGCTTCGTGAACTGGGTTGGGCTCAGCCCAGCAGTGCAGTCTTACACCTCATGCAGCTTTACACATGCTTCCCATGTTACGGGGAGAGCTCCAGGGCCAATAAAGTAGCTCTTAGCATGCTACGTGCATGACGTGAATCGGAGTCGGGTGGATGCCTACCAAGATGTTCCCCGTGGTTTCACCCCTATGTTCTGCCAACTGCTGCGACTTCATGCCTTCCTCCACCCCAGTGTGCTGCAGTACACTTTCTTCTCCAGCCTGAACACGTGATAACCCCCCAAAAAACAGTGATGAAGTGGCAAAGGAAGTAACATAAGGCACCCCTAGTGAGCGTAAGTGAGAACATTGCACTCTGCGCCCTGGTGACTGTTTTCCTGGATCGATATTGTGCTTAAAGTAATATAAACAGGGCTCTGGTGTTTTTTTCCTCAATAGTACTTATGCACCTGCTGGTCTACAAAGTACATGAAGTGGAAATTACAGCCCTTTTACAACACTATTCTCATTCCCATTTCTTGATTATTCTGAGGATAAACTAATCATTGCTCCACAGCAAGCATTTCAGGTTATTTGAAGAGGTGTAATTTATACTGGTTTTGTTAACATGACTGCCCCCGAAGTTATGTAATAAAATCACCTTATAAAAACAACCAAACTCATGATTTAACACCTATAGGCAATAACACAGTACTAAAATATCCAGACCGCCATTCAGCACACTCATAAGACAAAGCGACAGTATGGAAAAAGGGATGTTAAAACAGGGTGTCAGGGAAATGCACAAGTGTTTGATGGGCTGCAGCAGACAGGAGGGTGGAAACAGGGAATAAGGAAACTGTACACAGACGTGTCATTAACCAGCATTTTCCAAGTTCAATTTGTTTCCCTGCTGGAGTTCAGGTGGCACTAAATGGAGAAAAGGTTCAACAGTTCTCCTTTAGCATCAATTATTTTTGCAGTGGGAGAACTCCACATGCCCGTGCTTCCCAAGCTGCCTGTGATGGTACGTGGCCAAGCTCCATCCTTGCACCATAGCAAGGCAGAGCAGCCTGCCACAGGAGGAGGGAACCAGCTGGGTTTGCTGAACAAGGAGCCCCAGCTCTACCAGTCTCAGTGATTTTTACCAGTCCCAAGTTACCACCTGGGAGGTACAACTTGAACCGAGCACCAGCGGTAATGAAAATGTTAGCAACAACCTCTGTGCTTTCCTGGGACAGTGGATTCAAGCTATTGCAAGACCTTTGTTCCCAGGCACTGTGAAATTGCCTCGCAGTAAATAGAGTGTGCAAAGCTTACAGACAACATTTGATCAAGTCTTTGGGATACAATGACCCTGGGAAGACCTCAAAATTAGGGAAAAAAATCCCTGGGAAAACAAAAAAAAACAACAACAGAATAACAGTGTAGACACTTCTGAAGTCTCCTGCAGAAGAGTTTTCAGATCATACTTATGTTCCCAATGAAAAACACACTTATATACCAACTAGGAAAGTACTTCCACTTAGTGTTGCTCTGGCTATAGACTTCATAGAATACCCTAAAATGCACCAATAGGTATTTTAAAGTCAGGCCATAGAGAGTTTTGTATGGACAACTTCAGACATATTCCTACAAATACCAGAATTTAGCCAAATCAAGCCATATCTACACACTGGTGACAAATGACACCACCATGACAGAGCTGATATTCCTTCATTACTTTCTATTTTTAAGAGACATGCTTAATAGCACTCTGTGCTGAAGAACCGCTAGACAAAAAGATCCTCCTGATATAAATTCATCAGTCTTTCCTCCCAGAGTTGATGTCTCCAGGCACTATCTTTAGTAAGACAAGATGCATATGAAACAGCAATTGTGAAGTGGCACTGCAGCTTGGCAAAACCAGAAAGGCTCAACTGAAGGCAGTGAAATAGTTCTGGGTGGTTGTGCTGCTCAGCTCTGAACGTACATACAAATTCCTTTTGGACAATCACTCTTGCAAGATAAAAATAATTCCATGTCCAACACGTCTGGAAGTTAAAAGTCCCATCTGAGAAAGTTTAATCCCATCTGAGGAACAGAAATTTAAAACTTAACTACTTTCTTCCTTCAAAGCAATGGTACAGGAGCCTCCTCTGTTTGCCAGAATTTGCAACACCCTCCAAAATACCTTAAAAGACACTGATTTTCAAACTGCCTGCCAAGAGGCTTCAGAAGAGGAGAAAGAAATACTGCAGCACATCTTGGAACAGAAGACAGTGTTAGCATGATTTTGAGGAAATGTCAAGAATGATCAAAGGGAACTTGAGTTCTTGGCCTTGCAGGCAGGTGGAAGATAACACAATTCAATCCTGGTGGCTTGAAAGCAAGGGTTTGATCAAAACATACTTGGGCTAACTGGAAGCACTAAAGGTGTGGCAAGCCAAGTGAAGCCAACAAAAAAGGCTTTAGTTCAGTAGGCCTGGAGAGAGGATGAGGAAGGAGGGGGGCACATTCAGGTTAGAAGAGCAAGTGTAAGGGTCAGATCAAAGATAGAGGTAGTTTCCTTTCAACTTGAGAACTGATGGACAGATTATTGTGTATCTTCTTACTTTCACTTGCATTTTGCCTAAACGGGTGCACAGATGTGCACTTCAGAGCTCACAAAATCAGCTTTACACAAAGCAGAAAAAAAAAAGTCAAAATGGGACTGGAAGCTCCTTGCAGCAGAAGGTGAAGTGAGACAAACCACAGCAAAGTCCAAGTGCTCTCAGTTTAAAAAAGAAATGGGAAATATCACATGCTTAGATAGGGCTTTTGCTTGTGCAGTACTACCTTTATCTACAGGTAGTTTTTCCAGCATTTTTATGGCCAACAGCTCTGTGTTGAAGTTGCACAAATATCTATTAAATCCATGAGCTGTTGACTGAGGACTGTTCAGCCTCAGAACTTCTATATTGTCCCTTAAGCCACAATTTCCTTTTCTGTGTTAATACTTCCATCACTGAAATTGGAAGTGATTAAGAGCAAGAAATTCAGATTTTTAAAGTTATTTTTTTTGGTAACCAAGGAACAATCTTTTTCAACAGATCCCTGTGAGATACGTTGGAAGCAAACCCAAATTTCCACTAGCTGGATTCTTGCCTCAGGTAAAACCCTGGCTGCCAGTTTTTGGGTTCAAACCTCCCTCATCCCCTTCTGCTGCAGAAAATGAAGGTGTGATGCCATCCTGCTCATTGCTCAACACCATGTTTTCCTTAGGGAGGCCAGTGCAGAGGACAGTTGGCAGTGCTCGTAGTTTGCTTTGCATCGATTATGAACCGGGAATGTAAACACAGGGAGAGATAAGGGAAGGAGCAGTACAAAGGAACAGCAGGAAGATGTGGATAGACAGAAAGCCCAAACTGTTGCTGCCAAAATCATAGCTAAACTCCAGCTGGCCCGTATAACGGTTGCAAAGCCCAGTCAGGTGCTGCGGCAGCATTTTCCTGTTCTCCAATGACATTTATTTTCTCTCTTAATTCAACAGCAGCTGTGATGTTTTATAAGCAGTGGGGACCTCGGGCTGCTACAGCAGACTTCCTCTTCCACGTGGCGTGGTGCTGGCGTGCACCTTACCACCGCCACTCATACACACCACAAGAGGAGAACAACTCTGAGGGATCACTAAGGTGGCCCTCCCTCATGCTGGTGGTCCCCAGCTCTGCCTGCAGAGGATGAGCCACATCTGCTTACAGCAGCTGAAGATGGCGTTACCACCACAAAATCACCACCTTGCTTATGAGGAAAGCAGTTCTGAATCGGATGGTAGGGGTTGTTCTCAGCTAAGGATAATCCCCTCCGTAGGAATTCACACTTCTACACATTTCTGTCTGCTTACAAGGAGAAAGGAGGAACAAGGTAGTCACTTTGTGCATTATGACCATGGGACTTCCTTCATATGCATTAAAAAGCAACAGACTTGAATATTTTGCAGTTAATTTTTCAGCACCAAATTAGAATCGCTTCTGGCATAGCGCTCTGTGATTTGGTGGCAATAAGCTAGCGATGAACTTGGTCTTACTTGCTTACAGAGAGCACACAAAGAGACCAAACAGGAGCCCTAAGTTAGCATCTGCTGTGTATGCACCAGCAGGCCACTTCCAGCTCAGCAGAAAGCTGGCTAACATTTCCACCTGCCAAACCTCAGGGAGGTCATTGACCGGCAAGTGCCACGAGCAGCGCTGGAGAAAAGGCCATCGGAGCTGGGCAGCATGCACTCCCTGTGACCACAAGCGTACGACAGACAGACCAGCAAGGGAGAAGTGGAGAAAACTCAGCTATAAATAAAAAGGAGCCAAAGGAGAACTCCCAAAACAAAAGCAACAGCCTCTCTGCGCTGTACCCAGGAGAGGTTCATGCTCTTCTCCCCTTGCTAGGCGAAAAAAGGGCACATAATTTTTTGCATGACTAACAGTGTATTACAAGCACAAGGGATTTAGGGCAGGAAACCTGCCACCACACCACAAAGCAAAATCCTTGTTGATCAATTAGCTGTTCACTAACCCATTAAAAATTAGCTCAGCTGTGAACAATTTAGACAGCTGCTGTAGCTGAATCCATACAGCAGCTAGACAGCTTCACCTGAACCACTTAAAAGAAAGGAAAAAGGCAAGCAGAAGGAAACTTCCCAATTCCTTCTCTTCTTCCTCATCCATATAAATCTAAGGCACAAATTGCTCCCAGGAATAGCTTTGTCTGGTGGGACTTAGTCCAAAAAGAGCAGGGGGGCATTACTGCACTGCCTCACAGTCCCACACAGACATGGGGCAGACAGACAGCCCGCAGAGCACCGAGGTGCCCTCACAAACCAGGAGTGAGTATGCCAGCATTAGCTAGAGGAACCCAAACCACATGAGCCGGCTGGGATGCTGCAAACAGCCCAGCACAACCCAGCTCCGGGGGGAGAGAGCCATGGATGGAAATAAGGTTAATTAGCTCAGCTGGAGCCCTGGAAAAATGCAGCACAATGCCCGGTCTGAAACTCACCTGAATTGTTCAGAATAAAGCTGGGTGTCTCCGAACAGCCCCGCGTTGCCCCGTTTAGACAGTCACTGCAATGAATCAACATGCCCTGGAGCATGGTCCATGCAGTAATGCAGCACTTGAGTAGGGGGAAAAAAATAACATATAGGTCGCTGGGGACTGCCTGCTGGACTCATCCCGCTGCAGATAGAGCGTGTTTAATAACCACAATATTCCTGGCCAGCACTAGCATCTATGACAATATGATCTCAAATGTTCTTTTCCATATGAACTATTTTTCTTATTATTCATGCGCTGTTCAACTTCTGGAACATCTGCCCATGCAGGGGCACAATCAGGGTAACCATCTTTCTCCAGTAACCTCTTAATTACCAGCCTCTAGTAATTTTACCAGCAGCACTGGAAATAACAGTGCAGGGCTGAAGCCTGGCTCCTGCTCCTGAAACCTCCCCGCCATGAGGATGGAAACAAGGTCAGCAGGGCTGATCTTCCCAGCTGCTCTAAAATATGTGTCGTGCTGGAAAGCAGCACCCAACTTGACCACGGAGTGGATGTGCTGCCAACGCCAGGGGAGGGAGGTGCAGACAACCCCTCGGCAGAGGGAAAGCACATCCTCACCTCTGGCATGGGAGAGGAGCTGCTTGGGAGGTCTCACCCACACCTTGCCAAAGCTTTTTGAGCACTCAGACACTCCTTCGCCAGCAGCATTATTCTCCAGTGAATCAGAGCTCGCAAAGTCCCCCCTTGTAAAAATAAAATAAAAAAAAATAATCTGGAAATGAAACAGCAATTGTGTTCCTGTTTTTAACCACCATTATTAATAACGTGCCACAGTTCTTGTCTCCATCGCCCCACCATATAATAGCACTGAGAAATTACTGCAGCTGGTTGTAATTATTTCGTGAGGCCGCTGTGCTTGCATATGTCAGCTTACACCTGCACTGCTACGAAGAACAAAGCCGTTTAAAAATAAGTTATATGCACGCTATAATCTGTGTCCTATCAACTTCTCCCTGCTCATCTGGCTGAGCCTGGAAATTGTTATTTGGGCAGGGCTCCCAGTGACTTCAGGGAATGCTAATTACAGGCTGGAGCAGCAGGGCCCTCCTACCAGTGCGACAGCAACAGCCACGCTGAGCCGACCTCCGGCAGCAAGGAGGGTGCAGCTGAATCTGTAAATCCAGCATTTATGAAACATCCCTGCTTAGCACAGCCGGAGATCACAGCATGAGCTGCGAGCCAGGCCAGCACGGGGCTGCAGAGACAGTGTTTTCCCCTAGTTAAGCAGGGCTGACCGAGTTTCCACTCGCATGATGTCAGGAATTTGGGGGATTCAGTTCCCATGTTCGTAGCCCCTTGGCTTGGCTTGCCCCCATCCTTTCCTGGTAAGGACAGCAGCACCAGCACCTTTTGCCTTCAGGGGTGCTCCTGTTGCTCTTCTTAAGCTGCAGCTACAACACTACTGCTCCTAGGGCTGTACTGTGAGCTCCAAAACCGCAGAAGAATCACAGAGCATTAAAGATTTCTTCTTACAGGATGCAGCCCTACGCACAGATACCTACTCTGCTCTCTATACTCAGGCAGCGTAGCTCTTCTGAGAAGCCAAGCAGGATGAGGTTATAGCCTTGTGGTCCCTGAAGCAGGCAATAAAATGCTGGTTACTCGCTTCACCTGCCTATCACCACAAGTCAGCTGATCCATTCGATATTTGCTATGCAGGATACAGCAAATTCTGCAGAAGTAAATTTGGCAGCTCAGATTTACCAGAATACCTGCAACCAGCAACTTGAACCCAGTGATGTGAAACAAACATGCAGAATAGCCCCGAAGGCATGGATTGAAACTATGCAGACATTAAGTGCTGCCAGATGTATCGAGTCCACATGTTGGAAACGTTGTATGTATATAACAAATGCTTTCCTTGCTGATCTGTTCCATTTCAGTCAGGCTCTGTGGTACAAACAGCAGGGGCAGAGGAAGATCAGAATAGAAGTCGGGAAAAGTAGGTTTTATTTTCTGTGGATGAGCTGACCTTTACCTACACTGCTCCTCCAGCCACATTCTCATCTTTAAGGGTGGCACACAGGTAGAAAGGGCTGATTAGGGACAGTTGCTCAGATGTTCAAGGAATAAGCTCAGTTACACTGAAAGGAAGCCAGATGCTCCGATCACCCTTTAAAAGAGAAAGTCCCTGCAAAGGTCACAGGGTTAGAGGACAAAAAAAACAACAGTAACAACAAAACCCACACAAACCCACCCCAATTTTTGTCCTCAGAGGTATCATGAGATGCAACTGAATGGCTTGACATGTATCTCTACTTGCAGTGTTCATAACGAAACCTCTTTGCAAAGTACCCCTAGAAGATACCATCTCAAAAACCCCTTTATTCTCAAGCGTTTTCCTGGAGTCGCAGATGGCAGGATTTCCTACACATTACATAAGGAGGGGAGGGTGCATTTGTTCTTTTGCAGTTTAAGACTTATTAGCACAGCCGAGTTACTTGAGCCAGGCCTCTTTCCTGCTCTTTTATTGCAGGGGAATTATTCTTGGCAGGGCCCCAGCATGGCATTAGCCTGATGGAGAAAAAACAAACAGACACAGAAAGAGTCACAGAGCAGAAACACCTCAGGGCTCTGCCGGGTCGCCGAGAGTGGTGGTGACGGGAGAGAAATGACAAATGCAGCCTGGTGCCGAGCCTCTGGGGCATGCAAGAGCTGCTGCTACTACTACCAGATGCTGTCTGTGTGGGGGATACGTTCCCTTTCCATCATTCTGCTAGGAAACACGACCACAAAGCAGCAGGTTGGAGGTCCACCACCTCATCCTTCCTAAAGAAGCAGCCACTTTCTCCTTGCCCTTGGTCCCTGTGGGCTCTCCCAGCTTGTTGGGGAAGAGGTGTTGAATCCATTACCAGGGGAATGTCTGTCCGCCCACTGCCTTTTGGGAGGCAGATTGGGGCCGAGCTTCACCTTCCTGCAGCAGGAGCCCTGACACAGGTCTCTGAGCAAAGGAAAGTGAGGGACAGCATACCAAATTCTTACCTTACAGACCTCTCCGCTGACATCAAACCCAGCTGCAGACAGCTAACGGGTCGCAGTGCTGGCATGTTGGAAAAGATAACAGACAAGAACCAACAGGGAAACCATGCCAAGAGGAGAGAGAAATCACAGCCTCACAATAGCACCTGTGTTTGTTGCTCTACAGCAGTTTGTGCAACAGGTGTTAAGGCTTTATTACACACGTTTTGCATCAGAAAGGGCTAACTGCACCAACAAGCTGAGCTTAGACAGCAGCAGAGGAAAAGGCCAGCCTGAGTCGCCTGACATCTGGAAGGAGCCAGAGCCACGGTCCCTGGAATGTGAGCCCCAACCCTAGTGCTTCATTATCTTCCCACCACATGCTTTTTTTTTTTTAATTAGTATTATTTATTTTTTGAGAGAGTGAGGGTTCGAGAGTGAGCCTTTCAGACTGTCAATTTCCATTTACTCAATTGCAAAGTATCATTACAAGGCAAAAAAAAAAAAAAAAAAAGTCTTCAAAAAATTCCTGCTCGGTACTGTGAAGCACAACTTCCACCAGTTGGAAAGCCTCCCCCACAAAACGTGCTGGGGAACATGCACAGCTAATTGCTGCCCTCAGCTACAAGCAAGCTTCCAAGCAAGCAATTAAACTAGAAGATGTATCCCCAGGGTGCTCTGTGCATCACCTGGCACAACACTCACCTGGGTCACCCTGCAGTCACGCAGCACATCCCAGCCAGAGAGAGCAGTTGCGGGGTGCCACAGCAGCCATGAGCTCAGTTTATGGCCAGGAGGGAGAAGTTTCATGCAGGTATGGATGAAGAGAGGAAAGCATTCCCTTCCCTCAGGTAGGGGACAACCCTCGTGTTCTTCTGTTGACCTTGGCCAGAGAAAACATCTCCACTGGGGCTGCGAATCCTCCCCATGAAGAAGCAGGTGCATTCGATCTGAACTCGCCATGTCAAACACATGCTACTTTTTTTTTTTTTTTTGAGGTGCAAATAAACTGTTGGTGACTTCTCCCCAGCCTCAAGAGCTGATGGCAGCTGGAAGAGGCGACCTGCAGCCTGCAAGGAATGCCAGCTCTGTCCTGCCTTAAACAAATCCCACATCTGCTGTACCACGTCTGCAAGAAATGCCAGGGGTTTGGGCAAATTCACCCACGTTTGATACTTTAATCCAATTAAGTGTCATGCTCGCCTCCACGTTCACCATGTTAATCTCTTCTAAAATTACTCTCTAGTCCTCTGAATGAAAACACCTCTGTCCTCCACTCCAAACACAGTCATAAACATAGATCCTTGAAATATAAGAAAGAGACTGAGGACCTTGCTGTATTTCTCTATTTTCGTGCCGCAGTGGTGGATTTCAAAATAGCTTAGCAGTAGCAGTCATACTCCCTTATTTGGTACACACTCCTCTTGCTGCTATTCTTAAGAAATTTAGCACTGTGGGGAGAGTGTGGAGTATATTTTCCCTCCTCCAGCAGATTTCTCTGTGTGAAGTTTGACCTTTTCTTGCCTTATTTTTTTCCTTAAATGAAATAAAAACAAATGAAGGCATTGTCCTTTTCCCTTCCTGCAACACTGCTCTCCCAGTGCAAAGGCTGCCCAAGGCTTGAAGAAGCTCATCATCTGGCCTCACCTGGAAATGAGCAGCAATTCCCCTCCTTGCTAATGCCTGAAAGAACAAGCCCAAGGGGTCTCAAAGCTATTTGAGGTGAACCAGACAGGAGGGAAAAAAAAGCCACAAACAAGAAAGAAGCATTAAAACCAGCATTTCAACTGGCATGAGAGTCCCTGGACAGAGATCTCCAGCTCAGACTAAGATTCCTTGCTGCTCCTTAATGTTTTTAAAACCGTCTTCTTGACATGCTGTACATTTTTCCTGGATTTAGAAAGCTATGGGAGGCAGGCTGTCACACATTCTGCCACAAAGCAACGCTCCAGCCCCCGAGACCACACAGGACCGTACGGTATGAGCACGCAGCAGCACGCTTATTTACATGCAGACAGTGGTGCACAAAGTGCATTAGCAAGGCAGGCAGGCAGACGCTCCCACAAGCTAAGCTGTCAGGCTAAATAGCCTTCAGATCCACCAGAAAAAGCTTTGCTGCTCAAGTTTCCAGCTAGGACCAAGCATGGGCCATCCGCTGAGCTCCTTAAGCATGCACTTTCCATACTGCACTGATTTTGGTAGGCTGAAGCACTGATAAGCCCTGTGCAATTATGTTTTTTTGACTGAAGAAGCAAACTTCTTACTAATCTGTTAGTAAGAAGTAAAAGATTAGTAAGAAGCTGATTCACCTGGGCAAAGATTAGTTTGCAAGTCATTTTTATCAGTTTCCAGGGTCCAGGAAGCTGGGGCAGGGAGGCAGACCGTGGACTTCACACACACAGGCAGCTTCTGAGCTCTGCAAAGTTTGTTTTACAGTTACAAAGCTCCACGGACTGCAGCTACACAGCACGAGCAAGAGGAAATTCCTTCTCATTGCTCACTGAGGTGCTGAGTAAGACTTTTCCTAACATATACTTTTATTCCTGCATTGCGTCCACTTCTCTGTTCCCACATTTACTTTCCCAGGAAGCTTTCACAGGCCTGTCTGTAGATGCACATCACTCACTCATTTCTTTCCAACTTATCACAAGTGTGGTCAAGTACAGAGAATGATTGCCCCATGCTCTCCCCATGTGATTGATGGTATTTGTGCAATTAAATGGAACAGCATGAAAAAACTCCTTGTAGCAGGCTCCTTGAAAATCTCAAGGTTTCAGAGAGCCCACTCACACCCCCCAGCACACCCACGTACCTGCTGGGTTAAGCTGGATAAAAAGTGCCATGCAGGCTAAAAAATAAAACAAAGCAAAACAAACAGTTATGATCACACTCTGCATGCACATGCAGGCTTATTTTATATGTCACTTTCTTTGCTTATCCTTTTTAACAGGCGGGTTGTTTTGGGTGCCCCAGCAATGCTGAAGATGCAGAAGTGGCAGACAGTTAACACTTGACCAGACGAGGCCCTAAGATGAACAAAGGCACAGAAATCCCCAAAGCCACTTCTCTTCCAGAACTGGGACCTAATAATCCTAGCTGGGCTGTCATCCCCATTTTGGCTATCGAGCAGTCGTGGCTGGAGGGTGAGAGATGCTTCCTGTGTCGGAGCATCAGGCGCCCAAACAGCACGCAGCAGGGCAGGCGGAAAGCAGCACAGAGGTGTCCCTGCCCAGGAACATGGTACCACAATGCAGGATGCCAAAACACTGTCGCTGTCTTTCTAGCGTGCCTGACCTCTGCCAGCACACCGACAATAGCTGTTATGCAGCACGGCAGGACAGCAGCAGAGAAGGACAGGGCTCTCAGCACTCCCAAGGATAACAGTTTGTCAGCGTTTCCTTTCCCCACTATATCCCCTCTTCAGTAGTCTGAGAGTCACCTGTCTGTACTAATTTCCAGCTGGGAGTTTGAACAGAAAAGCAAAGTAAGCTTCCCAGTGCCATAAACCAAACACCAGACCCACTGGGACAGATTTAACATGTGGAAAGGAAAGGGCAAAAGTTACTGTGAAACCCTCATTGCATTCTTACAAACTTATAGAAAGCAGAGAGTATAGCAACGAGATATTTTGGCAGAGAGATACCCCCAGCTCTGCTGTGTGCCTACCTTACAAAAATTGCTCTTGGCTTCTCAGCCATGAACAGGAGAAGCACTATCCCCCTTTAGTAGCAAAGGTCAGCCCAGCCACTGACCACACCACAAACAGATCTTGCTCCGTGCCCATAAACCCAGCAAAATCAGGGCTGGCTGGCTGCCCGGAGCAAGTGTCAGCAGCCCAGCTCTCCCCAGCAGGTGCCCTGCCGCCAGGGCAGAGGGAAGATGCAGTGGGTTTGCACCAGCCTGGCACAGGGGCAGCCCAGGGAACTGCCCCACACCTTGCAGATGAGCAGCACCCCCAGATTAGCAAGCACCTGATGACTGCTTGTTAATGACCTGTGTCACCCTCATGAGACAAGCTGTGGCATTCTACGCTCATTACACTGCCCAAAACATACCGAGTGTGCTCTGAAGTCTTTTGATTTCCCCCCCCAATGAAGAGTGGGTCCAAGAGAGGGCAGACTACAGCCCCAACACTGAGGTTAAGGAGGTTACCACCCAAACAAAACTTTTTAGAGAAGAAACGCTGGAAGGTCTCAGCTTGGCAATGAGAACATAACTGCTGCAAGGCTCTGAGAAAGGCAGAAGCAGCTCTGTATCCAGCCTCCCCAAGTGGCACTAAGATGCTTGGGAAAACACTGTGAGAAACAGGGTATACACAGAGCAGCCCTTCTCCTGGTATTCCCTCCTGGCTTCTGGTAGGGAAGACAAGCCTGTAACCTGTTCAAAAGGCTAACGCCTTGATGAAGAACCTGTCCTCGACCACAGTAACAAGTCTTAGCAGGCCCACTGCGACCAACCATAACAGCTCAATCTTTCCCATACTGACAAGCATAAATACCCATGCACATCCTCAGGTGGGCTATCACCTTCTAAGGACTACGGTGGCTCCACCATGCGACAGTGACTGCAGCCCCAGCATTAGAACTCAATCAGAAATCCACCACAAGAAGCAGGAAGCATTTAATAATCCCAGGAAGCAATGAGACACGCAAAGTACCAGGATCACTACGGGACATTACACTGCTCTAAAACCCAAAAGGCATTGACCTAGGATCCCATGGGAAGCTCGGACTACCAGACAAGAGCTGCCTCTTACCTGTTCTCCAGCAGCGTCATGCAGACGACCTCCCGCACGCCCGGGTTGTTGGCCTTCTCAACGGAGCAGCTCTGCAGGTTCCAGGTGGCCACCCTCAGCACGGGTCTGCCGTCCCTCAGCCCCCCGAACATCTCCACCGACGGGCGAGTGGAGATGATTTGGGTTGGGCCCCCGGGGGGAAAATCCAAGTCCTCGCTCTGGAGGCTTAGCGAAGTGGGGCTGGGATGAGGCTTGGCCGTGAAGTTGAGGCCACCGTTGGTGTTTGTCGAAGGGGGCCGGGACCTCTCTGCAAAAATCTGATGCCTAATTTTGTCTAGGAAGGAGGAGTTGATGCAGTTCATCCTCACCAGGTCCTCGATACTTTTGAAGGGCCCGTGCTCCTTCCGGTAGTCCACGATGCTGTTGGCGATCTTCTCCGTGATGCCGCGGATGCTCATGAGCTGCGCCGGCGTGGCAGTGTTGATGTTGATCTTGGTGACGGACAGGTAGTGCTCGGAGGCCGGGTCCTTCCGCAGGGAGCTGGGTGAGTGCTGCGCCGAGCTGCCCTTGCTGCTCACACAGATCTCGAACTTGACCTGCTCCAACTTGGCCGCCCCAACCCCACTGACCAGCGCCAGGTCCTCCACCTTCTTGAAGCCACCAATGTACTCGCGGTACTCCACGATGTTCTGGGCCACCACCCGGGTAACCCCGGGCAGGGTCATCAGCTCCTCCTCCGTGGCCGTGTTGATGTTGAGCCTCTCCTGGTTGACCAGGATGTTGCTGAAGTTGCATGCTGCGCTGAACTTGCGGCTGTGGCACAGGTCGCTGGGGTCCCGGGGAATGGAGCGGTGGCAGCCCAGGTTGCCCCCCATCTCACTGCCACCACCACACCGCCGAGCTGCCCAAGCCGAGGGGGGCTGCAAGCCCGGGACTCATGGACCCCACGGGTGCCTGGATGGTGGGGGGACAGACCCCAAAACGCTCGGTCAGCAACCACAGAGTACTCCTGTACCCTTCCTCTTCCTCCTCTTCCTCCTCCTCGGGGTCCACCAGCCGCCCGCTCCTCTCTGTCCGCCGGGCAGCGGGGAGAGGCGGCCGAGCTGCCCCCGCCTCCCTGCCCGCCCCAGCCCCGCAGCCCCCGCCGGCTCCTACCGCTGCCCGGTCCCGCCGGCGGTAGTAGGAGCTCGGCGGCAGCGCCCGCCCCTCAGCCGGCCCAGGCGGGGCCTGGCAGTGCCACTGCCTCCATCCCCGCCTCCCCGGGCGGAGGAGGGGAGAGAGGGGGCCCCCGCCGCGGCCTGGCCGCCGTGGGCCGTCCCCGAGTCCCCTCCGTGCAGCTAGCCACCCCCTGGGGCACCCCGTGAAGGCTCAGACCCAGCCCCGCAGCTGGAGGGGCAAGAGTTAGTTCATTATATCCACAGGTTTTGGTTTGCTTCACACAGTTGCATGTCTTGGTGGTGGTGGTGGTTCAGATTTGGGGGCACAGCTTGAGCCCTCGGGACAATGATCCCCAGGCTGATCCCCCCTCAATAAGTTAGCCTATCTGCTTCAGCCCACCAGCCCTGGTGCACCGCACACCCAGCCTCTCCCTGGCACACAGCACCATTGCCCTGCCCTGAAATCCTTGCTGCTTATTGCCCATGTGCCTCAGATGGTGTTAAAGAACCTCATTCATGTCCCAAAAGCTGCAGCAGCCCACTGCAGTCAGTGTTGGTAAAGGCACTGAGGTGTTTATCTGGCTTCTGTTGCACCGAGCCCCATGCTGGGCTGGCTGCAGTGCTATCTGGAGCCAAATGAGCTCACTCCAAACCAGCTCGACCATGCCCACACAGAAGTGACTGCAATGTCAATGAATCCTAAATACAATCGGTGGGTGTAATTGCAAGGAAGGGGGAGGACAATTGAAGGAAGGAGCAACATATGCTTGCAGATGCCAGCTACGCACCCCAATGCTGACAGTTCACATACGTTTCGTTTATCCAGCCAGAACACGGTGCATGAGCATTTTCAACATCAAGGCTCTGGACTGGCCCTCACAAAAAGCTAATCAGCTTGCATTAGCGGCTTATGTATGCATTTTCCATGGTAAATTAATGGAAATTATTTGGGTTCACCTGAAATAAAAAGCTGAATTTGTGTAGCTTCTTGATTAAAGGGAAGGGGTATGTGATGCGAATTAGGAAGCACAGGCTGCACCAGACTTTTAGCTTGCACATGGGCACTGCTGCTATGACATTTGCACTAGATATTCTGCTGCAGATCGCACATTTCTCTTCTCCCTGCCCAAGCAATAGAGTTAGCAAATTACTGGAATGGGTACTTGCTGCATTAGGGCACTGGCTCTTTGCTGACTGCTGGAGCGGTGAAAGTGCTCGCTTAGGTGATTAAATGCTTCCATGTCTACTGGAAAGTGCTCTGTGCACTGTGATAACAGTGGCCAATGCAGCAGAAGTCATGCTGGGCCTAATTCTACTGGGATGATACTAGCACAGAGCTGGAAACAATTAACCGCTCATCTGAGTATTCTTTGCGAGGCAATATTATTACTGTAATAGCTCCAGAAGCTGTTATCTCAATACTTTTATCTCAATAATATCTCAATACTATTATCTCAATAATACACACTCTTCTGCTTTCTACCATAGGTTGGTTAGAATTGATTCAGGCTCATTAAATAAGTTTTGAAGCTGAAAAGTACCAAAATCCATTTGAGGTGTGCCCCCATGACTGCAGGCAGCACCGGCTTTTCTGCATTTCAGACAAAAGGCAGGAGCATCTCCAGAAAGATGACAGGCGTCACTCCTGTCCAGCATTTTCTATTGTCAGCAACTACTCAACACTTTTTGCATCTGCAGCATGAAGATAATATGCAAGGCTGGACACAGCTGCAGTCTGGGTGAGGATGCAGAGCTCAGGGTTATGGAGTGGGTGTCCCATCACCTAGCCCGGAGTATGACCTACACTAATGGGGATGCAACAGTGAGAAGGGGGAATATCACTCCATTAGCCCTTTACCCTGATTCTTTTTGGCAAGACTATGAAAAGGAGAGTTGCAGGGAATTTACTGAGCTCTGAGTCAACTTATGACACATCTTGGTATTCTCAGAAAAGTGCCAAAAGATGTGAAAATGTACAGCTTTGGTCTGTATTTTAAAAGGTTAAAAAAAAAAAAAAGTACTGTCTTGACATCGGTGTTAAGCAATCCATTACCATGAGAGAACTAACAGCAAGGTGTAGCCAGTAAATGACTGAAAAAACAATGGCAAAAATTACTGACAGCCAGTGCAGGCAACAGAAAATAGCTCTTGTGAAACAAGGGTAGATATTACGGTTTATCTTCAACCCAATCACAAGCTCAATGATTGATCACGATCTGCAGGTACACAGTGGCTGGCAGGGAGCCTCCCCTGGGCTGCTTACCACTTCATGTAGCAAGAAGCCACAAATCTGGGTTTCCTGGACCTCTGTCAGCCCAAACAGGTTATAGGGCTCCAAGATGCCGTGGGTGGCTTATTCCTCAGGATCTGCAGCTTATTGCCAACCAAGCAGCTGGCTGCCCACCAAGGCTGGCTTAAAAACTTCTCAGCGCAGGCAAAATGAAGTTTTGCCATGGTGAGGATGTGAAGCTGAGGAGCACCTTGAAGGGCCAGGTGGGCTTCCACAGTGAGAGGACAGGGAAGGACCCCCCTCAAATGGCCCTTGCTAGCAACCATCACCCATCCCATGTAGTGCTTTCGTATATCAGTATGAAGCACAGTAAAGTGGGCAGTGAGGAAGTAACTATTTTATCACTGCCCAACAGCCGTTTGTAAAAGGAAAGAAGAAAACAAACTAAACTTATTGATGAGAAGGAATTTCTCCAACACCTTCAAATTAAGTGTTTAAGAAGGATATGGAATTGCCTAAACCTATAGCGATGGAGTGGATGAAGATATTGCTGATGCAGGTGCTGCTGAGCAATGTCTTATGACTGAAGTTATACGAAGAGTCAGCCTGGAGGGCACTACATTTTTAAGGCTTAAATTCTCAAGATTTTAAGATGGCCTTAAAATCTATCTTCATATTTTCCAAGATGCATCATCTATGTTGCAGAGACTCTGAACCAGTAAGATGTTCCATGAAGGACAGAAGGAGCCAGGAGGTGTTGCTCAAGAGAATACCACAAAGTTTGACTTCAGTCTTCAGGCCGCAGCTGCGATTCCTACCAGCCTGCCATGTGATACCAGTGCCTTTCCCAGCTCTTGCTCACACAGCCTTTGGGAGTCAGGGGCTTGGCACTGCGGAGTGGTATGCATCACAGACCTCAAAGGAGAATCACATGTGGATGGCTGTTACCAGGCTGTTCCAAGTATAAGTTGTTTGCATGTGTTACCCTTTTTAACAGGTTTTCTTCTCGTGGAAAGAAAAGGTGCCCAGGAGGAAGAGCACTTGCAATGGGATCATTCCTACTGATACTCCTCTACTGGAATTCTCTAAAATGCTACAGCCCCACTCAGTGGGTGGAGGTCACAGGGCCTGGGCTCCATCCAAACCCATGGAAAGAATCCTTTTGCCTGCAGGGGAGGAGGAACTGTAACTTGCTCTCAGGAAGTCACCCAGAGAGCATGTTTTTAGACCTGCTGCACTGGGCTCTTAGCGGGCAAGGACTTGAACAGGAAACTGAATAATTGCAATATTTGTATTTTTATTAAAAGGACTTATTAAAATAATTGTTTCCTTCTGAGAGTAGATCTTCATTAACACTTGTAACAGAGGTCTGAGGCAGAAAATAGACGGATTTTTTTATTAAGACAAGTGATAACAAGTAGGAGTTAGCAATTTCATGAGCAGTGGAACTTGTGAAGTCTGATTTCTGATGACTCTTTCCTCCATTGATTTTCTGATGTATGGTAACAACATTGAATATACATCAGTCTCTCAGCAGTGCCATTGATTTGGATGTCTCTGTACTATGTGTCCATTCATTTTGTGGCATTTGTAGGAACTTGGCATTTTTGAGATATTTAGCCTCTCTGGCAAATTGGCTTGAAATTAGCCCACATGCTAATAAAAACATTGGGGAGGGAGTGACACGCAGAGCTGCAGGGAACACAATTACATGGATGTTATTTTCTTAGCCATCCAATGTCTGTGGTGTGAGCTTTTTTTCCTGTAAGACATTTTACATGGCTGCCAAACTGGTTGCAAAAAGATTAAGTGATGTCATGGGTGCCGGGCTGCCAAGTTACAGGTGTCACATCCTACGGATAAATGCTACCTCAGAAGGGCGAGCAGAAGTGACTCATCTTTATGCCTCAGTTAGGCCTTCCATTTGGTTGCTGTTGGGTCTGAAACCCCGATCTCTCCCTCCCACAGGAGATCCTAACCACTGGCCCACTATGCTCTTTCATTAGCGCACGGTGGAACAGCTCATCCTGTAGGTAAATGAGAGCGAGCCACATCAGAGAGAACGTTCTCCTACAGAGCTTGGAATACGATTTTCATTTTCCTTAGACAGTGGGGGAATTTCATTTTCATCCCCCACATCTGAGGTGGCACTGTTAATTACTCAGGTGCCCCTGGGGTCACAGAGCCAGAAAGGAATTCGAAAATACAAGCCTTCCTTCGCCCCAGGCAGACACCAAGGCCATGTCTTATAGAAGCAGGCCTCCAGTGGTGGTGGCACCTCCTGAACTTCCCAGACTAGAGGCATGTGGACCTGTGTCACAGCTAATGTTTTCTTTGAGGCCCAGTCTGGCAGACCTCTTTTAAAAATGCCCATAAATCACCATTTTGTGATTCTGGAAGGGGACAGAGACAGGATTTGTGACTTGTGATCAAGCTGTCTCAGTAGTTACCCTGAGCAAGATTTCAGTGGTTCCACTGAGAAGCAAGTGTCCAGTGGATTTTCATGAAAAAAAAAAAAAAAAAAAAAAAAAAAAGTGGGCAAAAAGATTTTAGGCATCTCAAGTGCTAAGCATGTTTAATACCAGAAATAAAGATAAATATTGAAGCCTACTTCCTAATCATTTTATTATTTCACTGAAGAAATTATTATTTTGCATTGTTTATCATCTATACCTTAATTGTAGGTACTTTACCTTCTAGGTAAATGAAGAATTAAAACATTATCATCAGTTTTCTTGTTAAAAAAAAAAAAAAAAGTGGTTAACAAAATACATTTCATGCTTACTTTTAACTTCTCAAAGAGATTCATGAACACTAGTTAGTTATTTCATACAAGGAGCTTTTTAGAAGAAAGCAGTTCTGCAGCTGTTAAATTAGCCAATATAATTCTGCTCAGACTTTTATATTACACATAACTTCTGCCATTTGGGGTATTTATTTTTGTATGATTTGTTGTTGTTTGCTTGTTTTTGTTTTTTTTTTGTTTTTTTTTTTTTGTTTTGTTTTGTTTTGGTATAAAAACTTAATCGCTCAGTCTCTGTTTTTCTTTCACATGACTAGTTGTTCTTTAGATCCTGGAATTATTCACAGAAACAAAACTTGGACCCATATTTTTCCTTAAATATAAGGAGCAGTAAGGTCTGCATGTCATTTGCTTGTGCTAAGATTCGTTTGTTTCCTGTCTCTGTCTCTTTATGTGTAAATTTCTGCTTGTTAAGGTAAAAGAAACAAACAAACAAAAAACACAAAGTATATTTGTTTGTTTTTTTTTTTTAAATCATTTTTTCCCTCAGCCAGAGTCTCAGATGAGACCTATAGAGGATGGAGCTCCAGTATAAATCCATAGCTCTGTTAGGATCAGGTCATTTGTTTATTAAATGAATATAAGATTTTTTGTTTAAGACTTTTCTCATAAACATAGCATCTTTCTTACATTAAAATCTTTTTTGTTCTCTGCACTACTCTCTTGAGAAAATCTCTCTTGAGAAAGTCTCTCACATTTCAAGTTCTGCACCAACAATTAAAATGGTTTCATGACCTCAGCCACTCCCAGTAGACTTTGAACTTCTCTGGGGAACCTCCCAGACAAGCGACACCTAGCTGCATAATCATTACAACACCTTCTGGGAAGGTTTGATCTAATTCCCGTAGGAGAAAGGCAGAGGAAGGATACCCAGAATGATTCAAAACAATGCCTGCTGATTTACCCAAGCAGGAATAATGTGCTCTTGGTCAAATTAATTGGCATAGTTGTCCACATGAAAGTCAGGCTTATTCAAATCAAAATGTAGAGGAGGTAGGAAAGCAAAACCATATAGAGGTCTTCCTCTAGAATCGGGCCATAGAAGATGGCTACTTAGAGGAGACAGGTGTACTCAGATCAGCAGCAGCTGGTGGAATTTACAGCAGAGCACCTGTGGAGCTAGTGTGAGCTGAAACACTGAAGGACAGGCAAGTCCTTAAGCACCTAGAGCTGAACAGCACTGATCTATTTAAAACAGAAGATGAAGGCTCTATTAAACCTGACTTTGATCCCTAGAAAGATCCTGGCACAAATAATCATTGTAAGTATGTTAGGTGATCAAAAAAATAAAAGCAGCATGGCTTTACCAAGCTCACTTTTTTTCTTTGACAGGGCAACTGGCTTGAGGGACTGGACAGAAACAGCAGATTGATGGTAGGGGATGAAAGTATACTTACAAAGTTTGTGGGTGGCACCAGGCTGGATGGCCTGCAAGGACTTTGGCAGGTGGGGTCAAATTTCCAAGTAGTCTTCACAGATCAGAGGGATGTTCCAGAACTGATAAGATGAGCTTTGGCAGAGACCTAGGGAAGAAAAAAAACACAGCATCCATGCAAACTGAGGAATAACTGAGCCACAGATGGGTCAGGAAAAGCTCACAGTATAAACAGGAATCATCAGTGTATCCTACTGAGACCAAAGGCTGTTTCTAGCTGATCTCATTAATCCTGATGACATGATTAGGAAGATAGCTATGCAATGACACAATTACAGTCAAAAACACGATGCTTAGAGCCATCATACCAAAGAATTGATGAATTACTAACTGCCAGATATTGTACAAGTCACAAAAAACAAATGGCTCCTCCAAAACAAATCCCACAGCCCTCAAGATTTTACTATTTTAAGCCTAGTTGCTGGTTGTCACTGATGCCGAGTAATATATACTCTGGTAAACAGCCTAATTGAAATCACAGGGACTGTGAAGTACTCTTGAACACGAGTAAAACTTGATGAACGTAGCCTGAGGTGAGGAGTTTGCTGGCTAAATATGGGCTTAAATTACATAGGATGTCACGGTGCTCTTTTTACAGTGCATGATGTTATCAGTGAGGTCACACCCAGAGCTCCAATCCTTTTTCTAGCCAAGCATTACCTGTTTTAGACAGGCTTTTCCAAAGTTTGCAGAGCCATGAGAGAAAAAAAAATAGCTGCTGCCATCTTATGCAAGCTTTTGTATTATGTCAGCAACATGAGCTCCCCACACTCTGCAGGATATTCACCTCTATTCACCTGGTATATTTTTTAGCATGACAACATAAAAACAACACAGCAGATATTAGATAGCTGTACTTTCTACACAAACATTGCTCTGAACATTGTAGGATGTAGGTTTTTCCTTTGATGGATTTTCAGACTTTGCTATGGTTCAGAACAGCCCCCAGAACCTCCTGCTTTAAAGACAATCTCTCTAAGTAATAAGAAATCAGCTTTAAATATTTCCCCCAAATGTCCCAAAACAGGCAGTTGATTAATTCCGATTTCACCCTGCACAGAGCCATGTCACACACCCTTGCCACCTGGTAGGTGAGCCACATTGCTCCCCTGTTAGTCATGGAGCACGTCTGCCTTCAACCTAGCAGTGGCAGGCAATTATGGGACACAGGGGTGCTCGTCCCATGATTCAGGAGACTTTCCTGTCTCCTGATGCTGCAAGGTGCCATGTGTCCCTACCCCGTCACCTTGCAAGTAACCTCAGAGGATGCTGGTGTATCACCAGCATGACAGAGAGAAGATGGGACACTCATTGAGGATAATAAGCTCAGAGGAATAGTTGGGCAAATGACTGTGCTTATGCTGACTAAGGCTCCATCCCAAGGGTGCCAGTTGCTGACTCTGACTGTGTTTCTCGTGTTCATGTGCAGGCACATGATGCTTTGGCAACCAAACACATCTGGAAAGACAAATGCTGCTCCTTCAGTATGTATACCTATATAATATATTGCCATCCCAAGCTGGATGTGAGTTCACTCTACATGCTAATATAGGGCTGAGTGCATGGTGACCTTCATGCCTGGGGCTTCAGGAGCCTCTTCTGGATACACCAATTCCCCATGCCTGTCTGACATCCAGCACTACCAGGCAGACATCAAGCTGTCCACCGTAGCTGGATGACTTTTACCTCTCAAACTGTCAGTTTGAGCTACTCAGACTAAGCAAACAGTAGATGTTAGGTGCAGTACAGCCTTGGTGCTGCACAGGAATGGGGTGACTGATTTTTTTTTTCCTTCAGCTTTTTCCATTGCACATCACTGTTTGCCAGCATTACTCCTAATAGCGTAGGACAGTATGATTTCAGACACCCAGGTGAAAATACAACACGGTATAATCTCCAACTGTTTTGGAGATTATCTATCAATAGAGGTCTGCATATTTCTAATGGCTTCTGGCCCAGCTCTGGGAGGTCTTTGGACCCAGGCCTGTCATTGCATGCTGTGTATGAGGATCTGCCATCTGCATTGCCCTCACTGAATCCAACTTTCTCTAGCATCAGTATGCCTAGCTGGAGAGCAGGGGATTGCCCAACCTGAGGAAGGGTATCAGCACATGGCCTTCACAGGGTGTGTTTGAGATAAGCAGTCATGTACGCTAGCAGTTGGCAGGAACACTAAATGGCATTCACATCAATTGATCCTGATACCATCTGGCTTTCAAAGGGCTAATTCTGCCAAAGACAAACACTCAGTGGTTCTTGCTGGCTTTGTGGTAGATTGAAAAGAAATAGGGAAGGAATTTTGCTCCATCTGTATGCTTTTGTCCTCACTGCTTTTAGATAAGGTGACACAAATTTTCCAATTCAGTTTGGATTTAGGCTGGTGATTGTTTAAGGCACAATGATGACTCTGTATCACAAGAACAAATGATGAAAGAAACAGTGTTAGAAAAGATCCCTCAGATCAGTGAAGACGCTGTAGTTTCCTCTCTCTTAAGCTTTGAATTTCATCTGGTTTTCCCAAGCGTAGGCCCTGGCAGGACTAATTTGGGGTGCACTGCCCAGTAGAAACGTTGCACCAACTACTAAAGGATATCAAGACCTAGATGACCACTCACAGACGAGTTCCCCAAGGTGTCTGCAAGCCCCTCAGCAGTGCCAGGTGCATGCTTCCCTTTGGACTTCAGGAAGAGTTAGAGATTCCCAGGAGATCAGGCCAGGCTTTGTGCATGGAAGCAAAAAATCAGGCCAAGAATTGATCCTACCTTAAACCAAGTGAAAGAACAAAAAACAGACAAAAGTAAAGAAATAAACAACAACAAAACAACAGCAACTTATATAAAAGCCAAAATAGGGGTGTCTGCCATTCTCTAGGAAGTTCCTCATACATCCTATAAAGCACGGTTTTAATTAATATGTTCAGCAAGATCGTATCAAGTAGTTTCACTTTCTAGAACTGGAACAT
This sequence comes from Aythya marila, assembly GCF_965140915.1. Lineage (NCBI taxonomy): Eukaryota > Metazoa > Chordata > Aves > Anseriformes > Anatidae > Aythya > Aythya marila. The sequence goes on along the minus strand of NC_139043.1, from coordinate 62,810,203 downwards.
TTAATAAGAAGTGAACTGTAATATTGATTTAAAATTGAAAGTTTAAAGTTGAATTAAACTTTTAAAAGAAACTTAGGAAAGGGGAATATCTGAACAAAATTTACTCTGTTAGAAAAGACATTCTTACTAAAAGTGTCAGACATTTGTGACAACTGTCAAACAATTGTTCCAAATTCACTGTTCAGAAAACCCTAAGGCATCTTTTAAGAATTTTGTTTTTTTCCCAAAAAGTCTTGAAAATCTCTAATATTTGACTAATATAAGTTGTTAAAGGAACAGATGAAAAACCAGCTGAAAAGGGGTTCACCTCACTTTCCCACGTCACTTTGTAGGGACAGATATTTAATATTCACATATTTTAATCATTGGATAAAGCTCAAGGGCTGCCTACAGAGAAGATAGCCATCTCTCTCCGTGCTGTCTTCTAAGTTGTGGATGTCTTCTCTTAACAACTCTCTTATGTGTATGATGGTGTCACAAGTGTCTCCTAATCAGGCCCACTGAGAAGCAATTAAGATCCAGGACCGAGTTACCCAGCAGTTTTCTTTGCTTCCCACCTTCTGTACCACCTCCTTCCTTTCACTTGGCATACACTCCCACTCTTTATGACTGTGCTTTTTACAGCTCCTTATGTCTTGGAGCTATCAGTGGCAGCAAATCAACAGAACGGGCTGCAATGGGTGAGGGAGAGGAAGCATCAGACGGCACAAGGGCTTCTCTCAGCACCCCAGTGCCCTTGCAGTTGGGTCAGTTGTTTCTTCTCTTCTCTACTCTGCTCATAAGGCTCTGCCAGCTTGCTGGTGTGGTTTTGTCATTTCTCACTGTGCTACTCCTAACTGTGGCCTACTTATTAGTATTAATAAGAGTTATTAATAACCTCTTCAAATGCGTTCCATTACAGCAGAAAATTCTGTGCAATCTTCCCCCCCCACACACAGATATCCCCATGAGAGTGGTACAGCCTTGGGGCAGGAGTCCAGAGAAGCTCAGAAATCTACCTGTGGAGATCTTTAAAGCCCAACCATAGATGGTCATGAGCCACCTCATGTAACTGATGTACCCCTTTACTATAACTAGGGTATTACACTATGTGATCTCCCTTCTAACATAAAGGGAGTTCTGTAGAAGATGGTGGTCTTGGACTTGTCTTGATAGACAGAAGCAGTGGTAGAGCTTGGTGAGATGTAGACAGCACCACTATGGGAAAGAGAAGAGGTAAATAGAGGGTTGGGTGGTGTGGGACTGGTACTCTCATTTCCATTCTTGGCAGATCCTTGGGGATAACCATCCCAATTTAATCTGATGAACTAGCTTCATCTATACTAGTTGAACGATACTTTTGATAGTTGAAGAAGTTGGATAAAACAAACCAACCCCTCATGCATTTGTTCTCAAATAATCAGTGTTTCTTTTCTTTTTTTTTTTTTTTTCTTTCCTTCTGGTTCTTCAAAAATTGAGATAATGGTCTGTTAACACTGTGCAACTAAATCTGAAAGTCTTCTGTTAAAGCTTTTTGGAGATGGTCCAGTAGAGAGACTCCCTAGTAAAGGAGAGTTTGTTTTGTTTTTTCTGAGAAAAGAACCTCACCCTTCTGACAGAAACATCACAGAGCTTATATTCTGCTGTCACTCTATGTGACGCGTGGGGTTAATTTTAAGAGAGAAAAACCGAATGGCCTTTTTTTTTTTTTTTTTTTTTTTGCCAAATAGGGAGAAGTTTGCTTCTATTGTTCTGATGTGATCAAAGAGAAGTTAAAAGGATTATTTGTCTTCTAAATGGAATTTGATGTCCTAATGCAAAGAACAGGCTTTAATTACAGAAAGTTGAAACAATGTCTCCTTAGCAAAAAGTTTGAGGTGTGTTCTTGTTTTGCTTTGTACTTATTGTTACAATTACTATGCAAAGGGATGTGTGTGCTTAGGAATCCAAACAATTATAGTAGGATTTAATTTAGTCTTAAGAAATATCATCACTGACAACAGGAAGATTTTCCCTTAACTTATTTGTTTAAAGAGCAAAATACAGATACCATGACGGGTTCATAGTCATTGGACAACATACTGCATCAACACAGAAAGGGACAATTGCCTTGCCTTCAGGAGGCAGACCCTTTCCCCATTTGAAAGCACAGCCCAGTACAGAAGACATAATACAAATAAATCTCCATCTCCCACAGTAAAAACAATCTGCCATCCCTCAGAAGAAAAAACATCAAATACTAAAGTCACATTAAGATTCTGCTCCATACTGGATGAAACTGTCAGTTCTTCCTAGCTTGTAGTTATTATATTTGGTAACATCAATATTAAATAATCAGATGATGACTAATTGTGTTAATAAAATAGCCCTGCAATACAATACATCATTCTGGCCAGGTTTTCAGGTTTAAAATGCCTGCAGTTTTTTCCATAGCTATTCTTTTCTGCATTTTAATGGTCATATCACAGGACATAGATAGTGGTTTTCTGGCATCACTTTTGGACGTAGAGTTTCCAAAACTTGAGGAAACTGAAGGAAAAGAAGTGAACTCCCACACTTCTGTGAGGCTTTCTGAGTATGAAAAATGCACGCTGTGTTTGTTAGAGGCTGAAGTTGAATTAGCATTTAATTGCATTAACATTTAAAGCTTAAAAATGTCAGGAAAAGGCTGGGAAAAAAAAAAAAAAAAAAAAGAAGAAGAGAGACAGATCTGAAGCACACAAATTTAAATGCCTGATTTGGATTCCTGATGAAGAACCATCTCCACTTTTCTTGCCATGCTGTAAACAACAAATTAGCGTGTTCCATCTTAAATGCCCCCACCATCAGCTTTCTAAACAAGTTGAAGCTAATCAAATTTAACTACTCTTCCCAATTAATTCTGTTTTCCAGAATGTCATTTGATAATGCAAATTGCAATGGGAGTAAAACGGAGCATGCTCTTCTGAGGGCTCAGGGCTGTCAGACATGCTCCATTTGCCCTTAGCACCCAGCTGCGGGGAGGAGATGCACTCAAGCTGCCGCAGCAACCATCACCATGCCTGCATGACTTGGAGCAACTTGAGAAAAGTCGTGCATGCTCAGTGACTGTGTTCTTTGAACCACATGGCTCAGAAACTTGCACCTTCAGGATACAAGTGATCCATCAGGCTGAGAGGAGACCAAACATAACAGCCCATGCTTCCAGCTGAGAGAATAAAGGAGCTGTATACATTTACAGTCCCTGCTACTGGAAGAAGTCTTATGCTGTAGCTTTTTTAACCATGAGATTTCTCTAACCAGCAACTGTACAGAAAAAACTGTGGTTTAAAAAGGCCTGATAGAGTCTTTTGCGAGGACTCTCTTGAGGATTTTTTCCTCAATTATTATTATCCCCTCAAATCTGAGCAGGGATCAGATATCTACAAAGTATAAGCTGACACCAGAAATCAATGCAGTCCTAGAAGGTCCAGTAAAAGCATGTGCTTTTGTGTTCCGTGGGAAATGGTACTCCAGCAGTATCACATTGCTGAGAACTTGCAATTTCATAGCAAAATGAACTTGCACATAGAAGAGAATATTCAGAAATTCATAACAATATTCATTTTTAATGAAGACACTGAACACTGAGAGCTTTGTCGCTTCACTTCTGTGCCCAGGCTGATGCCTCTGTAATGAGACTCCAGGCGTAGGAAGAACTGGAATGGTGCAGAGGTGTCTCAGCATTTCTGTGCTGGAGAGATTTCAGGTTTTTGGTCTCTTCACTTAAGAAGTTATTTGACAGTAATGGATATTAAAGAAAGTAAAGTGTCTAGAAGATCTGAGAATAAAACTTCTTCTGAGTGGGGCTAAGGACTGTTTGGTTTTGATGAATATTTTCACTGTACTGAAAGCCCCAAGAAGGACCTCTTGCAGACTGGGATGAGCAGAGCAGTGTCCAGAGGACCAAGGCAAATGAGGCAGGTTACTACAGCTTCATGGAAGTATTTCATCTCCTTCTTTCTGTTAACAGCAAGGTTCACGCCTACAACGTATGCCTCATGTATGAATAGGATATACAGGAAATCCTTTGGGAAAATACCAGTGAAGGTTTTTCTCTAAAAACTTCTGATGATCCTAGGTTATAAAATGCTCAGGGGTACTTGCTCTGCTACACTTTTCAAAGGGGCACGGCTGAGAAATAAAAAACTAACAATGAGGGATTGTAAATCATCTGCTGGGGTTCCCACCACCACCACACATTCTTTCTAATCAAAGCACCTCAGGAACCTCAGGAATATCACAGAAGTCTTTCTTCATGCCATCTTTGTTACAGCTGGAGGTGCCATTAACTTTTTTTTTTTAAACAACTGAAAAGCTAGAGAATAAAATTAAATGCCTGAAATCACAGGTCTTGATATGTCTCAGGCTTTCCCCTTACCCCTGGAACTGCTCCATTGCATATGCTACATGTAGACAATCCTGTAAAGTCAAGCCAGAAAGGAGAGAAAATGTTGAGAACCATTTGTTTCGAGATACATCATTCAGACACTGCATGATTCTGCATGCATCAAGAAAATAGCCTCCTTCACCAACCTCTCCTGCCAGCTCCCCAGTTTCTTAAAGCAATATCCATAAATTTCTGGAATTTCTGTATGGACATGAAAACAAAATGTTACTGTACTGTGACGGCTTTTGGCATGGTCACGTATTGCATTTGAATCATTGCTTGTAACATTTTTATTTCTGGACTGTGAAATCTTGCCCACCTGACTCTTAGATTAATGTATTAATAAGATAAAGCTATATACCATAAGGCTTCTCAGATAAAAAGCTTAGCTATGAAAAGGTTTCTTCTTATCCATTTTTATCCTTGACTATGTCAGAGTGAATTGTAGCATCTAACGCTTCAGCTAAAACCCCTATTCTGTGTTTGATCCTTAAAACTCCAAAATAAAATAAATACTATCCTATTTGTTAATTTTAGATGAGGTGACATGCAACAGAACGAAGCACAGGCTCTGAATAACTGTCTCCTGCTGTGTGATAAATGACAGAGTACAACTGAGTAATGCAGAGGCAATTAAAATAGGAATACCGCCCTGGAAGTTTTCACCCTATAACCCCATGACTAAGGGGACCCAAGCAACCAAGTGAATACCAACAGCTTCAGCTACATCCATGCAGCATGCTGTTCATATATAGCCATACTGCATAGCATGAGGGAGAATAGTCCAAATGAGGAGAACTTTGGTCTGCTTCTCTGGGAGCTGTTATTTTTGCCACAGCACAGAAGGGCCCTCCATACAGCAGCCTTCCCTTCCCTACCACCACCCATGAAGGCAGTCGAGATCATGTAGTGCAGCCAAATAAACAGGAAGACCTTTCATGAGGTGGGACATCACTCTCCATGCAACAGTTCTTTCAAGAAGCTGCTTATTTTGCTGTGAGTTTAGTCTCATTGGTTTTGCTGACTTAGTGAGCGTACATGCACACTTAGGTGTTGGCATGTTTTTTTTTTTTGCTAGAAGTCATCCTCTGACACCTATGTGCATTATGACAAACGAGCATGCAGCAGTTATGGTACCATCTTCTGGCAGAGATAGTCTGTGCTGCAGCTAGGAGAGGATGGATTAAAATAAATAGATAATTGGCTGTGATAGAGCAGGGAAAACTTGAAAATGTTAAATCTCTTACTAGCTGAAACTGTAGGGCGGGAAAGGCAGTTGGCAAAGTCCATTTCAAAAGCACACACAGACAAAGTGCTAAGATAACCCTGACTCCTGGCTTAATCTCAGTTAACTAAGGTGTCATACAGTCTTAACTGTGACAGTATCTGAGTTATCTCACCAAGGCACTGGAATTAGTCATAAAACAGAACACTATAATTCATTCTGTCAAAGCTATTTTTGTTCACTCAGAGCTGTTTTTACAGACTGACATAACTGTCAATAGGTATGACAAGCCTTTATTGTGATGTTACCTTTGCAGAGCTAGAGACTTTGGCGTAGGAGAGGATGAAAGACAGGCTTCTGCCAAGCATCACGGCATAGAGAAAGCCCATCTAACCTGGGGAAACTGGGACACCATGTTCTTCTTCCTATTAAGCCAATACCAATCCCACTAAAGCTGCTTCACTGTAAGGCTGGCTCAGAGTCAGAGCCAAGGACTGGAGTGATGCTCCACGCTGGCAGTTTCCCAGAACCCAGTTCTAGACAGAAGGCATGGGTAATGTGGAGACAAGGGGGAAAAAAATAGAAAGGAAGAGATTTATGGTCTAAATATTCACTTTTTGAATAAGCTCCTGTCCTACACAGCTGTCTTTTCCCTATTCCTTTTTACAGCCCCACCTGCACACCTGACCTGACAGCCACACACTTCCAGAGCACAAGGATTATCAGATATCAGCTGAATGGGATACACTCATCTATCAGAGGGGAATACATGCAATACACCACACAGCTTATCTTTACTGAGCCAACCAATACCCCAAAAGAACAAGAAGTTCTCTGTATTTCAGCATTACCAGTGTGCTCTACTAGTAATTTTTAATAGGGCTTCTCATCCTTGGGATGGACTGACTTCTTGCATTACCTTTGTCATGGAAATCAATAACATGCAGCCTCATTTCACCCAACAGGCAGCTCTGGCAGGGAGGTTAAGCTACAGCTCTGTGGCCACGGAGGGCTACACACCCCGCTGCTTGGCACACCAGTCTGTGTCTCAGCAAAGCAACACATACATGGTACGAGACAACCAAAACAAAATGAGCTATTTACCTTGGTCTGTGCTGAAAAAGTCTTTGCAAACTGTTCCTTGCTTTGCTCTCAGAAACTGCTTGCAAGCAGCTGACAGCTGAGGCTTAAAAACCACACTGATTAGAGATGGCCTGTGCTGAGTTAGAAAACCTGATGCTTAAAAAAAAAAAAAAAAGCCAGCTAGGAGCTAGCATCCTGTTAGATACTTTCCCATAGCACCTAATGAGCTGGCTTTCAGGAGGAGCTCCTCATCTGGCTGAGGTTGCCTTGTGAGCTTTTCTGAGCAGAGATGACTCCTCTGCCAAGCATCCTGCTGTGTTTAGCTCTGACAGGGTCTGCTATAATGGAAATAAGAAAAAAAAAATCAATCTGTGTTGCTGGCACCAGGGGAGTTCCTTGCCCTGCAGTAAACAGGGCGATGATGATTCTCCCAGCCCTAATGGGGACCAGTAAAATGTCAAGGCTGGTAGCTGCCCTTTCCCTTCTGATGTGATGGTTAGCCCCTGGAAGGGAAACAAATTACTGAGGTGCTCCGTCTGACAGCCACTAAACACCTCATTAGGGGTGAAAACTGTATGTTCAGCATCGCCATGTAGATCCTTACAGCAGCTGGGGTGTCGAACAGCAAGCTGCAAAGTGAGCTCCCCTGCCACACAGCACCTTTTGCTGAGGGGAAGCTTCTCCTTTAAATAACTCCAAATCCCAGGCAAATAATCGTTTCCATTCTCAGCGCTTAGCTGTACTGTTTGGGGCTGTGTAGTCTGCCTGTGTTTATAAATAACCCACTTTGTTTACCAATTATTTTAAGTATTTTCAGGAAAGGGAAGGAAGAAAACTCTGGGAATATTGCAATTGCCTGTCTGCCCTCATTAGCCCAGTAATTATTTCATTGTAATTCAATTGTTTCTTGTACTCAGTTCAAGATAAGAAGACAGCAACAGCAATAATAGCTTATGAAGTTCCTCTTTATTTTTTCTTCTTTCTCCAAGGCTATTCATCCCTGCCTCTGCACCACTCTCCCTCCTTGTTAATATACACATCTTGGGGGGCTTACTGCTGTGCATTGAATTGGAGTTAAAAATACTTCTTTTAAATACTTCCTTTCTTTTCAACTTTTTTTTTTTTTTTTTTTTTTTTTTTTTTAAACCCAGATCAGCTGACATTTTTCATAGTGGTTACATGGTGAAAGCTAAATGAAATTTATCTTGTTTGATTCAAGTTAATAAAATCTGCAAACATGGTGTGACCTATTACCGAAAACTAGGATGCTTTAACACCCACATCTGTGGATACTCAAGACTGTGCCAAAGCAAATGCTTTGAACTACACACCAGCTTTTGATGCTTTTTACTATAGCAGCAGAAGTAGGAGGCAGAAATGTAGATCCCAGGTGTACGAGCATTCCCATCAGAGGTAGTAATGGCCCAAAATACTCACAGGAGTTTGGAGTTTCTGCAGAAGACCAGCTTCCTGCTGCTTGGGGCTTGAGTGGACTCACTGGGCACACTGAGAAGATAACCAGGGCTGCTCAGCAGATGCACAATGTCTGAAAGCAACCTGCTGTCTTTGTGGCTTTGCCATGACCAGGGGTACAGCCAGAGCAGCACCTCCAGGGAGCTGTTCTCCACTTTGGATTCTCCGCAGTGTCCCAGCCTTCCCCTTAGTGCACACCACGAGGCCCTGCAGCAGGCAGCCCCAGCAGGCAGCCGCTTGAGGGAGAAACCTCCCTCAATTTGCTGGGAGTGAGCAGAGCGCAGCAGGGTGTGCTGCACCTCTGCTGGGCACCCTGCACTCAAATATTGAGGCTGTCTCCTCAAACTACCCTGATTTGGGTTTGGAAAACAAACAAACAAACAAAACAAAACAAAAACAAAAAACAAAACTTGATTCTGCTACTAGACGCAGGTAAAAACCCAGTCATGAAGGAAGGGGGGATTTTAGTATAGCTCCTCCATTTTTAAAAAAGCAAGTTTTGGTGTCAACTTTGATGACACAATTTCCTCAGCCATGATATGTTGGACTGAACAGTTTTCAATTTGTATCTTCACTTAATTTTAAAGCTAAAATGATTAATCCTCCTGCTGTTGGACTCAGATCTTCATTTCAGAGATCAAGGAGATCTCCTTACTTGGGAGAGAGCTGTATATTCCTCCTGCTGACACGTCTACTCCCACTTAGACCTCAGCAGAGGAACAGCATGGAGTTGCATGTCTTCTGCAGCAAGGACAGGAACCGACAATTTCCTATACACATTTCCTTTTTTTTTTTTTTTTTTTTTTTTATAAATTATTTCCCCACTTTTTCAACCAAACAGCAGCCACATCCCTTGTACTGCACCAAAGTCTCCATGCTCAAGTCCATGTCACTTAAATCCCCTCTAGGCAAGTGACCTTCTCCATGTATGTCTGATGCCACCACACCTGGAGGGTGCTGAGGCTGAACATGCAAAGGGCAGCATGCTGCTGGTGAAGAGGCAATAGGAAGAGGCAGAACCAGTGGGGAAAACAGCTCTGGCTTCACCAAGACTAATTGCATGCAAGGAGCTGTGAACTCTGCTCGAGTTTCTCAAATCTTCCATGCATTTATTTTGGTCATCAGCATGGCCTTTCTCAGAGAAGCTGGGATGTTCTGGGAACGGCTCAAGAGGAGGAAACTTTCTCTGACCTCACCAGCATGTCCTGGAGCGGAATAAGAGGCGTTTGGGTTGCTGGTCAAGGCTTTTCTGGTTTGCCAAGTGGCAAATTGCTTTAACTCCCATAAACACTCCAAATCCCTAGAGGTGGGGAAGAAGAGGAGGAGGAAAGAGCAAAGAAGTGATGGAAAAAAAAGAACGTGAGTTCTCTTGAGCACCCAAGAGTGACCGAGTACTCATTTGCAGTAAACCATTTCAGTGCCAAATTTTCCATTAGCTTCCCTCTCTCCTGAGGCTTTTCTGGGGGCTAATTTTAACTCACATTGCTGTTATAAGGTGGTTACCCATATCCTTGCAAGCAGTGTTACCAGCCCCACCACGAGGTCTGGGGTGAAAGAGGAAGAGTAACCAAGAGAGGAAGAGGAATGAGCGTTTAGTTTGGCTTGGGCTGGCTGGGCCACCAAGAGGAAAATCCAAATAGGGATGGAAATGCCTTTTTAAAAGAATATTTGGAAACTGCCAGGACCCTCTGAGATGGGCTCAGCCCTGTCTCTGTACATCTGCACCTAATGTCAAGGCCACTGACTGTTCCCACCAGCGTCTTGTTGCATTGTGCGTGTTTGTGCTGTTTCTCATGCAATGAAGCTCTCCTCAGAGCTACACATTTTTCCTTGTGCGCACTACACAAGGGAAGTGCTGGACCTTGTTAGCACATTTCAATTGCTCTGTGAAACTGCCTTTCCAGGAGGAGCTAATATCCCAGCATCAAAACTGGGAATAGCTTATCTTGCAAAGGAACAAGAGGGGCAAACGTCCTTGACTGTATGGAGTCAGTGCTGTTCAGCTCTTTGCACTGAGCCCTGCCTTGGCAGTGGTAAAGGACATCATCCTTCATGTTCTGAAGCTGCTCAACTTAGTTCGCAGAGTTTCCTTCATGCTTGGTGACAAGCAGAGAGGACCTGCGTGAAGAAGAGAAGCTGGCTCTGATGGCAGCAGCCCATGCCTTTGAAGCAGGGAGAGCTGCTTTTTCCCCATCTGTCACTGGTGACTTTCTGAACAAACGTGGCATGCAGGGGGGTGACAATCACTGAGACCCAGTCGAACACTTTGCTACAGCGATGTTGTTTCCAGATTTACTGCAACAAAAGCAGGGAAGTCCAGCATAGTGTCCTTCCCAGACAGTGAATGACTACCGTGAACACCCCCCAGCAGCAGGATTGCTGCTGATTTTCCCATACTTGGACTCTAATCACTTAGTACATATCCACTTCTCTTTTCAGCCCTACGAACATGAATCACCTCCAACAGGAGCCTGTACCATTTGCAGTATGTCCAGCAATGTTGCACAACAGCAGGATTATCCTGTAGGGATGTCCGAACTTGTCTGACCTAATTTCAAATCCCTTCAGATACAATGAATTGGAAAGTTCAGCTCAGATTCATGCATTTCTATGTGCGAATTGATAAAAAGTAAACAGGGAGGAAAAAATGCAGGGGAAAATGGTACTCAGTCTATGAAAAAAACAAACAAACAAACAAAAAAAAACAGATAAAAATGATCATGAAATTAGAAGCCAAGAAGGGAAAGAGAAACTCTCTAATAAAGCCATAATAATCCATGCTGTGTGCATGTTACCTCTTCGAAGGAGAAGGAAAGGTCATTTTATCCCTGTGTCATCATCTGTCTCCTACCTAGAACGTGCTTCCATTGTAGATTAAGGGACCACTGTAGAAACCATAAAATAAAACATTTTGGAAGCTAAGCAGATTTGTAAACCTCTTCAAAAAGTATTTAGAGCAGTTTGTAAAGACCACATTCATAAATACCTACTTACAGTACCAAAATCTGGGGAGGCTATGGCAGATGACATCATGCTCTCACTGTATGCGGCTTGCTCCTTTGTTTTTTTTTAAATCAATAATCCTGAGGCTATTCCCCAGCAACATTTGCAGGCCCATCCAGCCTGCTTCCCCACGAAGTCCTGACTCAGGACAGCCCCAGCTGCCTACCTGCTCTCAGGTCACAGATGACTTCTGTGCAGCTTTCCATCCATACCAGGGGGTGCGAAACTCAGCAAGGTAGGTTTTCCAGGTGGAAAACTGAGTTATGGTGAAGTGAAACAGCTTGTTTAATGCAAGCAGCTCCTGTCTATGGCTGGAAAAGAGGCTTTTGCTTGAAGAAATACATTTCTGGACATTTTTACCACTGGGTTTCTCATCCTTTTGGGACACCCACCCTTTAGCCCAAGATGTTTATGCAATAATCTTTTTCTTGATATTGGGCTTCACTGTCCACTCTCACCTTCCATAAAGCTCTTAGGAAGGAGCCAATTTATTATAAGCATGGATTCCCCATGGATTCTCCTCCCTGCACCCTGTCAAGCTGGTTCAACCCTCTGTTTCAGTCACCTTGTCTATAAAATGGGACTAAAATAATTTGCTTGTTTATAATAAGGGTTATTATTTGATTTAGAGTTTGTTTATAAAGAACTTTGAATATCTTACCCATGTGGTGAAAGTGCAAGATGTTGAACTTTATTTTGCTTGAATTTGATTTTGAAATGGCATCATGCACCCTCAAGTCCACTCTCAGAATCACAGAATCACAGAATCACAGAATTTTTCTAGGTTGGAAGAGACCTCAAGATCATCGAGTCCAACATCTGACCTAACACTAAGAGTCCCCACTAAACCATATCCCTAAGCTCTACATCTAAACGTCTTTTGAAGACTTCCAGGGATGGTGACTCCACCACTTCCCTGGGCAGCCTGTTCCAATGCCTAACAACCCTTTCAGTAAAGAAGTTCTTCCTAACATCTAACCTAAAACTCCCCTGGCTCAACTTAAGCCCATTCCCCCTCGTCCTGTCACCAGGCACATGGGAGAACAGACCAACCCCCACCTCGCTACAGCCTCCCTTGAGGTACCTATAGAGAGCGATAAGGTCGCCCCTGAGCCTCCTTTTCTCCAGGCTGAACAAGCCCAGCTCCCTCAGCCGCTCCTCGTAGGACTTGTTCTCCAGGCCCCTCACCAGCTTCGTCACCCTTCTCTGCACCCGCTCAAGCACCTCAATGTCCTTCTTGTAGCGAGGGGCCCAAAACTGAACACAGTACTTGAGGTGCGGCCTCACCAGAGCTGAGTACAGGGGGACGATCACCTCCCTTGCAGAAACACAGTATTACTCGACAAAAACTTCAGTTAGAAACAAACTTATCCTATTAATAAAGAGAAAATGAGTTCTATTTTACCAAATACAACTCTTTCTCTTGAGATATATTCCTCAAGTTTTTATCATGATTTATGGTTAATCAATAAAATGACTTCATTAAGTTCTTCATGGCCCACACATCTGGTGTGTTATGGCCTGGTCTATAATTAAGCATTTTATTGGTGTAACAATGTTAGAAGTGCATTTTCCCGTATTAATAGCAACAATAAAGAATAAAGGAAAGTGCACCAAAAATTCTTTTGCTAATACATTTTGCAGATTGTAGGGAATGGATGCTACTTATAGGTTGTAGGCTAAAAAATCTTGCATGCAGGTGAGATATCCTGCACAGATGAGGTGGAAATGAGCCCAGGACACCTATGCCTGCATGATATACAGCACTTCCCTTCAAATGCTCTTTTGTAATAAAGCTGTGGTTAGAAATGAACCTTTCCTGATCCTTTTCTCACCTTCCCTAGGAAGGATACACTTGGTGAAACACAAACAGTTGGACAGTTTGGGGGTTCACCACTGAAAATCCCTCTTTCTCACTTGACACCTCTGATTTCACCTTCTAAATTGCTTCCAGATTTCTGATGGTTTGGGCAAATTCCATCTCCATTTCTTATCTAACTGAGGGACAGTAAAGATCACCTGGGCTTTGAGGACATACTCCTTGACTGACTTGGAGGCAGGAGGGATGTGAGAAAACCCTCCTGCTGACTGAAATCCCACTACATCTGTCCATTGGATGGTTTTCCACAGCCTTCAACTTTCACAGTTTCCTGGACCAGTGCCTGAAATCTGCCTCAGATAGCTGAGCTTTTCCTGGGGGAAAGTTAATATTTTTACAAGCGTGTGGTGCTCTGGGGCGGGGTCAGTCCCTTCACTGTGGTGCGCACAACCCAAAAGCACAACTTTAAAAATATAATCATGTTATTACTATGGAGTCCAGCACAGCCTGGGAGAGAGAGAAGCATCCTGGCCCAGCTGTCTCTTGGGGATGTCTCTTGGGGAAGACAAACCCTGCAGTGTGCTGTGGTGTCTGGGACCACATGGCAAGGCCAAGCACAAGGTGATGGGCTTTGGTGGTTCCCTGAAGCATATCCCCAGAGGACTGGAGCTGCTGAGAAGAAACCTGCTCGTCCTGTTCAAAAGTGTCCATTAAACTCATATTTAAGAATGTCTTCAGGGGTAATTCAGCATTATCTGTAAACGTGGATTACTGCCTTTGTTAATATTTTATGATTTCAATTAGTCATTTATATTTTTAGAAACAGAGACCATAAAAAATGTAAGACATTTTGCTTCAGTTCTGCCATGGCAAAGATCTTTTTCTCTAAATTATATTTTGTTAGAGCTTTGTACATCTGATGAAAGGAACTGTAGTGAAGTTAGAACAGATCTGCCTCGTCTCTAGTTTTCCACCAAAATATGGGTCTACCTGAGTGTATGGCAGTGTATATAGTTTCACTAGTCAAGCAGAAAATTCTCCTCTCCAGATCTCTTGACAGCACTGAATGCCCTAAATACCTCTCATTTCGCTCACTGTGTTTCTCCAGGGCTTCTCCTTTTCCTACACAAAAACATACCTTACAAGTTAAAGCCATACCTTTGTGCTCCGTTATATTTAAAGCCCTCCTAGCTTTTCCATTGTGTGAATATCCCTGCACCATATATTTCCACTGCCTTGGGCATGTTTCAGCACAAGGGCAATGAGAGAGTCCAAAAAGCCAACTAGCCCATGGCTACCAGCTTGCCCACCCTCCCTTCTGAGAGGCTGCTCCCCTTCTGGGGAGCCCTGTGGGGGTTCAAAGAACAGAGGCCGTGATGATCCATTATGATTTCTCTCTCCCACATCTAATCACAGGCAGGTCCAGATTTTGGTCTGATAAGCTCCAAGCACAAAGATGACCCATGGCCATCAGTGTTTGGGTCAGTTGTGGTGGACTACGTGGTCTGAAAAGTTCAAGCAGCATTACAAAGGCTGAGCTTATGCTAGTCCCCAACTCCAGAAACTTTCACTAAATTTTATCAAATATAATAAAAACCTGCATTCCTTGTGGCTGGCAGGCAGGAGACGGATCTGGTCAGGCAGCACCTGAACATGAGAGCTGAGGGTGTCACTGCACTGTGCTTTTGCTCCCAGCTTTTGGCCAAACTGGGCAGACTGCTAGCTTCACGCAGATCCTACTCAAATGCAACTTGCCACATTTCAAATGATTTTTAATAGGGAGTTGGAAGACACAGTGCTGATATGATGTTTCCCAGGAAGGGGGAGATGACTAAAGTTTTCCTAGAATCCAGCTAATTGCTGATTTGAGAACAGGCTCAAGCACAGAAACTGCAAATGCTGTCAACATCCCTGTTCAAGAGGCAGACAGAGGATTTCAGAGAGCAACTCATCAGGGTTGTGGGTGCTTTCAGCAAAATGTGGCTGTACATTATCGGTGCTCTGGATCTCTGCAAACACCCAGCTGTCCCATGGGCTGTAAGTGAAATTTGGGCACTGTTGCCTTTCATACCCCGGCTGTTCAAAACCGTGGCACAGTTGCAGGCAGGAACCCATTAAGTAGTTTTTTCCCTTGTAATGTTATTGCTCACAGCTGCTGGAAGTGCACACACTCTGGCTTCCAAATATAGTAAGTATACTTTCACTGTATATCTTCCCCAGCACTCCCATTTTTCCACAGCTTGCTTTACATCCTCCAGGTCCACATTCTTCCTGGAACTTTACATTAGTTTCTAAAATGGACTGGAAGATCCAGGAGGCCCGTGGTGGAAAGTCACCACCTTTTAAGTTCAGCAAGTGTAAGGTGAAGCAATACTTAGAGCACTGCCAGGTTGTCCTCTGAAGTGCTCCCAGTCCTTTTGTTTGGAACTTGTGGTACACTGAAAGCATCTGGGAGGAAAACCGTTTAACACGGGAATAAAGGGAAATTAAAGAAATAACTAGAATATAAATCTTCACTGACTCTGCCCAATCTGGCAGGATCTATCTTTTTTAAAACACTTCGAGGCTTACGCTCTCTTAAAGGGAACCTCATCTACAAGCCACAGAATTACAGCCAAGGTTAAGACCCACATTCATCCCACAGACCTTATCCTCACAGTACAACACGAAGGGAATGAGGCAGACAGATACAGGCAGACCATGATTTCTAGCCACATACCTTCCCTGCTGCATGCCCAAGGACCACGCTCAGAGATGTGCCAGAATGTGGGAAGCCCAATGCCAGAAATGGCTTTTTCTATGAAGACACATCAGGTGAGCTCCAGTGGCAGCTTTTGGTCCTGTTGTACAATACTGCAGCCAGGACAGAAAGAGGAAAAGTAATTCCAGTTGTTTGATGTCCGTGTGATGGGACAAACGCTGTGGGACCATCCCCACTGCCCTGGGTGGATTTCTCCATTCTGTCCCTGCTCTTCTTTGCATATTTTTGCAGTCTAAAACATTTCTGTACTGTGTAGGTGACAGAGCACTGGTGCAGACTGCCCAGGGAGGTGGTGGAGCCTCCTCGGAGATCTTCAAAAGCTGCCTGGATGTGGTCCTGGGCAACCCATTCTAAGTGGCTCTTCTTGAGCAGGGGTTGGACCAGGTGTCCTTCAGAGGTCCCTTCCCACCTCAGACATTGTGTGAATCCTTGAAAAGAACCATAGGATGA
This sequence comes from Aythya marila, assembly GCF_965140915.1. NCBI lineage: Eukaryota > Metazoa > Chordata > Aves > Anseriformes > Anatidae > Aythya > Aythya marila. Next base: position 62,794,002 of record NC_139043.1, on the reverse strand, counting down.
GAAAGCAGCTCTGGGCTTTTCATTTTAAATCTCCCAAGAACTGCCTCATGCATCGATGAAGCAGATTTTACAAATGTCCTTACATCTGATAACAAACCTACACAAAGTTGTCCCCACACTTAATGAGATGTCTGAATGAGATGTCTGAATGCTGCTTTCCTGTCAGGGAGCTGAAAAGGATCTGCTAGCTTTCCTCTGCTTGTTTCCCCTCATAATTTATGAAAAAAATCTAGTTTCGAGCTACTGAGATTAGCTGGTTAACAGTACAGGGTCAGTCCTTCCAGCATCCATCACCCAGGGCCTCATTTTATGGATGCTAGAAGGTGAACACCTGGAGTGACAAGGAATGTCACTCTGGTAAGATAATTTCTCCACCTTCTTTATTTCATCATAGTTTTTCTGGTGGGCCCAACAAACAAACAAACAAACAAAACACAAAACAAACAAACAAACAAAAAATGAATGACAACGTTGGGGTTAGAGAACACCCCCAAAGACTAATCCATCTGGGAAAGTTTTGCTGCTTATGTAAATGGATAAAAGTTATACTAGCAAAACTAGGCCTGGAGAGATATTTATTCTGTGTGCTTTGGTTTGTGGTTTATCTTAACCTCCTTCCAAAATGGCAAACTGGAATAAAAGCAGTTACACACTGAAGTAAGCCTCTGTAGGTATGTGTATAAGTATTCATATTGTTTCCTTCCAAAGACAAAACCTGAGAAATATACTAAATAATGTTCAGGAAAAAAATGTAAAGCTTATGATATTCCAGCAGATGGAGTCTTGTATACTACAGGTCTTAGGACAAAAGGACATAATAAATGCATGTTACAAGCCCAATTCTTTGCTTGTATAAAGTGGCAAACTCCTGGAGCTGATGTAACAGTGGCCATATACATGAGAATTTTGTCCATCTGGTTGGCCACGTGAATAGTAACAGCATTTACAAAAAAGTGTAACATGCCAAAAAAAATGCCCATTTTATGTTTTTGCTTTTAATTAAACATGGTCACCCCCTAACAGCTCTATTTCCACCTTGGCAAATCCTCATCCTTCTCCTATGCCCCAAGCCCCCGTGTACTACCTGGGACCTCATGTCCTGCTGGTACAAGACCATGTCCACCTGGGACCTCATGAGGCTCAGGCAGGACTGGTGGCCCCACAACACGTACCTAAGGAAATATATCAAAGTTATCACCTTCCCTTCTCGATTCCTATATCTGCTCAGTGAGCTTTGCCAAGGCATTTCACCTTTTACTGCCTCTACATCCACATCTGCCCAGATAAATGGTAAGGAAACATACGGCATGTGAATGCTGAGTGCCACAGGAAGCATATCAATGAATCACAGATTACAGAATCACAGAGTTTCTAGGTTGGAAGAGACGTCAAGATCATCGAGTCCAACCTCTGACCTAACGCTAACAGTCCCCACTAAACCATATCCCTAAGCTCTACACCTAAGCGTCTTTTAAAGACCTCCAGGGATGGTGACTCCACCACTTCCCTGGGCAGCCTGTTCCAGTGTCTAACAACCCTTTCGGTAAAGAAGTTCTTCCTAACATCTAACCTAAAACTCCCCTGGCTCAACTTAAGCCCATTCCCCCTCATCCTGTCACCAGGCACGTGGGAGAACAGGCCAACCCCCACCTCGCTACAGCCTCCTCTCTGTAGAGAGCAATAAGGTCACCGCCTGATCCTCCTTTTCTCCAGGTTGAACAAGCCCAGCTCCCTCAGCCGCTCCTCGTAGGACTTGTTCTCCAGGCCCCTCACCAGCTTCGTCACCCTTCTCTGCACCCGCTCAAGCACCTCGATGTCCTTCTTGTAGCGAGGGGCCCAAAACTGAACACAGTACTCGAGGTGCGGCCTCATCAGAGCCGAGTACAGGGGGACGATCACCTCCCTAGCCCTGCTGGTCACACTGTTTCTTATGCAAGCCAGGATGCTGTTGGCCTTCTTGGCCACCTGAGCACACTGCTGGCTCATATTCAGCTGACTATCAACCATCACTCCCAGGTCCTTCTCTGCCTGGCAGCTCTCCAACCACTCATCTCCCAGCCTGTAGCTCTGCTTGGGGTTATTGCACCCCAGGTGGAGGACCCGGCACTTGGCCTTGTTGAACTTCATGCAGTTGACCTCAGCCCATTGGTGCAGCCTATCCAGATCCTCCTGCAGAGCCTTCCTACCCTCAAGCAGATCGACACACGCACCTAGCTTGGTGTCATCTGCAAACTTACTGAGGGTGCACTCAATGCCCTTGTCCAGATCATCGATGAAGATATTAAAGAGGACCGGCTCCAGCACCGAGCCCTGGGGAACGTCACTAGTGACTGGTCTCCAAATGGACTTGACTCCATTTACCACGACTCTTTGGGCCCGGCTATCCAGCCAGTTTCTAACCCAACGAAGCGTGCACCAGTCCAAGCCAAGAGCAGCCAGTTTCTTGAAGAGAATGCTGTGGGAAATGGTGTCAAAAGCCTTGCTGAAGTCAAGGCAGACCACATCCACAGTCTTTCCCTCATCCACCCAGTGCGTCACTTTGTCATAGAAGGAGATCAGGTTCATCAACATCAAATGCTGCCTTTCATGCATGCTGACTAGGCCTGATCGCCTGCTTGCCCTGCAAGTGCTGCGTGATGACTCTCAAGAGAATCTGCTCCATGAGCCTCCCTGGCACTGAGGTCAAGCTGACAGGCCTTTAGTTTCCCGGGTCTGCCCTCTGGCCCTTCTTGTAGATGGGCGTCACGTTTGCTAGCCGCCAGTCAACTGGGACCTCCCCCGATAGCCAGGACTGCTGATAAATGATGGTAAGCGGCTTGGCCAGCTCCTCTGCCAGTTCTCTCAGTACCCTTGGGTGGATCCCATCCGGCCCCATTGACTTGTGCACATCCAAGTGCCGTACCAGGTCACCAACCAGTTGTTCGTGGATAGTGAGGGCCACATCCTGCTCCCTATCCCCTTCCACCAGCTCAGGGTACTGGGTATCCAGAGAACAACCGGTATTGCCGCTAAAGACTGAGGCGAAGAAGGCATTAAGCACCTCCACCTTTTCCTCATCTCTTGTAACTAAGTTTCCCTCCGCATCCAGTAAAGGATGAAGATTCTCCTTAGTCCTCCTTTTTGTGTTGATGTGTTTAAAAAACATTTTTTGTTATCTTTAATGGCAGTAGCCAGATCGAGCTCCAGATGAGCTTTGGCCTTCCTAATTTTGTCCCTGCACAGCCTCACAACATCCTTATAGTCCTCCCTAGTGGCCTGCCCACTTTTCCAAAGATTATAAACCCTCTTTTTTCTCCTAAGCTCAAGCCACAATTCTCTGTTGAGCCAGGCTGGTCTTCTTCCCCTCCAGCTTGTCTTTGGGCATGTGGGGACAGACCGTTCCTGTGCCATTAAGATTTCCCTCTTGAAGAGCGCCCAGCCTTCCTGGACTCCTCTGCCCTTCAGAACCACCTCCCAAGGGACTCTACCAACCAGTGTCCTGAACAGCTCAAAGTCAGCCCTCCGGAAGTCCAATACAGTGGTTTTACTGGTCTCCTTCCTGGCCTCGCCAAGAACAGTGAACTCCACCATTTCGTGGTCACTCTGCCCAAGACAGCTCCCGACAATCACATCCTCCACCAGTCCTTCTCTGTTTGTGAAGAGAAGGTCTAGTGGGGCGCCACCCGTGGTAGGCTCACTAACCAGCTGTGTCAGGAAGCTATCTTCCATGCTCTCCAGAAACCTCCTAGACTGCTTTCTCAGGGCTGTGTTGTGCTTCCAGGATATGTCAGGGAAGTTGAAGTCCCCCACGAGAACAAGCGCTGAAGATTTTGCAACTTCTGTCAGCTGCCTGTAGAACTCCTCATCCGTCTCCTCATCCTGGTTCGGCGGTCTATAACAGACCCCGACCAGGACACTAGCCTTGTTGTCCCTGCCGATCCTAACCCAAAGGGACTCGACCTTGTCATTCCCAGCCTCGAGTTCTACAACATCGAAAGACTCTCTAATATAGAGAGCCACACCACCACCCCTTCTGTGCTGCCTGTCCCTTCTGAAGAGCTTATAGCCGGTCATTGCAGCACTCCAGTCATGAGACTGGTCCCACCACGTCTCCGTGATGGCAACCAAGTCGTAGCCTGCCTGCTGCACGATGGCTTCCAGCTCCTCCTGTTTGTTACCCATTGGTGTAGATGCACTTCAGCTGGGCCATTGCCTTATCCGCTGGCCTTGCTATTGTTCCGCCTGGCACAACGCCAGCAATCCTTGCTTCAGCCCCATCCCCCTTCTTACCTCCATTCCTCCTCAACTACCAGATCCCCTCCCTCTGCCCGACGGCGACAGGGCAGGGGGTCCACCCCCATTTGGGGTGTCTCACCTCGATACCTCTCCTTGAGCCCCTGCAGGGAGTAGCTCCACAAGTCTATCTCCCTCTCACACTCCCTGATATCCCTCAACCTCTCCACCTCCTCCTTGAGCTCCACCACCATGCGGACCAGGTCATCCACCTGCTCGCACCTCACGCACGCAGTTTCTCTACCTCCCGCCGATGGCAGCAACAGGCTCAGACACTCCTTGCATCCGGTGACCTGAACTGCTGCATTTTGAAGGCACTGACAGTGTTAATCAGCAAGTGAAGGCTGGGCAATAAATTACCATTGCTAAAGAACTGTTGCATTTTGCAATGCTATTTCTCTCCCAAGTATTTGTTTCTAGCCGGAAAGTTTGCAGCCCCCCCACATTTCTGGGAGAGAAGTTTTACTTCTCTACTAACAGCACAGAGCTGAAACACTCAAGATACTCGTATTTCACTCTGTGTGTAAGACCTTTAGCAGCATAACCTGATAGTGATGGCAAACAGGTAAAGGAAAAACATGCTCAGCTTGAAGTGCAGGTTTTCATAGCAGCATGACCTGGGAAGAGGGAAAGTGCACAGCATGCAGCAAAGCAGCTCCTTGGGAAACTGCAAGGAGCTCACTTGTGCAAACGCTCTCAGGGCACACATTGTGGTGACCTCGCATAGCCACGTGGACAACAAGCTCTAAGAACAGCCACACTGCACTCCCAAAGCTGGACAAACACCCTTGCAGCCTTACCCATTGTGTATATTGTTGGTCAAACCTGCCTTGATTTATAGCCCACTGTAAATGAGGATCAGCAATGGGTGGAGAGACATTTTTCAGAAATCACTGAACACCAAGAGGGAACATTCAATCATATATCAAAGCAGAGCCAGCCTAGAGACCTGGGTTTACAGCTAATAATATCACATCCTGTTAACCTCCCTGCTGTGCAGAAGAGGTTTTTTGCAAAGAAATCCACCTGGCTGTAGGGCTTTCACACAGTGACTTCTCCACTGCATTCAGCAGCAGGAGACAAAAATAGGAAGAAGGTGTGAGAGACATAATTAGCACTGTTAACTTTCACTACAGACAGTCAATTAGGATGAGCAGTGACCGCTTAATTCATTCAAAACAACACCTGTTAGGAAGGAAACTTAACTCAAAGCCTAAGAATGAAAACCAGAAGGATAAATAGAGCGTATGATGCCCTTCAAGCCACACACGTGGGATTGCAGCGAGTGGCAAAGCAGCCCCATGCAAGGCCTGGCCATGGCTGCATGGACCACTGTTGGCTTCTGTGGCTTGGCTGACTTTGTGGTGCCTTAAATTGAGAGATGGATGGCAGGTGAAGGGAAGACAACACGAACAGCTTGTCTGAGCACACAGGCAAATGCCAGCTTGTGTTGACCTTGGCTTGGGGAGGCAGGGAGCCCACCGCTGCTCCTTGCCCTGTGGCTTCCTACAAACCTCTGCTGCGGGTACAGCATTTCCAGAGGCAACTGGGCCAGCTGGGAAAGCACAGCAGCAACTACCAGGAGCTGAAAGACTTCTCTTTTCCCAGGGATCTTATCTGTTTCAGCAGAAGCTATGTTTCTGAGAATCCCAGCAGCCGCTGTTCAGTGACTGAAGGATCCTCAAGCCCTAGAAAAGCTGTCCTCTAATCGCCTGCTCTCATTTTCCTGTTTCACCATCAGGTGCTGTGAAAATTAATTTGAGAAAGTATCTGACTGGACAGTGCTCAAGCTGCAGTGGGCAACATAGCTGGATGCCACCAGAGACGGATGTCAAGAAATTAATTCCATTTCTCTCTGGCTCAGTACGCACCCATTTAACCAGAAACACTAGAGGATTTTTAACCCAACATAAGCAGAATTTCCAACTTACCAATAAATCCAGTTTCACACTACATGAAAAATTTTGGGAAGAAATACACCTTAAAATTTCTTAAGTGTTTTCACAAATTGTTTTAGGCTTTTTTTTTTTTTTTTTTTTTTTTTTTTTTTTTTTTCTTTTTTGAGAGGAGAATATTTAAGAAGATGTATGAAAAGGTTTGAATCATCTGTATTTATTGAATCCAGCAGTAGGGCTGATACAAACCTTGGAAAGAGCCTGCCAAATATGTGTATCCTGTTAGATTTTCAGCTTATTGCTAGCACATTTCAGAGATGGAAAGCAGGCAATTGCTCTGGTTGTATTTGACAAACAAGTCTTGTGAGATGTAAATTAAGAAAGCCTGTTTCTGAGATCTGTATCCTCGTTATGCCATATTATAGCACAGAAGGAACCCTAGCTTGTGCAATAATGGCAATGAAATATTTAGATGTACCCAACGGAGAATCAAACTGTCATCTTTCAGCTTTGTCTCTGGATTAGATGCTAGCTGGAGCCAATTTTCCTGACAGGAGAACAACACTCAGTCACTGACAGCAGAAGAAAAGATCACTTTGAAATCTGTTGAGCTGCCATGAGTCTTACGGACGCTTCACTACTTTTATTTTTTTTATATATATTATTATTTAATGGATGCTACATGAAGGTGGCAGGCTTAAAATGAAGAGAAAGCCATGGTTCTTCAAACACAGCCTTGTCAGAGGTGGGGCAGTGCAGTGGCAGGGTCCTGTGCACGTGAGCACAAGAAAATGGGGCAAAGCCACCCCTGAAGCATACAGCCAAATGTAAATAGTTCGATGGATGCCAAAACAGCAGGTGGATCAGCCCTAAGATCACCACCAGGTCAAGAGCTGCCAGGCAGCTGTGGCTCAGAGGCTGACGCGGACCAAGAAGGCATTTGATTGCGTTTTTCCTTGGTGATCTTATCACCTGGCTCAGCTCCTGGCATCCCAGCTCCTGACATCTTATCAGCTTTTCTCAAGCCAGAAGGGAAATGCTGAGCCACGGCAAAAAATCAAAACAAAGGAGACTGACTGTTGTGGACAGGCATTAAAAAAATAAAAAATAAAGAAAAGAGTCTTAAGCTGCTGGATTAAAGAGACCATGGGGCTTTTATATTTAATTGAAGCACTTCTGTATTATCTCAGTGACAAAGCTTCGCCAGGATTATCCTCTGATTTCCAATCTCATGTCCATGTTTTAGGGCTACCTTCAGCTGGTGAAGTGATTAAGGGACCAGCCAGGCACTGGGATCCTGCTCTGCACAAGTCAGGGTCAGCACCTACTTTTGTAACAAGGGAAAAAGTCCATAGAATGTTTAGTTGGAAAGATAAAAGGGCAGATTGTAATGTTTTGTTACAGAGTCACAGAAACCAGTTCTGGAAGGGACATCAAAGAAGTCACATCCTCAAAGAATATGAATGACCTGCTCTCAAAGATCTCTAGCCATGGACCTTGTGCAGTGCCCCAGAAATTAGCACCTGTGCGGAGACATATTGGTTTTAATAAATGCTTTCTTAATTCCTGGCAGTGCCTGGGCTCCTTTCTCCAAGATTCACGTACAAAGGCAGGACAACAATGACAAGGGGCTATAACTGGATCCTTCACTCCCCTGGGCTTCCCCAGTGCACGGCTCCTCTCACCTTTATAAGCACAGTGAGCTTGTAAGGGTGTAACAGGTTTGTAAGGGCCATCCCAGCCCAGTAGGCGAGACCAGACCTCCAGGTAAGCTCCTGGAGGTTTAAGATCTCATTTTCTTCTGCTTGGTTGGTGCCACGGCTAAGTCCCTACATCCTACCCGTGCAATAAATAAAAAACTTCTGAATTTCTGAGCAGTAGTTTGGTACCGGTTCGGGACTTTCCCTGGACTTCACTGGAGAAGAATGAAGCATGCAGTGAACAGCACTCAAGCAATGTCCCAAACACGTCCTTCCCTCACAAAGCACATACTGCTGCCAGAGACCTCCTAACAGCTGTGAGAGCTGAGCTTCCTCCAGCACATGCCCCAGGAGGTATCATTCATCTCTGCTTCTGTGCAATTTGCGTCTCTTACCTACATTACCATTTGTCTCCCGCTTTTTGCAAACGTTACACTGGGTCAGAATAGCAGGCTATTTAGAGAACAATGGCTCTGTTGTGCTGGATTTATAAATCACTGCTGATATGAGCACTGATGAGTACCGATTGCAGAAGTCATTTGTATCTATATATGTGTATGACATCTAATAACATTTTGTTATTGTTTATAATCTCTTAAAATACATGTTTACCTGGGCACCTGTAGTCATATCTATATATAGTTCTCTGCATTTATCTGCTAACTTGGCACCCCCATCAGCCTCCTCTTAAAAACAGCTCCAAGGCCCCCATTTCTTTATCCTCCCACCCATGTCTCCTTCCTTTTCACCTCATCTACCTGTCTTCACTCCCCAGTCTCGTCCCCTTCATCCCCACCTAGCCTCCAGTGCCCCACTGACGACAAGTCCTCAGTTAGGCTGTCTGCACAAAAGCAACTCCTTACACTTGTAGCAGAGGCAGTAGCCACAGATGAATGGGAAAATGAAGATATTACTGTTAATTCTTTCCCTGTAGACACCAAACATAGAATCACAGAATAGTTTGGGTTGGAAGGGACCTTAAAAAATTCATCTAATTCCAACCCCCTGCCGTGGGCAGGGACGCCTCCCACCAGACCAGATGCAAAATGACCCCCCAAACTCCACAACAACATAAGTAGCTCCTCAGCCACGCACAGGGCCAAACAGGGAGGGCAGAGGGACAGGAGGGCAGCACGGCTTCAACCTGGCGGGCTGGCAATGCAAAACGCCCTGGCTGGCATCATGCAGCCAGAGCTGGCTGTGTGCTGGGATGTAGTCCCAGCACTTGACAGCAGCAGATCTGGGTAAACAACCCCAGCCAGCCTGTCGGGAGGGCTGGCATAGCTCTGCAGGGTGTAAAGGTATGCCCAGAGGCTATAATTAGCAAGTAATTCAGCCCCATAGGTGAGTGGACTAAAGCAGCTGGTGTCCACGCGCTATAAGCAGCCCCGAGGTTTTATTTCAGATGAGGTCTGGTTCCTTGGACTCAGTGTCCCAGAGGCCAAATGGGTTTTGGGGCGTGCATGGATGCAGTTTCTGGTTTGAGTCCCTTTCCTTATCTGCACAGGCGAAATTCAACTAGCTCTGAAAAACCATTAAGAAACAAAACAGGACAAATTCATCAAGTGGGCGAATCTCCTGGAGGCAGCGGCGTTACTCAGAGCGTCAATACCACTTCATGCTTTTCTTTGTCACGTTATGAAATACGTAGAGCGACAAATGGCTGTTTTGACTGGAAATAGATTTCACCAAGGAAACATTCACCAATTTTAGCACCCATTTGACCTAGGACAAAAACAGCAGCAGCGCGGATCCGTGTCGGCCGCAGAGCAAAGAGAAGGCTGAGCAAATTCTTTTAGTGGTTTGCATAGCTGAGGCCCCAGATGGCCACCACCATCCCTGTGCTATTAATAAGGACTATTTTGGAACAAATGATCATTTCACAAGCAAACAATCTTATTTATTAGCATTATCGTTGTTACTGCCAGCTGCAAGGTGTTTCGAGTACCTCGTGCATTGCGCCACGGTGCAGATGTATCCTGACCAAGGGAGGCAATGGTGCAAGACAGAGCCATGAATTAGCTTCTCTGCTCAGTGGTACCACTGGGAAAAATCTCACGGCACTTTTCTGCCCACTTGGCTCCTTACTGTAATGACCTGCAGCAGCCGTTCTTCACTGCTAACGATAGCAGAGATGGTGCTGCTCACATTATCTGGGTTAGCCCCCTCAGGTATTGGTGTTTTCCTCCTCAGTGTGTGCTCTGCAAACGGGCTTTGATGACTCTGAGTGGCAGAGCTGGTCCCAGCTGAGCTGGGCTTCAGCCTACTTGTTGCTTTTTATAGGTTAAGCTCTTGCAAAGTGATGTATTCTGGATGCTGAATAAAACCACAATAAAAAAATAAGAGGGGAAAGCAGGGAGGGTGATGAAGTGGTATCAGCCCAATATAGCACACTGGGGAGGTGCTCATTTCAAAGCCATCCTGAAACTTTTACTCCTTCAACTTTGACACATAAAAAGGCAACAGTGGAGCTGGGGGGTCATTGTTTGGTTCCTTATATGCTAATATTGTCATTCACTGGCATGAAGAACTATCAGAAACGACAGGACAAAGCCTGATTTTCAGCCCAGATTTCCCCACCATGGTCCGGCACAGACCATAGGTGTAATGCGGGAAGGGCAAGACCTAGCACTCCCTGGGATGCCAGCAACCATTTCCAGCCCCATCCCAGGCAGGATGATGCTCCACACAGCCGGGCTGCTCCAGGCACCCTGGTTCAAAATCCAGTGATGGAGAACAGCAAAGCAACCCTGCCTCCATCCTGAGGGCTGCCTGCCTACTGATTTTGCAGCATCTGTGAACTCTTTTGTGGTCTGGGGGAGAAGCCAAAAGCAGGCTTGTAATAGAAGTTCAGCCACAGCCTTCGGCATAGCTTGGCAGCTCTGATCCTATAATAAAATCCAAAGCACACGTGAATCTACAAAACAGCACCGTGAGCTTTCTATTCCTGTCTGCAGTATTTTTAGCAAGCAGAGCAATTTTTAGCCATTGTGGTTTCTTTCTCTTTTGATACAAAGAGGTTGTCAAAACACAAGCATCTGCTTGCAGTGCAAGGAGCAGTCGGTCAATTCGGACAGACACCCCTGACATTTCAAAACAATGACTGCTCAGCAATCAAATTCCTGGCATGCTGTGAAATGCAAACACGTGAAACTGTTACCTATGACAAACATTTCTTCACTGGATCTATCACAGGACCGCAGTGAGGAAATCCGAAGAGGAGGGAAAAAGTCAACATTTCTCTTGTGCAGACAGCTTAAGGGAAAGGAATCCCAAACTTTGGGCAGATGTTTGTTTTGCATTGTGGCAACAACATTTGTTTCCTAAACGGAGAGAGATTACAGCGTGATCTGCATTTTTGTTTAAAAATACTTCTCCCACTGTCTGGGCTGCAGCATAAACAGGATGCGCTGACATTTTGGTTCATCCAAGCCATTTGCCACGGCAGGCACATGCTTGTGCTCGTAAATCTAACCCACCTCCCCAAAATAGATCTCCATCACCCATACAGAGCCGGCATCGCCTGCTCAGCTTTCTGGGCATCAGGAAATGTGGGGATGGAAGGCTCCAAGGCTGCAGCCAGCAAGACCGAAGGCAGCGGCCAGATCAGGGCCTGGGGGACACAGTGCTTCACAGCCAGAGCCCAAGCTGTGCGTACCTCCCCGTGCCACCGGGTTAATCCCTTTCTGGCCAGCCACCAGCAGTTATTAGTGCCTGGCCGTCCCTGCAGACATGGAGCAGGTCTGTACCTCCGTGACTCATCCCCACAGTTGTCACCAAGAGACCGAGATGTTTGTCTTTGGCTGCTGCTTGTGTCGATATGGACTGAAGAAATTGCTAGGGACAGTCCCACTTGCTTATTTTTTCTCCATTAAAAGAAATATGACAAGAATCTTGCAACCCCCTTGGGCACAAGAGCTGTCTTTGCCAGCAACAGGCAGCAGCTGAAACACCGGTGGTTTCCCAGAATAAAGTCATTTAAAATCTACACAGGAAAACTCTGCCGGGTCTGGATCCGAGCTTTCCTTACAACATGCCTTGTACAGTGCAAGCACCTTCCCCATAAATGCTACTGCCATAAGTCTTCAGTAATGAGAATATTTTTTCTTCTCTCTTTTCCTGAGCTCTGCCCCGACACAGCACATGAGGACTTGCTTGGCTTTAGGATGCCTGTGGTCACACTGAAACCAGAAGGGCTGCATCCTTTTGCACAAAGGCACAATGTGAGCAGTAGAAGGTAGCCCTGGTGGCTACAACCACATCAGACTAAATTATGCACCCCACAAGCTTGTGTTCCTGCTGAGATTCTCCAAACTCTGGTGAACAAGTTTATTGTCTCCAACGGCGGCATCCAATCAAGCTCAAACAGTGTAAAAAGGTGTTGGGGAAGCATATTTCACTCAGCTGTCATCTCTTTAGCAAATAAAATTCCCAGAGAGCTGTCTGGAGTTTTATGGAGAAGCCCTTTGCCAATGATAAGTGCCTTGGCTGTGGGAAAAATTTTACCAGCATGTAACAACTATAAGGGCTAAGGATGAAAGTAATTGCTTAGAAAACAGCTCCACAAAATGAAATAAAGATATTTGTTTCAACTCAGTGAGCATAAACTGCCGGTTGAAGGAACAATCTTTGATTTTGTTTGCTTCTTTCTGGTTAATGAAAAACCAGATACGCTTGATTTTCAATATGTGGACAATGACTATAAATACTATGGTCCCATGAAGCAAATCTTTGCTCTCCGTGTTTCAGCCCAGAAATTGATGGGAAATGCAAAGATACTGCACATTTTCTTACAGGTAGTTGCAAGTCCTTTAGAAAATAGGTTTATCATTAAATATTCCTGGTACCTCTCCTCCCCAAAACTACCTTGTACTCCAGCATGGAGTGCTCCAGTGGCGTGAGCACCTGTGTAACAGATCCTTTATGTTTCCCACAGCTCAATCCTGCATGCAAAGGTGGTCTATAACATACAGGTGCATCTGCTAAGACACAGCAGGTGCTGAAAGAGGTGAAGGAGGAAACGCATAGAGTTTCCTAATAATTGTAAGGCTCGCACAGGTGCCCCATATAGACTTGGATGTCCCAGCATCAATGGAAAGAGAAATATCTGCTCCTGTAAGCCCTGGGTGAAGGTCAAGGGAAGCCAGCTGGGATGGCTAGGATGCTTTGAGTGGGCTGGCAGGTCAGGAAGTGCACTTGGGCTTCTGCTGACAGATTTTGGCTGGTGCTAGAAACATAAGATGAGGAGATGGCGGCAGCAGCGGGCAGGAACATTTGACCAAGCACAGCATTTACTGCTTTGAAACAAAATATGGGAGAGGAGGTAGGCCCAAACAACACCTGAAAACCCTCACCATTTTCTCTTTAGCTTTCATTTAGAGCAAAGGGAAGTTTTACTAGAAAGATCACATCCCAGGCAGAACTGGCTTTATCTCCAGGAGGTGTTGCTAATGTAGAAGCACAGCCACATTTCTCTCCTCAACCCAGCTTGGCTTTCACCTATGCATGTCCTAGGAGTTTTGTCACATCAGACTTCTGGGCTGGGGGCATCCAAATCCAAGAAATGCAAAGGAGAAATGGAGGCTCTGGACACTGATGGAAGGGCATCAGCTCTCACTCATCACCCCAGCCTGCAGAGGAGTGCTTGAAAATGCACCCTCATCCCCCTGAAGGGGGAAAGAAAGAGCCAGGCATTTACTGCTGTTTTTTTTTTGTTGTTGTTTTTTTTTTTTTTTTTTTTTTTCTCAGATGAGGATATTTTTACACCAGTCGCATGTTTTCTGGTGAAGGCTGAGCTGCTTCACAATTTTCAATGCCAGGAACTGGCAAGGCAGCAAAAGCAAAGACAAAGCTGGCATCCAGCTCTGTGAAACGAGCGTGCCTTTTTCCCTCTCCCTCCCACTCCTTCCCTGCACCAGATGCCAGCCGGGACATGCAGAAATGCCTGCCATTTCCCCAGCCCCCTGCACGCTGCCTTGCAGCGCAGCCAGCTCCCCACCATCCTCTACAGCAGGGCAGCCGAGGCATCTGTGCTCGCAGCTCCCCATCCTCCGCCTGCCTGTTACACGTCGCAGGGGTGCCATCCTGGTGTGGATAGCAGATAAATAAAGGCTGCATTAAAAAAAAAATAATAAAAATCAGGGCAGGGAGGAATAACCCCAGAGGAGCTATACCAGCAGGGAAATATTAATCATTTCTGATTAATTTCTTCCTTTCAGCTTCAGACAGGCAGAATCTCCCCCTCTCTCTCTCCCCTGCTCTGGACTTTGTGCTGTTGGGTTGGTTTGCAACCAAGAGAAACGCCACATGGAAGGCCACCTTTGGAGCATCTCCATCCCACATGAAAACGGTGCACATCCAAAGGCAGCACAGCGCAACCCACTTGCATGAGACTGCGAGCCTGATATTTATCGGGAAGGCTTTGGCCATACAGAGAGTTCTCTGCAACCAGAGATGCCTGCAGTGAATGTGGCTTTGAAGGGGTGGGAGTTTTTCAAGCTGCTGGGCATTGGCCTGACACTGCTCCCAGGAATGTCAGCTGGAATTTCACACCTGACTCCACTGGAACCAGGGTCAAGCCAATGCTTCGTGCTTCCCAAACTCTTTCCCGGAGCTTAGAAACTTGCTGCCTACCTGTCTCTATCCCCAAAATATAGCTCTGTATGGGATGGCACTCAGAAGATGGGGTTTTATTCCCTCCCTCCAAGACACAGAGAGGAAGAAGTTAAACTGAAGTCCTTCAGGACCAAAGGCTACATGGAAGCCTTGGCTTGTGAACCAGCCCAGGCCCAGCGGTAGAAATATCAGCTAGGGACCAGCTGAATTTGGCAGACACTGTGCGATGCCTGTGGCTGAGGAACTTTAGCCTCTTTGTCCTGAGGAAACAAGACAGACTTCGTGCACAGCTCTGGAGAGAGGAGAACACAACTGGAACACAGGGGTGCTCTGCCCATGGGGAGGGCAGAAAAACATAGGGGTCAAGGCAAGGGAAAAATGTCTGTGTGAGCTCACCAAGCATGACACTGAGCAGGAATCACGTTCAGGAGGAGATCTTTCCATCAGTTACGGGTGCTCTGGAAGAGGGACACAACCTGGCTGCTAGGGTAGCTTTTTGCCACAAGCAGCAGCTGGGGGGCTTTGCACAGGGGCACTTCCCTCCCAACACAAGCTTGGTTCCCACCTCGCAGGGAACCTACACGTAGATGCCAAATCCCTTCATTGCATAGCTTTCCCCCTTCAGGCAAGAGCAGGTCATGGTCATGGAGAACTGCTCTGATCAGGGACATGAGATTGAATGGATTAAATCCTCTTCCCTCACCTCCACCCCTCCTTGCAACAGCTGGTGGAGAAGAGCACAGAGAAGGCCAAAACAGCAGCGAAGATGTAGGGGCTCTGTGGCCTTGTGCTGGTCACCCTGCCTGCTGCCAGCTGCCACATCTTGGCCTGAGTTTTCAAAATACATCAGTGATTTAAGATGATGACTTTTTAGGGGTGCCCAGATTAAACACTGCAAAAAGATCAAAGTTTCAGAGGGTGTTTGATGTTTTGAAAAAGCAAGATCCTTGCAGGGTGCCTCCAGCTGGTTACCCAAATGGAAAAACTCAGCACTTTCCCTTTTCTTACTTCATCTTCATCACTGGCTAAGCAGCAAGATCATACAAGGAGCAGATACCCAGAAAAGTAAAAACTGCTTGGGAAAACACATACAAAAATAGCAGCAGTGACCATTTTGCAACACAGGGCACACAGCTATGTGAAGAATACGTTTCTGTGCCAGCAAAGAAACTCAGACAATTCTGTTAATTAAGAAGCATCGATACACAGACCTGCTGTCCTGCTCCCATGACAGTCAACAGCTGCTCTTGCTTTAGAGCTGTAGCCAGCAGGGGGGTCTGCCCTGCAGAGCACAGGATGGAGGCTTGGGAGATGGGAATTGCTAACCCTTCATTACCAGCCTTCCTGTGGGCTTCTCCAGCTGTGAGATGTGCCTCCATTCTCCTGCAGCATCCCCACTGCTTCAGAGCTGCATGTGGTCAGTAACTACAGAGGATAACAGTAGAAAAGTGAGGATATACGTGGATATTCCTTACAAGGGGCTGGTGCACTCCTAACTTATTGCTCAGGCAGGTAGCACACGGTTTCTGAAATAAGAACTCCTAAAATGCAAGCTTGCAGTAACATAGCCTCCCCTTCACACCTTTACTCAGCTCAGAAGCTCCAGTGCTTCACTATTTCTTAATCGTTCAGAGCTGCCCAAACTCAGAGAAAACCTTTGCAGGCAGAGCCAGCGGCCAAGCTCCTCAGGCCTGGCCATCCCTGGGCTATTGACAGAAAAGCAGCTCTGGTCCCAGGAAGACTGGTGGTACTTCACCAAAACCTTCTGCAGGGCTGAACTTTCCCCACATAAATGCTAACTAATGCTCTGGCCAGCCACCAAATGGCACTTCTATCTCCTGAACAGTTCCTGTATCATCCACAGCTGACCCCCTGACTCTACTTCAGACCAAGGGCAGCAAGCTCTCAGGGTTATTGCAAGAATGTCAGGTCTCTGTTCACTACAGGGATCTCGGGCATGGATGAGGTGAGAAGTGTAATCCCTTCAAGTCCAAGGGCCCTGATGATGGCCTGGGCAACCTCCTCCATGCTCCCAACATCAGCTTGTGATAGGGAACGTGCCCCAGCATCTACAGGATGATGTGGGCTGTTGCTACTGCGACTGCGGCCACAAGCATCCCAGGTGCATCAGAGCATTTGTTTTGTGTTCTCCCCCACCCCTCCCTTTTGCTTTGTCTTTTTCTGTAAATCATGTGAGTGTTTCCACTCTAGGAGGCCAGAGGCACTGAAGCAGCACTCAGTAGCAAACAGCACAGTGGTGACCATGCTTATGAAGGACGATGGTAATACCCACTTGACTTTTTTTCCCAAACCACAGCCACTTGTTTCTACCATAGGATTGCACATGGGGCCCACTCTCCCTGGCAGGATTATCCACAGGGTGGTGTATGTTAGCTGCCTGCATGCTCCTGTGGGGGGGCTGGAGGTGAGCAGATGTGCCCCAGCTTCTCCTCTCTTTTTGCAGAAGGGTTTCTAGGAGCCCCCCAAACTAGGTTTTGGCTGTGGAGCATGCTGCAGGGCATACTGGCTTTGTGAACAAGTCAGCAAATGGGAGTAATAGAGTAAATAGCATTTGTCAAGGCAAAGCCAAGGCAGGGAGACACGGGCAAAGGGCTTTATGGGACTCAGGATGGGGGAAAGTAGAGTGAAGGAGGAAAAAGGTTCAGATTGGAAATAAAACAGTAAATGATGCACAAAGGACAAGTGAGAATGATAGCTAACCTGTCACTGCCAATCCAGCCACATGTGCTACAAATTTACTACTACACATAGGGCTACAGCTTGATACATCCTCACTAGATAAAGGGAAAGGGGACAGCAAAGCTGTTAAAGTGGGATCACAACTTTCTAGCCCCCTCAGAACAGGAACAGAAACCCCAGCTTCCCCATCAAGCAGAAGCAGAGGTGTTTTATTTTTTATTTTCATTTTGCAAACCCAAGTGGCATACAGAGATCTAGAGTCAGGAAACATGGTGGAAAGCTGAAATCTGGGCTTGCCCCTAGCCCTGCTTTACCCAGCAAGGGCAGCTGCAGCACTGGCTGCAGCACTCATCAGGAGATGCACATGTGTGTGTGTAGGTGTGTGTGTGGAAGCGTAGGCATCTGAGAAAGGTTTCATTTCCCTGCTAAGAGATGCACTGAAAGTATTTTTGGGAAGCCCAACATCCCCTTGGCATGCAAATCAGCCAAGCACCCCAGCAATAACTGAGGCAGCCCATCTTTCTTCTTTCACTTTTCAGCCAGACAAGGTAACCCCCAGGTCGGGCACTGCAGTCAGGATGGGCCATGAGAGGGAGCCCCCAAAGATCCTGGTCCAACCAGGATGGGCAGTATGACTCCTCCAAACTGCAGGGAAATCAAGGAAACCAGCTGCTGTCTCCTGCCTCTGAACCACTGCTGCAGCTTCCTCACCCCTCAGCTTGATGAAGTTTGAGTTTGGCCTCTCTGGCAATTGTTAAAATTCCTTTTGTAAACAGAAAGATATTATCACAGAGCAGAAAAAAACAGGTGTGGAGCATTTGGGCTGAAGAGCACACAGCCACCCATGCACCAAGCAGGCCTTCTCTGCCCACAAGGCAAGTGAGGCTCTCGCTGTTCTGCAAGGTGTAGCGCACCTCACAAGCTGCAGGGCTCACCTCACAGCAGGGCCTTCTGCCTCCTAATGCCTTTGCCTTTCATTTGAAGATCAGAAGTCATTACAGTCAGGGCTACACTAGTTATAAACCGCAAGCCAACAGGAGCCTTGCCTGAGAGCTGTTGTTTAGCAGAGGCAGCTGTGTTTGGGGTGAAACAGCAGGGTCCAAGAGCTGCCTGCTGCTGTGCCTTCATGCGCCAGGGAAGCAGCAATGGTGCTCAAGGACATCAGCGGTTATTTATACACCTGTAGGTAATGAACACCCTTGTGCTAGCTGCAGCTATTTCCATCTTGTGGATAAAGATGCAAGTGAGCTGTGAGCCACACCTCTGCCCACAGGACAGCAGCGCACTCTGGTTCACACGCTGCCCCCAAAACCCCCCAAATGTATGTGACCAAGCCCCCTGGAACACGTCAGGGGTGAGCACTTTGTATGGCTTCACTGCAGCAAGGGACACACACACTGCTCAAAAATCCTAATGGACCCCCACTCAGCTTCAACAAGGGCACAAAAACACTGGACTGCCTGTCAGCTATTCCCTCCTGCAGTGGCTTGCAGCTCAGCTTTGTCTTTACAACAGCTCAGCACTTGGAAGAGACTGGCAATGAGCAGGCACTTGCAGCATCCTGATACCTCTGCACGGTATCCTCCCTCCATGGCCAGCGGCACCTCGATATGCCAAGGAGCAGTTGCTGTGCTCCTACCAGCAGGTGACTGGCAGCATTTTGGTTCAGGTGGCACGATAAAGGACCACCCGCAGTCAGCCAACACCCTGATGGCAGAGGCAGATGCATGAGGGGTGCTGGGTCTGATGACCTGAATGAAGCCACTTCTCTCCAAGTGGTGTCATTTGGGCACTCCCTCCAGGCAAAACCCGCCTCCCTTGTAAAGGTTGCCCCAGAAGTCAGAGGAGATAGGGCGTTCATTGACTCTGTAAGCAAACAGAGCGAAGCTAAGCCCACCTTGCATCACCTGCAGCCAGCCAATGCTTGGGTGGAGAGGAGAACAGGAAGGCCGGGGCCCACCCCACGGCTCTTCTCCGCTCCAGCAGGCTCGGACAAGTGACCCCTCCAAAGGACACAGCCACAAATTGCTTAAACAAATGCAAAGTTCAGACAACTGCAAAGGGCTCACCTCACTTGCCAAAAAATTACAAAACACCAGTGTTTGCTGGAAAACAAGTCTGCGCAGCGCGCTTGTGAGAAAGGCGTGATGCCAGAAGGCAGCGAGCAGGGCAGATGAGGAAAGACTGATCCTTGCCTAGACAAGACTGATTTTTTTTGGCTAGCTTTGCTGTCACTGCCCCAAGAGAAGGGTGTGGGGTCATCTGCAGCCCAGGGCCGGGGACAGCAGTGGCCCTGTGGGGCTCGTCCTGGCTGGTGAGGCAATGTTTGCTCACACCTCGTGGAGCAGGCCCAGGGCAGCTCCTTCCATCGCCTGCTTGGTCAGGCGGTGACTGACCTCTGCACGGGGGCTTTGAAGTCCTGCATTGCCTTTTAATGCAGACAGATTTGGGGATGAAAAGCTGACTGCTGGGAGCTTGCCCTTCCCCTCCAGCCAGCAGGGAAGACACACGAGCATCGCCTACTGCAGCAGCACGTTTTGAGTGACAAACTGCTGCTCCCCTCTCTGCCCTTGAAGGCAGCACAGGAGGACAGCTTTCCCCTCCGCACAGCACCAGCTGTTGCTTGTCACTCTTGGAAAAGCAACTCAACACTGTCACCCAAAAACAGTGTCCGGAGCTGTACATAAGTCCAATGAATGAAAATCTCAGTGGCCGAGGGGACAGAGCTGTTGGTGCCAGCACAACTGCTCACACAAAGAGGCTCAGGCTGGCTAGAGGCTCCTTTGTGCTGGACACAGCAGGAATTACACAGGGATTCTGCAACTCGTGGCATGAAGATGTGACTGCATCTTCCCCATGCGGTCTGTCCAGGGAAGAAGAACAAGGAGCACAGATAGCAGTGCTGGTGTGGATGACTACAGAAGGCTCCAGAATGCAGAAAGCCACCTGTGCCACAGGCCAGGAGTTACACAGCCACGGAGAACCACCTAGGTTGGAAGAGACCCTCACAGTCATCATGTCCAGCCACCAGCCTCAGCTGCTGAACCCCACCGGTAGACCAAGTCCCTCAGTGCCATGCCCACATGGAGTTACGGAGTGGTTTGGGCTGGAAGGGGCCTTACGGATCACCCAGTTCCAACCCCAACATGTGAACCAGGCCATCAGGGCAGATGAACTCATGTCTTTCCCCATTCAGCTGCACAGCAGCACGTATATGGGTATGCAGCTCCTTGCGTACCCCACGGTCAGGAGTGCTGCCAGACCTACCTCAGGCGGCTCTCCAGCCAAGCCACATTCCTCAGCATGGTTTGGCACATTAAGAAACCATGAATCCATCCCCCAAGGCTGCTTTTTGAACAATTAATTTCAGCCCCTCTCACCATTAGTAAACTGTTGCTCTTTACTGCTAGCTGCAATGCTTTTTTGGACAGCCACTGAACATCTCACAGCACCTCTCCTTCCCAAACACACTGTTTTGCTCCACACAGAGCTGCACACCAGCTGCCCCACAGCAGGGACTTAAAACCCTAGAACTTGTTTCTTCTTTTCACCACCAAGCCCTACAACCTGCTCATGCTTTGGTTTCCATTACAGGGACAGCAGCCCCCAGATACATTTAGGAGGTAAAACACACTGTGTAAGGGGCTGTGATGAACCACCTTAAACCCAAAATCTTTGTCAAAGAAGGGTTTGAATCTCAGCACATAAAATTTGGCTTCTTAAGCTATATAGAATGAATATGAGAGACAACAATTTAGGTCTAAAACCTTCCTTTCCCCCCTCACTTAGAAGGATTTACCAGCCACCCCTGCCCTCAGATGCTGGAAATCTCTCTCCTGAGGTCACCACTGCAACAGCACATGGACCAGAGTGGAAACACAGCCACAAAACAACAGCCTCCGGTTCCCTGTATAACCTGAGCCATACAACCGGCAGCTGCAGGGGATTGCATCCCAGCTGATGGGGGTCAGCAATCACTCACAGCTACCACCCCAGGAAGGTGCTGGGATCTTTGGGGTTGGTGATGAGCCTGAGCCTTTTCTGCTCTGCCCTGTGCAGCTGTTGGTGTGTTTCCAGAGCCTGCAGAGCCCCTGCTCTGCTCTGTCCAGGAGAGGTGATGCACGAGGCTTCAGAGTGCCATCCAGCCATTTCCCACCACTGAGCAGGTGTGCTAATTAAACAAGCTATGCCATTAAACACTAACGAAGATGCACGGCCTGGAACAGCATGATAGCCTCCCAGCAGGGCCTGAGCCATCACAAAGCAGTGCTTGCTTTACTATGCCTGCCCAGAGAGAGCATCCTCGGGGAGCATCCCCACATCTGTCTGCTGCTGGTGACCAACAGGCAATCAACAGAAACACGTAGGAAGAAGAAATTCCCATAAACACCACTGGCTGCTGCTAAAATTAAGTGGGAAAGGTGCTTCTCCCTAATGCACAATTCCTTCCTGAGTTGTTCCTCCCTCCTGGCTTGCAGCGGTGCGGTGAGCCAACAGCGAGCCAACACTACATGGTGTGTCAATGGGTTTTGGTGAAGGTGTTTGGCTTCTCCTGTCCTTGCCCACTAGTTAAGATAGCTGGGGCCAACACTGCCAACCCCACACCAAAGCACAGAGTGGGGCTGTGTCCCCAGCCCAGCTCTCAAACCTGGGTCCTCCAAGCAGGAATTTCTCTTCTTGTCTGTCTTAGGATGGGATCACCAACACTCAAACAGGGATCTGCCTCTGGAGCCATGCTGAGCTTTCCAAGGCACCCAGGTCACACTGTATTTCAGCAGCAGTTGGAACCAAGCTGAGGTTTTGGGGAAGCTCACAATGTTTCTACCCCAAACCATCCCAACCCTAGACCTGGGCATACACATGGCCCTCAGACATCCTTGCTGAGGCTCTCCTCACCTTCTCATCCTGAGACAGTGGGGAGAAATACCCCAGGTAGGGCTTGGGCATGGCTCTCCAGGCAGGGTGAGCCATGCACCGAGGTGGCTGGGGTGCTACCTCCCTGCTGCTGGAGTCTCAGCCACCTTTTTTTGTCCTGTGGGATGAGGCATTGGCCAGAGAAGGAGACACGGAATTAGATGTTTTTATGAGCCTCCTTCTCCTGAGCCACCTGCAGAATGCAGGCCCAACATCTACTGCACTGGTGCCAGCTGTGGAAAGCAGGCTGCCTCTGAACCCAAGGGCAGGTAACCCCAGATGCTGCTTGCTTCACACCAGGGTTAGCTGGTGGCTGGATTTCAGATACGCTTGCCACAGGCTGATGACTCCCTGAGGTAGTAGCTCAAGACCCAGAGCTGCCAAGAACACAGAGTTCATCCTGTTGTGTCTTTGGCTCCAGCCCTGCTACTTTCCCCAGCTCGGACAGGGGCCAAGCTCTTCCTCTGTGAGGTTAACGAGAAGTTCAGCACTAATAAATCACCTCCCAACACCGTGCAAACAGTTACCTGGTGCTCCTTGCTGGGCCCAAGGAAGCAACCCTCATCTTTACTACGCCAAAAGCAGTGGCACAGGAGGCTTTGCATGAGGCATCATCTCCACCCAGAGGATGGAGACTTTGGTCAGTGTGCAGCACGAACCACGAACCCACTATCTCCGTAGGTAATGAGGGGTTCATAAAAACATGGAAGCTGCAACCCAGTTGTTTCACTGCTTATTTGGCAAGAGCTGGCTGGGAACTGAAGTTATTTGGGAAGCTGGTGGAGGGCCATCCCCCCTGCCAGGTGTCACCTCTTCCATGGGCACCATGTGCCAAGCACCTGCCACATAATTTTGCAGTGCTGTCCATTCAGGAATCTTGCAAGTTTTTGTCCGAGAAAGTGTTTCTACCTTCCTGTCCTGGTGTTTCAGACTGAAAAGCTGGTGCCTCTGCAGCACGAGCAGATTGCTTGAGGACCCCCTGAGCCAGCAACGATGGTGGGCCCATGGCCAGGATGTCCGAGCTGAGCTCCTGCATGGCATGGGCCCAGCCGCAGTGTCACTCTGTGTGGGTTGCTCTCCAGGGTTGGAGCCAGCTCTGGGTGCTTGAAACCGGCCTAGTAAACAGAAGCTGATAAGATCAGTAAGGACAGCAAACGTGGGTTGAGGGCAAAATGCAAAATCATGGTTATTTTTCTGATAAACAATATCTGAAGGCTATCTGCTGCCCTTTCCACACAAGCCTGTGCACCTGCATCCAGAGTCAGGCTCTTGACCCAGCCAGATGCAGAGCTGGCAAAAAAAAACAGCGAGTAAGGGATGGGGAGACAGACCTCCAGCAGCTCTCAGCACCCCAAGCCCAGCACCCATTCCCATACCACTGCCTCTCTACTGGGGCCCTGAGAAGGAGAAAGCCATGCTGATCAGCAAAATTTCCACTTGCTTGCCAGGCTGTGGTGTACCACCTCCCGTCCATCTCTGACCCTGCTCCCAGGGACCCACAGGGATTTAACATCCCTGCCCCAAATCCCCCCCTATCTGAAGGCAGACATCCCCTAAAACCCAGCTCATGGTGCAGCAAACCAGCTCAGCACCCCCAGCACTGAGCCCCACATTGTGCCCATCCCACGGGGCTCAGCAGGGCAGGATGCTGCCAGCTGCATGCCCACCGTGGCCAGCCACAAATTCGGGCCCCACTGCCCCACAGAGCCATGACCACCACTGCAATGACTCAGGACCCAAAGGACACTGCAGGGACACCAGAGCCGGGCTGCTGGT
The DNA here is from genome assembly GCF_965140915.1 of Aythya marila. NCBI lineage: Eukaryota > Metazoa > Chordata > Aves > Anseriformes > Anatidae > Aythya > Aythya marila. The sequence continues at coordinate 62,770,130 of NC_139043.1, read as the reverse complement.
GTGGGATGATGAACAGGGACGGCACGTGCTGGCCCCCAGCTCCCGAATTAGGTCAGTGGAGTTGTAACAGCTGGCAGTGGAGCTGCCTTTCTGCAGGAATTAGGCCCAAATGCTGCTTGGAGGCTTTGCTGTAAATGAGCACCCACCCTGGAGTGGAACCAGGGGAGCTTTGATGTCCCCCCACAAACACACAGCATCTCCACTTAAGCAGACAATTGACAGACAGCAGCTTTGCAAAGACACAGGCCAGCCCCCTCAGCCCCAGAGGTGCCTGTGCAGCCGAGCCAGTCACAGGGACATGCACAGCTCAGGTTGTCTCAGATAATCCCAGAGCCAGTCCAGTTCCTCCAAAATGTGACCATCATGTCAGTCCAGACGGAGCCACAGCTACCACCGGCGCCACAGGTTTTGAACACTGGTGCAGGAAGAGCATGTGGAAGAGGAACTGAAATCATCAAGTAGGAAGCAGCAGGTGTTGAGCTCATGCCTTTTATTGTTGTGGCATATTTAATTTCTAAGTAAATGGGAATGTTTGCTTGCATTCATCTCCGTGCAGCTGTATTACCACAGCTCCATATGGCTGGGGATTGTCCTCATGGATGAAAAGATTGGTAGACATCAACATGGTATGTACAAGAACAACATTGAGAGCATGTTTTAAAAGGAAGACTTTGAGGCAAATGGAAAACTAACTGAAGAGTAATGTGAATCCCATCCCAGAATGACAGCCACTGCAAGAGCACAAGATAAAAAAGAAAGGGGAAGCATCTTTGTTGCCAGTGCCCAAAATGAACTTTGCTACTTAAATAATGTTGTGATTTAAGAAACTGGTCTCCTCACCACTTTCAAATGTCATCTGCTGGGCTTTGAGGCATTTACTGCTGACCACTCATCTTTATGCACAGAAATATTTTAGTAGCCTTTAAATCCTCTTCATCTCTTTGGGAATTTTCAGGACTTTCTGGGCTAGCCTTTACTGTCTGCATAGCTACAGAGATGACCTTTTGTTGTACCAAAACCCTGTAATCTGACTTCATTTTCTGGCTGCTGTTTTGTCCATAATAGTCTCACTTATTTTGTCAGTTCTTGTGTGTTTAAAAAAATATGTGACCTCACCTCTGGACCTCAGGGTTGTCTGTCAGTGCCCCAGATGAGATGGAATTTACAGACTGTGCTTTTATGGAATATTATTGTCTGCTTTCTTGGAGTTGAAGCTCACTATGTAGATTTTGCACCATTCTGTGCAGCAACTCATCTGCACCATTAGCAACTACTGCCAGATCTGAATGTGCCAAGCAGAATTGCACTGCATTCAGAAGGGGAGTTGGTTGGTTGACTTTTTATTATTATTGTTTTTAAACATCAAATTTTTGCACATCACGTTGTCCCTCATACTTCATACCCAGGACATTTTGGTTTTGCTAGAGAGAGGTAAAGAAGAACTGGACCATAGAGATGCTTCAGAAGAACAACAGACACAATGGGAAGAATTTAACCAATGTTCTTTGAGTAATCAGAAATCACACTATTAAACCACTCTTGTATGGACCCTGGCCCTTTTGCCTGGATCCTTTTTTTTTTTTTTTTTTTTTTTTTTTTTTTTTTTTTTTTTTTTGCCACAAATGCCCTAATTTTAGGCTTCTTCCAACAGCTCCCATTTTAAAAAGTTTTGGCCTTCTCCCTTTTGGGACTACTCCTAGACACCTGTCCAGATGCTGGGGCTAAGTCATGTCCAAGCTATCAGCTCTGGGCTGATTACAAGTTTGTGGTCGATGAACTTGGAATGCCAAGAGCCAAGGCTGATGAAACCTGGATATCTCAGGTCTCAGCACTGTGGCATCAACACGGTGCCAGGAGATTCCAGGTCAAGGCTTGAATCCATGCTTAAAGTCTTTGCTTGCAAGCCAAGGCCCACACAACTGTACTTCGTGAGGAAGCTGAGATTTCGTGGTGGAGCTAGACAGAATAATAGTAGCAACTCCATCAACACACTGTTAAAGGAAATGCAAGAAATACACTAAGGAAGAGGAGCAGGAGGAGGAGGAGGAGGAAGGTTCTAGAGGAGAGAGGTACCACCAAGCACTTCCCTGCAGGGAAGTGTGGGTATGGGAAATTGCAGATGTTTTTCCAAATCATGCATTTAAGAAGCCATTAAAACACACACATGAACATCCCTGTGTTCAGTGAAAGCTTTTTTTCTGCATCTTTCCCTAATCTTGTCAAAGCTGTCTTGTATAAAAAACATTTGTCAGCATGCATGGAGGCATTCCCACATGCCTTCACACACCACTGACTATTTCCAGGGAAAACTATTTGACCCACAGGAAAAACAAAACAGCAACAACAACAACAACAAAAAAAAACCCTTCTCTAGAGAGGAACTGTAGTCCTACTTCAAGATACTTGTCCACTGCATTTCCAAAGGTTTTCCTTTGGAGTCATTGGCAAACTGCTCCTGAGAAATGTAGGGGCTGGAAACAGAGCCCGCTGTTTCTTCAGCTCCAAGAGAAAGAAAACAAACCCTTTGAGAACTTCAGTAGAATTTCATACAGTAGAGGATGTTGCCACCTGCTGTTTAAATACAGGCAGACACTAGTTCCCCCGGGCTTTGGTGGCTTTTGGTCATTTCTGAGTTTTTGCAGCCTGGTAAGAAGGTGGTGAGGAAGTACTGCATGTTCTGGTCAGGGCACTAACATTTAACCTTCCATGCTTCTAAATCAGCTTTCATCAGCTTCTCTTCCACTGTACCCTGGCAAACACCATGACCTGTGCAACAGTCCCTCCCTGCAGAGTTTCTTCACTGCAGTCAGGATTTCAGTTGGTGGTCTGTGACAGCAAGCAGACAGCAGCAAAGTCTCCAGAAGAGCCCAGATAGGTATACAGGGGGCCACATCTGCTTTGGTGCCTCTTCATAAACTCATAGAATTGTTCAGGTTGGAAAAGACCTAGATCATCTGGTCCAACCTCCTTTAACCTAGTTCTGACAAGTCCACCACTAAACCATGCTACTAAGTTCTACATCAACATGTTTTTTGAAGACCTCCAGGGATAGTGACTCAACCACTTCTCTGGGCAGCCTATTCCAACTCCACACAACCCTTTCTGTAAAGAAATTTCTCCTAATATCCAACCTAAACCTCCCTGCTGCAACTTGAGGCCATTTTCCCTCATCTTGGTACAAGGTGAAAGTCTTCTGGTATGATGAAGATAAAAGCTGGCCAAGTCTTGGGGGTCTGAAACCAAACCTGAGACAGAAGTGTTTATTATTATTGTTGCTGTTTTGAAAGAGCTATAAATAGTGCTTAAGCTAAACACACTAGGAGCAGGTGTTGAACTGCTGCCCTTATTTGCAGAAAAATTAGGTCATAGTATTGAGGATTAGAGCATACACAGCTTGGTATTAAAAAAAAAAAGAAAAAAAAAAGAAAAAAAAAAGAAAAAAAAAGACTCATTTTCTGAGAGGGTGGCTTGGTGATCAGAAAGAACTAAGACCAATGTAGCCTGGGCTGTTCTGCAGGCACAGCTGATGCAGCAGCAAGGCTAGATCACTGTTCCCCCAGCACAATTTTTTCCCCCTGGCCATCAATTACACCTGCCCCGGGGAGAGCTTCGGCTGCAGATGCAGTCATGGTGCTGGGGAGGGGACAGCAGGGCAGAGCTGGGTGTGCTGAGCCACGGCACACCACCAAACATCCATCTGGGGACCAGGGGAGAAAATCCAGCAGAGCTCCCTGCTCAGTAAGGATGGAGATGCAAAGTGTAGGAAATCCAGCTGATTAAATCTGGACGTGCTTCTGGCTGCTTCCTGTAAGGTCTCAGAGCAGGATGGAGTTACACAGCTACTCGCTTCTTTTCTTGTTATCTGGGAGCTGAATCAGGAGACTTTTTCTGTCAGCCTTTTTCCTGATAGGGCAAGTTCACCTTTATGGCTGCTGCTGTCACCCAGTTACCCAATTCCATGATAATTTTCCATCCCCCGAACTACTTCCATCTAGGTTGCTTTTTAGGATTTTTTTTTTTTTTCTTAAATGCAGGGCCCAGACTGGTGGCCTGGATGGTCACCAGCCCCCGGCTCCTCCTGCTGGGCCCTGCGCAGCCAAGATGGATCCTCTCACGTTCCAGCTGTGGGACCTCAATCTCTAAAGTGTCACCAGCTGGACTGAATGCAGGCTGGACACTTGGGGGACTTATGGCCAGCTGCCTTTTGTGAGGCCATCGGGTGGCAGTGACTCTGGGGTGACATCACAAGGGTCTCGGGGTGCCCCTGATGGCAGCACTTACAGAAGTAACCTGTCATGAGACGATGCTGACATGAAATGGCTGCTCCACACCAACAGGAGCAATGTCTGCCAGGCTGGGGTCCAGGTCAGGAGCTCGGCCTTCGACCTGGGAACTGCACCTGAGAGCCAGGGATGTCCTTGACATGCAGCTGGACACCTGAGCACAAGAGACATCCTGAAGAGACCATCGGGGGGACACAAGAATCTGGGAAACATCAGCTGGGATGGTGACAAAGAGCCTAGGCACAAGGAAATTGGCCCAATAAAGTGGGAACGGGCATGAAAAATCAGGAGTTGTTTAAAGAATATCAGGAACATCATCAGCTCTTGGCTGTCCCAGGAGGATGGCAGAAACGGACAGCATCTCTTGGTTACCTGAAGTGGTGGTGTCATCGTAGAATCATCACAGAATGGGCAGGGTTGGAAGGGACCTCTGGAGATCATCTAGTCCAACATCCTTGCTGAGCAGGATCACCTATAGCACGTTGTGCAGGATGGCATCCAGGCGGGTTTTGATTATCTCCAGAGAAGGAAACTCCACAACCTCTCTGGGCAACCTGTGCCAGTGCTCCGTCACCCTCACAGTAAGGATGTGCCCCTTCGTATTGAGCCAGAACCACCTGTGCTTCAGTTTGTGCCTGTTGCCTCTCGTCCTGTTGCTGGGCACTACTGAAAAGAGACCGGCTCCATCCTCTCGACACCCTCCCTCAGATATTTATACACATTTGGGGAATGAGACGCTGGAGAGCAGCCCTGCAGAGAGGGATCTGGGAGCTGTGGTTGACAGCAAGCTGAATGTGAGCCAGCAGTGTGCCCTGGTAGCCAGGAGGGCTAACCGTATCCTGGGGTGCATCAAGCATGGCATCACATGGCATGGTCAAGGAAGGTGATTGTCCCGCTCTGCTCTGCGCTGGCCCAGCTTCACCTCGAGTACTGTGTGCAGTTCTGGGCACCACAGTACAAAAAGGATGTAAAACTGTTGGAAAGTGTCCAGATGGTGAAGGGCCTAGAGGGAAAGACATATGAGGAGCGGCTGAGCTCTCAGCTCCACACAGGACACAGAAACACAAAGCAGCAGCAGGGAGTGAAGGCAATGAGCAAGCAGCTGCACTGGCTCATGCCCTAGCAGGTGACAGGACTCTCAGCTGTTCACTGTGGCCAAACCTGCTTCAATTTCACTAATACTCAAGCCCCTGCCCTCATCTCCCACAAGAAAGGTGACATTTTTGCTTTTGCATGGAGACCAGAGTATCTGTGATTTGTTCTCTTTTCTATATGGAGAACTAAAGAAAATAATGACTTAGGTGACTCATCCAAGTTCTCAATGGTCTTTGCTAGCCAGGTGGAAGCCTGAAGGCTGTTCGCAGTTTTCAGGCTTGCAACATAAAGCACAGGCTTTCTCTTAGGGAGAAATCAGTGCCTGCACCCTGCTGTGGCTCTGGTTTACCTTTGCTGACACCCAAAGAGCAGGGCTGCTTTGGCCAGAATGAAGATGGTGGCAAAAAATTGTCTCCAGATTTTAACACCACCTTCTCCAGCATAAGCAAAATTCAGATCAGTGGAGACTTCAGAACCTCATTTACTGCTGTGCTGCTGGAAATCAGGACAGCTTCAGACAGGCACATTGCGGTTGAAACCAGGGCAAAGCTGGGGGCAAGCTGCAGCCCCGTACAATGATGGGCAAGGGAGGGGCTGGAGCAGGGCAGCCCTCGCTCCAAAAGGCAGCAGCCACCCTGCAAATGGTGCTGCCCTTGCAAGACAAGCACAGTCCACAAAACACAGCATCATTGTGACTAGCGTGGGACAGGCTGTGTAAGATCTGAAGCCATGGCACTGGGTGAGACATTACTGGGTGCCACTTCTCTCCTGAGAAGTACTTGCCATGGTTTGTGTGTGCTCACCTCACGAGCACATGGGGATGTTTCACTTTAGGAAGAAGTGATCCAGTGGCTTCCAAAGGGAAGGAACAAACTATTTTAATATCTTCATGAGAAGCTCTTGGCAGTAGAAAACAGGTTCCTCTTGGCTATCAATAATCTTTAAGAACTATAAAACCTGTCTCTGACATTGCTCAACAGCTGCTCTTTCCATTCCTTGGGCTTCCATGAGATTATTGCTAGCAGACAAGGAGGGAATTGGAGAAGGCAGAGGAATAATATTCTCTTAATAAATCAAAACCACAAATTTTATCTTGACTTACGCAGGCTATCTCAGGGCAAGCTGCAAGATGATCGCCTTCATTAGAAAACTGCTCTAGCTGCAAAAAACAAGCATTGTGGCCGCCTCAGAGACCTCTCCGGATGCCAGCACCGAGGTGATACATTACAGGAAGATGAGAGAACTTGAGCTGCACTCCAAAACACGAGGCAAATGGATGAAGATTTCTACTCATTTCCCTAAGTCTGTCAGCGGTTTCTTCTCATTATATCACTTGGAAACCTGGTTCCCTCAGTCATTTGCTTTTAAAAGCTCATTAGAAGAGTGCAGCACACAGAGCAGATTATTAGCACTTGCATTAAGCAAAGCTGCTCCCTGGGGCAGAGCTGCGGGTGCCTCGGCAGCATCTCTGGCTGGCTGCCCAGCCTGCTCTGCAGACCCTGCTCCCCTCCTACCTCCTGAGGGTCCCCAAGGTGGATCCTGATGAATTGTTTGGGCTCCCAGGTCTCACAGCTGGAGTTACACATCCTGGAGACCACAGGAAGGGAAAGAAAGACCTCGTGTGTGCTGTGCTTCCTCACTGCTGGACATAATCAAAATTAGGAGAAGCCGTAGCAGCACAATGTAATTGTGGAACAACACACTGCTCCACAATCACCAGGTGGGTGAGGAATCCCATTCGCACCCTCTGAAGCTTACCTCTCCTGTTTTTTTTTTTTTTACCAGGAGACAGCGCACATTTCTGAAGTGGAACATTTGGGGCTGGATAAAAGCCATGGAAGCATCCAAGAGCACTAGCTGAGTATTCCCTTGGAGAAATAACCATGTGACTGAGGTGGGAAAAGCAACAAGGCAATGCAGAATTTCAGAAGTGCTCAGCTCCTGATGGTACGCGAGCAGCTCATTCCAGGAGGAGCAACAGCAGGTCCTGGTTCCAGCAGCAGGCTGGCACGCTGGCTGGCCACCAACCCCACCAGCCACCCAGCAGAACAAGTTCCTCGACAGGATATGGGATGAAGCATGATCGGATTGTGGAGAAGGGAGTAATTGCCTTTCATGAACCTTAAAGAGCACAAGCCCAGGAAACTGAGATGTTGGCAATGGAGGAATGTAAACAGTATTGAGAGGCTTGAACACATTAAGATTAAGCTGGCAAGAAACTTGAGAATTGCATACAAAAGCTAGCCCTCAAGGAAAAGCAAGCCCTTAGCTTGGGCACATAACACAGCCTGCCCTTGCTACCCAAGGACAAACTGTGTGAGCTAAGATGGACCCTTAATATACTGGTCGGCTCCGCACTTACAGCTACACCTGGTTTGGCCACACCTTTTGCTTACTTCCAAAGCATAAAATTTTAATCTCCCACCCAGTCCCTGATTCCCATATTGATTTATTTGTATTGAAACCTTTAAAAACATGGTTTTAAGCTGTTTGTGTTAAAGCCAGACTGAGGTGTTTCTTGAATCAAGAAAACCAAACCAACCCTCTTCTCAAACAAGTAAGGACATCTTTGTTATGCTTTTCCTGGATATTATGAAGATCACCTCTCTCCCTAGGCTGTCAAATTGAGGAGTGTTTTTGGTATTGCTTGAGCAGCATGCTCACAAGGAGTACTCGGGTGACACAAGGTCACCTGAACTCAGGAGGTACAGTATGCGGCCTTTTGAAGAACCAGAAAGGGCACCAGCTGGTCAGTGACTACCAGATGGGAAAGCTGCTGTGAAAAGTGAAACCCTCAACATCATCCCATGTTGTGGTTTAACCTGGCAGGCAGCTGGGCACCATGCTGCCATTCGCCCACTCCCCTCCTCCCCATCCCACAGTGGGATGGGGGAGAGAATCAGGGGGAAAAGTAGAACTCATGGGTTGAGATAAAGACAATTTAGTAGGACAGAAATAGAAGGGAAAATAATAATAAGAGAATATACAAAGCAAACGATGCACAGTGCAATTGCTCACCACCCACTGAGTGATGCCCTGCCATTCCCTGAGTGGTGGCAGTCCCCCGTTTTATTGCTGAGCACACCACTGCTGCATGGTGTGGGACATCCCTGCGGGCAGTGCGTGCCAGCTGCCCTGGCTGCGTCCCCTCACAGCTCCTGGTGCACCCCCAGCCTCCTTCTGAAGCTGAAACTAAGCGAGGCAAGAGAAAACGTCACCTGGATGCAATAGGTTTCTGACCAACTGCTATACATCAGCCCACAACAAAGCCTCTGCTGCAGGTACTTTGAGTTGCAACACAAATAAGTAAGCTTAAGATGCTATTAAGTAAAGTGAGTTTTTAGTTTACAGAAATAAAATGTTTTTATTATTATATATTCAGTGGGAGAAAAAATGGGCTGTCATAGTACTTCTTCAGCTTAAACATTTTTATTGGCTACACAATTACTCTTTCAAGGTAATTTTATTTATTTCTATTTATTACAAGTGTGGAAACTCTGAAAAAAATCTAACTTTTGGCAAACTCATACTTTTCTGGTGAAGCCCAAACTTACCATAAAAATCCAAGCATTTAAGAAACAAGTTCAGAAGGGACAACAAACGGACAATGTTCCATTTCCAAAACCAACTCAGAACATTTGATTTCCATATGCTCTAAATGTTCATTCAAATACAATAGCTATTATGTTATATAATATTTTATGCCCTCATACAAAGACCTAACGAGAGCATAACCTCATTTCTGATTACCCCAAATGTGGGGGGTGGGGTGAGGGTGGGTTTAAGGTAGGGACAGAAAGAGAATAAGTACAATTAAAATTATTTGCTGATAACTTAAATCCTTATTTCTGAACAAATGGGAATGCTAAAGTACAACCATTTCCATAGGAAGCAAATCCAGAGCTTTGACCAATCCTAAAAGCAATTCAGAGCTGGCGCTTCTTTTCCTTGCAGTAACTTTTGCCTGTTCTTCACATTGTTCAGTTTCATGAATTCCACTGAAACCTGAGAGGGCACGCAGGGCAGACAGGAGCTGTGATATATTAAAAGATAAGAGATTTTGCAATTATTTTGCAATTCTGTTTATTTGAAAGGGAAAACTACGTCTACTTATTGATGACCAGTGTCTTCTGTGAAAAGAAAGAGGCAGTGTACTTAAAAGGAGTCCTTTATACAGACTACTGAAAAGCTCTTCATTGGGAAGCTGTATGAATAAATGACATTTCCAATAAGTGTAATTCACATAAAAGAAAGCATGGCAGCAGGGGTAATACAGTGGCATCTGAAAAAAAAAAAAAAAGAAAAAAAAAAAAAGCTGTTCTTCATTGTTTTGCAGGCAAACAAAAAGATATAAGGAGTCTGCAACAGTTTAAGAAGTTACAACTGTTCTTTCTGTTCTTTATATACCAAATTCCTGACTACTACTACTACTAAAACTGTCTCAATTCACTTTGAAATCAAAATAAAAGGGTAGAAAACAAATGCTTGCCGATGACAGAAGTTCCTGAAGAGGCTGCACATGTGTTAAAATGCAGCTAGATGCACATAAAAGCTTCCATAGGGCATAAAAGACGATGCAAAGGCAGTATTCCTGGGCCTGGAGCAGGTCTGACACACAGCAGGAGCGTGTGGACAGCTGGTGCCCTCTTCTGGACAAGCTAGATACTTGTTCAGCCAATGCAGAGCACAGCTGGCCCCCAGCTACTCACTCAAACAAGATTTACTAACAATTCAACAACTCACAGGCATTTCTGTACCTTAGGCTAATTCCTCAGGCAATTCAAAGACAGGTCAATGTGGGACAAAGACAAGGCCTGTGGGAAAGAGAAAACTGGAGCACTTCCCGAGTAAGTGCTTGGCTATACAACTCCTTTAAGATTTCTGACACATCACCGTGTTACATCACAACATTGTTTATTATGTGACTTTTTACAATACAAACAAAAAAAATACAGAAATGCAGTATATGAATACAGCTAAATGCGAAATGGTGACTTTTTCTTGAGGCCATATTCCCATTTCTAGTAAAATAAAGAAAGACTGCACACAGGTAGAAACAGGTTGGTAGTTAACTCCACAATTTTGCCTAGAAATGACCTATAAATGTGTTTTCCTGCTACTTACCATAAAATGTAAAAAGGGAGTTAAAGGAAAGTTTTACTCACTGGTTCCTACCATATGAAAGAAGCTATATTCTATTTAGGAGGGCCAATATATGGAAAAATACCTAAATTAAATGTTATTACAAAAATGAAGCAGTAATGAGATCCTTCAGGCTAAAGAAGTTAGTAAATGAGAATAGCATATATTTAAAGAATCCAAAACATAAAAGGGTTGTTATAAAAAGCTTAGGTGCACTTTAAGCCTACGACTTTAGTTTTTCCATGTGTACTTTTAAACAATGGAAGTGTCAAAAATAGGGTCAACTGTGTTAGACTAAATTACATTATTGTATATGCTGCACTGAATGGAATTCTTGTATTATAGTAATAAAGAAGCATCGTTTGCATCATATTATGGCAATTTGTCCTCACTAAAAACCGTCTTGAGTCCTTGCATTTTTGAATATCCTGTAAACCGTCAAACCACCAGAACATGATTGTACAACAGTAAAATGTTTTCTTTTGCATTAAAATGACATCTGTTTTAAAAAAAAAAAAAGGAAAAAAGGTACTTAGAGCTGTTATTTTTCCAAGTACACAACACCCTAGACAATTCAAGGCATCTCATTCTCCATCAAAATTAACAAAAATTTGTCATGCTGTTAAATCCATTACTATGGACACAACTGGTGCAAAATTGATCAAACAGATCCAACAAACACTGATGTCCAGGCTGGCATATTGGCAACTAATACGTAACTGGTGGTCAAAATGATGCATTTAAAATATCTTCCCTTTCTTCTTGTTCTTTTCCAAGGTTCTACAATGATATAAAAAAAAAAGTCAAACATCGAATACATGTTATTAAATTCACTTTTTACATGATTTTTTTTTTAAATAAGCATTTTCTCAAGTCTTACAGGTTCCAATACACTGTATGAAAATGTATTATATTCATCGTACTTGTGCATGAAGTCAAGCAGTGCATTTATCACGTTACCCTATCTTGTGGATTGCAGACTTAATCAGTTTAATTCTTGAAGCTTTAACTCTCCACCCTTCAGAAGTCTGATACGATCTACCTTTCAAATACTACATTTTTTTTAGATAGATCTGGCTATGTATGAATATAGCATTTTTCCAGATTAAAACTTGCTTTTGAAGCTAATAATAATCCCAGTATTTTTGAGAGGTGTTCATCTGCAACTAAATGCAGTTTCATTTTTTTATTGGATTTTAAATGAATTTCCATAGAGGTCAAACACCACTGACCATTATTACTATGGAAATTTCCTTTTAACAGAAAGTTACAGAACATTTACTATGAACTGCAGATTAAGAATCAATTTACCTGGAGGAATTCTGTTGTTCCAAAATACGTTGCTGAGCTTCCCAGTTTGCTTTCTCATCCTCAAACTGGCGACGCTTTTCCTCTAATTCTTTGTGTTGTGCCTCCAAATTCTTTTTCATTTGCTCATGGCGTCGCTGCAGCTATAGAAAAAGTCATGAACGGACTCAGCAACGACACAGAACACTGCAGCAACAAACATCAGCAACTATACTAAAGTGAGATAGTATCAGTTTCTCTTCAGAGAAAGTAACTCTTAAACCAAAACTTCTAAGGTTATGGGTATAATTAAACACAAAGAAAAGCGTTTTAAATCCCTTAAACACGTTGTAAAGCTCACAGAAAACTCCCCAAATGCTGCCTGAGTCACAAATAGGAGTTGTAGCCAGTTACATGCAGCAAGCAACAGGAAACTCAAGGAAATGTTGGTATTTGATGCAAACCTTAAGCAAATTACAAAATATTTTAATATCAGTAATACATAACATAGTAGCTTTGACTTTGGAGGAAAAAAACACACATTGATTTCATCCTATAGTGTTAACTACATTAAGGATCTGTTTGGAAAAACATTATTAAATGGATTAATTTACTCACTAATTAAACGAATTATTAGTAGTATTACTGAAGTGAATTGTCTACACTGCCAGTATTGCATAAGAAGTCTCTCCTGAAAGCTTCTGGTGATGGGACCGGCAATCAAATGCCCTGGATGCAAGAATGGAGACACTGTGAGGAAAAGTAATCCCATTCACGTGCTGCAACAGGTTTTTTTAAATGACTTCATTAAAACTCCCTCTTCTCTCTTACAAGTCCTTATTCTTATGCAAACCCTTTAACATAGATTTTACGTTTTTTTTTTTTTTAATATACTTTAAACGCAGCACGGTCTACTGCCTACTTATAGAGATATACAATGGAGTTTACGAAGTCGTGAATGAAGAAAGGGGAGAAAAAAAACTTATCAGTTTCTAATTGTTTGTTCAATTCAGCAAGATGCTATCAGTGAAAAAAGTCGAGAGATAGTACATGCAAAAAGACGTTTTTTTTGCCCTGTTTTTCCATATAACAATTTATCTACAGAGTTGTTGTCACAGCACATTGTGGAAGCCAGAATTATAAATGGGTTTGAAATATTTACAGAAATTAAGGAAGCAGAAGTTCATCAATACCTAAATAAACACTGTGATTCAAATAAAACACTTAGCTTTAAAACTCTCAAATTTCTGACTGGTCTACCTTAGTATTTATATCCTTTGTTTACCTATTGACTTCTTTTAATGAACAAAAAAATAGACTGAAAAAAATGCAAGCCATCAACCTGATTCAGTATACAATGGCTCCTTACAATGCCTAGACTGGCAAGCATTTCAACTACCCTGCCAAATTTCCTCACTTTCCCTCAAATTTGGAGCCACACTGCATCTTTATGAACATTGACTATTTAAAGCTCTTCCATTAAGCTTCTTGAGAGAAGCTGCTTACCCAAAACTTAAAATTAATTTTCTAGTTTAATGTAATTTTATACTAGTCTCTTAAAAAGAAAACACTTCAAGGGCTGCTTGAAACCCATAAAAACAATTTCACTGTGAATAAAATCCATTCACCTGGATGAGACAGAAATTAGTTAAGTATCAATAAAATTTATGTATGTTTAAACGATACAAAAACAGTGCCAACAAGATATGCCTGCCTCTTTCTTCATCTAGTAACTCTTATTCAGATTATCCCTTAGACACTGTATCAGAAGTTCCTCAAATGCCTTTTCAGTATGCAAAGCAAATTATTATTACTAAATTAGCTTATGTAAAACATGAAAGTCTGAAGAACTTTTTTAAGCAATTGTAAGAAAACAGGTATAAAATATTCCAAAGAGGGGAATATTTTAATAATAATAATAGTATTTTAATATTTTAAAAGAGAGGGTAAGAAAATTAAGGAGTATTTCAAAATACTGTGATTGTGAAAATAAAACAAGAGTGTATATGAACATTAAAGTTGCATTTGAAGTTTGTGCTTATCCTATTTCAGCAAAGAGAAAAAGTTGGGAAAAATAACTGAGTTTTTGTTACACGTAAAATGTTGGAAAACCTTGGAGAAAAGAACCATCTTTGTATTTGTTCACTTTCAAGCATATTTAAGACATTTTCATTACCTCAGCTTCAGAGTCCTTCAGTTTCTGAACTTTTTCTTTGACTTTCATCTCAAACACCTGTTCCATCTCCATTTCCATTTTTTTCATTTTGGCTACATGCTCTCTCCTTTCCTCTTCCATCTGTGCCAACGGGCTCCTGCCACAAATCCAGAAGAAGTAGTTAGCTAATAAAAACTTTTTTTCTTTCTGTAATATTTGGGTATCTGTATAAAAAAAGATAAAAATCCTGAAGCATTATGATAAATAACACAGCTTACATTCATTTTACATTATTTCATTAACTGTTAAGCTTCCTACCAAAAGGAAATTTCATACAGTATATCTCCCCCCTCTCCCCCCTTTTTGATTTATATTACATTACGGTTAAAGAAGCTCTTGACTTTTTATCTTTGGTAGAACCTGGTCATGGGTAGGGAATAAACCAAAGTTACGAGTAATAAAAAAAAATGAGTATCTTCCAAGTGATCTTCAGGCATCTTGTTCTTTGCAGTTCAAATATATATAAAAATCAATAGATAGAACCTTTATGTAGAACAGATTAATAAAAATTTTTAACAGAGTTTCAGACAGAAGTCCCATTTTTCCTTTAAATTGTCACTGTTCAGAGTGATTGTAAGCATCAAGTTAGCATTGCAACTGTGTTGAACGAGGTGGTCATACTTCCAAAGAAGTTGGAAAAAAGTAGCAAAAAAGTTTTGGGCAACTGAACATTCATCAAAATGATAGCTGGAAGAATTTCCTTCAGAAAATTATTCATTAAATTGATGTATAAAAAATAATATCTTTATATATCTTTATATTTATTTATTTATTTGTTTGTTTGTTTGTTTGTTTAATGGTTACTACTTTTTGGAATCCTACAGAATTTTTAAAGCTATATAAGCTTGAGACCCACATGAATGTGGTGCAAGCTCTGAACAGCAAGTTTCATATTAAATACCCAATAAACAGGATGGTTTTGATCTAAGGATGATTGCTATATGCAGCCTTATCATAAGAATTTCATGCTGTTCAACAAAAGCAACCCAAACAAATCACTGGCCTCTTTTTTCAGTTTTGAGAATGCATGGCTTTGGAAAACATCAGTTTTAGTTGTCTTATTGATAAAAATGGAGAAAACAATGTATAGGGAACAGTTACAATCAACAACAGAGGCTATCTGCTGTAATGTATGCATAATTTGCTCAGGCAAGCAAATTATAAATTAGAGATGGCAAGTTTAAATCCTAGCAGAAATATTATTTTCACTTTCAGTGCTTAAAACAAACATAAAAACCCCAAACTGTTCTGCTTCAATTCATGCAGAAAAAGCACTCTAGGAGGCAAACTAATTAAGGAACTTCCAGCAATGACTGAAATAAAATTAGCAACATCTATTTTGATTCAGAATGTACCACTCATTCTTAAAGGAATGAGCTTACATATTCGCCATAGTTAAAATGTGTTTTTTAAGATCTGTTTTGACTGTTAATGGCTCAGTTTATCCTTATTGCTTGCTTTCGACAACTAGCCATACAGTGAAAGTAAGCAGGGTCCCATAAAGTTTAGGCCATGTGAACAGTTTTTCAAATACCAGCATTTTAAAATGTGCTTTAAAGGTTACGATCAGGAGTGGTAAGGAGAAAGAAAATGGCATTTCCACAAAAAATCTGATTGAATCTGAACTAATAGTTGCCAAGTTTGGACTGGTGAATAAAATTCTGTATTACATATGGAACTGAAACCGATCCTCAGTTTAATGCTTACTCTAGCCATTCAAAAGGCCAACTGCTAGGAACTTTTGTCAAGGAAAAAAACTTGGTTAAACACGGGTCACATATAATAATACACAAAAAATATCTCGCGTAAGAAGAGAATGAAAGAGGAGGTGAGTAGCAGTATTTGTGTAAGCTAACCATCTGTCCTAATAAAATTATTTCACTGTTACCTTTTAGAGGTGTAAAGTTCTCAAATATGCCTGCTCTTCAAAAATTAACTGAGACATGGATCTGAATACTAACAGATCATTGCTGCATTTCCCATAGACTTGGGAGGGAAGTAGTACTGTCCTTCTGTTGACAGCCTCATCATCTAACACAGATGTCAGGCAAGCTTATTTGAGAATTTGAGAAAGTGGCAAAAAACAGTCTGCACAGAACATTTGATAAACTTACAAGTGAACTTTTACAGCTGAGATTTTTACAACAGAGGTCACAGCTAGTTTTGTTGGGTCATAAGTATGTGACATGGGTAAGTGCACATTATCCTTTATTTCAGGATAAAATAATACAAGGGGCTTAAGCAAAAAAGAGCTGAAAGCAAAACACTAAATAAATACGTAAAACATTTAACTGATTTAACAGGATGTGTGTTAAAGCAGCCCTCTAAGATCTGCAAAAGTTAAAAAGTTATTCTGCATATGTGCAAAGTGGAACCTCTGCAAGCCAGTAGTAAGATAAACCCATGGTCAGAGAAGGTTGAAGTAATTGATTTCCCAATCCAATGAAAACTTGTAAATTTACAGATAACTATAATGAATTAGTGGAATTTTCATAAGCATCTATATAAACATGATGGAGCTTGAGATAGAAACTGGGTAAATTTCACAATTTATGCACTGAAACAGCCTTTTCTACTCATTGTTGAAATTTGACCGTATTTGTCTTGAGGCTTAGCCAAAAAGTTCCCAAAGAGAAAGGGTTTTTACAGAGATATTTGTCCCTGAAATTATTTATAAGTTCTTAAAATTTACATTAGCAGTGCTTTATAAGAAAACCAACAACAACAAAAAACAGCTAGGGAAAAAAAAAACAATGCCAAGAGCTGGATAACAGAAAACTGTTATAAATTTGAAACATTAAACAGTAAAACCCTTTTTGTGTTTAAATAATTTTTGTCTAAGTTTTTTGGAAAAATTTAAATGACCACTTACATGCCTTCAACTGTGTCAAATCTAAAAAACAAAAAATACAGAGGCTTAGCTTAGCATGCTTAAATAAAACCACAAAACCAAAAAGCAGTAATTAAAAAAGTAAATTCATTATTAATAGAGTCCTAAAGCTAATTATCTGCTCCCCCAGAAAGCAAGTTTTTCACAGTAACAGGAAAGACTGTTAGTTAAAGCTTATTATATTTAAAGTTCAGTTAGTAAATCACTACACCGTGTAGATATTAATGCAGATTTGATGTGCAGATATTTTCAGCAATAGTTTACCTAGAGTATGCAAGCTCTTCAAGCAATTTTAAATAGTTCAGTGACACAAACAACCACTTGCTATAAACAAGTTTTATGAAACCGAAGCCATATCGAGGCTTATCTACTCATTAAAAATTATCTCCTAGTAAAGGATGTTATCAATGATGTCCTTTTATTAATGAAATTAATAATGTTCCTGTGCTGCAAAAAGAGCACTTCACATCAATGGCCAGCAGAGGTCTCACCGGAGGCTGTGCTCAGCTCTGGAGGAAGCTTCACTGCAGTTATTTCCCCTGACCTTGATGCTTTACCCTGAGCTTGTGTTGGGTTAGCATTTCACATACACCATAGAGGAGAAAAAATAGTCTGAAAACAAGATTCTCATATTAAATCTCACAACAAGTAAGATGGGTTTAATACCCTAGAACTATTTCACTGAATTTCCTTCTCTCTGGTGAAAAGGAAGCAGAGAATCTTGGCTTTTTGGTAAGATAACAGTAAGAATATGGTCAAAAGGAGTTAGAAGTAGTTTAAACTAGGCAGTTAGAAGGATTTATGCATTGTGTATTTTGTGACCCAGTGTGCCAGTTTATTGAACAAATCTCTAGATAAATAAGGCTGATCTTTACAGTATACAACACGACTTTCAATTAAATATGGTTTTATGTTGAAACTCACTGAAAATATCAACTTTGTATAGCAATTTAAGAATTTTATATTTCAGAGCAAATGCAAATTTTAGCATACGCCACATAGTGCACATGTAAAATTATAGTTACTGCACAGTGTGAAGAGACAAGTTATTGCTATACCTGAAGATTACCCTTGATGATTATTTATATATTATTTAAGAGATGAAATGATCTTGACAATTTGAAGAAATCAGACACTAAACATAAAACACAAAAACACTACGTAATCATGGTGCATGCTTTGGATGGCTCTTAGGTCAGTGTGTTACTTGTAGAAAAGTCAATTACAGTTTTACCAAAGCAAAGGAGGGAAAAATCAAAGAAAATTATCATCTAGACAGAACAAATTGCTTCAGTTCATCTGCACAGTATTATTAAATCTTATAACGTGGACTCATACTGATTTTCACATTTGCACTTTTGTTCAAAGAAATAAGTCAACAGTTGCCTGAAAAATAAAGATCCGCTAAGATCAGAAAAATATAGCTGCATTGAAGGTAAAAAGATCTGGTCTCCAATATCTTTTGGAGAAGTGCAATAACCACAGCTTGTACAATCTCTGCCTATATATACCCTTCCAGTTTACAAAAGAAACAGCAGGTTAGGAGTTTCCAGAGCCAGAGGTTTTATCTGTGTTTAACAGGATGCTTGTAACACCACCAGACAGCATCAGAGCATGTCTCTATTCTCAGACAGAGACACTGGACCCATCTCCCATTAAAGAATCAGATTTCCAGAGGACAAGTCAGATATTGCTCCATTTTGAGACACAGACATTTCTTTCAAAAAAGGAAGCAGCCAAATATAAGATTCCTCAGGGGATGCACAGATAAAGCGTTAGCATTCATTCTTCCCCCTTTCAATTGATTTCTAGGAAGACATGCATGGTTATTAGGAAAATTTTCTCTATGCTGCTTCACCTATACTAAATTCAAAACCATGAAAGCACACTAAGCTTTAACATGCTTTTTGGCTTAAAAAAAATGCTGATAATTCAACATATGGAAAAAGTAGCAAGACAAGAATAGCATCAGCTTCTTCATAACCAGCATGTGCATTCATGATTTATAATTTTTTAAGTCATCCTGAGTTTGAAGAAAAACTGCAAAAGATTCAAAATTTCGTATGTTTGCAATAGATTTTGCCACCTTTCAGATGGCTGAATCAAACTGATAACTTATTTCTTGAGAAAAAAAACTGACAGCTCAGAGTGCCACCTTTATTAATTCACATCAGAGATTCAGTGCTGCAACATTCTGTGCATCAGATTTCTTAGCAAGAAAATGAGTTCCAAAAGGCACTAAAAGTGCTATAAATATTCAGGTGGAACAGCACAGTGACCTCAGATGACAAAAAACTAAGCATGATTCTGAAAGCAAAGTAATTCCAAACATTTGGAGCACAAATCCTAGTGGAAAAAAGTTTCAGAAATTAGCAACTGATTGACAAGATTGAAAAGATTGAAAGAGGAAGAATACAAACATAGTTTTTGAAGTCCTTCTGGTACAGGTATATATACAGAAATGCATCTTATTTTGTTTGTAGTATAGGAATCAAAAAAATCACTTTTTTAAAGAAGAAAAACAACAAACAGTACCTTGGATATAACTAATAGACTAAGTCTGTAGGTACAGACTAACATAAATACAAACAGGCACAAAACACAAGAAATAGTAAATGTTATCACAAAAACCAAGGTTCTTCTAAATCTGAAGAAAATCCACTGAGATTCAGAAACAGAGATAAACTGCTACTAAACACTGCATTAAAAATCAAAACAAATTCCTATGATACACAAAAGAGCAATAAAAAGTTTCACTTTTCAGTACAGTGATAGCAAATAGCACAGTAAAAAATAAAGTGAACAATACACTAAAAAAGTATAACAATAGCAAGTTAGATAGATGCTGGAGGCAATGAGTAATCCTCTATTCTGCATTTTCTTTAATCCACTGTCATTGAACAAAGAATTAGGCTAAAGATCTTCCACCCAAACGCTCAAGAGGGCTTTCTTCCCTGTTGTTCTCCTAGCTGTGCTATTTGTTCTCCATGGTGACTATCTCATTTAGTAATTTCTGTTTTTAAAACTCCTCCCCTCTCAGCCATAATACTGTACTGTCATGAGGATGAAGTGCAGCTTGAGAAAAAGTTCTAACATACTTGCTATATGTACTCAGGAGCCTTGACATGTAAATCAGGGATAATGTGATGGCAATAAATATGAGTGAGAAGTAACCACTGTGCTATAAACATATTTGAGGACTACTTCTGTCTGAGACTTGACCTCACTACATCACTAATTCATAATAATTTAATAACCGATTATTGTTGATAAATATAGAACTGGGAAAATGCATGTATTAAATGAAAAAAACATGGTATTCTCAAATAGTATTGTATATGAAGAATTCAATAAAGCTTGCTTTTAAATCTTCAAATAATTTTACCATGTTGGCAAACAGCTTGCCGTCAAGATGACTTACTAGCATTAAAGAGCAAAAACCGCAACAAAAATAAAAGCAAAACCCCTGCATTGCAACTTTCCTCTCACAATGGATGAAGATGTTGCAATAATTCCACTATCATGATAAACAACCTTAGAAGAAGCCATGGCAGCCATTCAATAATGACAGTGCGTCTGGATTGCCAAAGTTTCTAAATAAACATTAATCTATTTTTCTCTCAAAAACATCCCTGATGCTGACTATTGAGTATTCATACAAAAACAAATAATGCCAAAAGAGTATATATACCAAAATAGAAACACTACTGCACAAAAATTTTCCAGTATCTACTAATGAAATACAACTCAGAAACAGTGAACGTATGGTTTCTCTTCAAAACTGAATCCAACTAAACCCCATTTTTTAACCTATTCACTTAAGACTAGTGTAAACCTTAATGAAACAGAACAAAACATGAGTAAGCCAGAAGTATAGTGTTCACAGACCAGAATGCAGCAAAGAGGCAAATGACTGAAGAATAGAAAGTGAAATAAGTAATTCCCACCATGAAACCAACTAAAAAAATAGCGGAAGGATTAAAGAGCAATACAATCTCAACAAAAACTTACTTTGTTAGCTGCCCTTTGTTTTTGTTGTTGTCAACACCATTGTAGGTAACAGCTGCCAGTTTTCTGCTCCTATAGTTCTCATAATGTACATTGTTAGTGACATCCTTCAGGTCCTGCATATGAGTTCTGTCAATAAGTGTAATTTATCAGCTTAGTGCACAAATACAAAATACTACGTGCAAAATTAGTCTCTGTGCCTTGTGCAGATTGACTTAAACTATATTCTGACATTAAAGCCCCATTCCCCACAATGTTGTCATTCTTCCATTTAAATAAGAGTTGTCAAGACAGCTAAGTCACAGAAATAGCTGATTATTTTGCACTGAACTAGCAATTGTTAGAGCAGATGAACTTACTGAACTGCTGTGAATATAGGAAGAAAAACCTCTCAGCGCTTAACACAATGAAGGTTGCTTTAGAAAATACTGACACTGAAAATTTAAAAAGATGCCTGCAACTAAGTACACGTCAGCACTAACAGACAACTTGGGTTCTTATCGTTTATCACCTTTTTTTTTTAAAAAAAAAAGAACAAATCAAAAAGAAGAGTGGTATCCGATAAAAAAATTTCACTGGCACCCCTAGCTAGATATATGGTTAAACAAATTGGTTTCAAAGAGTACAAATTTTGTTTACAACTAAAAACACTGGATTAGTATGAACTCACAAGTTTAGATCTTTTTTTCCTCCAACATAAAACTTTCCAGCCTGTTAGACATACTAGAAAACTCCATGTTACCCATTAGTCGCTTACCTTATCAACATGTTCCTCAGAATTGTGAAGTCACAGTGTTCCCCATTTTCAACTGTGGAAAATTATAATTTTTTCTTGAGACTCCAACCAAAATATATGCTTTACTCAAAGACATCATCCACTTCATATGCTCATTCAACAGGTTACGCCCAGACTTTTTTCACTCACACAGGATGCGTGTTTACAGTAGAAGAGAATTAGTGATACGACTTTATCAGTACATCTTACCAGCCAAGGTATGTTCCCTTAAGCCATACTAGAAAATTGCACCCTGAATCAGTATAGCAGAATAAACCACCTCAGCAGAAACAGTTTTGCCAGTTTAACTAACTTCATGATCCCTTGGAGGCCCTGTCAGCACAGCTGTATTATTGAAGGTCAGACATTAACTGAAGACCTCAGTCTAGATCCAGTTATGCCCAAAGCCTTTAGAAGACAGACTTCATGAAGTCTATTTCTCCCTCCAGCCCCACCAAAGGAGATATAAGTCTTCAGTTCAATTTTAATGCATCTTTTGTTGTTCAACTAGACAAAGGAAGTCTGTATATTCAATTTGATGCACTTGTCTACAACCCGAGTGTGAAATATTTCTCAAGTTTGTTTTAAAATAAAGAAGAGCAGTACCATTTTGTACATTTCAAAATACTAACGCAAGAGCCTTAAAATAAAGCTTGATCATCTCTGGTGCAGCTGGTTTTTGCTTTGTGCCAAACCTCATTTCCTGCCAGACATGTACTTTAAAGAGAAATGCTGCAGCATTTTAAAGTATTGGTCCATACTGTGCTTGGATTCTTTGCTATTTTGACCCATATTGAATTTATAGTCATTGCCCTTGAAAGGCAGAAATAGTGAGAAAAATCTTCTCTTTCTTCAATACATGCACTCTACAAGGAAAAAACGTGTAATCATAATGGAAAAACAATGCAAGTTTATAACAATTCTTTTCTTTATATGGCATGGTGCGAGCTTTATTTTTCATGTGCTGTTTCAAATAGGTAAATAGATGTGAAAGCACAAGCAATGGTTGTCAGAAGAACATCGTTATCTTTAAAGCTTATCTTCTACTGTTAGAAAGGTCTAAACAAAGGGAAAAAAAGGAACTATGAAAACTATTCAATTCAATACAAGCTACCTTCCTGTTGCTAAGCCCCAACAATTAAGGCTAATATATTTTGGGTATTTGATAGGTATAGGAATTTGGTATTTAAATTCTTACAGAAACTTTAAACTGAATTTATGCTAGTCAAGCTGATCAAATTAACATTTATAATGTGAATACCCTGAAAAAAAAAAAAGAGTTCAAGAAATGAACACAGTTTATATGTAAGAAATTAAAATAAGAATGCTAGTAAACACTTGGAATTTAAGTCTCATCTTATGTAGGAACTGTAATAAGTTACTACGGGTTTTTATAATTCCTCAGTGAAGCTTCAACAGGAATCTGCTTGCAAAATTACACGTTGCTGAACCTTTACCTTGTTCCTGTCAGAATAATAAAAAATAGTACATTCAATGGATTTCCAGTGCACATTATACCAAGCATTTTAAAAACATTTCAAATAAATACTAACATCCTAATACATTTCAAATGGCCACAAATAACGAAAAAGCCTTACCTTCTGCAACTCCCCACGGGTACTGCCTTCCTCTAACTCTCTTGCCATTGACTTCAATGATCGTATTACTACCTACCACAGCAAGAGGTAAACGATCCTACAACATAAAGTATTGCTTTAAAACTCAATCTTCTCTAATGCAAAAATATACCAAAAGCATATCATGTATAAACTTGACTGAGAGCAGTTGGGTGCTGTAACACTGTAGTGCAGCTTGCCCAAACTGCCAGAATAGTTGCATTCACTGACCTCTGACTTGTTTTTATTACACACATTCTACACACACACCTTTCTGAAATTCCCTATACACTGTCACATACTGTAAAACTGGGTAAGAAGCAGACACTACTGTTACCTGGTAAACTGCACAGGCAAAACCATTTTCTATTTAATTAACTTGCACAGTAATTATTTATCAATTTGTATCCCCACTGGCTACAAGGGTTGTTATTTTGACTGGATCTTGCATCCAATTTTCAAACATTTGCCAAAAATACTAATTCAGGTTCTTGTTTTCAGCTGAAGCAAAAGTCTTTTCAGTGTAACAAGCAAAGTAGTCAAGAGCTGCTTCAAATAGCTGAAAGGAATAGCATACAAAGCCAAATATTTTGGACTTCCATCCTTACTTTTATTCTTCCTCTTCTCCTTTAGGCTAGCACATCTTAGTCCCAGAATAGCATTCATTTGTGCCATTTGTGTTTTATCTATCCTACGCGATTCCCACAGTAACAAAAGATGTAAAAGCTTTTATAGGCTGTTAAAGTTACTGAGCAAAAAAGATAAGTCCATCCACAAGATGGACTTCAACATGAAAGAACAAACCAAAAAACACAAGCAAACAAAGAAGTCATGCAACAGCCTGACAGCCCAACAGTCATTCAGATTTCCTTTAGTCATTCGTCTAAATTAAGGTTTTGGTATATCAATTGGTTAGACATAACTTCTATTGAGTACAATGCATGCAATTCATGCCACTGCACACCTTCCTGAAAGAGGATCCTTGCCTCCTACCAAGCTCACAGTCAAATGAAGTGTGGCAGGCAGGTAGAAGTCAAACAGGGATTAAATAAAAAGAAAGCAAGTGATCTGTAATCTTTCAAAAGTTTATTAATGAGAATGTGATCTCATGTTCTCGTTCTAAATTTCACCCATTAAAGGACTGAAGCAAATCTGAGAAGAACTTCATTCTCTCAAATAAGAAACAGTGCATCTTAGAACAACCTCTCATCTTTTTATCCTCTACATTTTGGTGGGTTCTTCACTATCAACAAAGCTTTTCGCTCTCCTCCCCTTTCCCTCCCCCCCCCCCAGTCAAAGCAAAAGAGAAGCAGTTAAAGATATATTTACCTTTATCTTTTTAACAATCTTACTTTCTTCTTCATCATCTGTTTCTGGAAATTCATATATTTTAATTTTGTGTTCTTGGATTTCTTTCATTATCTAAAAACAAGAACATGTTATTTGCTTGACGAATGCAGCAAGAAATAAATTATTATAAGACTATGAAATCTGATTCCCCCTCTTTGCATACTAAGGTGATTAACTTACATCATAGAACTTGTACACATTTAACATCATCTGGCTACTCCAAGGGATTATTAGCAGGACCATCACTCCTGTGGCAGGAGAATGCGGATTAGAGCCAAAGACCTCATAGCTAATGGAACACTGTCCATCAATGCAAGGTACAAGAATCAACCAGCAGTTTTCTACGTCTGGGCCAACAGGGAGATTTACGCAAATGGCAAAAACTAATACGATCAAACTTAAATTCTCAGACTAGTCTAGCAACTGAATACCTTATAAAAAAAACACTGAGTAGATAACTGCTGGCATACTTCAGCCCTTTTAATTCCCACAACAGCTACTGCTGTCACACCTATTCTTTTCTGTTTCCAGCTTGCCTGAGCACCTATTGCTTGAAGCAAGATCATCTATTTTAGATAGAGCTTGTGACTGATGGACTGATTCCAGTGGCAAGTTGCGCTGAAAAATATTTGCAGGCACTAATGAAAATGTAAGAATAACTGACAGCCTGATCAAAAATGAGGCTTTACTGTTTTGGTGCCTGATTTGTCCGAAGCATATTTTTAGAAACAAGCTGATTAGTTTTCCAGAATTTTGGAATGGAAAAGTATTAAGCCATTTAGCTGACAGCTACATTGCAGAGCCTTTGGGAATATTTCTGGTTCATGAGTTTGCAATCTTACAAGAAATATATGCTTCCAATTCAGGCAAGGACTTCTTTTCAAAGTTTCATTTTGGAAAGTCTGCCACATTTAACATCAACTCATTGATAAAGCTATGTATGTACTAAGAAATATTCTGCATTCTACATTTTTTTTTACCCCTTCCACACAGGGTTACATCCAAAGAAAAACCACTTGAAAAGCTAACAAAATGGACTTCAGGTCTACAGCATCTTGCCTACACTTCTCCAAGGCAGAAAATGTCATTGCATTTTAAGTCTTAAATCAAGAGCTTTTTGCACAGCATTTCTTAACTCTTTTTTTTTTTTTTTTTTTTTTTTTTTTTTCAGAACCTGTGTTTTTTTAAAACTAGGATGGGACTCAGTTCAACAAAATCAACTTCATGTCTCATTTTATCCTGTTCTGTGTTCTCCTTATCCTCCTCCTTGCATAGCTGAAATAAAACAATCCACTTGGGAAGCATTACTACTAAATTTATTGTAAAAACACAAAGAAAATTTCATTTGTGTCAATGTTGCAATTATCTTACCATCTTTAAAATACATCGCAACAGCCCAAAGCTTAACACAGACATACTGTTTCAAAGCTAATATTTAATGTATCTTTACATGGCATTCACTTTCATGTTGAAGTGCTAATAAAGTCAGTAACAGTGTAAATACTGTTAAATACTGTTTTTGTGTGTGTTTGTGTGTTTTGGGGATTCTTTGTTTGGTTTTGGTTAGTTGGTTTGGATGTTTTATTGTTCTCTTTTCTTTATTTTAAACAACTTCTGTTAGGCACCTAAATCTTGAAAGTTCCCTTCCCACCTTACTGATTTTTATCTCAGTAGTGAAATACTTCACCCGCCAAGAATCATGCTACACTTAAAACATCTTTCCCTGAGGAGAGAAACAAGATTTCACCAAGAAATATAATTAAATCTAGAGATATAAATTACTTAGCTTTGCTGTCTCAAGTCACTGCTTCAGGGTTTAAATTTTGCATACAAGAAGTTAAATCTCACCATTTCCATAGGGACCGGCTTACTAAATTAGTCCACGTCGTAAATATTCATCTTTCAACTCACCTGTTTTTTAAACTGTTGGCATTCCTCAGGTGTAAGTGTGTCTGCTTTGGCAATGAGTGGAATTATGTTCACTTTTTCATGCAGGCGCTTCATAAACTCTATATCCAAAGGCTTAAGTCTGAAAGACAGCATTAATTAATATAAATTGCAAGGCTTTGAACAAGAACATACAAATGATTCAGGATTTGTCCTGACAACTGTTCTTAAGGCACTGATTTATAAGTGATAGATGGTAGAATGAAATTCAGAAAAGACTACCAGCAACTGCTATAGGAATTCCCTAGCATAGTATAATGCTAGGAAAGTAAATTGTACGTTAATGTTACTAAGCAGTCAAGAGAATTCTGCTAGCTGAAATTACATTCATTTAAGCAAGTGATAAAAATTCTTCTACCAAGGTTGCAAAGCTCGTGTCATTAGCTGGAAAATAGTCCTATTTAAAACCTGACTTGGTAGGAGTTTATAGTTGTGAATCATACCATGTTCACATATCCAGCTCTACTTTCTGAAAATTATGTTTATTTACATGTCCTTTCCTGAGAGTGAGCTGTAAGATTCTTTTTTATATGTATTGCTAAAGACAGTTAAAACTGTGGCCTGCATACAAACAAAGCAGAAGTATCTCATCTCTGAAGTACTATGTTTAACAAAAGAACATTATGAAAGAGGATGGCAATGACTTAAAAAAAATAAACACCCACCACACAGGTACATCAGAACACCAGATATGGGTCAAAATGGTCAATAGTTCTTGTTTGCTAAAGTAAAGCCATAGGTTTTGATGCATTAATGCTTTAGAATTATAACAAGTTCAGTCAGGCTTAAAGGATTCACTTAAAGGATTTAACAAGATTATTTCTCATATTAAATAAATTAGGATTAGGAACAGATTGATTTGGTACTCAAATTAGCTTCTCCTTGAAACCATATACATACATACATAAAAGAATAAACAAAACATCACAGAAAACGTATTTATCTCCAGTTTAACAGCTTCTACTTGCCACTGAAAGTCGCAGCATGATTCCTTTAAATAGCTAACATTAATGTATTTCTAGTTTAAGAGCACTGGTGTGGCTATCCATTCACCCTTGTATGCTTTCCCTCTCATTTCAAAAAGCCACCTAAATCAACTTCTGGCTGATGGTCAGCTGCCAAAGGAGAAGGATAGTTCCCAACTACAGCACTTGCTTGATTAACATGCATGTTAATCAAAAGAAGTTTAGTGAAGACAAGTCTACATTAGAAAAATAGCATTTTCTTTCCAAAGTTTAGAACTCTGTGTAGTTCAAAATGGTTACTGGAACCATTCAGATGCTAACTAGAGAAGCTGAATGTAATAACAGGCTTTTTTTTTTACTACCAGAGGAATATTCCTCAGGATTTCTTCATTACTTCCTTCACAGATTTTACTACTTTCCATCTATTCAACAGAATAGGCTACTTATCTTCTCCTTCTCCTGGTTTTGAAGGTACAACTTAAGGAGTCTCTGAGAAATGTAATCACTTGTAATACAATAAAATGCTAAGCAACAAATTTCAGATCTAGCTGGCCTGCATCTAATACACCCTGGAAATGCAGTTCCCTCTCTCCACCACTAGATAGAAGTCTGATCAAGTTAAAAATAGGAAGGGGTGAAGGATTGCATAATAACTGGGGAAAAAAAATCCAGAACATGAATATTGCAACTGTCACTAGTCAAAGGATTACACTCCAGGTGAATAAAACATTCTTAAAAGGATGCAAGTAGCTTTCAATCTTTGATTTATCATTAACCTCAGAAGGGAAGAAAAATCCTGTGCCTGAGATGCGAACCAGCTTCTACAGTTGAAATTTAAATGTGTTTGGGCAAAGACATACATATCAGAAGCAATCCTGGCACTTTTGAATACTTATGTGTTTTTTAATTGTTCTATTTTTTTCTTGGTATGTTATTAATGCACCATCATATTTTCTCGTGTTCTAACTTATTACCTGGCACGCTTGCTGATGTTTGACAAGTCAAAGTAAGTTTGTCTTTGAAATTAAACATGGTCTGCAGGTCATTAATAAGCCATATCTGGAACTTTCCATACATAAGAATGCCAAATTTGGGTGTTTGGGATATAGACAGAAAGGAAACAAAATACACTAATACTAACCCATGTCCTGAAGGAGCAATGAAGTACAAACAGCACTGCACTCTATTATCTGGCATCTGACGTCTGTTCACTCGAGATTCTGCGTTCAGGTAGTCCTCGAATTTACTGTCGATGTAGTCAATAACAGGCTGCCAGCTGCAGAGGTTACATGAATAAAAACCTGTAAGTTACATCACTTATGTAAAAAAGTCTGACTTTGCTAAGAATTAAGTGTACGCTATTTCCCTATGACTTTTTTTTTTAATTAAAAGAATTCAACACAGTATATTGTAAGCAACCAGCTCCTCAACACACAATCAAATTACACAGCTGTACAGATACAATCTACTAGCTCATTGAAAAACCCTTTCAAACACAATTACCATCACTGTAATAGCATTAAAGAAAATCCTTAAAGAGAGTATAGGAATACACCAAAGGAATATACTTTCTGGTCAAATCTTGTGAGAGCATTCAACTAGGTTTAGCATATTGGAAGTGTTGATACAGATCTAAAGGTTCCATTCACTTTAAAGATAATTAGAGACAAGCTGATTGTGTTTCAATCAAGTCATAATGGTAATAGAAACTACAGTAGTCTAAGTTTTCAGTTAATAGCAAACTGCAGACAAGTTTAAAGCCATGAACATTTTAACTGAAGATCAAAGTGTACATTTTGAAAAAAGTCAGAACGCATTGTCTCACACATACAAAAGAGATACAGAATTTTGTGGGAAAACACAAAGAATGTCTTACCAATTACTATTATCCACAGCATCTCCAAATCCTGGTGTGTCAACTATTGTAAGTAGTAACTGAACACCACCTTCTTTGATTAAAACTTTTGACTGCTCAACCTGTAAAATGAATGAGATTAAATGCCTAGCAATTTAGCCATTGATTTTAAACACTAGGAAAAGGATTCAATGAATAAGAAGTCTGACAAAGAATTGCTGACCTTTCTGCTTCAGAGCAACTTGCTTTGCTTATAAAATCCAAATTATTTTGATATTTGTTGATTCATACATTTTAAATTTAAATCACAACTTTTTTTTTAAACTCAGTAATAGAACCCATTTAAGCATATAAAATGTCCCAATAGTTTAACTCCTGTTCAAAAGATGAAAAACTCTAAACAACAATACCGATGCCAGTACAAAATTGAGAGAGAGAGAGAAAGAGCACTAATCCCCCCTTCCCAAACAACCCAACTAGGCTAGAAACGTAGCTATACTCTAGTCCAGGTTATTAAAAAGATATAACATATTTGTTTGTCTGCTTTTAGTGCAATGCTTGGGAAAGGAATCCTAGAAAGTGAGGGTTTCCTGCTATAGAGGCAGGGAGATGGGAAGGTAATGCAATCTCGCTGCAATCTGCTGTGACACAGCTCACGTGACTGTAATGGTTTTCTGTTAGCTCAGGGCTCGGATGGAAGCCTGACTCAACAAGACAACTGCTGCAGCGCAAGACATGATGCAAGTTTTGGGTGTGGGAGTGCCTGCCTGAGTTGTGACCACCCATCTGCAGCACAGTTCCGTCCTCTTGCAGGAAGCAGGTCGTGAAACAGAAAGCTCAAGCCACACGGCAAATGGATGGCTAACACTTCATATCTCAAGAATTATCGCCAATGCCAGCATCAGGTGCATCTCACTGATAAAGCAGCATTCGGTGAAAAGAGAGCTATAAGCACTGTTGTATCAGCCAATCTGACCCACAGCAGTGAAAAAAAGAAAATCACATTAGCAGTTTGGCTCTTTTGAACTGCTCACACATTTAATCATGCTTTTTCTGATATTAAGACAATTTCTATTAATTATTAGTGAAGCTGCTTTCTTGACACAAAATCAAGAAATTAATTATGCCAGACATTTATTCCTAACAGCAAATGGCTGCAAATAAGTTTGCAGATGTTTACGCCACAGTGTTGCTTAACATACTTCTTAAGCCTCCTGATCATTACCTGGGGAGAGAAAATTAAGTTAAAAGTAACTAGGTGAACCCTTAGAGAAGATGCAGTAATGAACTTTCAGAGAGTAGAAACTTGGATAATAAATCCCATTTGGATGGCCTCTTGACCAGCTCAAGATTTGAGAGATCTCCTCAATGCTACTTAAGTGCTTGCACATACCCATTTGCACAGCTGAAATGGATTGGCTCACAACCATACCTGAAACTTGTTGCAAACTCTTTGCAGTCACTGGTTATGTGATGCAACTCCAAACTACAAGATAAATTAGCACTCTGCATAAAGTCCAACTAAATACCTCTTGCACAAGTAAAACACTGACTGTAATTAAGAGCATGTTCAGAAGCACAGAAAACAGCAATAAATAACTCCAAAGAAGCTGGGGCTCTGTATTTAATCTCTGAATTTGCAGAACATTATTTTCCCCTACTTTTCAGCAAGGATCCTATCCAAGCCAGACCTATCCATTTTGCTGCTAGGTCTTGACAAACAAATACAGCAATACCATGGCTGTCTGCAGCCTGCGGTAATTATGAGCTGGTTCCTCACCAAACAAAAAGGCAAAAAAGAAAAAATCATTAATGCATCTTCACAAAACAAGGACGCCCAACTCTGGGCTACCTGGGTAGTCAGTCACAGGAGAAGGTAAATTGGAGTGGACTTGGAGGTCACTTAATTCCATCTCCTGCTCAGGCGTGCCTAACCACAAAGTTGGGAAGGTTTAAGACAAGATTAAAGAACAAACAACAAAACCGAAACACACAACACCCAGCAGCCTAAGACACCACCAAGTTACCCCTTCTATAACTGCACAATTTCTATCCTTCCAGAAGCATCCAGTCCAAAGCAGTGAGAGCCTGGGAATGCATATGCAGCATTTGAAAAACTCAAGTTTTAATTGTTGTGAATAGATCTTTTTTTCCCTCGAGAGCGCTACAGAGAAATTTTATTGTACACAATTGATGCCAGAACTCAAGGCAGTAATCCCCAGGCACACAGTCAACTCAGCCAAGAGTTTACTACTCACAAGCTTTAGCACGCAGGAGATTAACTTCTGATTCCTTTAATTCTTTTTGCTATCTTGCATGCAGTAACCACAGAGCCCTCACATAACGGAGCTCTCTGTAAGCATAAGAAACCTGTAACACTTTCAAAATATTGCAGATGATAAGGTTAAGAACTGTAGTATTGCCAAGTGCTACAAGGTATCGACTTTATTCTCTGGCACACAAATTCCCAGCAAAAATCATTAAATTATTATGCTCTCATAGCGGAATGCTTATTCAGAAAAAACAATTAATCAAGTACAATTTTGAATGTGTGTTTACAACAATGAAAAAGGAAGGTCAGGAGCTCTGTAGAAATGCCACACCACATGTTTTTCCTGACCCTGTATGCTTGTAAGTGTGGCTAAATTCCTGAAGTCACCTTCTGACAAGTGGCCTGCAGTAACTGAGTACCTGTAGGCAGCACTAATACCTTTCTAGGTGGGGGGGATTTAAATTCTTACGTTTCATCAATTCATGCAGGTATCTTGCAGAGCTTTCAAATACCTACAGAACAAGAAACTCAGTGCATCTAGGTAAGTGTGCCATGAAAGCATGGGAGACAGACAGACCATATCCACCACACACTGTAAGCAGCAGACATGGCTGGTGAGAGACAGCAGGTGAAGACCCTGCCATAGAGCCTCCATGTCTTTCTTTCGTAACCTGGATGGACGTGCCCATACATGGTCAAAGACACAGCAAGCAGCAACATCTGGCAAAGACCCAGAAAATCTCTGTAAACGAGTGTCATTCATAGTTAAGCATCCAACTGCATCCTATCATCTGGTTTTACAAGTTTTCCCAAGGGATTCATGGAAAACATTAGTTCAAGCCTTGGAATTTAAAACTTTTTAATGAAAATCTACTCTGAGCGGCCATTTTCCCATGCACTCTGGCTAGCTGGGTCACACTGCTCTGTCCTCCAGCACTGCACCAAGTCTTGTGATGCCACACACGTCACAGCTCGAGGAACTTCAGTGGGTTAAACAAGACTGCATCCATCTGACATCAAGTCATTTACTATTAGCTGTTTTCCATGAAAGGAATACAAAGAATCTGCCTCACAAAACGACACGCTGCTGCTTTCAAACATTGCCCAAAATACAGTTTGCAATTATCTGAGAGAGTCTCTTACACGATGCCTAATCAGTAAATGGTTCCCACCATGTAAGAACAGGAAATTATTACGACCAAGATTTTAGGATGTTTTGGTACCCTAAATTTTCTTTTGTCTGTTTCACCTCTATGCTATAAAACCCTTAGCATTTTTCAATTCAGAAAGGTTTGCAGTGGCAAAGAGCACAGATCCCATGGATCCAAAGAGCACCTTCTGCTGCTAACTCTTTGGTTTCACATTTGATTGGAAGCTGTGTGCTGGCAATTGTGGCTGTCTTGTACGTGATTCCAACGCTGTAGTGGCAGACTATTTTATCCTCACTTCAAAACTGAAATAAGACAGTTTCATCTCTGAAGAATGCAACATGTCAGGATGATTAGATTATCTAATTTTGCAACCAAGCAGATGAAAGTACTTAACTCGGATTCCAGAAACTCCACAGACAGAGCGTTCAGTTAGTTTTCCTTACAGTGATCCACCATTAATCAGGGATGGGCTGAGTTAATTTGAAACCTGTCTTGCAATTTTTTGTTTTAGCTTGTATGTAAATTTTTACTATTTTTCCCAATTAAAAAAAAATAACAAAGTAATATCTTCTAATGACAGGAATCCAACTCATCCTGAAGTTATTTAAAACTATGCCTGTAAGTGAACTTGAATTGATTTAGCTTCAGCTAACAATGTGTAATCAACAATAGCAAAATCACAAGAAGCCCTTCTACCAATAAAACTCATCCTTCTCCTAAGTTTTCCAGCATTCACCAGGCTTCATCTCCTTTCCTTAATAAGTGTATCATACTAGAAATAAACTATTTGCATCTTTTCCACACCACTTAACATTTCTTTGAACCATATACCTAAACTCAGCCTAATTCAAATAATACTCTACTACCCCTACTAACAAGCTAGCAAGCCCATTTTGTCAGTCACTGTTATCTTATATTAAAACCAACCAAATAGCTTAACAGACATGGCCAAAGCTTAGAGAAACGTAAATATATCATCAAACTCTGGATGTTCAAAAACTTTCCTCCAAATAAAAAATAAAGTAATAACAAAAAAAATCAATATTCTGCAAATACGTTTTTTTATTAGTACTCAAGCCTGATGTTGGCCTAACTGACAAGCAGTTTTATTTAACCTTTTCAAGTATGAGCATAACTAACTTTTCCCTGGCCCTCTGATAACGAAGTAATCCAATGTTCTGAGATTGAAGAAAAAAATCCCATGCTCCAAACAAAATCAGAAAGCCCACAAAACACGAAGGTCAGTGGGTCATACCACTGGAGCAGTGTTATCCAATTCCAGTTTAAAAAAAAAAAATTAATTTTACAGCTTCTCTTTAGAGCTTTGACTACCTACTAGCTCAACATAGGCTTCCTAATCCCCTCGTGACAGCTCTGTAAGTACACCACAACTTCAGACACAGCTGAGGTGCTCTGAGACTGTCACGTTTTGCAGCTGGTAAAGCCATGCTGGACCACAGCAACTGTGAGCCATAACCTGGTCTTCACCAAGGGGTGAGTATGAGATTGATGAAGACAGCTTGTGATAATCCAAAGTCTTAAACAAGTGACTGATGTGCATCAAGGGAGATGAGCAGAGCTCATCTGTTCCTACTCAGTTGCTCAACTGCGGAGGCAGAAAGTAGCATGCTGAAGAGCAGGAATTTCCTAAACCACCCACAACATTAAGAGGACGTTTCACTATTTCTTAGTATTAGGCAGTTTTCACTTTCTTTTTGAATAACATTTTTATAATATAAACAGCATACTTTTTTTTTTTTTCCTAAGAGAAAAATATATTGATTCATAGCAAAATATTACAGAAAGCAAACCAATCAAGTTCATTTTTTTGATTTAAGCGTTTCAACCGTATCATGCACTTGCAGGAACGTTGTCTTTACTCATGTAGTGCTTAAGTCAGTCAGGTTCACCCTAGGCCAACAAGTGTCAGAACAACAACTAACAACAGGTAAAAAATGTACAATAAAGGACACAGGTTGCACAATATTGCCAAATACTTTTACATAAAAGATTTGCAGTCAGTAGAAAGACCGAATAATACGGTTTCTAAAAGCCTGCCGTAAACAGTCAGAGGTTTTAACACACATTTAAGTATTTCTAATATAGATACTTAATATTTAAATTGATAATAAGACATTCCACTTCCTGACAGGACTGCACCTGTATCACATTTGTAAAGCACAGGCAGCACACAAAGCATCTCACGGATCCCTCCTTTCAACATCCTACAATTTTCATAACCTAAAAGTTGTGTAGTTACTGTATGCTGAGTGACACCCTGAATATTTTTGTGAATATTTCTGTGGTTTACACTGTGGCTGCACTTACTTAAAACACAGGTACTTATGTGACAACTATAGCATTTTATGTCACTACATTGCAAGTTAATTTACTCAAGCTGCAGTCTTCCACCCCAAGACGTACCTGTACAGTCTTTTTAATTCTGTGTGAAGGACCTGGATACTCTGGGGAATATAATTCTGTTAAGAATAATGAGTTGATTAATGTTGATTTTCCCAGTCCAGATTCACCTAGAAGAAAACAGAACAGCTTCATTAAAACTGGTAGTATCACACACAGTATAAGCACTTAGCTCTAGATCCGAGTACTCTTAAAACATAATACCTGAAAACCTTCACTACATTCCAAGGTTTTGAGAAGCTGTAATCTTTTTCAGTTTCAAGGAAAACTCTGCGTTTGTGGTTTTTTTTTTTTTTTAAATCAGAAAATCCAACTGTCACTATTGGATTCTATAAATATTCATTTTTCCAATCACATTTTAAAGTAGTGCTAAACACATTTAGCACTTCTCCATCGCTCCCATTACAATGCTTGAAGATGATATTGCCCAAATTAAAGTTTATAAATAAGCCATCTTCCTGGTATCAGTTTCTGTCACTATGCCAAAGCACACTAAGCTTTCTCCTTTATGTCAACTATTATTTGAGGGTCTTAAGGGGGGCGGAATTTCGAATTACCCTAATTACTGAAGTCACAAAAGCTAAAGAAAAGTTTAAAAAAAACAAAACACACACACATCACCACAAACAAACAAACCTATGTGATTTGCATGGGAAATTTGCAAAGGAGCTATTTCAACACGACAACACGACAATTCACACCAGAACAAGAACTAGATAAAAAGATATGAAACTGATGCTTTCTGGTTTAATTTTTCCATGTGCAGTGCTGTGAACGTGTTAACCTAAACACAGAGAGTGACACAACTTTGCTCTTAAACTAAGAAATCTGGATGCAAACTACTGTAAACGTATTTACACTAAAGGAAAAGAACCAACTACACTGCCCCCGTACTTTAAAAAGACAAAAAAAGTTGTCTAAGCCCCATCAGCCACCCAAAATGATGACTGATTTTGAGACTAAACTCCCAGCTTCAAAACTCGTCCTGAGCTAAGTGCCCTAGGCCAACACAAGTACTTCAGGGCTAGGAAACAGAAAGTAGCTATGGACCTCAGCAGACAAGAGTGTCTCCCCACTGTAATCACTGGCTGGATTTCATCCACAAGCTAGCTTATACACATCAGCCAGCTCAATTACAATTGTGGAGCTTGAAGTCTCTGGGGCATTGAGCTGAACAATCTGATTAGCTATCCTGTAAATGGATTAGCAGCTGCTGAAATGCTGCAAGCAGAGCTCCTGCAGGCTGGCTCCGTTATTAGCGGCGCTTGTTCTCCAAGCCCAGCCCTGGGTGAGAGATGAGCTAACGCGTGCTTTGAGAGGGTCTGGCTGTGCATGAGGACAGAGACACAGCGTTACCACCTCAGCAGAGCACTGCTGGGAACACCAACCCCAAAACGACAGCTGTACCAGGGCCAGAAGGGGCGGGTTTGCTGGCAGGCACCTCACCGCTACTATTACGGATTCTGCCTTTCTCCGTGGTCAGACATGTCAGAGCTGTGCCTCAAAGTGTTTGCTTGCAAGGGATGCGCATCCACTGCTCTTCTGGGAATGGTCAGCAGGAGCTTAAAGGCCTTTCCCTACTGAGTTTGCACGAGACAGAAGCTCCTGAAAGACACGGCTTTCCCAACTATCTCCGCAGCCAGACTGAAGCTGTGTCTTCGTCTCAGCACCCCACCCAAGATGCACACATTGTTCCGGATAAGCTGGAGTATTATTTATCCACCCTGCTGAGCCTCCCTCTAATTCTGCCATTTATAAGATTCATATTCTTTCATCCATCATCCTGTTATATATGGAGTGGTAATTCGTGTCAAGAAAATGGTTGATATTAATAAAGGGGGAGATTTGGGAATGTGACCATGGGGGTTGGAAAACCCTGTGATTGAGATAACATTAAACTCTTAAGGATGAGGCCATCAGGAATATAAAAGAGTTCAGAGGGAACAAAGAAGGGTGATTCCGGAGACTCCATGCAGTCTCCGGTTTCTTGTTCTCCAGCCGTTAAGGCATGGATGTTTCTGGGTGTTTGCTGTTGTTGTTACATTCAAAGTTGTTTAACCAATGAAAAGTTGTTTTGAAAAGAACTGCTGTGGAGAGAAGGGTATAAGAGGAGAGCCTGCCCTCAAGATAAAAAAGGCAACACGATGAAGTTATGATCAATAAAGAAGCAGGAAAAAGAAGTGAAGAGGAACAAGCTAGCAGAATGGAGACCAGGACGGGAACAGGCATTTTGATTGCCTCATGAAGATAGGTTCGGCCAGACTTGGCAAACCGCTCAGAGAAGCTCGTCGCTGGAAATAGGCGCACTGGAGCTGGAGAGAATCTTGAGCTGAGAGAAGCGGACCTGTGCACACAACTGCCTCTCGCTGGTAAGCAGCCGGGCATTATGGGGAATCATACATCCTTAGGAACAAAGACTGTCCTGGTAACCTTACAGCTCATTCTCCATCTTAACAGTCAGACAGTTTATGAGCCTGAAAGATGGGGCCAAACTGAGGTCAAGGTGTGGGACTCTGCAACTAAAAACGACAAGGTTGCAGGAGGATTGCTCGGCACCTGGCGAGCAGTCTCTGAGGCCTTAAAGAGCCATGTGGAGCCACAATCACAAACGCGTGGTTTGCCAGATAGTGAGGGAGCTGTGGGCTCCTTTACTGATCCGACTGTTATGGCATGGGCCCCTCTGCTGCTACAGCCATCGAAGGCTTTTGCTGTTACGCCCCCTGCTGACCTGTACGTGCCTTTTGACCCAGGTCTATTGGCCTTGAAAAGGAGATGGATATGCTTTTCTTCGATCTGGGAAGAACGGGATACATAAGGCCTGAAGACCGAGTTGCTTGAAAACTTAAAGTGAGACATATTGTTCAAAAGGAATGAAAAATGGAGACTGTTAAGTCATGGAACTTAAAGGATTGTTTGTTACCTTTCCAGATTGTACGTATGTATAGGCATACTCTGGTTTAGTATGTAAAGCAATGTCCTGTATATTTAGAAAGTTTGATGTTTGTGTGTGCATGTTGGTGGAGCGTAGACTCCCTGCACACCCAGCGCTGTTTACTTGCCTTTTATACCTTTTATAGCTTTTATACCTTTTAGAAATATTTGTTTTATAAATGTTACAAAATTCAGATTGAATTGAGACCTCATTTATAACAATCCTTTTTTCAGTCGACCATAATCTCACAGAAGGCTCTCTGCTGAACTGTTGAAGAAACACGGATGGGCTGCAGCACGGCCAACACTCACGTGGCCAATTCCACTTCAACATGCGAAGAGTTGTCCCTTCTCCCCTGTCAGGCTCCCTGCTCGTCTTAACATGCTGCAGTACTTAAAGCAGAACACACACACAACAAGCCCTTTTCCCAAGGATTAAACTGCTCGTCATGTTGCCATTGAAACTGAACATATGGAAAGGAGATTTTGAACTCTGAAAGGATCCAATGAAAACCAGGAGCGCACCCGAGATGGTTACAGCAGCTGGAGCAGCACTCTCCATACAGGATGGCCCCTGAACTACTGCAGCCCCAGGCACAGACAGATCTGTGTGTCCCCAAACCCAGCACCAAGGGTGAGGTGGCAGTTCTGAGCTCAAAACATCTATGAAGGTAGTAAAAGGCTGCAATAGCAAATACAAAATTACACTGAAACGGTAGAAAAAACACCCGTAACAGGAACATTTGGTCTAAACTTTTGGGCAGACCTGTGTGGTGCCAGGAGTTGGACTTGATGGCCCTTATGGGTCCCGTCCAATTCGGGATATTCTGTGATTTGGTACCTTACTATGGGGAAAATGCTGCTTCCACTGCTGTCAAGCAGAAGTTTCTCTGCTGCCTACAGGGGATGCAGAATTAGAGAACCCAAGTGCATTCAAACAAGTCTAGCCAGCCTCTTCAGACACATTCAAGTATTCTGAATTTATCTAGAAATGTAAAACAAAAACAAACAAGCAAAACCTTTGTTTTTCCCATATAGAAGATTGTTCAATGCAAATTCACCTAAAAGGATTCCCTCCCTACTGGAAAGCCTTGAGTTGCAGCTTCAGAGGATTCCAATGGGCTATGAATACTATGAAGAAAACAGAAGAGAACAGGGAAAACAAATAGAATTTACTTTGCCTTAACATAACACAAAGACACATCCACCAAAAATGCTTCCTCCCACTTTTTGTACCCACTTCTAATGACGTTTTGCACTGCTGCCACACCATGAAGCCAGGAAAGCACCATGGCAGTGTGCTAACTCCAGTCACTCCATGGATCACAATGCGTTCCGAGATCTAGCTACCTAATTCACACTAGGCGATTCTTTTAGAAATGTCCTGACTTTTCTAGTTTCAGCATAAAATGTGTCATTTCACAATGAAAAAAATGAGAAAAAAAAAAATCCTCTGACTTTGCAGGATAATTGGAAACCAAACATTCAATTGCTATCTCCTGTCTAACTACTGCTGACTGCCTTTACCTTGCCCTCCCTCTATATTTAGCTTTTTCTTTTCTATTTAAAATGCATTTTTGGGTCTGAAGAGACTACCAGTAACTGCTGGAGTGGCCTGCAAACTACAAAACATAGTCTCTAGAATAATATGAAAACAGGTAAGTACAGAGAATAAACAACTGGAAAACAAGGAAAACATGAAAACAGGTGTAGAATATATATATATATTTTTTTTAATTAAAACAAACAAAAAACCACTCCCCCCCATCACCAACTCAGGAACAATTGCTTTTGGCTAAGCTATACAAATCTTTCACCTTCATTTCCAAATCGCTCATAAATTATCACAGATCAGGAGTTTTGGAAGATCAGTTACTGAATTTATCTACAGTTAACTTGCATGTGTTCAATGCACGTTTTTCTCCTGTTCAAGTTCCATCAGCTCTTGTTGCAACTTTGATACTTTAAAGGAACTTAGGCTGCAAGCATCTCCTCCCTATAATAACAGAAACGAATTGTTATCCTTAAATCTTAATGATGCTGCTTTTTTCACCATTCATTGTTGTGGCACGTTGAGAATGTGGCCTCTTTCCAACCTCCTCCAACTTTTCTACCTCCTTCATCCTTATTTAAGCAAGTACAGAAGTGGACAAGCAGTCCAATTCCATTTCCAACTTTATACCTAGTTGTTTTTTGATGAATAACTCCTACTGGACAGAGGTATCTTCTCATTCACATATTACATTTCCTGATAACGCACCACAGTACATCTTCCGGCTATCATATGGCTCTGAAAGTCCAGGATCAGTTTCCTATTGTGATCTCCTAATACTTTTAGAACCTTGTTTGGCTAAAATCCAACCCTTCAGCACGTAAGTGTGACTTACACACTTGGATTTATGAGGGTTCATTAAACATATCGAGTGATCTAGCTAACTAATCGATACTGAAGATTCTCAGCGTGCTCTCTGCATGTTGTATAAGCATTTCCTACCCCTTCATTACTTACAAACTACTCTGGCAGAACTCACCAGCAGTCTGTCCACTCTTCCCTAATGAGTGCTTGGCTACTGGCAGTCAAACAGCATTTCATGTTGTGCCCTGTGACATACAACCACACAGCTGGGAATGCGACCACGTATCCTATCTGTACTTTAGAGTTTCAAGTTGCTTTCCCAAGCCCCAAGCAGGACAATTTGTAAACCTTCTATTAAATTGCCCTAAGAAGCATGCTTCAGGTATTCCCACCAAGAAGACCCAGTCTCAGTGTATCTGCTAACTAGTGTATCTACTAGCACCAACAGACTACAAGGATGCATCAACTGCTAGCAACTGCAGTGGGTGAGAGAAAGGGGGCAGAGATTTTTAGTGCACCTGATAGCCCCAGATAGTTATTACAAAGAGATCAAATGCAACAGAAAAATGCTGCACTTCCCAACAACACAGATATACAGAATATTTACATCAAGGAACATTTTATTTTTAGCTGGTGAGCTAGGTTTTTGATGCAATTTCTTCCATTTTATGAGTTCTAACTCGTGTCATTGTTTGTTAAAATATCACCCCAGTAGCTTAACGCTGGTGATTCAAAAGAGGAGAATAAGCTTGTCAGACAACAAAAATAATGCACATTATCTCCTTCCATCCCTGTACAACTCACAGTATGCGCACACAACAGCACTTGCACCTTTATGCAGATGCCCAATGGCCTTGATGGTACTAGTTTTGATACAGAAGTGAAGCTACACGATTAATCAAATTTCATTATGAGGCTGCAGACTAACACGTAGCACTGAGAGCAAATAAAGCATTAAGAGCCCAGAAATGACCACAAAAAACAGAGGCTACAAGATGCTTTTAATTTTAAGGCTGATTTTAGAAACTTTTGCAAAGGCTAGTTCTTGCCTTCGGCACTGTACGAAACGCAAAGCAATGCTTCAATAAATGTACAGGAAAACCCAAACAAAACCTGTTGGGAGCTGGGGTGGGCTCAACACCATGCTCTGTGGCTGTTCTCCCCTGTAGCTACAGTATCGCGAAGGACGGTGTCTCGTGCAGTCATGCAGATAGTTCAACGTTGTGTTCTCAGACACTTATAAAGGGAAGAAATCCAAAGCTCCGCCATTTCGTAATTTATGCTCCAAATTCAAGTTATGGAAGTAACATCTGCCAGACCCACAGAGTTGATCCCAGTAAAACATAACAGGGAAGTCTGCTGGTGATAAATTTGCTTTTGCCTATCAGCAACTGCGTCAACAACAAGAAGAATTTGACATTCAGTATACAAGGAGACAATTTCATCAACTTTCTTCGAGCATAATTTAAAATTTAAGTGCAGTAACTGAGGACAGACTCTTGGCATATTGTTCTGGCCACAGATCCCATTCAAATAATTCAGAAAAGCCATTAAAAGCAAGGAAGTACTTCAGAAGAATACTGAAACAGATTCAAGATAGCATTTTTCAAATTATGTTATTCCCTCTCAAAGCAGAAGCAGTTCTCGTTTTCTACAACTTGACAGATTAAAATGGCCGTGAAGCAGTGGTTTAACTGACCATGTTAGACTTTGGCTGCTGCCAGAACGAGTGGCCCCTGCTCCCAACCCACTGCTTGTGCTGGAACTCCTAACACACCATGGAGAGGCAAGAAGCGATCCTGCTAACTAAGGCATTAGGGTGTTGGGGGTGGGAAAAGGAGGGAAAGTAAGGGCAAGACAGATGAGGTAAGTCAGGTCTACAGGTTTCCATATATATATATATATCTATATAAAGTTAAAAAATCTACACTTAAAATCAGCCCAGGCATGCCAAAGCTTACCTTGTTTTTGTTTTCAGTGCTATTTAAAAGAAACCCCTACGCCTGATAAAGCTTCAGTCATACTGC
Source organism: Aythya marila (assembly GCF_965140915.1). Lineage (NCBI taxonomy): Eukaryota > Metazoa > Chordata > Aves > Anseriformes > Anatidae > Aythya > Aythya marila. Next base: position 62,727,544 of record NC_139043.1, on the reverse strand, counting down.
AATGCAGTTTAAAAGACATTACAAGCAACAAGAAGTTGTCAAAACTGACCTACATGGAAAATCCAAATGCACAAGCTCCCTGTGAAATAACTGGGTTGAGGGATTCAGTTGAAAATGACAGCAACTGCAGAGCTCCAGAACAACAACCTTCTGCGGTTAAATTCCATAACCAGCACGTACCTTGAATTTTCAGACTTCAATGAAGCCAAAACAAAGCCATCACAAAAGAAGAAAAAATATACAGGTCCAAGATGAAAAAGTGAGGAAAAAAGTTGCTTAGATGCTAAAGGATTTTTGTTTGTTTGTTTGTTTGTTTTAAGGCTAGGAAACATACATCTGAGAATACCACTGCTTGGTCTGGAAGAACTATGCATCTAGAGGAAGCCGCAGAGCTGGGCTTGCTCTCTGAAGAGATACAAAGTGATGCATATAATTCATTACATTCCCCAGTGATATGAATTGAAAAAGGAGAGAGGGAAAGACAATGGTAACACAATTTTCACCTATACATTACTATCGGCAATGTACTATATAGCATTTCAAGCACATAGAGTAATTTCTAAGATACCTTTAGTTCTCTAGTCAGCAGATGTTAATCAACAAACCACAGATTAATTAGTCACAGCAGGATCCTTCATTACTTGGGGAAAAAAAAAAAATACAGAGCATGATGATGAGAAAATGTTAACAAAAAAAGTGACTTGGATTTATTTTTTCTGAATAAATTTTTCTGAATAAAAGAGACCCTGGTACAGATACAGGACCCACACCTTAAGGACAGTATGGCTTGCACTACTCGCTTTCTACTTAAAAACAAGTGCTACAGAGCAACTCAAGCAAAAGGAGAGACAGGTGAAGCACATTAGGCAGGATGTCAAAAAAAATGAAACATCTGATAGCAACAGTATCACAGAAATTTACAAAGGACAAAAAACCTGAATTTTATGCACATGGAAATTAGTAAGTCTTCCACATAATTCTACAAAGAGCACCTTGACTTACTCAGCACTCCATTAGCTCTTTGCTTGCAAATCACGCATCAGAACAGTGAAAAATATTGAAAATAAGTGCTGAGTGCTCTGAAAATATCCCAGGTGAAACGTTCTGCTATTGAAGCGATCCACAAAACATGTCACAGGACTGAACTGAGAGATTCCTAGAGCCAGTCATAATTCTTTTCAACATCTTATACCTTGCCTCTAAATGCCGTCTCTCCTGAATATCTCTGCAAGTGCTTGCTGTTGCAGGCAGCACAAAGGAAGCTGTATTTGGACAAGGCTCTTCGTATCTGGCATGACTGTCAAGAGAATGATGCAGAAGGCTCACTTAGGGAACTCCCCAAGTTTAACCGTGATATAATTTGGGGGCAAAAAAGAGAACAATTAGGGCAACGACCTCTGCAAATTAGGATAAATGGAGGGAATTCTATGCCTGCTTTTCAATATTTGGCTTAGTGCTAGTAAATCAATGAGCAAAAATGTTGCAGAGATGCTCTTCTGGATATGCTGCTGCCTCTTCTCATGACAAAATACACAAAATTTGATACCTCATTTACTTGAGGTGGTTATTTTCTTTAGTTTCCATACGATAACTTCCACCGTATTCCATAAAAATGGGCATTTTGTCTCTAAAGGAGAAATATGTAAGCTGAGGTAGGTTTGGATTGGCTTGTGTTGTCAGAACTACATCCTTCTTGATATGTTAAGAATTTCTTTTGTTTAAATGCTAAGCCATTGCTTCCAAAGTACTGCCACCACTATTTAGCTTTCTAGTAATTACTTAAGAGTAAAACTGAGCTGCTTTTACAGCCAACATCAGGAGCATATGTTTGGAAAGCTGAAAGGAAAAGAGACAGACCTGCTGATAAGGTTACACCCTAAGGTCTGTCTAGCATGTTTGCGATGTTCTGCTGTGGCTGAGCACGAAGATCAGACACAGGAGGTAGTCCAGGACTCCTCCTGGAGCTCCTGAGAACTGGTGAGGACAGCCTGGAGCCCAGGAGGCAGAACGGGGCAGTCACTGCCTTGTCCTTCAGAGCAGGTGAGGATGTATACAAAGAGTAAGCACATGACAAATGAAGCAATTCTTAAAATATTTTCCCATGTAATTCTTAAATCATTCAGTCAAATGCCATGTTAAAAAAAAAAAAAAATACTGACATGGTAAATTAGTGAATATCTAGCATCTTCTCTTCCTTCTCAATGTCTGCTGAGTTGTTTAGCTATTGGTTTCTGCCATGCCTGGCACTGATGCAGCAGAAAAGTGGTGAACAAATACTTGCCAATTGTTAGCTTCCTCTGAGTTAGCAATTTTGGATGTGTTCAGCATTTCTGTCAGCAATGTATACCTCCAAGACCTAAAATACAAAGGATCTTGCTATTTCTCCTCAACTACAGTGTAACAGTATCCCTTTAAATTAGCCTTTCTAATACAAAATACCAACAAAATCTCACCTCATCTCCAATTGCAGTGCCTATGCTATTCTAGTCTCTAGGTTTCACCAGGGATTTTACAGCCATTTGCTTTTTTAGGGATAAGAGTACATCGCATATTCTAGTAATTTCCATATACCAGAACCCAAAATATTAGCATAACAGCTTTGCAGTACTATGGATTTCTATTTTATCTGAACTTCACAATCTGAGCTGAAGAAAAAAAATCTTATGTTGCTCTCCCACAGTCAAAGCTCGTGCCATCTTGAGGAACTTGCCTTAGTAACAGTCAAATGGATTCCTATTCAAATTAGTTCTTGCAGGTAAATGCTTTATCATCTACTTGTTTCTACTGAAATGGAAATTTACTAATGAGCCTACAAAAATTTAAGAAAAGCTTCAGTGCTGCATGGAAGTCTAAAGAAGATACATTAGATTAACATGAAGCTATTTATTTACAATTTAACATATTTGAAAGCTCCCCATTTAATAAAAACCTTAGAGAGTCAGCTGCAAATAAAAACAAGTGAGATTTCCATATTCAACAGCTGTTTGATTTGAAAGATCCCAAACAACTGCTATAAAGCTAAGACTACAGACACGCTAAACAAGCTATCATTCATTAAACTGATGAGTTTTTGTTTTTAAGATAGGACCAAAGACTTACCTTCATCCTACACAGAACTGGGCAGCAGCATTAATCAAGGCTTCAAAAAGAAGCGTCAACTCAAAAGCACGTTGCCAAACGATGGCATTATGCATTTATTAACAGCAACTACTTTGATCCATGACTTCAGCTGAGCAGTGCTACAGGTTGTGCTCCTCCTGAACTCTCAAAAATTTCAGACAGCTGCAGAGTCCACAAAATACAATTTCTAAATACTTAACACCTTGGATTATTTCTCAATGGCCGATTATTTCTCAAAAAACCGACTCAGGCATAGCTTCACTTAGTATCTTTAATGTGGAAGGTATCCCTAGGATGATCAGCTCCCCCAACTGCAGAGGGCTGAAGATTCTTCAAGGAAAAATATCTTAGATCATAAACACAGATCCTTCAATGCAATCACCACAATACAGGAAGTAATTCTGATGTTAGAAGATTTTTAGCCAGCACCAAGCAAAATTCCAGTACAACCACAGTTCATTTTGACAAGTTACTGCAAAAAAAATGATTAATCACAAAGTTGTATCAACCAGGATCACCACCAAAAAAAAATATAAATTCCAGACTCCACATCACCTGTTCTCTGTATTTGTGTTTTTTTTTGTTTGTTTTGTCACTCTGAAAGACTGTCTGAAGACTTAAACTTCCATGCCGCTCCCAGAAAATTCTCCAGCTGGATCCATACGCTAATCCAATCTGGCCAAAGCACTGTTAGTTGTCTCAGCAGCAGCAAACACTGCAGGCTGGTCAAAATCTGAACTACAGCCTGAAGAAACAGTTGCTGTTGTTGGATTGTTGGATCACAGTTTTTCCTAATTAAACCAGAACGGTGCTTCAAAAATGCCACTGAGGCCGGTATGCCTCTTCAAGTACTTAAAAGTGACAGATAATAATTTCTGTAGTCTTATTTATGCAACTGAGATCCTCTGCAACTGAACTTTCCATTTCTAGCATCTTTAAAAGGTTGCCTGCTACATTAAGCAATGGGGTGAAAAGGGATTTCCAGTATCTGTTAAAAAAAAAAGACTCAGTTTAAAAAAAACTTCTAGACAGTAACTAGTCAAAAAGAGACTGACCACATATGGAATGCACAGCTTAATTTTTTCCCCTTCACTTTGTTCTGTTTTTCATTAAGTAAGAAAACTCCTCGAAGTTTTGCAGTGAAAAGTATTCAAGTCTCATTTTCCTAAAAGTCACGGTAACCTGGTTTGGAGAAAAAAAAAGCTGACACGTACATGATACTGAAATGGAAATATCCTCTTAAACTTTAGTTTTTTGAAGGAGTGTGATTACTGAAAGGCTAGACAAATGAGAAAACACAAATCTTGAAATAAACAAGTCTAATGCTGACTCTAGAACCACAAAAAGAGTGTGTTTTTTTTTCTGTATAGTGTTTTATCCATTACCTTTTGTGACGCTAATCATCCTTGCCATGTTCCGATGGGAAATCTCTCAAAGGAACCAGTGATCTTGGAGACAGCAGCTCCAGTTATTTTCCACTGGTAACTTGATGCTAGTCACATTACAGACCCAGATGGAAGGAGGACTAGAAAGAGACACTTTGCCACTTCAGATTGGTTGGTGGAGGTAATGAACTGCAAAACAGAGCCATGGCCAAGGCAATGGCTGCCAAGGAACTTGCGCTGATTCTAATATATTTGAAAAGAAAGATGCAATTCTGGATTTTTCCTACCTATTTCTAAATGCTATGACTAGAAGAGCTCATTGCATAGTACGGTGTCCTTGTAAAATGGAAAACAAAACAAAACTTTTACAGTGCCAATAGTGTCATTTAGTGTTGGAACTTACTACAGGGAAGAAAACAAGGCAAGTTTTTATAATTGCATATCCGTAGTATTATTGGGAACTCCACCCTCAAAAGCAAAGGAAAGACAACAGCCCCAAACCAAGATCACTTAAATGAAGGTCTGAATGAAATCTCCTAAGGAAAAGGGAAAGAAAATGAAGAATCCAACAGATTCGGCAGTCTTACTGCACTGTAAGGCATCTCAAACATCAGTCTGCATCAGAAGATACATAAGCACACACACACACACCAGAATCAACAAAAATTAAAGGAACTTGGAGAAGAGAAAGTTGGAAAGTCTTTGAAAAGCATGAGGAAGTTGGAATAAAATTGAGAAGTAAGCTGCTAGCTGGATCTAAAAATAATAGATACGCAACAGCAGCCCCAGTCTATGCTGCTTTGATCAGAGCTTGCTGGCACCAAAGCCATGCAGAGGAGCTAATTTGAAAGCAAGGGCAGAGTCCTGAATTGGCTGTCACACAGGGAAAGTGGTAGCACTCACCCCAGCACCCAATTACATAGAAGTCAAACAGTCCCAGAGAAAAATCAATCAGAAAGCTGTGGAAAATGGTTTTAGGCAAGATTCAGACTTTAGCAGAAGTGTCCGCACTATAAAATACATCAATAAGGCCTTTGCTCTCCCAAGAATCTTTGTTCCAAAAATAAACCCACTGCAAGCAACCATAACAAGCTTCCTCTTTACATTATGCATGGCAGGTTAACTACTTTTTACAGCCTGTTCTAAATTCGTCTACACTGAAAAATAAAAACATCAGGGTTGTCACTACCACCCTCCAAAACGCTGTCTTTCCTTCCAAGTAAAAAGAGACTCTTAGAAACTCATCTTCAATAATGGTTCATTTAAATTACAGGATTATAGACCTAAATTTCTCCAGAGATAATTCAGGTACTAAAATGACCAACCAAAGTTATTCCTAATTGGGCATAACTTGCTATTTTTGCTACCAGAGCTCCATTTCCCAATACCATCCCATCCCCTCAAGCAGTGGCACCTGTCAGGGTGCTATGCTTCTTTTGCCTGGACAGGCAATTTCAGAAATTAAAAAGAAAAAACTCCTTCTCTACCAGGTAACATCCTAATTACTGCAAAAGAAGTCTCTTCATGCCCTTACCCCCCTCAAAAAGGGTAAATAAAAGATGCAGGCTCCTGCCTCTTCTTATATTTCAGGGCTTTCCCTCCCAACGTCGTGAGCATGAGCTGTGTCATTTCTAGTAGTTAAAACTATCCTGAAGGCCTGAACATAAAGGTAATACATTCCTTGGTCCAAAAACGTTCCTGAAACATACTTACCTATGATTCTGAAAGGAATTATTTAAGAGTGTTCAGTGCTTCTGAAAGAAGACATAAGATGTTCTCTGTCATTAAGTTTATGATCTCAAATCAGGTCAGATTTCTCAAAGGCAAGTTGATTTCACAGCACCTCTACAGGAGCACAATAGATTTGGTTACATCTTCATTACCAAGCAGACTTTAAGGAGACTTTCGCTGGTTTCTTTTTGCTATTAGGCTCAATTTCCTTGCAGATCAATACAGCTCAATCGGCCTTTATTCAGCACACGTTTGGAAGCACCTCATTCATACGTTCCTTCATGCTTAACTGACCATGTCACGAGTGGGAACAAGCAGAGAAAAACAGCATTAGAAACTCTCAGTCCATCAAAGAGGAAATGGATCTTCCTGCCAATTTCCTCATTAGGAAAAAGCAAACTCAGCAGGCCTACTGCGGGTCCTCGAGCGCTCTCTCTGTGCTAAACATCTTGGCATTTATGGAACTGAGAGCGACAAGCTTGAAGCTTTTTACTACTGGCAAGTTTGCAACAGTTGACAAAGTAATTTAAGAATGTTCAGAACTACTCTGGCTAATTCAACTTAATGATGCTGATGAAGAATTACATGAAATGATGGCAGACAGCCTACTCAGGCTGTGGAACGTGTCTTCCTTCAGTTAAGTACAGCGGTGGGGAAAAAGGAAAAAAAATACAATCACCTTTTACTGTCATGTCATGAACACTCAACACCAAGTTGTGCCAGGCCAGGTGTGCACTCACGATTGCTTTAGACCTAAATGCTACAGAAGAGCATCAAATGGTAACAGTCTCTGAAGGAACCCATAGCTCTTACCTCAACATGGTGTACAAGCCCCTCAGCGCAATACACACGAAAGAGAACAAAGATGCACAGTAACTTCTCAGGAATGCTAATTTATGCCCAATTCTCCTCTCCTCCATTCTGCAAATTTCTGCTTTTCAAGACACAGACTTAAATTTTAACATTATGAAATAACACTAAAATGGTGTTTTACTTTAAATGTTTAAGTTAAAGCTTACAGCCTGCATTTAAATTCATCATGTGCTTTTATGGATTCTTTCAGCATTTCTACATGTAAAAACTCCAGGCTTCTAAGATGTGTTACTAGACACGTAGTGCCTTGCTTCTTTCTCCTTTTAAAGACATCAGCATAACTTAACAGCAAATATAAACTACTTTCTCCATGCAAGAAAAGCCAAACACTGCAGAATTTCTGTAATAATTCATACTACTGGAGTTAAACAAGATTTGACCGCACCTAAGGCCAAGTTTACACTTTCACAAGAACAACAGCTACAATAAGAAAAATTTCTGTCATTTCTAAAGAGTCAAGATGGGCTTTATTGCATGTCTATAGTAACAAAAGCACCTAGATCTGTGCATTATTACTGCAGGAGTTGTTCTGTAATTGGCAGAACCAAGCATGATTTCCCAGACACCAGTCACCGTCGCTTCCTAAAAGCAATTACCGCAGCAGCTCCTTCCTTCAGCCCTCTTGCCCGTCTCTCTCTGCCTGAGAAGTGCCCTCAGCATACACCTCAAAATGATGGGCCAGCAGCTGGAACTTGCTGCAGGCGTCCTGGACACACTCTCCTGATTTCGTTCATCTGAAAGAAATGCAGTTCTTGTGCTGCAAGGCTACCCCATGATGTGGCAAAGCCCAGTAAATGGGAACAACTGGGAGCTTCTCTTCCAAAACAAGTTGGGGTCAGAGCTAAAACTCCATTGCAGATGCAGGCAGCTAGCATGCTATCTGCCCAAACCAGAAACACAAGCGTGACTTGCTAGCCGCTAACAACTGTGCTAACTAACCAGCTAACCAACACAAACCATAGAATAAAAAAAGCTCGTTTATACTGTCCTCCAGGGACAGAAAAGCACACGATCCTACACAAGTTTCATTAAAAGTATATACCTTTGTGAGATTCCCAATCTTTGGTACCTCTTGAAGTTCCTCAAGAGGTCCCAGTGTTATCCAGAGAGGGACGGAGGAAAAGGAACGGCAACCAGCAGCATGAGCACATAGCCTTCCGCCCATACAGAAGAAGAACAAATTCATGGGTGTCAGACAACAGCTATGGGGAAAACAGGACTGATATTTTATGCAGACATCTGCAGTCTTGAGGTGAACCACAGAAGCACTGATTTTAAAATCTGAATGCAGAATACTCCCCCAGTCTCATGGGGCTCTTTCGCATGATCACTGCCAGCCTCAGTTATCTAAACGATTTTTTCCTGGATACACAACCCAGTGGTACAGGCACGCATTTATGGGTCAATCCAGAAAGGAAACATACTTCCCTTCTCTTTCCTCAAAACTGAAGGGTCTCCCTTCCCACACCCATGGAAAGGAGTGAGGAAGTAAGCTTTTATTCAACCAAGAGAGGAACACACCCATAACAGTTTTTTCCTTATATTTCATATAGGTCTGTATTAATTCTTTTGAACTCTAGCTTCCTTACACAAAGCCTGTTGGTCTTTTAACTCTCTCACCCTTCAAGTGCAGGAAGTGTTTCAAATACAGCAGAGCAGTGCCTCCTAGTCCTCACTCCTTTCAGACTAAAGCAGCCTTCCTCAAGCCAAGAGTCACTTTCTCCCCAAGCAAGGTGGTGGTTCGCCAACCAAGGCAGCAGGATTCACACGGGACAGTGGAGATACTCCTGCTTACAGGGGCCAAGCTGAAAGAAATCCATTGATGTTGGCATCTTGGAAGTGTGAGGTAACTACTGGGAGCAAGGAGTTGACTCCACTATCAAATAGGGACTAGAAATTAGTTCTCTTAACCTTCTATGCAAGAATCCTACCCAAGAAAGCAAACCTGAAACAGCCTATATAAAGCTATGCAATTTTTCAACCGCACTCCTACTCTCAAATCTGTGGTTTCATACATGTACTGTTTCATAACCCACTGAATACATTTACAGCTCTAACATTAGCCCATTCACCCCAAGAACAACAAGCTGCAGAAGATGGTTAGGCTACCTTGAAGAATATTTTGTAAGACATGCACATACGCTTGCAAAGAAACTGAATTTAGGTCACAGGGGAGTGATGGGAACTTAATGCCATCTCTGTCCCCACGGTTATGAGAAGAAAGGATGGCCTAGTATAGGTGCAACAAACACACTCCTATCTGACACATGCTGTTCTGCACCAGACCTCCTAAGATTTCATTAAAAACAAGCTGCATACAACTTTTGCGTAAAACTAAAAAAAGCAAACAAACTCCAAACCACACAGAAGTGAAATTCTGAAGTTGCTCTTATCGTTTCCTTTTACTTGCTCCTTTCCAAGAGCACTATTCAACCCAAAGCACAGTTGAAATACTATTTCAGAGCTTCAGCGCACTTAACCAAGAAGGATCAACACTCAACAATTACTGTGTTTCATATATCCTCAAAGTGCCAAGAAAAACATGTATTTAAAATGGCAGAAAGCTCTATTAATCCATACTATTCATAGCTTACACAAACAGTGCTTAGTTTTGATTTATAACCAACGCTAACGACTGATTAGCAGGCTTAGAACAGAGAGATTAACCAGGCTGTTCCAAAAGGCAAGCTATAGTTGTTTCAACAAGTTCTGAGTAGTTAAGTTATCAACACAAAACAAGTCACAGTAACTATGAATGAACTCAAGTACAGCCAACAGGATACATTAAGATAGTAAAAAGCAAAAAACACCTTTCAAAAACCACAGAACGCAGCAACTTCAATACAACTTAAAAAGGTAAGAATAGATTGCATTTTAGCAAAACTTGTACTTTACTGGCAACTTTTTTCTTCTTCAAATATTCAAAGTTTTCCTTATATAGACTATCTCCATATCCAAGTTTTGTTTTTAAAAAATAGGAATTCCAAATCCCTACACTCTATAACTTAGAGTGAAATTATATGTCCCAAAGCAGATGAAGAATGCAAAGAGCTTGGGAACAGCTTCAATGTATCTTTTGTATTCTTTTCAGCAATACTAGACTTCAAAAAGAAAAGCAGCATATTCTGCTGTTCTGGATGCAACTAATCTGTTATCATATAGAGGTTTAAGCAGAGACTTCAGATGAAAATGTTATGCTAAACCCTCTTATTTCAAGCTAGACAACTGACCCAGCTTTTCAAAGCACGAGGAGAAAGGAAAAAAATAAAACCCTTCAGAATTGAGAATATTCGATATACCCAGCGCATGATTCAGACCATGAGTGAGGAAATGGACCACCACATCTGCGGAAGAACTAATTTTGCACTTACCCTTTATGTTGCTTGCCTGTTAGACATGACTCACAGAAGACCGAAATAAGTCACCCAGATGGCTACAGAATGCATTTAGCGATACTCTGAATACACCAAGGGCAGGACCAAACTTACACATTTAAGCCTTCGAGAGGAAACACCCCATGAGCTCACATGAAGCACAACACAAGAAATATCTTAAAGAGCTACAGAGAGGAACGCACACTTGTAAAAGGGCATCCATGACGACTTATACAGACTAACTCCAAAGGTTAAGCAGAACATCAGCAATTGAATTTATTCTGAATAGAGTATCTATGCACAATGTCCTCGGCACGGTACCCACTAGACACAGTCCATCAGACAAGAAGTCTCCCACAAGAGATCTGCTTGGAAATAAACGGTGTTAAATGGCAGATCTTTTTCTGACATTTGGAGGAAATGCTGAATGCCACCACCTCTACTTCACTCAGCTGCGTGATTCCAGTGCATTGTCACATCCTCATCTGCAAGGACTTCAGTCACCTTCCAGGAAGACCTCAACATGGTGAGAGAAAGCTGGTGGGCAGGAGGGTACTGCGGAGACCTTTTTGTGGTACACTGGAAAAGGCTGAACAGAAATCCACCTGTGTTCACAGAGATAAGGAAAATTCCTTCCCCCAGCACCGAACCCGAATTGTGGCATTGCAGCTGACAGCAGCACATGCCAGCACTACCTAGCCCAGTCACTTTGTTATTTTTAAAACATTTTATCCACAAGAACTTAATTGCTAATTATTTTTGCACTGGTTATCTTTGCAAATCAAAATTTACTGTATGTCAAAGCTAAGTAACAATAGATAAAGTTGCCTTAGTCTTCAGTTTTCACCTGCTCTTTCTGGATTTGCTACGCCCAGGTGGGAAGATACTTGCTTTCTCCCAGAATAGCTTCAAGAATAGTAGCTTTTGCTTGCTTCTAGAAGCAGATATATCTGAAGTTATACACATGTTCTGGCATATGCAGTCATTTTGTTACAAAATGTGGAAATGGATGAAGATGTTTGTGAATACTAAGCAATAACAAGCCTTCTGGGAAGTGTCCAAAGTACATCAACAGTAAGCTACACTCAGAAACAAGACCTTTGGACATGAAAGGATGCTAAATATACTCAACAGTAGTTCTGTGGCACAGCAGCTTGAGCAGAACAGGTAGCAAGGCATGTGAGGATAAGGCTCTTGAACTTCCACTCTCAGAAGCATAAACATAATCAAGACAAAGTTTAGCAGACCAGACCTACATGATCCTCTACAGGTACAATGACAGTTTAAGTTATAGTACTGTTTTTATAGCTGGACAATAAGAATTGCCAGAAGAATTGCTTCTTTCTTTTCTTTTTCTTTCAAAAAAGATACCTAATTTAAAAGTTTTTCTCTGTATCCTGAAAAGCCAGCTGAGTTGTTGGAATCCTTTTGCTTTTGATGTAACAAAACCTACCATAAAACTCAACTATGAGGATGCTTCATATAAAAAGCCAAAATAATAATAATAATAATAAAAAAATCTTAGCTAATTGTGACTACAGTTGATTATAAGCAAGAGCAGCTATTTATTTATCCCTCCTCATAAAAGAAAAAAGAATAAATCAGTACCACTTACTGAGGTGTTCATGTCACCCTGATAATAATGTAAGTACTGGCACATGCACCAGAAAACGCTTGCAGGAAAGAACAGGAATTAAAAAAAAATGCTACTTCGTGGGAAAATTCACAGGAAATATATAGCAGGCACCGACAACCTAAATTTGGCATACACACCCACCTCTCTAAAAGGCACCACAATCTGCAGTATTTCTAACTGTGTCTATGTTCATTTTCTATCTCTTCTGCAGAGTTTAAAATCTTATCCAATAAAAGCCAGTCTCAGACTTGATCTGAAGAGTGTTGATAGCTAGCATTGTTAGATCAATGTCTACCTGAAGAAAGTAAGCAGCTTTAACGAATGTGTGACTTTTTTTTTCCCCCTAGAAAATACAGGCTTTCTTCTGCAAAGGTCTAGCCCTCGATAGCTGGAGCAAAGTAGCAAGCAGCTTTCTTCTTATTAAGACACACCCTACCAAAAGCAACAACAAAATGCAAAAAACCCACCTGCCACTTCTATTATTAACAGGATAGCAAAGGTGGTTCTAAAGAATTAAGAGTTGATACAGCTCAGTATCTGAATGAAAATGCAAATCACTTTACGGGGAGAAAGGGAGACTTCAAGAGGGCACGCTCCATAAAGCCCCAGTATGAAGAATATGAAATTCTTCAGGTTATGAAATATGAACAAGTTATTAAATGTCTCCCCAAAAGAAAAAATGTAGTTTAAATTCATCATTTAAAGGCTAGGGTCTTAAGCCTAATGCTTATTTTTCAGTTCAGCAAGATGAAGATAACCTAACCCTAGCAAGTTACATCCAAACTACATCACTTACAAACGTTCAAGCAAGGAAAGAACACAACAAAACAACATTTAAGTGAATCATGGTTGTTTATTATTATTATTAATATTTTAATAGCCCATTTGAATATAGATCATATTGAACATTCATGACTTTCTTTTAAGAAGACAACAGCAGTCAGTCAAGGAAACTGGTAAATACACAACAAACATAAGGTTATTTGAATAAGCAGAAGAACTCCTCTATTTCTGCAATCAGCTCGTCTTTCTTACCAGTAATGAGGAAGCTTTTTTTGCCCTGCTTTCCAAAGCATAAAAACGAATACAGTAACATATTGGTTTTAAAAATAGAATAGGATGATCAACTCGTTTTATTCATTAATTATAAAGTCTTTATTAAGAAGAGCTATATTGACAAAGGTATTAGCACTCCGCATATTGAAATCAGTGTCATTCACATAAGAATTACCATTAAATGAAATTTAATTGAACATAGTTTCTATCTGAAATAATACTATTTAAACTCTGATTAAGCAAATACTTAGTACCATGCCATGATTTCAACTGCTGTCATAACGCTAATTCTCCTCTTGATTTTCTGTATTTTGTTACGTATCTCCTGCTGTCTGTATGCTTGCCAGGTCTCAGTCAGCCACCCAACATAAATTAATAGGCATTAGAGAAGATAAATGCGGCACTTTGCACTGGGTCAAAAGCAAGTTACTTTTACCACAAAATGAAGTTTCTTTTTACTCCTCCCCCCCCCCCCCCCCAAAAAAAAAAAAAAGTAGACTGATAAAATTTAAAGAGATCAACAAAACCAGGAGTAAACGCATATACACACAGAGCCGTGTATCTCCCCATTCATTACAGAGTACGGTTTATTTTTTGAACTTGTAGGTCTCAGCTCCTTTCTAACTAGACAGATGTACAAAAATGTTTTGTAGTTGAAGAATAAATGCTTTTGTTGTTATTTTAAGCAGAGGCTGATTTTTTTTTTTGAGTAGAACATCAAATAGCCTGAGTATCTGCAAAATTCATAAAGTACTTCCTGAGTTAGCTTTATTTGTTATCTGAATGCTTGCCATTTGACATAAGTCAACAAAAGCAGATAAATTCACAGTCAAGTACAAATTTGAACAAACACTGTCCTCGTTCAAACCACAGTCTAAGAGCATATACGGTGTATAAAACCCACATCCTTTTATGTGCTGTATAGCCTGGAATAGCTACGATAATTCAAGGCAATTTGTTCCCATTCAAGGGATTGTTAAAACTAAAATCTGGCCTGATTATCCAGTCTCAACTCATTCGTTTCCAATCAGTCACTAAAAATATTTAATCATTGAACAACTTCACTATTAAACAGTGTCATAACTTTACATAAAAGGATCAAAGTGTACAGAGTGAGAACTCCTTCAGAAGGACATTGTTTATTCCCCCACAAGAAATGGGCACAGATTTAGTTTCCCAACTACTAGACTGCCTTAGCCTGCTAATGGAATGAATAAGTAATGTACATTGTTTGATCAAATTCTACCTGGTTTTGCACAAGGAGCAAATTTGAAGCATATATCAATGGATTTTGCAAAATGACCAATAGAATACTTTTCCCTGCATTTTTTTTTTTTTTTTTAAGCTTCAGTTGCTTGGGAAGAACTAAGAGCCGAAACAAAACCTTGAAATAATCGTTCAAATAAAAGTTTTATGTACTCTGAACATCCCAGACTACAAATGAAAAAAAATCATCACGGCTTTACAGAACAAATGACTGTAAAAAGCTATCCTTATTGATCCAGAAATCTACATACAGGAGTGGATGTGGTACAGCAGCCAATGAGAGTGCAGGCAAGACCTCTTTGAAGTCTGATGTCTTTAGGGTTTCCCTAAAGCTCATAAACTGGCTACAAATAGTAGTGACTACATTTCAACTTGAACACTGTGCTTTATGCTGCACTAACCTCTCTGCAGGTCATGAAGTAAAATTAACCTTAGCAATCTGATGATCAGAGTCAGGGTCATCCACTGATACTTTGAAAAGTCCCTTCTGTCTTTGACTTGTGCCATCCTACACGAAGACAATAGTATTTTTACTTCGGGTATTACTTGAATTGCTCAAAGACCTCTTTGATAGGCTGTTAGTTCTTATGTAAAGTATTTTCTGGGGGTATCAAAACAAAACAAAAAAATCGTTCATCAATGGAAAATGTAAATAGTTAGTAAGGAGATCAGTGAAGAAAAAATAACAGGAAGTAGACAGTAAACTTTCTCATACCTTCATGAAGCATGAACAGATGGTAAAAGAATTACTGACTTTCAAGACAAACAAAAAAAGTTTACTCAGAAAATCCATATCTCCCTTTTAACTCTGCAGGACAAACTTGAACAAAGTCTCCTCATGGGAAGATGATGTAGACGTGAAGGCAAGTTAACTGAATAACGCAGACCCAAACTGAATGGATTATAGATTTCTAACACAGAGTCTGAGAAGATACTTATAAATGAGGAGGTAGATTCAACCAGATCAGAAGGAAGATTCAACCAGATCTTTACCAGAATATTGTATCACAGATCAACCATCCATAAGAATTTCAGAACACTCCTGAAATTACCTCATTTTTAACAAAAATTGGGCTATTCCAAGAGAATATAAGTCCCATTACATTTGGGACAACACTTCAAAATCCTTTAACTTGCTGAACTGTTGGTCTGATGGGTGAAAACCAGGTCCTAGATAACCTTTCAACCACAGTAAAAACAACACAACTTTTTGTTTTACCACAAGCTAGTAATGTTCATGAACAACAACAACAAAAAACATACGGATTTTAGGCAAAAAGAGATCCATGGCAGTATGATCCAAACATCAGAACAAACAAGATTTCAGTTGCTTCAAAAACATATGGCTCCCTAACTTGCTTTTGAATATAAAACATTATTCCTCTCCTGAAAATAGGGGCAATGTGGATAAAGGCAGCAATAATAATCAATGCATGTGCAATCTATTCCTATTCATGTATTTGTTGTTCAAGTCCGTGCCATTTCAGCTTATCAAGTACCACCAACTGCTTATGTAATAATTACAACATTTTTCAGCAGCGGTTTGTTTTACAGTTCTTAGTTTAAACACAATGCTTGTTAGTCTCTTCTGGAAAGTGCCCCACAAACATTCCAGAAACTGCCTTCAGACCACTGATTTGCTATTTAAGTACATCTAGCTACAGAAAACAGACCCAAGATCCAGGATCAGCCTATGAATTCAAAACTTAACAGATGATGACTTCAGACTGCAAAATTGCTATCTTAAAGAGAACTGAACTGCAGTTTGCAGCTACTGAGGTCATCTGAGAACGCCTCAGATTCTTGTCAAGTAACCAAGCTGTTACCTTACATAGAAAACAGCTTGGCTTCACGTGCCCCAAGAAATACAACACTAGCCAGGTGCCGCTAGAACTGACTTGTTGCCCTTTTCTGCACTTCAGTTGGGCTGCGTCTCATTCCGAGGAAGGCCAACAGCTCAATTCCCTTAAATCACAGACTCTTTCTGCCCTTCTGGAGGGCACCCTGCAAAACACTTGCTTTTCATTAATGAAAGATGTACTTGAATGATGCACACTGCATTAGCTTCGACACATTCAAAGTTTTGTTTTAAGCTGTCAACATAATTTTTGGCTCAAAGCCTCATCACTGATGAAGGCTGAAACTACAGTGATAGAATGCCAAAGCTGCTTGTGAAATTAGGAAGTTGGGCCCCTCCAAAAACAAACAAACAAAAGCAAAACACTAAAAACCCTAAAACCTCTTAGTTCCTTCTTCCTGTTAAGCCTGGTACGTTGAACAATGTCATTACATACTTGAGATGCTTACATCAACACTGACAGACACGTAGCATCATTTCAAGATAGTTTAAGAGTTCTTCTATTTGCATTTTTGATACATGTAACAAAAACAGCTGCATTGAAAGGCCGGGATAGAAGTCAAAGCTAAGAAGAAACTAAACAGAAAAATTAATTTGATGAAACATGCAACTTGTGCAGCCTTGCTCCCCTTCAAGCACTGACAAATCGAACTGCTCTGGCCTAGGTATTATAAAAAAGCAAGCGAACGAAGAAAAACATCAGACACCACCAACATCACAACAGAAGTGAAGAGAAATTCTTCCTAGAACATGTTCATTCTCTTTAATAAAAATAATCCTAGGCAGGAGCAAGGTATAAACTCAAACCTGTCAGTAAACATACTCAGAAGCTCAATAGAAAAGGACCCAAAAAAAAACCACAAATGAAACATTTGCATGCAATAGCCATACTACACACAAAAACACTGGAGAAATAAACTAAATTTAACAGCTTCAAATGGAGTCACAGTAAAGATGTGAGCTGGCTATGGCAAATCAGCCAGAGGGAAAATATGTACATTGGATCAGAAGGGTCATATTTAATGGGTCACTGCGGCTTTACTACAATTGGAAGCTTGGACCATAAATACTCCATCCAAGAATATCACTTCGGTCACAAGATTAACCTACTCATTCATGAAATTTTCAGCATTTTTTGATACAGCAGGCCACACCTATCGTTTTTAGCCAACAGGAAGAGACAAGCTATTTTCAACCCACACAGCACGTTTATTAAAGCAAACAAAGAAAAGAAAACGTGCTTTGAATCTAACTCCAGGGTTGTGGCAAACACTGCCCCAGAAGCAGCCCAGCAATGAACTGGCACCTGATTATCCAAGGCAAAGAAAAGGGATACTAACCACACAACTTTGAAACCCATCATTACTTACAAGACGCGCAACATTTTGCTCATACCAATGCACTACAAAAGCTCGGGACAATCTGATGGCTTCTGAGGTTTGAATCAAACATCAGCCATCTGATAACCAAGTTAAGCAGCAAAACACATCTGCTAGTTAGGTACCTCCTTAAGACCAGGTTGAATTTGCGTGTTACTTTAAACACCATCACATCCAAGTACGTACAACAGCAAGACTAGGACACCACGCAATGGCCAATCACTCTAATGTTAAAAAAAAAAAAAGAAAAAAAAGCTTTGTTCATTTCAGTTAAGTTGCAAACCTCAAACCTCTAACCAAAAGGAACAAGAACCAGATCCAAATGCTGATCTCACCATGAGAAGGGTTCAACAAAAGGACTGCAATATAGGAAATACCAGCTTAGTAACAGCGTTTGTGTACATGCACACACGTGCACAGATGGGTGAATTTAGCAAGGACATCTTTATATACACTGAAAAACTGATAAGCTAGCAGAAGGGAAACAAAGAAAAAATATTTCCATAGATACATGGAAAGAAGTTTACAACAGGCTTGAAAACAACTACGATGAAAGAAAAGGGTTAATTATATGGGTTTGTATTGGAAAACTCCAGAAAGCTGAAAAAAGACAGAGAGAATAACACCTACACAGTGTACAGCACAGTACCTCATTAGGTTTTCATGAAATTCCCTGAATCTATCCCTTGGAAACACTATTTTCAATACAAATAGAAGTAAAAGATTTCATATAATTTATTATGAGGCTGACAACAAAATGATACATGAAACAGAAAAAAAAAAGAAAATGTTTTTTAAAAGAATCACCATTTGTTCAAAGAAATAAAAACCACATGGGTTATACGCAGCTTTTTGACAAGTTACGAGTTCATATTCACAAAGTTTGCTGCAAGTCTCTTCCCTCAAAACCTCTGTGAGGAGACAAACATACACATTACAATAAAAATTAGGTTTTGACCAAAACACTGCCACAACAAGAAACAGTTTGGTTGAGTTAAATACACAAAGAAAGCTTCATAAAACCTTTCCTCAGCTGCTTCCTCAACTTTCAAAACAATATTTGAATATAATACACTTGGCACATAGTCATCAGGACTCTGTAGTCATATGATTGCATATTTTACATGCACAGGCAAAGCACAGAACATACAGGTACGGCATCTGGGAGGAGATACTATGCTCAGGTTGGCCATCATATAATCTAGTCAGCAAGCATGGCATCCAAACAGTTAATAAATTAAAAAAGAAAAAAACAACGCCAAAAGCTATTAAGACCTATGCAGTGAGCACTACATTCCCAACTAATGTTGTAAATTGCTAATTTAAAGAAAATGAGTATTGAAGAACTGCTGTTTTAAATATCAGATTCACTTTTAGCCATTATAGTCTCTACAATTTTTCTTAGGCGCAAGCCTAAACTATTGCACAGTGAGCAAGGAAAACGCTTAAAAGCAGTTTAACAAAAATTAAGGTGATTTTTTTTTCATATGGACTGAAAAAAACACTACAGTGAGCAATTTGTGAGACTACATGAAGAGCTAGGGTTTCTAGATAAACACTAACTGACTTTTAGCAACACTAAACACAACAATAAATTCAACAATAATACGATGTAGAAAGTTTTGCTTTCTCCATCAGGTTTTGGTCATTTGTTCCCCAGATTCTTGTGTCCTCCTTGATGGTCTCTTCAGGGCATCTCTGGTGCTCAGGTGTCCAGCTGCACACCAAGGATGGCCCTGGCTCCCAGGTGCAGTTTCAAGGCCAAAGGCTGAGCTCCCGGCCTGGACCCCAGCCTGGCAGACATTGCTCCTGTTGGTGTGGAGCAGCCATTTCATGTCAGCATCTTCTCATGACAGTCACGCTAATTTCCGTACCACAGGGTGCAGTCCTTCAGGAGCAGACTGCTCCAGCATGGGCTTCTCTCCACAGAGCAGCACAGGAAGCTTCTCAGATGAAAGGGGCTCCATTTGGGGTAGAAATCAGGCCCATTTTACACCATTTTTACCTCTTACCCTTAAGAAGGCATAGGACAAGGGGGAATGGTGTTAAACTAAAAGAGGATAGACTAGGCATTAGGAGGAAATTCTTCACTGCAGAAGGGTGGTGAGGCACTGGCACAGGTTGCCCAGAGAAGCTGTGGATGCCCCATCCCTGGAGGTGTTCAAGGCCAGGCTGGATGGGGCCTTGAATAACCTGATCCAGTGGGTGGCATCCCTGGATATGGCAGGGGCATTGGACTAGATGGTCCCTTCCAGCCTCAGCCATTCTGTGATTCTGTGGTCAGGCGTTAATCCAACACCAAGGCATGTGACACCTTTAGGAATACCCCGGCTCCATCCTAGGCTCCACCAGTTTTCTGCACCTTGCACATCCACAAGTTCTCCTGAATTCTACGTGTCTTGCTTTGGGGGTGTGTTGGTTAGGGGCAAGGATTAAGCTATCCATTTTAATGCTCTGTAGACATCATCACTGGAACATGTTGAATCCACACAGCCAGTATGTGAAAGACAGTAATTTTTTTAGGTCAAAACATTCTTCAAAGGCCCTTTCTTGTTTCTGTACTTCACTGAAACCTCACCATCCAGTCAACAGAACACCTCTAAGTTGAAATCTTTTTATCTGGTTTCCTAAGGGAGTCACGTCTGCTCCACAAGGGGTGGACACAAACACTTTTCTTTACAGAACGGGCAACAGTGGGAACTGGGAGAGCGCTGACCTGGCACCAGCCAACTGGTACAGCAAGATCATCGTGCAAGGAGCCCCAAACGGGCCACAGCCAAGGCAGCAGTACAGAACACACGACTGTAACAAAGGTTGGAGGAGAGGACTGGAGAAATTGAGGTATTTTGAGGAATGGAAGTTACAGGGGAAATGGCAGCATGGAGGCAGGACACATTCAAGACTAAGCAAGCTCTGGTAGCTCCTTTCTTTAAGAAGCTTTTTGCTTCTGAGATAGATGCATGTGCCAGGGTACACCCCTGACTGTACATAGACAAGGAAGAGCTCTGTAACTGGTAATACAACCACACAACCAAAGAAAGCTGAGAATTGACTGGGAAGATCAGAACTCTCTTTTCTTCCCATCTAGGTCTAAAAGCGAAATGTGTTTTAACATAAACTGTATTTGTATGACAATAGAGCCTTCATGCCTCAAATATAATGGCTCAGTTAGGCACTGAATAGTCAGCATCACTGAATACTCTTTGTTAATCCAAGCAAACCAAATATGAAGGACACATAAAAGCCCAAACATACACTCAGATACTGTGGTAGTAGAGGCAATAAAGAAACCTTAATTAAGAGCATTTCAAACCACAGCAGATCAACAACAACCGGAAACATCCTCAAGTGGTTGGACTGCCTGTCCAATGTTATTTTTCACTTAATTATTTTTCCTATCCTGTCATATACTTGATGGTTTTGTTCCTGGCTCTAAAGTGCAGCTGGGGAGGACAGGAAGCCATGCATCGGCAGAAGACAAGTCCACATGAGCATCTGAGGCGGTCGGCATGCCTGCTGGCCTGATAAACAAACTGCAGCAGAAAGTGAACAGAAGGGTAATTCTCACCAGAACATGATCCATCATCACAAGGTACCACTATGAAACTCGTCAAAGTTTTCTTCAGGGACGAGTAAAGTCATTTTAAAACTCAAGTGTGCTTTTTCTTTAAGGTAACTTCACGTCCTGCAAAATACAGCTTCTACTTTGTGTCCAAGCCAAAAAGCCATATTTAAACCAGAACGTTTTAATGTTTGCATGTAATTATAAACAAAATGCTATCACAGTACTGTATATTTTCCTTTAAGCTGTAATCCACAGGTGAGGTACAAGGGTAAAGCAACAATTAGAAAGCAAAACAGACAATTTGCTACAGCAAAGGGTTCAAAACAGCTCTCCGAGTCAGAGCTACCACACAGTCATTCAAGAAACAGGAACTGTGTAGAAATGCCTTCTGGAAAGCCACCTGCCTGGAAGGCTTCTGCACACGGGAGAAAAGCTGATGATTTCCAACAAAATTTAAAAGTCCAACCTCCAATAAGAGTCATGACACCCAAACACCTAAAAGCATATTGCTCTAAGAAAAGCTACCCCAAATAATTATGCTGAAGTACCTTGAGAATATAGGTGAAAAATAATTTAAAAAGATTATGACTGTATTTACTTGGGTGTTATTTCAAAACATACCAGTATAATTTCAGTACAAGAACAAGAGGGATTTTCTGATTCAGTGCTTAGACAAAAGACCACAGTGAAAAGTAACACGTCTTATTCCACACCTCATTACCCTGAAACAAAACAAAAAAAAAAACAAACACACCCACTACTTATCCAAGTGTAATTATATTAATAAGCAGACAACTACAATTTCACAATTAAGATTTCCTTAATTGTGAGCTCCCAACCATGGTAGTATTACTACCAGAATTTCTCTTGTAAGTTTGACTTCAGCAGGCACTTTCCTCAAAAAAAAAAAAAAAAAAGACTGAGAAAGGGAGACAGGAGACTACAGTCTTAATATTTAGATGATGTATTATATTGTTGAAACAGTGGAGAGTCCAACCATCTTATATGTGAAGAGATTACACAAAATTACAACGGTAATAGCCTGCAAACTTGACAATTTTGCAAGTGGTGAGCTTTAAATATTCAAAATGTAGAAGTAGTTTGTATTAAAGCATTATGTCTTCTTTTGAACGCATCAAGACTTAAGCTTTCACTGCGTATTTCTGCCTCCTTGATGTCTTATCCTCAGAGCAGGCACCTGTTAGCCTTCATTCTACAAAGAGAATTTCAAAAATAGTGGGATTTAATTTAAAATACTGATTGGCCTTTTAGAATAGGTCCAATCCAGAATTCACAGTCCCGTGAAGGTTTTAAACACAAAATAATGTCCTAATTACACATGATCAAGTAGGAAAAAAGGGCTCAGTCTTCAGTTTCCTAAGAAAAGTTTACAAACTCTACCAAACAAAACAACACAATTTGGAGAAAAAAAATGAATATAGCCAATGAGCTATAGAGCCAAAGTTGCAGAGCCAAGGCTGCAGAGTAATGCCAGTTCCTGTTAAGGTTAGCTTTACAATGATTCCCAAAACATTAAATACAAATGAGGATATATATTAACAGCAATGATTTATCTTTACATGCATTTCAAACACTTAACATAAACGCCTTGGAATTAGCAGCTGTGTTTACAGAAAAGACCTCCCTAGCAATACACGAATCTCACCAGGCTCGACTCAGACCATGTTACAGGACAGCCCGCTGCCCACACGGCTGAAACAGAGCCACTTCCAAAGCATGCCCACAACCACCATCCATCAGCTCCAGTAAGGAGCATCTGCATCCTGGATCTGCTCCAGAAACCAGCTTCTTCAACAGCCACTGGGCCTTATGCTCGCCTAATTTCAAAAGCCCTCTATCTTGCTACACAAATCCAGTACGGTGAATTGGTAATTGCAGACTAAGTGAACAAGTAGGAAGCAGTACCTATACAAATGAATTAGCTGCAATGGTAAGCCTCATCAACACCTGGAAACTGCTGGGCACAGACTGCAATACGCTCCCTTGTATCTGTAGCAACCAGAAGCACTGGTCCCTGTTTTTCATTTCAGACCAAACAGATGATATACTGACGTTGAAGCATCTATAAATATAGCACAGCCAGCAGACTAGTGATTGTGCAATCTACAGTAAAAGGCAGCTACGCACACATGACTCTTGGCAGCACAAAAAGCAAAAGATATTTTGGATTTTCACAAAGAGATGATACAGTGTTCTTATTCAGCCAGCACTGACCATATACAGATTAGCACTACATTCTGAAACTTTGAAGTCTTAATAAATAGATTATAGATAGCTCCCTTTACTACTGCAGAACCATACCCTCATGTCAGCTGAAGAACCTAGCCCAACCCAGAGTACACTACCTCAAAGCAAAAAATGCAACAACAGCTGATTACTATTACAAATCAAACTGCCCACTACAGGTCAATTTCTACCAACAGCAGCACCCAGTAAAATATAAACTATTTCAGCTTAGTATTTAAAAAACATGTCTTTTCAGCACATGCATTACTAGATGCATCACTGAAGTACCAGGAGAAAAAAAACACCACCCCCATGATATTAGTACCAAACGATCACATAGTGTTGACTTCTGTATTTGGGGTGGGGGGAAAACAACAGCCAAATTTAGAATATTACTGACAACCTCCCTCAGTGAATATCCACACAATGGGACAAATTTGCTTACAAATGAAGTCTTACTATTATGTATAAAAACAGTACTAAGTATAAAAGGAGTAACAAAATTTTCTAATTGAGATCTCATTTCCCATCAAATTTTAGAACAAAGAACACAATCTTCTACCATTTTCCTAAATGCAATTTCATTAAGCCATAAGTTATTAAATTAAATTATTAAATTAAACAGGCAAAAGAACTGTAAATTAACTGTATGCATTTTCTACAGCTCTAATACATTCACTACATGTATTATTTGCATTTTAAGTGACTTGGTTTTTGCAGGAATGAAACACTGAACTGCAAATTACAGCCCATTTTGTTTAAAATTTACAAAAATCATTTCCTCCTTTCTGCCTTCCCTTTCTCCCCCCCCCCCCCCCCCCGGACAATAATGGAAAACCAAATTTTAAGACTGAACAGTTTTGTAACTATCATTATGTAGTTGGATGATAGATTACGATGGGACTTCAAGTTGCAAAAGAAAAAAGCAACACTAAAATTTTGAAATTCTCACTCTGACATCAAAATAAACTGATATTTGACCTTAATTTCTAATTCCGTCAACAGCAGTTTTGTTACATATCCATAATGACTGCACGATACAACCATTGTATTGATGACAAAACATCAAAGCATTAAGCAAGCTACCCAAATTACAAGATAAAGGAAGACATCAAGGAGACAGATGACTATTACAAAGTTTCTTTTGTTTGTTTTAATAATTTTAACCATTAGCATGACAAAAGTGAGTCACATAACCAGTACATATGCATCAGTTGGGTACAGATATACCTAAACCTTAATAATGATCTACTACAATTCAAATACTCAAAGGGGGGGGGGGGGGGGGAAGGGAAATCGGATGTCCTAGCAGGACAGGTAATAATTTGGGTCATCACCAAAGCCTAAATGAACCATTATGCCCAGCACTCTTCATCCATTCTAACTACAGTTTCAAATTCTCTGTAGTCCATAGGGAACCAACTGTTTACATTTGGTTTTCTTTGCAACCATACAAGCTAGAAAGGTTTGTTTAAATTAAAGCTTTGATTTTGTAGCACAGTTTTGTGGCCACAGAAATGCAGGATACATGGGATCGTGCTGAATGGTGATGTTCAAAGAAAGACTCCAGCTTTACTTTTGGATCTCAGGTCATCATGCTGCATTCACAATTTTAAAAGCAGTTCCATTTTTTATTCAAATGAAAAAAAAAAAAGCTCAAATTATTTATATTCTGTCATAGTTGCAAGTATACATCTTAGACAAGAGCCACACTGGCCCTGTTTCTTAAGCTCTATGAACTGTACAGCTCTTCATTCTCATTCTTTCCTACTTGCACAAGACCTGTTCTTTTGAACACTATGGACTTAACAGTATGGAAATGAAGACATTTTTCTCATGAGATCACAGAAAAATATACTTACATCATCATGTTAAATTTTAAGAACTATGCCAACATACTTCCAGTGATCACCACTGAATGAATAAAAAAGAAACATACCTACTACCATGAGTGTGAACTCAAATCCTCTCTTCACAGACTTCCGGTATACTTGATTTGGAAGATTTGCAAACCCCACATATCCTTCAAGGTTCTTCTGTTGCTAAGATGAGATATTTTGAAGAAAAAGTTAAAAGAAAAGCTTCTTATTGTGCTTGTATTTCAAGCTATTTAACAGTTTGCTTCATTTTCAAAGAAGGGTGCTATCTATCCTACCTCTCAAAACCCTAAGCTGCCTACATCAAAGACCATGCAATGTACTGCAGCAACAAACAGGAAACCCTAGCGTTTTTTTTTTTTTGACTGGATTGCTAAGAGACTGGCACAGAAAGTTAGCAAGTTCAACTGCCATGTAATTGCTGTGCAAGCACAATAGTGTAACAGTGCAAACATTAAAATATACTCAACTTTGTACAACACCCATTTGAAACACAGGTAAGTAGTATGAGTGTAGCTCTTCTACAGTTTTGAGAGTTGTGCTGGTACTGCCCCAATATTATCAGGACTAACTTGGCAGTCGCTTCTCCTGCATCACACAGTTGGAAGCCTTTATTAATCTTTTAGTGGTAAATCTGTTTCTGATGTATACTAATGCAGCATGTATCGCAACAAACCCTTCACACAGGCAAAACTTCAGTTGGCTTGCACTCTGAAGGAGTCATTCAAAATATTGCCTACTATGAAAAGAGATGAGAATTTCAGATGTTACCCATTACTCCTTCTCACAACATTAAAAACGTTGAATGTGGTTAAAATGCCTCTCCATCACTCTGCTAGACCTGACTAACCTCCAGAAATCACCCATGTCATGTTACTTTTAAACCATTCTTTTAGTAGAATTCTACCAGTGGGCTTGTTGATCATGCAGGCCTGAGCATCTTCTGAGAAAAGACAATTCAGTTCTTTTACAGAAAAAAACAAAAATACTTTTGACACAATTGCCTACTGAACACAACACAACATACTGTTTTACATGGAGCAAGGGCTTTAAAACCTTAAGCTTTATATCTATCCGAAGTTGACAGGATGTGATTTGATAATACCTCAGTATTATCAAATCAGTTTCAGATTTTACAGCACTTATGCACATCCTTGGAGCTGAAGCACTGTCTACAAATTTGAATTCCCCTTTCCACAATTAACTTCAAGAGGACAGAGGGATTCTACAAACACACACAATGTCATCTGTTCTGCTACAGGCACTATTGCCTCAGAACTTGACTGCATGGGATGGAGTATGGTCGATTTAAATTTGGTATGTGGTTGACTCATGTTTATTTGGATGCTTTTTTCTAAACACTAAAAATCAATAAGTAAACTTGTTAAGAGTAATAACTTCTAGAGTTAAAAATATGTTTATTTTAAATTAAAGCAAACATTCCTTGCAAGGATAGAAAAACTCTCTCTTTTAAAGTCACTGAATGCAAATAAGAATTAGCTTCTTTTCCTAGTGTTGTGAGATTGCAATGAACTGACTTTTTGCTTTAACTGACATAATTGCTTTCTCCATTTGGCAAAGAAACCATTATTTTCTATCAAGATTACGCTACTATAAAGATACATTATACTGGTGCTACCACTGAATTTAAATAAATCCAGAGTCTGAATTTAGCAGAACTGTTTTGAAAGAAAGGATGAAATCCTAGAACAAACAATTCCCAGCTCTAATTTAGTGATAATATAATAATTTTCCTTCAAGTTTAAATAACACAGTATCTTTTAATTCATTAACTCATAGAGAATGAAGAGGAACATTTAATGACAGCCTGCTAAAGCCAGGCATTGTAACTTCGAGTTCAAATACACACAATAGTACAAATGTTAGTACTTCTCCAAATGTGCAAGTGTTTGCCTTCTGTCATCAATAAACTCTTTAAGATGCTTTTTGATTGAATTCAGCCTTAAGTGCAGCACTAGTCTCATCTTAAAGGTTTCAAAAGATTTAAAAAAAAAAAATCAGCCAGAAATGTAAAAATCGAGGGACCGTTTTACTTCTCCAGGCTATTACTACAACTTTTGAGAAATACGTCACATTTTAAAACACTAAATAGGAGCCAATGCTTCACAGACTACCTCACAGACAGGTGGATGCTCTTTAAGGCATTAAAACTTTCCTCAACAGGGCATGTCCTTAATAACTATTAAGGATGTGTAATTACTATTCAGTCTACAAGGTATAAAAGACCTACTCATATTCAGACACTCCTCATACATGTAGTTCTACTTGTCGACCAGTCACCTGCATCTTTTAATTCCTACATGCCTTTTAATGTAAGTCATACTTACAAGAAAGAGCTTATCCCTTGCTTTATATCAAGGTATTATTTCTTTTGCTTTTAAGAATGCCTTTAAAAGTAACTCGTTTTAAAATATTATTTTTTCTTATCTCCTTGCCTTCCTCTTTACATAAGAGTTGCACATTTAGAATAGTTTAACTTCTAGGAACTTTAAGAAAGCCGAGTATGAACTGCTAAGCAAGATCATATAGCAACTTTCAGGTTGTTTGCTCCATTAAGTGGATGTACAACATTTACATCCATAATTTGTTTTATTTTAGACAACAAAATATAAATTCCACTAATCAGAAAGATATATGAAGAAACGTCATACCTAGCGTTAATGCTGTGTTTAACTTCAGCATTTATACTTTACCAATAAGAGAGCCTTTCTAAAAACCAAAGCTGGTTGCCAGACTCAGATTTCTCATACAACAATATCAATTAAAATCAGTGCTTTCAACGTACAGGTTTTGAAAAGGTCCTAGTTGTTCAGGAACCTTCTGTTTCTAAACAGAACAACAACAAAAAAAAACGAAATCAACGTTCTTAAATTCCTCAAACAGCTTTTACAAGAAGTTACTTTTCTGTTGAAGTATTAGCTTCCACTGTATTGATAACTGTGTAGGGTGAGATCTAATGTTTCCAATACCTACAAGAGCTTCTCCTTATCTTTTATTCCTTCTTAGTTTTCAACCAGCTGCTACCTAAGCTCAGTTTCAGTTCACCTACTAAAGCCTTAATGTTTCTTGCATTTGCACAATAGCTGTAACACGTCTTTATCAAAGGAATACTTACAGCTACTTTGTAAACAACACATTTCCATCATTTCCAGTGTTGAAGACATGGATAGAATACATCCAAGAGTAGTCCAGTAAAATGATGAATGTGAACCATCACAGCAAGGAGCCCACATAGGCACAGCAGCAATGCAGGGAGATTAAGAGGGGTGGCGTGAGGAGAGAAAGAAAAAGAAAGAAAAGTTACTTACATTTGATCAACAAAGTTACCCAAAATATTTTTGATCTAGTATACTTAGAATACACTGTTTTACGCAACCACGATTTAGTCTGTTTTATACAGACAGCTTCATTTCGTGATAATGAGCTACACAGCCTGCAAACCATTTGCCAATACAGGTGGTCACTCAGTAGTCCTTACTATTCTAGATGTTCAGCATTTACCATATGCTACCTGAACCTGCAATAGATTCACAGGTATTTGTTTTCTACATAGGTGCTCACCACAATACATAATCTAATTTCACCACACTACTGTACATCCTTTTTATTTTAGAGTGGAAAAGGTAAAAAGATCAAAGCCACCATCATCATGAACACCTCTCAGGTTCTTGTATTTCTTTATCACTTTATACATTCAGTGAGCAGTGCCAATTCACTTCATTTCCCATACTGAGCATTAAAGCACTACTGCAAGTTTGGGCATAACTGTCTTGGTTAAACAGCCAGAAAATAAAGAACAAATCAGTGTGCACAAGTTAAGTGCCTTTTTAATATCATCTGACCCTGTAGATGACAAAAGACCCAAGCTAGCTCTCCAACACGACACTTTAATACTTTAACGATAAAACCATATTCACAAAGACCCTTTAAATTTCTGGGGGTTGGTTTGTTTGCTTTTCCACCAAGTACCTTCTGGTGCTGGAGCATTTCAAGATACTGTTACAAGAAATAAATAAATAAATCTCACTGCCAAGTTCTAAGACAGCAGTCAGTAATGCTACTGAACCCTAACACCCAATTTTTAATCAATTCCATACTCCCAGAGGCTCAGAGCCTATTTCTAGACAATTTACACTGTCATGAATACTAGCTGAAGCAGCATTGAGGTTCCCTTCTCCTTTACTACCCAGTGGGATGTATGCCTTCTGCTTTCCCAGCCCCCCTCACAGCGTACCAGTGTGCAGAGCCACAAGAACTCTGCCTATTTAGCTCTTTGCTGCTGCACTCTTCCAAGGAGGCAAAAAAACAAAGCCCTGCCCATCAGTCCCAGTGTCCCTCTCTGCCTGCTGAAACCAAGAGGCAGCACAGGACACTCCTTGCAGCTCTGGAAGGACAGATGCACATGCAGCAGAAATGGAGCTAGCTGTACAGGCTGGGAGACCAACCAACACTGCAGACACTGCAGCAGTATAAACACCCAAAAGTTTTGATACCAAGCACCAAGTTACTAACATTTATCATGTTGCACATCACCACTTTAAACTTTGAAACAAGGCAGTGCTGTGAAAAAACAGTGACATTCCAGTTTGCCAAGCACACAGTGCTACCTGTGTTGGAAAACAGCCTTAATAACCGAGCACGCTTCTCTGAGAAGCAGCTGTTTCTGCCTCTGATCACCTCCAGTGCTCTTCTGCAACACTTCCAGATCTGCAAGCTTCTGGAGAGGTCAGGTGGGAACTATGCATGGTATCCAAGAGGCAAGAAGTCACAGATCTACACAGCCACATCACATGGGATCTCCTGTTCTCTGTTCCTTTCTTATTTTCTCCCAACACCCGGTTTGGTTTTCTGACTACTGCTGAGTGCTGAGCTGAGGCTTCCAGGGAACCACAGCACAGGCCCAAGACCTTTTTCCCAGACTGTAGCAGATGGTCACAGCTCCCTTCTGAGCGCACAGCACAAAAGCTGTCTGTGTATGGATCACTTTACATTCACCTACACTGCGTTTTATCTATCAACTTTAATCAAGTCTTGTAATATCTTCCTGTAAGCCCTCATTGTCATTCATCATCTCTGCTCTCACTTAGCACAAATGAAAGCAAGTCATACAAGCAATTTAACGTTGGCCTTAGCTGACTTACGATGCATCCACTTTGTATGCTCAATGTTACTTTAACAGAGGCTTGCCCCAAGCAAAATGCCAGAGCCCACATAAACAAGCAGCAGAGCTGGTGCTTTTAGATCCATCATTTGACCTGGCGGACTAATAGCCAACAGCAAGCTGCTGTAACTATGCAAATGATGAGAAGAAAGAAAGGCGGCACTTTCCTAGGAGGCAATCAGGAAATCCTCATTACCTTGCCTTCCATTAAGTCTATCATCTGTGTTGTCGCCCAGTCACTGTAATTTACATCTCTCCTTTATTCTGAGCTGACCATGTCCAGGAACAGAAGAACTCCAAGTCATTCTGCAGGTAATGCCATCTGGGCCAAAAGATGACTGCCATCATGCCCACTGCCTGACCAAACAGCACACCTTATTCCCTTATCAAGGAGAACTGCAAGTCCAAGGTGAGCTAAAGCCATTTTTTGCCTCTGTGCAAGCCAAGAGCTCAGCTCAAAGCCTACATGAGTAAGTGCAGCTGCTGCGCACTGCCAGTCTGTTACAGGATATTATGATAAATGTGAAGGATTTACGACCCAGCCAAACCAGCAGCAAATATGAATGAAGACAGCTGGAGAGAAAAAAGGATAAAATAGAAAAAACAGTTCAACACTGGAGGAATCTCTGATCCAGCCAAAGCTTTTGTTATACCGGGGCTTTGGAGCTTCTCGAAGTTATTCTAAAAGCAAGAAATGTGATACATTTTCCCCCTGTTCTCCTTCTAGGATTTATCATCATTTTTAAAAGTCTCCAGAAGCATCCCAGAAAACCCAAGAATGAATTGTTGAACTTTGACTACACTATAAGCAACATAAAATAGTCTTAGAAAGGGCACAATTACTTACTAAATTAGACATGCGATAGCAATGGCACTTACCAGTGCAAACAGAAGGTAATCATTTTTAACTTATTCCATGCATTTGGAACAGTGAATACATTCCCAACATAATATTTTTTTCTAAAATTCACATTTGCTACGCAGCCAGTCTGTTCCTGTACAGTATCTAGGCACGAGGCAAGTTTCTCTTATACGCAGTTTACTTAGAAAATTCTTTTCTTCTGGCAGGTCCAGCATCTTCATCTGCTCTAACACTGCTTTCAATAAAGCTAAAACCATCTTTTTAGAACTTTTAACTAATTTCTGCATATATTCTAGCCACAACATGTCTATTCAGTTCCTTACCATCACATTATAAATAGGGTCAGTTTAGGTGAATTTCTAGTTTTATACAGAAAGACTACTCTATAAAGCACTATTTCCTTAAGTATACCTGATATAACTTTTATTATTATTATTATTATTACAATTTTGCCCATTGCAACAGTGCTAGTTGTTTAAAGTCCCGCAGGTTTAGATTTCTAGGAACTGGGGTGGACAGACTAGGAGATACCCTATCAACATCTTCGGGGCCTTAAAAGCTTCCCACAGCTTGACAAAGTCTGAATATTTTCCAATTTTCAATATGGAGACAATGCATAAAGCATACAGCTAATACACATACCCATCTTGCCCTGCCTCGTCCCAAAGGCAGAGAGCAACTGCATGTTTTGCAAGTGACAGTTTTTGTTCTTAGAATAGGAGCTTTAGGTAGCAGTATCTAGTACAGTAATGCTGCTACTACACCCCTAGCACTTGTTGTTACAATAGATAATACCCTAATCTTGCTTTTACAAACAATAAGATATACACTATCCACATTTACAACAAATACTGAGTTTAAGTATGGAGAAAACAATCTGAAAAAGGAAACTCATCAGCTACAGCTGTAGAGTTAAACTTGTGCTGAACATCTACAAAAATGTTTTTCCTTTCACTGTTGAAAGTATAAACATCTGCAGAGTCAATAACATGTGCCATAATCTGCACAGCACAAGTCTAGCACTGATGAAAGGGAAACTGGCACTTCTATTCCCTCTAGCACACATCAACTGCAGACAGCAGAAAGCTACTAAAAACCTTTTGTAGAAGGAAAGCTTGGCTTGTGAGTGCAAGCCTGGGGTCTTGCCTATGTTAGACAAAATTAAAACTCGTCAAAAAGGATCCAGAAGATAAAATTCTTTCACTGTGCAACCACTACCAATAAACCACTATCTCGTTCAGCCTTCAGGAGCAAACTGATCAAGTCAGTAATCAGTAACTTCGACTGCTGATGCAGTGACTGCAGTTCCAAGGCAGATTGTTCCTCTAAGTCTCACTGGGCGTAGCCACTGAGTCAGTATCAGTAAAGAGTCAGCTGGCTTCAGACTCGCTCTCTCTCCCCGTGCCAGACACTCAGATCCGGTTTATTAGCAGATAGTGCTGAAGCGCATGAGATTTATAAGAGCAAAAGGATTCTGCACTGCAAGAGATCAGAAAGAGCTGGCAGTACAGTATCTGCTGGGCTACGGGCAGTGCACCCACATGGAAAGTGGTAAACTCCAAAGGAAAACAAAAGGAATATAACCAACACACTAGTAAACCTTAGTTCATCTATTATAAAAAATGAAATAGCTGCTCTTCATAGCCAGCGTGCAGCATACAAGGGCACGCCTGAGCAAACGGAGCAGGCTGCAGTAGCTGCAGGGACCACAGACAGTGCTGTCATTCTTCCAGCAAACAAGTGCGAGAAAGCAGACAACTGCAGGAAAACGAAGCCAGCCAACTATTCCGAAACAACAAAACTAATGATGGATAGGACGGAAAACAAACAAGCCAAAATGTTGTCAACCTACAAAAAGCAGGCCTCTAGAAGCGCAGCGTGCTGAAGGAAGTCCTGCCCAAGATGACCCCACAAGACACCCAGGCCAGCCACACGCAGCAACAGTTCTGTGTCATCCTCTACTGGAATTAGCTAGGCAACTAATTCATGGAAGGAAAAGGAAGCTTTCTTCTGCATTTTAAATACAAGAGTAAAATTGCATCTTGTGTGTTTAAAAAGCTTCTTGTTCTCTTTGTTCATTTTCCCACTTTACCCTTTCTTTAAAAGAAGAAAAAGGCCTGAAGTCTGGTTGTAGAAACTGACACACAGAACACCACCAGGTAGCAACTTGCATCTAACTGCAGCGACCCATTTGAAATCAAATTTGATGGCAAGCGACTGATTATCTTCTGCTCCATAAAGCAGGAGTGAAGAAGAGGCACAGAAGACAGGGATGCCTACAGAAAGGGGTCGCCACGAGGCAGCCAGGGGTGCCAGTGTCAGAACAGCAGAAGCCTGAGCTCCGACCAAATGTGACATGGTGTTATCCATCACTTCTAACTTTTCTTCCTAACTCCTCCGCCTCCTCAGTTTTACTAACGTTGAATGTTTATGCTGATCCAAACACTAAGGCAAAGCTTGAAGCTGAAAGATGCAAAGGAAACATGGAAAGAGCTAGAATATGAAGGAGCTTTGTTTCAAAATATTTCAAAATAGAGAAATCTGTATATGATTCTGCTATATAAAACCTCTGAGAAAAAAAAAAAAATCTGTATTTGGCTTCATATTTCACATGTCCTTTGTCTACTTGGTTTGTGTAAGTTTCCCAAAGAGATGTAAATAAACTTGAAAAGAATTAAGAAAATGGTGGGAACTTTCTGGCAGTTTTACCACACACACTCTACTTTCACCTCCTGTGAAATCCATTAAAGTACAGGTTTGAGAAGAGCCACCTTTCAGGAACCAGAAATTCTCCACAACATTAGCAAGTGCCTCAACTTGGGGACCATTTCAAGTCTTACTCACTGCTGGAAACCTAGTAGAAAGGGCGACAAAGCATCCTACCAGCACCATTAAGAAACACGTTTAAGTGCTGTGCTGCCATGTATTGGTTTTGATCCTTAGCCATTTCCTTTTAATCCAAGGTACTGGTGAAAATACTTTCAGCTCCTTCAGGTTCACATAATCCAAGTAAGATTGTATTTTCCTTCAGAATTTGCATACAGATCAGCCAGTTAAACAAAGACTCAGCAAGTAGTGATAGATTATGGTTTATAGGTCTCACTCTATAAAGTGTGCTGCTGATTTCCTCCCTCTCCACCCCAAACCTTTGGGCAAAGTAGCAGTAGCAGCCAGGGCTAGCTACAGCCGCCCAAACATCGGGGTGAATTTTTCAGGAAGAGAAGATTCCTGCAATCCAATTGCCCCTATTTCAACTGGGGTGCTTAGATAAAGGCAGACCTGCACTCTGTGCCTACTTTTGCTCTGTGCCATGAATACAGAAGTAAACCCATTTGGCTCATCAAGGAGACTTAAGGCTGGCAACCCAAGAAATAGCCCATTAGGCTAGAAATGCAGCAACACCAGCAGACCTATTTCGAGTACCCAGAGCATGCAG
The DNA here is from genome assembly GCF_965140915.1 of Aythya marila. NCBI lineage: Eukaryota > Metazoa > Chordata > Aves > Anseriformes > Anatidae > Aythya > Aythya marila. Next base: position 62,692,697 of record NC_139043.1, on the reverse strand, counting down.
ATAAGGCACAAAGAGCTCAATTACTCATGCAGAAAGACTCTGGTACCTTCACCATGCTCCAGGTGCAGTGCACACCCCGAGAACCTTGCGAGAAGTTGCAGCATGTCTCCCCTGGTGTTTCTGGTAACAGCAGGACTTCTCTCTTAACCTACCAAGGCTGAGGGGCTTTTGCCATGTATTTCTGCATGGCGGATGCCACCCGTTCCCATATGGAAGCCATCTGCTTTCCTATATATTCTTTTATTTTCCTACACTAGTTTCTGTACCAAATACCTCAAGTTCTGACTTGCAGGAGGCTTCACCAAGACAGACATGCCGAGCTAAAACTTTCTAAGAGATACGTCCTTGTCACTTGCCTTTTACTATTAACTGCCTTTTGGGCTGGCACAAACAGCCCTCCAGAACAGTGTGAACTGGGCACTTCCGAAAGTGCTCATCCCTATGTTTCCAACAAGCAATTCCTTTGGAAAAATTAACATATGAGGATATCTCATCGCTAACAGAAGTCAGGCTTTTAATTACAAACTGAATTTTCAGGGCACTCTAAAATCATGTTTACTTTCACGCTTTAGTATTTCTGCAAGACACATCAAGAATCAAAAAAAGCGCCTTGGGATATTCTTAAATTAGTAATATTTAGAAGACTTTATTTTTTAACTATTTCCACACTTCCTGTGGAATGCTGCGTTTATAATAGGAAGAACTCTAATGAGACCAAAAAGATAAAAATAACAATCAGGTGCTATTTCAAAGAATGATGCCAATTAATAGAAACAGTCAGTGTGTTAACCTCAGATGCTACCAAGTTTTGAAACACAGCTGGCTGCCTGCATTGTTTTGAGCTATTTCTTAAGCTGGAAAGATACCACAGAAAAATTGTTCCATTGTAATTACTACGTAGGGAAGACAGTAAGTAAAGCCTGGTTGCCATCAAGATCTCACACTATTGCAACCCACAGGGAAACATCCTGATATGAAAGAATGGTCCATACTGATAATAACATTAAAGCTGGATGATATTAAGATGACTACAATATATAATTGGTATCTTACAGATGAGAAGTAATTATAAGCTGGCAGTTAGAAACCCTAAGTTTGGATTTCATTTATTCCACTTAAAGGAATCCATTTTTACCTCAGTGATTACTGCAAACATTTTTCAAATAGGAAGGCAAACCTCGGGACGGTGTTCAGGACGCCAGCTGTCCAGCTCCCTCAGGTGCACAACTGACTGCAAGGACCACAGCCACAGCTCCATCCTGATGATCAGCAGCATCAAATCTGCTCGTTTCCCAGCTTCCCAACTACTTTAATTCCTGGCACTAGACACCAAGCTGGCTGCAAAGAGCATGCGTTACGCGGTCCAAGATACAGAGCAGCAGAGCAGCTCCGCTGCAATTAGCAATGCTAAGTTTCAGAGTGGGAGTTCACACCTCTCCTTACCTGGCTGCCACACCGGAGTGCCTGACAGCCAAGATTCACAACTGGGAACACAGCTGGAGAGAACAAGAAACACAGGGTCATTTTCACTACCTACAGCGAAAAAGAATAAACCTTACGGAAAACGAGTCACCTTTACCAAAGGGGGATACTGACACTGGATGACTTGCAGGCATACCGCTAGGCAGGAAGCCAGGGACACAAAGCAAGGGCTGAGCAAAATCCATTCCACGACCAGGTTAGAGGCCATCTCTAAACATTTCTTTGGAGAAGCTATATCTTAATCTCTTCCAAAGTCTTCTCCAAAATCAACTCTTGCATCTGTTCAGACGAACAAGATGTCAGCTTCCCTTTGTTACCAACACATTAGCACTCACGTACCATAACCTGGTATGCATGAAATACTGAATCGTGATATAATTTTGAATTCACTGATAATTTCAACTGCTTAAGGATCCAGAACACAGCAAATCTTGAATACCTTCTGCAGATGCCTTGTTAAACAACTATAAAGGAATAAACAGCAATCAGCTGAAAAAAAGTAACTTGCTAAATCAATTTAAAATGGCTTGTAAGGAACAAGTCTGTGTTGAAATTCCAAGCTTTCCTTGCTAATTGTTTATAGAACGGGTGTTCAACATCCCCATCTTCTTCTCTTCCCTTCAAGCACCCAGCCTTAAGTACTGTTTGGAATTTCTAACACTTTAACACAATTTTCTTTTAACTGACTAAAAAGAAAGCTCCTGCAAGTTCCTGTGAGAGTCCTCAACCTCACAAGGTCTGAAAAAGGATTGCACAACCATATCCTCTAACTTTTGCCCTGGTCTCTTTAAAGTCTTGTCTTCCATTGCTTCCATCTCTTCCTTGCAAAGTCATGTTCCCTCCACTGCTCTGAAGTCTGCAGATGCCCAACTGCAAATAAGAGCACAGAAGGTCAATACTTGGCACAGCTGAACAACAGGAGATGTCCGTGAGCTCCAGCAAACAGCACTGCAGCAGTTCGCAGAGTTGAGGTTCTCCATCAACTACTAAAAACATAAAAAAAAAAAATACATATAGAAGGCAATAAATAGGTTGGCCGCCCTTTGCCCATGATCAAGGGATTACTCAGACCTTAATTTCACGCCTCTCAACAGGAAACTAATTTAATATCGAATCTCTTGGTTTATTACTATACCTTACCTAACTAAAATTACAAAGTCTTGTTTGTTTTCAGAGGCAGCGAAAAAAATATATAGAAATAAATGAAAAAAAAAAAAAAAAAAAAAAAAAAAAGGGTTTCTTGGACTCGCACCACTTTGGGAATTTTCACTGCCCCAAACTTGAAACCATTCAATTACATTTGAGCCAGCATCCAGAACTCAAATTTTGAGTCATAAACTCCGAGTTTTGCATTCTTGTTTTAAAAAGCTACAGGGAGCACTGGCAAGATTATACAGTGAGAAAAATGTTTGCTGTCAGAAAGCTTCCAGAAAAATCACATTTCTCCAGCAGCAGCTGCTAATACCTCACACGACCACTTTGTTTTTGACAAGAAGTCAGCTAAAAGCAGTATCTTAACTCAGTTAAAACATCATCACAGTAGGATCTGGCTAGGACAAGGCCCTCTGCACTGTAGGATTTCTGCAGTCATCATCAGTCAGGGCTTATGAGGATCCACGTATGGATCCTCAACTCAGTCAGCAGCTGGGCACGGAGGGGAGAGTGCTGCCTTCAGAGCTGCCGCCACTCCTTGCTCCAAGGGGATGGGGTTTTCCACATTCCCTATCTTAACCACGGGTAGAATGGCAGTAAACAAGTTGTACAACTAGATCAGCTGCCGCGTATCTCCACTGCCTTGGGCACACCACCACAGCCTTCAGCCTACGTTAGGACGGAGTGGAAAAAAACAGGGTGTTGGGGTGGGAACAGAAAATCAAGCTCATGTCTCTCCGCAGCAGTACTGGGCTAAAACAGGCACTGAACTAGGGATGCACCAAGCCATCTATAGCCAAAATGGTCCACGTCCCATCTCCTGCCTATAGCACACTTGCCTTTTCTTTAGCGCCAACAATTCTGTGATCCCACGACAGGACAAGGTTCAGGGAGCTCAACTGAGAGGAAAAAGCAATTCCTGCAAGTTGAGCTCCATGAAGAGCAGGGCCAGAGAGGCACCACGGCAAGGGCAGGGAAAGCAGCTAACTGCCTCCCTTCGAGCCACTGGCCAACAGATTTGCCCAGAAACCATACCACCAGGGTGAGCTTAGGCTTCCCTCCCATCCGCCCTGGTAATTGTACAGCCAAAGAACAAGCCAGATCAGCTCAAATATCCAGCTGACAACTACCCTACCCTAAGGTTAGCTTTCATTTACATCAGCAAGCTCATCTAGTCATACCAGTCACATGAACACCAGAGGTAACACAAAATAGAAGAGGTGAATACACAAGCAAGGAAGTCTTTTTCAGCTGCAGTCCAGTTACACAAGTGTAAGCAATGAAATCCTGGGGTAAAGGTGTTTAAGAAAGGGAACCACATGGAAAGGATGCTGTTCATGAGTATTGCTGGGCAGCTAAAATTTTCTGTACACTGTAAAATAATTATTTTGCATGTAAGAGCCTAAAACACTCCACTCAGCCACTATCAGAAAAGACATGAGTTAAGCTTTATGCTAACCATTCCCTCAAGTACTCTTGGCAATCCTGACCATCTCCCTAGGTTAAGTTTCATCTTATTTAAAGTTCATCTTAAATCACTACATGAATATTCTTTTAATGCATGAGATATAAAAAAAAAAAAAATCAGTTTTTCATGTGCTCTTCTTCTAATAATCTGCCTCCCCACAATACAGGGACAACCACTGGCACCAGTATCAGCGTTCACATTATCTTGATTTTTTCTTCAGTGTCAACTACAGTAACTTACAACACTTCTCTAGGCAAGTGTCACACCAGAAATTTTGCCTTCAACATCAGACTGACTTTCTGAAAGGCCTGATCATTAGTCTATGATAGACTGTTTTCTACAGAGAAGGTAACTATTTTGATTGAGATCTGGTAAACTGCTACTTCAAAGCACAACATCCCGGTCTCACCTAGCACGTGGAAGAGAATGCCTCATACCTCGCTTCCCTTCCTCTCGTTCAGGCCCTTGCTCTTAGCACGCTTCACCACAAAACAATGGAAAATGTTTACCATGTGATTTTCTTTCCCTCCAGAACATGCTTCTAGGCCACTGTCACCCCTTGGTCTCTTTGTGGTCGAATGAAAGAGTCTCAAGTCAGATTCATTCTTTCTTTCTTCAGATCTCTCATCTTTTGTGATTATGATGCAAGCTTCCCTTAGAAGGCTCTCTTATAAAAACGCTGACACTAGAACAATACGCCATATCCTAATATTGATCCTCCTGAAGCTACAGGGGTCAACGGAAAGAGAAATCTCCCTGATGTTTTAATCATTCCTCCCCCTGCTTTTAAGTCCTAACTGCTTTGCTACTCAGATAAACAAACACACACACAAAACATTTAAGTGCAAAATGGGCAAAAATCAATTAAAAACCTTCATCGTGAGAAGCGATTGTCAATGTCGACTAAAAATTGCTTTTCAAGTCTTCTACGCTAAGAAATCACTCAGTTGTAGTTCAGTTACATTCAGAAGCTAGTGAACTTACGCAACACCGGTAGTGTTATTGTTCTGCAATATTGTTTCCACAATTATTTGCAAATGCATTCTGAACCATCACCCTTTTAAATGATGGAAATCTGGCAAGAAAAAAACAGCCCTATAAAGAGCAGTTTGTAAATAAGGTACAGAGTTAGAGCCACTGAAGAACAACTTTGCCTGAAGTGGCTGTGGGAAGGCCAAGGAAGCTACGCACCAACCTGTGCAGCAGCACCACCGGCCTGGACAGGGAGCTCTGCACGCGACTCGCAGACAGCTTCTGCAGGGCACACTTACGAAGGTGGAAGAGCACAAAAAGCAGAAGTCGGATGAAGTGGCTTTTGCAGAAAGGAAGTCCGGGATGCACATCAGAACAAGGTTTGGTCAGCCATGTGCCTTGTGTACCTCTCGCTCAAATTCCAACCAAAGGACAGCGGATACACGCTGTCTTCTACCTGCTTGTGAGCCTGCAGGTTATTTTCCCATTTTTAACTTAGCACGAAGCATCAGAACTTTATGAGGCTCTGTAGCCTCACAGCCATGCTCATGCAATGCAGCAATTGCCTGGTTTTGCAGGGCAGCTGCAGTAAACCAAAGCAGAAAGCAAAACTACACATTACATAAGTGAAGAGCGCTTTGATTCCTTACTGAAAAGGAAAAACCAGAACAAACTGCGAACAGCTACATAATGACGTTATGGAACCATCGTGATGCTGTGATTAAACAAGGGGCAGCGGCAGGAAAAAAAGTCCAATTTGACTCACCACTGACATACACGAACTGAAACTCCCTCTGACAAGGTGAGCAGGAAGTCACTGGTTTCTGCAAGCAGAGTTTCTAGCCCTTGCAGTTGAGAAATCTCCTTACTTCACCTGTGTCACCATCCCCACCTCTGTAATACATCTCATAAACATCAGTTCAAGTCTGGCAAAGCCTTGTTAAGGACAGTTTGTGTCCGCCTAGAGACTAACACTACCCAAAATTTGAATTACTAATTTATATGAGACTTAACTAAACTACTTAAATGGTGACTAAATGCCATTCTAATTATAGAGAACACATTTGCAATTAACTGGCTTATTTCGGGAGTGAGAGAATGAACTTAGAGAAAACAGAACGTCGCTCATACATACACATCTCTGGTCTAGACAGGTTAAGTGAAGTCTGGCAATAAATTAATGCTAAAAATGAACGTCGCGATACAGTTCTGAGAAGAAACCTCTCTCCTACACTCTCCCCAAGGTAAAGTCTCCTCCACCAACTGTATTTAGAACAAGGTTGGGATCTGTAGCCCTTGTAATGCATTTGTAATTTGTTGTATTAATGTGTATTTCAAGGTGGTATTAAAAACAAGAAAAATAAAGCACTGGGGAAGTTACTGAAAATTAAGAAATTTAAGAGTAATGAAAGCACCACTATATCAGCAGTCAGTCAGAGGGGAAAACACCCAAAAACCACACTACCATACATGCTTACACGCACTTCTAATGGGAAAAAAAAATCCAACCAAAAAAAAACAGAACTTACTGTATTTTTGCTTACAAAAAGCACAAGTCTCATCCTTTATCTCTGCTTAAGACAAACGATGAAGTTTCTGTGCATATATACAGACACATTTCTTCATCACATTAAGTTCACATTCGAAGTACCACTTTAACTGTGGCACGTCACTTGTCCTTGTGGGTAAACTGAAGGAAATACCGCGAGTTATTATCAGAGCACAGACCGATACACACGGTTCTGGGTATGTTTGCTTCAATTTCAGAATGACTAAGGAGCAACCCTTTCCCCCACAGCAGTGGACAGAGAACAGGTGATGTTCTTGCATTTTGATTCCAGTTTCTGTGTGGACAAGGCAGTTGCTGACCTTTAAAGTAAAATCTTTTTGACACTTGCTCTCCTAAGTAAAATTTCTATTTATTGGTCTCTGCTATTTACATGTTAGCTAAAAGACAATTAAAAAAAAGCAGCTATCTGAAACCAGCAGGAAACAATGCTCTTATATGTACAAGTCATCAGCCAGAGATGCCAGTAATCTCACAGAAGTGAACAAGACATAAACATTATAAAGTACACTGGCATCAGATACCTAAATGCTACACTACCTAATAAAGATACCTAATGCTACACTAAACTACATTTTATCAAATTTCCTAATATTTCAGCAGGCAAGGACTTTAAACTACACACAGACAATTACAAAGCAGAAATACAGTACTATTATTTTGGTGTCTGGTCAGAAATGAAGTTAGCATCGAATACCAGAAAGCTACTGCTACGAAAATGTCTTGCATAAGAAGGTACAATCTGTCTTCTGGTGAAGATATAAAGCAGTGGCCCATCTAACTTCCAAGGGAACTGCCCATACACTCACATGGATGTTTGTTTTTTTTTTTTTTTTGGCTCAACATTAATATAGATCACGGATGTCCCTACGCATGGAAGAATTTCTTTCTTGGCATGTAATCTAAAGCCAGCGCGAAGCAGAGGGAGATCGTAATGGACATGAAAGAACATGGATACTTCTGACAGCCTTGCGTTCGCTGATGTTTTGTCAGCAGGAGGTGGCATACAACTGCACGCAGAAGATTCTTGAAGGCTGTTATGCTACAGAATTACATCTGTACATAACCGGTTCCGTCTGAAGTTGACAACGTCACGGTAAAATAAGTTTCACTGCTTTTCCTAAAGTTGCCAGCTACAATTATTCCTGCAGGAGCCCTGCCTTTCCCTTGGCCCCAAAACATTAAGCAGCACTGCCTTTCGCCCTGCAGGACCCATCTGGCAAGCGAGTGGCTAGCATCCGAGCTGCCTGCAGAGCACTGCTCCCAGGTTTTGGGGGTACGGGGGTGCACTTGCGATCCCCCCTCTGCTTTTAGTCGCAGCCCAGGCCAGGCGCTGCAGGTGAGGAGCGGCCGAGAGCCGAGGGGAATAAAAAAAATAATAATAATTAATTTAATGTAGGGATCTGTAAGAATAAGAAGCGGTTTTGTGGAGGGAAAGCAGGCTGCAACCTGCTGGGTGACCCCGGGCTGCCAGCAGACATCCATCCCCGGGCGGCCCCTTCCTCCTCCTCCTCCTCCTCGCAGTCCCACCCGCTCCTCTCCCCGCATATTTCCAGCCTGCTTTAATTCCTGCCGCGAATTCCTCCCTCCCAAATTTGGGCGCAAAACGAGAAAAGGGGAGGAGGGAGATTGAGGGGGGGGGGGGGGGGGGGGAGAGAGAAAAGAGAAAGGGAGGGGGAAAAAAAAAATAAAATAAAGGGAGAAAAAGGGCCGAAGGCGCAGCGATGCCTCTAGCATTTTCGCTTCCCCGCCGCCCTCGCGCACGATGCAGGAAGTGAGCGCGGGGCGGGGGGGCCGGGGGCAGCTCGCAGCGGCCCGGGGGACACCGAGGGACACCGGGGGACACGGATGGGACCCGGAGGGGACCCCTCGGACCCGCTCCCGGCTGCCGGAAGGAGTGAGGAAGGCAGCCCCCCGCCCGCCCGCCTCCATCATGGAGCCCCCGGCGCTCCCACACGCCGTCACGGCCTCGGGCTGGAGACTCACCCATGGCGCCGACAGTGTCGCTGCTGACGCTGGGCTCCGGCTGCTCGCTGCCCTCCCTCCCTCCTCCGCCGCGGCGGCGCGGACCGAGCTGCCCCCACCTCCCCGGCCCTCCTCCTCCTCCTCCTCCCCGCGCGCCGCCCGCCGATTCTCCAACGCCCTCTACGCCGACGCCGCAGAGGGGCCGCGGCGCTTCCGCACGGCGCCTACGCGCGCGCCGGACGCAATTAGCGTCCCTCCCTCGCCTCACACGCCCGCCTCCCCGGGCGCGCAGCGGCTCGGTGCGGGGCTGGCCGCCTTCCCCACGTCTCTCCGCCCGCCTCCCGCGCCGCCGGGCCCGGCCGCCGTGTGTCCGCCCGCCCCCCGTGTCAGAGGAAAAGGGGCCGCCCGGCGGCCATTTTGGAAGCGGGTGCACGCCGCAACGCCAGCGCTCGCGGGGCTTGCCCGGACTAAAGATGGCCGCCGGCTCGGAGGGGCAGAGCGAGGCGGTTACGGTCCCTTCATCCCATCCCCTCCTCCCCCTTTTCACTAGGGCTATTCTCGGAACGCCGTTATGCCGCGCGCCGCTCGCGCATCCCAGCGAGCGCTGCGTCGCCTCGCGCTTCCTTCGCACGCCCGCTCACGCAGTTGGCGTGGGAGGATCCGGGGCCGCTCCCTCACGCCGAGTCCCCGCTGAGGGGAACCCGGCTGGGGATGGCGCCGGGCTCTTTCCCCTCACAAAGGAGTGCTCGGGACCCTACTGACGATCTCCGCCGCGTTCACAGAGCCGCCACCCATCTCCCCTCACAGCTCGGCGGGAAGCGGTGGCGGCTCCGGGCCCGACTTGCCGCCCCTCAGCGCCGGGGGGCAGCGGGCAGCCTTCGGCCCGGGGGGTTCCACTTCCCCGGGGGATTTTCTGAGGCAGGTGTGAGCCCTGCCGCCGGGACGGAGGAGGGAAGGGGCTGCCAAGGCATTCATCGTCGCCGCTAAAGTCTCGCCTTTCTGGCCATCGGCGGGGGATGACTTGGCGCGCACGTCCCAGCAGCGAATGAAAACGCGTTAAAAAAAAAATACTGTTTGAAGGCAGCTGTTGGCCAGATAAAATCCTGCCAGGAGATGAATGCGCTGAAAATCACACTGCCAAGACAGCGTTTGGGCTGGTCTGGGGTGGTGCTGATACCTCAGGAGCACCCTTACCAGTCAGAGCAAACTCGGTCATGGTGGATAAGTGATCCTGGAAAAGGATGCACACTAAAAGAGGAAAAATCAAACAAACAAACAAACTACTTTTGCCTTTCCTTTTCAACTACGTATCTCAATGTTGTGTTTCCTTTATATACTCGGGACATCTCTTTGGAGCCATTTAAACTCTTTGTATGTTTCATGCTCAAACTTCAATAGTGGATACCTATATTTATGATGTGTGATTTGAAACATAACATGCTTTCTTTTGTGTTAGGGATTTCTGAGCATGGTCTGTGCCTTGCCTTTTTCACGAGACACAGTATGTTTCTCTAGTACAAAAAAAAAAAAAAAAAAGGTACTCACCAAAATGAGAAAAATACTCAAATTTGTTTTATCTATGGCTTAACTCCTTTCTGCTGTTATTAAAGGTACGTTTTAAGAGCATGATCTGCTACTAGAAGGATGAAAGCAGCAACTTCCATTTCAGTTGGCAAAAGTGAAGATGGCAGTAATACAGTATTTTTGTAGGTAGGCTTGTAGCAAGGCAGAAAAGAGCAGCAATGAAGACGCTAAGATGGTCCTTGGTTCATTTTTGGCTTCCAGAAATTCTTTCTAATATCTTACTTGACTTTTTCTGGTGTATTTGATAAGCAAGTACTTTTCACAGCAACAGTGAGAAATGCATCATTTTTTTCAGAAAGATACGCAACCCTGCGCAATGTGGTTCAGCACTGTTTAAAAACTGGAAGTGTTACAATATACTGTGGTTCTTGGATGCCCAAGGGAAAGAGATTTTTATTATCATTGGTCACAGGACTGCCAAATGTTATCTCATAAATCTGTGTCTTTCACAATGGATGAGGTAAGAAATAACCTTTTTTGCATTCTGGTTGGTTTAGGTGGTAATGTCCATGGCAATGAGATACAGCTGCATTGCTTTCATGGTTATCTGAATACCAAAAAGAGACATTTTTACATCACAGAAGTTGTTCACTGAATACAGAATATGGTCCCCACAGCTCTCCCATAAAAATACATTGCGGGAAAACAAACAATGTGAGTAATACTTGTTTTCTTCTTGTAGCACAGGCTTCAAATTCCTCAGAAAATGTATTTTGGTCTTCAGATATGCTGAGAAAATGGCTGAGGTATGTAACTGTTGGGGATCTCTTTAAAAAGTGAATGGTACTTTTAAAGTAATTTTCTTGTACTTCATGGATTGATCGTTGGGAAAAAACAAACAAACAAAAAAACAACAGTGAGCTTGCACCTGTGAAATCTACTGCAAAACTGGCACAGACTTAATAAGGAAGCAAGATGCAAGCCTGTGGGTTTTATGTGAGGTTAATGTCCCATTTTTCTGTGTTGTGAATAGCTGGGGGGGGGGAGGTCTCTTTTCATACGGTAATTTATGGGGTTAGGAAGATTCTGCAAAATTGTGTGCATTTTGAGAAGAAATGAAACAAATGCAAATGGGTCCCTGAGTTTGAAAGAATATTGTGTTCAGTGTAAGATATAACAAATTCAACCTTTTACATTCCTGCGGTGATCTGCTGTTCTGCCTTCAAAAATAACAGGCTTCCCTAAATCATCACCAAACTTTGAAGAAATGAACTCAGCAAGTAAATTTCAAGACTCTTCAGATTCTATGTAAGTTGATTTTTGAAAGAAGATGCAATTTTATTACTTTTTTTTTTTTTTGGTGAAATTAGTAAAACACTTTGCAAGGTTAAATACAGAGTGCTACCTGCCATAATGCAGAACCAGTTTGTGTCCTTCTTGTCCTCAGATATAGAAACAAAACCCACTCACCTTATTTACAAAATGTACTGACTAGGGTTGCTGCCAGGTTGGTTCCCAGCCAGCCTAGCCAGTTTTCATGTCTTCTTGCCAATGAGACATATGAAGACTATTTTGTTTTGTTTTGTTTTGTTTTGTTTTGTTTTGTTTTTTAATGCAAGCAGATGTGACTCACTAGGTGAACCAGCTTCAGCATGGGATGTGTTAGAATTACGGCACATGTGCCCTGCTGCCTTGCTCCTGGATGGCAACTGCAGTGCCTCCTGTGTTTGTAGGGTACAAACAGTGTGTTTCCAGACTGAATCATGCTTGCTCAGTTGGCACAATGCTTGCAGCACCCTTCTGAGCTGTGCAACTCGAGCAGGACTTTGCACACCAAGCTTTCATTTGCCAAAACAACCAGTACGGTTATACCACATGGGTGGAAGTCCCAAACTCCCATTCCCAAAAACAATCTATCTCTTTCAAGACACGAGGCTGAGGATGCTCAACGGTAAATAATAAGCACAGTATCCTCCCTCAAACCCATCCTTAAATCTCAGCTTCATGGTGATGCCTATCAAGATCTCAACTGCTCTTTGACCACTGCTTGTCATGCTGACCAGTAGTGTCTTCTGTCTTTACACTCTGTTCCCTCCTAGACATCTGTTGCCTTTACATTGGATGATTGCTGTGTAAATACTCTCATTCTGCTTTGTTCCCTAGCACAAGAAACAGACCAATACAATGGCAATACAAAGAGCAACAATAGTTTGAGGCATCTGGTGTCACATCTGATTGGGCCCTGATGTCTCATCTATCAGCCCTTTCCTATTTTGAGACGTGCAAACTGTAGGACCACTGGTGTGAGTAAAGGCTTCCAGAACCAGGCCCTCAGTTGCTCTGTGTTCAGAGAAGGGCTCTCACCAAACAGAAACCCCTTGCTAACTCCCAAGCTGCACAATAACCTGCTATCCCAACTATTCCCAGTGCTGCCACCATAGCTGTCGTCTTTGGCTGCTACCTATAACATGATCCTAGGAACATGCGAATGAAACAACGTCAAGTGTGCCTCTCTGGGCCCCCTCCTTAAGTCCCACCGTTTGCTGGTTAAAAAATGCTCTGCAGCACTAAGAAAGAGCTACGTTCATCAGCAAATGCTTATACAATGCTGTCAAAGTTCCACATACAGGCTTCTATTAAACAATTGCTATGGGAAAAATACAGCATCTGTTGTTTTGTAGTGTGTTTACTGTATCATCCTGGTATACATCCATTACTTCAATTATCTGAAGAAAGAGGCTTTGATAGATTATGACCCAGTGATGTGATCCTTGTGAGAGGCACACACATGCACTGATTGTTGAAGGTAGAAAATGGTTGCTTTGTGCAGTCATGGTTGTGTAGCGGAGAATATAGATCAGTAGAAGCACGAAGGGAGCTTAGCCCTTAGTCATGTATTCATACCAATTAGGATTGCTTCATTAAGTGAGGTGAGAGCCAACCTTTGTGGAAGTTTGTCCAGTGCTCTACACCATTGTGATCCTTGAGAAAGACGCGTGGCTTGGGAAATACAGAAGATTTCCAGTAACGTGAAACTATTTGAAAAATGCACCGTCTACAATGTTGTTTCCACAGCGCTCACAGAAGGCGAGTCAGTGAACGGGCAGATCATGAGATAGATTTGCTACTCCGGAGAGTCGGAGCCCGAAGCAAATGCCCCTCTCCCCTTTCCCCCCCTCCACTGGCAGGCAGGACCGACTGCTGGGAGGACCAGAAGCAAAGCGTGCAGCACGTGGCTGGTAATTCCACCTCTCTGTTTGTTTATTTGTTAATAAGTAAGCCCCACTTGGGCTGGGCAGGTCTCGGTAAATCCTTAAGAGACTTTCTGCATACCCAGGTGTGTAATCATTAATGCCCAGTGCTGCAGCCAAGCGAACACCCCAGTGAACCGTTGTGCCTGAGCAGAGTCCTGAGGGCGCAGAGGGTCTGCACACACCGACACCTTGGGACAGCCCCGGCTGCCTGTTTGCATTAGCAAATGCTTCCTACTGTGGTAGAAGGTACTGCCATCATCCTTTGCATATTAGATTAGGGAAAAAGTACTTAGACGCTTAATGCAATGTGGCACTGCATTATATTTTTCTTGTTGAAGGGAAGAAGTTCTGCTCTCCAAAAGAAAAATGTATTTTTTAGCTTAGAATGGATGTCCTGTGCAAATACTTGACAGATTTATTTTTTCCCCTGACATTCTGGAAGTAAAACAGTATAGAAGAAAAAGAAATTAATTTCCTGTATACAGTAGTCAGCTCTTTATTTTATTCTCCATACTTACATCTGAACGTTGATTCTACAAAAGTAAATGACGGGTGCTGATAAGAAAGTAGTGCTGTGTACATAGTGCAGCTGCTGTGCTTTGCATTTCCCAGTTGTACGCTTTTGACTAAAGGACATCACACTAGGAGTATTGAATCAGGCTTTGTCCTTGCAAACAGCAGAGCAATGGTATGCCCAGTACTTGAAATTGGACCTGAGGTATTAAGTAGTATGCCAAAGCAAGGCCTTAGGTGCAAACGTTGCAAAGTTGCAGCAAAGTTTGGGCCCCTCGCTACAAGAAGGACATTGAGGTGCTTGAGTGAGTCCAGAGAAGGGCGACGAATTTGGTGAGGGGCCTGGAGAACAAGTCCTACGAGGAGCGGCTGAGGGAGCTGGGCTTGTTCAGCCTGGAGAAGAGGAGGCTCAGGGGCGACCTTATCCCTCTCTACAGGTACCTTAAGGAGGCTGTAGTGAGGTGGGGGTTGGTCTATTCTCCCACGTGCCTGGTGACAGGACGAAGGGGAATGGGCTTAAGTTGCGCCAGGGGAGTTTTAGGTTGGATCTTAGGAAGAACTTCTTCACCGAAAGGGTTGTTAGACATTGGAACAGGCTGCCCAGGGAAGCGGTGGAGTCACCATCCCTGGAAGTCTTTAAAAGACGTTTAGATGTAGAGCTTAGGGATATGGTTTAGTGGGGACTCTTAGTGTTAGGTCAGAGGTTGGACTTGATGATCTTGAGGTCTCTTCCAACCTAGAAATTCTGTGATTCTGTGAAAGTGTTACCGATTGTACCATTTTCTGGCATTTTAATCACTTTGTCCCTTTTCATTTACTGGGAAACATGCAGCTCTGGCTACTGGGCTCCTCTCTGGCCCCACTGCTAAGGCGATGGGCCTCTTCCTTCACACCTGCAGGCTGGAGCCTTGACCAGGACTGGCCTGGCCCCTGCGCCCCAGAGCTCAGGGACACCCCGCGCCCTCCGTGCAGGCAGGTTCAGGCTCCATGGCTGCGCTCGCTCTCCTGACCTGCACATGACTTGGCTCCCAGATCTGCCATGTGGGACTGCACCTGGTACTTCCGTGGAAGGAATAAGCAGAAGGAATTGCTTATCAGGACCATCAGGAGCCTGCCTCCAGAGAGGAGGACTTGAACCTCTGCACTTCTCTGATCTACTTTACGTGCACATGTAGTTCGCCCCGTGCGGTCAGACCATCCTTCCTGTTTTTCTGACCAACTGCTCTGTATGAATGAAAGAAGTGGTGCCTTGATACCCAAACATCCACCCTGCACTTCCTGAAAGACGTTTTCAGATATTCAGTTGTACTGTTCAACTGCAGATATTCAAGGTGCTTTTGATACTTTGGTATCAAAAAAAAAAAGACTTTGGTACTTTTTGGTTCCATCCTAAAAACAGGTGTTGGATCCTTTGGTTACAGTCAATGAATGCAACATTTACAGTTCACTGCTTGGCTTTGTCTCCCGCTTTACTCAGAGGATGGCTTATTTGTACCTGTCTTTTGGGCTTCGCTGGTAGTTTATCTAGAATTCAGCCATTAAGCTGAACATGCCTATGCATGGTGCTCCAGTTAATCTAATACAGCTAATCTGTCCCTTGCAACAAAAGGTGATGATGTCACTTATCAATAAGTAAAAAAGAGTGTTTTTTTTTTGTTTGGTTGGTTGGTTGTTTTTTTTTGAGGCTATCTGTAAAGATTGGTATCTGTTTACACATGGGACTGACTGAAGCCTTCAGTGACTAGTGACAGCAGAAATTTTGCAATTCGTTTTAATGGTTATACCATCTCCCATTGTCAAATCTGTTATCAGAGAACATTTCTCAAATCTGTTTTTGATGAAAACAGAAAACAGCTGAAATATGTCTGTAAAATATAGAAATTCAAAACATTATAGTTCAATCTAGTTAATTAAATTTTGAGCACACAATAGGGAAAAATTAAAAACTGAAATGTAGATCAAGGAAAATGATGAAACTTAATTCAGATTGCTTTTTCTTATTTATATTCTGAATTGCTTTGTGCTGAACTGCTCTTTTACAGAAGGAGACTAGTACTTAGTGATTTTGCTCTGATGACTGAGCAGTACTAGAAATAGAAAATAGTTCTAAAAGAATCAGTTATATGGACGTTTGGGATTCATAATGGAAGATAATGGTCTTTTTGATGATGAATCTACTGTATAAGCCAAGAATATTTCAAGAGCTTGTTTCAAAGTAGATCCATTAGCATAACCTGGGACATATCCTTTATCTTCCAGATAAGAAAAGTTCTTGTACTGTTGTAATAACAAAGTTAGAGTGTTGGACAATTTTTGAAGTAATTATGTGCTTTTCCCAGAGCCAGACTTCAGACTTGGTTCCTACAGTGTATATATTTTCAAGCAAAATACATAATCTGTGTTGGTGTAGAAAAATTGGGGTTGGGGTTATTTGCATAACATCATAGACATGTTTTAAGAAGCAGATGTTTTCTTCCACTTCTGGATCACAGGGTCATTAAATGCCTTTTTGGACTAACTGGCAGCATGGACTGTAGCTATCCAGAATGTTTCTAAACTCTGTGCCAACATTTCTTCTTCTACTATTTTTTTTTTCCTGAAACTGTCTAATGCAATGCCCAATGACCTGTAAAAACTGTGGCATATATGAAGCACGCACTATTTGGTTATAAACTGATAGCCCTTTTTGATCTTGTGCTCTTCAGAGCGCATGGTAACAAATCTGCTACACAATATGCTAAACAAAACCACTTTTTTTTTTTTTTTTTTTTTTTTTTAATATATACCTGGAATACCTTGTAGCAAGTTTTTATGGTTTATGTGTATACTAATGCTTATGATGCCCATGCCCATTTTCAGGTATTGCTTACCTCCACCAAAGACACTGTAATAGAAATAGGCTATTGGATGTGACATTTCCTTACAGACTCATGGCAGTGTGCTTTTTATTTGCTTGAAATATCAATCTGCAGAGCTGAATGTTACTGAAAGAGTGTTCAGCTGTATAAGAAGCAAATCTTTCCCTAGGTTACGTTTCTTTACGTGTCCCTTTCTTTAAAGTATTTTGACTACTTTTCTTGCAAAAAGAAGTGCAGTATTGTTCTACCTGCAGTATATTATTATGGAACTTAGGCAGTTACTGATGTGTTGACTAGCTGGCCCCCAAATTCAGCGTATTTAATTCAAGTTTGCAAGCTAGCGATCTCCCATTTTCTATCAGTTTATTTCTTGGTGGTTTTCTAGTTTATTTTATTTATCTCAACTATTTAAAATGTCTGCAAATATCCCCATGGTAATGGAATTCACTTGGCAGCAATATATAGCTATATGAATCATGACTAGAGAGTAAATAAAGGGTTTAAGGCATAACTAAATACCAAATGGAAGTTGATATGTTTGGTAACAGCAGAAGGTGTTTAGTGTGACTATACTTCCACACCATTAATATTCTTTCCTGGAAAAGCAGAGTTCTAGAAAAAGTTGTTTTGGGCACATTTGAAAGTTTGGTCCTGCTGTTTGGGGGATGTCACCCAAAAGAAACCCTGAGGCTGAATTCTGAGAGCAAAGGTGGCTATTGTAATTCTGTAAGATAGAATTTGGGATTGTTGAATTTTTTTGTGATTATAAATCTGTTTGTGCTGTGGGCTATCTACAGTGGATATATGGAGAAGTAATCTTTTAGAAGAGCTCTTAGCGGGAGGCCATGTTTTTGATATACTGCTGGCTAAAGCAGTATTTAGGGACTTTTAGAAGATCTGCTGTACATACATGTACATATACTTCCAATGAGTAAACAAGTCACTGTTTTTCATAATAGTATGTAATGGAATAAGATGGCTGAATATTTGCAGAGCTTTTTTTTTTTTTTTTTTTTTTTCAAAGGAACAGTATTCAATTTTCTTTGGCTACAGCTGGCAAAGGAACCTTTTTCAGAGTATTCACAATTACCACAGCTATGAAAAAAGTGTCCATTCAACTTAATGTCTTGGATGGACCCATTAGCTACTGATGTCTTTTTGCATAAATGCACAGAGTTGTAAAAGTGACACGGGTTTTTAATGCAGGACATCGTAATCCATTGTGATAGCTATGGGGCTTCTCCTTCAAAACACAGAGGGGAGACTGTGCAGTCAAGGGTATCTTAATTCCATGCCTAAAGTTCAGCAAATGGAAGAGAGAGCATTGAAAGACTTAAATAAACCACAATGTGATAAATCATAACAAAGTACAAAATGAAAACATTCAGTTTATTTAGGGAATGTTCACAAAGAAAGGAATACATCAGTCTTGGACCAAGGCATACATTTATCCAGACTGCTGTTAATTCAGTTTATTTATAAAATGATTCCATTTCTGATAACATCTGTGTATGGCAAGATGCCTAACCTCTGGGGCACAATGGGGAGAAGCTATTAAGCTAGCGTCCTCCTTTCTCTTTATCTACAGAGAAAGAAGTTGGAAGGAACCACAGTGTTAGGCTGCTGACTCAATTTTGGCAGTAACACCAGGTGGGTCCGACTGCTTTACACCCATCAGAGGAAAGAGAGAGCTCTTCTGAAATGGAGAGGGAAGGAAATTGGGATGGGAGATTCTCAGAACAGCCAGCCAAAGCAAGCTGGACGACCTATTCTGATACAAGTCAACACTTTAATTTCTCTCATGGAGGAAATCAAACAAAAGCAATTGCAATAAGAGACTAAATCCAATCAGAAACTACCTGGTATGTTTTTTGTCAGTTTGCAGTGAAAACTCCAGCTGTCTCCAGGCGGTACAAAAATTTGTGATTATTACAATTCTGCTTTTCTGATTGCTGACTGGGAAAACACTAACGCCTAATTTCTATTTGTGCACATTTTTGAAAGAGCAGTGTGCGCTAGTGACTAATGCACCTCTCAGGCAAAGTACTGATCCGAAACAACGTTCTTGTAATGCATTTTTGTGTACAGAAATTCCTGTTGCTGCCTATCACCGCCAAATTTATTATGGCTAAAAAAAATAAATTGGATTGGCCACAAAATGTCTTTCTCTAATAGTAATGACCTAAAATATATTTTTAATAATGGAAAAAATAACATATTGGTCATTTCGTCTGACAGATTTTACCACTTCCTGCCTGATTATTGAGGAATTCAGAATGCCTTTTGGCCAACAATAAGTATGTCTACACTAGGGAATTTCTTGTTCTTTTTTTCAGGAAACACAGCTACATTAGGGCTATTAATGCAGGCTTTCTCACCACCATTTATCTAATGCTGTCTGGGCTCTGTCACTTTTCTAGATCCCTTTTATCTGCTCCACAGTGGGCCCCAATCCTGCAATTAATTCCTCTTGGTACAGAGGTTGGCAGCACTCGCCACAGGGTCCCAGCCATTAGAGATATCTTGATGTAAACACGAAGGCAATAGCAGCACCTGAGCTGGCAAACACCAGGCCGGCAGCTTGCATGCAGAGCAAATTGGGCTCGTTGAGATATGTGGCCACAAAGCCACCATTTACCCTTCTGTGCACATCTTGCTGGGGCAGGAGCTGCGTGCTGTGGGGTCCATGCCCTCCGCGGGGCACTCAATGTCCAGTGCAATCAGCTAGAAAATGAGAATGGGACTGGGTCAATCTGCTTCCCCTTTTATCTCCTCCCAGTGTGAGCCGAGGAGCTATTTCGCTTTGGTGTTTCACTTTTCTGGAGTTTTCCTGCTCATCTCTTTCCTCCCCTCCTCTTTTTAAAATTATTTTAATTTTAATAAAACTTCAATTTGCTACAACAGATCACTTTTATTTAATAAGAACTAACATGTCAGCAAACGGAAGGGTGTCTTTCAGACTTCGGCGCACTAGCTTTCACTGAACACCACACATGTCCCTGGTAAATAAATTCAGAAATAAAGAGCACTAAACTGATAAAACAATGGCTGTGTTTTGCTGACGGCTGGCATCCCTGCACTACAGCTGCTTCTCCCAGCCCTTTGGGAGCTGAGAAGGGGACAACAACAGCGAGCTGTGCGATGTGGCTGGCATCTCTTCCACTCCACCAACCTAAAGGCACGCACCTACGTGTACCCGCCCTCACCATCACTCCAGAGGCATTTCTACAGATTTTGTAGCATCTTAACAGATTTTTAAGACACTGTGAAAGATTTTTAAGACACTACTTTTTGGGGGAGCTTCTCTAGAGCATCCATTTGTGAAAGTCCTGTAGGGGTGGTCACGCAGGAGGTCACACAGGATGACATTAATGAACTCTTTTAAGCATTCAGTCTGTCTCTGAGGAGACAACCTGACCGTGTCCCTCAGAGCAAGCCTTTTTATTTCATTAAGCATTTAGCCCAACAGGTGCAGCTATGCCTGCAAGCAGCCCAAAGCAGCCAGCTGTATTTCTAATGAAATATTAAAATCTGCAGTCATCAGGGGAGAGGACTCCTCACCAAAGACTGTAAATAAGAGAAGAATAGAAGATAAACCTTGACTTCTGTCTGCTTTCCTGAGAAGCCCTGAGTGCTGTTCCTGATTGGAGGGGAAAGAAGTCTTCTGCTGTGACCATCGGGACTGGAGGTGGCTGTTCCAGGCTGAAGCTGATGCTGTAGGCCAGCAGTGCCAGGGCTGAACCTGCAGTGTGGCTCCCCGCCGCAGGCAGTGCCCAGTGCTGCTGTCTAAATGCAGCCCCTGGTTGCTCCAGCCTAGTCCCACACATTTCCTCCTCCGCTGCTGATTTATGACGGCTTTTCCTCAGTCACACCCTGCTTGCCAGTGTCTGAGTCCTGTGAGGAGCCCTCTGTTTTAAAGTGGGTGTTGAAAAGGCGAGAGGGAACAGGAAGGTAGTAAGTAACTGGGTGATGGTTAATTAAGTTAGCCTTCCAGGAGCTAAAAGACAAGAAATCTCACACACTGTAAGAAGTCACTCCTCAGGAAATCCTTGTTCCAATGGGGCAGGAAAACAAACCTCTCACAATAGAAAATATCTTCCCATCAGCAGCATTAGAAAATGATAAAGCAACCAAACTGTGGTAGAGTGAGTCACCACTCAACAATTTGTCTTCAGTGCTTTCCCAGCGATTGCTTGCAAAGGCCGTGGGTTGCTGAGCCAGACTTCGGAGGCTCTAAGATGGGGAAGGCCATTGGAAAGTCCTGATGTAGTAAAGGCGCTGACTTCTAAATTTCAGATGAGCTCAGAAGCAGAGCATCAGCAGGAAGATCCACCTTCCTTTTTCTAAATTAAAGCTGTGCATTTTAGCAAATCTGAGGGAAGTGTTGTGGTTGCTATGGATAAAATACATGCAGGGTCCAAAACTCTGAATTCACTCTCTTTGCAGACAGAGAGCAAAGAAGGCAGAAGAAGTTAAAGGAGCCTGGTGCTGTCACATCCTCTGCAGAGATGCAGAGTTGGCTCCAGCCTATGCCATGGAAAATAGCTTTGAGTGCAGAGTTCCACTGCCCACCATGGTACCTGGCCCCAGCAGCCGTCTAGTCCACTGGAGTGACTGAAGTACGGAAGGTCTTCAAGCCATCATTCAGCTCCCTCTTCATTACCCGTTTGGATTGTCCAAGGAATTCATTTACCACTTGTAATTCTGTCACAGTAGGAGGACTTGAGCTTAAAAACGGAAAGCCACTGGATCCTGCTGCATTTGTTTTAAAACTGACATCCTACAGAGGTGTCACATTCTCTTCCCTGCAGATGTAGGCTTGTCTAAAATATCCACCCTCCTTTGCCATTCAGTTATCTCTGGTGTAGCACCGTTGCCTGTAGGAGCACCGAGAACAATTAAGATAAGACGTCAGTGTTTTATCACTGTGTGGTCTAACCTTACTACTTAGCGCAAGTCTGGCTGATGTAATAAAAAAAAAAAAAAACAACTGATGCCTAACAGTACGTTTCCTGCCCTAAGGCTCATGTTATTGCTATCGACAATCCAGCCACAAGGGATGTCTCAGTGATGGAAAATGTAATGAAGGAGAGGCTGGTGGAGAGCAAGGTTTGGGGAGTTACACTGGGGCAGTAGGCATAAGGACAGGAAAAAAATGCAGCGAGGTTTCATGTCCATTGTGCTTTTGTAACGACAAGAGCAGTATTCTTGGGGAAAATGGTAGAAAAATGCTTAGGCAGTGTTAATCAACCTAATGGTTAGTGACCTCCTGAGCTCAAGGGAATTTACAGCTTCCACGGAGCTCCCTTCAGTTCTGTTTTTTTCAAGACTGCGGAGATATTGTTTCATTTCTGTGTTTTGTGTTGGTTTGATTTGCTGTGACTCCCCCCCCAAGAACGATAAGCTGTGCTGTGCTCCTGTCCTGAGAATGTCCAGACGTGCTCCATACCCTTAATGGGATTATTTTTACTCTGTCTTAAGGGTATTTTAGGTCTTCAGAGATACTGGGTTTTAGCTGCATACCTTGCAGGCATGTTAGATGTATAGAGACTGATGTCAGCTGCATACACTACTGAGTAAAGTATGTCAGAAATGTGTAATGTATGATAAACAGAAAGATGTGCTTGGGGTTTCCACCATCTTTCTTCGTAGCGAGGTATTTCAGGACTTCAACTAAATGCATGTCTTACATTAGAGAAGCTTAGCGGGCTCAGAATACGTATATCCCCATTTCCCTTCAGCCTGTGAAGCTGCCTTACTACCAAAGCTGAGTAAAGTATCTTTATTGAGTCACTGTAAACAGCTCCTATTCAGCTCTCACCCCTGCAATCACACTACTGAGTGTTGTTGTTTGTTTTTTTTTTTCCCTTGCAGCTTTTTTTTCTTTTTCGGAAATAAGAACCTTCTCATGCCCATTGATTTCATCATTCAGGAATTTAATTCAGCAGTCACCTTAAAAGGCCATTCATTTCGAGTTTAGGGAGGAGTGCATTTGCTTCCTTTGCAAAATGTGATGTCAAGGTTTATAGATTTTTTTTTCCACCCTCAATTCATCTTGAAATAGGAAACACAGAAAGCGCAGGGCCTGTAGTAGAACACAGCACACATTTATACAGGGTCGGTTAAATGAGCAAAGCTGAAGGGCTTGCAGGGGACACCTTGAGCACACTGGGTACTCTTTCTGAGGGTTACAGATACAGAGAAAGACATGGCCTGTTTTGGCAAGGTGCTGATTCAGGCTTCGTAATTAGCCAGCTAATGAGATCAAAGAGAGAAAAAAAAAGTCAGATGAAAGCTAGGTGCTGGTGTGGCTGCAATTCCTCTCTGAAATATCTGGTTCCCAGATTACAGTGATGTCAGACTGTGTCTGTCACAATTCCTGTGGGGAGGAGAAGGATAAAACAAAGGCCTGCAGGCTTCACCAAAGCACTTTTTGTATAGATTTCTCCACATTGGACCAGTGGCTGTAGATGAGCCTGGTGGCTCCACGGGTTATTAAAGTTGTCTGCACATCTCATTATAAAGCCCTGTGTCCAGCCTCTTGTCACTTTTTTGGAGTTCAGCTTCTGGAACTGGGCCGCTTTTGGCTGCTCTCACCACCTGAACATACACATGGGTATGTGACGGCACCGTTCAGATACAGGATAAAAAGCCAACAGATCTCACGCAGGTCAAAGGCTTCTGGAATGAATATTTTGCATTTGGTACTGGGAGGTGTGGAGGGGGGAAGTGGGCTTTCTGAAAGGGCTCTGTCTTTTACGGTCCTTGAGCAAATTGAGCCAGAGTTAGCTAAGACAGAAGCCTTTCAATGTCTGCAGCTCACACGTGTTCAACAGAAACCTTTAAAATTTTAGCAGCTAACCTCCCCGATGATTTTGCCTGCCTTGTGCACAGTCTGGTCCAAATTTAAGATTTTTTTTTTTTCTTGGAGGGGTGGAGGGGGGTACATTTGTTACAAGGCTCTGTGGCAGGCCGTGCTTATGTTTAGATCTGAACTCAGTGCCAGGCACTGCCTGATTTCCAGCCAGCAACCCGGGGCTGGTAATCCTGGGCAATTCCCCTGGGCAAGCTGCTGGGGATAAGGAGCCTGAGAGCGGCACAAACTGGACCCAGAGGGGGCAGGAGGGAGGGCAGGAGGTTTAAAACAGGAGCAGAGATGGGGCACAATGCTGATGCAGACTGCAAGCCAGAAGCCAGAGGGAACTGGGAAGGGAGCAGTGTGTACACCAGAGCTGGGGGACCTGGGAAATCCCCATGAGCAGAGCCTGGGGCTGAACCCCATGAAGTGGCACAGGAGGAAGGCAGCATTATCTTGGATTTGCCAGGGCCAAGGATTTGCTAGGGCCAAGGATTTGCTGAGCAAGAAGATTAGGAATGTGTGGGAAGTTTAAGGAGCAGAGGCCAGGACTGGCTAAATCTGAAGTCCAGGACTGAAAGCTGAAGGCAAGAAAATGGGGCAGTGGTGCAGATAAATCACCCCTGGTTGCTGCCTGGGATTTGGTCATGATGCTATAGAACTTGCACACGGGGCAAACTGTGGCTAATGTTACCCAGATGCTCCTCACTTCCTTTGTGATCAATATGATGCCTAACATGAAAAAGTGCTGAGTGCTCAGAGCTATAACTAAAGTCTATGAGGACTAGGTTTCTGCATATACAAAAACATATAATGTGAAGTGTTTGGAAAGGTCAGGTTTTAATATTCCTAATTGGATGCCAAAACTGAATGTATCTTTCATCTGCCCACCTTAGTTTTACAAAGAAATCATCAATATTTGTGCAGTACTCAAATTTTATAATACTGAGTGTCAGTAAAAAACCTACTTTGGGCAACAAATGATTCTTTCTTCAGAGTGAAGTAAAAGAATGCAGCCCAGTAAAGTCTCACGCCACAGTGAACAACCAGGAGAACACCAATCATGCAGTCATGCTCATTATATGGCCACCTCTCGTTCTGTGTGCTGGCTGAAGCAGGGCTACTCTGAAAAAAGTTATGTAGCATGTCAATAGGAGCTGAGTCACAGTACATCCATGGAAGTGCTAATTGGAAAAACACCATCCTTTTCCTTTCATGTAGTAGTAAATGAAAGCTTTTGCTTTCATGTAAAAGCAGTGTTTTTCCAAACAGTCCCCACTTATATATCCCTATAAACTTTGCAGGAGGGATGCAGGCCATTGGATAAGGGCAAGATAATGGCTTCTTCCTTAGTTACCTCTTCTGCAGCCCTTGGAAGTCCTCCGTGGATCCCTAGAAATCTGTAGGCCACATGTTGTAAACCAGTGTCACTGACTGTATAGCTCACAAAGGAAAAAAAAAGTTAAGTCAAAAGTCATTTTCTTGGTCTTTCTAGTAACATATGCTGCGTAATAAGGAAGTGCATGAAACATCCAACGCCCTTGCTGCTAGCAGTAATCTTGCAAGGAGGAAATGAGTTTGTTCTGGACTCTTCCATATCAGACGGTCTGCCTAAAACTTTGTCCCCCCATTTACTTTATTTGTTTTCTCTCCCTCAATTACCACTGGCATACTGGCTCTGGTTGACCACCATTATTGCAGCCCCAGCCTGAGTTAGGGTTTCAGTGTGCTGCCTTACCTCTGCCCACTTAGTGTGCTCCTACCCTGCCCCAGCCTGTGCCACCATCTGGTTGAAGTGCTCACATACTTGAGTGTTTCCATTCCATTGCAAATTGGGAGATTTGTTTGATTCTGCAAAAACAAACATTATGGAGGTGTTTGGTGCTTGGGAACTTCTGACACCGATGCATAAGGACCTGTAATTACAGCAATGTTCCCCTCCATCCACCACAGCTGTCTCCAGCAATGTTCCCCCTCATTAGAAAGCTATCCTATAATTTCAGATTAGAACTGGAACATAAAGCAGTAATTGCCCCTTTCTGTTTGAGTCTTTGAGGAATTTATATTGTCAAGCTGAGACGTTTGCTGTGCTTAAACCTTTCCACCCCTCAGCAATAGGTCTTTACTTGAACTTCACTTCACTTTGCTTCATTTGCATTGTCAGTTCCCCTGGTTCAAATGCTGTGAGACCTGGTTGCTGACAGCATTTGCTTCAGGAAGTGCAAGCCTCTGATTCTCCCTATAATATTACAATCACCAATCTACTTATTTTTTTCTTACTGCTTGACATTCACATTTGTGTGTGTGTGTGTGTTGATGACCTGTGTCGCTTTCCCATTAAGTTATTCTGGCTGTGAAAATTATAGAATTGAAAGTGATGTGAAGCAATAGGCTCATTCAGTCCCCTGTTCTGAATACCTTCTCCTTTATGGGATATAGATCAAGAAATATATATTGTTATTTGTTACCCTTTAAATGACAAATCTGTAAAATGTTTGGTTGTTCCATGTGTCAGAGAGAAATATGAAAGACTTCCTCAAGCTCAGAATACGTCACTGCTGCCTCAACATTGCTGAGGCCGCACCTGGAGAACTGGGTCCAATTCTGGGACCCCCAGTACAAGAGAGACCTGGACATACTGGGGAGAGTTGTATGGAGGGTCGCTGAGATGCTCAATGGACTAGAGCATCTCTCCTAGGAACCTCAGCCCTTCTGTGATTCCATATTAAAGATTCTGTATGAATTAGATGCTTGAGCTGGAGGCATCGGCTGGAGCTCCCTTCTTTCTTATTTCTTCTGCTTTGTTCTTCTAAGCCCTGAGTCTTGGCTGCTCCCCTCTGAAAAACTCTGTGCTTGCTAGCAGAACTATAACAGCACATAGATAATGTACATTTGCCAGTGAGTTCCTTTTTGCTATTTATTTATTTTGATTGCAATTTGAGAAATATATAAAAAAAATATATGTTTCTTTTCCCAGCCTCTGAGCACATCTAACAACAGATTAAAAAAGCAGACCAACCCCCTAAGAGCTTTAGCAAACCACTAGCTTTTTCCCATGTGCCAGGATGCATGGTCAGATTTTTCAAAAGTAGCAACATAGACAAAAAGGGCTTTGTGTGGGTGGGCTAAAAGAAGTCTAATGTGTGAACAGGGGGCTGGAGCACTTAGGATGCTTTCTTCTCCTGTCTTCCTGCCTCTTGCCTATGATTCTACATAGCAGAGGTATGCACATACATATGCATATATGTACATGTGTACGTGTTTGCTCCAGATACATCTATAACATCCATGTATCGGGATTTGTGCTTTGACTGGCTGCACACCACATTAGCTGTTCCTGACATTTCCTGTTCCAGCTTTCCCCTCTTGAACCACCAGCACTGAGTTTCTTCCGCTTTATTGCTGTCAGCACATAATACAATGCTAAAGATAAGTTTCTAAGTAAGTTCCACGGGTAATTTGTAACGCTTTCTTCCTTTCTAATTACCCACAGTTAGTGGGAATAAATTTTTCCTCAGAAGACACAGCACTAAACCAACACTCCAGTACTCGCCTTGACTTTCTGCAGAGGATGACTTTGAAAAAGTGATCTTCCTAGCGGGAAGCAGAAAATTGTCCTCAGAAGTGCTTCTGAAAATCAAGCCTTTCTTTCTGGAGAAAAGCACGCAGTTTGCATTTGCTGACTCTCTTCATGTGTTGCCAACGAGTGGGGATGGCCCTAGCCTGACTTTTCCTTCCTCATTATACTCGGTGTGTGTTTGCTTCCCTCGTGGGCTGTGTTTTGAATGTGTTTGTTTAGTTTCTCACTGTTTGCCATACTAACTTCTTTATTCTTTTCCTTGGGAGCTTGCTGCATATTTTAGTTCTGTCCTGAATCTGCACACTGCTTTGCTTTGGTTGGCTGGGTCTAGTATGCTGAGTGTATGAGGATGTCATTTTAACCTCTTGAGGGTTACTGCGCTGTTGAAGAGAGAGGAATTCCAAAAACTAAAACTTTAAAATAAAGCCCTACTGACAGCAAAAGGAAAATAAAGAGCCAAAAAAAAAAAAAAAAAAGTATATGCAAAAGAAAAATTAATAAAACGGGCATGGGATAAAAAAAAACACAACTGCATAATTTCTTCACACAGACGTAATCCAGATGTTATTCAATAAATGAATCACATTTAAATATAAAAGAATCATATTTGTTGCATTGTATAATCACTTCTTTTTTTTGAGTAAGAACAAAATATGAATAATCCAGTTTTAGTAATTCCCCCCCATTCACAAGAATCCAATTTTTTCTTAGCATGGTTGAAGGCCATTGTGGAATATGATCCTGTTATCTCTGGTAAAAGTCTGTGAGGTCTATCAGCAGCTTTTGACACAAATGAACTTAGGATATTGCTGCTTCTCCACAGAAGCTCTCAGGGATCAGTGGGGTCATTCTGAAGATGGAAACTATCTGCACTCCCTGCAGAAACATCGGAGAGGGCCATAGTGGTTATCCGCCTCGCTCCACGTCCCCTCATGGAAAGCCAGTTGTCAATACTGGTGTTGGTGGGATGTCACTTGGTGAGATACCTCAGACCTCAGAGGTGAACAGCTACATGCACCTGGTGATTTGTACTGAACAGCATACTCACCAGGCTATAGCCAAGCCTGGGAAGAGCGAGTGTCAGAAGGAGAGAAAAAGCTAACTCAAAATAAGTTTGAAGAAAGGATGAGTAGTGCTGACAGATGGTACAGCCCGTTTAGGAAATCACGACTTTCCCCTCCTTCCATCAGTTGCTAAGGAGAGATTATGGATGAGAGACAACCACGGGTATCAGCATTCAGGGCGTGCTTCATGCTGACTGCTGCTCGGACACCCTTAAAGCCGTCTGACACAACTCTCATCTTACCAACCTCCTTCCTGGGACCGTGGCATCCATCCCCGCAGCTCTTTATTTCCAGGTGGAAGATAGGGATGCTCTACGTTTTAAACTGGCCAGAAAGCTGCTCAGAAGTGTTACCCGTTCCCCCATGCAGCTGTGCATCTCTGGAGCTGCAAAGGCAAATGGGACAGCGTCAGAATATTTCCCCGCAGCTTAGTGACTCCACATGCTGTAGCTGCTCTCAGCCAGAACAATGATCTTTCTCTGTGCAGCCTTTCACGGGACAGGCTGCAGCCCCATTAAGGACTGCATTTCCCTCCCTGCCACTCCAAGGGTACTTGCTGAGAGGAGATGATGTAATGGTCACGACTGAAATGAAACTCAGATGAGTGGAGGAGAATGCGTGTGAAGAACATGCATTTGCGACAGAAATTCATCTGGCAAAGAAATAAAAAGAAAAAAATAGCAGAAGATCACTGCTTGATTTAAAAAAAAAAAAAAAAAAGTTGCAAAATGCATATTGTTTACTCGAGCCTTCCTTCAACAGAAGCAGTGACATATTGCCTGCTAAACTATCACCCTCATCCCCCACTTTAACTATATTATATCCGCTAATTCCTCTAAGGAGAAGAGCTGTGGTAGGTGCATGCCAGCCATCCAGTCCTCAGAACTGTTGAAAGCCATATTTTCAGCAGGCTCCTCTCAAATCACATACAACATACTGCAAAGGGGTGACAGGGTGGCCCCAGCCTTTCTCCTCTCCTGTCTGGGATATAACTGGCCCTTGTTTTAGTGAAGCAATGCAGAAAACTCTGTCTTTTATTTGTTGGCCATGCACAACAATGACATTTATGATAGGAAGGCGTATGAATTAGCGATGAGCTTACTAATGAAATCTCTACATAAGAACTGAGACCTGCCAGGTGCGTAGGATGCAGCCCCTCACCATTGCAGAGAAGGTGGATGCAGTTACATGCTGCAAACCAGTATTTCATGAAAGGCCTTCAAGGAAGCTCAAAATGACCAGACTTCAAATTTTTTTTTGCAGCAAAAAGCACAAAAGAGAACCCGAGTCACCTTTAATGTTACTGGGAGAACCCCTTCGGCTGGGGTGGAGGTATGGTTTAGGTGACTGGCAGCAAAACATGCTGCAGATTAAATGCAGGAGGCTATAACACCCGAGATGGAAGGCACAGAAAAAACAGAAGGCTGGGAGAGCTGACAAGGAAGACAGGACCAGTGGTGGTAGCTAGGGAATATACATAGATGTTATGTCTGGAGAGGAAGATAATGCAAAGCAAAGCCTGTAAAAGTGACTGATACAGTTTTAAGGCCACTAGGGAGAGGGAGCAGAGCTGAATGAATGCAGCTGTCACAGTAGGCATGCTTTTGGGTTAGAGCACAGCAATGAGGCTGCGGACAAACATCACTCAGGTTTGTTTCCCAGGACTTCCTCAAGACACACTGCCTCCCCTACTCCCCATAACACAGACTTTCCTTCCTAACACTCCTTTCCATTTTTTTTTTTTTTTGTCTTGACTCTGACTTGACAGTAGTGATCTGACTTTCAGGCTGGCATTATTTGGCCTTGGTCTTTCTCTTGGGTTTTGCTGCATGGTCTGTAACTTTCGCAGCCAGGCTGCAAGCTCCATAGCGTGCTCGCTGCTCCACCTGAATTTTTATACCTAGCTCTCTGTACTGTGCTGTGCAGACCAACCATTATAGCATGAAGTATAAAGCCCAGAGTATTACAGCACCTACACAATATCGAAAGCACACCAAGGATGTTGCACATATAATAACCTACCCAGCTGTAAAAAAGAGTCGCATACATCTATTACAAAAGGGTGTAATATATAACTTGTATGTAAAGAACAACTCTTGCAACAGGGTTGAAATGCCAGCATAGCAGTCTTCTGGGAAAAAGTAATGATAAAAGAAAGTTTATTTTAATGTTCGGAGGATCTCCTGTGCAACAAGAACACTGTGTTGTGAGCATGCGGAGGAGAGCGGTGCCACCAAAAGAATACAACGACCCAGATGCACTCGAGCTCTGGTCAAATTCAGATGCAGTCAAGAATTTTAAACATCAAGCTACACTTTTTTTTTTTTTTTTTTTCCCTAAAACATTTGTTAGCACACAGAAAGCCTCTTCACTTGGTGAGAAGCTGTGACATATTTCTAAAGCAAGAAATATCACAGGCAGAGCTGTCACCAGTGAAAAACAATTTGGACCCAAGTAAAAGAAATGGTAAAAAAGATGTAATAGGAAGCCATTATAGGGCACTGGGGGAGGATGAGAAAGCAGGACAGGAAATGTTTATGCAGATAAAGGAAGCCTGCAAAACAACTACAACAGTGATCATAGGAATTTCAATCTGCCTGTCACTGAGTGGAATCGTAATTAGGAAATATCAAGTAAGTGTGAAAAGCTGAAGACTTAACATAGCCCTGAATCACCTTTAGGCTGAATGTACAGCTATAGCTAGAAAAGTAACTGCCCCATAAAGCTCACAGCCTGGAGGTCCCTTCTTTTACCTCTGACTCCAAAGCAGTGTGGGTCCGACAGCATCAGTTCACTGACCTTCTGGGTTACGCTACCGCCTCTGTTTTCTCAGGCCTTCTGCAGATGGCTGGGGGCCGGTATATTCACAGAGGATGTGGTTCGTTTAACTTGTGGGGATTGACTCTTGTCATGTTTGTGGGGTGAATGAACTATAAATTGTTGGGCAGATGACTCGGTGAGGAATGAGACAGTTGAATCTTCATCCTTCTGGATGCAGAAGTGGGTATGGCTTTTCTACCTCCTGAGTTATTCTTAAAGTTGGAATATATGATAGGTTATAACCATCACTCTGGAAACTACAGCATACACTAAAAAAAGTTTAGTTCTATTTGCAGTTAAGAAACATTAGTGACAAACAAAAAATATTTTGCACCATGTTGGCTTTTCTGAAGTGGAAACTCTCCACTGCAAAAGTGCATTAAAGGACACGAGGCTTTGGCAAAATTTTTATGTGATTCAGTCATAAGCACGTATAGCTAAGTGAAAATTACTAGATGTTACTCATGTGATGTTAAAGCACTAGGTCTGGCACTATTGGTTTTCTGCCCATCCCTAGCTTTTGCTTCCCTTCTGCTCAGGCTGTGTGTATCCTCTGCAGGGCTACAGGCCTGCCTATTTCCACCTGGTCCAGCCCTTTGCCACTCACAAGTCCTTAATGCTTGCCTCATCAAAAAAAAAAGTGTTCTACCATTGGGCTGGCATAAATCAGGCAGAAGTCTCCTCTGATGCTGGACTTGAACAGACTCAAGGAACACCATCCCATACTTAAAGGTCTCCTGCCAGGAAATAAGAAGAGTTGCAAGAGTAACCACCAAATATTTATGGGCAGTAGTTCAAAGCATGCTCTTCTGAGAAGCTGAAGCTGTAAAATTCACTGTGCTAGACTTCATTTTTACAAAGATGCATCTGAACAAGCATCTGGTATGTTCCGATTCACAGCACACGTCTGCTAGCGCATCATTCTGCACAGCAGTAATGGCTTTAAGATTCGTCCTGACTTTGGTCAATATTCCTACTATCATGCAGAATTTTCCTTGGCATCTGCTAAAATGGATAACACGTTTTTATAGTCTTTTATCTTTCCTGGTCTCCATTTGTCCTGGGGAAAGATGATCTGGTCTGATATTTCTCAAGACATAATTGTTGTGTCTGAAATCACGCTTGTTTGTGTAACAGGGATTGCACTCGAGAGCCTTGCAGGGAATTACAATGAGCACTGATTTTACAAACAGGCTGGAATTCAATAAGGTTTTGATGAAACAGTGGGAGAAGAGTGCAGATAGTAAATCCGCTTCCCTCTGGTTGTGTGTATACACAGGTTTCCAAAAGCTCTGCAGAAAGGTTTTCAGGAACAAACTTTCTCCTAGGAAACTCTCATTAGCAGTCAGCAGAAATGCCCGCTTTATTTTAATGAGGCCTTTCAGCAGTATCCCACAACAGTTTTCATAATCTCAAAGCTCATCTTTAAATAGCTGTGACAATCAAGTCAATTATTCTCCCATGGACCAGTTTTTAGTTATCTTTGGTTGGCTTCCACTAAAAACATATTTGTGTCCCTTTGCTGTCAGCTGAAACATATATATTTTTTTAAATTCAGTATTATTTATCTCACTAATTACCCTTTAACTTGTTTTTGCTTATTTTTACAAATTTCCTTTTTTCCTCCTACTAGATTATTATTTTTTTTTTTTTAGGCTTACTACTTTTTGTTCTACTGACCTTTTGATCCCTGAGCCTATGAGGCTCTGGCATATTTTTCCTATTTAAAATACAAAAGGAGGCATTTCACTTTCCTTTTTTTTTTTTTTTTTTTTCCCAAATATTTTCTGCCAGCAATTCTCTTTTGTACAATCGCTTAATTTGGTTTCCCCAACTCATAGAAATTTATGTAATGGGAGTAGAAGAGATTCTTTTGGCAGCCTGCCTGCTGAACTCTAGAAATGCCACTTCACATAGTCCATGCTTTGGATGGTTGAATGACTTCCAGGGGATATTGCTGGGAAGACAAACCTGATGACTGAAGCCTTTTAATCTGAGGAGAGGGGAAGCCATCACAAACTGCTTCATCCTAACCATCACGTCTGCTTTATTCAGAGTGCTTCATCTTGGCAAAGCAATTCATTCCCTTTGCCACTTAATTTGCTGATAACTGTGATAACTCAGCTAGAAGGTACTAACAGTGCCAGTGGATTTTGGGATTCTGACACGCAGACTACTAAACATAGTAAGCTATGCCATACAGACAACTAGACAGTTATTAGATAGTAATAACTTTAAACCTGTGCTTACCGGGAACTCCTTTAAGACGGGAATCTGGCAGCAAAAGGATGACCCTGCTGTCACTTCGTGATCATGTCCCAGACAAGATGATCCTAATTACGCATCTGAGAAGTCCTGAAAGCATTTAGTCTTTCCAAGGGGAAAATAAGCTGCAGGTTTACACTCAATCTTTGTATGGAAAATGTTAAAATTCACAGCAGATTTCCAGGCGTCTGCTTCCCAACTGTTTTTAAAATCTAGGTCATTATATATAGGTGGCATCAGATAAGTCTCCATGGAAGTTCCAGAATGTTTTAAACAGCAAAATGGGTCAGCATTCATTAAGGCCTGTAACTGTCTAACACATGTTTTTCATGTGTGTCCAGTCCAAGGAAGGTTAAATAACTCTCTTGACCTCCCATTTAATGTGAATTTTTAATTTCCCATGCTCTCACAGCTGTGTAAGGTGGCATTTTGTAGGTAAATTCCCTTGCTATTTCAATCTGTTTGCAGTCTGCTTACCATCCAGTGTGAAACCTACACTAAACTAAATCCACCTGTCTTGTTCCAGACCTTGGCCATTCACATGCAGTGCAGTCACTCCTTGATTGTCTGTGAGCTGAAACGTTAGATGTTCCTCACACAGTGTTGCTTCTTTGATTCTGTTACTATTATTCTCCTCTACGATGACCCAGCCTGGGGCTGAAAGAGCGCTTCCAAAACGCGCTCCGCTCCCTCTGAGCTCTTTTATGCAAAAAACTTCCTGCGCTCACATGCCTGCCTGCAAACAATTTTCAGATTAGCGAGCAGGACACATTAATCTAAGCCATGCAGGAGCAGGAGTGCAGGACAGTGCAATCCTGGAGAGGGTCCCGGCCAGGTGCTGAAGGGGACTGATGGAGAGGTGTGCTTGTTGAGCCTGCCAGAACCAACACCAGGGAATCAGAGAGCCCCCAGAGGCAAGTATGTAGGTGATTTCAGAGGTTGCTTCATGGGTAAGGCATTGCTGCATGGGGAGAGCAGTGGATGCTCTCAGTCTTGGACTTTCTACAAGTAAAAGTTATTTTACTGGTGGAGGAAAATGTTGGAGGTATGTTGGAAAATGCTGCTGTAACTGGCTGCAGACATCATCTTGGGAACCTTTATCCTGGTTCCTTTGGCCTGGATCGGGTCCACTGCTTCTGGGCATACTGCAGTTACAGGGAGGACTTGATTACCTGCCTCAGGGGCAGAGCCACAGGGGCCCCCAACAGCCCCAAGACAGCACTGCAAGCCAAAAGCCTGCCACATTTTCCCACCGCTGAGTGCCTGAGGATCCAGCTGAGAGCCAGGCCAGCGTGAGAAGGTCCCTGCTAGCTTCAGTAAAATGCGTGACATTTGGCAGCTCCATCACTCCACAGCCTATTGAAACCCATAACAAAGTTCCCAGTGCCTTCAGAGGACTGCAGATCCATCCTGCGGCTGCTTTCCTTGTGCCATGACAGCACTCCAACAGCTCAGGTCATGTCACCACCTTCTGAATGTAAATCCACCTGCAACTGAAAATCTGAAACTTTTTTTTTTTTTTTTTGTCTTTTCCTGAGCTTTTTACATCTGAGGCTTTTTTTGCAAGTACTTGCCCACAATTGCCAAAGAATAAATGTGACTCTTTTTTCAGTTCTTTCCACTGTGGCCAATACAATCTCCTTGTGTCCGCCACAAATTCCTCTACCACTGAGCTCTTCTGGCATCATGCTGCCTTGTGTTTTTAGGGCAGAGGGGAGAGTTTTTTTGTGTGGCCATTTAATGCATGAGAAAACTCATGAATAGACTTTCTTGGTTACTGAAATGCTGTTTTTTTTATCCACAGAATAGAGAGAGCTTAACACTGCAAGCTTCCTCCTGCTGCCCAGGCAGTTGCCTACAATTCCAATTTGGCTTGGCTGCTTTTTTGGGAAGGAAAGAATAGTTACAACTCGTTGCTGGGGCTAATCAATGAAACAATTGTATTTTGGTGGTGTGAGCACCGGTGTGTGTTAAACTGTCAGGAAGCCACACACACGTATTATCGCTAGGCCAGCAGGTGAGAAGCGGAAGGAATGAGGACAGTGACTGTGAATATGGACCAGATCTAAGCTCACAGCATTGCTGAAAAAACTCACAGCTCATTTTGAAGCAGTGGAAATACCCAACTCTTCCACAATGGCATATCTGTGATTTTGCAACCTGTTGCTGTGAAATTAAGTTAGATGTCAAGAGCAGGTGGTAATTCCTTCAGCTAAGGCATACGAAACAGCAACAGGTAGACAGCTCAACCAGAGCATTAAAAAGATTTTGTGCAACTAACAAATAACTAGATAAAAATAAATAGAGGAATGATATTGTGTGCAAGTTGAACCACTTTAAAACAACCAAGTGCAAAGGTCTGCAGGCACTGTCAGTGGCTCCTTAAATCTCCGGGAAGCAGCTCTCTCTTTCCTGGCCGTGGAAGTGGAATTTTCTTCCCCGAAGATGGCTAGAAGCAATACAGCCATCTACTGACTGACAAAGTTAACCACAGCATGTTTATGCGCTTGTCATTTAACTCCGTCTCTTATTTCCATCCTAAAATTGTGGCCTGTGGAAAACTGGTTTTCGGCAGAAGCTAATTACTGCAGCACACAGTTATTAGCTGATTAGTAACTTGCTGGCTCTCCTTATTACTCACTGCTTTGACATCTGGTTAGGTAGCTGTGTGCATAAACACCTCTCTACAAGCTAAGATGGCTTCACATCATGCAGTTGACATGACACTCCCACTGCCTCTGCTGCTGTGTAGGGACAAGAGGGAATCCTAATCACAACACACATTTCCGTGGAAGAATGAGACAATACTCCCTGGTGTCTGTGGCTTTCCTGTTCCACTTTTGACACCGCAGCATGGTGTTTGATGAACCGTGATCCCATTGTAGGTGTCAGGGTGTCACTCCGGACACTGGTGACTGAGAAAGGCCAACACAATGCTGATGGAGCAAGCTGGCAAAATAAGCGTTTGACTCAGGTATTATGCAGGATATTTAAACTGCATTTATCTGAGAGCTGGTCATAGGTTGGGTGATTGATTCAGGTGCTTGAAAATGGAGGCTGACGTATGAAACCCTGTATGTCACTTGATGTGTAGCCTTGCAGATCCTAAGACCCTGCAATCTTGCAGAAAGTGCATGTCCTGCCACAGACTATTAAAACAAACAACTGATGAAGAACATTTTGAGTTCATACGACTATAACGAAAGACATGAAAATGGAAATTGAATGTAAGTGGATGAAATAACACTCTCAAAGACAGTTTATATTGCACATAGATCCTGGATGGATGTCAGGACATTCCCCTTTGCCAAAAGATTTTTCTAGTCCTTAAGGACTAGAACTAAAGTTTTGGTTTATAATCTTGTAAGGCTCAGCAGGAACAGTGTCTGTGTCAGCAATCTGACAGAAAATACCTGGCACACTTGGGGCACAAGTAGCTGGTTGAGCAGTCCAAAAGGCATTCAAAAAAAAAAAGGGTGAGACAGCACACTGTGTAAATATAAAAACAGTCTTACATTGCTATGAAATGACTGCAGGGATCAAGGCTGACCAGAGTCATCAGCTCTGCACAATGAGCCTCACAACAGCTTACAGAATGTGTTTTTTACAAAAGGTGAATGAAGTCCTATAATCCTCCCTACGTTTAGGAGGAGCCGAGCAACCTCCAGCATGTCTGAGAAAGCTCAAAGCGCTCTGCAGGCAGAAGTGGCAGGAGTTCACTGACCTACATAGGCACATATGGCTCCTACCCTTGCTGGAACTGGAGCATCCAGATTTATACAACTAACGCTTCTCTTTGATGTGTCACTCTGAGGAAATTTTAACTATGTTTAATCCCTATCACTTACACAACATATAAGCTGAAATCCCCTTTCACAATCTGTAGAACAACCAAAAGCCAAGGCATCAGGAATTACAGCTAAAAGATCACTTCTAGATTATTTTATTCTGTCTTGCTATTGCATATGATGTGTTACTATAGAAATTCAGAACAAAGTGTGAAGCTCCATACATATAAGCAACAAGCATTTGAGACTTTAACAGACTTGAGACTCTCCTTATGATACTCGTGAACTTGTAAAACTTTAAATAAGGGCATGATACTTAATGGATGGAGATAAACATCGTGCTATTCTAAAATCTTCTATAACTACACGAATAGCATTTCAGGCTGAGAAGGCTGTATTTTCCAGGGGACAGATGTCAGGGTGACACCTAAAAAGACAAACAAGCATAGAGAAGCATTTGGAAACAAAATATTTGGAAGCATTTGGAAGCAAAACCTAAAACAGCTTGTTTCCACTCAGAAATAAATGAGAGTGTCATCACAACAGACGAGACAATGGCTCAGACAGAACAAATTATAAATATTCAAAATATATGGATTTCCGGAACAATTGGATCTTGACTCTGTAGATACTTAAACACAAGTGGATGCACTGAGTTTCCTGCAATTGTTCATGCATTAAGTTAATTGTTTGAGTCTGTAAGTCCCTAGTCATGTGCAGTGAGATTTGCAAACTTGTAGGACTGGAACTTCAAAAATCATGAATTCTTCTGAAGAGCCATGGTTCCTTTTCTATGGTCTGGATGGCACTTAGCATGCATTTGGTCATTTCTGCTATAAATAATGAGCCATATATGTAAAGCTATAATGCATAAGCTAAGACATTTCATAATCATGAGAAATGGCAGTTCTCAAAAGATTTTCCTCTTCACCCTCACTAAGGCACATTCTGCAATTTGTATTCTCTCTCAACAAGTAGTGTTGAGATAACAACACCATTATTTATGGGGTTATTTTCAACCCCATTATTTATGGGGTTATTTTCAACCTGTGGAACATTGACACATGGTGTACAGTAGCATGGGAGACAGAAATGTGAAGGGCGGAGCTAGGAGGGATACTGCCATGAAGCAATGACTACACCAGAGCTGTGAGCAGTTGCCTTGCTAATTCCAAGCATTTTCACTGCTCTGCTTCCCCTACCCCATCCCCACCTGGACACTTCTGTAATCCCACACCTAACTCCATCTCCTGTCCTTCATACGCTGCTGGAAGAAGGCTCTCATGCTGGGCCACACTGAGCATGGATCATGGCAAAGAAAGCTTGGTAGTAGCAATGCTGCTCTGCTCTGCCCTGGCCCTTTCCTTCACGCCATGTCCCAGGAGATGGGAAAGCTCCTGGGGACAAATGGTGCTCGGGCAGTTAGTGGAAGAGCTGTTCTGTAATAAAAAAGCTGGGTATTTACTTACATATTTTAATTCTTTCCATGCATGTCATTTCCTGCTCTCACCCCCTAAATTTTGTGCAAACTGAAAAACGGGAATTTGGCCTCATGTCTGGGATTTCTGGATAGCTAGCAACCTGACTGGATCTGCAATGGTGCAGATCAAATGATGCCTGTCCTGATAAATGGCAAGCACACAGCTACTGATCAACTACACTTTAAGTGAATATAAATCTAAGGCATCCGGAGCATGTCATGCTTACTGCACAGGTGCTAGTTATCTGGCTTTGTGCCACCACATGCCTGTATCTGTGTTTTGGCCCTGTTTTGGAGCTGAAATTAGAGATGCTGGCACAAACTTTATGCAAGATAAGATAAAACCATTTCAAAATATGTGATAGAGGCCTTGTAATGTACATCAGCAACCTATCAGGTTGCAGAACTTTTCCTTGGAGCATGGAAAACTCTGGCCACCATTAAGTTGCTCACTTTCCTTCCTAAGTTTTTAAGCCTGAACACAGTCAAAAGGGAGATGTCTCTCCAATGACAGTAACTGGTATGTTGCCACTGGTCCAGGCGAGTCCATCACTGCTTCCTGGAGGTGGAAGGGATGATACCCTCGTAGGCAATGCTTCAGCTTGGTTTGTTGTATATCACGGAGAATAAAACTGGTATCTTTTCTGCTGTGCACTTCCTAGATGAGGGAGAAGTTGCTTCATTCCCCTGTAAGCTGTGCCCTTCCCTAACCAATTTCTTCCTTTTACTGCTCCCATGATAGGACTTGGCAGCATCTTGAGGTAACAAGTTTCATGGACTAACTAGAACCTATTGTAAAAAGAGCTAAGAAAAAGGGCCCCAATTTATGAGATATCCCTCGTGATTTTTTATTTCTGTAGTTATGGGACCCAGAACTCTGGGGCAGCACATGCTGTGCAAGGATGTTATGCACAAATGAACGCAGAGTCTGCAGGCTGTTCTGCACCTACCTCATTTCATACTTGTCTGTGGAGCACAACGGGCTAGTTACCTGGTCTACAGCTAGGCGCTGTGGAGCATGGTCTCTGCCCCAAAGGGCTTGTAACCTCAAAAGTAAGCCAAGCAAATAACAGAAAACAAGGAAATATTTAGAGAGTAGCATTTGGGAGTAGTATTTCAGGTCTCGGTGTCACTTTATCATAGATTACCCTATCAGTGGCTGTGTAGCATCTGACTGCAATTTCTTTAATGTGGGCAGCCTGCTGGGTCCCTTAACGTTACCTGGGCATCAGATGAATAAAGATGCTGTGGATGAAAGGAGCAGTTGGATCAGAGCACTGATCTCCTTAGCAGCCTCTGATGGGCAATAAGGTCAAAGGCTTTTTTAAAGTTAAAAATCAATTATGTTACTAGATTTTCTTTTATTCACTGCCCTGCAGAAGAGATCACCTTTTGTAGCAATGCTGACTTGCCTCCAAAGCAGGTTTAATTTGAGCCTGTGCAGTAGGAAGAAATAATAGCAAAAAAAAAAAAAATCCAAATAAAACTCCATACTAGATTTGTAAGTAAAAAGTTGTTCTACACAACAATACTCCACGTGTGAGATCAAATCAGAGATCTGATCTGAGACACTGATACACAATGGTCTAGCTCTTTCATTCTGCAATATTGAGGGTACAGAAGGGTCCATTCAAGCTCTGTCTCAGAAAGCTACTGCTCACTTCAATCTTCCTTATCCCTGCAGCTATTTAAGCAGCATATTTTCTCTTTGATTTTTCTTGAAACAATAAAATATCAAGACATTTTCTTACCTTGTGTCTTTTGAAGCACCTCACATGTAAGAGCGAGTGAAAATTTACAGATAGCTGCTGTTCCTCTTCGAATCTTGAAGCTATCAGCAGGACAAAAATATCCACAGATGAATCACATATTCGTTTAACCTTTTCAAGAAGTTATTCCTTATATGTTTGTCCCCAACTGGACCGCCTGTGTTAGTGACACTGCACCCAGTAAGACATGTTTTCAGAATTAGTCAGTGAAAACGTCTTCATGTCCCCGCTGGAAACCAGGCACCTGGTCCTGCAGCATTTTCTTCCCTAAGTTACCTGTTGAAACCGTACAGCCCAGCTGAACTCATTGGAAGTGAACATCCATGTTGCAGTCCATTACCAGCCACCTATTGCAGACTGGTGTCATTGTCTTTGCAGGTGATTTGCAAGTGAAAGTGAGAGTAGCTCCCTCAGCATGCTCCATTTGAATTCTCTGATGGCTAGAATGGAGAAAGCTCATTAGCTTTCTCATCAGCACAGAGCCTGTAAGGTCTCTCTCTCTCTCTCTCACTCACTACCCACTGAGTCCTTGAAGCCCTACTCCTTGAAGCCCTTGTCCTTCAAGTCCTAGTATTTTAATATCTACCACTGCTACCCCTTCTGAAATTTGACAGAAATTGGCCACTGTGCTCAAAGGTTGGTGGGAGGATTGACTGCTCCAAATAGAAAGCATTGCTGTGTAAGTCCTGACAAACAACTGAGAAGCCCATTATTATGTTTAAATACATATGTTTTTTTTGGCTTGTTTACTTACAGAAATATCAGGACTGACAAATTGTATACCACTTGGTGAAAGGCTCAAGCATGTAGTCAAACCTGTCTGTCAGTGTTGCTAATATGGCAACAAATGACTTCCAGAGACACTTTTGCTCATGGAAATCCATTATGGAAATTCCTACTGTACTGCTGGGAATTAGCAAAATTTCTAGTTCAGAGGGGCTGAACACTTACACTTCCAGCGTAAGAAAACCCATGTGAATATGACCTTTCCCTTAGTTTTCTTAAGGAATAAACCTCTCTGGCTTCATATATACACCTGAAAGGAGTAAACCAGCACAAACCCACTCTTTCCTCCTTGTACATCAGGTTTTCCAGATCATTAAGCAAAATGTAAATCCTGAGATTTAGAACAGAAAAACCTGGCAGGGTCTGAAATGCTGATTTCCTCAAAGCTGTTTGTTCTGCAGAAAGAATGTGGGAATCCTTGTCATCTTTTCATGGTAAGGCAGGTTTTTTAAAAAGTCTTATTGGAGGAAACTAATGTTTCTGAGCATACAGATTCTCAAGTTCCTTCTGGTTGTGATCCCACTTACAGGTCAGTAATTTCACATGACCCCAACTCTTAGTATAAATAGTATAAGAAGCTGAACTTGATAGTTACAATGCAGCTTGTAACTGCTATGGTTTTGCTTCATGTTACAGCTCCTAGGCTGAACCCTACTGGTTTGTTTAGGGTAGTGAAGGAAAAATGTGGTCCAAAGTTTTTAGACTGCACACTCATCACTCTAATAAAAAAAAAAAAGATATTTTACTGGCAGTAACCTGAGGTTTTGGTCTACTTCAACTTGATAAATGGATATCGACATAGATTAATGATAGTCTACAGGCTGCATGAGAAACCTAAACTCTCAAATCAGGTACCTGTTCAAAGCACTTAAGTCAGAAGATGTTCCCTCAGTCTCTCATAACATTTTAATGTATGAATTAATTTATTAAAAAAAAATGTCTTGGCATTCACCTTCTGGAAGATGATTTGCTGTAATTTTTTCTCTGAACTACAGAGATTGCAAAGATAACATAAATGCAAAAAGGTTTTTGTGGTTTTGTCATGGTGTGTCAAGTCAGACAAGTAGTAAGAATAATGACTTATCTTGTATGTTAAAATACAAAATGCTTTCTTGGTGTGATTCTTTATAATGCCACACAATGTATATTCAAAAAATGTTTTCTGGAATGTAAATTAATGTCAGACTCTTTTTACTAGCTTTGAAATTTTAGTCCTACAATGAGATCACCACAACTGTATTTCTGACCCCGAGAGCCTGTGCAAGGTACAGGGACATACTCCTGGAACTAGCATATCGTGCAGTTTCTAAAATGCACCATGTAAGAGAGCTTATTGTTCTTAGGTTGTGGCTCAGGAGATTTCTTGGTCATCCCAAGACTCGTGTATTTCATAGTAGGCAATGTGCTATGGAAACACTCTCTGTATGTAGAGAAGTGAATTGTCAAGCAATACAAATACAACCATCCTAAACGTAAAACTTATAACTTGCCTTGATTTTTGTGTATTAATCCTTGCAAGTGCTCGCCTAGACAATCCATTTTGGTGCAACACCATATGTACAAATATTTGACTAGTGCTTGGAAATTCTATTCTATTCCTGGAAATTCTTGGGAATTCAAGTTGCATGCCCTGGTAATGACAGTATGTTCAGAATTTCAAATGCAAATAATTGTTCTTCTATAACAAGGGAGGGTACTGGGAAACTGATAAGAGCATGTTAAATAATGTATCTGAAGGTGTTGTCAA
Source organism: Aythya marila (assembly GCF_965140915.1). Taxonomy (NCBI): domain Eukaryota; kingdom Metazoa; phylum Chordata; class Aves; order Anseriformes; family Anatidae; genus Aythya; species Aythya marila. Next base: position 62,649,787 of record NC_139043.1, on the reverse strand, counting down.
GTACCAGTTGTCCACATTTATGATTTGATAAGCCATCTCAGGAATAACAGCTGCTATAGAAACACAGAGGTCCCATGCTCCATCTCGAACATGAGGTTTGCGAAGGAGGGCTTGTAGGGACATTTAATTACAAGTCAATAAACACAAAGATTAAGACTTATTTTCTCTTCTTTCACGAATTCTCTCATTAGCTGTTGTCTGCATCCTGTTTTTATTTAAAAGAAAGAATTAGGTCCTGCGTGGTAATGATACTCCTTCAGGCTCTTTTCATCTTTCCCTCCAGACATCGGAGTTCCTTGGGGCTCCCTCTTTATCAGCAACCTTTTCTGTGCCTGTTGTTCATACTGCTGAGATTAAAAAACGCTTTGATTCCTTGGCATTAAAGGGACACAATCGACTTGGATTGTTCAGCCTGGAGGAGACTGAGGGGAGACCTCATCATTGTCTACAGCTCCCTCACGAGGGGCACGGAGAGACAGGCGCTGAGCTCTGCTCTCTGGGAACCAGAGAGAGGACCCGAGGGAACAGCTTGAAGCTGTGAAAGGGGAGGGTCAGGATGGGTATCTGGAAAAGATTTTTCACCAAAAGGGTGGTCAGGAACTGGAACTGGCTGCTCAGGGCAATGATAACAGTACCGAGCCTGACAGAGTTCAAGAAGCATTTGGACAATGCTCTCAGACATATGTTCCCTTCCCTTCCCTTCCCTTCCCTTCCCTTCCCTTCCCTTCCCTTCCCTTCCCTTCCCTTCCCTTCCCTTCCCTTCCCTTCCCTTCCCTTCCCTTCCCTTCCCTTCCCTTCCCTTCCCTTCCCTTCCCTTCCCTTCCCTTCCCTTCCCTTCCCTTCCCTTCCCTTCCCTTCCCTTCCCTTCCCTTCTTTCTTGTTGGGTGGTCCTTTGGGGACCAAGGAGTGGGACTAGATGGTCCTTGTGGGTCCCTTCCAACTTGGATATTCTGTGATTATGTGATTCTTCTTGAAAAATTAAACCTGACAGAAAGTCTTGTGCTTTCTGTCATTACATCTGAAGATTGAAGGAAATAGAAGGAAAGCTTTGTTTCTTGGTTTAATGGATACTTCAAAGTATTTTTATAATCAAGTTATTGTTTAGATCTAGTTAACGAGAACAGCTTTTACTGCAGGGATCACCTGCAGAAACACCAACTTTCCCTTCCTCGTTGTCATTTTGTCTGTCAGATTTGAAGGTTACTCTTTAACAGATTTTCTTCTCAGAAGCTGAAAATCATGTGGGTGATGACAAGTTTTGCAGCGCTAAACCTCTACTCCAGAAACCCGCTTTATGATTGTACACAGGCCTCTTGTGTGACATCAGGCAGGCACCCCCCACCCCCGCCATCCAGGCTTGTGACACGGCTGGTTGGCGACCCCGCCAGGTCGCCATTTCCTACACACCCCGCCTCGACCCCCCCCACCCTCCCGGCCGCCATTTTGTGTCCCCCTCCCCGCCCGGCGCCTGCGCTCTGCGCCCCCCAGCGGCGTGCGGGGGCAGCGGCGGCAGGAGGAGGAGGAGAAGGAGGAAGGCCGCGCTTCCGGCCTCCATTTTGCGAGAGGAAGGGAGCGAGCTTGGCCATGGGCGTCCTCGGCTGCTTCAGGGAGCTGGGCCCCGGCTGCTGAGCCCGCCCCGAGCTCCCGCATCTTCCAGCGGCTTGGCGTGGCCCCGGGGGGTGGGGAGGGGGAGAGCTGAGAGGCAGGGTCGGCATGGAGCAGGGCGTCGTGGGCCCGCCGGTCACCCTGATCATCAAGGCCCCCAACCAGAAGTACACCGACCAGACCATCAGCTGCTTCCTGGACTGGACCGTGGGCAGGCTGAAGTCGCACCTCTCCAAGGTGTACCCCAGCAAGCCGGTGAGCTGTGGGGGCGGCTGTGGCGGGGGTGCCGCGGGGTCTGGACTGCGGGCCAGGGGTTAGGCTGGGCGATCCTCAACGAGCACCGGACCCGATTCCCCAGAGCCCTGTCTGGGGGAGCAGCGGCTGGCTCTCTGCTTTAAACAAGAGCAGGCTAGCTGCCCTTCTGCACCATCAAAACAATATTCTGAAAGGTGGTAGCGCTGGAGATGTTTATTAACGCTCTGCTTCCATAGGAGCTGGGATGTAGCTATTTTGCACACACATTTCTGTAAATATAGCAGCTCTCTCTAAACTGATTCCAGTGGTATAGCTAAAATGACCCCCTCAGGTTCACTAGGTGGTGGCGGAACAGGTAGGTGATTATTGATGATGTTGTTTAAAACATGCAGTTGGGCAATCCTTCCAGAATTCTGCCCTTTTTCCTTTGGGGTGATGCTTTTCGAGTCAGGGCTGGAAACAGTTTCCTCAGTTGTTTACGAACTTGTACAGAGGTTGTGGCTGTTTTGAAACTGCGTAAAAATCTACAGCTCTTTAGTCCCCGAGGAAAACGCAGTTTATTTTGAAGTTCTCTAAGTTCTGAATCGAGCAGTTATGAAAAACTAGTGTTGCTAAACGGCAGTGCTACAGAACAGTGCATTTGATTTTATGAAGATTTGTTCCAGAAAACCATATAAAGGCAGCGCTGACTCTCCCTCTACCTTGCAGCAGCATGTAGGGGCTAGACCTTGCTGTGCAAAACATCAGGCAAAGCTTCCATTTATATGGTAAATGATTCTTTTGTTGAAATAGGTGAATACTAACTATTGGCATTGTTAGTTTCTTTTTTTGGGGGTGGGGAGGAGGGTAGAAGGGGAAGTAAACAATATCTTTGTGTCTGAAAAGGATTTCTTCCTTCTGGATAAAGCAGGAGAACAGCAGTTATCAATTTAGGCAGTATCGCTGATAGATTGAGTTCTGTGAAGTGATATTTAAGAACTTGTGGATTTAGTTGTTGTTGCTCTCGGTAATTCTCCTCTGAGAGCAGATCCACAGTAAACGAAACAAATAAGTGACTTCAGTTGGCTGCTGCTTCCTTGCCAGAATGCCCTCCTGTGACGTATTTGTGTTTAAACGCTATTTTTCTGACTCATCCAGTGATCTTGGTGAATTGGGCTTTAAGGAAGAATCCTTAACGAACAAGAGGTTTTCATGTTGCATTGCTTTAACCTGAGTTACAATATTAAATTTTGGTTGCTTGAAATGTCTTTTCTTCTGTTGATAGTGGATTCCTCAGCATGCCTCTCTGTATTAAAATTCACAAGAGTAGTTCATAATACTCCCCAAACTATTCTGGATTAAAGAACGGAAGAGTTTCTTTAACGAAAGCTATCTCTAATTCAATTTAATTTGGATTTATTGTACTTACTAGCTTTACTTGTAACTAAACACAGGATTATTATTTCATAGATCTGTTCCAATTGATCTAATATGGGAGGTGAAGAAAGTTGTCTTCTCCGTATGGTAAAATTGAAAAAATTATCTTTGTCTTGATAGGTTTTTTGACATAATCTTATTACTTTTTCAGATTTATTTAAGACTTTGTGCTTTTAAGAGCACTTCTTTTTTTTTGAGCAGTGTCAAAAGCATATCAGTCAGATTTCTACTTTCCATGAATGTGGCAGTTACTGGAAATAACTTATATTACTGCGCTATTTTAAAGTGCTAGAGTACATCAGAACGCAGATGCTTCGTACATGTATTGCAGTGTTCTTGAAATTAAGAACCCTTGAAAATAGGAATCAGCTGTTATTGCTGGTGTACAGTCTCATGTGTGACTTGTACCTTATTCTCCTGTACACATTGGTAAATTAGTGTTTTTTCTAATTGGTAAACCGATGGTAACTGTAAATACTTTTACTGAATTCAGTATCTATTAAGAGTATATTATTATAAAATGAGATAGTTGACATAGGCAAGGGAGAAGTTAGGCTTTGAGGCAGTGTTGTTTGTGATTTTACTAGATTAATTTGTGTGGATGACTTAAGTATGTACAAATGCCAAGTATAGGCAGATTTAAATTGGGTTAATCATTGTTAAAGCTGGCATACTTAATTTAGTAAGTCACTGAATAGGCTAGATGGGTTTAAATCAGTGTTAAATTAGTCTGCAGGCCTATACTAAAGTTGATATTTGTAATTCCCACCCTCCCCCCACCATTTTTTTTGTAGAGTACTCCAGTTACAACTTCCCTAAAATAAATCTTTATTTAAGAAAAGAAAACTTAGAAAACAAACCTGTATGTCTCAGATCTGGCAGATCTTGCATTCAGCACATTGATTGTATTGATTATGCCAGAATCGTTGATTTAACGTTGTTTCTTGTCCCATGTACCTGTCAGCTAGCATGTGTTTTGCCCACAGATCTAACCAAATGCGGTTCTTTGGAGTTTTATTCCCTGTGGCAGAGGGGCTGAGTGACCAAAGTAGCAGATGTTTTGTAACTGAAAGTGGGGATAGATGAGAGACTGTATGCTAAAGCAAGCTGTTGCATCATCTTAGGCTTGGTTGTTTTGATAATGTTCTTGGTGTATTTAACTTGGACCAAACACTGCAGAAAGAATCCTGCTTGAAAAATGGAAGAAGGAAAAAAAAAAAGCTGATGAATTGTTGATTTTAAATTCATAATTTTGGGATTATGATCAGGAAACCATCTCTTTCTATCCATCTCAGGTATGAGCCTTGAACCTGTAGGTTCTAGAATCATTTCATCTGATGTTCTGAGTTTTCTTCTGAAAATGAGGCCACTACTATAATTATTTTTGAAATCTTTTTCTGTCATGGTTCAGAATTTGGTCTAGCAGTGAAAATGTTGTTCTTCGAAGCAGGAGCCGTGGTAGTGAATCTCTGGCAGAGGATGAGTTGAATGCCTATTCCATTTGCTTTGGCATATATGTGAATGTCTGTGTGTTCTTGTTTATCACAAGAATTATTTATTCTATTACTAAACAATTATTGTTTATTTTTCTTCCATTGGCATTAAAAACAAACCCATGCTTCAGAATTCCAGGATGGCTTTAACCCTGAGAATTGCAAGTGGTAATTCACAGAATCACAGAATTTCCTAGGTTGGAAGAGACCTCAAGGTCATCGAGTCCAACCTCCAACCTAACGCTAACAGCCCTCCACTATTAGCGTGATGCATGGTTAGCTATTTACGTTAGGTAAGGAGGAGCATAGGGTTTAAGACCTCATCTTCCTGCATTAGTGTCCCTGGCTTAATGTTTATCAGTATTAAACATAAGTAAACTTTTCTTTTTCTTTTTTTTTCTTTTTTTTTAAGGGACGTGAAATGCACTGCTCAGGATTATGTAGTAGATATGCAGGGCCATTTTAACCTGATTAGGAAGCTGCATTATTAGTGGGACAGGCAAAAATAGTGTGGCCATATCCTTACTGGATGATGATACAAAGTATTTGGGTTAGGGCTTCTTGTTTGTTTTGTTTCAACTGCTTCCTTGTTCTAATTAATTTCTCTCAGGATCCAGAAATGGGGTTTCTGAGGCTTTTCTTCTGGTTCTGCTGATCAAAGCAGCAAGCTTCTAACCTAGGAAATTAAAGTTTTGTGTTCTTGATACATGCAGCAAATTCTAGTTTATCTAAGAAGGCCTTTCCAAGATACAAAATGCAAGTAAACTTGTATCCTGTTACCAGCCTGTTCTTGCTTGAAAGGAGCAAGCAACAAAATGGCGTAGTTCAAAAGAACTTAGTTTGGTATGAGAGAGTGGCTTCTTTTGATTTTTTTTTTTATTATTTTAATTTTTAAAATAATATAAATAGTGCAGTGATGACTTTCAATTTGTTGCACTATTTATCCATTGGAGCTGCAAATTAACAATTCTGTGTTGTGAGACTTATAAAATGGTTTATTATGTCACTAATTAAAATAGAGAAAAATGCAGAATGAAGAAAATGATTCTTTGGTATAAGGGATGGCAGCTAACTTGCCGCATATAGTATTGAACCTTTTCTCCCTATTTAAAGGTGTGTGTTCAGTCGTGAACATCTAATGTGAATTTGGATTTTTTAAAAGCAAAAACTTCTCATCCAATGTATGCTTACAGTTTTTGTTTAGAGCATTTTGTGATATGACCAGAGAATCTTGTGATATGACTAGAATATTTAAGGCAAAATCACATTCTATAACTCTCCTGTTTTCTGCTGGATTAGGTTACAGCAAGAAAAAATGTCAAGACTTCTGGGAAAGTTTTTTTGTTGTTGTTTTTGTTTTTTTTTTTTTTTGATTTTATAGGTCTGATTTTCAGCAATTTGGGTCATAGTATTAGCATGCCTGTTACTGCAGAATCGGTAACAAAAGGATGCAAGAGAAAGGGGAGAGGTGCTGTAAGACTAGCTGGATGTATGGTGGGGAAATTCTTCAAATATTTCATGCTGATAATGCATATCCGTTCCACTGATGGTAGGCCAGATTTCTTCATCTAGCATTTGGTTAGGTTAGCACTTCGTCAAGTGATAAAAAGATGTTGGATTATTTTTTTTAATGCAAGAAAGTAGTTAAAATGAACTTGCATTGGTAATAATTGGATTTTCTTTAAAGTTCTTTCAATATATTTTTTTAAATAACTGTTCATTCACAAAGTTACAGCATGCTATTTAGATGCTTTGCTGTACTGGGCACCTTCCTGTAGATAGGAAAACTCCCAAATGCAGTTTCCATGTAACAAGAACTTTGTTATGATCTTCTCAGCTGAGAATAGTTAAACGTTACTGCTGTGTGAGTAGCATACCATTTTAAAAAAATAAACTTTTTCACTAAGCAATATTAAAGTGTAGAAGTGTAAGACCAGGCAAGAAAAAAGCTTTCCAAAGCTTGAAGACTCCCTTTTAAAAATAAGTCCTTTTGCTGCTTGTTTCTTCTCGTTTTTTCCTTTTTTCTTTTTTTCTTTTTTTTTTTTTTTTTTTTTGATGGGTGGGGTAGGTGTGGGAGAAAGGGTTTGGGAATGGTCAGAAATTCCTTACAGAAAGAGATTGAAACTTAGGCCCATCTCCTGTACGTTTTAATTATCATTCTACTAAATATTTGTTTTTATTTTCCTTGCCCCAGCAACATTTCCATCTACTTTCCCAAGAAGTGTGTGGGAATGAGAGCAGGGTGAAGAGCAAAACTTACTGAAAAGAAAGGAATTTTCAAATATATGTAATAGTTTTCTTGAGGAGCATTTGCCAGTTAAATGATGTTAACTGTTAACGGCACTCTTGCTGAGTGCATAATAGGAGAGCATTTTTCAGATGTAATTTGTTAGTTGGAGTTGCAAGGCCTCTGAAGTGTTTTAAAGGCTGTCCATTGGTGGTTGGAATTATAAGGGATTTTACTCATCTGCAAATGTTATCTCCAGCTGTATATCTGTACAGCTGGAAAAAGCTAAATTCCTTTCTTTGTCCCATCTCCTAGTCTACAAAGGATCAGAGACTGGTGTATTCTGGCAGACTGCTTCCTGATCACCTGCAGCTGAAAGATGTTCTCAGAAAAGTAAGCTTTATATCAACACCATATGATTTTTTTTTTTTTTTTGAGCAAAAACACTTTTTGGGAAATAGGAGTTTAGATTTGTATTGTTTAACTTCAATTTTTTATTGATAAGGTAGAATGTGACCAACCATATAATGCTGATATATTCTGGAAAATGTGTTTTCAAGTATCCCTTGTTTGTAGGATTATACTTGTGGATTGAGGGATGTTTCCAACTGGTGAGAGTGATTAGCCTATCCAAGTACCAAACAGTTAATATGCAATGTACAATGACTTTTTTTGGACAGTTCCTGCTTTGACTCAAGTGGGATCATTTAACAGAATTCTGTTAGTTTGGGACATGGTTTTATTTCCTGTACTTACTTAAATCCAAGAACTTGCATTTAAAACACAAAAACCAAGCAGCGCTTGTGTAAGCAAAATAAGGATAAAGTATCCATATGCAAGAAAAGACTTCTAAATTGAATGGTTTTGTTGGGAAATCTATTTACTGTCCTGGCTTTGTGATGTATTAGCTGTTCCTGCTAATGTTTACAAACTTGATCTTGCCTTTTTTCTTTTTGTAACTTCTTTTCCTTTATTTTGCTGGCTTATCATGGAAACCAATAGTTTTAGTAGTCTGACATAGCGTGTTACCTAAAGAATCCAAATGAAAACCAAGCCCTGAGTACACATGGAATCTTATGTAGGAAATGTTGAAATACATGCACTTGGTTCTCTGATGGGGTTAAATAGCTTGGTTGGATGCTACAAAATAATAGGGACTTGATTAAGTTAAAGTTTTTAATGTATAAAACAATGATACTTAAGTCGATATGATATTTAAGATTGTCAAGAAGTTTGTGTGTTTTGATTTTGGTGGTAATAGAAAACATAGTGCAATGTTGACTGTTCTTTAAATTTCCTGTAAACAGGCCAGGATCAATAGCTCTATTTAGAAAATATATTCATTAAACTGTTATTACAATTTTTAATATTAAATATATAAGCTTTGTAGTACAGTACATGAGTGCTGGTAATAATATTTCTTTTGGCAAACTTCTAAAGTTTAAAATCAGTGTGCAAACTGCAGAGTCAGTTACGTTTTTATGTTAATACAGAGGAAGGTCTCCAAAAGAGAATAATGCTTTAGTAAAAGCGTCTAACTGAATTTCTATGTGAAATGTAAAGAAAAAGATGCAGAGGAACATTGAGTGTTGCTTGAACAGGCTAATGCTGTTGTTTCTTCGCAGTCTAGATGGTGAAAGAAACTTTACAAAGTTTGATTTATCTGTTTACCCCCCAAAATACTAAAACTTACTGTGTGTAGTTTATTACAGAACTGCACCTGAAATACTGCCATCCAGTCTATATCCTGTAATGTTTAAATGTCATGAAAATGTCTATCTAACATAGCTCACAGCATGGCTGTGCTAATGAAGGGCAAAATGCAGTCTGAATCCCTTAAATTCACTTGGCCTGTCTACAGCAGACTGATTTTAGGCAACAAACAACTTCAAGCCTTGTTTTACGTGCTAGAGGAGAGACTTCTGACTAATGTGTGCCTTTAATATTCAGGGGGTATGTTTGATTTTAAAGGCACTTGAATAGGTACAGGCCCTGGGTTTAGTTACAGAAACTTATTCATTAATCATAAGTACAAAGTTAAAAACTTTTGTTGGAAGAAAAGTTGTTCTTTGTGCTTGAGTTTTTGTACAAAAATGTGTGATTGCTCTGAATTTAAACATAATTCTCTGCTGTATTCTTCCTAATTGTCTAGCTCTAAGTTCCTGATATTATCAGAGGGTTTACGAAGTCTTTCAAATTAGTTTTGTTACTTGCTTTTTGATACTGAGTGGTGTCATTTTGCTGATTTAGGAAAAAAAAAAAAAAAAAAAAAAAAAAAAAACCAAGAAAACAACAACAACAAAAAAAAAACATATGGAGGCTGGATGTTGTGGGACTCTTTAAGCATAGCGATATCAGACACGTTGTATATGGAATAAAAACATGTTACATTAAATTGTCCTATTTAATAAAGCTGTACACTGTAAGCTTGTCAATATTTCTGCCTTCCTTTACTTCTCCAAGTGGCGTAAGGCCTTTTGGAGAAAGAAGGTAAGTAGTTAGGTGAAAGGCTTGGTCACAAAGCTGATGGCTGGTGTTCAGTGCTCTCTGATGACTGCGTGCTGTCACCGGCTGGTAGGAAGGGGCTGTGTGACAGCAAGGCTGTGCTTGCCACTAGGAGCTGCTATATATAGAGGGGCTGAAAAGTCTGGCTGTGGATAGGCTGTGCCAGCTGGGCTGCACTATGATGTACAAAAGCAGTTATCTAGTTTTTTGTTCCTAAAGATTAAACCTTTAAAAATGTGGAAAGCACACTTATTTTTTTAGTTGAAAACAAGCAGTATTTCTAAATGCCATCACGTTAAATACTGCAGCTTGACTGCACCACGCTGATTTCAGAAGGGGATGTTTTTTCTAGTATTTTTGTACATAAAATGTCGTTACTAGGAAGCTATAGCATGCAATTTAAATACAGTCATAACTGTTCTTGTTGCTATGGCCATATGAGCGTCAGGCATGCTGATATAATGGGCTGGTTTCATTTGACATAGTAGAATAGCTTTGGGTTGAAGTTGTTACAGCATCCATATTCGATGTGGGAGCATATTCATGAAGAATTGGTGTAGGCTGATTACTTGCATTGCTGATGTGGCTCGAAGTGGTGCCACTTGTTCCCTTCCTTGCTGTCAAGCATTTAGAAATACCGAAGCCCTGTTTAACACTTCGAATAGTGTTTCTTGGGCGTAGAATATCTGCAGGGACTTTTTGAATGGGTGGTGCCTGCAGGATAGGCTTGAGTTGAGCTTAGACTACAGTGAGGCACAGGCAGTAGCTGGTATTTTTTTCTTATCTTGGACTGCTCATAGAATTCCAGCTCCTACATTTCTCATTTACCATGAATTTTATTGAATAATGCTCCTTATTAAATCTCAACGCAAATGGAGGCATTCTTAACTTTGAGCACTGTAAACAGTGAGGTTTTCCCAAAATAAAAGTCAAAGCCTCATCTGTGCTTTCTCATGTTTCTCTGTGTGGTTTTCTGTTGGTTCTGCTATACTGCAATTTCAGAGGAAACTGGGGGTAAGTGAATGCTTAGTATGTGATTGTGGACAGCTACTAAGAAAACTTTAGTTGAGAAACAGGAAGCCTCTCTTGTTCTAGGCTCAACTTTTGCTTTGTGGTGTCCGTTTTGTTTAATGCATGTATACTGAATACAAGGGAAACTTTGAAGGTGGATATTAAAACACAGTTTTTGCTTGTAAATTTTGCAAATATTGTTACTTTAGCTCTTCAATCTCTTTGATTTTTAGCAAGATGAATATCATATGGTTCATCTGGTATGTACTTCCCGGACACCACCAAGTTCTCCAAAACCCAGCACCAGTAGAGGTGGTCACGGAGCTTCAACCTCCAGCAGTAGCTCAGTGAGTTTTTTTTTCATACACAGGACATAAATTTCTTCTACAGCAAGGAAGCTTTCCAGCAAGTTCTTTTCTCATTCCTAAAATCTGACTGTAAAAATGTGTGGTGAAAGTAGAGTATGTCATATGAATTTGTAGAATTAGACTTGATTGTTTAAGGATGTAATTTTAAACAAATATGACCTTTCAAATAGTAACACCATCATGTTTATTAGATTATATAGCTTAGAAAAAGTAGTGCTTTTCTTTCTTTTCCACATTTTCTTTATGGAACAGGGATATGGAGAGAAAGAAAAATGGACTGTATCTTTGCCAGAAATTGACCAGTGTATTTAGACTTTAAACTGAGTTCTGATTAGTTGTGCAAATATCTCTTCTACTGAAGAGAGACCAGTCAATTTAGTGCCCTTGTTTTAAGAGAGGTGGTATTTGGCCTGTGTTAATTCTGCTTGACAAGAATTGGACTGTACTTACTCAGTTTCAAGGTAGTCATAGTGTTGATAGTCTGTAAGGTGATGAGGTGTAGAAAGTTGTCATTTTCAATTTATTTTTTTAGTTAATTGTTCAAAGAACCCTTTTCTTGGTGTGTTTGCAGTTCTTCTGTTCACCCTTCCCTTATTTCTGTTTGGAATTGGGAAATGGTGGTGTTCTTTAGTTGTACTTGTTTTTAACAGAAATGAAGGTAATATTTCAGTTGATGACTTGGTCATCATCATTGTAATTCTCCTGGCTTTTTCCAGAGCTGGTAGTATCAGTAAAAGATTTGTGAAGGTTAGTTAGAAAAGACAGCGTACACTGTCTTTGACAGTGGTGGGTTGATTAGCTTTTCAATAATAAGCTTGGTTCTTCTATAGATGGGGTACTGTTTCTGATTGCTGTGCAACAGACAGATAAAGTAGCACTTTAAACAGTTGAAGAGAGTGAATAGTACTTACGTTGTCCATGCTTGCAAACAGCAATGGAAATACAGAGAGGGCTTCCGTTATTTTATTGCTACATTGTTGTAAATAATGAATTTAAATAACTTCTAGTGACTGCTCAAAGCAGCCAGTGTGCACGGCATCGAATTTGTAATACTTTGAAAGACACATTGATCCCAAAGCTTGAATGCCCTTTATTCTTGCATTTGTTTTTTTTCTCCCCCTGTCTAGTGGTAAATTTTTCTTGTTTTCCTTTGTAGGGCAAATGTGATATGGATGTCTTTACGTAATTGCAGCTTCTCACTTCCTGGGTTGTCAAAGTTGAAGAGGATTTTTTACTGAGTAAACATTAAAATAATGCTTAGTAATAGGGTATGGGGAATTATAATAAAACTAAATTAATGATCTCCATGGCCAAATTGCAGTCTTGCTCTGGTGACATGTAACCTAGGAGAGCCAGCTGTTTGTTCTTTTTCTAGGATTAAGTATTTATCTTGGAAAGCATTGAAGTCCTGACACCCTATTTAGGTGGGTTTCTTGGAGCTGAAGTAGCTCTCAGCTACTCTTCTGTTATTCATTCTTCCAACCCAAACAGTTGGCACAGTAATTTGGATTGTGCAGCTGACACAGTGAAGAGGTTGATAAGAAAAATAGAAGAGGAAACTGAAAACAAGGATAGAGGGAGGGGTATTTTATTATACAGCAGGAACTTGTCTGTGATATTCATAACCTGAGCTTGTAGTTACTTTTGTTAACGATAGCCTCTAAAATTTGTTGCTGCTAAGTACTCTTTTTCTGAATTAAGCTTTAGTTCAGTGCAGCTTTTTGAAACTTCACTTTTTTTATACGTGCACCTGAGTGCATTTTTTTTTTTTTTTTTTTTACTAAAAGCTTGCCAGATTCAATAAAACCCCGGTAGGCTTGTCTGTTGTTTATATGCACAATAAAAGTTTTCTTAAGACATGGTTGTAAACTCTTGTTACTGTAGTGAAAATATCCCCAGCATCAATTTTATTTATTTTAAAGAATATGGACCGTTCTGGATCAACTGCTGCCTCATCCAACCAAGAAGCTTCATCTACATCTTCGAACACTAGTGCAGATGGAGTGAGGCATCGTAATCTTCCACAAGCACAAAGCAATCCCATACCAAGCCACCAGTTCCCTTATTTAATGCAAGGGTAAGTGAGATTAAAACAATCCTTATCTTTTCCGTACTCTTTTTAAATGTTCTGTTACAACTGATTCCTGCATACTCTGCAAAATGATTTGGCTAATTCATCTTGAAGCATAAGTCACAATTATAAATCTCTATGAATAGTAATGTTTTAAGACAGAAATCATTCAAAGAGTAAGTGTTCTTGGTGCTCCCCTTCAAACTATTCTTTCATTTAATGCTTTCTGCTTTCAACTTTCTGTTGATGAGGGCAGTTTTAATGTTTATCTAGTGGATGTAGTTAGCAATGTAAGTGATCAAATGATTGTCTGGTTGCTTTTTCTAGTCCTCTATTGTAATAATCGAGACTAAAATGTTACCAGATGTGATGGTTCTTATTTTTTGACTTTTTAATGGGATGCAACTCTTCACTTGTCCATTTTGGATTCAGTTATTTTTAGAGGTATTTTGAGTACCTGCAAGTGCTTGTGAATGTACAAAGTTAAAATATTTTCATACATAACAAGTGTGTATACTTCTTGATTAGATCTGGTATTTAACTTCCAAAATTCCTTTTTTTTCCCCCACTTAAAAAGCATCTTTAAGATTCTTTTAGCCTGCATGACCTGTACAGCTTTACAAACCCCTTTAAAGATTTTTCTTCCTAGGGTGGATAGTGCGTTCTGATATGATAATTTTCATTTCCTCAGGGAACTCTTTTCAAGACTTTCTTCTCACAAGGCATTCTACTATAGTGCTGTTTATTTTCCAGGGATTTTGAAGAATGTGGCAGGGGACACCCACAAAGACAATCTATGAATCTACTAACAGTAGCAATTGTTTCTGTCACTGGGAAGAAAACATGTTAAGAACTGTTAATTTAACTGAAGTTAAATGCATTTTCAGTTACTCTCCTGTTAGAATTTGTGTAGATTTTGCTAGTCTTACTACTAGTTTTCATGTATTCTGCTGGGAAGATAGTGCTTTTGCAATGGGTGGAGTACTCTGTTATTCTGACCACATTAATCTTTGTGGAAGTAGTTATGCTTACCTTTGTGACAAACCTGGGTGATGCTAAGTTGACTGCAGTTCAGTGTACTGTAAATTAATTCTGGAAGCAATTTTTGTGCATATTGCATTATTCATCTCTAAGGAGGTTTAATTTTTTTAATTAGCTTTTCACAAAAATGTACCCTGAGCATGAGTTCAAGTATTCATGACGAGCTGGATAGCCTTTGGACTTGAGAAAGACAACAGAACTGTTGTTCAGCCTTTTAGCTGGAGTAACTCAGTCAAATACACAGAGGAGGAATCAGTTCAGAAGACATGACTGTTTAAAAGGGCATATTTATTTATTAAGTTATTCTAAGGCTATGTCTCTGGCAAGTGATGTGGACTAAGAGGAGTGGCTCTGTAGATTGAAGGAGGTGCAGAGAACCTGACATCAGCACTGCGTGTATTTCAGGGCTTTCTGTCTTACTTGGACTAGGTCCAATTTGATCAGCTGACACAGTTGCATGCTTGTTGTTGAAGTGCATTAGTGGAATGTCTGAATCATATCTTTCAACGTAGTGTAATTTAAAAGGAATCCAGGTGGTGATCTGAGAGCGTTCTGTGGTGCAACCAAAAAAATTAGTGAGAGGAAATGACTGGGAGACTAGTTTCAAGAGCACAGACCTGATCTGAACAGAAATCAGAAATGCCAGAGGAGATGCACCCTAAATAATCTTAGTGTGTGTGGTTGTTTTTGTTTGTTTGTTTGTTTTTTTGTAAAAGCAATTTAGTTGAATAGTATCAGACCCTTAAGTATATCCTTGCTTTGGACTAATAGGCACTGGCTCTACCCTAAACACGTAAGTCTGGGCTAGAACCTGTTGTAGTCCACTGTCTTTTTGAAATGTCCTCCTTAGTGCTGTCAGTAGTCTTCTCAGATAGATGCATCTGTTCTTGCTTCAGCATGCTACTACCTGTATTCCAGCAACAAGAAATGCCTTCTGTTTTTTCAGCCACTCTTAAACGTGATTTGGGGCAATGAAATTAAGTATTAATGTAATTTATACACAGACCGAGGCTTGTTAAGAACGATGAAGATCTGTAGCTGAAACTTGCATTGCCTAACGGATTTTTTTTGGTTTCATGACTAAACACAGTTTTATTCTAGCTGTGTGATGAATTATAGACTCTTCTGATGGATGGGAAAGTGTCTCCAGACACTGGAAGATGTATGTGAGAGTCCAATTCCTTGGGTGTCTTGCAACACTTTCATTAGTAAAGTAGCTAATACAAATAAGAAATATAAACTTTGGGTAGCTAAGTGATGGTTTTGATGTGTCTTGGTTTCTGGTGCAAGACTTCAGTGTCCAAGTTGAATACCCTTTGAGAAAACAGCTAAATCAGATTTTTAAAATGTACTGTTTTAAAGTCTTTGTAAATGGTATTTTCTAAACATCTACATTTGAGATGGGACTGAACAAGTAGTCTATACCAAGTCAATTTTGTGCTGTGGAGAGTAAGCATGGTGTTGTTTGCTCCTATGGACTTAGTTCAAGGCCCTACTGTTCTGTGCAGGTACAATCTGAACAGATAGACTCAGTCCTGAAATGGCTTGCATTTCAGATTAGGGAGTACTTGGAAGCAATAAACAGATAAGAAACATGAAGACAGGGAAATTGTTTGTCAAGTTGAGTAGCCCACCTAATAAAATGTTTTCATATTGTTTACATAATAATGTTTGAAAGCAGACAACAAAATGATATACTGACAGCATACAAAATGTTCCAGCACACAAATGCCAGCTTTCAGTAGCACTTGCTCACTCTGTATTTTCTAAAAGTAGCAAATATACAATGGAAGATATTGAAATAGCACTTGAAGTTGATACTCAGCCTCATGTGAGGCTGATAGTAAATGAGGCATCTTTGTGGGTTAAAGGATGTTAAACAAATGCGGTTATTATCAGTGGTGCAAGATGATAAAGACTGAGCTTCTAAGTTTGAAGTTACAACTTTCAGTTATATTTTTTTCCACTGGTGGTGAGCAATAGCTTCATGATGACACCACCTAAGTAACTGCAAAATGTTAATGTGTTCTGAAACATTACCTTTAAAATATATTCCAATTAGATCATTTTAGTTTTCTTCCAAATACCAAAAAATGGTAATTCTGGGCTTTATAGTCACTTAAAGAGCAGTGTGCCTCTTCAGAATGTTCTGAAGCTACTTCTGCATTTGAATCTAAAACCTGTTTTTTTGACGTACCTAACTATTCTTCTGCAGTCTGCTGTGTTATATTTTTGAAACATCTGTGCCTATGCAATTTTGCTTCCCTGCTCTTGTGCTGTTGTTGCCAATCTCTTGAAATACTGCATTTTTCTCCTCCTTTCAGAAGAAGATGAGGAGAAAGCATGTGCTACTTCCCTTTTTCTTCTAAGAGCTAGCCAGCTTGCTTGGCTGGGAAGAGCATCTTCCTTTGGAGACGTTCTTCTCACTGGAATACTCTGCATTGTGTTTGGAGTTTTCCTTAATTTCTTAAATTAACTTGATAGTCTGCCAGTTGTAATAGCTAGGTCACTGACAAAATCTGCCTTTGTTTTTTTGATGCAGAAACCAGTTTTTGAGTATTGATGTTACTTCTCCACATTAATGTTATCAGAACTTGAAAAGTTGGCATGCTTCTCAAAAAGCCACATCTTCTAGAAAAGCAGTCTTAAAAAAAACAAAACAACAAAAACAAACAAAAATCACCAAAATGCTAAAATACATTAATGAGGGAGGAAAGAACATTACTGGAGTCTTCTGTGGTTTGTCTTGCTTGGCTAGCTTCTTTTTTTTGCAACCTCTTCTTAAGCTTTAAGATACTGAGAAAGCAACTTGAGAAAGTTTGGAAGAAAATAGAGGCTCAAATTCTGTATTCCTAGAACACGTTTGTTTGGAGCTATTAATTTAAGACCTCACAATTTCTGTTGAGCTCCATTCAGTACATTTAAAGAGAACTCTTGGGGGCGGGGAGGGGAAGGTGAATTCCTGCAGAACTTACTGCTGCGTTCTGAGGTAGCACTGTTTTTTGGTGACTGAGCTAGGGAGATAAGTGTGGTCACACAGTGGTTCTTCTTGCTTTCATCCCCATACGGAATTCTTCCTGCTTGTAATGGAGATATTGCTCTGTGATTTGTCATGACGCAGAACTTAGGATACCCATGTAGAAGACTATCTTTACATTTTGAGAGTCGTTATTTCCTGAATTTTGGAGGAATCTTGATTATCAAAGTGCTTGTCAATTCAAGGGCTAGCAAAACATTCTTAAATTTTGCAACCATAAAGACAAAAGTGTGATTGTTTTTTTTGTATAGGAGCTTGAAAGCTCTGCTGTTATATTACATGAATTTTTCAGAAACTCCTCATGGAGTTTCTTTAAACATGGAGGGCTACCAGTTCACCCTTTCAGTTGCTCAAAGAAGCAGAGTACTGTATATATCTCCGTGGTATCAGGAGCATAGCTTTTGCTTTATCACTACTTCTTTTTTTCCAAACTACTGTCAAAACAAGCAGTGACTGAATTCAAAAATAACGAACAGTTTTAGCAGAGATCATGCATGGAGTTGCATAGCAGGCTCTTGTCCAGAATTAGTGAAATATTCTTTCATGTATAAGATGGAAAAAGATTTTAATGTCTTCCCCCCACCTTTCTTTCTGGGCATGTCTTGTATATCTGAATGCCTGGTAGACTAATGAAATCTCTCGGTGATATCTTTGCAGGGAGTGCCTTACTTAGGGAACAGGTGCAGTCTGCAGTACAATTACAGCAGTCTCAGCTTTTGCTACCTGCAGTCTGAATAAACTTTTCATGCTTTGTACTCTCATGCTGTCCTGAAAGATGTCCTGGTATACTACAGTTTACTACATCAAAATCTTCGGGGAAAGAGTTGGAAATCTTGCCAAAACATGCTATATGGTCTAGGAGGTAAGAGAGGCTAAGAAGTTTAAAAGCAGACAAAACCAAACCTAAAATTGATGTATAGGAGCTTTGTGTCTCTTGCCTGTAAAACAGAATTAAAAGCCTGTAGGAGAATCCCTTATAATTAAAGTATTAAGGGGTAAGAGTTATTTATGGTGTTCTCTTTGTTGTGGTCTTCAGATGCTGTATCTGGAAAATTAGTTTTGCTGTCTTTGCTTTTGTGTAGTTCTTCGTGTCTGTGATCAGTGATATTTCAGGTTTCATTTATAAAAGAAAGCTATAGGGATAGTAAGTTTTGTATTTACAGTTCCTGTAAGGCTGACCTGAACTTAAAAGGAATTAAATGAATACATTTCTGTTGTTAACGTGTTGTTTATCCCAGAGACGCAGCTAGTGACAAGACATTTAAGTACAAAATCATAAGTCTTCTTTCTATAGAAATAACTTCACTTACTAATTTATTCCATGCTCTTTTGGAATGGGTTGGATGATCTTGCTACATGTTTGTGTTATTTCAGTGTGTCATTTTAGGGGGAAAAATGAAGAATGCTACTTCTAGCATTAAGTGCATTTTAGAGTATATTGAACTGAATATGTGTCTTTTACTCCTTTTACAGCAATATAGGCAACCAGTTTCCAGGCCAAGGTGTACCTGCTGGAGGATTACCTATGTATCCTGCATTCAGTCCCTTACAGATGATATGGTGGCAACAAATGTATGCACGTCAGTACTACATGCAATAGTAAGTTTGCGTTATGTTGGGTAGTGTGAGTTACACTACGGAAAATATTAAATATTGTTTGCAGCATCAAAGTATTTGTGCTTGTCTGGATGTGCTGTTTTTATAGTGATAAATTTTGTGCAACAGAATACAAAATCCAGTTTTGAATTGGAATTAAATAGTTGTATGAAGTAAAGATTTAAGGAAAAAAAAGTGCTTTTTGTTTTGATTTGTATTGTCTGAAACTTTCTTTTCAGTAGTGTAGGAAAGAAGGCAAGAATAGGTTTAGACATTTTGGTGCATGTTTTTTGACAAAAGTTTTATTTGATTTTTTTTTAGCCAAGCTGCTGTTTCAGCCCAAGTGACTTCCAGAACCGAATCAGTGAGATCTTCAGTTGCTCAGGCTGTAAATTCACAACATGCTCCTGCAAATGAGCCTGCAGCAGTGCCAAATGTAGCTGTCCAAGAGAATAGGCCTGTGAACCCAAATGTTCAGATGAATGCACAGGGAGGCCCAGTAGTTAATGAGGAGGACTTCAACCGGGACTGGCTGGACTGGATGTACACATTCTCTAGAGCGGCTATTCTTCTGAGCATTGTATACTTCTATTCTTCCTTCAGTCGGTTTGTCATGGTAATGGGAGCCATGCTACTGGTTTATTTGTGAGTACAACAGTTAAGTACAGCTGCAGAGCAGATACACGGGTATATATACACAGCTAGCGTATAATCTCTTTTAAACTTTGAAAAATGTTTTAAATGTGAAAGTTTAGGCTCTGCTCCTCTTGTATGGTGTGTACAAATCTGGATTTCAAATGAGCAGAGAAGCCTTTTTTTTTTTTTTTTTTTTTTAAAAAATTCTTGGAACTTTCTACACTAACTTGGTTACTACCTAAAACACAGTGTGCTTAAATATTGGTGATATTTACAGGTCAATATTGTAGAAATGTAGAATTTAGGGATGAAAATTAAGGATGTTGGGATGAGGAGGGAATTTCATGTAATAACTGAAGTGTATGCTTGTGTAAACTTTAAAAAAACAACACTTCACTGCTTGAATATGCAGGGAAAGCTGCAGAGCTGTTACTCATTTATACATTAAATGTATAGAATTTTGCAGTAAATTGTGTTAAGCAGAGATAAGGTTACTTTAACAGTGGATGTCATATCTGGCAGAATTACAAGGACATCTTAAAAAAAAAAAAAAAGTTAATGATGTATCATGAAGACCATTTTATTAAGATGTATCAGTACTGTAGTCATCAGTTCCTTTACAGAATCACAGAATTTTCTAGGTTGGAAGAGACCTCAAGATCATCGAGTCCAACCTCTGACCTAACACTAACAAGTCCTCCACTAAAACAGGTTTTGTTTCACTATTTAGTGAAACAAAATACTTTAATGATGTAAAAAGTGAGAAATGACAGTAAAGTTTTGGACTATTGTCATTCATTGACAGTTTACTTATGTGTAGTCTGATCTTTGTGACTTTAAGAGCATACTTGCATGGATTGTTCTGTTTCTGATGCAGGAATGGTAGTTGAAACTCAAATACAGACATCTGAAGATGTAGGAGAGGCTTACTTAGTTTAAAATGGTAATGTGGTTCAAGCCTTAGCTCAAGTTTAAATTGAAAATCAGCTTTGAACTATGAAAATTAAAGCTACCTTTAAAAATATTAAAATGTAAATACTTCAAAATGGGAAAGAGAAGCCCCCAGTATTCTAAACATTTCATCAGCTAATTGTGGTAAACTATGCATCTCTGGCACAGGGTGCTACAAACAGTGCTGCTGAAACCTAGCAAAACTTTTCTTAACCCAGGTATCAAAGAACATCCGTTCTATCTAGAAGTTAAACATTTGGAAAAATGCAAGGAGCTTCATCCATTTACAAGCACTTGAAGAACTTACTGCAGTAGGTAGGAGAAAATAACTCTTCCTTTCAAAAGAAAGGTTTTTCAGCTGTTCCATTTTCTTATGTAGACACCAGGCTGGATGGTTCCCCTTTAGGCAAGAGGGAGGCCAGCAACAGGCAGCCAATAATGTGGAAGGGAACCGTGATGGGCAAAATGCAAATAATCCTGATCTTGAAGAGATGGTAAGAGCAGACGTATCTTTTTAAGACTTCTGTGTATTATATTGTAAAGTATATGTAACTACCTGTAGCACAAATCTCGAATTGGTAAATTAAGCTGGAAAATGTTATTTCATTTTTTTCCTCGTAATAGTTGAGTATTGATGTCTGGACAGAAATACTTTCTTTGTGAAATATAGCTGGTTCAACCAGAAAGCTTTCAGCATTATCCTCTGCTACGCAGGCTGCTTAAATTTGGTATCTTTCCAGTGTGAAATAGAGACGATCACTAACTGTCAATCACACATTCTCTGTGCTAGTTATTCTTCAGGAGACTATTTTGAAAAAAATTAATGTAGGGCAATTCTGCTCTTAACTCCTGTCAGAGCTCTGAAAAGAAGCAGTTGAATTGTTCAATTTCTGTTTTTAAAGGAACGACTTATGGATGATGGGATTGATGAAGACAGTGGAGAAGATGCAGGTGAAGATGCCAATATAGAGCAGCAGCCTGGATTCATGGCTTCTGCTTGGTCCTTTATTACAACTTTCTTCACGTCACTCATCCCTGAAGGGCCTCCGCAGGTTGGCAATTGAAACGGAAAAGGAACTGTCAGGCAGTCTCTGTAGCCATATGCAGACGTGGAGCAGATTGTAGACGGTTTTAAATACAGTGCAATTTCAGAAAATTTATATTGTTATCTTTTTGATCATGGTGTACAAAAATGTGTATTTTTTTCTTTTGGCTTTCTCATGCATCGCATATTTTAAGCACAAGTGGACTACTAAATGCTTTCCTGAAGATTCTTCTTTTTCTGAAGAATGAAATGTAAAAATATTGGTCTTCCATGTTTTGTTTTTTAATTTCAGATGTGTATTACGCTGAGGCAAAAACCTTGTACTTAGTCTGCACCATTACCTCTTTAAAGAGCTGTGAAAAATATGAATGTTGACAGACTTTTCCAAATGCTGTCTATTCATCTGAATAACTTCAGTGTATCTTGTGTTAGTTTTATGCAGGGTATGACTTATCATTTGGGATTTGGAGTTTATATCATTCCCAAAAGAATGCTGTAAACAGCAGGATTACTTGCTAATGGCATGTTGTCTTCATGCCACAAAATACTAAGCCTCTTCTCATATCTTTAGAAAGCTAAAAGCTTTGTCTTGAGGCTATACTGAAGTTTATTAAACTTTGAGATGGTTGACAGCTCTTCAAAGAGAATCAGCAGTGATGGGATAAACCTTAAATGTTTGATACATACAGTACTTTTTAAAAAAAACACATAGATGTACTGGGGGAAAACATGTAAATTAGTTTTTTTAATAAAAACTGTTATGGTAACTTTTGGATGTTTATATGCATATCTGAATGCAAACAAATAGTGCATTGTGAAGGATGAGGATATGATTGAGAGTGGAATAAAGTTAATCATGGTGGCATTACTAATATTGACTACAGTGTTATGTTTGTAGCAGTGCGTATGCAATTATGAGTAGGAAGAATCTCAACATCAGGATACCTGTTTTCTTATTTTTCTGTTCCTTATAAAATAAGACTTAAAAAAAAAAAAAAAGAAAATTGTACGTGAGAATAGTATAGTGCTTCTGTCAGTTTTCAATTGCTATTTTTAAATTGTAATCAGTCAAGAAGTTTCACTTATTTTTTTGTCCCTAGTTCTGAAGAGACTGTGTCCTACCGAACTTCAAAATACCTGTAAAGATACGGTTAAACTTACCAATAGAAAACCTGAGCAGTCTTTTAATTTTCAGGTACAAGGCGAGGCTCTTAAATAGGTCTGAACAGCTGACAAATAAGGTTTTGTTTTCTGCTTTCATGACGAACTGCTGAAGTTGTGTAATAAAGATTTAAACTTAAAGTAACCCTTTTAGTTTTATACTCTGAAACATTTGTCAGGATTTCCAGGCCTCATTGAGAACTGAATTTAAGCTGGAAAAAACAAACTTGAACAATGATTTTAGGCAGTTTAAAGAGAATATGTTGTACCTCAGAAAACAATTCTACTGAAATCTTTCAAAAGGAAAAATAGAGATGTTTTTAAAGCATTTTATTTGTTGAATAGGCAGAAATGATGAATAAATCATGTTTGATATGTTTTATTCCCTTGTGTCTGTGGGGAGCTGCTCTCAATTTAGGTTCTTTCATCCTTTTACCTTGGATGGTTCTAACTTGACCAGTATTTTAGAACTATTATAAGAACTTAAGTTTTTAAAGGGATGGCACATAGTGACACTCCAGGATGTCATAAGACCTGCTATTTCTGGAATGCATTGACAAGCTTTTGTCTATTTGGTATATGGATTCTTCCTACTACTTTTCCCAAAAGCTTGGTTTTTGTCTTGTCTTGCAGTTAGTGTCTGTATAACCTGTGCAGTTATGACCTACTGGTGTCCAGCTACTAACGGGTGTTAGCTGCTTCTTGCTGTCATTGTAATTGTTCAGGTATCTCTTCGCTTTCCATGCTCTGGCAGTAAGCTTCTATTATTAGCAGACTAGATTAAGAAAGTGGCTCTTAAACTGCCAACCCCAACTTGCTTAAAAAGAGCAAAATGGTTATTGTTTGGTTGTCTTGAGGCAAGGAGAGGGTTGATTATAGGTTACACAGAGTTGAGACAGTGAAATGGCAAATCCTGATAGTTGGTTAGGTATTGAGGGAGGTTGGTCTGAGTGATTTAACCAGATTGTGGTGCTGGAGTGATGACGTAAAGAAGCCTGATTTCAGTGAGAACATCTTAACGTCATTGCACTTCTATGCTTCCAGACTCTTACTGAGATCTAAGTGAGGAAAAGTGAGAAGATGGTTACTGAGAGAAATGAGTAAGAAATGAGGAAAAAGAGATGAAGCATTAGCAGAAAGTAGTGGAAGTTGAAAGCAGAGGAGGGAGGATGTGATTGTGAATAATTATTCACAAGCATTAAAGAGCAGGCTAAGGTAAGAGGTACTTTTTTCTTCTCAGTAAACAAAAGAGCTTGATGAAAATTGGTTGGCTCGGGGCTTTGTGTTTATGGGTTTTTGAGTGACTTAGGCGTAGAGTTGAACAGCGTTGAATATGTAATAAATCATGGTAGAGAAGAAAACCCTAGGAAAACAGTTATATCTGTATAGCCTTGTAGAAAGTCCTATAGCGTAAAACAAAATAATTACATAGTGCATGGCACAGGCAAAGCGAGATGTTGAATGGTTGCGAATCTGTAGCATGGGATGAAACGAGGCAGGAGGATTTGGGCAGCACAGGATGTGCCTTAGTATTAATGGTTCCGTAACATGCCTGTGCACCACCCACCATCTTGGAATACAGAAAGTGACTGAAATTCATTCTTTCCTTCACTTTACAGAAAGACATGAAATGTCAGATACTCAACATTTAAAAGATATCTGTGCATCTAGCATGTCTATACCAGCATATTCAATATCTTCACAATTTGTTAAGGTAGAGAGAGAAGCACTAGATCAAAGCGTATTCCATCCATAATACTTGTTAATACTGTGAAGAGGCAGATAAGATCATTAGTACTAATGCAGGAGGTCTGCATGATTTCTTGGGATCTTGGAATTGTGCTTCCTCTAAAAATACTTTGCAACTGATGTGTGTCTACATTCTTGCAATAACTTCTTGATCACAATTTACATGGTATTTAGCAATACCACTGTATAGCAAACGAATATAGCATAAACTAGGGTAATTTTGGGTGTAAAATAATGGCTAAAGATCCTTTTTCTCCTGTAACTTAATTATGAGCTTGTAAGCTCCTCTCATGCTACTCATACATTGTTTTGGAGACCTTTATGGGCAGGTATTCCAGTACTCCCTGTGGCTCTTCGGTTCATGTAACACACAGAGCAGCTCTTTAGGAAGAGGTGGCTCCTGTTTCAGATGTACTCCACTGCCTTCTTACCATTGCTGCAGAAGAGGGAAAACATATCATTGCACGTGAGGTTGGTAATGGTAGCAGGTGATGTGGAATCACTTAGTTCTCTCGTATGGTATGAATAATCATGTTTCTGTACAATCTAAAAGCTTTCTAGCACAAGCCTTTTTTTTTTTTATCAGCCTTTGATACTGCAAGAGAACTTCAAAATTACCTCAGCATAATGATTGTGAACTCAGGGGACTTTTCTGGGTATGTTCGGATGGGCAATCAGAGGTACAATTGCAGCAAACTAGATGTGCCCTTGTTCATTAAGTTGCAGGACTGTATTTATTCTGGTGCAAGCTAGGTGCCAAAGTATCCAGGCTGGTGCTATATTACTTCTGTTGGGTAACTTTTGGTGCTTTATTTGAGAATTAACTGCAAATTAATGTCTGTATAGTCCTACATATGGATAATTTCTTTCAGATTGCAGTGTAAGTATGGGCAGGATGATGCAAACTGGGACACAAGTTACTTTATCACAACCCTTGTTTGTTTCAAAGCTGCTGCTCATTTGAGTAACAAGATAACAAGTAATAAAAACATCTTATGTGTCCCATTCCAAACCCAGGATTCAGCTGTTCTGCATGGCAGTGGTCTTGCGTGAGTGTGCGCCTCTGAAGTGCCTGTTCAGCTGGTTGGGGAGGAGGGAAGCATATACTGAATCTGGAAGAACTGTACCAAAAAAAGGCTGGAACTGGTAAACTTTTTTCCCCCTTAAAATTTAAAGAGGCAAGTAGCATCCTGTGGGAGAACGTCCCAACTACATATTTTCACTTTGTTTACCAAGACACTAATTTGTACTTGTTTTGAAGCTTTATGGTTTGTTTAAACAACATAGAGAAGTGTTGCTGTATAACAGTTTGTTTTTTCTTTCTTTTTTTTTTTTTTTTTTTGGTAAAGAAACTGTATCCATGATACTGATGTAATTTCTCTGCTAGGATTATTGTTAGGGTCTGGGATAGGGAAGCTGAAGACTGTGGTCATTCTGCTGATCTTTGTGTAACCTTTCACTTGATGTTTTGGTCTGCAGGCCCCCCTGTAATAAAACTTCTCAGAGCCGTGGCAGGGAAAGAGGGATTATAATCCGATGATTTTTTTTAAACTGTTTTTTCATAAATTACTGATGATTGTTTTTTTTGTCCTTTATATAGTTTAGCTGCCCTGGGGGAAAAAAATAATGCACAACTAGTAGTCATTTTTGGAGTAGGCAGCTTATACCAGGGCAGCTGCAATTTGTAGTTTAAATCTCACAGTGGCTAGGTATAAGTATGGGAGTAGCAGAAAATATCCAGAAAGACCAATGGTGATTTTTCTTAGCCTCATAGAAATCCTTTGAGGGAGAATATACATTGAGGGGTTAGGGACAGAAGTAAACAGAGTTGTGGGTATGTTCATTTATAAAAGCTGGGGTTTGTGTGTGTGTTTTCTTTTTCTTCAGAAAGACTGTACTGACCTTCACTGCTGGTTAGAAAGGAAAGCCAGAACCTGGTATTTGTGTTAACGTTAGCATGTTTGTGTGGCTTTTGTGAAGTGTTTTGGTTAGTAACCTGATGCAAGGTTAAATTGTAGTGATAAAATAACCACAGTGATGTGAAAATACACTGCTGTAAAAATAAATGAGCAATTTGTCTAGCCTGTGAGAACTTGATACTCTAATTTGTTAACCAGAGATAATTAAGGAAATGAGTAATAGACAAAATAAGAAAACATGTTACATATGATAGGATAATTCTCAGGAGCCTTTCCTGAGGGAGGTGTTAAGGTCACCCCGTTCTTTAAGGGTATGCTGGATACAACCAGAACAGAAACCTGGCCGGGATGGTAAACTGCGCTCACCGATTGAGGACAGCCAGGCAGCAGCACTTCTCAAATACCCCACTAGATGGTGGCACAATACAGCCCCTGCTGCTGCAGCTGCCTGACTTCAGACTGTGTGGTATCAAATAAGCATGCTCCTTAGAAAGCATTATTTTTTATCACGATTTCTTGACTCCTGGGAAAACAAAACAAAACAAAAAAATTTAGCCTGTGCAAGCACCCTTCCCGCCAGCAGGAAGGTATGGCATGGCAGCTGAATCTGGCCTTGGATGTCAGACAGCAAGAGTGGTTCTAATGTGTGTAGAGAGTGTGATGTTCTGGAGCAAACTGATACAGAGTTGTACTGGCCTAATGCATTGCAGAAGGTGGAACTTGCCCAGGGAGAAGTTTGTCTTTTGATATCAAAGGCTTTGGTAGTTTATGCTAGGAGCACACGTCCTTTGTACAAATCCATGTCCCAGGTTCAGTGTGACTACATCCTTTTATAGAAGGAAAGCCTGGTAAGGGCTTGTCCTCCTGCATCAGTGAGGCGCTGATGTTAGTAAACATACTGGGTGGACATTGTGTGTTTCAAAATACTTTTTGTCACTTCTACCAAGTATTCTAGCTAGCAGTGGGCATAGCACTCATCTTTGTGAGATAGCTCGTACGTAATGGAGGGCTGTGTGGCTTCCCTTTCCTCCAAAACAAAAACCAGCAGCAACAAAAAAGAACAACTGCCAACCAAACCCTTCTGGGGTTCTGTCAGCAGAAGTAAGTCCTGCTTGAAATAAGTGGATAAAGTATTGCAAGAGAACTGTGAAATTGCTCCCATTGTTGCATCTCTTTTCTGGCTTAAGGGCTTCGTATTCAAGGCTGTTTCTGAACAGTTTCTAGCTTGTCTGTTTCTGAGTAGCTGGGTTCTCACATTCAGATGCATGTTGTAATGCTCCTGCTTGGTGAAGTATTGCTGTAGCAAGTTAGACACCCTGCTGTCTTCATGTGGCTGAAGAAAACCATCCTCCTGATTGTGACATAGAGCTGTCTCTGGGAAATGTGGAATCACCAGTTTATTGGGCTGTATGCTATTCTTTTAATGCTGATTTTTATTTTTTTTTATGTCACACAGAAGTAGGATGTTAGACACAAGTTATAGTAACAAGTTATAGAATTAATATTAATTAGCATGGTTGACTTGATCTTGATGTGCCTTAAGTTAGTCTTCCTACATCTTAATTATAATGCCAAAGATGGCACCAGTTTTCCTAGCACACTGCTCTTGAGAACAACTATTTTTAATTGCTGAAGCAAAGATTCATCTTAAGTCATCCAAGTAAAAGTGGTGGCTGATGGATGATAGCAGTTACCTTTTTAATGTTATTTTGCTAACTGCATTTCTTTGAGAGCTGGAATTCAAATTGAGTGCTTGAGGTCCATTGCAGAGTGAGGTGACAGTATCTCCAGAGATCTGGTGCTGTGCTATATAATACTGGTAACATTATTCAGTGCTACAACATGGCACCAGGCAGGGATGGAGATCTGTAGAGGCTGTCATTTTTATGGTGTTTACAAAGGCTGTGACAATTACTTGGTCTGATACACAGAATCATCTAGGTTGGAAGAGACCTCCAAGATCAGAGTCCAACCTCTGACCTAACACTAACAGACCTCCACTAAACCATATCCCTAAGCTCTACATCTAAATGTCTTTTAAAGACCTCCAGGGATGGTGACTCCACCACTTCCCTGGGCAGCCCATTCCAAAGCCTAACAACCCTCTCAGTAAAGAAGTTCTTCCTAACGTCCAATCTAAACTTCCCCTGGTGCAACTCTAGCCCATTCCCCCTCGTCCTGTCACCAGGCATATGGGAGAATAGACCAACCCCCACCTCGCTACAGCCTCCTTTAAGGTACCTGCAGAGGGCAATAAGGTCACCCCTGAGCCTCTTCTCCAGGCTGAACAAGCCCAGCTCCCTCAGCTGCTCCTCATAAGACTTGCTCTCCAGACCCCTCACCAGCTTCACTGCCCTTCTCTGGACTCGCTTGAGCACCTCAATGTCCTTCTTGTTGTGAGGGGTCCAAAACTGAACACAGCACTGGAGTTGTGGCCTCACCAGAGCCGAGTGCAGGGGGAATTCCCAGCTTGGGCACATGAGCAGATCTTCTGATCCAATGGAGGTGGGCAGCATGTCATGGCATCAGCACTGCTTAGCAGCAGAAACATCTTCAAAGGATGTTGCTGTCAAAGATGCTGTTTTATGAAACTAACCATTGTTCCAAAGTCCAATTTAGGAACAAGGAAAGTGCATTTTTAAGGCACTAAACTGGTGTAGACAACATCTTAGTTTTGCATTTCAAATGAAATATGTGTAAGTAAACTGTAGGCAGAATCCTGATACTGTTTGCCCTCTTCATCTGGTGGGTGTGCATTATATGATGCCAATTAATAAGCTATGTGGATTTGGGCTTGCTTGTACTGTGCAAATATCTGGCCCCCAAATGTTAAGCTTAGATGAACTAATACAGTCTAAGCATGAGACACGTACATAACTTTGTATATATAGGAAATATTATATCCTTTGGTTTCTCTCTGCCTTGGACTGCTTGTGTCTAGAGTTGGGCTTTATGTCCTCTTACAGGTGACTACAAGCACCCAAAAGATGGGAAACGGGAAATTTTCTTCTGCCACCCTCTACTGGCCTAGTTTCCCTTTTTGTGACTGCAGGTTAAGGACCTTCTGTGTGTAAAATGGGAGGCATAGATTGCAGTGATAACGATACAGTTGAGGTTTGTTTTTCTTGTCCTTTGATTTTTTTTTTTTTTAATTTTTGTTAGGCTGGTGCAGCTTGAACATCGGCAGCTGTGGAAAAACTGTTTCAGATGTCAATGCTTAGGGAATATTAGGGAATAGTGAGGAGGAACTGTTTCTTGGGAGGGTATTTTCCTTTTTGCTGTGTTTAGAGATCTTTGTTTTGAAGCAGAACTGCAGTATTTATTGAAGGAAAACAGCAAACTGAAGAACTTGTGGAAAAAAAAAAGTAGGCTTAACGGTAGTTATTTTTTTTTTTCTGTGTGATAAAGAGAAAATAATCAATAGCTGTCTTTGCATTTCCATTCCATTGCATGTATCCAGGGTGACTTCTCTTTGGCTAGCACAGTGTTTCATACTGCTGTTGGGGCCTCTGTTACTGTGGACAAAGATCCTGGCTTCTTTTGTGTGTTCAGAGCTGTTGTTGAAAAGTTGGGAGTTGGCTCTTGTGATGTATGAAAGCACTGAATGATCTCTTGGAAAAATCTGTGCTTTTCCCTCTGCTCTCCACTTCTCTCCCAGCAATTCTGTGTCAGTTCAAGAACTGGGCTTGCCAGTGATTCTAAATTGTATCAGGGCTATTGTGAAGGGTTTGGCAATATGAAATACCACTGATTGAGAGGGAGATTGTGAAAGCACCTCCCATAAGATATCAGGTTAAATTCCATTTCTATTCCATTTCTGTGTTTCTTGGTGAGGGTATTCCAGTTCATATGGTATAATTGCCCATCACTGAGTATCTGAAATGTGTCAACAGTACCAAGAATAACAAGGTCATAGATGCAATTAATTTTATTTTTAAATCAGGTGTCTGAGAGCAAGTAGTAGCATCATTGAAACAAGTTTGTAGGTCTTTATTGACTCCATAGAAGTACCATGGAATTTATTTTGTCCTTAATCTGAGAGCTTGCTTCTTTAGCGTACACATCACAGATCATGGAATGGTTTGGGTTGGGAGGGACCTTAGAGGTCCCCTAATTCCAACCCCCTGCCATGGGCAGGGACACCTCCCACCAGACCAGGTTGCTCAAAGCCCCATCCAACCTGGCCTTGAGCACCTCCAGGGATGGGGCAGCCACAGCTTCTTTGGGCAACGTGTGCCAGTGCCTCACCACCTTTCTACAGTGAAGAATTTCTTCCTAACCTCTAATCTAAATCTCCTGTCTCTTAGTTTAAAATCATCCCCCCTTGCCCTGCCATTATCTGACTGAGGAAAAAGTTGCTCTCCATTTCTTTTATAAGCCCCCTTTAAGTACTGAAAAGCTGCAATGAGGTCACCCCGGAGTCTTTAGGCTGAACAGCCCCACCTCTCAGCCTTTCTTAATAGGCGATGCTGCAGCTTAATATTCTCTGGCTCTTGTGATGCTAAAAGACAAAGAAATTAGGTCAAGGAGCATTAATGGTGTTTTCTTGTTTTTAAATTTAACAGAAAAATTCCAGTTTACTGCACTATGTTTCTGTCTGTATAGGATTTTCCATTTTTAAGAGGGAAAAATTGTAATTGCAAATATGGATAACGATCATCTCTAAAAATCAATTTGGTTTTGATTTTTAATGGCTACATTAATGTTTTTCTCCATTGTAATTTAATAGCTATGGTGACCTTCCTTGTAGGGATAAGAGACTGACTCACTCTGTACAGTCACATAGGCTCACATTGAGTTGCACATACATCGAAGCAGCTACTGTTCAGTTCGGTACAGTCTGCTTGCATACATCAGCAGAATCTGCTGTGACTTTCTGTAGGGGTCTACACTGAGATTTTTTTTTTTTTTTAACCTTTAATTGCAGTAAGTGAGCAGTCAGTTGCTTGGTTTCAATGAAGATATGAAGCTGACCTTGGCACAAAAAACATGAAGACAAGTTATTCCAGATTAGGGGGGGGGGCAGCAACCAGAGTAATGAATTTTGTGTGAGGGTGACTGGACACTAAACCTGTGGTGTCTTTATTATCCTTATGTTGTTTGTCTGTTAAATATTGCTTGACATTCTAGATACCTCATGGTATAGAGGTGTAGTTCAGGCATGGATCGGATGAAGTGGTGGGCACTCAAAATTTGCAGGTTCCATTTCATGCCCATTCCCCAGCAGAATGGACCAAGGTGACTTCTGGAGTATGGAGTGTTATGGGTACTGAGCTCAAGGACTTGGCTGTAGAGGAGTACTGAAACTTGACATCAGAAGTGCGGAACCTCTCTTGACTTTGAACAAAAGAGCTTTATAGGGAAGTGTTACAGAGACAGCTGGAACATGAAATGTCATGTCTGGCAGAGTGGATTTTATGGTGCTTTGAGAGAATTTATTGGTTTAGATGGATAAGATAGGGATGAACACAACAGCTAGATAAAGAAGAGATAACAAGAAATTTTGTTGACAGGGGGATCACAAGGCTGGAGACATGTTTTGAAACATAGCCTTGAGGAATAAAATCATATTGAATAGTTCAATTCATGATCTTGCATAAAAACTAGCAGCGTCTTTAAGGACAGATTAACATGGGCAGTCAGGGGATAATGCGGTAACGTCTCCTTCGCTTTTCCAGTGCTAGGTTGTATGCTGTGGTTAGGGTTGTCCTAGCCAGAACATGTCTGTGGCCAGGCTTGAGTGCCAATGAAACTTGCTCCTGACATGATGTTACGAGGCATCAGCAACATGAAAAAGCTGGTGATACTCTTCAGTGAGGACTGGGCTAGAGAACAGGGGATGAAAAGCAGCAATGCCAAGAGTTAAGTGAAGAATTGAGTGGATAATTTCAAGAATTGCTGTTACAAACAGAAAGTGTATCAGCTTGGAACCGTCAAAAAATGCTGGGCGTGTTAGGTGATCAGAGGCTTGCAAGGAATCATAGGTGTGAAGTAACCATGAAAAAAGTATCCGTGGTCCTGATATTTTAGATACCTGAGATGAAATACTGACAGAAGGGCAGGAATTATTAACACCACTATTAATTTGATGTTAATTTGCAGTGCATACAGTTCCCATAACCCGCTTTCACCATAGGTGATCTCAAAACTGGAATGAGACTTAGGATGGGGCACTTGGATGACCAGGAGAATTTTGAGAACTAACCATGAGAGACTTAAGGAGTTTAAATCATCTAATATGAATGTTGAGAAATGACACAGTTGTTGCCTGTGAATACATCAAGGGAATAAACTCCAGCAGGGAAAACAGCCTGTAGTGTAAAGGGCAAACCTGTCATGAAGAGAAATGGATATAAACTCAAAGATGAAAATTTGAGCCAGAAGATGATTCTTAACTATGAAAGTGGTGTCATCCTAAAAAGAGTGATGGGGATGAAGGTTACAGGTACATTTAGCATGATTCTTGAGAAATCCTGTGACAGAGCAGAAGTCCCTTTCAGTTCTCTGGTCTGGTGCCCTGTTACTGGTGTGTGCTTACAGAGTTTGCGACGAATCATACCAGTGATACCATATCCCACTGATATGTCACATATTTCATGTGAGAGGTGAAGTGTCAGACTTGGAATCTATCCTCAGTACTAAAAGTAAGTAAGACTTCTCTGAAAAATCCAATTAGAGTCCTGAAGAATCTCAATTTTCTCTATTTTATTTTATTTTATTTTATTTTATTTTATTTTTATGCATCTTCAAAAAGACTAATAATAGTTGCTTTGGGGACTTCAGGGAACTTTCATTCCTCAAACTATTGTCCCTATCAAAAGAATATTTTGGGCTGGCACTGGATTTTTCTGGACTGTTGAAGACTCGAGAAAAAAATTATTAGGTGCCAGCAGTTTAAGTTGGATTGTGTTTACATGGATATATATATATATATTTTTTTTTTTGCATGTAACAAAGTCTATTATTAATGATACTGTGAATGACTGCTCTTTAAAACAGTTTTTCATTTCTGGATAAATGAAGCTCTGAGTGTCTTTGAAATTTTGCCTGCTGAAATGATGTTAGACAAATCAGTTCCTGTGTGCAGTAGATTTGACCCTCTATCCTTAGCTCAGCTGTTAGCCTTTTTACTCTGAGGCTTAAAATGCTGGCTAAAAAAAAAAAAAAAAAAAAAAGATACATGGTTATTAATATCAATATGGCAATGCTCTTTAACCTCCTATCACTTAAAACATGGAAAATTCTTTTAACAAAGATTTTGCACAAAACTTGAAACGTGCTTCTTAAACTATTCAAGGCAAGAGCTATTAGCAGAGGGTAAAGCTTGAGTTCTTGAACTCTGGGAAGCGGAGTGCCCAGTGAACTGCCTACCTCACTAGGCTGCCTGTAAGCCACAGTCACAATTGCTGTCCCAGCCCTGCTGCTGTGTGCCTGTGGCTGTACAGGAGACCTCTCCCCTGGTCATTGGCACATCGGTTTGGAGGCTACCGAGGTGATGGAGTCTTGGGTCTCAGACACAAAAAAGAAAAGGCACAGATAAAGAAAGATAAAGAAATGTTAGAGACAAGAAGGATGTAAAAATGGTATAATGAACTCGTGTGTCTTGAAAAAAACTCTAATCTAATGAGAATGGATTTTGTTTGAGAGATTGTACTAGAACAATTAATTATTCATGGCAGCGACATCATTAGGATTTCATTTTATTTAAAGGCCTCTAAGTGACTTGGAAAATTGGGTTAAGCTGAAGAGGAGTTTCAGGAGAGAGAGCAAAGCTTTTCATTTTATTGGCTTTGTCTAACATTTTCTAGAGAGCTATTAGAAATACAAACAAATTGTACTCGAGCTCTAAAATTCCTGCGTTAAATATGGGCATAAATTTGAACCACGTAAATACAAGATCTGGGCCAAATTGGAAACTAGATGGCTTTTCGTGGAACCAGCTAGACACCCTTTAAGTGGCCTACTGGTCACTAGGTGGGGAATTGCTATGTTTCAGCACTGCACATTAACATCAACCAGTGAGCAGTGGCTCTTTCTGTTTCTGAACTTCGATTTCTAATGTCTCCTGTTGTGGAATCCGGGACTGTAGAGCCTGCCTTCTTGTCTTGCAGTAGCTTAAGTCTGGGCACAAACAGAACCATGGGGCTGTTCCCCTAAAACCAGAAAGTCTTTAGGTTAGGCACGTCCAGAACCAAGTTCATTGCATCTTTGCCTTAGTAGAAAGGAAGGGCAGAACTGTTTCTAGAAACCAGTAGTGGATAGACCTCTCATTCACGTACAGTAGCGCAAGCTCTTTGTATTTGACTAAACCACCATGTCTACTGCCCCTACTGACAGACAAAAGCTCTTTCCTAGACATCTTCTCCCTTCCCTGGAGAGAACAAGCACTATGCCAGCCCCAGCAGGAGGGCTCATGTGCCCACAGGGAGCAGTGTCCTGTCACCTGATAACACAAAGCACAGGGGATGGGCATGTGGCAGGGTTTACCCTTCTCTTCTATCCTGGAAAATTTATACCTGATTCATAGACTAGACAGCTAGCTAACACTTCAGTGCTGCTGAGTTTTTTGTTTTTTTTTTAAACACATGGACGCTAGCCTGGGAACTGTCCAGGCCTCTGAGTGTTTAAAAAATCTGGTTTTCTTTTTCTTTTCATAATGTTTATTTGTTCCTTTCCTTGTAATTCTCCCTGTTAACTCATGGACATCATTCAGGGACAGATTTAAATCGAAGCAGACAGACTCCAGTTCTGCTCTGTCCTCTGAACAGTGGAGATTTGTTTAAAAGTGCTGTCGGGAGAGCAGTTGGTATGACTGGAATGCACATGGCTTTATTTTTCATTTCATATCATGTGCGAAGTAACCCAGCTATAACTTCAGATGGCTCTTCACATGGCTGTGGTGGTACCCTCTCTGCTGTGTTTGGCTGAGGGTTGTGTAAATTATTTACAACAGCTTACTGGAGACATTCACAAACAATGGACTGGCCGCTGAGAGGAACATGGGGGACGAAGCTCATGTGAACCTAGACTTGAGGCCTTGAGAAATTACATTGGGCAATGGCTCTTAAAAATGAAAGAATATGTGTCTAACTACTGGTCTGGATCCAGTTTCAGGCCTTGCCTTGCCTGAAACTGAGAAACAATCACTCTCGCTTTGATGTCTGGAAGGGTTTGTTTCACAATGTTTATATCTAGCTGACACTAGGAGGGAAAAATCCTATTGAAATTTTCTAATTAAGAAGATGTTTCTGTAAGACAATTGCCATTTGCCTTGTCTTACATGAAAATCTACAGCAGACTGCAAGCTGCAAAGCTCATTCTCACCTGGATGATAAGCAGGGTCACTGCAAGGTTTGGCTGGTGTGATTGCTGTCACCTGGGTCAATTCTCAGTCAGAAGAAAAAGCAGCAGTTCTTGATGATTTGCTGAAGCTGGGACTTGCAAGTGGCATCTCCCAGGTGGTATCTTGGGCATCTTGCTGTAGCTGCAGTCCAGCCATGCTTTTAATGGTGTACATCACACAAGGGCAGGGGATGGATGTTCCTCTTCCTTCTGGTGGTGTACTTGACACTGCTTATTTTTCTCCAGCTCCAGCCAGGGAAGTTTGGGATTGTCTTCCCACAGCGTCCCATCTTAATCAGCCTGAAAAGGTGATTCTCTGGGGCCCTGAAATCTCTCCTGGGGCCCTGCTTCTGGTGCACACCAGAACAAAAACTTTGGTACTTTAAATATGTGGGCTTACAACCTCCCCTAGCTTCTAATAGATGGAATGTGGCTGCAGTCTGAGTGTTTATTTAGGTTTCAAGAAGAAAGAACCACAAAAAGAAAAAAAAATCTATCCAAATAATAAAACATTTTCTCCTGATGACTTTTTGATGACATTATTTTGGTGGCTAGACACTCGACTTTACAATATGTAAATACTCATTTGTTTTCCCATATGAGGAGAAAATTAAAGTCAAATAAATTTGAGTCCCAGTACTTCCATTTCTCACCTTTTCAAAATTCCCTATTATTTTTGCAGCTAAGTAATGTATTTGACTAAACATTCTTTTTTTCCCATGAATGACCTTGGGTAAACACAATAATTTAAGAAATATAGGTGAAAAGTAACTTCTCTGTATGGTGATCCTAGCACAGAACAATTCTTTTATCATTTGTGGTCTGTCATGGCAAATGTAAAGCTTAATCCTGTACATGAAAGTTGACTGGATGATTCTTAACTCACGAAAATGGTTTTCCTTTGGTACCGGCTCACACAGAACTGAATTACTCTTCCTGGGAATGTAATGGCACTATTTTAGCTGTTGAAGTGCTGTGTTGTTTTTCTAATCATCCACTATAAAATCTCAGTCATCCAGACCCTTTCAAAGCAACACTTCTGAGGATTTCCTTCAGCTCCGACCCAATTTTTATCCAAGTTTTATCAAAACCCCTCTTCATGTTGTTAGAGCAGTGTTTTAGTAGCCGGACAGCAGCCTGGCTGAAACAGGGCTGTGCAAGTATGTAAACACAGGTTCAAATTCTGCCACTGGGTATGCAAAGGTTTGTGTTTGTGGGCTCAGTCTCCTCAATGCTCTGCTTCAGAGATACTTGCGCACTTTGATCCTATTGACTTCAGTGAGAACGAGTATCTCCTTTGTGTAAGATTAACAGTTTTCCTCAGTTGGGGTGGGTGTTGATACGTTCTGACCTTAGAGTATTTATTCAGCAAGTCAACCCATCCTTTTGGGAAGAGGAGAGATTTTGGAGTCTTTCTCTGTTCTTTGTAAGGAGGAGCAGTAGTTCCCCTCTCAGGGTAATACGGAGGACTGTGGTGTAGTCTTAGGACAGGAATTAGTGCTTGCTTTGGTTCCTTTAAGGGTCCCAATACAGGATAGTAAACCAGAGAAAATCCTAAAGAAGGATGACACCATATGTTTTCCCTCATAAGAAGAAACATATTAGTCAGAAGTGCTAATGGCATCTCCTAAGCTCTGTTATCTCAGGATGAGATGACTTGAAAAAAGCATCAGCTGGGAGAAAGCTGGTTCCCAGCTACAGCTGATATGAATTAGCACAGCCCTGGCAGGAGCCTATAGGAAGGCTAGGAGCCAGGGGGGCTGTGGGTTTTGTGCAGCTGGCAGGAGAGGATTTAATGCTGC
This sequence comes from Aythya marila, assembly GCF_965140915.1. Taxonomy (NCBI): domain Eukaryota; kingdom Metazoa; phylum Chordata; class Aves; order Anseriformes; family Anatidae; genus Aythya; species Aythya marila. The sequence goes on along the minus strand of NC_139043.1, from coordinate 62,612,557 downwards.
TGGGTCTGCAAGGGGTGGTGGGTGGTGGGGTTGGTTGGGTCAGCTTGGGTTGAGTTAGTGCTAGGAAACTTCTAGGCCTCAAGGGCTGTGCTGATAGGTACAACTTTTGGGGTGTTAGAGCTCCCTGGACTAGGGGCAAAATGCTGTATGTGGGTGTAAGCAGAAATGGCAGCTCTAGAAAGTTTGTAAAAGAAAAAAAAATATATATATAGGTGAGGAGAGTTAGGTGTTATCTTCTGATGGATGCCATTCCTTTGTTAGGGCAGACTGGCATGACTGTGCGAAGCCATCTGGGGCTATGAGGTAAGTGGAAAACTGACTGGCTCTGGTGGAGACTGGTAAGAGAGGGGAGCAAATGCTTTCCTGAAAAGGAGGGGGGGTAAAAATATTGGGCAACTAACAATTTTGAGACAGAGCAGGGAAATACAAAGCACAAGGAAGTAAATCAGTAATATGAAGCCTGAAGTCACTTGCTAGGACTTCTCAAAGGCACCTGGATGTCTAGCTCCCATCCCACCATGATGCCTTCAGTAGCTAGGAAACGCTTCAGTAATTCAGACTTGAACAGAGCTGAAGTGAAAAGGGACAGCTGACAAAGCTGTGCTGGAGGCCATTCAGTTTAGTTCAGCAGAGCTGGCTGCTAAAAAAAAAAAAAAAAAAAAAATGCCTCTAGTGAGCTCTGTCTTGGCTGTCTCCTCCCCTGGGAGTTGTGTTGCTTGTGCTGGACTTGTTGCATGGTTCCTCCCTTGCTCCTTCCCCTTGGTGTTTGCAGGCTTGGACTTTCCCCCAGAACTGGCTGGTGTTAGTTTGACATCACACCCCTGCAGTGATAAGCATGCGGCTGCTTTCTTTTTGAACTGGAGGTTGTTTAAATACATAGGTGAGACACCGTGTACTGGGAAGCAGGAATAATAAACTTTTGAGGACTCTAGGCTCCTGGCTGGTGCCAGGAGAATGAGTGATGAAGGCTTTTGCCTGCAAGTCCTAGTGTCAGCAGGGTCTTTCCTTTTGGTCCAGTGAGCCTCTGTATGTGGGTGCTGGATAAGGTGGCAGCCTTGTACATACATAAAATGACTTGTCCTGTTTGACCCATCACATGTTCCAGAACACTGGGAACAGAAATCTTCCCTATTTGAAGGTGAGGGGGGGAAAAAACATGTAGATTTAATGAAAGTGTGAGCTTTATTTTTTGTCCAGCCCTTTGTTTGCTTAGCTCAGTTAACACCAGGGAAAACTAAGAGCTATTCAGTTTGGTGCCTGATTCTCAAAAACTATAAATGTGAATTCCCCTTACTGGGAATAAATTCCCCTTATTGAAAATAAGTGTTCCTTATTGGTTCCTTATAGGAACTGGAAGTTGAGACCCATTTATAATGTTCTTATAATTGTTGCTGCATTTCAAGTACGCTATGGCTGTGCTTGAACTGTAAACTGCCTACCCAGGTACCTGCAGGAATTAGGTCGGAGCTCAGCAAAGACTGAATGCTGAAATCCTGTTACTGAGCTGAATTCTGAATTAGAGTACTGCTGCAATTATGGTAGTGACCGTAGTATAGGCATAACACAATTAGACATTCCCCAATATCCCATTAGGCACCTAATACTCTCCAAGTTCTGGTTTTAAGTTGTCTGGGTGCTCTTTGTGTTACAGCTGTGGCACTTTAAATTCCCCCAAAAATTTTAAAATAGTTGTAAGTCTTTAAATTCACTGTGTGTTCTCCTTCTAAAGTGAAAAGCCTGTGTATCGCAGAAAGGCTAAGGTAGGAAGGAGCGTCTGAAGGTCATGTGGTCCAACTCTTTTTCTGGAGGTCCCATAATAGGACCCATCATTCCAGGTGTGACCTCTCCAGCCCTGAGTAGAGGTGAAGGATCACTTCTCTTGACCTGCTGCTGATGCTTTGTCTAATGCAGCCAACACTATTGTTAGCCTTCTTAGCAGTGAGGGCATGTTGCTGAGTTGTGTTCAACTTGGTGTCTTCCAGGGCTGCTAGGTCCTCTCCTGCAGAGCTGCTTTCCTGCTAGGTGGTCCCCAAAGGTAGGAGAAATGGGTACTTTGAGGCTGTCTTCTGTGTTCTAGTGTTGTGTTTTTTTTTTTGTTTTTTTTTTTGTTTTTTTCCCTGGTAACTGGGACATGTGCAAAAACATCCTGTATGTGAAGGAAGAACACTAAATGCTCTTCTAGCTGCTATGACTTTTGTCATGGTGGTCAGATGGGGTCGTGCAGCCACGGGTAGCCACAAGGTTACGTGAATGTGCTCTGTGTTGCAATGACGTGGAGGTGCCATATATTGCCTGTGGGCGATCTTATCTGAGCACTGAATGCTATCTTTGTTTTGTAGTAAGGGCATTAAACCAGACCTCTTTGAGTATGTCCCATATCTTTACAAAATCTGATGCCTGTTTTGTAATTCAGCACAGACTTGTGCATGTCTGTTCCACAGCAGAACTGCTATCCGGAAGTATGGCTACTTGGATAGATTTGAGTAGTGTACCAAGGCAAAAGTAAACAAATGTATATACACTTCATCAGATCTGAATTGCTCTGTTAAAATATGGGCCTTTTTTTTTTTTTTTTTTTTTTTTTTTTTTTAAATGCTACTAAATTGCTACTCTTCTTTAACTTTGTTAACAAAAGTAATTACAATATAATGAGGGAAATTGTGTTATTCCTCTAGTTAAATACATCGTTCTGGTTAAAGTCCTCTACACAGTTTATACCCTAAACAGCTAAATGTTTAGTCCTTAAAAATAGTCTTCCCTCTTGGAGCCAAATGCTTTCCTTTCAACACTGTTTCCTTCATACCAGGGTGAGGGTGGGATTCCCAGCCTTGGGCTGATCTGCAGCTCTAGGCTGAAACTAAATACAATGCCCTGGGACCAAGTCCCATCATCTGCAGAAGTTGGGCAAGAGGAAATGTTTCTTGTGTTAGCTCAGCTTGTGGCCACACTGGGAGAATTTGTTTTCACACCAAACAGTTGGCTGACTCTGCTGTTTAGGGAGAGAAGAATGAAGGACTGGTCTCAGAGAAAAGCCCTTACCTTAGCAACAGCCCTTTCCAGAGACACACTGTTATTTTTTGTTAGTAGTGTGTATGCAGCACAATTTGCTTCTGAATTGCATGCGTAAAAACTTCACCAATTTTGCACTTCTGTGTAACAACACTGGAGTTCAGGAAGCTTACTTATGTTTGCTTCTTGTTGCCTTTAAGCCATCAGACAAGTGGGGTAGGGCTCGTGCTGCATGACTCTCGCCTGGCTTTTATTCCCAGGGCTTTAATTTTGATGGATCAGTGACAGGGGTGGCTCGTGTTGTGAAGCCTGAGGCTATTTGCATAGTGTTGCTCAGCATGCACTTCTGTTTCAGGTTGACCTCCAAGTTCAAAGAACAGCATATTTAAAACGCTGGTTTGAAAACACCAAGAACCCTCTTGATATATAGAATTTTTAACCTATTTCTCCCATGTGGCTCAGTGGTATCTTGCTAGGGACATCTTTGGTTTGTTATTTGACCTCCCATTGTGCAGGGAACTGAGAGCCCTCTTGGGGTCCTGGAGCTGAGCCTGGCACAAGTCTAAATGCTGAGCCTGTCTCTGTGTGTGGTAAATAGGACGGTCGCTCTGGGCTTGTAAATCACCACTGGTCAGGAACAGAAGGTGAATGCTCTTGTCATCATTGAGGCAAAGATTGCGAGTGGAGTTTTCACATCCCTCTCTTGAGTGATGAGAGAGGACATCACAGAGATGTTTGGTTTACTTTTTTTTTTGTTTGCGCGCGTTCATGTTGGTAGACTGTGTGCCTATGAATGTGCTGAGCATATTCTTCAGCCTTTATGTCCTAAACATCTATGCCAGCCAGAAAGCAGTAGTTTGTGGGACTTTATACCCTTTATTCAGAGCAGCAACAATTCCTGATTACTTATGTTCCAGGCAAAACATTGGGGTGGGAAAGGTAGCATCTGCAGATGAATGGGTTACTTGCTAATACATGGCTCTTTGTGTGAAGATGGAGAAAAAGAAACAGGATGATTGGGAAAAAGTGACAATACTTTCATTACTATGCATAACACCTCCCTCAAACTCCTGCAGAGTGTGTTTTTTTTTGTTTGTTTTTTGTTTTTTTTTAACCTTTCACATAGAAAAAAGATTAATACTGCATTAGAAGAGAAGATGTATAGTGAGTAGAGACTTTTTTTTTCTTTTTTCTTTTTTTTTTTTTTTCAGATTATCCCACCTTGTTAGAGATGATAGAGGAGCTGTTGGGTCTAATTCTAGCATGTAACTTCCAGTAGCTACTTTCCACTTAGTTGCTATGTTGGACTATCTTGTTGATGACTGATGGACAGCATAACTGCTCCCAAACTCTAGACAACATCCTTAAAGAAGAAAACAATCCTGCCTTGTAAAACCCACTCTGAGTTGATCATGGTTCTTGAGGTCTGGCATACTGAACCACAGTTCAATGCCAAGGTACTGGCCTTCAGCATAATGACTTAAAAGAAAAACCTACACAGTCAAGAGTAGCCAGGAGCCATACATATGAAAGCTGGCAAATAGTTACTGCTGTGCTTCTTCCAGGCAGGTAAAATGCCTCTGAATGGCAAAACATCTCTCTTGAGATGCTCTGAGTTGAATGCAGGTTCTGCAGACTTGTCTGTTTTTCCCTTTTAGGGTTGTATTATTTTTTTTCTAGTTGGTATGTGTTCAATTGCTTTTATTTCTCTTCTGAAGTCCCCTCAAGAAGACCACAAAATACTGTGTTGTAAGAAAAGGTAGGTTAAGTTGGTAGTTAACATTAAATGCCTGCTGTTTGATATAATTGAGCTTATTGCCTAATCTGCATGTATGCTGATTTTAGAGAAGAGGGTTTGTGAAGGCTGAGGGGAATAAAATGAAGGCCTCCCTGGAAATAAGGCTTAGCTTTGTTCTGGCTGAGGAGAAAAAAAAATGTGGAAAATATTTCTGCTCCTCAATCATTGTCTTAGCTTATCTTGTCCATCTTTTTTTTTTTTTTTTTTTTTTTTTCTTTCTCCTCATTGCAACGGTGTCACCTGAAGCAAGTATTTTCTGATTAAATCCATGTTTTGCCAGTGGCTGACAGAATAAGGCAGAGCCTGGAATGCCGGTGGCATGTGGCCAGTTCTTTGGTAGCACTGGTGGCTGAACATCTCCTGGCAGGCTTGGGTCTTGCTGCAGCACAGCAGAGTAGCTCCCTGAGAGAGCAGCGTGCTTTTGTAAAAACAATAGTCCTTTTGGGGATGTGTAGAAAGAGTCTGTATTTAAGCCAGCATCTAACCTGGAATAATGTTAGGCTTTCTGAGCACCTATTTGCCTACTCTGTTCTGCAGGCTCAATAGCTTGGAAATCTAGCCTAGAGTATCCTGAACTCTGCCCTGGCTAAGAGAAGCCAAAGACAGCACTACAGTGTTCATTTTCTGTATATTTCTAAACTTAACCAAATAAAACTCAAGCTAGATAGATCATCGGTTCACTGGCTTACAGCAAAATGTAATAAAGTGAATAACTGTAGGCTTTAATATAATCTTACACAATTGTATTACTGCCCAATTACTTTTTTGACCTCTTTAGAGCCATGCTTTCCTTATAAAAAAAAAAAAAAAAAAAAAAAGCTCATGGTCTGCAGTTCTGACTGTCCTCTCAGCATCTTCTGTGTTGAGCAAATTGATAGATAAACTGGAGTACCGCTTCTCTTCAGTCTACTGTTTGTGGGAGCATGGCAATGCGCAAGGTGCTGTGTGTGTTGGAGCTCCTCTAATTGATGGCTGCTCATGCTCCCTCAGTTTCTCAGATCCTAGAGCACTCAGGACAACTATTTATTTTCTTGAAATTGTTAAACAAATAAGGCAATTATCCTGCTGTCAGTGTCTGAGCTTCTTGAAGTCAGTAGGCTTTTCCTCCTGATAATAAAACCTACTTATCTAATTGTATCACCTCCTTTAATAGTAAATCCAGCCAGCAGTGTTGCAGGTACCTTCACTGGTTGTAAACAAGTGTAGTGGGATGTTCTTTGGCTATGATTTAGGAAATGACTTCAGCATCTTCCTAGTTGTTTTCCTTCATAAAAATGTTTTGGGTGAATCAGTGCTTGTAAGGGAGAGACTTTGAGGCTGCAGCTGATGCTGGAGAGAGAGCCTGGAAAGGACACTGAAGAGTTTTAAACTCTAACTGGTAAGAAGTATGTTGTAGCATCTTAGACAGTCCTTCATCCTCTGCAGTCTAACAATCTTTTAAGTTCTTCTATTATGCTTGTAGGAATATGGTCTCATTTTGTGCAACTGAACAAGGGGCTATGAAGAGGAAATGCAGGTAGCTTATATGGTATCCTACTTTAACATCCCAAGAGTAAAATGCTCATACAACAACTTAAAGGTGTGTGGGATCAGACTTGCTGTGATGAATACCTACTAATCTTGCTGAAGTTATTGTACTGTGAAAGCAGAAAAGGTGTGAGGGGAAACAGCAGCTTGCTGAATCACACCTGGGAAAAAGCAAACAAAGGAAAAAACAAAAACAAACAGAAACCAACTGTATAAAGGTGAGTAGAAACCACAATGCAAAGTCCAGAAGTCTGAGAACTGCCATGTGGTGTGAGAGCTGTCATATCTCAAATACTGTTTTCTGATGAAAACTTGTCTCCTAAAGTCAAGTTCCAGAATGTTCTAGACAGTTTTAAAATTGTAATGGAGTGAGAACTTTTTAAACTAAGAGGAATATTTAAATATTCCTATGCTGTCTTGCATGGGATAATGCAAGATTTTTAGGGGTGGGAGGGAGGTCAGTGGGTATATAACAGCACTCTTTCATTTACAAAATGAGGGAACAACTACTACATCAGGTTTTAGTGGGGTTTCTCTACATGTATGTGAAAGGAGAGATTAGACAGGAGAACCAGACATGGATGTGGTCCTTCTAGACTAAAGTTGTTGTGAGATGCTGAAGATGAGAGCAAGGCATGAGGGCTGTGAATATCCCTTCTGGTTTTAGCACTTTCCTTAATGATTAATAATGGAAGGGGCAAAATTTGTAGTGTAAAATATACTTTGTATCTCTTAAAATGGCATGCCCCAAAACTTGCTCATTTTTCCCAGCTATGAGAGTTAGTCTCTTACAGTATAGTGGAGAAAAAAAGAGATTTAAAAAGAAATCAGTAGGGATGATTGCAGTGAAAGAGAAATATTGAATGTAGTTTGGAACTGGGAGGAACCTTTGTTTTGCAGATTATTTTCTGGCTTTCAGCCTGATCCAGGAAACCACTTCTATCAAGGGAATGAAAGATTAAAGCCAGAAATTTAATTGCTTAAGAAAAAAGATTTACTGCCCATGAGGTTCACTGGAATCCAAAATAAGGTCTATTCTGTAGTGTACGCTACATCTCAACCATGCTGAAAACTATTGCAGAGAAAAAGAAATCTTTGCATCTCCAAGAGCAGGCTTCTAGCTGCACCACAAGAAAGTGATTTCTCAATACCACTGGAATGTGGTTTCTAGTACAGAATTTCTGCTTACAATATTCTCCTGTCATCTGTTGAATTTAAATAATGAAATTAAAGGAGGAAATATTTTGTTATTATAGATCAAATAAATTAAGTACCAGTTAGATGAATAGCTTGTTGAGTTATCCATAAGACACTTTATTTTTCTTCGCATCTCATTCATACAAAGTAGTATAAATGTTGCTCTTCTGGCTATTAGCATGTGATGCAATGCATACTATGTCTCCGTAGGGCAGTGCCAAAAAGATAGCTGCTCTAGAGAAAAGCGGCACAGCCAAGAGGCTTTAGAAATGCCAATTCAGTATTTTCTGAGCTGTGCTCTTATTACTGTGACTCTTAGGAAAAAAGAAAGGGGGAGGAGGAGGGGAAACTGATGTGGATTTAGCCATTGCAGGAAAAAAGCCTATCCCAGTATGCAGTAACTACACGTGTTAATCTTTGTACTGCAAGTGAAGAAGTTACCTTGCTATGCAACATCAGCCTAACATAGTGAGGATTTTGTTTACCCAAAGGGCAGTATCAAAGGCAATGGAGTAAAACTCCTGACTTGTTCTGTGGTTTACTAATTGTTTTTTGCATCACCAAAACAACCAGAGCCTCTGGCAGAAACCATGTTTGCTTGAGGTTTTTGGTGTAATAGAGGGCACAGATGGAAACTAGAAAGGAAAACTGCGGCATAGAGCAACAATGTGGGTGCTTGTGTTGTTCAGTAGTCTGAAGATCAACTTAGCACTAAAAAGCGAGTGTCTGTACTCCCAGTTCAAAACTGTATGACCTCAGCTACATTGCATCCACCTGAAGAAAAAGGGGAAGGGTCTGTGCTCAGAGATGTTTTGGCTCCCGTGCCCATGGTTTGATCCTGTTGGGGAGTGAGGGGGGCAGCAGTGCTGAGGAGGACCCCCATATACCTTTAATCAATGGAGAACATCATCCTAAGGATGGTGTCCTGCATTTTGGAGTGTAGTCCACTTCTCTTGCTGTAGTGCAATCGCAAACATCTGCTTGGTCACAGCCTTTACTGGAAGTGGGAAACTTGTGAAAAACCTGAAATTGGTACCAAGCCAAAGCATCTGTTTTGCTTCCACATGTCAAACACACATAATACCTTTAAAGCTATCTGTAGACGTGTAAAATACAAAAATATACTAAGTGATATAGCCGGAAAAGTGGTTGCCAAGAAATAATGACAGTAATTATTTTCACTTGCTCTTTCTTTTTTTTGGCATCCCCACATCTGTGAGCCTGGAGACAAGTCAGACCTAGAAAATGTGTTGGAATTTGAATTTCAGATTAACCACCTTCTCAGCAGCCCTCTAGCAACGGGTTGGCTCCAATAGCTGATATAAATTGTGGTTTTGCTATGGACCACACGAGTCAGGAGCTACAGCAGAAGTTACCTTCCTGAAATTAACTTTAGAGTAAGACTTCCCTGGATGGGAAGATGGAGGACTATGATCCAATTTTAAAATCTAGCGTAAGAGAAAAATATTCTTGAAGTATGCCTACTTGCCAAATCTGTTTCAGTATTCATTAGCACAAGCGGTTGCTTCCTCCCTTCTCCCAACTCAGCCAGACAAGCTCATCTGCTTTGTAATTAAGTCTGGTGGCTGAAAAAAAATCTACTCATCTCACCAGTTTAGTGTTTCATGTTTAAATCTGAAAAGAGCAAAAACATCTGTGTTGCATTCTATGGGTATCCTCACATATCCTGAACAGAGAAGTAGTATGTTGGATAAGCTGGCATCTGAAGGCTTAAAGACTTCTGATTAGTGCTATGAAAGATATAGCATGGCATTTTTTGGCAATTCTCACAGAACATATTTACTTCTGGGCTGCATTTTCCTTCCTTTCTTCTTTTGAAGCTTTTTTTTACTTTTTATTTTTTGATATTGTTATGATGTAACTAGAGACTAGTCTAATTTTTTAATATGCATAGACTTTATGCCTACAAGTAGAGCTTGGGCATTTGGGCATTTAAGTTAAAGAATCATATTCTTGAGAAGATGTTTTTCTGCAGCCTGTTAGTCCTTTCACCAAGAATAAGGTGGTATCTGAAGCATCCTTCTGAAGTTGTAATGAGGACCAGTATAACTGCAAGGTGGTCTTCTGTGCCTTCTAAATCACTTTGCTTTTTATGTAGCAGAGGAGTAGCAGGGTCCTGTGCTGTGTATGTCATGTGAAGATGCTGGTGTGATTTTTGTCGGGATCTGTGGTAAAATGTCATACCGCCCTCAGAAGCACTTGGTAAAAACAGGAGCAAAGAGCACCTCAAAATGCCTCCACATACAAGGTGCATACAAAGCTATCTGGGGTATGGTAGCAAGGTCTCAGTGCTGCAGCATGCTGCTCCTAGCTTCTCTGCAGTCTGTTCGTGCTGGGAGATGTGTAGTTTCTTGATGTATTCAAGAAAATCAGTTTCCTGGCCCCTCCTCCCTGCCTAAAAACATGTATTCCCCAGCACTTTTGTAAGTGTAACCTTGCCCTTTGTGTTGTCAAGTGAAAGCATTGCATCCTCCAACGAAGTCCCATTGGATTTATAGTCACTGTAAGGGTAGTACTTTAGTGGGTAACCTTGGTGGTAAGGGGATGTTTGGACCAGATGATTTTGGAGGCCTTTTCCAACCTTAATGATTCTATGATACTCTCAGTGTTGTAATAATACACCATTCCTGGTATAAAGAACAAGGTAATCAAATTAACAGGAGGAAAACATCAGCACAGAGTAGTCAAGAAGATCAAGCCAAGTCTACCAATGCTTACTCTGGTGGCATGGTCACTGTGACTGATGAGAGTTGCAAGGATACTTACCAGCAGGTATCAAAAATAAGTTTTAAAAAGAAGGCCTTTAAATGTGTCATGTGAAGGTCTGTTGAAAAGTCTCCTGATTTTCCATAGAATTAAAATAACATGCAGCTGACACCTTTATTTAAGACCCAATAGACTGGGTGTCTGCTAAGTCCCACCTTTGCTGAGATATCTTTAAAAAAGCCACCAAGGTTTCCCACTGTTTGATCTACTACTGAAATGAAAACTTACTACCTTGCTGGTAGCACCTATGGGGGTGCAAGCCTGGCCAAAAGCAGCCCTGAGAGAAAAATAATGAAAAATTAGCAGGATTTTCCTTTTGACATGCTATATCAAAGTGGTTAGTTTTTACACTGGAGGAAGTAAACACTACTGAAATGTCAGCCTTTGCAGGGAATGGAAATGCTGACTGATCTGTGGTAATGTTTTGGGAGACAGTGATACCACATAGGCCCTAAAACAGGCTTCAGCCAGATACATGCTCATGCTTTCCTTTGGAGGAGAGACCATTGCTTTCTTAAACCTTCACAGACAGAAGGTTTTAAGGCTTTCCCAAAGACCTTCCCTTTTTTGGGCTCTTACCAGAGAGGTTCCTTAAGGCTGGAGGATGCAAAGGGGACTATCATAGTTCTTGGTTGTCTTTAAATCACGGCTTGCAGTCATCAGCAGTCCTCTGTAGAAAATGTTAGGAGCAGTGCTGACCACTGCTGTGAGAAATGCCTGTGATGACTGTTCAGCTGTCATTATGCAGCACCTGCAAGATGCAAAGATAGGAGAGACTGGGGAGTTGTTTGGACAGTCTGAGGCATGAAGAAGAGATTTTCTAAGAGCAGATAAAATCGAAGGGCTTGACTTCCCAGCCACATATGTTTTTACTTATACCTGTGCAGTATATGTTTTTTGTTTTTTTTTTTATAAAATTTGTAATACCTTACTTTGACCACTGTTTAATCAACCCAATCTTTACAAAGCAAAAAAGAAACAGGCCTTGCGTAGGAACTAGAGCAAAGCTAAGGAAATTGCTTTTAGGTGGCTCACTTATGGAATCTAACTGTAGCACTGTGAGGTTCAATATATTGAATATCTTATTTGCTAACAGTGCTCTCTCACTATCTGCGGTATTGCTTCTAGCTTGTGTAGTTGATTAGACGCTTGTTGCTTCTGCCCTTTTAGTGAGGAACAAGGGTGGGGGGAGGACAGCTAAAACAAGAAGCCTTCCTGCTCTTTGAGTGTATGTCACCTGGCATCCTCTGATCAGCCCAAAATGGACATCAGAGGTGGGCAGGTGGAAAGCTGTCACAGATCTGAACACAGTAGGGGAAACTGGAGCAGCTTCTGCATTTCAGAAAGAACATTTTTTTTCATGAAAACCATCCCTGGCCTAAGTGTGAACTAAAAGGAGCTGCCCTCTGGACTGTGATGTATTAATCTCTTGCTGTCTGAAGTTCTGCTTGTAGAGTAGCTGATGTTACCAGCTAAGGCCCCGTTGAGCTCAAATGGAACAAGATAGCACCCAAGAGACAGATGGAACATGAGAAACCTTTCCTATACAAAGCTCTGGATATCAATGCCTTGCAGATGCTGTGAAAGAATTATGCACAAGGCTGTAGATGGAAAAGCAGAAAGATCATGATGTAAATACTGCTGGACTGAAAAGCCTTACCTATAACAACAACAACAAAAAGGCACAGTCAATGTTGCCAACCTGAGCTAGACAGCTCTTGAGTAGAGGAGAGCTGTGAGATGAACACCTGGCTAGAAGAAAAAGCTTCCAACAAGATGACTGTTGGCTGAGCTCCAGCATGGAGATAAAGGCTATAAATCAGGAAACTTCCTTGCTAATATGAGCTACTGGTTAGGGCCTCAGTGGTGTTTGTCTTCCTGGATCATGCAAGGATAGTTGATCTCTGGGTAGGTGGTCTGAAACTATTATTGTTCCTCTGACTCCAGTTGCCTTCAACCTCCTGACAAGCAAATTGGGGATTTATGTTGGGAGAGTGGCTCAAAATCTCTGCTAAACCAGTGGGAAAGCTTTCCTAGGTGCATAATCTTCCAAGTAACAAAGTGTGGATATTTGGTGGTGAGGCGTCCTGACTGTAGCTTGGGATGCATCTGTGTTTCCCAGCCCCGTGGCACCAGGCCATGTCCATCATGTTACAGGACCTTGTTTGTCCTTCCTTGTCTCTGTAGGAACATCCATCAGAGCTGCTCTCCTGTGGCACCACTCAAAGGCCTCTTGGGCACTGAAGAAAAAGGGATGTGCTGCACCAGTGACGCCTCCGTTCCCCATCCCCTCTTAAGGGTTTCAACTACTATCTGCTGTGTTCCTGCTCTCATCTTACACTGATGCACTGAAGGGAAAGGGTGAAATCTAGATGTCCTGCTGTGGCTGCTTTCTCAGCAGGACCTGTTCTTTGGACTATTTTATTTTAAATGGCAAAGACATGTAGAAGACATGTAGAAATGTGTAGTTGAATCACAAATAGGCAAAGGGTGAGTAGACAGAGCTTGCACACAGGACTGGGGCTTTATAGGTCAACACCCTGGCTTGGAGACTCTGCTTAGCTTTGGAAAAGTAAAATCTTTACAGTATATCCACATACACTTTGTAAACACAAGTATGCATTTACTAAAATATGAAAGTATGCACCATCATCAAAACCAACCTTGTACAACTATACATCATACCAGTACTTAGATATTTGTTTTTTACCTATGCTGTTTGCAGAATGAATAGGCTTTTGCAAGACTGACTACATTTCCATTCTGGATGATTGGTGTGTTCTTTCTTAGGAAGGAAATAATTAATCTCCAATCAAGCAGTGGTGTCCATATGCTTCAGAGCCTGGTACCTGAAACTAGGGAGAAACAAAGTGCAAATCTTCAGCTCACATCCACTGATCGAAGACAATCAAATATCCAGAGGAAAAAGCTAAGCAAGCCCTTCCATTTCTACTGAATCTTATGAAATTTTTGCTTGATTCCATAGGACCATGACCAAAAAAATCATTTTTACAGTGGAAGACTTTTACCTTTAATGCTTCATTTAATATTTTTTTAAAATATCCTTATTTCTTAGGCTTTCCACATTCACTTCTTTTCTTCTAAGAAGTATTCTGAAAGATATGCATGGCTATGCTAAGATTTCCTGCCCTACAGGAGGAAAGACTGTGCGAGTTTGCAACTTCAGTTTTTATAGTCACTCTGACTGTTAACAAAAGTGGTTAAAATGGCTGCATGCAAATATTAAGTTTTCAAGTATGGTGAAGGCAGATGGGGATTTATTCTTCTTTCTCCTATGTGGAAATTGGGCACAAAGTTTATAGAGGTAACTGCAGTTCTGGGAAAATGATCGTTTTCTTTAATGGCACAGTTCCCACCCGCAGGCAAACAAAATAATGATTTATCTGCAAACAGGATGCAAGCAATCTGCATTGTTTCCATGAGTTAGTCAGCTAAAATACTCCTAGCAAATCCTATCCCTTTATCACCCTAATCCTCTGAGTCTGGAAGGAAAATGCAGAAGCAAGCTCCAAATGGAGAAGCATGCTCAGCCCCTCTCCTTGTTAATAACAGGCTTTTCAACATTGCATTGTCTCAGGGCATTATTTGACTTAACATTTGAGTTCTCATTAGTATATGCAGAACAGACAATTCAATTTACCAGCTCTAGGGTCTTGGCTGACAATTATGTCTTGACACAAAACATGGATTATGCCTTGACACAAAACATGGTTTGGCTTTGTGCATGTGTGTGCGGAGTCTTCCTACCACTGTACTCCCAGGGTGTCGCTTGGTTCGTCTTTGTTCTGGAAATACTGATTTTTCTGAATCTGTGAAATTAAACCACCAGGGCAGTGTGTTGTCTCAAGTCACAGGCTGTATATCTGGAACACAAGCGCATTTTTATTTTTATTTATTTATTTATTTTTTTTGTAGAGTGCAGCAGTGTAAACTGTATTCTTGCTCACTCATTTGCTTTACTAGTTGCATGTACATGTATCTGGTGCTCTTCTCACTGAAAAAAGGCACAAGAATCAAAATTATGGGATACTGTTTATCAGCAACTAACTTACTATATTTGCACCCTGGGACACAAAACTCTTGTGCATCTTCAGCAAAATGCGGCACTGCAGCTCAGTGCTTGGTATGTTATCACACCTCAGGTCTGGTGGGCAGGCATGGGAAAGATTTTGAGAGGAACAAGCACCAAGGCAGAGGCTCCTTCATGCTAAACTTTGGCCTGGGATCCTGCAGGAGGATAAGCAAAAAGCAAGACTCGTGCACTGTGTGGGGGTTTTGCAGAGAGAGTTATCAGTCAACAGCTGTAAGCCCAGACTCCTTGCAGCTGATAACAGATCTGCTCATTCAGCCTAACCACTCATGCATGGAAAATCAAAGAAGATTAGGATCTGTTTAGAGACAGACAGGAGAAAAAAAAGAAAGCCTCAGTAAACTCCAGACTACCAGTAAACTCAAGACAGCCTGTGTAGGATAGGAAGATTCATGGTCTGCTATTGTTCTGTGACATAAAGTCCACTCACCTCTTGCAGCATGAAACTAGAAATATCTGTATTTGGGTGTCATGATTTGAATTCTAAGTCAGTAGCGGTTAATAGAAGTGTTGATGTTTCTTGACCTGTAGTTATTTGGGACTACAGATTCCCTTCAAACTGGGGAAGGATGCAATTCCAACATACCTTTCTTTGGTTAACAATGCTCTCAGTCACAATATTGCAAATACAAGGAAGCTCCCTAGTCTATAAACCTACAAGCAGCAATACAACTGTGCACATAAGACTTCATAGGATATATGTTTTTTAAAATGGATTTATGCATTTATTGTCTAAATTATTAAAGATGTATGATTCAACCTGGCTTTCTTTTGGCTACCAAGTTCACCTATGCTTAGAGGTATATTGATGCATAATCTGGCTGCAGCTGTTGAGCGGTGAGGGTGTTTCACAGGAGCCAAAAGCCTCAAAAAGCTCTTTCTGCGAGAAAGATTTTCTGCGATGTCATACCCACATCCTAAACACAACCCTTACAGAGCCTCCTCCACCTGATTAACTCCTTGTTTAGAGAAGTCTCTCAACAGCATCCTTATGCTGGAGTTTAGTATCTCCTGGCCTGGGAGTTTATAAAGTCCAGAGAGCACTTTCTGGCTGAAGGGCACTAACAATGCAAATGCAGTGTGAGTCATTATTGTTATGGTCCTTTCATGTTCTTACTGAAATCACTGGTGCACCTTCTGCGTCCAGCTGACCCAGCAGTATTTCTTGCATTATAGGATTCTGATTCCACTTCCATTGTTAATGTTCATTACTTTCTTGGAGAGCTGCAATTTCATTATTAATACATCAGTGTAACAGAGCACAGACTATATAAATGCATTTCTGAGCATTAGTTAAATATCAGTTTTAAGAACAAAATAGGCTTCCTCTGCCAACAGTGTGCTCCTTGTACAAATGCTTTATGGCTACAATTGCAAAAGTACATGGGAAAGGCTTTTATTGTCTTCAGAAAATATAGCAAGGTAAATATTTGCTTGCTCTCTCCTATTGCTGAGGAAGATCAGCATTGCAAGTTTGAAAAGTGGTCGTGATGGCTGCTTGAATCCATCCAATAATAATACTAGGAAATTTTGAACAATGCTTGATTGTAGCCTTTCTGTGAGAACAAAAGGGTGAGATCCAAATTTCTGATACCTTTCAGTTGTGTGACCTGTGGCTACAGTCTGGTCAACTCGGACTCCAGTGGTCTTAGTGGCACTGTCTGAGGAGCTGATGTTGGAGCAAGGAGAGCTCACCCATTCCCCTGTCACTGATGTCCACAGCCAAGCAGTGAGTGAGATGAGAGCAGGGTGATGGCCCACTGTAGGCCAAGTGGCCCCAGTTTTGGCGTCAAAGTTGGGCCAACAGCTGATGTGGTCACTAGGGCTCTGTTGCTATACGTGGATTCCTGGTGCCCTTTGTTTCACTCCATTTGGATCACGGACCACATCTTTAGCTGGTTACAGCATCTCACCTCTTGAAACACAGTGGAAGGACTGGACTGCTTCAGAGAAAAGCTCTGGTGCTATAGTGCTCCCACTTCACCCTGTGCTTTCATGGTTTTGCCTTATAATTAAACTCTGGGGTTATTCAGAGATACTCTGAGCAGGAGTCCTCTCAGTCCAGCCAGGAAAGCTTTGATGCCTATACTGCAGTGCTCATTCATTTTAGCACATTGTTTCAGGACCTCTTTAAAATGCAAGCTAGTTATGCTATCTTCTTCGTAGATATTTGTGAGACTCAGTACTTTTGGATTGAATTATTTTATACACTAAACCTTAGGCTGGTGGAACTGAAGTGCTGAGGTCCTTTTTTAATCAGAGGCACCAGATTAACTCGCTTTTAGTCTTTCAGAAACTCACTTACTCTTAATGAGTTTACCGTGATATAGGTCCACAAATTTCCTGTCTAGCTTCTTTTGTCACTCTCAGATAAAAATGCCATCTGGGAAGGAGATTTATTGGTTTTGAGATGATGTCCCTGCCTTATCACCTTGTTTTGCTGGCCCTGAGCTCATCCCAAGATAGTGGTACTTACCTAGACAGCATCAGTTTCTGTCAGACACAAATTGTGGAAAAATTAGTTTAAAATACCTTGCCCTTTCTACCCCAGTAAGATAGGACTTTTTTTTTTTTTTTTTTTTTTTTTTTTCCTATAGTGAAACCTCTTGCTAATGTAAAACACTCGTATACATACATATAAATATATATATATAATAGATAAAATATATACGAATACAAATAAAATCCTTTTTCTTGTAGCATTTTGTTGTGCCTCTACTGTAAATTACATCTCAGTTTTCTTGTGGAGGGATTTATATTTTATATCTGTGTTTACTTCTGCAGAAATTAATTTGGAACTTTGAACAGCATCTGTTGTGCACTAGAGTGCCAATGGCAGCCAGGGGGGAATCTGTGGAATGATGGTCTTTTATTTTAAGACTGTTCAGCTCAGCACACTTTTAACTATTAAGCTGTGTATGGCTGCCCCAGACAGGGGGATGGGTGCTGATGCTGGGCAAAGCACCACAGGTACTTCCCAGCGCATCAGGATGCATGGGGTGCAGCATTGACTAAGCACCTGGAAATACAAGGATCCAGACATTGCTGCCCAGTGGGGAGCAGTGTCCAACTCAAAGGGCTAACACTACATTTGCAGAAGTATCCCTGATCCTATTGATCAAGACTGACTGGGGCAGAAAAGCTGGTTTATTTCCAGCTCATTTATCTCATCCCAGTGAGGAGGGTGTTGGTACCTGCATGGCTGCCTGACCTCCAGTGCTCCTAAGGGGCAGCACCTGGGCTTTCCCTTGGAAGCTGAGCACTAGCTGTGGGGAAGGATGCAGGCCAAGCGGGTGTTGGTGTAGGCTGGAGAAATGGGGTTGCTCTGTCAAGATGGTATCACGGTGTGGTTTGGGGCCTCTGCTTTGCTTCTGGCAACCAACATACCTGAGCAACAGCTGGATCTGTGCCTGCCCTTCCCACTTCCCTCTGCGTGTCTCGTGGCTGCGGTCTCCTGGCATTTCACACCTTCTGCAGACCAGCAAGGAGCTCAGGTCTAAATGTGGGTGGAGAGACAGGACTGAAGGTTTATGGATGAGAGGAGCCTGGGCTCCTTGGAGGCAACACTGGGCTGTTCTGCTGTGCTGCCAACCCACCTGGACATGCTCAGGGTCTTGTGAAGGAAAACCTTAGAGTTTCCAGGGAAACAAGATGCTCCCAAAAGAGAAACAAAACTTGGTGAGGCTTAGATGGAGGTGAGTTCGGTCAGTTCACTTTGTAAGCAGTTAAGATCCTTGTCTGAGCAAGACAACGGAGCTGGGAGGGAGTTGAGGGAAGGACTGTGCAAGCCCGTTTGTCTTGGAGGACCTTCAGGCATCTCAGCCTGAGCCAAAGGTATTTCATTGTCCTAGGCTATCTTACAGGTCGTGGTTAGCTTTGTGCACTTGAGCTCTAGGAATAGCTCTTGAAATCTATTCAAGACTTTTACAAATCAAAATAATACTGTATGCTTTCTTTTTTTTCCTTTATACAAACTTTCTACAGGAATGAGTCCAGCCAGTAATTGCATAGAAAAGTCAAAATAGCTTTCTTGCTCTCTCTCTCTCTCTCTGAGCTCTAGGAAGGTTATCCCTTTGTACTCAAACTTCTGTATTGAGGGGTGAGGTTTTCCTGGTTTAAATTACCTGAACTGCATTCCTGTTTGGATTGTGGCTGTGGCTGCAGAGGTGTTGTTCCTTCAGTGAGCAAAGAAACCCTACAAAAATTAAATGGGTCCACATTTTCTGAAACATGTGGAGAAATGGTTCTTCTGGAGTTGTTTCTTTAAAAAAACACATGACAAGACTTGCCTTTGTGTTTTCTTCCTCTCCTCAGGACACTTCCTTTTCTGGGAGATATTTCTGTATATACCCCACTGGAGCTGATGAGGTATGCAGGGCTGGGACAGAATGGTTCCTTGCCTCACCTGTGTGATACAGGTGGGCCTGGTCCCTTGTGTTCAGGAGATGACATTAGGATGACTTCTCTTTCCTCTGAGACCTCATAGCTGGAGGCAAGGAAGGTGGCATACAAACAAAGCTCATTTTTACTTTACCGCTCTGTAACGTTTGTGTGCTTAGTGATCTCGTCTTTTCCTTCCTGCTGTGTTTTTACCACCAATATCCTAATTCAATCACTGACCCTGCTTTCACTTAGTGTCTGAGCTCTGACGAGCTGTCAGTGCTTGATGCTGTCCCTGTCCACTCCGCAGCCTCCCTTTAAGAATATTAGACTCTATTGGCGGCTCTAGACATTGGCTAGTGAGAGAGAGTGATTTTTACAGGACTCTTTGATGAGTATTTTGTATTTGTTACCCTGCTAATGGAAGATGTGAGAGCCACATTGCCCCTGCCCCAGCCTTCACAAGGGGAATTATCATCATGTCAAATTACAGCTGCTGACTTCTGCCAGACGATCCCCTCTGCCTTATCTTATCTATCTACATTTTTTAATGCCATGCTCATCCTCATGGCATCTAAGTGCCTTAAAAGTTTTCCATTGCTCCCAAGAAAAGATACATTTATGGGTGTGTTAGTGGAAAACTTTCTCTGGTTCTGGTTATTCAATCTGAGCGAACATGGGTGATAAAGGTTAAAGTGAAATAGCACTGAAAATGCGCACCAACCTTTTACTTGACAAACATGATCCTTGTTGATAGTTTATCCAAAATGTGTGGCTTGGCTTTTCCTTCTGGTTATGTTTAGGGATTAGCTGGGTCCTGCAATGCTTCTGGCACCCACAGTGGAGCAAGTTAGCAAGGACTGACATAAAACCACATTCTGCCTCAGTTTGTGCTCTTGCGGTATTAAACTGTTGTCTTCAGCTGACAGTGATCTTGGGTCTGCTTTGAAGCATTTGAGGCTTTTTGGTTGCCAATGGATGACATGTTCATTGGAAACACGAGTTTGGCTTCTGCATTCAAGCTTCACTTTGCAGTATGCATCGTAAGAAATCTGGATGCAAAGGCTGGTGCATGTTAAGTAAGGCAATTTAAACTGGGAATTGCTGAGATGGCAAGAATCCCTCAAGGAATTTCTTCTTCCTTAATCACATTTCTGAGCAAGACCATCATTTATGTCTCATAAATGTTCTGGAATGTCACTTGTACCTGACTGCTGCCTATTTTTCAACCTGCACCAAAAACCATGAAAATTTAATATAAGAATAGATAGGTATGTGTGCATATAGGCGTGCATTTCTATTTGCGTTGAGTGCTGCCAGCGCACTTCACAAAGCAGATCTGCATTGCTAGATATTGTACCGTCCTCAGCTGATCCCCAGTCCTCAGTCTGAGTACAGCCACCCCACTGATGATGGATACCAGAGCATCATTTCCCAAGTGCTGCTGCCATACGTGTGACATCTCAGCTTTCAGGTCCCTTGTACAGCTTCTGGGAGATCAGGTCTTGCCTGTAAGCTGGCTGTAGCTGCTTCTCTGCCTTTCCTAGAGGTTTATCCCGTTGAGTTGTTCTATGCATATTTGCTGCTCAGCCCAGCAGTAGGTAGCAGGCTGTGGGCGCTTTGATCCTCTCCCCAAGTCAAAGCTGATCCACTGAGATCCCAACATGATCTGACAGCTCTACATGTTTTCACCCTTGACCTGGAGCTGTGTTTGCAAAGCTAGCAGGCCAAAAGCAAGCTTTTATTATTTGCAGACATCTATGCCTAAGCCCATTTTCACGTGACTGTGACACTGTTGTTCAAGCTTCTCTATTAGCTAGGAAGGGTGACACTTGCAGCTTCAGTGATAATTTGGATGGGGGCAGGTCAGAAGGGGAAGATATTTCAGAGGTGTTTTGTCCTTCAGTTTTCCTGGTGTAGAGATTTCAAAGCAAACAGTAGTACTAAAAGTAGACTCCCAAGTCAAAAAGAATCACCATCTGGCAGTTCGTTCTTCCATCTTGCTAAATCTCAGGGCGGGGGATCATAGGTGTCTTGGTGCCAATGAAAATATTATTCTAACTCACTTAACATCTCACTTAGCCCTATTTCAGATTGTAGTACTAAAATACTGAAATGACAGCAATTTTCAAATTATTCCAGCATTTCATCTGCAAATCTGCACTGTCAAAAGACAATTTGTTCTGCTGGCATACTCAAAAAAAAAAATCACAGGAGGGAGGGAGCTTAGTTTGGCTCTCAGACTAGACTTCAACCCACTCAAATGTAGTTAGTGTAAAGCAAATAAACTGCAGCCATGTGTATTTGGTGGTAGGAGCTAGCATGCTACCTTTGATCTTGAAGAAAGTATGAATTTTTGGATCTGACACAGCAAGGTTCTCACTTATACACCTAATAAAAAACATGTAAGCCATCCTGATGAAGACAGTAAGGTTACCTGTATGCCTGAATTGAATCATGTGCTTGAGTGTCCTGAACTGTTAATGAGGGAGGCTTCTACTTAGAGTTGCTTGGACTTCCACTGAGCTGTGCTGCAGCAGTAGCAGAAGTTGAGAGGAGAAGAGAGAGATTTTTAATCCAGGTGCTGCTGCAACAGCTAATTTTCTTGCTAAAGGCACAGTTGCTAAAGAGTGCATGATTGGTTTTGCTGTGTGCTGAAAGATTGCTTCCTCTGAGCTCGTGCTCTATTTTCCTGTCTTGTAATTAGCTCTTCCACATGGTTACCCCGATGTGCACAGCGTGCAGTCATATGATGAACTTATCCCACAGGGCATCCTTGCTGGGCAGAATCACAAGGCAGGATCTGTCGGACCGTAACGTGGGCTGACAACAGCAGGGGGGCTCACCTTGGAGAAACAGCTCCTGAGCCACACCATCATGCTGCTGGGGGTTTCTGCGGCAATTGGGGCCTCCAATCTTGGGGGAGACTGAGATGGGTCCCATGCTCAGGAGTGGAGTCTGAGCAACCTGGCTCCCTTGTGGCAGTTTGTTCTCTGTAGAAATGCAGAGATGATGCTGGTTCCTCATGGGCAGCTCCAGCCCTGGGCAGGGACCACCACCTCCAGGTGTCCCACCAGCTGCTCAGCCACTTGCATGGCCAGCCTACAGCTCCTAAAGGCCTAAAGGGTAGCACCTGCTTTTGTGTGCCTCTCAACTGTGCCTTTAGGGCCAGGTTTTCCTATGGTGCCAG
Source organism: Aythya marila (assembly GCF_965140915.1). NCBI lineage: Eukaryota > Metazoa > Chordata > Aves > Anseriformes > Anatidae > Aythya > Aythya marila. The sequence goes on along the minus strand of NC_139043.1, from coordinate 62,590,558 downwards.
CTGGCATCTCTGTTAGTTTGTATGGATAGTGTTGGAGCAGGAGAAATAATGAGGGATAGTCCATGAATTTGTCAGATCTGACTTGGGCTGGGTTACACAGATTTCTCTGCTCTGAGGGACACTGGATGAAACAGTCTGACTTCAACTCCAGCTTTCCCTAAACAAGACTTTTCCTTTGAGTAACTGATTTGTCCAACTAAAATCTTAACCTGAGGTATAATTTTGGTGAAATCTCTTCCTTCAGATCCCAAGGATTACTTTTGCACTATTTTCTATTTTGTAAGATTTTACTTCCAAGCTCCTTTTTTTTCCCCCCCCCTTTTTTTTTTTTCTTTTTTTTTTTTTTTTCTTCTTCCCAAAACAGCATTTGGTGTCTTGTTGCTTTTGTGTCAAAACAACTGGGAACGAAGTGACCTGAACTCTTTTCCAGAGCCATGGTAACAGCAGAGCTGATAAAATAGAAACAAGGTTAATTCCAAACTTGCAAATGTCGTCAGATCAGCCTCTTGATGAGAAAAAGGATGAGGTGAGAGAAGAGTCCACTTGAAGGCACTGACCTGGATATGGTAAAGCATCTCATACAATAATATAAAAATATTTAAAATTCTTCCAGTGTATTATACAGAATATTGCTTGAAGACTAAATATTTGTAGAAGGATGAAAGTTATTTATAAGGATTTTTCCATGGCAGGATATTTGCGCTGCAGCAAGTCTGCTCTACTGGCCGTTCAAAGGAGCCTGGAGTCTTTCTGTGTCACGATTATTCACAAGTTGTTGGAGATCTAAAGTAATGCATCCATTGATGGCAAACAGCTTTTTTTGAATGTTGATTACTGAGAAGGTGGGCTGTGAAACACAGCCCATGCCTTTCTCCTTTTCTTCCTGCGTTGTGCAGCTTCCAGGGCTGTCTGTGGGCCCCCAGCAGGTACGAGCACTGCGCCATGGGGTGAGGATAGGTGCTGGGGTTTTCAGCTCCCCCTGGCTTGCTCAGCTGGAGAACACCCTCCACGAGCTTTGTGGCTGGTGAGGAAGGGTCTGAGCAGGCATCCCATAGGGGTGCTGGTGGGGGATTTAGGCTGGACCTGGTCCTGCTTATTTCCCTGGTCCCTGAATGGGGTGATGTTCACCTCTTCCTGAGGGTTGCCTGTGTTCATGGGTATCTGTTGGTTAGTGGGAATGAGTCCTGGAGGCACGCTGTCTTACAGGATGGGGGCAGCTCTTGGCTAGCAAGCAGCAGCAATCTTCCCCTTCCTCTGCTTTTCCCCATTCACAAGAGCTAAAACCAGGGTGTGAGGACTGCTCCTTCCCTGCCTGTCCTCCCTGTCCTTGTCACTTAGCTCTGTGCATGCAATGGGTGAGTGCGGCACTTGTGATGACACCCCAGAGGTGACAGTGGCGAAAGGAGCCCCCCATCTGCTGCTCTTGGGTTGTCTGCACGGAGTATTTGTTTGCAGAGAGCTTGCATTAACACTCTGTACTGCCTTAGACTAAGCAGTCTAATAGACTCTTTCACCACCTCTGTAGCACTGCCTGCTGGGGTAATCATTCACCGGTCATGGCTCTCTGCAAACAGCAGCACTGAACTCGCCTTTCAATTACTGGTTTATGAGTCTAAGATGTCTGGGGAGCGGAGTGGTGATAGCCATATGCCAATATGGCTGTGGGCTGCTTGTGAAGCTCCTCGTGGGACACGGAAAGCAAAGCCCGGGGTCCAAGCAGTTCTGTCAGCCTGGTGACTGACAGCATCTGACATGGGCTTAAAATAACCCACCTCAGAAAAGAAAACACAGCCACCTCCACATGAAGGGTTCCTGGTAAGTGGCAGCTGAGCTTGGAGGACAGAGCTTGGGTACCCTCCTTGGCTGGGTTAGGAGTCAAGGTGTTAACCCACCAGGAAACCCTACTTTTGGTGGTGCTGGTTCAGCATCTGGGCTTGCAGACATGTCCATACGCTACTTTGGAACAGGTGACTTCAGGGTTCTGTTAAGCCACCATAAAACAACCAATTTTTTTGCTAAAATCCAGAACCGGTGTGAGAACCAACCCTCACCTGGGGCTAGTGAAAGCAGGTGATGACACGGCTGCATCTGGCCAGAGTGGCTCTCATGCTGCAGCTCTCATGCAGCACTTATTCTGGGCTAGTCCCCACAGTGGTTCTTGGAGGAAAGCTGGGCCACAGAGACTGAAATAACAAGAACCCATCATTACAAAAGCACATCTGCTGGGTTTGGAGTGTGTGACTGCTATTACAGGCTCTTAAAGAAAGCTCAAACCCTTCTACAGTGCTGGAAAACCAAGCTCCCTTGAAGTTTTCAGTTACACCAAGAAAAAAATAAAGTCATAGTGTATTTCTCTGTGTCTTCAGAAATTTGAGGAGCAGTCTCCAAAAACGTGATTCACTCCTACCAAAATGCTCATGCAAAAAAACTTAGCTGTGTACGACTGGATTTTCACACAAAAATTGCTTCTAAATGTTTTCCATTCACTAAGTAACTTTTCATAACTATGTTTTTTTTTTTTTTTGTTTTGTTTTTTCCTCTTTGCTTCTAATCTCTGATTGATCTCTTCCTCCTTGGAGAAATTCAAAAGCCAACTGGATACGGTCCTGTGCTACCAGATCTAGGTTACCCTGCTTGAGCAGAGGGGTTGGACCAGAGGGCTTCCAGAGGTCTCTTCCAACATCAGCCATTCTGTGATCTCTTATCTTCAGCATTTTCTGAATGATTGCTTGTTAGGTTAGCTAGTGGCAGGTCATGTTGGAAATTGCCTTCTGAGCTGGTCAATTCCAAAGCAAAATGTTGTCACTGCTACTGGCCAAGATGCAGAATCATTTCTCCTGTTACCAGGAAGGCATCCAAGAGATAAGAAAGTTAAATCTGTGTGCATTTTTAGCATCTCCGAAATCTTGCTTATGCTATTATGCCTTATTCTTTGTCATTGCCAACTTGTCGAAAGGATAAATCGACAGATGGTAAAATCCCACTGGTAGCTTGCTTATTGCAAATTTCTCTCCTGTGCAGCATAAACATTAGAAGTAATTAGCACATAGGACAATTTGGCATCAGAATCTTTATTTTGTATAATGGAAGTCAGGACTGGTTCCTGGGTGTACCAAGCCAGTTGGTAACACATGTATGCTTTATCTGTTAAGGAATGCATTGCTAGGTTTGGGATAGTTAGAAAAACAAATGAACAAGAAACAAAAAAAAAGACAGCTTTGAGTTGCAGAATCAGTTGGAGGATTTAAATGGCTTTTGATCTTTTGATCTTCCAAAAATATGAATTTGATGATGCCAAGATTTTGGTTTGGGTAAGAATTGGCTTGGTACGGTAGAGGTGCAGTGCCAAACAGGGGCAAGGTGGAAGAGTGAGCGGTGGCAGGAGGAAGGGCGGGTGAGGAGTGACTCTGACAGGTGACAGAGGGCAGTGGAGGCTCTGCCAATGGCAGGAGTCTGCGGCCAACCAGCTGACTTGGAGGGACTGGGGGATGACAAAAAGGAGGTGAAAGAAAGGCCTGTGGAAAGGACAGAGATTTATTTAGTGTTGTCTGAGCAAAAGGAAGAAAATGAGAGCATGGGGACAGATAAAGACGAGCAGAAAGCAGTATCTAAAGATCTTCAGGGTATGCAGAATCCAGGCTTTCTCAGTGCTTTTGGACCCTGTTCTGCCATGGGTGGTGCTGGGGGTACCTGGTAGCCCCTGGGATACCCCAGGTGGTGCAGCACAGGGCTTGTTCCTGACTAATTGTCTGATGTGGGCTGAGACAGGCTGCTTGGCCAACATCACCAGGCTGTCCTTGGTGCTGTCTGATGGTGGGAAGCCGTGTGGTGGATGGTGCCTCAAGACAAGGAGATTAGCTTGGAGACAGGGGCCATAGTACTGGTGTAATTCAGAGTACCCCAGATCCTCTTTACCAGAATAAAGGACCTTAATGCTAACTCCTGCTTGTTCTCCCTCAAGCCATTTGCCAATCGCTTATCCTTCCTTTGCTGGGGAAGCTGTTCAGCACTGCCTTACTCATTCAGATCATCTGAAGGACCAGGCTTGTGCACAAACTGCTTCCTTTCCTGGCGGTCTGTGGACACCAGTGCAAGAGATCTATGTCCACTGCAGCTCAAGACAAGTGCATGTCCCAGCAAAGTGGATGGGCTCCTCTCCTTTACCATCCTCCCCTGTCCCACACAGAGCTACAGTGGAAGTCACAAGGTCAGCTAATCTGAAGTGCTGACCTATTGTAATATATTCTGACACCTTGTCTTGTGGTTTCTAGTTGCATAAAATCCATCTTTTTTTTTTTTGCGGTAGAAACAGCCATGGGACAGTTGCTTTGAGTTTCTTCACCCAACTTCCTATCTTCACCTGGAGACTGAAATGAAACACATCATCAGAATTTACTTCTGACTATAAATTAATAAAACAATGCAACAAACAATTTTCCTTAGCTCTCAGCTGTAGGTTGTATAAGTGTTCTTTGGTTCTTGTTAGAGATGTAGCAGCAGCTGCATGGTTCAAAGCAGTGACACCTGATGCAATTTCTGGTTGTGCAAATCTAGGTATAAACTAGGCAGCATGAATGGCAGTGAGAAAATTTCCCACTTAGGCTAAAGCATTTCTGCATTTGGAGGTTTTTGTGTCATATCTCCAAGAAAATACAAGTCTGATCTTCAGATCTCTTTATGTATGTGTTTTAGATATTTCCACAAAGAAAAAGCCCAAAAATATTACAGAAATAAAACACTACTTATTAATTCATGCTTGTTCTTAAAAAGCTACTGAAAAACACAATATTGTTAAGCATCCCATTCTTGTTTAGTTTCAGAAGAACTTGGCTTTGTGAATAGCTTTGGAGATGTCAGGAAGATGATGTGCCTGCGTGGCATTTCCTACTTCAGAAAACAGAATGGATATCCATCCAGAATTAATGTTTTGTTTTGCAAAGCTTGAAAAAAACAAATTTCCTTGTTACACAACAAGCCAGTAATAATGTGTCTGTAATGGAAAATGTCTGTTAATATTTTCATTAAATCTGCTAATGTGCACACATTTAGGCATTTATGTCATCTTATTAACACATTTAAAAGAGGGTACACAGAAGCATATGTAGAAGTGGCTTTAATGCAGAAACGTACTTCCCATGACTTCAGGAAGAGGGATGAAGCTGGGTGTGCTGAGTGAACTCTTTGGGAACTGCAGCAGCAGTGATACTTTCTGCTCTGCCAGCAGAGATGGAAACCAGCAGGAACTAATGCAGCTCACTGGTTTGAACTGTGAATGTCACCAAGATACCCCGGCTCCATTTGTTCAGTGGTGCTGCCTAATAGCACGGTGTACATTAAGTAATGCGTCTTCCTTGTAGGGCTCTGGCAGGGGCTTGGTGCTTTGTGCACTGCATTTCTGACTCCCGTTTCCATTATTTTACGTGGAACAGCGCTGGAGTCCCAGATTGCTCCTGGCATGACAGGGAAGTAAAACGCAGAGGAAGAGGTTCGGTCTGTACTTGGGAGGTATAGGGCATAATCTGCAATTTTATCCCTTTTGTTTGTGTTTCACTCTGTGGTTTGGATGGCCGATATTGGGGAGGTACCTTCAAGAATTACAGTGTGACCATCCAAATTGCTTTTTCACCTTGCGCCATTTAGGAGACTGAAGCACAATTCCAGTGCCCAGCCTTCACCCTCTCTTTCTCCTCCCCATGCAGGCACTCCTATTTGTGCAAGAAGCAGCCAGTGCGGCGGCACTGTGTGCTCACCTCCCTCCTCTTTGGTGGAACTGCATCCGGGGATGAATTTGGCTCATTGCACTTGCTTCCAAGGACCCAAAGGGTAGCTCCTATTGCATCTTGCAGCTACTGCTTTCGGCCAATGCTAATAGCAACTCCTGCGTGGTCAGCGAATTCTTTGGGAGGATAGAAGCCGCCCTTAGTCCACATGCATATTACAAAAGATATTTTCAGCTGTGTGCAGCTGTAATCAACAGAGCTCAGCTTGGCAATTTTAATCCCCTGCCATCTAGTTTGGGGTTGCTTGTTATGCAGCCGGCATTCACTCAACATAATGGTTGCTACCTGCCAATGTGCTTTGAGGGATATTGTTAGCATTAAATTTGCCATTTACATTTTCATGTTTGACATAATTGAGGAATGAATGCTCTTATGAAAATTAAACTTGTGGTCCTCCTGGACTACTGTAACCCTGTTAAAATGTAATGCGATTCTTGATGCGTCTTCTTTAGGTTTTTATTAAATAGAATATCCGTATGACTAATTTCCCTGGCCTAAATGTAGGCTGGGAAGGAGCATTATTGATAGGGCTGAGCACAAATGGCCCTCTATACTCAGCCTCTAATGGCCTAATAATGCATTATACTTGAATCAGAAATACTTTGAGTTGTAGTGCTTATTGCCATTATTGAAAACACCTGGATGCTCCATTCATCAAGGTTACATCAAAATGGGCCCATTTGTTTATTAGTCTGTCAGTAAACATCTTTATTTAGTTTCATGTTCCTCTGCTCTCAGTAACATCGGGGAGGACGAGACCATGTAGTGTATCTTTCTGTGGTTTCCCGTTATTAGTTTTCCCTGGAAAAGAAAGATAATGAAAAGTTTGAATGGCTTCATAAAGAAAACGTTTTTCTTGGACTTTTTTTTTTTCTGTTTTCTTTCCCTTTTAGAAGGGGAGGTTAAAGTAAAGCTACTGGATATATAGTCAGGATGTTCTGTATAATCAGGTTGCTCAAACAGGCAGATTTGCCAGATTGAGATTTTAAAGCAGTAACTACAAAAAAGATTTGTAATGGCAGGTAGCCCCTGGAGCATTTTGCTCCCTCTGCTACAGCTCTTCTCTGGTGGGTGGGGTTTGCTATGGGGGGGAACAAGGGTGCTAAGGGACAGGACCAGCTGCCAGGCATCACTGGCATTCATGGCCAGGCCCCTTGCAGCAAAGGCACCTGTGCCCACATTCAGGCAGATCTCTTTTAGGAGTGAACACAGGGAGCATTGCTTAGCTCTGTTGACAGACCTCCTACTCCCTAATAAGTGTGTTGCTTTTTCCCATTTTCCTTCCCCCACTGGCAAAAGGGTGAATTAATGTGTTTTTGCCTGGTGCTTTCAGGCTCACTAGGGCTGAGGGAAGGTGGTTCCAGTTTCCGGCTGTAGAGGAAAGAGTTGTTGAAATATTTTGGCTATGCAAGGTCCCATCTCTTAGGCTAGCTGGAATATTTTTTCTTCGTCAGCAAATGTTAGCTTTGACTATTTATTCAGGTTTTCTTTTGAAAGGGGAGGCTTCAAGTATGACAGTTTTGATTGTCATTTTGAAACAGTGGAAAAAACAACATTTGAAACTCAAATGTTTATTTTATTAATTGAAAAATATTGCAACACTTTGTTTTGATATTTCCTAATCAAAATCCTTCAGAATCTGTAATTCTGTGGAGATGATAGCTGGAAATCTGCTACAGAGCAGATGCTTTGGAAGTGAATTGAGCTCCAGCTGAACCAGGGCTTTCCTTATTTCAGGCTGGACACCAAGGTATTTTTCACTAGGATATAGTGTTACCCAATACCTGATGCCAGCCACAAACAGTTTGTAGCTTGGTTTTAAATACAGGCACCCCTATGTACTTTATTGGTGCTTAAGTCAATGTGTATTTTTCCTGTTCTGAAGAAGGAAATGGAGAACTGGCAGTACTGGAGGGAGAAATTGAGGATTTTTTCCTATCGTGCTCTGAGGAAGAAAGAAAGAAATACTGCAAGGGTTTCTCAAAAAATATTTCAGTTCTCAGGCACAGATGGATTTTAGTAGTGGTATCTCAGCTCTGTTATTTCAAGGTTATTTAATAGTGTGCTTAAAAGTAAATTTCCAGTTGTCACACAGTGGTAGAAAAGGATATGAGCCAACCCATACTGCCTCAACCTCGGTCACCACTGCCTAAATAGTACGTTGCTTATGGCAGATCTTGAGAAATCTAGTAATTTCCCCAGACCTATGGTTGCACTATGACTGGTGCAACATTGCTGTAACATCTGTGGTCATATCACCACAGGGGTAATTCTGGGGCAGGGGAATGGAGAAGGTGCCTCTTGTTATAGCGTATATGAGTCAGTAGATGACATGAAACATAAGAAGGTAGAGCTCCTGTGAGTTTATCTGGGTTTGTTTTCCAAGTAACTTGAAGAATATGGATGACCTAAATGGGGGGTCACACAGGGATTGGCTAGAAGATAACTGAGTTTGAATTTCTGAATTTGTTGTCCTTGCCATCCTAGATGACCCACAAGGAAAACAGCAAATATTTCAGTGGTCTGCTTTCACAGGGCTTGTTACTGACACAGCTCGGTGTGAGAACAACAGTTCTAAATCATATGCCTGATGCTGGTAGTAATTAATGACTGTAGTGGTGGTCTGGTGTATTTATTATGCGCAGGGCATTTCAGTTATTTCTGATGAAAATCAGAAGCAGAGAAAAGTCTCTTTTTCGGAGACTTTTTAAGAGAAAAGTCTCTGCAAAATCGCAGAATCATAGAATGGTTTGAGTTAGAAGAGACCTTAAATCCCATGGCATTCCAACCCATCCTGTCATGGACAGGGACTGTGCTGCTTCCACCAGACCAGGTTGTCCAAAGCCCCATCCAACCTGGCCTTGAACGCTTCCAGGGATGGGGCATCCACAGCTTCTCCAGCAGCCTGTGCCAGTGCCTCACTACCTTCATAGTAAAGAATTTCTTCCTAATGTCTAATCTAAATCTACCCTCTTTTACCTTAAAACCATTACTCCTTGTCCTATCACTACCCTCCATGATAAAGAGGCCCTCTCTAGCTTTCCTGTAGGCTCTCTTTAGGTACTGGAAGACCACTATAAGGTCTCTCCAGACCTTTCTCTTCTTTAGGTTGAAGAACCCCAACTCTCTAAGCCTGTCTTCACAGGACAAGTGCTCCAGCCCTTTTATTATCTTTGTGACCCTCCTCTGGACAAGTTTCAACAGGTCTATGTCCTTCTTGTGCAGGGGAACCTCAGTAATGAACACAGCACTCCAGGTGGGGTCTCACGAGAGTGGATAGAGGGAGAGAATTGCCTCCTTTGACCTGTTGGTCACGCTTTGTTTGATGAAGCGCAGGATGCGGTTGGCTTTATGGGCTGCAAGCACACCTTGCTGACTCTTATTGAGCTTCTCATCAACCAATGCCTCCGGGTCCCTCTCCTCAGGCTGCTCTCAATCCATTTTTTACCCAGCTTGATTTTGGCTTGGCATTGCCTTGACCCAGGTGCAGGACCTTGTACTTACTCTTGTTGAACTTCATGAGGTTCACACAGGCCCACCTCTCAAGCCTATTCAGGTCCCTCTGGATGGCATTCCTTCCCTCCAGTGTGTTGACGGCACCACACAGCTTGGTGTTGTTGATAACTTCCCCTAAGGAACACCACTCGTCACTGATCTCCACCTGGCCATTGAGCTGTTGACAACAACTCTTTTAGTGCAATCATCCAGACAGCTCCTCTCCCACTGAGTGGTCCTTCTGTCACATCCACGTCTCTCCAATTTAGAAAAAAGGATGTCATGGGGGACAGTGACAAATGCTTTGCACAAATCCAGGTAGATGATGTCAGTTGCTCTTTCCCTATCCACAAGCGCTGTAACCCTGTTTTAGGAGGCCATCCAATTTGTCAGACACAATTTGCCCTTAGTAAAACCATGTTGGCTGTCACCAATCACCTTATTTTCCACATGTTATAGCATAGCTTCCAGAAGGATCTGCTCTATGATCTTGCTGGGCACAGAGCTGAGACTGACTGGCCTGTAGTTCCCCAGGTCTTTCCTTTTTAGAAATTACATTTCTGTAGGTTATATTTCCATTTTTCCAGTTAGTGGAAGCTTCACTGGACTGTTACAACTTCTCAAATATGATTAATAGTGACTTGCTAACTTCATCTTCCAGTTCCCTCAGGACCTGTGGATGCATCTCATTGGGTCCCATGGACTTGTGCACTTTCAGGTTCCTTAGATGGTCTAGAACCTAATCTTTTCCTACAGTGGCTGGTTCATCATTCTCCCAGTCCCTGCTTTTGCCTTCTGCAACTTGTGCAGTGTGTTTAGAACACTTTCTAGTAAAGGCTGAAGAAAAAAAGCTGTTGAGTACCTCAACTTTCTCCATATCTTTGTGCCCAGATTTCTTGTTTCCTTCTACAGAAGGCTTACAATTTCCTTAGTCTTCCTTTTATCCCTTATGTAGAACCTTTTGTTGTTGCCCTTGGTATCTCTGGACAGGTTTAATTCTATCAGGGCTTTAGCCTTCCTAACTTTATCCCTGGCTGCTCAGACAATTTATCTGTATTCTTCCCAGGCTATTTGTCTTTGCTTCCACCTTCAGTAAGCTTCCTTTTTCTGCTTAAAAATTTCTAGGAGCTCCTTGTTCATCCATTCAGGCCTCTTGGTGTTTTTTCCTGACTTCTTTGTTGGGATGTATCACTCCTGTGTTTGGAGGAGGTGATCCTTGAATATTAACCATCTTTCTTGGGTCCCACTTCCCTCCAGGGCTTTATCCCATTGTACACTACCAAACAGATCCCTGAAGAGGCCAAAGTTTTCTCTTCTAAAGTCCAGGATGGTGAATTTGCTGGGTGCCCTCCTTGTTGCCCTAAGGGTCTTGAATGCCATAACTTTGTGGTCACTACAGCTAAAGCTGCTCTTGAACTTCACTTTCCCCACCAGCCCTTCCTTGTTAGTGAGAATGAGGTCCAGCATAGCACATCTCCTTGTTGTTTTCTCTATCAATTGGAGAAGGACTTTATCATCAATACTTTCCAGGAACCTTCTGGATTGCCTCTGCCCTGTTGTGCTGTCCCTACAACAGATATCAGGGTGGTTAAAGTCTCCCATGAGGACCAGGGCTTGTGAATATGAGACTGCTCCTTTCCATCTAAAGAGGGCCTCATATACTGGGTCTTCCTGATCAGATAGCCTGTAGCAGACCCCACCTGTAATGTTACCTGTCCCTCTCCTCTCTTTAATCCTGACCCATAAGATTCTGCACTGGACAGGGTTTGGAAACAAACCTGTTGTCCAAACAGATTTTAAACAGGTTCTGTCAGGTCTGCAGAGGGAAAGGTTTTTTCCTCCACCCATGTCTCTGTTACATTAACAATTGTGGAGTAGAGGTCAAGTCTGAGGAATCTCCACTCTGCCCAGCCTGACAAAAAACACCTTGCAACAAGCTTCTTCAGTGGCTGCTATAAAACCCAACATCTTCATGAACAGGTAGCAGAGGCTAAGAGCATTGCATACCCAATGCAATTAGTATAGGAAATATAGACTTTTGTGGCCTTTGGAGGAGATCATGAGCCATGTTACATGGGAGAGGCACATTGCACCCTCTACATCCTGCCAGCCTCCCTGGGAAGTGTTTTTCCCTCCCCCCACCATCTCACCTAAAATTTGGAGGTTGAATTAATCTGAAAACAAATTAAAAGGGTAGTGGGGTTGCTTACTGCTATGAGGATCTCATCTTTGGCACCTGACTCATATATTTCAGGAAAAGGGGAACAACAAAGAGATGGAGCAAACTGGAAAACAAATTTCATATCAGTGAATGTTTTTTTTTCTCTTCTCAGTCTATAAAGGCAAGCATCAAAAACCCTGAAGCATCAAATCTTTTTCTCAAAAGACTAAAATTGCTTTGATCAGTCTTATGCTGTCCCAGATGTAACAATAGTATCCAGATCTGTTCCTTTGCAGTATTTTTTTTTTTACCAGAGTCATGTTTACTTTAAAATAAGATCCAAAGATCAACTCAGATGACTTTTAGTCTAAAATGCTACCAACTGGTGGAAATGTTTCCACTGCCACGGGATTCATCCTGAGAGAAACCTGGTTCCCTTGTGTGACTGTCGTGTCTCTGGATGATAACCGTGAAGAGAGCAACCCTTTAAAACAGCCTGGTATGTAGAGGCTTGTGGTATATTCACTGGTAAGAGACTGGGGACCAGCCTTGCAGCAGTCTGTGACTTACATGGAAATATTCCATGTTATGGTCCTCTGATGACTTGGGTTGTGGCTTTCTAAAGGAGGACATTGTCAGTTAGCATAATTATTTGGCAATTTTTACAAAATCTCTTTGTATTTTTCCCTTCCTGTTAAGATAAATTGTATTTCTCTTCATGGGGAAAGTATTCCTGTGTTTGTCGCTGCAAATAAGACAGATGCTGAGCAGGGAAAGACCAACACATACAGGATTTGGAGTTGCACATGAGCTTGAACACAGTTCAGGGGACAAAAGAAAGATGGTGTTTGCATGCTCGGTGAAGAATAGGTATAGAGCTGTGTAACCCAGATTAGATTTTATGAATATGGAACAATTTCACTCTGAAGTAGGGTGTGCTTGTGACCTGGATGGTGTTGTCTGCAATAGTTTTAGAGGAACGTGTGGTGTACAGGAAGGAACCTTGCCCACCATGTGTCCTACCAGAATGCTGTAAATGCTTTTGGGCAAATTTGAAAGCAGCCCCCTGTAGGTGCTTGGATTGTTAACTAGCAGAAGGTCAAAATGAATAGGAATTACGTCTTACACCTTCTTGAACTTGCTGCACAGGGCTTCTGGAGGGAGACCTAATTCCTCTCCCCAGACTCCTCCTGCTTCATGTCCATCCAACTCAAATTCCTCCAGTTTCTGGCTTGATGCATTTCCTGGAGGTTCTCAGTCTTTTCTTGTTGTATGCTTTATTTTTCCCTAAGCATAGAGGGGTGCAGCACAGAGCCGGCTGAACAGCAAGACAGCTTATATATTATGGAATAATTTGGACAATCTACAACTGATTTTAGTACATTTGGGCTATTGTTTTATTTTGCAATATGCATGGTTTTGTTCAGAGCATGGGAAGAGAATTAGAAATTGAAACACTGTAATCCTTAGAATTTATTGAAAGGAAAGAAAAACCTTGCTCTGAACTCTAGCAGAAAAATTATATTAGTATTGGCTTCCTCAATGCTCACATCCATTGAGTCCTTCGATTATTAAGAGAAGCAGTGAATACTTGCAAACTAATCCATCTCTAAATCAATCTTCTTGTACAGCTGTTCAGGATCAGTGAATATAAGTTCATGATGTTGGAATAGAGAGTGATATGGCAAGATACGAGGCAAGCGGTGCCACAGAGCAGTAAACACGTCTCAAGCACCTGCTATCAGTTACTGCTATTTGTAGCCATCAGTTCAATGGAAAGGTTTTGGAGACAGGAACAAAGGAGATTAGAGATCTTCAACCACAAATGGGAGAACATAGCTTGTGGGTAAATTAGCATTCATATTTAGAGATTGGATGTTAATATAAAATGAGCCCAAAGATCTCAGATTTAGAACTGACCTTGCAACTCTATAGTATGAGCAGGAGAGCTAGCATTTGTGTCCTACCCCAGGTTTGACTTAGGCAGGCTCTGCTTAGACACTTAGGTATGAAAGAGGACTCCAGTACTTCCACATGCAGACTCCTGACTGCTTCTCCTCTAATTTGAAGGTACTGAAAATCTGTAAGAGCCACAGGTTTTAATGCAGAAGTTTGCAGATATTTGAAAATTGCTTCTGGACATGTGCAAGTGCACATCAGTCTGGTAGCTAGGAACAACCCCAGCCTTAACAGAACAGGAAAATTATTTTTTTCCCCCATGCATACACCTAATCAGGGAAGGCTACTAATAGTTTAATGTCTTTCAAAAGAATCTGGTCTTACTGAAGCTAGCAGTGAAGCATTCAGCTGAGTAGCAGGAGGTCAGAGATTTTTAACTCAGGGCTGCTTTCCACTCTGGCTTCCCAGCCTGGCACTGCTCCTTGAGAGTCAGTGCCTGTGTGATAGGTGTGAAAAAGCTTTTTTTCAGCTTTGCTTGCTGGCCTGTCTGGTGATAAGGCTCCAGCCTGCTGGCATGTTCCTCCTCCCCCCCATCCCACACCCCAGGCAGCAGGACCCTCACCAGCTTTTTCTGCTCAATTCAGATCCATGCGTAAGGAGAAGGTTATAACCTGCAGCTCGTAAGGTTTCTAGGGTCTGTTGTCCCCTGCTTTTGGAGTGCAGAAGAGCACCCCCACTGAACTGGAGGGAAAGCAGGGCCATGACCTAGTGGTCAGAGACTTAATCCTGCCCTGTGCTGACTGCTGAGGACTCCTTTTATTAAACAAGTGCTGGATGAAAACCAGACACCTTGCTGCCACCTCCCTGATGGTTGTGCTCTGAGAGAAGGCCATGACATGGGCTGCAAGTGGGCAGAGGGAAAAAGGCATCCACCGTTTCTCAGAGTTGGGGCGGAGGAAGCCAAGCTGCCCTTCCCCTGGGGGTTTCAGGCAGAAGAGTGAGTTACAGTATGTCTTGAGCCGTGCTGAAGTGCTAAGCCTAAGGGAAGCGTAGGACAAGCAGTCTGGCTTAAGTCTCACTGATGGAGGTTAAAGCTAATGGATGTCTGACCTGTCGCTTGGGATGGGCTCTGCAACCACCTTTGATCCATGACCTCAGCTCAAGTGGTGTGAGATAATCTGGGAAAGAGCCAGGATAGATGCTCCAGGAGGGTGAAGTTGCATTTCAGATGTGCTGTTTTGGCACCTGGCTTCTGCTATGTCTTTTCATAGACCGTCATGGTGTAACATCCCTGCTTTGATATCCCCCGTGCTCTTAAAACCACTTGCAACTTCCCCATCAGCAGCCAGCGCAGGGCCAGCACAACGCCTGATGCTCCAGGCGCTCCGGAGCTGCGGGTGGGAGCCTCTAAGGAGGGGCAAGCCAAACTGCAGGAGTGTGCTGGGAACGGCTCCAACTCACCAAGAAGCCGAAGGCATCTCTCTGTAGCAGCAGGATGGTGGCATTTCCCTGCCGGTTGCTGACATTTTGCTGCCAACAGCACTAGGTGGTGCTAACACACAGGCGGAGGTCCCGCCGCTGCCCGGGGACCTCTCCGAGCAAATCTGGGGGCCCGTCTGGGCCGGTGTTGGGGTGAGGGTGCAGGGGAAGGGGGCATCTGCCAGGTTTTCCCAGGGAAAACAGCTCTCGTGTTACGCAATGGGATCAAACTCGACTAAATGAGAGTTTTGAAAATTGCTTTCCCTTCACTTATCTCAGGACTAGAAGGCATCTGGTTTGGCACAGGCAATTGTAGTGAATACAATTAAAATTGATTGAGTGCAAATGTTTTAATTGTATAATGTTTTTCATTGATGATCTCAATAAACTAATTAAATTAGGGATAATGGGAATGTGTTTGGGGACATTTAGGACCCGTTCAGCTATAATGGGTTCAAAACATCTGAACAGAACCAAATTGCATGGGTTCATTGGCAATACTTCCCCAGCAGTAAAGCCTTAAAGGTTCTTTGCTTGCAGTCTCCCTGTTTCTTTCCCTTGGTTGCTAGAGCATAGGAAAGCCAGGCTGCCAGCAGAGGATTTGGGACAGCACTGCCATACAGGAGCTCAGAGACTTCTCCATTCATTTTGTTGTTGTGGTGCTGGGGATGTGGTAGGAGGACCTGAGAGTGGTAAGACTGAGACAGATGCAGTGGTCTGAGATTTGTGTGTTTGGGAAGCTCCTGGCCAGAAAAATGGCTTGAGTACCCTGACCCCAAGACAAAGGTGAAGAGGAAGTCGGGTGTAGCACCTCCTTTGCCTCCTCTCTGAACATAGGTCAACCATGGGGCATACCTGCAAGGGGAAAAGAGCTGCAGGTGCATCCTACCCCAGTCCTGTGCGCAGGTGTGAACAAATAAATGCAGGTGTGTTACACCCAGAGGTGTCCTTGTGGCGCAGTAATGTGCCAAGAGGGAGACCGACCTGTGTCTGTAATTCAAGGGCAATGGTGACAGGCCATCTTCCAGTTCCTTAAAAACTTCACTGAGGTTCAGCTGTGTTTTTCTCCATACCATTTTATACCCCCTTTGCCTTCTCCCTTGCAGTCTGTGGCCCCAACAAGTCATGGGGACTTTCTGGCTGACCTCCATTTCTTCCTGCCCTGGGCCATCCACAGCACAGGGAGACAAGTGGGGGTGGGGGCTGGTCTGGTAACTAGGGGACCCATTTCCATCCTCTCATCTGGAAATGATTTTTAGTATGGAAAGACTGACACTTCTTCCAAATTCTGTCCCAGATTCCAACTATTACGACTTACTTTTTTTTTGTTTTGTTTTGTTTAACAAAAAAAAAAGTTGGCTCATATTTCTGTGCATATCATAATCAGTGGTGATATTATTTTTTTTCGGTATATGTGAGGATGAAACTATTATAGCTTCATAATAATTTCCAGGAGAGGTTCTTTCCATAGTTCAAGGTGATAAATCTACCTTGGGTGCCATTCTCTATAAGAAGGACTGAGGCCAGACAGGGAAAAGCAAGGCATTAGAATATTGAGTCCTGTTGCTAAGGATTTTCTATAATCTTATTGGAAATCGTATACTGGATCCTTGTAGTAAAATTGTGTGGAACATTGCTCTCAGAGGACAAATCATTTTGCAGCCCTCATTTTCTTTTGGTAGCCCCCTTCCAGCCCAACTCAAACTGTAACTCTGGGATTTCTCTCTCTTAGCTTTGACGTTAACCTTAGCCATAAACTGACTCCTTGGCTAGTGTCTCCACCCCACCCACAGGTTCATCATACCTTGTGGCAACTTGCAGTATTTAGTTCTCTTTGGAGAATCCTTCCAAGTCTTCCTGGAGTAGTGCTCATGGGTCTTCTCTTTTAGTCTTTCAAACGCTCACCCAAAAGTTTGGTTTCATTTTGGACAGCCCAGTCTCTCTTGCTTTGGCTACCTTTGGCTTCCTGTGGTAGCACCTTCCAGCTCAGGTCCTGCAGACCTGGACTTTCTGTGAGCTCCAACCCTAATTCTGGGTTGTTTCACAAGCTAGGACCCTACTCCACTAAGTCAGAGGAGAATGCCAGTGTGAGCCCTTCATTTTATTTTGGAGATTCATCTACAGATGCTCCAATACTTTTGCTGATGGCTTTCTCACTATGAACCCTAACCCTAAATTGTCCCATAGGCCAGGGACTTCACTAACCTCAGCTCTTCCTTTCTTTTGTGCATCCCTTACACTCCCTCCACTCCCTCCCATCTTTTCCCCAGACCATGGATGCAGGTTTTATAATTCCCTTCACATTCACCTAACCCAAAGTTGGTTTATTTAGTGAGATTTCATGAGATCCCAATGAAATATACTGGTGCCTTTTTTTTTTTTTTTTTTTTTTTTTTTCCCCCCAGGAAAGTATAATGAAAAAACAAAAAAGCAATCAGTGGTACCCAGTTTGGAGATACCTTGCTAAACAAGTGGGGTCTCGCTAATCTGTATCTTGGTGAAGACCCTAACTTTTCTAAAGCAGATTTTTTGTTTGGTTACATCGCATTTAATCTAACAACTAAGATGAAAATTGGTTAGAGTCAGAATTAACAGAACTAGCCAGCAAATAAATATGGCATGAATAAGTCAAGTTGTCCTCCATGAGGAGCAAAGTGTCCAGTAGAGTCTTGGATGGCCTGAGGCATTCAGGAGATGCATGTGACCCGGTGTTGGTCAGCAGCAGGTGGCTTCCAGCAGTGGCAATTCAGCAGCATGATTTCTGGTTTCAACTCCTCCAGGTCAGCCATAAATCTTAGTGACCTGTGAGGAGAAAACTAGAGAGAAGTGCACCACATTAGCAGCTGAGGACAGAAAATCAATATAAAGTCCTACTATACTGGCAATCGAGTAACTGGCTAGAAATGTAATATTTTTCCCTTCTGCTCTCTGGAAATGTTGAGGTTACAATAGAGTCTGAGAGCAGACCACGAAAACAATGGGGGAGATGAGCTTCAGCCTGAAGCCTCAGCAGACAAAGCGGTACTGTGATTTGGATTTTGGATTTATCTACTCTGATTTGAATGTATCTAGTTTTATTGTCTGCTGTCAATATGACTTACATGTCTGGCCAATAAATTGCATGGTTTTCTGTATTAATTAAGACTGTATTCACTGGAGATGAACACAGAAAACATGAATTGCCTCAGAAAACTCCTCAAACTTCTCCATTTTCATCAAAGAACAGTGTAGTTAATTCTATATAATCTATTGTTTAAGAGTTACATGTGTTTCTATATCCATAATTTATACTTGTTCTGGAAGTGCTTTTATTTTTCTCTTGTACCTGTGCAGAATCCTTAAGTCTTTGAACAAAAACAGGGCTCTTGATAGATCTACATGAAAGCTTTGATAGCTTTGACAGAATTGATATTTACTGATCACATTGAACAAAATTTCAGGAGGAATAGACCCTGATTTGGAAGAGAGACCAGTCCAAACAGATCAAGGACTAGTACTTGCATACATAGGCATTATTTGCTTCTACTCATAGGAATTATTTCAGCTTAGTCCTAGAGTCAATATTGAGGGCTCCCATGTAAACCGATTCTACATAAACAGGAGACAAATCCTCCCCTTTCACTTGAAGTGAGGGTTTTTGATTCGAGGCAGCTGGGGAACAGAGAAAAAAAATAAAAGAAAGCTTGTTCTGTAAATCTGCTATCAAAGTAATGTGAATCAACCCTAAAACAAAATAAGAAATTTCTGTCCTGTCTGGCAGGTGTATACTCAAGTGTGAAATAACCAAGTGCTTGATTACTGCAGCTTGCCCGGACATGGTGTGGGACAGGGCAGTGGGGTAGTGCATCTCTGTCCCAAAGCCTGAGCTGTGGTGTTAGCAAGTAAACTACCACAACCAGACCCACATATTTTGTTGAAGCCACGCTGATTTATCCCAGCTGAGTTTCTGTCCTTTTAAGTGTGTTTAGCTATAAGCATTTTTTCCTATGCTTCTTGACTCCACAGATGCCCACCCAGCACAGTAATAGGCGCGGTGAGGAAAGTGCCTTGTGGCCAAGTTTTATGCATGTGGCTTCTTACTGTCCTACTTTGCATTAACATACTTGGAAGAGGGGAATCCACTTGTGAGGACTCATGGAGAAATTCTCTCTTGAGAGTCTGTTAGGACTCATTTTCTTTTGCCTCACAAATTGCCAATGATCTGTTGCAATCCTGCTCATCTTGCATCAAATTTACATATGCTGCAATTCCTCTCCCTCACCTTTCTTTACTGGTGCTGAGGGGAATATTTGGGAGGTGGAGTCTCACAAACTCCATACACAAAGATGGTCAGCATGTGTGGAGTCAGCCATGAGCTCAGGCTGTGATACAGCAGCATCTTCTCAGAGTTTTGCAGTGCAATTAGCAATCATGGAATGGTTTGGCTTGGAACGGCCCCATAAGGATCACGTAGTTCTAACCCCCTGCCATGGACAGGGAGAGGGACTGCTTGTCAGGGAGTGTAGTGATAGGGGTGAAATGGCTTTAAACTAAAAGAGGGGAATTTTAGATTAGAAGTTAGGAGGAAAATCTTCATTCGGAAGGTGGTGAGGCACTGGCACAGGTTGCCCAGAGAAGCTGTGGCTGCCCCATCCCTGGAGGTGCTCAAGGCCAGGCTGGATGGGACTTTGGGCAACCTGGTCTGGTGGGAGGTGTCCCTGCCCATGGCAGGGGGTTGGAATTAGGTGATCATTAAGGTCCCTTCCAATACCAGCCATTTTATGATTCTGTAAAGCCATCATGAGCTCATGTTTTCCCCCTACTTTTACATAAAGCAAAGCACGAATGGGGAGAACACTATGTGGGCTTGCTGAGGTCGGGGGAGGAAGCATGGTGGTTTAGAGTGGGAGAGGGACTGCCCTGCAGACCTCTTTCCCACAGATTTCCCCATCTACTCCTACTCTTCATATTGGAAGAGCCTGGGAGAACATTTTATATGAGGTAAATATCCATTTTTGCCCTGTCCATGGGCTCCACTATGTTTTCTTGGAGATGAGCTGTTAATAGGCATGGGAGTTCATCCAATCGCTTTTATCTGGTTCAGATAATCCCTTAGATTACTTCTTCCCTCTCTTCCGTTTACTGGAAAGTAAATATCTTTGAGAGAAAACCCTTGTCCTTCATTTATTGCAAATATACAAGTATGTTCTCATAAAAACAACATGTCTACCATGTGACTAACTTCCAGTTTTACGTTTTTCTTCTTTGTTTTCTAATTTAGCGGATTAACTAGATACTTTTTTAGAAAATGGTTCTATCACCCCATTACCTGAAGGAGTTGCTTGCTCTTTTTACAGAAAATCAGAGGCAAATATCAAGCCTATCTACTGTGAGTTTGTCCCTGAAGGAATATTTTACAGTGAGCTAAAAATTACACAGCATCCTATAAAAAATAGAAAGAAACATATCTTAGATTTATGATTATCCCTTTAGGAAAAAAAGTAACAGTCCAGGGAACTTGTATGTTTTAACCAAATTCAGGATGTTGAGTGAAACAAGCTGTTGATATTTAATATCGTTTTCTCTGCATCTTTCACACATTTGTGCCTTTGGAACTCAATTGACATTTTTTTCAGTGGAGACTTCTGGGAATGAAGCACTGTCGTGGTGGTTAAAATAGCTGCTGCCCACTTCTATCACAGAATGGGGACAAAAATGGCATAAATGCATGTGCAGAAATCTAAGTGATGATCCCATTTGTGAAACTTTAACTACCAAATGCCTTTCGTTTCGCCATGATTTTTTCTGTGGGCTTTCTGCATGATCTGATTTTGTCCTACATTTCAACAAAATGTTTGTTCTAGACTATTTTGACACACCTTGAAAAGGAAGACAGGAGAAGATCTAACCCTTTAGGTATGCAGCTAGTTGGAAACAGGATTATTTTCAGTGAGTAACTGCTGAGCTGGAAATTGGTATCAAAGGGCTCTCTTCTGTTTTGGGTGGTACTTGGTATTTTCATTAGTGATTTGTGTGTGACAGAGTAGAAAGTGCACTCAATTGGGGGCTGGGAATGGCTGTAGACATGCTGGCAGAAGGATTTGACAGAAATGAAAATCTGACCTGCCTGAAGATGAAGCTCTAGAGATGTCACCTTTCTTTCCAGGTCCAGCCTCCCTTTTTGAGCTGCTTGTTTGACTGCTACCATCTGCAACTCCCTTGCTTTGGATGACTTGTGCTTCTGCTTGGGGTTGGCCCCTGGAGATCAACGCTCCACCTCACCAGCTCAGCCTCTTTCTTGGGCATCCCAGTGGCTCTGTTCCCCCAGGTGGACTGATTTTAACCAAGCAGGGTGGTAGCAGGAATGTATAAATGCCATCCTGACAGAAGAGATCTTCCTTCTGCCTGCTGAGGTGATTAGTGACCAGGGACAGAGGGTGGGTGGATGGCAAGACAAGGAGACAGGGTTAAAACAGCTCTTTTGCTTGTATGAGGCCATGTATAAATATGAGTCAGTACAAAACTTTTCCATAGCCCTAAGATATACATCACCAAAGATAGATGGGGTGGATTTATTTGAAGGGCTTTCTGCAAGGATTTCAGCGGAAGCCTGGACAACTGCTTTGGACAAGACACAAGTCCTAGATAGTTGAAATTAACAGCAGCATATCTCACCCTGTATGTATACACAAAAAGAACAGCCCTTGTCTGGGAGAGCTTACAGTCCACATCTAATTGATTGCAATGTGTTTTTCATTAAAACTCATTGTTAAAACAAAAAAAAAGGAGCAGTCTAGCAGCAGAAAAAATCCTTTCAAAAAGAGTTCAAAATATCTTTCCCTAGTTTTTGTCTTCAGACCAAATTGGCCAGGGAGAGTGGTGAACCCAAGTTGTCCTGTGCTAGCAAGGCTCCAGACAAGCCATACACAGGACCCTCCTTCCTAACCCTCCCAAGCTCCCACCGAAGCCAATAGCCATATCATGAGGGTCATTGTTTGATATCTGTTTGCGCGATATCTGAACCAGATGGAAGCCATAAAGTATAAGGCACACCCATTGTTCTTTTTGACACAGAACTTGAGACTATCTAGGCCAGGGGAAATCTTTTCTACCCACAAAAGTCCTAGTTTCCTATATTATGACCTATATCAACAATATCAAAGCTCAAAGCTATACTGTTACACTGATGACTTTGTTCCATTGACTGTACAGCTAAGTCACTACATATAAAATTGCAGGATGCATTTAATGTAATTCAATTAGATTTAATCGAATTAAAACTATTATTAAATTCAACCAAAGGTAAGTCTATGGAATTTTTTTCTAATAACTCAAAAAGCTCAAGTCTGGATGAATTTAAAATTATAATCCTACAAGAGAATACGATATAATAAGTAAGAACATACAAACATTTAGAAGTCTGGCTGGATATGAAGCTGAACTTTATATATCACATAAATCAGTCATTACAGAAATGGAAATCAATTTGGGAGGGTTCTCTCAACCTAATTTTTGCTCTGCTTTTAAGTATTTAAAGAAAGATTGATTTCGTGCCATTTTAATTGGCTTAATTTAGCTAAGTATGGAGGCCCCTGTGTTAATGTAACAAAACATCCTTTATCATTTGGCCATGGGGAAACTCTTAGAGCTCTTTCCCTAAGTTGTAGCAGCCCCTGACACTGAAAACCTTACATCTGTTATTTCCTAACATGGCACTTTAAGCAGCAGCTAAAGTTTTAAACACAGCTTTTTAAGTTTTGAAGATATGCTGGATAAAACAGTCACCATTTCCAACTAACAGTTCTTTACCTTCCTTCCCCTGTTCTTCAATTTCTTCTCTGCTGAAGATGTGTATTGTAACACTCAAACAATACAAAAATGAATTAATGAGACTTTTCTGAGGAGGCAGAAGAACAATTAGAAATTATTCCATTTGCCATTGCTGAGACTGCATATATTCAGCCACTGGTTGATAGTCACCAGTGGGGAATTAAATATCCCCACGTCCTCCCCCAGAAAAGTGTCAGACATTGCCTTTAAATTTAAAGGAGTACTTCCATTGCATGGCAGGTAGGATGAGTTGTTTTATGTTTTTTAGCCAACTGTATTAGGTACAGCTTGCTCACCAGCTTGTGTGTCCCCAGTAACACATGGGCATGCCCATACAACCAGGGGGCAGAGGGTTTATGGTAGGAACCCAGGTACAAAGGGGTGGGATGGGACCGCAGCCTGGAATGGAGCACGTTTCCTGGGTACTGTATGAGGGGTGTACCAATGACTGGGTCTTCCAGCAGTTACTCATAGCTAATGTGGATATGCAGTCATGGGCAAACTAAAGGTTAGTTGTGACTTTGGTTGAAAGGTAATGGAAAAAGTTTGTCAAACCTGACAGAAAAGAGCCTGCGAGAGGCTGAACCAGATTCACAGGACTTCAGTTATGCAGTATGTGCTTGTGCAACCCCCAGCACTGTGCAGGTAACACAGTGTTTGGCTGGTCCTTCCCTTGTGCTGGTGGGTGGCACAGAATCATGCATTGCTTCCTCCGATCCTTTTCCTTGCCAAGCCAAAATAGTTTCCCCTGTAGATGGCTCTGTTTTCCTACACAATTTCGGGAATGCTGTTGCTTTAGAAACACCGTATAAACAAGACATTCAGAAAGTGATCGTTGGAATTCAATGTTTTTTAACACACCAGCTCTGAAGATAGCTGCACTGCAACTTGTTGACTACTTTCTACAAAATCTGTTTTTTCAGTGTTTGGCTTTGGACAAAAAAAAATCAGAGAAAAAGATCAGCCTGAGTGGGTAAGAAAAGCTGACTGAGATGCCCTGCTGCAGCAAAGACATCAAGGTACTGACAAGAAAGATGAGGGTCTCCTGTAGCTTCTGCCTTGTCTCTCCCAACTGCTCTGTGTTTCTGTGCTGCCTATAGCATCTCCGGTGGTACAAAGGCAACTGGAACGAACCTGAAGTTTTGACTTTTTTTTTTTTTTTTTTATGTGTGTGTGTGTATCTGTAAAAAGGATGTGTTTCTGTTTAAGAAAAAGAAGAGAGGGGAAATTTTCTGGCTGCCAGTTTTCAGCTGAAACTTTTTAATTTGTGTATATCAGGTTCAAAACACTTAGAAACCTTTTCCCATTTTTAAGTGTTTCTTGCAACTCCCTCTCTGCTCTGTTGAATGAGATTTTTAACATACCTTGCAGCAGGGTCCCACCCAAAGTTACCCTACCTTGAGTTATTTTTGGGCATCTTTCCTTGTCCTTAGAACTGTACATCAGTTTTGACTGCAGTTGTTCAAAGCCAGGATGCAACCATTCACTCATAGCACCTGCAGTCCCAAAGCTGTTAGTGTGGAATGAACTGTCATCAGGACGGCTCACCTTTAGCAAAACTGAAATATCCAGTGGGATGCTGCATCCTTCTCTGGATCTATCAGCGTGGATGCCCTGGCAGGGCATAGCTCAAAGGTGGGTCCCTGTTGTTGAGCTTTAAGGAAGAAGATTGAGAGCAATCTCCTATGTAAACCCATCAGACAGAGGGATTATTATGTTTGAACTGTGTTCAGGAATAAAATCTGAACCCATGAATAAATGCAATGATGCAATAAATCCTTTCTTGGGTGCGGAACAGTGACTGTGTAAATGCAAATATCAGAACATCTTCATTTTGTGCTGTTGTGTGCTGGTGTTAGAAAGTATGATATGCTAAGGCGAGCAATCCACCTAAGTGTATCTAGTCTCCTCGCTTGCTAGAAAAAACACAAGACCTGTGAAGCCAAAAGTATCTGAGAGAGATGACAAAGCACTGACATCTCTTTAAGTCATGGACCATGCGCTGTATTTTGGCACTGACACCACACCAAATTCAACCTATCCATTTGGTGCTTGCATAAATTTTTATCTGTACAGCAAACGTGTTAAATCAGAGATACTGATGCTGGATATTATCTCTTCTAGTTTCCATTGACAGCAGGAGAACCAGCTGGGAGCGCTGGTTGAGCGACGCGTGCTGACTACCAGGGCTCCCCTCAGTGAACTGTTGACTGAGATCCACCTCCATGAGGAGGAAATGAAATATATCACACAGATTACATACCCTGTGATTTTGCAATCACACAGATATTCTAATCTCTCCTTTTGTTTTTCATTTCTGCATGTTTAAAACATGGATACTCCTTTTGTTAAACAACATTCTGTCATGCTCATTTACCATACTAATATGAGGAAATGAGAACTTACCATGTGAATGTAGTGTTGTAGCCCCAAGTAGAAATAGAAATAAGTTTAACAAAGAAGTGTCTGGGATTTTCTATAGGCGCTGGAGGGACTTAGGCACTTAGCTCATTCTTACTCTTTGAAATTCCAGATAAAATGTTATTGGCACGTGAGTGATTAGCTAGATATTTTTAGTGACTCTATCGTATATTATATTTAGTAATTCTGGACTCAGCATAGGGAAGGTCTTCGCAGATCATGAGGTCCAGACTCCTGATATTTCAGGCAGTCACATCATATATTCCTCTTCATTTATCAGGCTCAGTTTTAAAACTAGTTAGGAATTTTGCTCCCTGCCCCGTCAGAGGAGTTGTGTCTGTTCCAGAATCTGGCTCTTCTGGTGGCTGGAAACTCTCCTGAAGCATGATGTAGAGGACAAACTGTGGTGTCAATTAGTGACTAACTGGATTACTTATGAATTGTTACTTATGTGACAGCCTGTAAAAATGAAAAACATAAAGGAAATATAGCTTAGGATCATATCAGGTGATTAATTTCCAGCAGAGGACAGAAAACCATGGGCCCTGTGCAAAGCAACAATGCAACCTCATAAGAAATATGGCTCTAGACACCCCTGTGCACAGAAGGACCAGACAGAGAGTATGCCCAGACCAATGAAACCCCCTTTGAGAAGATTGCAAGAGCAATATTTACCTGGTCTAGCAAAAAGGCAGTTGCAAATATGCTATAATAGCTATCAGTATACGTGAGGGCAACAATAGGCAAGGAAGAAAATGTGTTGTTTACCCTAAAACAAAGCATTGCCATGAGAACAATTGACCATAAAAGAGTTTGGCTAGAAACTGGAAGAAAGTGTTGAAAGTGAGGAGCTCTGGCATGGCTTTCCAATATGAGCAGGGACATCAGCAAACCTACCTGCTCTTGAGATTGTCCTTAGTCTCCAAAAAAACAAATTTGCAACATTTGATGATGACAGCCTCAGTGATCCAGAAGATCTCTACTGATGTAATTCCTAAAGTAAATGTACATAAATTCCACTGCAACTTCATACAAAGCTGGGTTTTGTATACTATACTGACACACTTTGGCATCCTCTCTTCTAGCCCATAGTGTTCTGCTGTAGTTACAGAGAGGAACAAGAACCTCCCCTATTCATCTTTGTCATTCTGTCCAGATTACAAGCAGCACTATTTACCAGATAAGCTTTCAATATCCAAACTGTCTGTTCTGTGAATTGGGCTAGTTTTAATGGTTATTTCATGGCCATTTGAGTAGCCAGAACAATTTTCTTTTGCCCATACTTGGAGCACAGTTTTTTGTTGTTTTGGTTTGTATCTACCCTCATTTCAGTGCTCTGAATGTAAGTAAGTTGAGGTCAAATTAAATTAAAAATATAATTAAGGAATGTGAGTTGATACATTGTGTGCTGAGGCTGGCTCTAACACAAGGGACAATTACAGCCTAATTCTAGCTTATCTTCAGTACTCGGGCTTGTAATGGAAATGACAGACCTCTGGCAGTGCTGATGGGTGCTCTAATAATATATATTTCACCAATTATCTCTTTAAGATAAGAAACTTTCACAATTAGGAGAGACTTGTCATATCTCTGAAATACTTGGGGGTTTAGGGAGGCAAAGCAATGTGTTTAGGATTTGAACACAGCCAGTGAAAAAAGAAATAACTCATTTCAATAGTCCTAAAAACCTGTCCCTCTCATAGACGGGTGGTGGCTTTCATGATCCACAGCATGCAGGTGACATGAACAAGCCAGCTGCTACTGTTCTAGAGAGCAGCTCTGGGAGAGGTGGGAAGGATGTGCTTTGTTAAGGACCATGCCCCAGCTTGCCTAGGTTTTACTGGTAGGGCACAATGCTGAGTCTCTGTGACCAATGCTGGGGATATGTATCTGCACCAGGAAAACAAACCCGAGGGACCCACATCCTGAGACAGAAGCCTTGTTGCTAAGAGGAAAGGGGCAGAATTTGAAGTTCTCCTTCACAAAGACTTGGGTTCTGCAAGGACATGCTATGGAAATAGATGTTTTCCTACAAATAAGAGCTATTCTGGTATTGTTTCTGTGGAAAATACATGGCTGGCCCACACAGTATTAAATCTGCCAAGGTCTGTCTCTCTTTGGTGTGGGATGAGTCGTGGTGTAGTTTGATAATTGATGTCAGTGCTGCTCTGACAATACACATGGGAAATGCATGAAGATTGGAAGTGGGTGATGTTGCACTGCGTGGTCATGGGCTCTCCATAAGCACCCACGTGGTTTTGACCTTCTGAGGTTGATAGGATTTGGGATTTAGGTCTACAGCTTGGACGTAAAGGCAGGGGAGAAGGCAAAGGGAAATCAAACAGAAGAATTCAGGATCTTTTATTTCTCATGAGTTTCCCAGCACACATGAGAGAGGATGGATGCTCATGCATTGTGACTGAGTACAAGATAAGGACCATACCTCTAGGAAATCCCATCCCCAAATCTTGCTGTATGCTTGCATGCCTGATAGAAACTTGAGGCAAAGCTCTTAGTGGAACACTATGCAGTTTAAGGTCACTGAGTATCATCAGAATTTCTTGTGATATGTTTGTAAAATATTTTAAGAAGGCTGTAGGCAGGTAGAAGGTATGTAAAGCCAGAAACAGTTATACCTGAGGTTCCTGATCTTCTGGAGAGAGGATGAAATGCTGCTGTTCCTTGCAGAGCTTCCCCAAAACCTAATTAGAGAGCATGAGGGGTGTATCAAGAGAATGAGAGAGGAAAGAAGTGTTCAGTCCTTGGGCTAGGAAGGGAGCAGATTGTCCAAAATGATACATTAGGTTGTGTTTAACAGTAAGAGTGGGAACCCTGTATCCACAGATGTCCAGGAAAGGAGTGGAAGTTGTCAGCTCCCTCGCGAGGGAGCTGAGATGCTGGAATTACTAAGAAGAGTCCTTCCTGGTAAGTAAAGCCATAATAATCCAAACAGTGTTGTTTGGCCATCTCTGTAACTTTGTTTTATTTTGGGGAATCTATTTTAAGCTCCTGAGTAAATCTTGTCTAGTGATCAAGCTGGCTGAGTGCCTTGATGCACACCCAAGCACTGTGCTCCTTACAATCAGGATCTTGGATTTCCTTCTTTCCATGCCCCCATCCCTGCAACAGGTTTAGAGCATTTGCTGCCTCTCCATCGAGCTGCGTGAGCCTGTGCAGGCTGTACTGACAGAGGGATGTGTGTGGAAGACACGTTTTTGGTGACCATCAGGAGGATCTCTGCAGGAGAATACTGCAATGAGGGCACAGCAAACCTACAGCTGCCTGCACGTGAAAGCACATACCTGCTCCTGACGTGGGTTACAGAAACCTTCTCTGATTTCCCAGCCCATGTAGAGCTTTTTCAGCCCATAAACATTCCCACTGACAGCCCTAAAGGTACTGCAGACCGACAGAGAGAAATTACAGTTCTGCGCTCTTTTGTCTTGGGATTTTTCTCTCTCCTTTTTCTTGCTGACTTGTTCTGATCGGGAAGACTTTTTTCCCCATCGTTCTGAAAGGTGATCTTTCTTTGTAAAGGATCATGAGAGCAAAGGGTCAAATCCTTGCCTTGTTTTTGTTTTCCCCTTTGTATGTTGGATGCGTTTGCTGGCTTCTGTTCAGGAGTTGTGATTGGCATCAAAGCTGGCAGTGACAATTGTCTCTACTGATCTCTAGACTTCATTAAATTAGATAGTTAACATTCAGAAAAAGGCTTTGCTAGTTTCTGCCAAAGTGAATTTCCTTGATTTCCTCTCCAGTCTTTTTCCCCCCTGCCTAGCCTGTTGCAGTTTTCTGAGCTGACACAAAACAGTAATGGCTTTTTTTTTTTTTTTTTTTGAGTTTCCTGCAGGTCACCTTCCAGCTCTGGGCTGGTGCAAAAGAGTGAAGAGAGGCAGCAGGCAGGTGGGACTGCGGAGACAAATCCCAAGCCAACGAGTGCAGTGGTGCTCTGAGATGCCCCATCACCATGCTGAGGGGTCAGGATCCCTTTTCCATCTTGACTCCTACACCTGGAGAAGGAGAGGTTGTTTGCATCCTCCATTTTCCAGAGATTCTGCAGGTAGACACATAGCAACTAATGCCTACCATTGGTAGGGAGTGAGAAGTGAATCAGCTTTGCTCTGTACAGATAGGAACTTGCTGCTTTTGTGATAAATCTCTTCTTAAAAATCCATGTTGATTTTTTTTTTTTTCCTTAGCATCCCATTAAATTTCCACCAGTGTCCAGACAACCACAATCCAACATTGAGCTCCTGTCAGGCAGCAGGCTTTCTTTGATGCAGAGATGGGTAATATTTATTCTGTGAAATATTTGGGGTTGGTGATGATACGGAGGGTTTCATTCCTGTCACCTCAAAGCACATTTATGGACCTGACCCACAGGGAAAGGAATTTAACGCTTTAAAATTTTGTGTGTGTTTGAGAAATCATTGAGAAATAACTGTGTAACTTCTGTTATGAAAGCAAAGGGATTATGGTGCTTTTTCTGAAGCATGTGGAAAAGCCATCAAAATAAAACCACCCCTGACGTTGCACTTGAAACTTCCCCATGCACAGGAGAATACATGTATAAGCTAGACTTCTGTCCTGGGTCTCAGTTTAGCATTGCAAATCTGGGTAACAAGTAATAAAAACACTTCTTGAAAAATGTGCATAGATTGTGGCTTGCAGTATGGTAACTAAAAACATACTATTTTTGCTGTATACCATTTTGAATGGGTTTGGATATTGACTAGTAAAAGATAGAAATGCTGATAATGGGAAAATAGGACATGTGGATCTTCCAAACAGGTCTCCACATTCTCCAACACCTGCTTCAATTTGCAAGGCTGCAGTCAATTGTGCTTATAATTGAAAGGTTTTGAAGATTATTGGTCAGTATTTCATGCTAATTAGTGTAATTTTTTTTTTTTTTTTAAAAAGGTGTCCTTTTACAGAACAGAAACCCTCCCACCCAGCAAGGTGAGGTATTGTTTGAGGTACTGCTCATCCCTTATTCCCTCTGCAGATGCCTCATGAGCTCTGTGTTGTTTCTGCTCCACCTCTGTTTACAAACTGTAAGTGCACAGCAAAGATATATGCACACATTGACTGGGTAACATAAAAGTGACCTCCAAATTGTAGCTGGCCTGCCTGTGTTGCCAAAGTGTAGTTTGATCTTTACATACGATTTGGCATCTTAGCTATGGTTGTGTTTTTTCTAGCATTGTGCTGGTAGCCTGGAACACATTAGACAAGGATTACATCTAGCACAGATGTGCCAGAGGGCCAAAATGTGTGTGAAACTGAGCTGGCAACTGAGCAACTGAAGTAGGTTTTACGATTATTTTTAGCCTAATTTCCTATGGAAATAAAGCATAAGTCATCCCACTTCCTTTGGGTGTACATATGTGTCTGCCTTCCTGCTCCTCAGCTGCTTTCTGAACCCACCAGCCCAGTCTGACAGTGAAGTGGCATTATCTCCAGCTTAATTAAGCCCTTTTGATATTACTGCGTTTGCACAGCAAGGACAGCGTTGGTTACTTTCCGAAGTGCGTTGACATCCATATGTCTGACATTTTTATCCTGAGGCAGGAGAAAGGCACAGCAAGCCCGACTTGACTTCGGGGAGGAATGGTTGGGGTTAGACTGGTGTTGAATGTGCTGACAGCTGCCATTCCAGCAAGGTTGTGGCAACCTTCTTCCTTCAAAAATGTCAAGTGTTGTGATCAGGCAGGAAAGCAAGGATGAGCGATGCTGTGGAGCAGCACAGTAACATGTCTGTTCCACCTGCTGAATGACCAGTGCCATGCTACCCAATGCAGAGTGCAGTTTTTAGTTATGAAGACTTATTCTGGTAGCTTTGATTTTGTTTGATATGAAACATGTCTTGCCTCTCCAATATTACGGTGATCTTTTTTTTTTAATATTATTTTATTTTTTTTTCTCAAAGAAATTGAAGGTGTCTCTTTACCTAAAAAGAAAAAGGAAAAAAAAAAAAATCTTCCCATGAGAGTATCTGAGGATCAATTTTTCAGCATGGGATTATAGAGTTTGGCTGTATAGGCTTAAGGT
Source organism: Aythya marila (assembly GCF_965140915.1). NCBI lineage: Eukaryota > Metazoa > Chordata > Aves > Anseriformes > Anatidae > Aythya > Aythya marila. The sequence goes on along the minus strand of NC_139043.1, from coordinate 62,559,460 downwards.
TTTTAATTTGCTTACACATAGATAGACTTACTTGAGCTCTATACATCACCAGATCAATGTAAATCTATTTACTAGAAACTTGGGTCAATATTAAAAGAATTCCATTAACCAGCAATAAGGACCCTGGATTAATATGATTACTATAGGCTTCCAAGTGCACAGAAAGGATCAAGAAATTTTATTTCATCACAATCTTAAACAATACCATTGTGGAAATCCCTCATCTGCTCCCTGTCTCCTGGAATGCAAGAAGGGAAAAGGATAGAAGAGGCTGTGAAGACAGATTTATTTATTTCACTAATACTGTCTCTTTAGGTTAGCACCTCTGATACACGCTAACAGTGGATGCTTCTGCAGCTTCTGGTAGAAAAAAATGTGGGCAGAAAGGTTTTGTGCAATTACTCCAGGGGAGGAAGAAAGAAATCAATGGATTCTGAAGGACACAAAGCAAATGTGACATTTCCAGAAGATAAAGTAATTTTTTTTCTTTTAAACTGTGGTAACTATGGAAAATAAGTAATGTTTATGTTATTGTCTACAAGAAGTCCTGTATTGTGGTCCTACTGGATTAACTTTTGAAAGATAATTTTCATATGACTGCAGGTCACAAATATGAAATCTGCAGTGCAGAATATAATCCTGAGACCCATAGTTTGGTACTAGAAATTCAAGGAGATTTTGCCCTGGAGAAACTTCCACTGGTTTATTTGGCCTGATTGGTTTCTTCACTTGTAAAAGGCAAAGAGTCCATCAGCTGAATGTAATCTAATCCTTAGATTAGATATAAGGAAGAAATTCTTCATTCACAGGGTGGTGAGGTACTGGAACAGGCTGCCCAGAGGAGCTGTGGATGCCCCGTCCCTGGAGGTGTTCAAGGCCGGGCTGGATGAGGCTTTGGGCAACCTGGTCTGGTGGGAGGTGACCCTGCCCATGGCAGGGGTGTTGGAATTAGGTGATCTTTAAGGTCTATGATTCTGAAGTGACCCTTTTATGAATAGATGTCCTGGTTTCAGTTAGAACAGAATTAATTTTCTTCCTAGTAGCTGGTGGAATGCTGTGTTTTGGCTTAGGATGAGAAGAGTGCTGATAACACCCCGATGTTTTAATTGTTGCAGAGCAGTGCTTATACCAAGCCAAGGACATCTCACCCTTTTGCTCTGTCCTGCCAACAGGCAGGCTGGGGGTGCAGTAAGAGCTGGAAGGGGACAGACCCAGGACAGGTGACTCAAACTAGCCAAAGGGGTATTCCATACCATCTGACGTCATGCTAAACAATATATAGGGGTGGCTAAGCGGGGGGAGGGGGCCGGACTGCTCGGGGTTAGGCTGGGCATCGGTCAGCGGGTGGTGAGCAATTGCATTGTGCATCACTTGTTTGTACATATTATTAGTAGTACTATTATCATCATTGTATTATTATTATTATTATTATTATTGTTATTATTATTTTCCTGTCTTATTAAACTGTCTTTATCTCAACTCATGGGCTTCACTTTCCATTTCTCTCCCCCGTCCCAGAGAGGGAGGGGGGAGGGTGAGCGAACGGCTGCGTGGTGTTTAGCTGCCGGCCAGGTTAAACCATGACAATAGATTAAGACTTTAAATTTGCAAACAAATTGCAAACAGTGTGTATTAATAGACTAAAATGGGGACTTGGATGCCTAACTGACTTAGGCTATCTTCGACATTCTCAACGATGGAAACAGAAAATGAGAATTGGCAAAAATAGAGGATTGGAAATGGTGGCACAAATCTGGAAAATGTAAATTCATGAGGCTGAATTGCAGAAGTAGTCCCCTGTTGTCCCAAAGGTGCTGAGCTAACTGGGTGAAGGGAATTTGGAAGGGCTTTGGAGCCTCAAAGTTAGTATTTGAGACAGAGCACCTGTGAATTGGGGGGAGAAGCAGGAGGGGAAACAGGGTAATTTGCACCTGGGCCCTCTTCTGACAGGCTAGAGAGGGCTTCAAATCCTTCCATGCCAAGGGACAGAAGGCCAGTTTCTGCTTTCCCCCCAGTTTTCCAGGGATCTCTGCTTCCTTCTGGATATTTATTCTTTTACAGCTAACCAAGTTTCTTTCTCAACTTTGAGTTTAAAGGAGGGTGTGTAGGAATCCCAAATGCTGCCACCCATGACATCACATTGATTCAAGAAGTGTATGAAACTTACAACTGGGCTTGTGCGCAAAAATGCTGGGGGTAGTTTTAAATGCCAAGATTTTATGTTTTACCAGCAAAGCCAGCACTGTTCCCCATCAGGCACAGGTATATGGCTCAGCAGTGGCTGAACTCTCACCAGCTTGGCTTATTTGCCTGAGGGAATTGTGTTGGGCTATACCAGCCAAAAACTCATTTTTCCTAATATAAGGTTGGGCTTCCAGTAGGGCAGTTTACTGGTAGGTTTGTAGTTTTTGCTTTTCCAGCAAGCCCTTTCTAGTATAGGCAAGGCTGAGATAGATGGACTTCCCCAGGCTAATTTAAGCATTTTACTCTTCTTGCACTTTAATTTTCAGTCTATATTTTGCTACTTGGTCTGCATTTCTTTTAAGAGAAACCTACTACTTTAGCCTTGTCCCCAACTGCTGTTCACTCAGAGCATCTTGGATTTGACCATAGGAGATAAAATAACTTCCTTTGACTCAACCCTTTCTTTTTTGAAAGCAAGAATTTCTACCTTTCTCCTTCCACTGGGATACATGATCCCATTATTTTCATTACCCAGTACTTTTAAAAGGAAGGTCCACTGAACAAGAACATGCAGTAAACATGTCATCTTCTTCTTTGTTTTTCAAACCAGTGGCTGATATGTGCTGTTCCAGAGGAAGTTGAAAGAGCTAGATTTTATGTGGATTTAGGGAACAGGGTGTCTGAGAATAATGGTTCAAATAAAAAGTAATTTTATTAGGGGTTTAAAAGCTTATGCATATATTTATTCTGTGAGTAACTTCTCATTCCTTTGACTACTAAATTATAATATGGGGTAGTATGACGATAGGACTCTCTTTGGGTTTCATGGTGAGCTATCTGTCAGGCTGTGAGAAAAAAGAAAGCATATTCTGGAGGTTTTTCACACCCCTTTAGCCCCATTGGTGCTGGGAATCAGGGTCTCTTCATGTGAAGTGCTAATGCAAAATGCATTGGCACTTGTCAGTAAGAGAGTTGGGCCCACTGGTACGGGTCACTCAGTCTTTTTCAGCCTGTGGGACACAGATCAAGCCTCTCATTACACAGAGAGAGATGGGCAATTATCTACATGCTTGCATTCATGATGCTTCACAATAACAGTATTGTTTTAAGCTATTTCTCTTTTGCTTCCCCCATCTTTCGCTTGTCAGTGTGGATATCATTCCAGTCTCACATCAGAAATTGATCTCTATAAATAATAACTAGAGCTAATCTGTGCTGTACAATGGAGTTAAAATCTTAGTATTCAAAATTGATGTCTACTGATAACGTTAAGTACAAAGATTTTAACAGCATTTGCACAGCAGGAACCATCTCCTTAACATGTTCAGGCCCTGATGTAGTTTGCTTGCAGTGACAATGAAGACTTTTACCTTGCCCTATAACATGTTGTGAATAGCTACGAGGATGACATAGCTGTTCCATTTTCCTTTTTTTCCTTAGTGATATGCCTTAACTTGACTTTTAACTAGAACGGTCTTACTTTTATACATTTTAAAATCAAACTACTTTATTCAGGTTCCTCAACAAGGGTCTAGATAGATAGCTCAGTGGGTAGCCTCACATACCTGTCCTTATTCTCCTCATCCTGCAGTCACCTATAAACCATAGCCTTCCAGAATTTGTGGGCCTTATCTATCTGAGGAGGAGGGATAGCCTTCAATAGGCAAGTCAAAGGAAGTTATTAGTTAGCCTTCAAAAAGGCTAGCATTGGTTCAAAACGCGTAAGAGAGCAGTTGTCTGCTGAATAACACTGTTTTAACACAGTCTAACATCGTTCTTCGAGCAGCAACCTAAAAAAGACAGAGACTTAAAGGCATTTTTGAAACTTTGCAGCCTGGTGGAGACTCCGCCATTTTGCTCTGTAAAATAAATCACAATATTTGAAAACTTTTCTCTCAAAGCTGTAGCACAGCCTGCTTTATCTAATGTAACCTCTAATGGAGCTCCCACTGGTTCCTTAAGGACAGTGTTCCTCACGTCAAACTATGTGTCATTGCTTGGGAATGTGTCCTGATAAATAGTGCAAATGTTACTATGCTTAATTTCATTCCTTTATTTGTAATTTTGTCCCTTTGGACCACCTACACCCTTTCCATAAAGCCCCAAAAGGCTGTGGGAGATGAAGGCTTTCACGAACGCATTATTCCAGATGTACTCTCTGGTTATTTCTGGTGCATGGTCAGAGCACTCCAGTACAGCTCTTTGGATGTTTACCTCCCAGTTTAGATTTTCAAGGGGCTCTGGAAGAGTAATTGCCATTTTGACATCACCTATCTGGGAATGCTGATTACTTAAACACTGTCATTGTTGACTTCACTCTTTTTAGCAGTTTACTATCTCAAAAAGCTTTGCTTTTTCTTTGTATATGTCTCAGAGAGAGGGCAGGCTTCTTTAAAAATACGTATTTTCTCATTTATTAAAACCTCATGATCTCCTGTGGCAAGAGACATGTCTAGCAGGAAAAAGAGAATATACAGTTTTCTGAAAAACAGGGTGACAATGTGTGGGAGTGACTCCTTATGGTGGTAGGCATTCTGGATTGATTTAAAAGCATTTTCTCACCTTAGGTAAAACATTTTTTTTATCATCCTAAAATAGAGTTTATATGTAACTTTTTTTTTTTTTTTTTTTTTTAATAAAAAGAAACATTGCTCAGATCCCAAAGAAATGTATTGCCAAAATGGTGAAGTGTAGTAAAGTATAGCAAATGAAAAGCTGTGGTTTGAGAAGAAAATAGAGGATGGTCAGTGCCTGCCCCAGGTTTGTATGGGGACACCTCTGTAGTAGCTGAGAAGAAAAAGAATATTCCTGTTGCTATCAAAGCTGGTAATTCTTGCAATATTTACTTTGGCTGTTTTTTTTTTTTTTTTTTTTTTTTTTTTTTTTTTTTTAACCTCCTGCAAATAGATTATGTTTTGACTCAAGTACTTTGTTAACACTTGAATAATAAACAGCATGTCTTTTATGTGTCAGGGTACCTGTGGGGCTTAGCCACACCGAGAAGAAAATGGCTAAGATGTGCTCAGGCTGAATGTAAACACTGGGAAGGAAAATGTTCTTTGCTAAGTGCTTTGTGCTTCTGGCTAAGCAAAGTGCATGCCACTAACCACTTGCCACTGTTTGTAGTGCTGCCTGCAGAGATGTTGAAGGCCAACAGGTTTTCACGCACAGCTATGTTAAGCCTATAGATGTATCATGACTGAAAGCCATACTCACATTCATGAATGCAACTGGTGAAAGCCTATTAACAAATAACAGTATGTGTAGTTACAAACAGCCTGAGAAATTCAGTCATTTCTGATCACTTTTCACTACATGAGCCCTTCGTTCATGCATGAAAGACTTTGTTTCCTTGCCTTCTGCTTATCTGGTGGGGAAACACTGGTCAATCTGGGTGCCCCAAATAGCTCCACTGCCGATGACCCAGTGCAGACCCTTCCTTCCAGTCCTTTTCGCCTGATCACCAGCAGATGTAGCGGGGCTCTTGGTCTTCTGTGGGGCTACTACTGTCTGCCAGGAAGTTCAGGCACCCCTCCACTACTCTTCTCTGTCCTTTACCAGCAGGCTTCAGTAGTGAGCTGCCTGCTAGTGGCAGGTAGACACACCGCAATGGGGAGTGCACCTTCCACCTCTAACAGTACCTTTGCAGATTGTATTCTTCTTGTCTGCTGTCAGTTTGTTTGTCACTCTATTAAATACTTTTTAGCATATATTTTTGTAGCAGAGTTCCATATGCTACGATTGGTCTTTGGTGATCAACTCTTACTTTACAAATCAGCCAAGACTAAAAGCCAAATGCTAGAAATAAAAGAAAAAAAATAAATTATCATTATTATTATTATTTGAGTGTAGACAGGGAAATACCAGTTTCCTTTTGTCACTGTGTGGTGACATCTGGTTTTACATTTGTTGGCTGTGCAGATGATGACATGATGTTGGTGCTTTGAAAGGCTTTTGATTTGAAATTTCAAGCAAACTTTTTGGTGTCTCATTTTTGGAGGGTGCTACTAAAAATATCTTCATGAGATCTGATGTCTCACTAAGTGCTGGGCACTCTCCCTTTCAACATTAGGCCTCGAGGGAGATGGTCATTCTTGTGTTCCTGGGTGGTAATCATCAGAGTGTGATCATCATAATGTCCTTTTTGGGTGCATGCCACTCATTACTTTTATTTTGCTGTTAATCTTTTCATGTGACTCACCAAATTAATCACAGTATTCAGTTTTCCCCCCACGTCCCAGTATTTTCCTAGCTTTTCTGCACAAAGTTTAGCACAAGCTGGAGAGACGCTGTAAGGGCAAAGCTTGCTCATGAGTCTCCTGTTGTAAATCCAGGCTAATTTAATTGAAGTTAGTGTTGTTCCAGACATGCCACAAGCAGAACTGAGGCTCTGTTTTACTGATTTTTAGAGTCTGGAGTAAAAGAGCAATAGACTTTCCTTGTATGTGCAAATAAATTAATACTGATAAAGCTTGTTAAAAGGGAAGACAAACATTTATGGTGGTTGCTTGAACTTCTCTTCATGATATCGGATACTGCAAGCTTATACTGGATGGGTAAACCACTACAAAGCCACATCAGCACTTGTGGATTTATGAAATGAAACAAGTGAAAGCTTCTCATACAGTAAAACCACAGCACTGACAGTATTTAAGCAAACAGCTGCTTAATTTTTTATCAACAGGCAGAGCAGGGTACAACCGATACCCAGCTGGAATAAACTGGTAGATCTCCATTTGCTTGAGAGGAACCAGTGCCGCTGCACTTGAGCTGGGGGTTCAGGTTTGGTCCCACTGAATGCAGCATGAGGGCAAATGTGTGTCCCTGGCTGTGGTGCAAACCAGGGTGCTGCTCGTGGGCACCCTCCTTCGGGAGCTTGCATCCGAAGCCTTTTCTTCTGCTCTGACCCAGAACACATCCATCCTCTGTAAGAGCTCTGTGCCCTGGGGAGGCTGCTGCTGATTTGTTTTACGGGATTCCAGGTCTCAATAGACCTGTGCTGTCCTGTTTTTACCACTCCGACACCAGTGCCAGCAGTTCTGTCACAGATAGGGCGCCTGATAAGAAGGAGTGAAGCCTTTCTCTCTGCCCTGCCAGCTTTTGTGATGAGGCAGTGGCTACTGCTGGTTACCATGTGCCTACATTTGTCTCCAGCTCCCGTGCTGAGGTGGAAGGAGAAAGAAAGACTGAGTTCCTCCATAAAATAACCTTTCTTTTCAGACTAATGTTAATCAGAGGGGGGTGTTTTTTTTTTTTCTTCTTTTTTTTTTTTTTTTTTCCTTCTGCCTTTTCCCAATGCCAGCAATCTTTGTGCATAACCTCAGGCCTTCCTCTCTCTCCAAATTTTTGTCACTCAGCCAACTTTCCACTCCTACTTTTCTCTTCTTTTCTAAAATTTCTCCTAGCTTGACTTTGCCTTGCAAGTCCTCCTTATTCAGTCTCTGTAAATGGACACAGGTACCACATCTGGATAGAAGTCACTGTACCACAATGGGATCAAAGTTTGGTGCTGGGACCACCTTTGGTGACCACCTCTGACCTCCTGCCAGTGCAACCAGGGACCTTCAGCAGAGCTTGACAGGGACTAGATGAACCTGGGATGAGTTAATGCCAGGAGCACAGTGTGAATGATTTTGATGCCAGCTACAAGAAGTTTCAGAGGCATACCTCTGCTTTAGGGCTTCATCTGGTCAACCCTGGGGCAACCCATCCTGCAGTGGCTTTTGCTGGTTGTCCTCACTCCATGGTACTGTCTTCTATGAACATTTGCTGTGCTCTGGCTAGCTCTCCATGACAAGCACAGTCATTGCAGTGCCTTCAGCACCACCCTAAATAACTTTCTAGGCAGGAAGTTCAGGGTGCAGAGTTAAAATCAGGTTGGAGGGAGACTAAGCTGGGCACAGACTGCCAAATACTCTGTATCTGCAGGTAAGCTGAAGGATGCTTTTCTACACCACTGCCAGTTCCACCACCGATCCTACTTCCCCCGGAGATAGTTAGTATGAAATATGTGGCAGATTTAAAAATGAGCTCTCTTGGGGGGAAAGGGGAAGCCTATGTTTTTTCATACCTACCTTCCCAACATTACAGTTTTCTGAGACAGCCTGAAAAGGACCGGCTAGCAGGTATGCCCTTGTGCCTCCTGTCCATCAGCGCACCCAGCAGGAGGGCAGGAGCTGCCAGGTAGGCATACAAGAGCCATCTCTCTTCCTCCTTCCCCTGCCCTCCTCCTCCCCTCCCTTTCTCCCTCCCCACACTTCTCTTGATCTGCTGTTGGCTCCTAAAAGGATTAATTAGAAAGATGTGAGCAGGGGTTGGAACGTCAAAAAACAATCGTCACTTTCATATCTGACCCCTATCACCAGCTGCAGAATTAACAAATTGAATGTCGTCAGCAAACAGGAGTTGCAGATGATATGAAGTTCATTACTAGCAGCACAGGGCTTGTGTTCAAAGCCCAGTTTAAACAACTCTTGCTGATTAAATTCCTTGCAGGGGCTCCTGCCAGACACGTTTAGAAAATACGGACATCTAACAACTCTCCCTCGCTTTTTCTCCTCGCCTTCTTTTCTTCCCCCTCCCCTCTATTTTTTTTTCTTTTTTTTTTCTTTTTTCTTTTTATTTTTATTCTTTTTTGTTGTTGTTGTTAATTTTATTTTTTGTTTGTTTGTCTCTTAATGTGTGCCAATTATTTGTCTCCTATCTGCAGGTACTGGCAAGTATCAGTGCTCTGGCCCTGCTGTCTACAGCCTTATCCATTTGGCGCCTGCTCCAGCCCTCTCACATTACCAGCAGTGGGGTCTGTTTTCAGCTGTGAAAAGCTGTGAGCATAGCTCCTTCCTCCCCTCCTCCCACCACAGCCTCTCTCCCCCCTTTTCCTTTTTCCCTCTCACCCTTCTGCTCCCACAGCCCCCTCCAAGGGCCAGGAAGCAAGAAAAAAAACACAAACAAGAAAGCATGATAACCAAACACGATGACCTTCTACATGATGGCACTGGGGATTCCCAACCTGCCCCCCACACTGGTGGTTGTGGCCACTTTTGCTGCACAGCCCACGTGTACTGGCCCTGCTCCCGGGGAGGATCTCTGGCTTGTTGTGACTCTTAGCGTGCCCCATGCACAGGAGCATCCAGAAGTCCACCAAGGCAGGTTGCTGGGAGGGCTGGATGGGGAAGCAGGAGCTGTAAGCAAGTGCATAGGAGAGCTGTGGGGATAAAATTCAGTTGCTAGCCCAACTTCTGTCTAGTTAAGCCACCTTGAGTTCAGTCTGAGCTTCACATTCAAAACACTTTTCTTCCCTTTCCTAAAGAATTATTTTTTTCCTGCAGTATTTAGTCATTCCATGTTCCTCCCTCTCATGCCTTCGGGATCTTTCTCCACCATTTCCCTGGGATGTAAGGATGGAGTGACTGGCTGTTCCTGCCCACCCCCACAGTAACTCCTGGACACGACAGTTTGGGTGGAAACCCAGCTACAAGAAACAAAATCTCAGAGGTAGGCTGCTTCTGCAACTTTTGTGAAATGAGGCAGCTCTGGAGAGGGGAGAGGCATCTCTAGGGATATTCCTGGGAGAAGGAGCTGCTGGAGAGCAGAGCTATGAGGGTCCAGGTGAGGCTTTCCTGGGGTACACACCAAAGGAGGTACCTTGGCACCTGACTATGAGCCGTGCATTTGCAGGTTGTGTTTGCTCTGCTGAGATTCTCTTTTAAGCTGAATATCACAGATTAAAATGTTGAGCCAGACCAGGAGAGCTTTCAAAGGTGCCCAGGAGACAGTGTGGAAAATAACTGTCCTTTGCAGGCCATGTTGTACTAGACCCCTGCTGGTCAGCTCTTTGGCAATCTTGCTCAGTAGGAAAATGTCAGGAATTATACAAGAAAAGTAGTCTCTGACTCTCACTTTGGAAGCAAAATGATGGTATCAGGAGCAGGAATGTGTCATAATCTTCAAGGAATTTTGTAACTTTTTGTTGGGCCATTGCTGTATTATTTGGTTTCTCATATGGGAAGTATTTTATTTTCCAGACATCCTTTACACAAGCCAGAGCAGTTTAGTCCCTGAAATGTTTGCTGAAGTCTTTCTGCACAGGTGAAACTTTCACAGGTATTTGCATGTACTGTTAGATGACATTTTGGATCATGGGGTATTTCATGCAAGAAATAGCCCAGCAACAAAGTTTTCCTTTCAAATTTTTTTTTCTTCTTTTTTTTTTTTTGGTCCTTTACAGGCCATCTTTCTCTGTCACGGAACCATTGACAGTTAGTCACAAGACGTAGAGCCCCCCAACATCTCCCTTCCTCTGTATGACCATCTCTAATGAGAGAGTTACAGACAACAGCTAATCCATAGCAGCATGTCTAATTTTTATACTCCTCATACCTATGCCTCTTGTGTTTCCTATGCTTGCTCTGGTATTTTTTGTTTTAAAAAAGAAAAACTAGCTTCCAAAATGAATTAGTGAGACAGGCCTCTTTTTGTTTTATTGAATTCACTGGATTATAATGAGAATGACACCTGGCCAACATTTTCTACTTCCAAAGTTCCTACTGATTTTTTATTATTATTTTTTTTATTCGAACTATAAAAACAAAGGTTTTGCAAATATCTGTCATTGCCTAAATCTCATTGTTTCTTTAAGCATTACGTACCTGCAACATGTTCATCCAAAGCCTGTGTTTCAAGTTCAGTGATGTACACAGGCTGTAATCTTCCCTTACATGTGCTTGCACTGATTACTACTGATCAGCAATTGAATGAGCAAATGCAAAAAGTGTTTGTAGCAGAGAGAAATTATTTTTGGAAGAGTGTCCACCACAACATGAGTTTGTTGTACTGCTGAGCAACCAGCATGGGATGTCTACAGTGCAGGAGGCAAATCTACTAATAACATGGCATGCATGGATGTATGTATGAGTAATATGAGCCTATGGGAACACTTGCTTTTAAATCTAGCTAAGCCTAGAACAGCATGTATTTTCCAGATACTGGAAATTCCCAGATGGTTGGATTATACTGACTCAGTATTTTGTGCCCACATTCATTCAATTCCAGCAAAACGGGAGGGTGAGATTGGTGCAGAGTGCCTGGGAAGAGAGGGCCCCTGTGATGTCCAGTTGGTAGAAGAAGGGCTGTAATAAATTTCAGCAAGGATTACAGCTGAAGAGGCTGTTCCCTGCCCAGGCCAGCTGGATCTAGAGTATCTGCTGTCTGTTCTGTGCAGAATGGATATTTTTCATCCTCTCATCCATGCCATCACCATTTTGCAAAAACATTTTCATAAGGTTGGCATGCTGACCCCAGGCTGTGCCCTGGGGCACTGCACGAGACTGTTTATCTGCACATATCCTACTCATGGCTCTTGGGAGAGCTCAGTTCAGTTGCTGTCGAAAAGGGGTTCAGACAACTTGCAAGCTGTCACCCGCCTCAGGGACCAGCCTATATCTTTGGCTCGTTCTTGCTCTTCTAAAGCATCTTGTGAGCTCTTGCTGGCACCCAGCACCTCTAGGTGTTTATTGATCTCAGACAAATCAGCTGTTGATCTTTTTTTTTTTTTTTTTTTTTTTTTCTCTGATTTTATAGCCTGTAGTGATGTAGCTGGAACTTCTGGACCAAGCTATTTACATCTCACTAGTAGCCCGTGTTAAAGGACCTTGCATTAAAAATAAGTTAATGAGAATCCTCCTCCTCCCTATGCTTCTAATCTGCTATAGGTTGTAAAGAAAAGTACTTGCAAGGAAATGCATTAGGCAGTCTTTATGAGCTGTGGCACAGAGTGCAGTAAAACCCATGGTTCGGCCCCTGGGCCTCCAGCAGGACATCTCTTTATTGGAAGGGACACCACAGAAGTACCATGTTCTGAGGCTACACGAAATACAGTAATAAGGTTAGCTCACAGTAAAAGTGTAATTAATGTCATATAATATAAAGATTTACCATTTTCTCTAAGGACTTATCCCCCAGGCAGCTCTCTTGCATCACGTGGTAATCTAAATTAAAATGTCCCTGACAATTCCCCATCTTTTTACCCATTTTCTGCCTGTATGCTTGCTCCCAAAGATGTTTATCATGGGGTGCCACTTCAGCAGAGGGGGATTAGGAGATCATTGTGCAACAATAGTGGTGCTGCCTTCTTTGCCTGTTGGGTGAAAAATGAAACAATGCTCAGCTTGTCTGGGGTTTCTCTTTCTCTCCCTCTAAATCTTCTGCTGTGCATTTTCACACAAGACTGCTGTGTCTCCCACGTTCCTTATCACTGTGAGATTGTTGCAGCTTGCTCTTGGAGATTGCTGAGGCAACAAGTACCCATGCTTCCTTCATCTACTTCACAAACAGGACTTCTACTTGAAGGAGGAATGGCAGGATGGTTTTCTTGACCAAAGGGTCACAAGTGTCCTCTAAAGGGTCCTCACCGGGGCTATGCCTAATTCTTGTTTGGACCATGGCACTGGGTGGTGTTTGCCTCCAATAACTGAAGTGGGGAAAAGCTGCGAGTGCTGAGTGACCACAGTGCTGAGTGACCACCTGGCATTTCCCCCTTTCTCCTTTCCTCTCTCTCACCTTGAGCGTGAGGTTATTTGTGCTGGATTATTTGAGCTCTGTTGATGAGAATTCTCTCTGAAGCTCCCTGCAGGCAGGGAGAGACTTTTATATGGTTTTCTGCTGGGACCGTTTCTGTAGTGACCTGAGATTTGTACTACTTAGCTGAAGTAGAGTAAGGGCTGCTCTTCACAGAGGTTACAGGAGCCACCCTTACTTTGTGCTGAAGGCTGGGCTGTCAGGAAGCCCAGCAAAATTCAGTTAAGTGAGTCCTGCTGTCTACAGACAAGTCCCCAGTGGAAATGTCCCAAATGAACAGCTAGAGACATTCGATGCCTGTGTGTTGAAATCCAAACTCCTGCAGATCCTAGATGGAGCCATGTCGGCCTTTTGTTTTGAAGCCTTAACCCAGGCAAAAGTTACCCACACCAGCACGCAGAGGAGCCGGGATGTGCTTTCCTCCACTCTCACCACCACTACCCTTGAAATCTGGTTTTGCGGTGGGTAGCTCCTCTTTATAGCTGCTTCCTCCCATTTCCTCACTTTCCCTGCCATATGCCAAGCAGGAAAAGTTCTTCCAGACCAAAATCATTCCTCATCCTTTGATTCCCTGTGTTGGCCAAGATGCATTGCTACAGAGAACACGCTTCGCTGCAGTGTAACCAGAGAAGGAGGAAAGGCTGGTTTGCACCATCAGCCTTGAAGGAGGTGTTCGAGTTCAGCTCATGACTGATTAAATCATGACAAGGCTTTTTTTTTTTTTTTTTATCCTCTTTTGTCACTTCTGCCCTCTCCAGGAAACCAGGGTGCCCTGGGCAGTCACTTGCAGGTGTTTTAGTTCTGCCCCTTTGATTGCAGCCACATGAAGGGCAGTTTGTGCAGGTGACTGAAGGGAGGTAGCAGTCCTCCTGTTATCACATAACAGGAAACCCAGAAGTGGCAGATCAACCAAGCACATGGCAGGGCCTAGACATACAGCCTGGCAATGCTGTCGCGCTGTTGCAGGCTATCAAATTAATACGGAGTTTGATTTTTCCATCTTGCTGTATATTGCCTTGCACTGACCTGGCAAGAGGCAGCTGCAAATGGCCATTTGCATCAAAAGCTCCCCAGTCACTCTCGATTAGAGCGACCACATCTTTTCCCAGCTAATGAATTGCTCCCATCTGTGAAATTACAGCTACTCACTTTTGTTTTGCTTAAATAAGACCTGCAGGGCTCACGTGGCAGGCAGTCTGCTGCCTCCAGGTACCTGCCTGGGAGGCTCGATCACCACGGCTGTCGTTCTGTCACGGGGCTGTTTGTCTGGCCTTTGACAAGGAGCAAACACAGAGCAGCCCTGGCCTTGCCTGAACTGCCCGGGCGCTGCAGAGACCTCCTGGAGACCTGGGGCTGCGCCGAGGCCGCCAAGATGCTCTGTGCATAATGCTGCTCCAGGAGCCCGACCTATTGATCGCCGGGAGTCTCAATAAATTTAGATGGCGGGTCTGTATCCACGCTCCATGCATGGGGTAGAGCGATGATGAGCTGCAAAGATCAATAGAGGGGAGTCTTTTAATCGAACATGTAAAACATGTTCTTCATCACTGATGGTGTGTTAATTGGGATTTAATTCTTGAGGGGGCATTCACCTGTCCCTTCCAGCTGTTTTCTCTCTGATCTTGTTGAGAAATCCAGAGTAGCTTGAAATATGATTTAGAAAGATGAAGAAATATGAATCAGGGCTCTACTGTTCTTGTAGTATTATTTCCAGCATATCCTGCCAGTCCCCAGCTTGCTGAAACCCCCGTCTTTCAGTGGTGTTCACATCAGCAGTAAATCTGTCCCACTATACTCCTGCACTCCTCAGCCCAGGGCTGAGGAGCAGGGGGAGCCTTGGTGCCTGGCTCAACCCCCCGCAGACTGCCGGGTACCCAGAGAGATGGTGACCCGGGACACTGAGCTGTTCTGGCTCTTCCATGGCCCGTGTATCCGAGACGCTTACAGCCATTCCCACCACTGATCTTCTGCCTCTTGCTGATGCTTTTGCTTCCTTTGCTTTCACCTGCTGCTCTGCATTTAGGCGAGGAAGTAGTGACAAGCTCTTATCCCACCTGCCAGGCTCAGCCTGGGAGAGGTTTTGGGGGTAAGTTGCCTTGATCAGAAGCACAGCCTTAAGGAGAATCGTTTTCACTTTAGCCCATAAAGGCTGCAGGGCTACCATCAAAAAATGGATATCTGAAGGTAGGGAGCTAGCTTTTTATATAGTATGTAAGATGCAAGGATTGTTTGTATTTGTTATTCTATAAATTATTATTTTTTTCATCTTTTTTTTTTTTTTTTTTTTTTTTTTTTTTTTTTTTGTAAAGTACCATGGGAACAGGCCTCCTTGTCCTAGGAGGGACATAGTTTCTCCATGGGTGCCTCCCCCGGACTCCACCTTCTTTCCTTGTGCTGCAGCAAGCACCGAGGTCGGGCACTGGCCACCTTTGGAGGCTTGTCCTGGCAATCAAACAGCTCTTCCAGAGCAAATCTTACTGAGGCTGGATGATAGGAATGAAACTACATGTGTGAAGAGAAGGATATTTTGACATACAAAAAAAGACTGACCTTCACTTTACCCTAAATCCCACCATGTTGTAATAGCAGGCAACTAAATTGTACTATGTCATCCCCTCCATTAAAGACCATCCCTGCATCTGTCTGTTCCTCATGAAAAAATTTAGGATTGTTGTTTGCCCTTGCAGTCCCCCACCCTCATAAGGAAAAACCTTAAAATCTTTGGTTTCCTTTGGGACTTTTCAGTTCAAGCCTTAGCAAAACAAATTGTGTCACTGGCTGGAAAATGGAAGCAGCAGCATCCCAGCTAAGAGCTCAGACATTTTTTCTTATTGTAAATTCTTTAATTTCTTTTAACAGATGACCTCTCTAGGGCTATTGTATTACCTTCCTGCTAGTTTTCTGGCAGGTCTTCTATTTAACTAAACCAATAAATATGTATATTTGCAGCATGTATTTCAGTTATCCAGTATAACTGTACAGGGTATTCATTACTCAATAACCAGCTTATATTTAATATTGAAAGGTTATTGCAAACTATATGACTGTATGCATGAATACAATTTATGAATACAACATCCATGAAATTTCCTTGCTGTAATGTAACTGACTAATTGATAAATACTCAAGCATATCCCCAATTCCTTCATGCTGTAAAGTATTTTGATAGCAGTATTTCAGGGGGCAGACGAGTGAAACAAAGCAGTAAAAGGAATCTCTGCCAGCCCAAACACAGTTACATCTTCTGTGAGCTCAAGGAAGATTTTGTAGCATGAGGTGGTGACCTCACAGAATGTGGAACTAACTCTGTGGGTCCAGCAGAGATGGCAGCTGTAAGGCAAACAGAGGTGACTGCACCAGTGGCTCCATAAGTAGTGCCACATCTATGCAAGGGACCAGAAGCTCAGGGGGAGATGTCTGCTGGAGACACAGAAGTGTCTTCACATTTCTGGAGCTTGGAAGCTACATGTGGAGGGGCAGCAGATGAAGGGAGAAAAAGAAACTGAGGGGCATTGGACAATTGTGTGGGATGAAGGGAGCAGGTTGTCCTCATGTTTCTGGAGAAGGTGTTTCTCCTTGTCAGCCTCATGTGTAAGATGCTCGTCATCTTGATGCTGCTTTTGTGTCCTCTGATGTGAAGGGGAGTGGTTGGTGTGGTCCTTGGACAGGCTTGTTCACTGCACAGCTATTGCATGTTGTTCATCAAAGAGAAGTTTCTCTTGTCTACTGCTTTCTCTAAGCGTGGGGAAAGAGCTGGGGGTGGGGGGGAGCAGTTGAGTCCTCTAATGGTTTCTTCCATGATGGGATTAAGCAGGACCTGCTCCTTTAAAAAGTGTCCCCTTCCCCATCATCCTCCCTCCTTCCAATTACAGCACTAATTTCAGTAATGGAGCATTAATGGAGTAATGGACTGCTGAAGCTGGCCTGAAGGAACTGTAGTGCTCAGCACAAATTGAGTAAATAAACCATATATTAGATTTCTAAACAATACTTTTAGTCTAGTCCCCAGGGAAAGAGAGTTGTCAAGACTTACTTAAGTAAACCCAGCAAAAACGTATGCAAAAGATCCATCCATTCATACCCTGGAAAATGGCACCAGTGGCCCGAAGTATCAGTGAATCTCTTACATAAATCTCTGTGGTCCTGACGGAGAGAGCTTTGTGTTGTTTCCTTCTTCCAGTTCCCCTCCTTTGATTTATTTACCAATAAGCAGCGTTGTGCCTGTTTCTATTTGTGTCTTGCTCAAAAGCTGTCTGTGTGGAGGGGAGCTGTATGCTGATGGAGAATGACTTGCAATTGCAAGGAATGAGTTATCACAGAGCTGAACGAAGTGATGGATGTCAGTAGTGCTCTAAACAGTTTTCAGTCTGGGAAAGTCCTGATTATTTTTTCTTCCAAAAGCAGCAGCCCTCTGTCAACATTTTTATTACTGTAAATTAAAAATAGGCTTTGCAACTACCTCAGCCAAATAAATAGAAACGAGTAATGAAGTACTGACTATCCAGAGCTACTCTGCTGGCATCAGGGTGACTAATTGTAATTCAGTTGCCCTTGAATGCATGGGCTGCGGTCGAGGTTTTCCTAGGCAGCTTGAGAGCCAAATGCAGAAGATGGGGACAATGAAGCGAGGCAAAGGCACCCAGCAGCAAAATGACTTTTTCACGTCATTCTCCAGGTCAGGGGGAGGACCAGGGCAAAATCCAGGGCTCAGCCCACCACCATGTCTACGAGCAAACCTTTTGTGTCCTTAAGAGGCAATCATGAAAAGCCATAATTTCTAGAGGGCAGCAACTTGTGGGTGTTCAACATCCCACAAGATGATTATTTACTTTTTATGAGCTTCAGTGTGATCTGAGAGAAATCTTTTGAGCCTTTATGGCAGATATATATACATATATTTCCTCTTAGCACACACATTCAAGAAAGAGTGAAGAGTGTTCTAGCTCTTCTTGTTCATAAATTTCATTGAACTGTGCCATTACTAAGAATAAGTTAAACAACAGCAGTTTAACTTGAATCAAAAGAATGAAGACTGCTTTAGTCCTGTGATCAGGCTAAAGATGAGGTCTGGACCACAGTATTTTATCAGAGGGAGTTTTATGCAGACATCATTAATCTGCTTCAAATGTCTGACACCTAAAGTTTGGGTACACAAAATCACTCCCTCACTTGACCTCCGGATATAACACGTGAAAGAATCAAATACCGCTGATGTATACCAGACCTAGATGATGTAGTGTCTCTCAGGGTGTAATGCAGTCCTGGTTGTGATTCCTGTTTTTATTAGGGGTATTTTTGAAATATATACAGAGAGAAAGTGAGAAAGAATTCATACTGTGCTGGTTTTAATAATCTGGAGAATTTAGCAATTAGCTTCTGGAATCTGGTTTTACAGCTGACTGGGACAGGTAAATTGGGCATGCTCTGCCTCTGGGTATGTAGAGGAACTACAGTATTTTATCAGTGTGGGAAGATTAATGCATTACTCTATGAGTAATTTGTCAGGCATAAAAACAAGTAGGTCTCCAAGAGTGATGAGTTTATTACTGAATGCTTGCACCCAAGAGTATGGATCAGAAATCTGGGAAGAAGTCTGTGCACAATTTGAAACTGCATGTCAAAATCTCATTTTAAGAAATGTTTTTTAATAATACTTCCACTGAACTCATAAGTTTACTTCTTTCCCCACAGCTTTAATGCTCTTGAACCCAGTCTTCAGGCTGCTGAGCTCTTCCTTTGATACCATTCTCTTCCTGAAGGACCATCTCTGATTTATCCAGCTTGACCAGATCCTACACCTACAAATTTCAGATCCTCTCATCACCTGGCCTTTATTTCTCTCCTTCCTTGTCATGACTTCCTGGAGTGTGCTGGTGGTGCACGGCTCTCCATCCCTCCTTGATGCATTTGTTCTTTCTGCAGTTCCCCCCGTCATTTTTCCCTGCCACAGAGCCCAAAGTTTCAAAACTCCATTTCCCTTCTCCATATCTCCCACTTCCACCACTGCATCCAGGTACTTCTCTGAGCTTCTTCACATCCCACCACTTTTCTCTTTAGCATATCACTCTCATCTGGCTGCTTATCCATTCGTCATCCCATGAAATTAAATGAAAACCTCACCCTGATGAGCCCCTGCCCTGGGTACCACTTGATCCTGACTTGTTTTCCCTGTTTTTGACTCTGACCTCACTAAATGCACAGTTTACAAACAGTTTCCTTCTCCCAGATTTCAATCTACTTCTTCAAAGGCTGCAGACCTTAAAGCTGCACCATACCTGAGTTAGTATAGCACATATATCTTTTCTGCTATGGCACATACAACATACATATTTTTGCAAAAGGAACAAGGACCATCTTGATGGGAATTTATAGCAAATACCACGTGTTTGGTCTCGGACAGCTGCCATGGGAACTTCATCCTGAAGCTTTGCAAAGCAGATGAAAATAAAATCTTGTAATGAAAAATGTCAGGGAACCTAAATAGCAGACTGTTGCTTGGTGGTTAGTCCCTTGGCAATGGGAAAGCACAGAGCTGCCAGCTCTTCAGCCTCATGCACAGAAATCAGAGTATATGAGACTAACGACCTGATTAAATGAACGTGATTTAGGTTTTAGAGTGAACAGGATTCCAGAAAAGCTATACAACGTACACCTTTAAATACAGAACTATTAAATGTCACCTCTGTTTTCCATACCTTTGTGATGCACTTACACATGCTGATGAAAGGGTGAAATGATGGCCCAGGAGCCTAGAGCTACCTGCATTCCCACCCTGCCATACTAGGGAAGGAAAGGCAGTGGGGCTGGGAAGAAGAGCCAGCTGTACTGCTGATGTACAGAGGATGCTCTTCTGACACGGCCGCTTGTTTGGTGGGCCTGATCTAGAGCCATCTGACATAATTATGATCCGAGAAAGCACACCGCTCTGTCCCTTCTCCATGAAACTGTGTTTGCATTCTAATATTGAGTTGGAATATGTCTTCTTGTCTTTTTTTTTTTCTCCTCCTTTATGATATAAGCCATTTTACAATTTTCAGTATAAATAGAGACATATCTTAAGATTGTGCATGTGTGTGTGTTTGAAATCCTAGCCATTTTGTGCAACTCCCTGGGTGCTGGGGGAGTCTCTCCTTTCCACCGCTCCATTGCTCAATACTCTTACAGCTTTGTTCATTCCTTTTTGCATATCTACATTCTGTTTTGGATAATCTTTGTCTCTTATCCAAATCCATGTTGTCATTCTGTGCTGAAATCCTGCTGTCCTCCAAGACAACAACTGTATATCAGTCGCATTGTGCATTGGTATCGTTTTCCTTCTGCTGAGAGTTTCTCTCCAGTGGATAATGGCAAAAAGCAAATTATTTTTATGTATGATGAGTGCTTTTTAATGTCTCTCTAGGGTATCTGGGACAGGAGACCAAGAGTTAGATACCCAATATGCCTGATATGGTGCAAATGAACCATTCTTGATGCATGAAGGGCATAATTCTATACATACCTTGTGGGAGCTCTTTTGCCCAAACTCTTGGGGAATCTCTTACTCCTGTAGGAAAGCTTGAATGGAAAAAGAAATTGTTGATAGATATGCGCATGTAATTATCTTTACAATTTTTGTACGCCCAAAACCTGAAAATTTGTTCAGAAATAGATATTCCCCTAGAAGAAATCAACTGGAATTGCAAAGAAGCCACCACAAAATTTTTCAAGAAAACTTTGATGGGATCAAATCAAACTTAGATTTACTGGTGTGACTGGGAGAGTCCCTGGGGTTGTGTCTGCCTCTAAGATTTATTCTGAAATTATTTTTTTTTGCTGTTGTTGTTCTAGAAGGATATTTGTTTCTCGAAGACCACATGACCCAAGTGAAGTCCATAGTGGTGACCCCTGTCAGGAGGAGGCCTCCCAAAGAGATGCTTGGTGTCACTGCTGGCTGCGAACCGGAGAAACACCCTGGTCCTTGCCAGCTCCGCTGGCCACCTGCCCCCTCTCCCCCCGCCCCCACAACCTCTGGTCCCTGCCAAACAGGCGGTTAAGACCAGGAAAAAAAACATGGGGAGATGACGAGCCAAAGAATTCACTGAATGTGTCAGGCCTGATAGTGGCCGCCGCTGGTGGGTGGCATTCCTCTGCCACAGGGCGGATGCACAGAGTATGTTCCTCCTGGGGGGAGATAAGCCCTGGAGCCCTCCGCCGAGTGGGGCCATGGGCATCCTTTTCCCCCATGTGGTGTGAAATTGGCTCTTCTGCCTATGACTACATGCAGGTGATGTATTTTATTTTATTTTATTTTATTTTATTTTATTTTATTTTATTTTATTTTATTTTATTTTATTTTATTTTATTTTATTTTATTTTATTTTATTTTATTTTATTTTATTTTATTTTATTTTATTTTATTTTTGCATTAAAGACTCTCCTATCAACTTGCACTTGGGCTTGGTTGTCCTGCAGGTAGCACAGACCTTCAGGGATGTAGCCCCTCGCCTGGCTCCACTGCTGAGGTATGGGGCAGAAAACGGGCTTGTGGCAAAGGAAAAGGAGGGCGTTAAGGCACACAGTCCCACAAAGAGTACCATGCAGCTCTTCCCATCCCAGATGGCTGCATGGCACGGGGCCAGGGTAGGTGCAAACCCCAGAGGAGAAAGGCGATGCTGAGGAATGTGCCGCTATGTATTTCCTCAGGTTTCCCCTTCTTGGCAGAGCTGCATTAGGGCCACAGACTTGGCAGGCGTGATGGAAAAGCTGTCTTTCCCCGCAGCTCCCTGGGGACCTTCCCTGGCACTTTGCCTGGCTCTGGGCACTGGGCGCTGTGGTGGGGAGAGGAGCTCACACAATGAAACATTGGATGAATGTTTGCAGTCCCATGGAGGGCAATGCAAACTCACCACGCTGAAAATGAAGGCAAGAAGCAGCTCTGCAGATAATGCAACCTCCTCTTATCACCACTAATTAGGCTGGGCACAGCACTGCACCCAGGGAAATATAATTGCTTCCAGGGCTGGAGTGAGGGCCCCTGTGCTCTGTAGAGCCCCCAGATATGTGTGACACCTCTGTGTTGTGCTGTGGAGATGCTCAGATTTCACACAAAATAGGCAGGTGTGAACCCTAAAGTAAAGGCATAGCAAGGTATTGCCATTGTGCTTGCAAATGGTGTTTCTGGAATCATGGTTTTGGAGTTTCACTGAGATTTTGAGCATCATTTCTAGTTTGTGTGAAAATAACCCTAAAAAATATGTACAGGGTGAGTTTCCAAAATATTGTGAACCAGAAGAAATATGAAATTATTTCTCAGCTGCTGTTATGTTTCCTTATGCAAGACATGGTGTAAGCCCAACTCCCAGTGGAGTCCCATGGTGCAGTTTGTATGGCTCTGCCTCAAAATTAACTTTCAAAATCATTGGGCAACACCAACCAAACAATTCTAAGATGTTTAATCCTTACAGATTTCATGGAAGTAAATATCTGAGACAGAAAGTGCATGAATAGCTCCCACTGAAGGAAATGGTGAACTCAACCATCCATGGACACCAAAGAATCCAAAAATGCAACCCCCACCCCCACTCCCTCTGACTTTAGGAATAGTTTCAGTCAAAAATTTCAGTTTAGTAAAGTTCAGTTCGGTTTAGGTTTAGACACATACACAAAATCCAACTGCAAGACCATAGGAAACCCATTCTCATTGACCCCAGTACTTGCAGAGCTATGATTTCATAGGAGTATGGCTCCCAGAAACCCTTGCACAGTTTGATCCTTTGGTATCACCTATAAATTTGCATCTCCTTTTTGGATTCAGTCGTGAATGGGGCTGTGTCCATACTCTGAAGAAATTGTTGTGCAAGAGGATCCCTCTTAAAGGGGTTTTCTTGATGTATCACCCTTCTGCATTGAATAAGCATAGAGGTCTGTGATTTTTTTCTTTATGGAGGTCCATGTATTGTTCGCAAGTTGAATATAATTCAGATGTATGGATCATTGTGTCTTGGAAAAAAATAGGCCAAGATTTAGCTGGAAAAGATGGGTACTTGGAAAGCAGAAATAAAAAGGCTAATGGGGAGCTGAAAGGAGGCAATTGAGGCAGAAGGAGCCCTTGAACAAAGGAGGAGACCCCAAACCTTATTTGTCTTTGATGCTGGCTGAGTTATACAAGCTCTACAGGAAGCTCTGCACTGCTGGAGATCTGCTTTCAGTTGAGACACTGAACCCAGGTCCTGTTGTTTCTGGCTCTGGTGGCTGTCCAGGAGGAAGTGAGAGATCCTATGACACTTGTTGGAAGACAAGGACATGATCCCAGTGCTGTGGATAAAGTTTTCTGTCTGGCAATTAAATACATTCAGCTCTGTGGATGGTATTAACAGGTGCCAACATCAGGCTCTACAGACTGTTTGTTAAAGCTGCATAGTCCTCAGCTGGTGTAAGACTTAGGTGGTAGAGCTATAGACTTTTTTCCCTGTTCCTTTATTGGGGAACTATTTCTTTCCTCTTCATTTCTAATGTAAATTTGGATGAGAGTGGAAAATGGATTATATCACCCCAAATTGCTTTTTAATGGTAATGATTGGAATGGAATTCGGTACAAAAAACATTACGTGAAAGCAGTTGAACATGGGTTGTCTGGCAATATACATTTCTAGGAAGATAATGTAGACCACCTAAAGCTAAGAAAATCCCTGGTGCACCAACAAGTAAGTCCTCTAAACTGGCAGCAGTGAATACCTTGAGAACCAAGATACTCACAGTTGGCCTTGAAAGGCAGCGTGAAAGAGAGGGGAGGTCTGTGCCTAGGCAAGATGATTTGTTGATTATCATTTAGGGCATTTTGAAGTCTAAGGTGAAGGTCAGTCCTTTGTTGTGTTACTCCTTTTATGCAGTTGGCTACAGATGTTTGGTATAGAGTACAAAATATGAACAGCATCTCTTAAAATTAATACTGAGATGGGTGGAAAGGATGAGCAAGAGAAATAAGCAAAAACTTATTTAAGAGACTGGTTGCTGAATGGTAGCAATACAACTGGACTCAAAGCATTACTGCTCTTAGTGTGATTTATTGCTAATGCCCCTTCCTATGGCTGCCCTTCAGCCTCCGACGTCAATCAGCTCTGAATTTATTACTTTGTAATGCAAAGTGTAAGTGCAGCAGGTTTTTATTCCCTGCTCCTTCCTGAGACTGCTGTGTTAACTTGCCTCTTCAGCGATGGCTTGCCCTCCCCGCGAAACACCTTCTTGTCTGTGAAGTTACACAAGCTGGAGTTTGTGCGCGTGTGCACACGGTATTGTCTTGCAATAAATGGAGCCTTTTAGCCAGGGCAAGCGAGACTGATGTAGGAATGTAGGAGATCGTATCTGGGGGAAAAATCAATATTAAGATGTACAATTGCTCCCATGGTATTGAAAGAATTAGTTGATCTGCATGCCAAATGACAGCCCCCTTGATAACAGGGATTATGTGTCCTGTCTTTCTAGGCTGTGTTCTGTTGGGGCTGTTCTCCGGGTCCCTGAGGCAGAGATAATCTAATTAGTACAACAAAGACCAGGGCAATTTAAAGAAAAAGGGAGGGGAGGTTGGCAAGAGGGGCTGCGGGGAGGTGGATGCCAGAGTGTAACGGCAGAAACATGCTCTGGAAAAAGTTGCAGAGGAGGACGGAAAACCTGGGAGCACAATGTAATCATCGGTTTGGCTCCACAAACATTGGAAACGCAGAGCCACCAGGCTATTACCAGACAAGTCCCAAATTAGCAAGTGCTTACAGCCTTCATTCAAACACACCCTTGGAAAAGAGGAAGCTGAGGAAAAGGCACGGTGGTGTCAGTTGGAGTGGACAGGAGGTGGCTTGAACCTGGATCTGCTTTTCCACTGCAAAGTTGCAGGCACCTGCTGCAACAGGTGCTTGCCAACTATTAAAATTAATTATTAAGTATCAGCATCGCTACTGGGCCTTATATATAGTACGTGTTAGCTGGAAAGAGAGCTGTATTTCCCTCCTGGGTACAACCACGACACTCTGAAAGGTTTTGCAGGTGTTGTGCCTGCTCTGTCAGTGCATGCTATCAGCCCCATCAGCACCAGGTTCCCTGAGAGCTGTGACCACTTTCAGTGAGACCCAGATGGATGGGGCTGGGGGAAACATCCTCAGTGGGTGCAAACTGACCCAAGGGCAGAATAAATGCCCTCTGAATAAATGATGATGGCATAGAATAGAGTCATTGAGGCCCAGCTCTGGGCTTGTGCATGATATTTTTTGTCTGACTTTCTGGCAACTTATATTAATACCTGAATATTTTCAGTCTTGCTTTCACTGTCAGTTTTCCCTATGCAAGATGTACACCGCAGCCCTAGGCGTTTGCAGTTCATTCCCAATCTTTTCTGAAGTGGAGATCCTGGATTTATCCTTTGCTTTATAAACATGTCCCTGAAGTTTAAATCTGAACTTAAATTCAACTTTATTTCAATACCAATTGCCTGAGGTGCTTTGGTGGTTGTGTCTAGGATTTTGGTCCAGTTCTCCCTCCAAGGCAAATATTGCAATTGCTCTACCATGCAAATGAATGCAGACAGTTTCAGGCTGTATAATCTGGTAGATTTAAGGGACTGAGTGGTGAAGGAAGGATCTTTCACATCTGGAAGTTGCCTTTTCTCTTCCAAAGGATCACGAGCACAAGGAGTTCAAGCATTTTTGCACAGCTCCCCACTGACCCTTAAGTTCATGTCATCAGACCCAATCTTGTTGTCTTGGCAAGTACTCACACAAATAAGAGCATGTAACAATGGGGTCTTTCTTCTAGCAGCTTTCCTCTCCCTCTCCCCTTGTCCCTTGCTGCTTCCCTCTCCTACACTGGAGATACAAAATTTGGAGACAGCAAGGATGAGATCACTGCTTTGCAAGGAGTGACAAGAAAACTGGCCGCACGGCTCGGGGCTCTGCGGAGCCTTTTCCCAGGGAGGA